>NW_028227262.1:26550000-27750000 GCF_978045245.1 Mus caroli | reverse complement strand
GGAAGCAATGGCTAGTTTCTGTTGTGAATTTCGATTATTTTAAGGTTTTTTGTTGTTGTTGTTTTTGGTTTTTGAGACAGGGTTTCTCTGTGTAGCCCTGGCTCACTCCTGGAGCTCACTCTGTAGACCAGGCTGGCCTCGAACTCAGAAATCCGTCTGCCTCTGCCTCCCGAGTGCTGGGATTAAAGGCCTGCGCCACCACGCCCAGCTTATTTTAAGTATTGAGCCATAGGGTTATTAAGCATAATTTATAATACCTCTCCTTGTATTTGACTTTGGATGATTTTCATGACGTAGCTCATAGCTTTAAAAGTTATTCTTTAAAAAAAGAAAGAAAGAAAGAAAGAAAAAAAAACAAAAAAAAAAAAGTTATTCTTTAGCTAGCTGTGATTCTTCACACCTGTAACCTCAGCTCTCAGAAGACAAAGGCAAAGCATTGCCACACGTGTGACGCCATCCCTGCTGACAGCAAGACGCCTGTCTTGTAAGCAGCAGCCATGAAAAGTCCCTACCAGTTTTTTTGTTTTTTTGTAAGTCCTTGTTTTAAACTAGGTGATAAAAGCATTTGTTCCCAAAACTTAGGAGGCAGAGCGAGATGGATCTCTTGAGTTTGAGGTGAGCCTGGCTTACGGAGTGAGCACCAGGACAGCCAGGGTTACAGAGAGAAGAAACCTTGTCTCAAAAAATAGTCAGGAATACTAGAATCAAAGATGAAACCTTTCCTTCACGCTCAGTGAGCGCTTTACTAGTTTCTTGTATATTTTTTTTTCCAGAGACACTGTAAGTCACATGTATGTATGTGTGTATGTATATGTGTGTGCAGACGTACATTTTGGTAGTTGATGAGTGAACAAGAACAATCTATCTCTTTTTAATAGCTAGGGTGGCTACAGTTTTAGATTACTTTTTGTTGACTTAGTATGCTTTATAATTATAATTAATTATTGTGTGACTTTCTGTATATTATGTCTTAAACATGTTTATTTTTATATAATCACTTTTACTGCCCCCTCTTATATGAAATTCACATATAATAGTCTGAAAAATTCTAGCAAGAGTTGATGTTCTATCATAATAGTAAGGATAAAATAACCATAATCATGTGTCTTTATTAAAATTTTCACTGGTTGAACATAAAATTAGTTGTAAGAATTTCAAATTTTATGTGTTTTGTGTTTTTACCTTTGCATTGAAGCTTTTGGTGCCTCTAGTTTTGCTACAACACCTGCTTTTGGAATTGACGCGCCGTGGTCAAGAGCCTTTGCGTATGCTGCTCCAGTTCGGTGTGATGTACCTGGAGGAGCACGCCTCAGAGTTCATCATTCAGCAAGGTGGCTGGGTATGGCTACTTCAGTCTTTTCTTTAGAATCATTAAGCCTGTGTTTAAAAGTTTTAAATATATTTTATTTGCTGGGGGATCAAACCCATAGTCTTGGTCACAGTGGGCAAGTGTCCTACTGATAACTTGCATCCCTCGCCAGGCCTTTCGTGTTTACCTTTTAAATGGTGTAGCTCTACTTTAGTACTGCATGACAAGCAAGGACGGCTGCTCATACCATTGTAAGTTAGTAGGGTTTTACTTAAGGAAGTAGATTGGTATGTGGTGCTTTTAAATAGTTGTTAGTCATAAAATATTTCATGATAACAACAACAAAACATAGTTAACAAACCATCTCATATCTATCAGAGAATAACTATGAGATGAAGGCTGTCCATGCCTGCAGCGGCTTGAGGTTTCAGGTCCTGAGCCACCTCGTGTGCTGGGGACTGAACTCTGGTCCTCTGGAAAAGCAGTGCATGCTTTTAGTCCCGGGCCATCTCTCCAGCACAGGTTGTCTGAACTGTTAAGGTCATAGTGTGTGTGTCCTTAGACAGTAAGGTCATAGTGTATGTGTGTGTCCTTAGACAGTAAGGTCATAGTGTATGTGTGTGTCCTTAAGACAGTAAGGTCATAGTGTATGTGTGTGTCCTTAGTAAGGCCATGCTTAGATATGGATTAGTAATGTGTCCTTAGACGGTAGTAATTCTGCTTTGGAGTTTGTGAGGAGCATCGATAATGTGTTTCTCCTGTGACCTGTGTGCTTCACTTAATGCTATGGTTGTTCCTTAGCCTTTTTCATTTCCCCTTCAGTTCACCAGTGATCCGTTTTAGCCAGCTTCCTTCTTCCATGAAAAAAGAAAGTTTTAAAATACAGTTGGAGTTTATTTAATCTTAGCACTGAGGAGGCACAAGCAAGTGAATTTTGAGTTTGTGGCCAGCCTGGTCTACAGAGTGACACCAGCGCTACACAGAGAAAGCTGGTCTCAAAAACACACATGCCAAGAAAAGGGGTGTGTGTGGGGCGGTTAGAAGCTGGAGATGGTCTTTGAAGTGCTTGCTGTGCAAACATGATGACCCAGATTCGACTCCTAGAACCCAAATAATAAAATCAGACATGGGGTGCACAGTTGTACACCCAGCACCACCGGAGAGACAGTTCAGCCAAATCAGCAAGCCCCAAGTCCCAGAGACAGACAGCTGTCCTGAGGGTCAGCACTGCAGGTTCACCTCTCACAGGCTTATTTATTTACCTGTAGTTTTCTCCGTATTTCCTTTACTATTAGACGCTGTTCTGAGCATTCTTATATATGTACTTTTCTTTCTTTGTCCTTTTTGTTTTTCTTTTTTTTTCCCTCTCCCTCTCCGTCCCCCCTCCCCTCCCCCTTTCATTCCCCCCTCCCCCACCATGGAATGGGCCACAATTTGGGGCAATCATTTGTTGGCACATGAATGCACACACATGCATAATACAGGGAGGAAGGGAGGAGAGAGAGAGAGAGAGAGAGAGAACACACACGCATGCATGCATGCATGCATGCAAGCAAACAACTTAGGAAAACCTTAACAAAAACAACTAAGGCACTGAAGCCATTGGCCTGTGATCCCAGGACTTTGAATGTGGGGGCAAGCGGACCAGGAGTTGAAGGCCAGCTTTGTGGGCATAGTTGACTCAGGGCTAGCTTGTGGGCTGTGTGAGACCCTGTCTCAGAAAATGATGATGATGATGATGAAAGTAGAAACCAGGTGCGACTTCCCTTTTTCCCCTTTATAAATGTTAGTACTTCTTTGAAAATTTCATACAGTGGTTTGATCACATTTACACCCTCTTCTCTCTCAGACCCACCCATTCCTTTCCCATCTCTAACTCCATGTCCTTTTTTAAAAATACATAACCCATCAAGTCCAACTTACACTGCCCATTTACTACCGGATGGGGTGTGGGACACTACACCAAAGTGTGGTTGACCTACCAGGATCTACACCCTTAAAGAAGAATGGCTCCCCACCCCCACCCCCAGAAGCCATAGCTCCTTCATTAAGAGTGGGTGCTCGGGAGCCTCTTTCGCTCTGTGCAAGAATGTTGACTGGCCTGAGGCTATGACTGGTTGGTCTCTTATTAATGGGTGCAGCTATGTCCTCTGACACAGGATGTCCGCACGAGTCACCGTTACGGTGCTCAGTGGTGAGTATTGAATTGGCAGCCCTTAATGCCATTGTAAGCCAACCCTGGTGGCACAGGTGTATAATCTTAGTACTTTGGGAGGCAGAGGCAGAATTGTTAGTTTGAGGCCACCTGGGCTTCACATGACTTCCAGACCAGCTTAACTACATAGTGAGAGCTTAAAAAAGAAAAAAAGAAAGAAAAGGAAATTTCTGTTTTTGTAAATGGTGTGCTATTAGGTGTGTCTGTAAGTGTTCACGAGGCCTCTGTCTTCTCACTGTTAAGTGTGACTTGTGTTTGGCCTGCTACCCAGTGAGGGCAGGTAAGAGCTGCGTGCTGTGACTAAGTGTTCTCTCCCTCTGCTCTCTGCCGTTCTCATTTCCTAGCGGGTTACGTTGTATCCCTTTCTGAAAGGGCAGCCCTTAAGGTCTCCTGTGCCTTTGATTTCCTCTGTTGTCATGCACTGCACTAAAAAGGTTCAGTTTTAGATTATGTAGAAAAACTATTGTAAACTTGCATCTAATGTCTGTCTTAAATTTTTGAATGAAATTAATCTGTTATCTGTTTCACCTGAATTGAAGATTGTCCTTAAGATTTTAAAGAGTAGCAGCTACAAAAAAGACTATTTTTAGTCTAGACTAAGGATTCTCTTGGAAGCATTTAGGGTAAGGGTTTCTTATAGCTTCATGCTATGAACATTGATTTGAAACTTAGTAGATGGTTGCAACAAAATCAGCTTAGTAAGTTTTGAAGACTCTGCAGGTCTGGGCGTTCATTATATTGGGTTCTTGATTGATTCCCATCCCCCTCTTCAGTGCTAGAGAAGAAAGTCAGAGCCTCGCTATGGACTGCACAAGAGCTCTTTGCCTCTTGGCTGCAGTCCCGTCCCAGAGCTGGGTTCTGAGATATGCTCTTGTAGGTCTTGGCATCATATTACATGAACATTAACTTCCAGAAGGTCTTTCCATACATTGTCTTCTTATTTTAGGTTAGAAGGGATTGAAGAAGCATTTGGTTGTTAGTATCCTGTTACCTGTTTCCATTTTATAAGCCGAATACATGAAAGATGGTGTATTGGCCCAGCTAAGTAGAAGTGCTTCTCTTGATGGATTTACCAATGAGGATGGGCTGTGGAATTCCACCCACCCATCCTCAGATGGAAAAATGAAACCGTAGGGGCTAGATCAGCAGCCATGACACAAAAGGTGACATTAACATCAAGCTGGCCAAATAATGTGTAACTGATGTGAAGGAAAAAAAAAAAAAAAACTTGAAGCAAAATAAACTCAATATTAGACATCAGGAAGCAGTATACAAATTTAACTAATCTTATTTTTGTTTCATGTAAACAAGCTGGCCTTGAACTTGCTATATAGCTGAACTCCTTGAAGCTGGCCTTGAGCTCCCTGTTCTCCTTCCTCGTCTTCCTAGTGCTGGAGTTAGAGCTGTGCCACCACACTTGGTTTCTGTAGTGCTGGGCACGAAATCTAGGGCTTTGTGCATGGAGGCAACCACTCAGTCAGTTGCCAAACATTCATAGCCCCCTAATGATTCTTTTAATACTTGCTAAGCCAGTTTTTCTTAGTTCCTACCTCCTAAGCAGAGCTAGGCTTTATTTACACGTATTGAAACATGCTCCCTTTATCTCTATATTTAGTTTTGTACATTTTCTGTGTGTCTGCTTGCTTGAAGAAGGTAACCTGTTTTCTCTGCTTTTGGCCATAAACTTGAGTCAGTGTGATATAGTGGACTTCAGCTTGCTTTACAGCAGAAGGTCAAGTGTGAGGCCGATGCCCTGTTAGAAACAAGCTCAGGTGATGGATGGTTCTAGAAATGCATTGAGTGTTCACTCTGCTGAGCTTCGGGGCCCTGGAACAGCTGTCTGTGTGGACAGCTCCCCACTGGGCAGGGCTGTAGTGGTCATCATCCTTTTTTATTTTTGATTTTTATTTTTTTGAGGGGGGGGAGTTTACTAAGGGTGGCCTAGAACTTACTGTTAAGTATAAGCTGGCCTCCAACTTAGAGCAATCCTCTTGTCTCAGCCTCTTAAGTGCTGAGATTACAAATGTGAGCTCCTTTGCTTGGCTCTTCTTTCAGGACTCACATCAGGAGATGATTGGGTAGGTAAAGGTGCTAGTCACTAAGCTTTACCTGAGGTGGATCCCTGGGGCCCTCTGACCGCCACACAATCTACATGTATTATAAGTTTTAGGAAAAAAAAAGTTGTAAAAGAATATAAAACACTTGGTAAATTTTTACGAAACTGGCATGTCTCAGTACAAAATGAGTTGCAAGGTAAGGGGACATGAAAGCAAAGGATAAAGTCAGGTTATCAGCTCCCAGGCTGTGTAGACAGATGTGCTGCTGTGATGTCACAAACACAAATATAATAACCACATTTTACAACGAATCCTATTTCGGCTTGTTAAGTTTCCCTTTATGAAGGTTCCATTTCAATAAACTTTGTTTTCCAGCACTAAAATGTTCACCTGTTTAGTTAGATTCTGGTTTTGTCTCTCTGTCTCTCTCTCTCTGTCTCTCTTTGCATGTTTGCTTGTTTTTTCAAGACAGGGTATCTTTGTGTAATAGCTCTGGCTGTCCTGGACTCACTTTATAGGCCAGGCTGGCCTCAAACTCAACAGAGATTCACCTATCTCCACCTCCTGAGCCCTGAAATTAAAGGTGTGTGCTACCACATCTACCCTCTGGTTTTTGTTTGTTTGTTTCTTTGTTGTTGTTGTTTTCCTTTCTTTTCCTTTCCTTTCCTTTCTTTTCTTTTCTTTTCTTTTCTTTTCTTTTCTTTTCTTTTCTTTTCTTTTCTTTTCTTTTCTTTTCTTTTCTTTCTTTTGTTTTTCGAGACAGGGTTTCTCTGTAAAGCCCTGGCTGTCCTGGAACTCACTTTGTAGACCAGGCTGGGCTTGAACTCAGAAATCTGCTTGCCTCTGCCTCCCAAGTGCTGGGACTAAAGGCTTGCGCCACTACGCCCAGCTGTTGTTTTCCTTTCTTAAATAAGTTTTTCTTGTTAGAGCATCTTGTTTTTCACAGTGCAGATCAGCAGCTTCTTGACAGTTCATATCATTTTATTTTGATTTTTGATTTTTGAGGCAAGGTCTCTTTGTAGCCTTGGCTATCCTGGAACCCATTCTAGATCAGACTGGCTTGGAACTCAACAGCCTCTGCCTCCCAGGTGCCAAAATGCCAGGATTAAAGGTGTGTATTACCCCCTGCCCCGGGCCCCCCATTCGCTCTTGAGGATTGATATCCATAACACCCAGGCAGTAGGATTTGGAGCTTAGCATAGTGCTTACAGGACGGTGACTGTGGGGCTGCAGGAGCCATGTGAGCCCTCATAGGAAGAGCACCTAAAACGTGGGTGAGAAAAGACAGGGCTACAGGATGAATCAAGGATGTAGTTTAAGGACAGAGTGCTTGGTTGATATGCACAAAGCCCTGGTTTCCGGCCCTAGTACTGCAGGAGAGTAGGGTGTGGGGGAGGTAGGACCTTAAGAGTAGAGAGGAAGGCTTAGTTTTATTTCAATTAATAATACTGTGCCTTTAAAAAATTAAATTTAGTTTCAGAGGAAAGTACAGATTCAGAGGAAAGCACGGCTGTGCTCAGGAACCATAATGTGTCATCTAAATATTGTATGTCCTTGCCCTCTTGGCTTTTTAACTGGAAGGGTCAGATAATTAGCAGTACTCTATTTCCTAACATTGAACTGAACCTTCATCTGATGGCCTGCCAATCCATTTAGAGTCAGGTTTTTTGCCCTGGGGTATTGATGACTGTAAGAGGGACTGTAATGGAGGCAGAGAGTCACATTGATTTCCTAAGAGAACTGTGGTCGTTGTTAGACTAACAACAGTGAGTGCTAACATATTACGAGCGGATACAGTGATACGCAGACAGACATGGTTGACATCTTACTTTCCGTTAATCGGTGTCTTTCTTTTTTTTTGTGTTCGTGGCACTGGGCATGAAACTCAGGGCCTTTGTGAGTAGAAAAGCATCTATCTGTCCCCGTTCTACACTCTACATCCCTAGCACACACCCCGCCCCTTCTTTTTGGAGACAAGGTCTCAAAAACACTAGCTATTCTAGCCATTCAACTCTAGCTCTTCTTAAACTTGTAATCCTCCTGCCTTAGCTTGTGGCTGGGATGAGCATGTGCCCCCACACCTGCTAAGATGATGCTTTTTATTTCCAGGCTAGTTGCTAGGCATGCAGGAGTCACTGCCTTAGTTGTGTTGAGAGAGAAGTGGTAGGGTCCACCAAGATGGCTCAGCTGGCAGGGGGCATTCACTGCAAAGCCTGCCATCCGTCCGGAGTTCAGTCCCTAGAACCACACGGTGGAAGCAGAGAACCAGTAGCAGCAAGCTGTCTTCTGCCCTCCATGCACATGCGCAATTAATAAATAAGTGTAAAATGTTTCTTAAGGAAATAGGGATTGCTTTTATTAGTGTAATAGCAGAATATGTTCAGAGAAAGAAAAACTTGTATTTAAATATATTATGATACATTTAGAAGCTGTGCTTGTGTAAGACCCCCTTTCGGGGAACCCCACTCTAGTCTCGGGAGAGAGAGAGAGAGAGCACTCAAAGAAACACGAGAATCCTTTTTGCTACAAACACAGGAGGCAGTTTAATGGCGGAGACAGTGGATTCGACCTCGACCTCGAGGCTCGAAAGCTAGGGGTTTTTTATGGGGTAAAGGGCTTAGGGGTGAGGAATTCAGCATAACGACACACTATTGGCTTATTCAAACATCAGCAAAAGAATACGTGCAGGTCAGGGTGTCAGGGTTCTGTGAGTTGTTGACTCGGTTCAGATAGCCCTGTTATGTCCTCACATTCCTCTTTATCTTTATGGTCAAGCTGTTCCCAGGAATGCTTTAAAATGGGCGTGCCGGGTTTTGTTTTTCTTTGTTCTCAGCCCCAGGCAGCCTCTAGGCTCACAAACAACCAGCAGTTTCTGAGTACTTTATATGACTTAGAGGTCTTGAGATGTCATCTTTCTTTCACTTGATGTTTTACACCTTAAATCGCCAACACTCAGAGACAGTAGGCAGATCTGTGTGAGTTAAAGGCTAGCCTGGTCTGCATAGCCAGTTCCAGGCCAGCTAGGGCTAGATTGTGAGAGTGTCTGGGGCATGGGGGAGTGGAAGAAGAAACATTTAGGTGGAGTAAGGATGGTGCGTACCTGTGATCCTAACACTTAGGAGGCAGAGGTAGTTGGATCACACTCAGGGTCAGCCTGGGCTATGTGTTCCTGGCCATTCAGGCTAAGTAGCAAGTCTCTGTCCTAAAAAATAGACAAACAAAAAACAGCTGGGTGGTAGTGGTGCACACCTTTAAGGGCAGAGGCAGGTGGATCTCTGAATCTGAGGCCAGCCTGGTCTACAGAGCAAGTTCCAGGACAGCCAGGATTATACACAGAAACCCTGACTCAAAAAACAATAGAAAACAAAACAAACAGACAAATAAACAAATATCAACACTCCCCAAAACAAGAGTCAGACTTTGTGGCAAAAGCCAGCATTTCCAGCCCTCGGAGGCAGAGGAAGGAACATCAGTAGTTCAGGGCCAGAAAGAAGGCTCAGTGGCTAGAGGGGCTGCCAGATTCCTCAACATGGTGGAATGAGAAGGCTGACTACTGTGTTCATAGAGATTGCTCTCGGCTGTACACTCACACACTCCATGATATGTATATCTGGTGGGCTCCGGGGAGGGGTGTGTGTGCACAAATACACACACATACACACACACACACAAAATAAATAATTTAAAGGTTAGTTTAAATGTAATGTGGTGGCACACACCTTTAATCCCAGCACTTGGGATGCAGAAGCAGGCGGATAGGGTCACAAGATACAGTCATACACACACAAATTAAAAGGCCGTCATTAAGACAGACATATCCTGTTTGTTTATGTATGGCTGTTTTGCATAGATATGTTTGTGTCTCTTGGATGTGCCTGGTGCCTGAGGAGGCAGAAGAGGGTGTAGTATCTTCTGGAACGGAGTTACAGGTGGCTGTGAGGTGCCATGTGGGTGCTGGGAATTGACCCCTGGTCCTCTGGAAGAGCAGCCAGTGCTCTTACGTACTGAACCATTTCCATCCCTTTCAGCTACATATTGGGTTTAAAGCTGGCCTGTGCTGCATAAAGCCTTTTCTCAAAAGCAACAAAACAAAAGCATCACACTTAGGAATACATTGAGATTCATGTTGTACTCAAGGAGCAGCAAGATGTTAAGATGAGAGGAAAGAGAGATGAGGCAGAATTAGCGCTTTCTCCGCTGATTGTGCTCTGCCACTGATGTAGTTGGCTTGGTTGTAAAGGGCTTTTTGTTAACATTCATTATTAATGAAGTCCGGAAATGTTACTGGGTTTTACATTACCATTATGCTAATGGAGGTGTAATGAATTCGAAAGAGTTCCCACAGGAGTTGATCTGGGGAGGACTCTTGGTCAAGCAGGATTTGAAGCTGGGAAAAGAATCCATATGAAAAATGGCGCTAAGGGAGGCATCCTTTGAAGCTTAATAATCACTCTCTGTGCATGTGGCCTGCCTGGCATTTGTGATTCTCTGGATTCTCTGTCTCTCTCTCCCTCCCTCCCTCCCCCCCTCCCAAGAAAAAAAAAAGGAAGAAGAAAAAGTGTGTATTGGGAAGTGGCCAGGAGAAAATTGCTCGTGAAAATCCTTGCTCAACTTTTACAATTTTGTAAAATTTGTCTTGTGTGTATGGGTATTTTGTCTGCATACCACATGTATGCCCAAAAGAAGAGGGTGTCAAAGCCCTTGACCTGGAGTTACGGATGGCTGTGAGCCGCCGTGTGGGTGTTGGGAATTGAACCTGAGTCCTTATCCCCTCAGGCACCGCTCTAGCCCAGTTTTTACACTTCTTAAATTTAATGTTTATGTGTATGGGTATTTTATCTTCATTGCTTCTATGCACTACTTTTGTGCCTGGCGCCTGCTGAAGCCAAAGATGGCGTGGGTCTTCTGGAACTGGGTAGAGATAATTGTGAGCTGCATGTGGATGCTGGGAGTTAAATCCAGGCCCTCTGTAAGAGCAGCCAGTGCGCCTACCCTATGAGGCAGCCCTCTGGCCCCTTGCTTGGATTCCATGTCCTATACATGACCACAGCAGCTAGTAAAGATCTTCATCTCTCTCCTTTCTGAATTGAGCCAACACCCCCTGAATCTGAGCGCGCTCCCTCTCCCCACTCCTCTCCTGCATACTTCCAGCAGTTGAGATTCAGAGGAACCTCCCGAAGGCTAGGCTCACCCTCAGAAGCCGGCGGCTCAGCAGCACCTCTTCTTTATTTGTTACCTGTTTGCTTCTCAGAGAAAATCTCACAGTGCAGCCCTGACCAATGCCTGTATAGTACTGTGTATTATATTAGAAATTAATGTATAATCATTGTTTTATTATATACCTATTCCCTTATATACCATTGTTTTGTTAGTTTTTTGGTTTGGTTTGGTGTTTTGTTTTGTTTTGTTTTCTGAGACAGGATTTTTTTGTGTATCCTGGGCTTTATTAGAGCTCACTCTGTAGACTAGGCTGGCCTCGAACCCACAGAGTTCTGCCTGCCTCTGCCTCCCCGGTGCTGGGATTAAATCACACTGCCTGGTGTGATTTTTAAAATTTTTATTGTGTGTGCATACACATGCCACAGCAGTCTGTGTGAGAGACCATTAGTTATAGAATAAAGTCCTTATTTCTAGCTCGGTCACCCATACGGAACTTCCTCCTCCCCGTACGCAGTGCAGAGTAAGCAGTTAGCTCTTCCCTGCCAGTCCTTTGGAGCTCTGTGCTTTGGCTGCCATGTTCCTTCTTGATGGCCTTGCTGCGGGAATGCCATGATTTTCCATATTTGCCTTCTCACACCCACAGACCTGTTGTGTAAGCTTGCACTAGCACTCGGTCCTGGCAGGGTACTCGCTGGCGATACCTTCAAGAGTGCAATATCTCATTTCCATTTTCTCTGCTGGCTTGAGTTAATTGACTGTATATGATACACAATGAATATCAATTTATAATTTTTTTAGTTTCAAGGAAACTAAAATTCTAAACTAAAAATTCTGCCATTTAGCAGGCTGTGGTGGCACAGGTCTGTGATATCAGCACTTGGAAGGCTGAGGCCAGACACAAGTTTGAGGCTGTTGGGGGGAGAAAAGGTGTGATCATAATATATTGTATGGATAATCTTTTTTCAATTCAGAAAATGTTTAAGGGGGGGGGGTGTTTTGAGACCAACTCTAGTAGAAGCATCTTTTTCAAAAAAAGGAAATAAAGAAAAGTAAAAGTCTTTTCCACATTTCCCTTCAGATGGGTGTTCTCTGCTCAGAGACTGTAGAGGTCCAGGAGGTTATCTACTCCTGAAACTTAGGTTAGCGCATTCTAACTGCTAACGGTCTGTGTGGTCCCCTCTTGTGTTTTAGGGCACTGTCTTTAGTCTCGAGCCTGAGGAGGAGGAATACCCGGGGATCATTGCAGAAGATAGCAATGACATTTATATACTGCCCAGCGACAACTCCGGACAAGTCAGTCCCCCTGAGTCCCCGACAGTGACAACATCCTGGCAGTCGGAAAGCCTTCCCGTCTCACTGTCTGCTAGCCAGAGTTGGCACACAGAAAGCCTCCCAGTGTCACTTGGGCCCGAGTCCTGGCAGCAGATTGCAATGGACCCTGAAGAAGTGAAGAGCTTAGACAGCAGCGGGGCTGGGGAGAAGAGTGAGAACAACTCGTCCAACTCTGACATCGTGCACGTGGAGAAGGAGGAGGTGCCCGAGGAGGCCTTCCCAGGAGCGGCTGCTCCCTTGCTCGCACAGCTCCCTACCGTGGAGGCCCCAGAAATGATGAGAGTTGAGAAAACCAGCCCCACTCCATCTGTGTTTGTGGAGCTTGGTGAGGAGGAGCTGGAAGTAGTAACAGCGAGACCCGAGGCTGTGGAGAGGGCGAAGGGGGCCGCTCAGCTGAGTGAGGAGAGAGCCAGGAGCAGGAAAAAGAGCCATGCTGGGGAGGCCGCCGCTGTCAGCGGGGCAAAGAGTGGCCTGCCCGCCGAGGGCAAGGCCGTACTGCTCTTTGGAGGGGCTGCTGCGGTGGCCATCCTGGCAGTGGCCGTTGGAGTTGCACTGGCTTTAAGAAGAAAGTAACAGTCTTTTCAGATGAGAGACAAGACAGAAAGACCTACGGCTTTAGCGGTATTCACTGGAACTTAGACTGCCAGCAGCTGACTGGACATTTGCAGGACACTGGAGGAATTGGGCTTTCAGCTCAGTGTGGCAGTGGCTTGAGACAGTGTTCACATTGGCCTGGTTGTCATTTTAGGGCCTTGGCTCATGCTAGATTCAGAAGGGCAAGAGTGAAGCTCCCACCTCCAACAGGTTAGTCACCTTGGGCAGTAATTCTCTGTAGGAGGCTGCCCTGTGCATTATGTAATGATCGGCAACATCCCTGCCTTCTACCCACTAGATGCCACTGGCACCCCACTTACAGTGATGGTAGCCAAAAATGTCTCCTACATTGCCAAATGTCCCCCGTGGACAAAGTCATCTCCCTTTTGAGGGCCACTACTTATGGGATAGGGTTCAATTAGGAGACTCTGGGGGAGGAACCTGCAGCTGGAATGGCCAGCTGTTCATCCTGTTGCAGTGTCTTGGGACAGGTGAGCTGACTGTGCTCTGCAGCTGTTTTTTTTCTGGTCCCCATTCTGTATCATGAGGTGCTCTCTCTCCCGCATCACACCGCCTCTCAGGTACTGCAGTAGCGCAGTGTCTCACCCTGTACTTCTTTCACACCCAACAAGCTCCCGAAGCTTCCCACGGCTCCATCTTTCAAAGATGATGCCTTTAGGGACCTTTTAAATGATAAATACCCAGTCCAGGCGTGGTGGCACCTGCCTGTAACCCCAGCATTTAGGAAGCAGAGGCAAAGAGATTATCCCAAGTTCAAAGCTAGCCTGGTATACATACCAAGACAATCTGGGACTATTCGGTGAAACCTTGTCCCAAGAAAAGGGATAAATACACTGAAGCTGTATAGGAGACTTAGGGTTCCCCAGTCTGAATGCCAGTGCAGGGTAGAGGCTGCCGTCATTGGTCTTAGAGGCAGGAAGGTGGTCGACATGACCCGTCAAGGTCTATTTGACCTCTTAAAAGTATAGCCAGCCAGCCACCCCATGTGCCTATGATTTAGCAGTGACACCTCTGATGGTATCCGTGCCATCCAGAGCCTGGATTAGTGTGGCGTGTCTCCCACTGCCTGTTCTTGAGCATTGGACATTATCAGCTTCTCTGTGGGTCTCTGCGTGTAGAAAGCAGTGTCAGCCTTTGGCTTACAGAATCAGTTGGGCCATAACCCTTATTCAGTGTAAATCATGAAATAAATGATAAAGCTTTATCATTTATTATTAGGTATCACTTAAAAGTGGGACAGAAACTTGAATTTAAGACCAAGACTGCTGCTGAGGTTCTGGCTTGGTCTTCAGCATTCAAGAGACTTATTGGCCTGAACTCAGCGCAGTGCCAGGCTGAGGACCCAGAGGACCCTATGCACTCACTGTAGCTAGTGGGACTCAGCAGAATCCGGTATCACCTGGGTGACCCCGTCCCTCAAGGAGGTGAGTGGGGGAACCTGTCTCTCTCATGCCTGAGGACACAGTGCCACCCTGCAAGGCACACATGCTTGATAAGAAGTCATCTCAGATTTATCTTAGTCATGTAACATTACTTCTTAGATCTTGAAATTTATAATAAAAATACTTTTAACTACTCTAATCACCAAGACCTGATGTTTTGAATGTCCTTGATTTTTTAAAAAAGTATTTTTAAAAGAAGCTCTCCCCAAAGAGTTGATCAGGAGATTTTATTTTAGTGTGATTGTGTGTCCTGTCGATGTGTCCCACCGCGATGTCCTCTTGTGAGTTTTAGTCCCATGCAGGGACTGCTAGTTGTGGGCTGTAGCGTGGCTGGAGGTGATGGGAGCTCCCTCCAAGTTCTCACAGGTGGTGTGGCTGTTTCACAGGCAGGCCTCAGAAGTTGGTGGCTCGCTGGACGTTTTTTAAAGGACTTTTCTTCTAGCGTTAACACTTTTGAACATTTTGAAGATTGGCATTTACACAGCTCAGCTGGCCTTTGTTTTAGGATATTTGTGTCTGTGTTCTCCAAGGCAGGAGCAGGGAAGAAGCTAGCATCTGAGCCGATTGCTTGGTGCTTTATTTTACTGCCCCATGAACACTCGGCCTAACATGCTTAAGTATAGTTTTCTGGGGGATGGCAGACAGGTAATTTTCCACTGCTTCTCCTCACATGGACCCTTAACTCAATTCTTCCTTTACCTCATTGACCTCTGCTTGGCAGTGGGCTAGAGTAGCCACAGGGTGGTTCTGTCACCACAGCTCCTAGGTTTGCCATCACTTTAAACAAAATAAAAAAATATATCCCTGTGTAGCTTAGGCTGGTCTTGAACTTGTAGTCGAGCTCAGGACTGAGCTTACAAGCACGTGTCACCATGCCTGGTCTTGCTGTTACATTAAAATTAGTTCTCAAATCCTTGCCCATCTAAGGGACTTGGTAGAAGGAAGCTGTTTGTGCCCTAAAGATTCAGAATGCATTCAACTTGCACCAGAATTGAGTCACTGTGCCATCTTCTGTTCTTTGTAAACTAGTGGGAAGTTCTGTAGAGACAGACTGTCCTCTGCATATGTGCACCTTGTGCTCGGAACCAAGCTGCATACCAGGCCAGTGCTCCATCACTCCTGCTCTTCAACCCTTGGTAGAATTAATTGTTCATTCAATGAATGATTGATGCTCACTTAACCAAAAGCCTGTGAGGTTTTCCTGACAAAACACCTAAAGAATGCCGACTTCCTTGCTGTACTGAAGTGGCCAGCCTGAGTCCAGAGTGCCTTAGCAGGAGGGACTTGAATGAGCATCACTGCCTTCTAGAAGATGGTCTATTTCAGGGGCTCTCAACCTGTGGGCCACAACCCCTTTGAGGACTGAATGACCTTTTCACGGGGATCAATTATCAGATACCCTGCATATCAGATATTTATATTGCAGTTCATAATAGTAGCAAAGTTAGTTTTGAAGTAGCAACAAAAGTAATTTTATGGTCTGTTGTTACCATACCATGAGGAACTGTATTCAAGGGTTGCATCATTAGGAAGGTCGAGAACCACTGGTCTGGTTAGCACGCTCATTTGGGCTGGTTTATGAATACCTCACCCAAAGCACCCCTGGTTCCTCTTGCCTGTGTTTCAGTCCCTTCAGATATCTTTTGGCTGAGTAGAGTGAAGGTCCTCGGAGCCTGGTCCTTTGAAGGCTGCCACGGTTTGTGAGTGAGCCTCTGTGCTAAGCCCCCAGTTAGAGAACAGTGCCTGTTGTTGCCTTCTGCTCTAAAGGTGAGATGTGGGCATTCGACCTCTTAAGAGCTACCTTATGGACACTACACTGTCTAGGGAAGAAAGACGTTCTCTCTTCCACATGAACTCTGTGCTCCCTGGTATGATGGGCCTTGGCCTCTTGCCTCGCACACACCTGTGATCTCTTACCAACAGTCTAGCATTGAGAACCTCCATTTGTGAGATGGCTGTGACAAGCTACCCTTTTAAGTGAGGTCTGTGTGGGTTACTACTCCTTATGCTGATACTGATTGAGCACGCAATGCATGCTGGAGGCTGGAGGGTTTTCACACCTTACGCCTCCTTCAGGTCCCGTCTAAACATCCCAGGTTACTGGGTATAAACCACCGAGAACTGGTTTACCGAGTTGCCTAGCTTATCAGAGGCAAGGCAGTGAGTGAAAATTCCCAACTCCATCCTGGTCTAGTGCTTTGCTTAAGTGACCCTATGTGTGTGGCAGAGCCCCTGTGAACAGTTGTGTGAATTTACTGCACACAGCAGCCTAGGTTTAGCCTGAGTTTGTTTCTGTGAAAGTTCCATGTAGGCTAGGCTAAGTACCCAGTCTGCTGAATACAGAGACCCAAGGAACAAGCTTGGTATCGCACCACTGTCCCTTTAGGCACTGGGTGACCCTGTGGTCTGTAGTGTTGTTAATGTGTTGTCTTCTTGCTGTAAACAAGGTCAGGCCGTCTGACACAGCTGTCATCACCAAGCAGTGACATGAAGGCAGCCAGCCACTTGACATCTTTGTCGGGTTTTTGGTTGTTGTTGCAGTTTTGATCCCTCTAGTCCTTTCTCCCTGCAATGGCCATCGGTCCAGGGTAGGCACATGGAAGGACGAGCGGACACCTAGAGATACTATTTGGACTCCTGACCCTCAGACTCAGCATTAACGAGGTAGTCTTCCATCACGCTCATCTGACAGGAGTGCTTCCTAGTGAAAACTCTTCCATCACGGAACAGTGCTGTGCCCGTCAGACTCGAGTCTGTGGTCTTACAGTTACCTACTGTAAAAAGCTATGCGGAGAGCTGGAAGCTCTCCTAGTCGTCGTCACACAAAACCCAACTTGGCTTGCCATGTCCCTGTGTGCAGCGAGGGTCCTTCCCATGCTCATGTTTACACACGCCCCCATCCCCTCCGATGTTGTCAGTGTCTCAGGTCAGAACCGTCTCAGGGACACCTGCGAGGCCGAGGCCCAAGTTAGCAGTCGGCTCAGGGGCCTCCGTCAGCACGTCACTCTGGTGCTGCCCTTTGCGGCACGGAATAAGCTGGTTACTGGATAGCTTTCGGCAAACATTTTGATATGAAAAGCTGTTCATTTATTTATGTGTGTGTGGCTGCATGCCACAGTGTGCATGTGGGAGTCGGAGGACAACTTGTGAAGTTGGTTTGTTCTCTACTTCTGATACGTGGGTCCCGATGCTTGATGGAAGGCACCTTGATCCATGGAGTTTTCTTGCCAGTGCCACGTTTTGTCATTGTGAGATGACAGGTTTGTGGATGCCTTCCCCCAGGAAGGTGAGCTACACACCTCCCTTAGTGAGGCCTAAAAGAGTCTGTGTGGTCCTGTATCCATGGGCCATCTGTTGGCCAGCCTTTTTCTCCTGGACCTGTATTTCCCCTGCTCTGACAACCCGTGTTTTTCTTCCTTGAGACTAAAAGTGCCTCTTTCTCCTAACTCCTCGATTAAACTCAGTTTGTTAGTGGTTCTGGTATCTTGTCCCCCAGGTACTGGAATGGTTATCCTTAATATAGCAGAGTCAGGAGGATGTAGCTATCAATGTTTGCCCGGGGTGCATGAAATCCTGGGTTCCATCCTGGGCATGGAATACGTACCTGTAATCCCAGTACTTGGGTGAAGGCAGGAAGACAATGTTCAAGGCCATACTAGGCTCAGAGCTAAAGGCTAGCCCTGGATACTTGAGATCCTATCTTAAAAAAAAACTAAACTAGCATAAGCATTTAACCCAGGCAGCGTTCATTTGCAGTGTGCGCCATCAGCTGACTGCTGCTGTCTGATCTGCTCACTCTATTACTGTGAATTGTTCCGGCCCCTTTCCCATCCTGTTGTCTACTTTGTGCCCAATCTATTCTTTATCGGCAAGTGACAATTCAAGTCTACAAACTGTGCTTTCAGTTAGAAGCAACATCATGGGGGGAAGCACCCTGGAGGTGACAATAAAATGAGATTTTATGATAACTGGTGACTCATCTTTTTGTCCACTATTTACTTAGGGGGGATTATTTCAGGTAACGTTTCATATTCTAAAAGTGCATGCACTCTTGGTTAGTTTGCCTTTCAGTGTTGAAAGCATGGCCCTGGGATACAAAACCACACCTCAGTCCCCAGTCAGCAGAGCTAGTGAAGTCGCTGGAATAAAGGCAGCCCTCGGAACTGTGACACAAACAGCTGTGTGTTTATGCTGGGATGGTCTGACCTTCTGATGTACTAGGTCATTTGGAGATACAGCTATCCCAGACATCTAGAGAAGACCCTTTTATTTTGAAGAAACAAGTTTCTACCACTTAAGACAATTCACACATTTTTAGAACAGAATGAAAAGTACTCACTGAATTAAAATAATTTCTCAATTATACCCACCCAAAGGTCATGTTCCTAAAGAAAAATCCACTAATTTACAGGATACAGCCAAGCCATCACAGCCACCATGGCTGGGATGAGTTCAGAACTAGAATACTTGCAGGGTGTGGCGGCTCGTGCTGACGACCCCAGCTTTAAGCAGAGTTCAGCAGAAGACGTAACAACGCTTGAGGATACAGTGAGGCCTTGTCTCTGAAATACAGAAGCGAAGGGAACATTTGCTTTTGATGTAGAATCTTCTGCGATGTCACCCAGGGAAAGAGGATGGCAGCTGTGCTCTACAACCAAGACAGTGTGTCAGACTTGACTGGAAGTCACCTTCTGTGAACCGAGTGACCTGCTGCTGTTTTAGGTCTCTTCGGTGTGTTCTGTTTGACACTGGTATGTGAGTTGTTCTTTGCATTCCATAGCAAGAGCCTGAGTGTAACTGACATCACACAGATAAGTCGTGTGCATGATTCAGTTTGTTTCCACTTGGATAGAAATCTTGAGATAACAGCTGACCCCTGGAACAGCTAAACTCTGGGGTGAGGAGGGGTGGGGTCTGGTGGGGTGGCCGGGCTTCCCATGGTTTGAGATCAGCCATTCGGCTTTTACAAAGGCAGGTGGAGGCCTTGTGAGCACTGCGGTGTCCACTAGGCTGGGAGGACGTCACGCTCATGGCCGATGCACCTCTCCTTGTGCTGTTCTCCTTAGACAAGCCCACCCACATGGTGAAGACAGTCCCAGAGCTGGCTCTCAGGAACAGTCACTTGGCATTACAAAGACGCTTTTCTGCCTTACAGCCTGCTGTTAAGTATCATTCCCAAGTGGGAACCCATACAGCTGATAGGACAAAGGTACATGGTGTGGATGCAGGAGCCGGCGTAAACTCTTCAGATACACTCAAGCTGAACGCAGAGATGTCCAGTGAATTACCAGCTTGGGGTTCCCACCACCTGGAAATAGGGAGACAGCTGTTCTCTGGGACCTGTCTTCAGGCCAAGGTCTTTCCATGGTCGCAGTTCCTCTGGAGGCAGTGTCACTATCGGGCTTCTGCGGGCTCTTCAGTCCATCTCCTAAGAAAGGGGCAGCAGAGTCAGTCTCATTGGAGGATACGGTGCATTAGAAAACAAGCACTGGGCTCTGGCTGCTGCTCAGTCAACAGTTGCCTGCCTGGCACACAGAGACCTGTCCCCTGCTCCACTCACCCAGGTGTGGGGGTGCATGCCTGCAGATGCTGAGGCAGGAGGATTGCCTTGCATTCCATTGCCATCTGGGAATGTGGACTCTGCCTTCACCCAGAATAAACAAACAACCCCCTCCACCCAAAAGAATCTCAGATAACGTTTCTGACAGTTTCTAAAACCCCAAACACTGTAAAATCATAGTGCAGATTAGGTATCTCCATCCAGCTCCCACTGGGGTTTGTGTAACCAGAGCACAAGACTCTAAGAACACGTGGTCATTTTCCAGCAGTCTCAGAAGACTGACCTTAGGCTTAGCTCCGTGTAACCACTTCCTGAGCATGCGCAATAAAAACTCAGGGCTACCCTAGCAATGGGCACGTCCTCAGGCTCACTGGAGAGCTTGACGCGATTCTCACTTAACTCATTTAGTATTCCTATTAGTTTCTCTCTCCATCCTCGGGAAGCGCACTTCTAAAGAATCTAAATCATGGGCCATGGCTTACACTGCCAAGCCTGGTGAGCCGAGTCCAATCCCTGGGACCCACACCTCAGAGCTGACCTTTGACCGGCTATGCTGTGGCACACATGCTCCCACAGAAACAGATGCGCACACAAGTGGGGTCACTTTCTGATTACTCATAATACCTGGGGCTGTGGAGATGGCTCAGTAAGATCTACAGGGGCCCGAAGAACCGAGTTCAGATTCCTGGCACCCACATGGCAGCTCACAACCACTCGCAACTCAGTCCCAGATGATCCAGCACCCTCCTGGCTATCCAGGCATCAGGCACACATGGTCCACAGGCACACATTCAATACACATTAAACAACTGGTACCCCAGTGAGGGAAGGGAAGGAAGGCAGGTGGAAGCCCAGGGTTTGCTTGGCCAGCTAGTTTAGCCTAAACGGCAAGTTCTGACTTCACTGAGAACCCTACCTCACAAAGATAGGTAGAGCGAGATAAAAAGGCAACTAATAATGACCTCTGGCTTCCATGTGCACACCACACACACTTACGCTTACGTTTGTGACAGCAAAGAGTAGTAGCCCGAGGGGGCTGAGCCCTTAAGTCATCTTCCTAAACACTCCATGTCTCCCCAGCTTGCTTGGTTCCCATCAGTGGTGTGAAACAGCCTTGCCTCTCTAAACAGTCTGCAGTTGGTCAAAAGGGAGAGCGGGGCAGAGGGACTTCAGCAGAGGCTCTGCTGGATTAGAATAGGGTAGGCAAGCAGGCAGGGGCTGGTGTCACTGGCTCTTACGTTTCTAACCAAGTTCCTCACATAGGAGAATAGGTTCTGGTTAATAAAGTTCACGGTCGTGTGGAAGACATCACGGAGCAAAGATGGTGCGTGACTGGCCACTTTTTTGGCCAACAGCATGGTCATTATCAGCATGGCCTTGTCGTTCTCCATGTCTTTGGGGAAGGCTGTCTTCACCTCATCAAGGGCTTTGGCCAGGCAGTTCCTTTTGTCCTGCACATTAAAGAAGACAGTTTACTGATGCTCTTCCTTCAGAGAGACCAAATCAGGCCAAAGAAGGAAGCAGCCTTCCAGAGGGGAGTGGTGGTTAAATAGCTAAGAACATTGGGTGGAGGGAATGATAGAGGATTCACTCTCCACAGACCACAGAGAGGGACGTGGAGAATCACCAGTGCATGGCTAGTGAGCAGCCTGTGCACACTACTGACATATGGGCGTCTGAGCTCTTCCCTGCACTCAGATGCTTACAGAATTGGCTGGACACGAGCACATCTTAGGCTCATGTTACTGTGAGCTTAGCTTTAGGGGCTACATGTTATCTTCCCTTCAGGCAGGAAAGGAAGACACTGGACCCCTTGACCTGAAGAGCATGTACTGCCCTGCCAGAGGAGCCCGTTCAGTTCCCAGCACCTATAGGCAACAGCTCACAATGGCCTGAAACTTCAGCTCCAGGGGATCTGACGGCAATGCATGTACCTGCAAGCATGCTCATGTACTCACACATGAGGTGCATGCAGAAACAAGTAGCTTCAACTCTTTAAAAAATGGGGAGGGGAGTGCAGGCCTTTAATCCCAGCACTCCGGAGGCAGAGGCAGGCAGATTTCTGAGTTCGAGGCCAGCCTGGTCAACAAAGTGAGTTCCAGGACAGCCAGGGCTACACAGAGAAACCCTGTCTCAAAAAAACAAAAAACAAACAAAAAAACAAGGCGGGGTGGGAAGTGAGCTTCAGGTTCTGTGGCTCACATTAAAGAATCTACCCCATAGGAGGAGCTCAAGGCTGTTGACAAATGTGTGTGTCTTTGACAGCCACTGGAGAGTGGCAGCAAAGACAGGCTGTATGCAGGCACAATGAATCTAGATGGTGAGGGCAGCCATGATTTCAGCTGCTGGAAGTCCTAAGAACAGAATCTCCCCCGGGGTTTGGTTTCTCTCTCTCCCCTCTTCCCTCTCCCTCCCTCCCTCCCTCCCTCCACTCCCTCCCTCCCTCCCTCTTTCTCTCTCTTTCTCTGCTTTAGGAAGGACCCGGTGCTGAGGAACGAGCTTTGGGTCCTTCACCGTATCCCCAGCAAGAGGTGGACTTGTGTTAGTTTCCATGTGCTGATTCTAACCACACAGACATGGAGTTCGTCACAAGAGAAGACTGAGTATCTGTACAGATCAGGTACTTCGAGGATCTTCCTGGAGGCCTGACTCCTAAGCTCTGTACTCTGACTAAATTCTTTGGAGAGACCATGCTGACGGGCAGTCAAGGACAGGGTTCACTTCCTGGGAAAGACTGGTCCAACAAGGAAAAATGTCCCACACTTCCAAAACATCCCATAAGAGGGGCTCCCAGGCCAGAGTCATACTTACCTCCTCCGACAGGCTGCCATTCATGAACTGTGCGGCTAGCTGTCCCACCAGTGTGGGCTGGATGCTGTGGTCCATCTCATCGCCTATTTGGGCGAGATGTCTGGCAATGTTGTGGATGATTTCTTCCTGACTTTCAGAATCTGTTTAGGCAACAAATACAAACAAGACTCAGCAATGGTTCTGTCAACAGCTTCAGGCCACTTCCTACCTCCGTACCTGCCCTAGTGGGGACCATGAGTGCCGCCCCTCCCCGGGTATACAGGGAGGGCCTGGGTAGCAGGACCTGGCTGGAGAAGCAGGCCTGTCCCAGATTATATGCTTGCTGCTGCGGGGGTTGGGGGATTGGGAGGGCTCCTGTCCTGTGTCCTGCCTGGGTCACTGCTGCTTTAATGCAGTGGGCAACTGCTTCAGCATTCAGCGGTATTCCAGGCCCTCCCTCAGTCCATGCCTGTCACATGGTCACCACACTGCTCTCCTCAAGGCCTTTCTGGTGCTCACTCGCTTTTGCTTAGATGACAGGTAACTGTGTGGCTTCCGGTTCCCTGTGATTTCAATCCACTACTCGCCGAGTGTTCTAGGCAGACTCAGCTGCTCACTGGCTTGCTGAAGCCACTACTTTGTCCTGCTTCCAACCTGCAGCCGAGCGATCGTCTGCAAAGCCTCGTCATCCCCAGTCTCCTTGGCTGACACCCTGACTTAAGCCAGGCTTTGAAGTCTGGCATGGACTGATGCAGAAAGAAGCGGGTACAGCCCAGGGTGACAGATACCTGCGCACAGCCAGACCCTCCTCCCGCTGCCCTGAACTTCCTGAGCCTTTCCTGTACTGACTGCCTGGCGCTTCTCTTCAGTTTTGGCCTGGCTGGCTGGCTCACTGGTGGGCTTCGAAGACAAGGCTGTGGTAAAACCCAGCTTGTAGAGAATACCTGTCACACCCCAGCCTACTCAAGATACCACTTGAGGGCATTTGAAAAATGAACCACATTTGGCAGAAGCAGGCAGAGTTCTGGGAGTTCATGATTAGCCTGGTCAACACAACAAATTTCAGGCTAGGCAGGGTGAGGCCCTGTCTCAAAAGAAATTAACTAGCCAGAGGGGGTGGTGGGGAAGCCAAACTAGCTGCTGGTCTCCCTTGCAACCACTAGAGGGCAGTGAAGCCTCTGTGTCCAAGATCGGAGGCAGCAGTGCTTAGACTGAGTCCTGAAGTATCCTGAGTTTGCTCCCCAGGACACACATGGTGGGAGGAAAACAGCCAGCTCTGACTCCATACATATGCTAGCATGTGCATACCCCATACTCAGACAGACAGACAGACATTTTAAAAAATCATGCAGCTCCAGAACCTGCTGGAGAACCAGAGCCCGAGCCAGGCCTGCACACTCTGAAGAACTTCTCAGTGATGCCCACCTGCATGCTGCCCACAGCGCTCTGAGCACTTGCTGCACCTCAGCCTTTAGGGAGGTCTCCTCAGTTGCTGTAAACACAGCATGGGGACAGAGGGAAGTTAGAACAGAGGCTGAAAGAGAGCTCAGGGGACAGGTGAAGTTTAGGTGCAGCGGAGTGACGTGGGCTCAGCAGGAGGTGACTGCACTGATGAAGGAGCAGCTTGGTTGAGCCTTGCTCCTGATGCATGGGCAGTTTGATCTGAGGTCAGCCATTTCTCTCTGCTGTGCCTCAGTTTCCTTATCTGGAAATGAGGGTCAGGATACTTCAATACTCCGTCATCTCTTTAGGTAATAGCAAGTCACAAATGTTAAAGTTTCATTTAGGAGGCAAAAATGACTCTAAGGGCAGGAGTTTTCACTGGATTGAGAGTTCAACTAGCCTACACAAATGAGGTGCTGTGCGGCTATTGAAGGCTGCTTACCTGGCGGCCGTGACCAGACTAGCAATGTCCCAGACCTCCCAGATCTGAATGGCAGGATGAAGGACTCTGCCTTGCTACTTTCCAAAACTCCACAAGCTAAAGCTGATGGCACTTCTGGGTTATAACATCTTGACCAGCATGGTGGCTTGAACATGCTTGGCCCAGATGGCGGCACTGTTAGGAAGTTAGGAAGTGTGTCCTTGTTGGAGGAAGTGTGGGAGTGGCCTTTCAGACCCTCCTCCTAGCCGCCCGGAAGACAGTTGGATCAAGAGGCAGAACTCTCAGCTCTTCCTCCAGCACCATCCTGCCTGGAAGCTGCCATGCTTCCTGCCATGATGTTAACGGACTGAACTTCTGAACTTGGAAGCCAGCCTCAACCAAATTTGTCCTTTATAAAAGTTGCCTTGGGCCGGGCGTGGTGGTGCACACCTTTAATCCCAGCACTCGGGAGGCAGAGGCAGGAGGATCTCTGAGTTCGAGGCCAGCCTGGTCTACAAAGTGAGTTCCAGGACAGCCAGGACTACACAGAGAAACCCTGTCTCGGAACCCCCTCCCCGCCAAAAAGAAGTTGCCTTGGTCATGGTGTCTTTTCACAGCTATGAAGCCTAAACTAGACAATCAATTTCCATACTCTGGCTGTATTATAACTGTTTGGGACGTATGTTTAAAAAACCATGTTTTAATATTGGTCCAGAGAGGATCCTCAGGTCCAGACCGGAAGAGAACTCAGAACTCATCAGAAGGAAGAACTTTCTAATTAGTTGTCCTGATACAGGCGATGTCATATGAACTGGGGGCAGTCACATGCAGATCACAAGACAGGAGTCACATGACATGCACACATGCGCACACACACACACACACACACACACACACACACACACACCAGCCTGACAATGTAAGGTTAGAGACTGAGCTCCAAAAGCCCTTGTAGCTTTAGGGGTCAGTAAAGGCTACATTTGGGATGAGGTGGACAGGCCAGGACCTACCTGGCTCTATTCTTCCTTGGTTGAAGGAGCGGCTAACTTGGCTGCCATCTGTCTGCAGCTCGTCTTCGAGGTCTGCCTCCCGGTAAGCTTGCACAGGCAGTTCCCGACCCAGCACCTCCAGCTCTTGGCGATTACAGCCAGAGCTTTGGAGAAAGCCGAACACCAGCAGGTCTGTGATGTGCTCGGCCCCCAGGCCGGAGCCATTGCTGACCTAAGATGAAAGGGGAGTCAGGAAGGCTCACGCGGGGAGCCTGGGTCAGGACACAGTTGGACCCGAGTCACAATGGCCTGTGACAACCAATAACTACGAGGATCCAAATGCCCTAGTGAGAGGCCCAGGGGCAGAGAAACAGGCTGTGGTGTGCTTGCCAACAGAAGACACCAAGGGGCCATTGAGCCACCTTCTACAGATCCCCTCCTGAAGACACCTACTGGGGAAGCTGCTTCGAGGGAAGGTCTCAGGGACACTGGGGTGGCAGGCAAATGCCATCACTTCAGTTCTATCCATGTTTCCATACAGGGCTGAGCCTGACTGTACGGGCTGTGCTCCTAGCAGAAAGCGGTTCCTCTTTCCCCTCACTCCCTCATGAGCAGACACAGGATGCCTGATAAACTCTAGGAAGCAGGGACCCAGGTCAGACTCTGCCTGTGCCTTTCAGGGGGACATGTGCACTATCAGAGGCAGCAGGGAGGGTCTTGCTCACCGGCCTCTCTGCCAGTTCTATGGTGTGTACAAAAGCAGCCCTGGGTAGGTGCACTATGAAGGAGCACTTAGCGCCAGGCGTGGTGGTGCACGCCTTTAATCCCAGCACTCGGGAGGCAGAGGCAGGCGGATTTCTGAGTTCGAGGCCAGCCTGGTCTACACAGTGAGTTCCAGGACAGCCAGGGCTACACAGAGAAACCCTGTCTCGAAAAACCAAAAAAAAAAAAAAAGGAGGAGCACTCAGCAATGCCTGTTCCATGAAGCCCTGGAGTACAACAAAACGTAGAAGCAAAACCTGCTTCACTTAATGTCCCTCAACTGTGTGCTTAACAGTTGTCATAAAGTCAGAAACATCTACAATAAGATACAAGTTCTGACATGGGGCAAGGATGTCAAATGCCAAGATGTAAGAGAAAATGTCAGCATTTTACTTTCTTCTGTGCCTCAGCTTTCCTGCTCCAAGGTAGAAGAAGGGGACAGCAGCAAGTCTACCGTTGTCCCTGGGGAGGAGGAACGCAGGAGGGGCCCACTCCCTAGAGGCCCTGCAGGACAGCAGGAGATACTGGGAGGCTAGAAAGCACTATTGCCCGAGCCCAAAAGGGAACCTTCCAGATCTTTTCTGTCCCGCCTCTGTGCCGCCCTTGCTATGTCTACCAAGCTGACAATCACGCCGTTCCGTCCTTCTGAAAGGATGTCCCCATTCCCCATTCTGTACTAAGTCCCTATAAGGGGCTGAGATGAATTCTGTTGGATATCTGAGGTACACCTTGGCAGACCTGTCAACTGAGGGGTCAGGTTGCTTCATTAACGGGGACACCCAGGATGAACAAAATGAAAAGATGCCAGAATCTAACCTCAGAGTCCATGGCACAAGCTGTGTAGCTCCAAGCACTGCCGGCTCACAGAGTCCAGGGAATCACCTGAAAAAGGACATATACATGCCATGGGTGGCTGTTCCCTAAAGCAATGCCTCTGCTGGGCCCCACGGGACACAGGACACTGTCACACCTGCAGCTGAGGCACACCCAGCCACACCGCTGGCTTCGGCTCTTTTGTTTGCTCTCCACACAGACCCATTGAGTCAGGTCTGCAGTCTTCCTCCTTGAAGCCTCCGCTGGCACTGACCTGGGCATCCCCAGGTCAGTTCTCCAGAGCTCAGCTTTCTTCCCATGTTCAGTAAGTCTGATCAGGCCAACCGGCGCTTCCCACAAGAACTGCTGCTGCTAATCCTCACACTGGTTAGTGGGTTTCCCAGCTAGTCACACACACCTGCAAGACTGCAGGGCACCTACACTACAGGACCACAGTGCCTCAAACCACCAACCAGTTCCTCTTTCCACACGACGAGGCAAAGCAGACAGTATGTATTCCAACTTAATGGGAAGATATAATCTGGAGGAGCCGGCAAGACAGCTTGGCTGGTAAAATGTGCCCGCCACTCAAGTCTTCTGATCTACCATAGCTGACTGGACCAAAGTCATTGAAGAACTTCATTGAAGATGTCCAGACGAGCAGCTTTGTCCAGTGCAGAGGCTCTTATAACTAGGTGCCCTGATGTGCTTTGAACTTTGCACTTTAATCCCCTCATTAACAGGTTAAAATGTGAATCTTGCTGGGTGTGGTGGTGCACGCCTTTAATCCCAGCACTCAGGAGGCAGAGGCAGGCGGATTTCTGAGTTCGAGGCCAGCCTGGTCTACAAAGTGAGTTTCAGGACAGCCAGGACTACACAGAGAAACGCTGTCTCAACGCACCCCCCCCCCAAAAAAAAAAGATGTGAATCTTTGTGAAGACCCAGACCCTGGAGGTAGAGCCCACTGATACCATAGAGAATGTGAAGGCTAAGACTCAGGATTAAGAGGGCACCTCCCACCCCACCCAGCAGACGCTCATCTTTGCAGGCAAGCAGCTGAAAGATGACCACACTCTTTGTGATCCAGAAAAGACTCAAGCCTGCACCTGGTCTCCATTCTTCAGCCTAAATTTCCCATAGGCACTAATGGTATTACTCTCCACTAAAACTGTTTGTGCATTTGAATTTAGAAATTATAAGTTTCAGTACAGCCAAGCTTGGTGGCATAAAACTTTAATTCCAGCACCTGGAGGCAGAAGCAGGCAGATCCCTGAGTTTTCGGCTAGCCTGGTCTACAAACCAAGTTCCAGGGCAACCAGGACTATGCAGAGAAAAACACTGTCTCGAAACCTGCCCCCGCCCCAACCCCCACAAAGTTTCGGTAATAGCGGAACATCTGTTTAAAATGTTAATAAAGGTTTTGTTGCATGGTTTAAAAAAGTATATCCATTCACTGTATATACCGTTACTGAGAATGTAAATTAATATGGCTACTATGGAAAATAGTGTAGAGGTCCCTCAAAAAGCTAAGATCAGAAGCAAACGAGAGCTGGTGAATGTGCCAGTCAGCAAGCCACATGGCTTGCATTCCATCCCTGGAACAATGTGAAAGGTCAAAGAGGAGCCAGCTCCAGGTCCCTCTTCCCTCAATACGCATGAGTTCGCCTCCCTCATATACACACAGTGATGAATAAAAATTCTAATAAAAAAAAAAAACACCTTGCTTGGTATTTCTCATTACATCCAGAATTATTAGACACAGGTGTGAAGGCACTTTGCATGCACCTCATGGTGGTCAGAGCTGTCAATCACAGTCAGAGCTGTCAATCTCCACCATCACAGAGGCCACTTCTTCCAGAAGCCACCAGGTGGAGTCTTGGGACGAGAGAGCTATTTCTGAGCAGAGCGATGTGTCCTGTGTAAGAGGAATGGACAGCAGCTCACGTGGGTCACACTACTCAGACTCCAACTCACTCTCCCAGGGACCTGGAGGTTTCTCTTGTACTGTAGAAGCCAAAAGCCCTGAAGTAGCTGAAAACGCTGAACTTCACCCCCCCCCCCCCCAGACCCGAAGTGCAGACTCGGGACACACCAATAGGGAGGAAGGTACAATGGCCTGTTACACAGAGCTCGGTGTCCTTGTGTCCCTGCCCTGCTGAGGTTTATCTATACAAGTAACTGAGAAAAATGTGATAAATATTACGGAGAGGGCACCCAGTCATCCACTTATCAAGTGTTTAAGGTGCCAAGGGCTACAGAGCAGTACAGAGAATGCCACCAAGTGGAGATCCAGAGAAGAAAACGCCTCCCAGACTTCTGGCTGATGAATGCCAAGAAGTGACAAGGAGAAGTTGGTTTCCATCTTTTCACATGGACATATGTTAAATATTTAACTCATTACTTAATGGGAAAAACAAGGTACTGTGCTAAAACTGCTCAAGGGCTTGAGATGTAGCCCTGTTGGTAGAGTGCCTGCCTCACATGCATACAGAGCCCCGGGCTGCCCGAGACGATGGCACACACCCATAACTGCAGCACTCAGGAAGCAGAAGTTCCAGGCCACCTTCTTCAACACTGTGAGCTGGAAGCCAGGCTGGGCTACACGATACCTTGTCTCGATAAAAATAAATAAACAAATAAGTAAATAAATAAAACTCAAATGATGAAGAACCATATGCACAGATGATGAGAAACAGAAGAACGTAGAGACACAGGCAAGACTGCCAATAGCTGTAAGATGATAACCACACTGCACTGGACAAAGGCCTGTGGACAAGTGCCTGCATTAATATCTGTATTCTGCAGCATATCAATAACCTAAAGGGTAAAACGGTAATAATACCCAATTGTGGTGTGGAGCTCAGTGCTTCAGCCGTGCCTAGTGTGCCTGTGTCCCGGGGCTAGACCCTCAACACCTGAAAAAAAAATATTTTTAAGGGACTGGTTGGAGACTGGCGAGATGGACTGGTGGTTAAGAATGCGTCTTGAAAGCTGGGCCGTGGTGGCGCACACCTTTAATCCCAGCACTCGTCGAGGCCAGCCTGGTCTACAAAGTAAGTTCCAGTATAGAGAAACCCTGTCTCAAAAAAAAAAAAAAAAAAAAAAGAATGTGTCTTGATCTTCCAGAGGCCCCTGTCAGGAGGTTCACAACCATGTGTGACTCTAGCTCCAGAGGGATCTGATGTCCTGTTCTGGCCTCTGTGTGTAACACACACACACACACACACACACACACACACACACACTCTAAAGGGGGCAGAGGCCCCTGTCAGGAGGTTCACAACCATGTGTGACTCTAGCTCCAGAGGGATCTGATGTCCTGTTCTGGCCTCTGTGTGTAACACACACACACACACACACACACTCTAAAGGGGGTTGCAGAAGGCTCAGTGGTGAAGTGTCCTGGCTATCCTACCAGAGGACATGAGCTCAGTTTCCAGTATCCATCCCTCCATCTCTCCCTAATTTTCCCTTTTTACAATACAAATGGCCACATCTGAGATTTTCCAGGATTGCCCAAGCTCAGCTTTAGGTGTCAGGCTCCTGAAAGGGCTGGGGACACAGCTTGATGGTAGAATGCCTGCCTGCAAGAGTAAGGCCTGAGCATTCCATCCCCAGCATGCAAAATAGAAATAAGCAAGTCAAGTTTTTTTTTTTTTCTTTCTAAATCTAGGGTCCAATTTTGGAAACAGTAAACATCAAGTGTTGTAAGAAGCATTGGGTGGTAGGACATCCAATTAACACAGGGTCACATGCACGAGAATAGGCATGGTTATCCATTAATGACACAAACCCGGGCTGTTTCATAAGCAGTGAGCTTTGTCCACCCCTTCCCCCAATGTCTAAAAAGCCAAGAGCACAATAAAGTCAACACGCAGTAGTGGAAGCAGCTCTGCTACCCGGAGTCACCGAGAATGGGCAGTTTCTATTAGAGATGCTTTTGCATAGGAACTGGGTGATAGCACACATGCTTAACATGAGCAAAACCCTCAGTTCAAAACTCTGTGCGCGCACACACACACACACACACACACACGAGCATACATAGGCAGGCAGGGAGAGGGAGGCAGGACAAAGAGACCCAAACTCCATACTCACAGGTCCAGACAACAGATGCTGTTCTTCTCCTTGGACACAAAACAGTTCAACTGAGCTCGTGACTAAGGACACAGAGAAAGCAGTCCAGCAACCGGGTGTGCTCTCCCACTCTCCCACCCCCTAACAGAAAGCAGCTATGTCACCTATTCATAAAGATGAACAAACGTTAAGGTCACAAATCTGAATCCTTGATGTGACAATAAAGAGCCTCTTTGTCTATCATGTACCAATCATAGACCAAGACAAGTTCCATGGCAGGCGGGCGGGGGTGCCAGGCACGCCGCCAGCGAGGTCTACTCTTGGCGCTACCTTGCAGGCCCCAGGAAGACAGGCAGGTGCTGTGGGGCCAGCTTCCTCAGCAATTTTCAAGCCTAGCTGCACAGTGGAATCTTCTGGAAGCCCCTGAACACAGTGATCTGACATGACCTTACACACAGCACCCAAGGAATTCATGAAGAAAACAAAGTAGCAGAGAGCAAGCCCCTGCTGTCCTGTTTTTCTATACACTACTCATAACACAAAATAAAATGAAATGATTATTGTGCTACCAAGAGACAGAAAATCCTAAGACCCGGCCTGCATCTCCACAGTAGAACACACGTCTCCCGAGAGCTTGAGAGCAACCCCAGTGCCGTGAACAAGATTCATGCACAAAGCATTTAGCATTGAATGTTATATGAGCATCAGACACTAAACGAAAACTGAAAACCTTGTTGAGATAAACAACGGAAGGCAAGCACCTGTCAGGGGCTGGAAGAGACAACACGCTGTCAGACTACAGCACTCCACACAATTCCTATAAAAAATACTCCAGAAAGTGACAAACAATTCCTAAATCCACACGTGAATGCAGAGGACACTTTCAAAAATCGCCATTCTTGAAAAGGAACAAAGTGGATGACAGACTTGCACTTCCTAATTTCAAACCTTCCCATAGCTCTCGTCATGACGTCATGACGGTGTGGGCCTGGTTGAAGAAGTCAGAGAGCAGTGAGCATCGAGTTCATCAGACACTGACCCGGGCCACCGCCAGGGAAAGAACAGAGTTTTAACCAAGGACACCGGGATAGCCAACTATCCCCACAAAAGGCATGAATTCCTACCTCTGCCAGATGTCATACAAAAGATTAAAAATGGATGCTAAGAAGGCTGCAGAGAGGACTCCGAAGTTAATAGTACTGGCTGCTCTTCCAAAGGACCTGGGTTCAATTCCCAGCTCATATAACTGTCGGTAACACCAGTACTGGGGTATCTGCCTCCACAGGCACTGGGCACCCATGTGGTACACAGATATACAAAAAGGGAAAATACTCACATACATAGACATAAATTTGAAAAAAAAACAACAGCTGACAGGGGCTTTCCTTTCGGACATATGTTGGTCGTGGACATACCGTCCAGGGGTAGCACCACAGCATTAGCAAGCGCAGGACACACTCAGGGCATCACCAGAGGGTCAACTTTCGAAGATAGAGCCAGATCACACTGACATAGTTGTTTTGTGTTGTGGACAGCCCTGGGGCTAATTATATTTGATGTTAATTCCATTCTCCTGTGAATGGTGGTGAAGAAGGAATGAGTCAGCAGCACTCAGGTGATTTCCTGTAAACCTGCTTCTCCTTTTAAAATAAAGGAGAGCTGAAGATTGGGCAGATAAAAGGGAAGGTGGAGCAGAAGGTGAGGGAGAGGAGGAGAAGCACATGGCCCTGAGAAAGCGCAAGTTCTAAGGGGTCTCATAAGCTGTGGAAGACGGTAGTGTAGCGGTAGATCTGCCCAATCTAGGCACACAGCATGCAATCATATGAACTGTGCTGTGTTTTCATTGCTGGGACATATTTGGGAGGAGATTTACCGAAACAAAATGGTGCCCAACGTATTGATTTGAATTCAACTAACCTGAGATAAAAATTCACTGACCCCCAACCCCTGAATGGGGCTTGGGCAGTGACCTAGGCTGTAGCAGTATGGATTTGAAGCTGACTGGGTGTGAGTGGCCTACAGAAAACAGCAGAGAGGCATCTATGCCTGAGAGCCTTTCTGTGTTTGCTTCCCTGTATCCTTCAGTCCCCACCTTGCCTCCCCCATCTCCAAAGAGGGACATACACAACTGGGATCCTTTCACACTCCGCTTCCCCCTGTGAATAAATAATTGGGAGACAAAGATACAAAGGACTCCGGACCATGTAATTCATTTCTATAAAGAGAGAAATATAACCTTTTGACACTTGAAGAAGGTATAAAGATATAGTGCTCTAATAAGTCTCGCAGGATACTCATATTCTGTCGAACGTCGGCTCCACAGGAATTTTGGGTTTAAATCCTGGTTTGACAAGCTGCTGCTTATAAGCAAGTATAGAAAGGAAAGCGGAGAGGAAAGGAAAATAGAAGTGTGAATTAATTGTTTTAAAGATGGTATAATCAAGTCTGTAGGAGACTTATATTCTGTCTAATGTGGGCTCCATGGGAATTTTGAGTTTAAATCCTGACATAATTAGAAAGCCCTCAATAGGCTGAAATGTGTGTGATTTTGAGTAATGTGGCTGTTTTATTGTTCCTCTGGGACAGAGGGCAAGCTCCAGGTTTTCCTGGTTACGGCTGAAGGAGATGCTGATTTAGGGAAAAGGGTTTGTCTTTGAGTTTTTGGAGAAGGTGATTAAGGCATTTATACCTTCCAGAGTTATAGGGATCAGATCTGATAGAGGGAGACCCCCTGAGAACTAGATTCCAGAGAATCAAACAAAACATTTATCTTGATGATACTAAAATTTTGTTTCGAGATTTATATATTACAGAATATACAGCCTTAGTGAATTTCATCATCAGACATGCTGAGCTGACCTGCCTGAACTCCTGATGTCTTGGTTTTTCATACGGATCCAGTCAGGACACAGACATCAGAGACTAATACAATAATCATTGGTGTGGCCTTTTTAAGGTCAACCAACTCCCCATTTCCCCACCCTTCCCCCTCCCTTTAAAATATCTCAACTCCCATATTCAGCTTGAAGAAGTTATGAAGAATCGTCATCCCAGCTCCCTAGGTTTTGGGGCTGGGGGTGGTTATTATGGGTTGTCTTTGATACTAAAAATTTTGAAGTACAGACTTGAGTCCAGTCCTTCTATTGCTGTTATTATAAACAGATCTGAGATGTTTAAGCCTACGAGTTAAGGGACAAATAAGAAATTCATGGCTCTGAGTTTATTGTTAGGGTGTTCTCAGTTATTTTAATTAGAAATGGCTGAGAAGCGGGCGTGGTGGCGCACGCCTTTGATCCCAGCACTCGGGAGGCAGAGGCAGGTGGATTTCTGAGTTCGAGGCCAGCCTGGTCTACAAAGTGAGTTCCAGGACAGCCAGGGCTATCAGAGAAACCCTGTCTCAAAAAACCAAAAAAAAAAAAAAAAAAAAAAAAAAAAAAAAACCAAAAAAAAAAAAAAAAAAAAGAAATGGCTGAGAGTAGTTCACTGACAACAGTCTAGATTACTTCACATAGGAAGTCAGAAGTCCACAGAATGTGACCTTTAATGTTATTTATTCACTTGTTGTTGAGACCAGTCTGCTCTTGACAGATTTCCCTGTCTTGAATTCAAAAAAGAAACTGAGCATCTTTGAGCTATTCCAGTTATGGCGAAACAGCCACTACGCAAAAACTGCCTCATTCAGCTGAGCGTGGTGGCGCACGCCTTTTATCCCAGCACTCAGGAGGCAGAGGCAGGCGGATTTCTGAGTTAGAGGCCAGGACAGCCTGGTCTACAAGAGTGAGTTCCAGGACAGCCAGAGCTATATAGAGAAACCCTGTCTCGAAAAAAACAAAACAAAACAAAACAAAAAAACAAAAACAAACAAACAAAAAAAAGAATTGCCTCATTCATCTACAAACATAATACTGTCCAAAGAAAGGACACAATTACAGGTTAGGACAGCTTGATTCTGCCGAGACAGAGTAGGCTAGTCCTTAATATTCCTGTTTCTCTAAGTCTGTCAGATGACCCTGGCAGTAGGCTGAAGACCGACACTCCAACTTGCTGAAGTGAGGGGCTGTCCAGATGATCAGTGCGTGGTCTCTATGGATTGGCTAAGTTTTGGAAGCTGTTTTAGGCTTTCTATACATTTTCAGTTAATATCAGTTGTTCTTGGATTTCTGATTGGGTTGAAAACTGCATAGTCTCCCAACCAACCCAGGCCTTTTACTTTGAGAACAGTTTTGAGAGGATGGTTTTCAGATGGCATCCAATCTAAAGCCAAGACATAGCCAGATGTAGAATTATAAGTCTTTTAAATAAGGATAGATGATAGAGGTTCTGTTTAATTAACAAAAATGATGGACTGGGTGTTAGGTCTCTTGTACTTTATAAATTACAAAATAATAATAGTTATGTTCAATTATATCTGAAATAAAATAATTTTTTAATTGGACAGAAAGGGGGAAATGTTGCAGATAGCCCTGGGGCTAATTATATTTGATGTTAATTCCATTCTCCTGTGAGTGGTTGAGAACAAGGACTGAGTCAGCACTCAGGTGATTTCCTGTAAACCTGCTTCCCACCTTTTTTTTTTTTTTTTTTTTTTTTTTGTAAAATAAAGGAGAGCTGATGATTGGGCAGATAAAAGGGAAGGTGGAGCAGAAGGTGGGGGGAGAGAACAAAGAGAAAATGAAAGAGGGAGAGGACACAGACAAGGAGAAAGAAGGAGAAAAGCAGACCAGAAAGAAGCACATGGCCTGGAGAAACCGTATGTTCTAAGGGGTCTCATAGATGTGGAAGATGGTAGTGTAGCGGTAGATCTGCCCAATCTAGGCACACAGCACGTAATCATATGAACTGTGCTGTGTTTTCATTGCCGAGGCATATTTGGGAGGAGATTTACCGCAACAGTTATGAGTCACCTAAGAGGAACTGATCCCAACTGTCAGTGAGCAGACATAGCCCAACACTGCGCTGCTCCGGTCATAGTGACAACTGGGCTCCTCTGGAGTACTAACACACTCCCTCAGCAGTCTGTCCGGGTGACAGCCAAATTCAGCAGAAAAGCTGAAAAGATTAAGGGTGTCCCAGGCCTCAGGGAGGGACCTGAAGCTACACAGAAAGGCTCATTAAATGACATCAAACGGAGGGGCTTCTGACTGTGTTTGAGCCGTTGGTTGACTTAGGCCATTCTTTCGGCCCAAAGTCCCCTCAGCAATGGCGAGAGTCAGTTGCGGGGCATCCAGCAGCTATTGCAGGCCGAGAAGCAGGCAGCCAAGAAGGTGTCCAAGGCCTGCAAGTGAAAGAACCGGAGGCTGAAGCAGGCCAAAGAAGTCGCCCAGGCTGAAATTGAACAGTACCGCAGAGGCCAAGGAAGCTGCAGCACTGGGGTCTCATGGCAGCTGTGACAGTGAGGTGGAAAAGGAGACCCAGGAGAAGATGACCGTCCTCCAGAACCACTTCAAGCAGAACAGGGATGAAGTCCTGGATGACCTCTTGGCCTTTGTGTGTGACATCCAGCCAGAAATCCAGGAAAACTACTGCATAAACGGATAGGAGGTGGAAGCGCCTGCTCTGTGGGTTGGCATAAGATCTGCCCCCATAGAATAGGAAACCTCCACAGAGCTTGAGTTCTGTTCTGGAAGGCATTAAATTATTTCTCTATGCTGTCTTAGGACCCTTCACGTTTTAAGAGTATCAAATCTAGCTTTTTGTACCAACTTACCATGTACCTGAAGTTTCATCTTCTTATCTTGTGTGTCTTTAAGGAGTGTATGTCACCTGTGTCTTCTGCAAGTAATGGGTACAGTGCTGACTTTGTTTTATTAGTCAAGTAGAAAAAATTCTTTGAAAGAAAGGGAGTAAGCTGTTACCTTCCACTTTCTTACAGGTCAGGGGCGTTATTTATGAAAAGGTAGTAATAGCTCTTAGCAACTCCTATGAAGCAGCAGCCAGCCTTACAGTACTCTAGCCTGGATAATTTAGGACAGTCACTATGGTATGTTTGTTCCGGCTGCTGTTAGTGTATCCTAACCCAAATCACGAGATGCTAGGACTCAACTCGTTACATGATATTTGGGGTGCTTGTAATCTTTTTTAAAAGTAAAACTTTGTCTTCCCTTTCAAAAAAAAAGATAACAAACTATTTTATTTTTATTTGATGTATATGGTGCTTTGCCTGCATATATTTCTGTGCCTGGTGCCGGTGGAGGCCAGAAGAGGGTGCCAGATGACCTGGAACTGGAGTTAGAGGGTGGCGTGCTCCCATATGGATGCCAGGAGTCACACAAGTCCTCGGGAAGAGCAGCCAGTGCTCTTAGCCACTGAGTCACCATCTCTCCAGTCTGAATAACAGATTTTCTTTTGAGACAGGGTCTCACTATGCAGCCCTGATTGTCCTCAAACTTACTCTGTACACTAGGCTGGCCTCCCAAAGAGATGCACCTGGCTTTGAATAACAAATTCTCTTTTTATTTTTATTTTTTAAAAATATTTATTTGGGCTGCTGAGATGGCTCAGGGGGTAAGAGCACTGACTGCTCTTCTGAAGGTCCTGAGTTCAAATCCCAGCAACCACATGGTGGCTCACAACCACCCATAATGAGATCTGACACCCTCTTCTGCTGTGTCTGAAGACAGCTACAGTGTACTTATTTATAATAATAAATGAATCTTTGGGCCTGAGAGGGGCCGACCAGAGCGAAGCAGAGGTTCTAAATTCAATTTCCAACAACCATATGAAGGCTCACAACCATCTGTACAGTTACAGTGTATTCATATACATAACATAAATAAATCTTTTTAAAAAGATTTATTTATTTGATGTATGAGTACACTGTCACTGTCTTCTGACACACCAGAAGAGGGGATCAGATCCCATTTCAGCCACCATTCATTCCTGCCCCTGAATAACAAATTCTTAAAAAAAAAACAAAACAGCCGGGCGTGGTGGCGCACGCCTTTGATCCCAGCACTCGGGAGGCAGAGGCAGGCGGATTTCTGAGTTCGAGGCCAGCCTGGTCTACAAAGTGAGTGCCAGGACAGCCAGGGCTACACAGAGAAACCCTGTCTCGAAAAACCAAAAAAAAAAAAAAAAAAAAAAAAAAAAAAAAAAAAACAAAACAGATAGACCTAAGTGTAAGAAGGGGTAAGCTGTAACACTTTAAAGAAAACACGGGGTTGGGGCTGGAGAGTAGCTGGCTCAGCAGTAGAGTACTAGCTACTCTTCCAGAGGACCTGGGTTTGATTCCCAGGATCCACCGGCTCAGAACTGTAACTCCAGGCTCAGGAGACCCAGTGTCCTTTTCTGGGCCTCTTGGGGCACTAGACACAGACACAGTACACAGACACGCAGTCAAAACACCGATACACATAATTTATAAAATAAAAAAATTTAAAAAGAGAACACGAGAGGAAGTCTCAATTATCTTGTATTAGGCAACGTCTTAGACATAGCCCTCTGAGAGGCACAAGTAACAAAAGAAAAAAAAATTACCTAATGTCTTCAAAATTGAAAACTTGTGGTTCAAAAGACACTCCTGAGAAGATAAAACCGAGTCAGACATGGTGCTTCCTATCTGTAATCTCAACATCCAGGAAGCTAAAACAGGACAGATGGATCTGCACGGTGAGTTCAAATCCAGCCTGGGGAGGAAACGTCTAGGAACAGGTAGCAAGAATATGTGAGTGGCTGGAGATGACATGGCAGCTAAAGCATGGGGCACAAGCCTGCCAACATAAACTGAATGAAGCCTTAGGACCCACACTAGGCAAAGAAAGAACTGACTTCCTCAAGTCTGATGGCCAGGTGCATGCTGTGGGATGTCCCATAATGAAATAAACAACTAACTACACGTAATAAAAATGAATATGGACCGGAAAAATGGCCCAGTTGTTAAAAGCACAGCTGCTCTTCCAGAGGACCTGGGTTCATTTCCCAGAATCCACACGGCAGCCCATATTTGTCTGTAACTCTAGTTCCAGGGGATTCGACCCCATCTTCTGACCTCCATGGGCACCAGGTTTGAAAGTGGTGTATGCAAACACCCACATACATAGACAGTCAGTAGAGAGCCTGGCATGGTCCTCAGCCTGGCCTAGAACTTGACATTCAGGCAAGAACGGTCTCCCCTTCTGACCCTCCTGCCTCCACTGTCCGGGTGCTGGGGCTACAGATGCCAACCTCTGGGCCTGGTTTCTGCCAGCTGTCCTGTATCTCCAGCCCTTTCTTGGGGCTTTGGAGACAAGTTCTTACTATGAAGCCCAGGCTTGCTTTGAAACTTGTTCTCCTTCTCTTCCTGCCTTGGCCTGCCAAGTGCTGGCATCACAGACTTGACCCACCACACCAGCAATACAATGGTTTTAAGAACGAGAGCGTAGCTCAGGGGCGCAGCAACTGCTTAGTGGGCAAAGGTTTCTGCATTTAACCACTAGCAGGGAAAGTAATCTTGCCGAAGGGTGGTGTGGAAAAGGGCGTGTGCACCATGCCACTGAAGCTGCCCATCCCTGGGGCCTCACTAGGCCCGCAGAAATTGGCTGTCCTGGATGTCGGAGGCCTATAAGATACAGAGACCTGCTTTCCCTCCCTACCCTGGACTGAGGCTTCTGAAATATCTAAGCATTGGGTGGGACAAGATGGCTAGCAGAAAGGGAGTCAGATGTCCTAAGGGTGAGCCAACAGGGACGCAGACAGATGTCTCAGAGGCCGCTCTGCGATGTTTGCATGCCTGTGCTCTCTTCCTGCCCCACCCCCAATGCTTTACTCATTTTTTTTTTCTTTTTTTAGCTTAGCCACAGAGGGACTGGGGGTACCTAGCCCAGCAGAGAATCCAATGGAGGAGGACTGGACTGTCTGCACCATGCTCTGAGGGCAGAGCTGGCAGTGGGCCTGCATTGGGTAACAGCCATTTCCTGTCTTCCACACCCTAGAGGAGAGCGACCTTTCCTCGTTTGTTAAAGGGGCAATGGCCTCCATCAGAGTCAGGATAGCAGTCACCTTGCCTGATGAGATGGGCTCCTGGAGGTACGCATGCAACAGTCAGTCTAGTAAGGGCTTTGAGGTGTGGTCTCCCTGGTTTCTAGAAGATACTCAAAGAAAGACAAGACCATGTCCTGGCCAGAAACTTGCCTTGTCTAGAACTCAAGGGAAGATAGGTCTATGTTATAAAACAGCAACATGCCAGACTGAGGAGGCATGGTGGGCTGGCTCCTGTGGGTCCCAAGGCCTCTTCCAGATGGTGTCACCCAGTCTCAATACACCTTTCCAAGACTGGTTAGGAAAAGCCTGTTGGGAAGTTCCCACAGAAATCCAGGCAAAGGTTTTCTATGTCCTCACCTAGAGCAGGGTGGCTCTGGTGAGTTCCAGGGTCCCTTTTCCCCCATCAGGCACATTTGCCCCTTGGAAGGCTAGCTGTCTGTTCTGAGGACACACAAGGTGGGCTGAGGTAACGTACTTAGGTTTATTGGGAACAGCACCACTACAGGAGAAACATGTATGTATACACCAGCTATGAAAACTAAACAGCCTGCAGCCAAGGGCTCTGGATCACACAAGCTGGAATCTCGAGTGCCCAGGCTTCAGCTGTTCCTTTACTGCCTCTGAAGAAAGGTTTGAAGCCTGTAATCCTGGCACTTGGGAAGCTGGAAGCAGGAGAATCATGTGTTCAAGGCCAGCCTCAGGTATATAGTGAGTCAAAAACCAGACTGGGATATGTGAGACCCTGCCTCATAAAACAAAACAAGCAAAAACAAAGCCGGGCATGACCAGCCTGGTCTACAAAGTGAGTTCCAGGACAGCCAGGGCTATACAGAGAAACCCTGTCTTAAAAAACAAAAAACAAAAACAACAACAACAACAAAAAAACAAAAAAAACAAAAATCAAAAACAAAGGTTTGTCACTGAAGGACGGAACAGTAGCCTAAGGCAGTACAGACCTGCCCTGGCTGTGGCCATCATGGTGAGGGTAGACTCACTATGGGCCAGGAGATCCCTCCAGACTAGAGAAACTATGCAGGAAACTGCAAAAAAGCATCTGTACTGTGTCCCACGACACACAGATAGGCAACCTCTCTCTACATTTGGCTGCCTTCTTCCGCACAGCCCAGTCCTGGGCCAGGGATTAGCCATCCACACCCTCCAGGCATACTGCCAGAAAGCCCACTGCCCTTCTTAGGCCGATCCAGGGGCCAGTAGGGAAACACCTGGCCCCTAAGCACTTCCTAATGTCTGTTTGCATTACTGGGGAAGAAGGGTAAGTTAGGGCGAACCAGGGCTAGGATGTGGCTCAGTCTGTAAACTGCAGGCCTATATATGCATAGAGGTCTGAGCTGGGATCACTAGGACCATGCGAAGGCCAGTGTAGTGCTCTGAGCCTAGAAGCCGAGTGCTGGGGAGGGAGGCAGAGACTGGAGTATCCCTAGAGCCCACTGGCCAGCCAGTCTACTAAATCGGTGAGTGAAGACAAGAGTCCTGTCACACACACACACGGAAATGTAGAGAATGCCTGAGGAAGACAGGTGACACCAACAGAGACAGAGAGGGGGAGAGGGGAAGGGAGCGAGGGAGAGGGAGAGGAGAGGGAGAAGAGAAGAGAAGAGAGCAGAAAATGCTTTTCCTCTGTTTTCTGTTCCCTTGATTTCACTTGGTTTTCTTTGAAAGTTTTTGGAAGGCTAACATGTCTGTGAGGATAATTATTGCCCATAAAGCCAACTAAGAACTCAATTTTCAAGATGGCAGCACCTTTAGAAATGGTTGCCTTTCATCTTGTTTAGCTCAGGCACCCCCCTGAGTGCTTCCCCCACCCTGCTTCCCCACCACCACCCAGCCGTGTCCTTCCTAGAGCTCAGATGCTACCCCCCTTTTGTCGGAAATATCCCTGTTTGGACCAGCGAAAGTCGAGGGAGAAGAGTCAGAGAGTAAGACACACGGAACTGGAGACATCTGCTGTGGACGTCTGCCAGGATGGTTCGTGGGGGAAACCCCACCATAAAGGTCCCTGGCACTAAAGTTCCAGCTTCTCCATTCATACCCCTAGCTGCCCTGTCTCCCTCTACCTGCTAGGGGGAAGAGTCCACAGGAAGGGGCTGTGCATGTCTGACTCAGTGGCAGAATGCACATGGAACAAACACTAGGCCGGGGTTTTCCCTAGTGGTGAAAAAGCAAACGACACTGTGGGCATCCTCTCTGTTCCTTACTCCGAGCAAACGACACCGTGGGCATCCTCTCTGTTCCTTACCCCGAGCAAACGACACCGTGGGCATCCTCTCTGTTCCTTACCCCGAGCAAACAACACCGTGGGCATCCTCTCTGTTCCTTACCCCCGAGGTCTATTGGGCTCCACAGATGCGCCTCCCTTGGGAAGCAGAGCGCAGCCTGAGAATCAGGTGGTACAGTTAAACTGGGAGTTTTCCATCTGATTTTGAGACCCTGGTTAAGTAAATTAGCCCCTCTCTGCCCAGTGTACCTTTCTGAAGAAGGGAGTAATAACCTAGTCTCTAATTATTGTAATACGACATGAGTTAATTAAAATAAACAATACACTCTGTAGTCCCAGTACTCAGGAGGCCGAGGCAGGAAGTACTCTTTGTTTGTTTGTTTGTTTGTTGAGATAGGGTTTCTCTGTACAGCCCTGGCTGGAACTCAGAGATCCACTGGCCTCTGTCCCCTGAGTTCTTGGATTAAAGGTGTCCCACCACGGCCCAGCAAGGAGGTACTGTTGAGCAGGAGTTGGAGACAAGGTTTGGGCGACATTCTGCCTTAAAAAAAAAACTGAGAAGGAAAACAAAGCTCTCTGTGGACTTATCAGGCCCAGAAGGCTCTGTATAGCACTTGCCCATCACTGCCCTCCAACCTGAAGCTTCAGTTTATCTGTCTCCTTCAGACTATGAGGAAAAATACATGTGGCCTCTGAGACTGGCCAGCCAGGCAGCGTGCCCAGAAAGAAACAGAAACACCAGCTGCCCTCCACAGCCACGGCCCAGCAAATGGTAGCCAGAGATACAACCACAGACAAAATGTCCAATGACCACAGACCCACAGTGGGGGTTTCTTATGGACGGGCAGTTCCCAACTCTCATCCTTGGAACCATCAGATTCACTGTCTCCCTAATGAGGAATGGCTCTTTGGTCTTGAACACAGCCTAGATGTGGATCCCCAACCCTCAGCTTCCCACTAGAGAGCAAAAGGGCAGCTGGAACAGCATGCACTGCCCTTCAGAAGGTCTAAAAGGCTGTGTCATCAGGCCTTCCTTCCGGAGCCCAGGCACCCAGCACTGTGGGGCCCCCCCAGGGTAGGCTATTCTTTCTTGCAAATAAGAGGAACCAGGTAACCTCAAGATGTGAGCATCACTTCCTTCCCCCAGCCTCCCCAGTAACTGCCCTAACAGCCCTCTTTTCAGGTACATCCTCAACTCATCCTTCAGAGCTCCAGTAACCTGGCCACCTTGGGGCTACCTGAATCTCTTTAGAGCATGCCACATCCAGCCGGCTTCTCTTCAGTTGCCATCACCAAAGCCTGTACCCAACTCCACCCCACAGTAGCCAGGAGAGATAGTACCTTGCGTCAGTGGGTGAAATGTCTGCTAACCCAGCTGTAATAAGCCAACCTCGCTGCCATTCCCTCTCTGGGCAAGAGAGCCAGCAGAGGCCAGGACACACACAATCCCCCACCCTGCTTCCCCACCACCACCCAGCCATGTCCTTCCTAGAGCTCAGCCCACTCAAGTATTAAAGCCTCTGAACTCAGCTCCAGCACCGGATCAGGCTCCCCATCCACCCCCCCCCAACCTCCCCCCCCCCCCCCCAGGGAACACTCAGAGCTGACTGCCAGGGTAGTGCCTGGGACCAAGTCCCAGGGGATGGAGCAGGGCTGCAAAGTCTCCTGGTTGGGTAGAGCTGGAATGTGGAAAGTCCACATCCTTCTTGTGGTTTCTCCCAGCTCCCTTCCACAGCTAGCTTATCCTAGACCCGGCCTCAAGGTAGTCTTTCAGTAAGGGCAAGCCTGGCCATAGCACCAGGCAGTAGCCTGGGAAAGTAGGGGAGCCCTGCCTGGGTCCTCAGGCTGCTCTTGGCTCCACACTATGGCTTATCAGATGAAGGTCAAGCCCAGCCTAGAAGGCCCATACTCAACACCACCTGGTCCTTTACAGAGCTCTTCCTTCCAGACTCTCACCACCCACAAAGTTCTACCCTGACCCGTCCCTGGTCCACACTTGTTTGTTGAGTATATAAATGAATGTACGAATGAAAGAACGAACGAATGTGTGAATCCTTGTGGGCCCAGCCACTTGGTGGCTGAAGGCTGTGGGTTTCTTCTAGAATCCTATAGGGTTATTCAGCCAACCATTCAACTAACTTTTTAAAAACATCAGCAACCAGTCTGTGCACATTTTCAAGCCATTTTGGGTACTGGAGATGCGGAGGGGTCAGCCACTTCCTCACAGTTCAGGCGTGAGTGTGAGCTGTGCACACAGTGGTGCCCACGGGTGTAGGAAAGGTGCCCCTCGCTGCAGTCTTCCAAGGTCTCTGTTCCCTGGGTTGGGGTTCCAGGGCTTTTGCAGGGCCCATTTGTGGGCTGTAGCCGTTCCTTGTTGATTTTTGTGGGTGGCCACAGCGGAGCGCAGCGGGACCTCGGGCCCGCCTTTCCAGCTCGGCGCGCACCTGCCGAGTGGCGCGCGACCGCGGGGACCCCCGGGTCCGCCAGGAGGCCTGCCCCGAAGCGGACCAGGACCGAGCGCTGAGGGGGACCGCGAGTGGCGCACGCCCCAGGCCTTCGCGTGCCTTCCCTTCAGCTCCGCGGTGGCACCCAGTGGCCGGCGCCCCCACCCCGCCTCCACCAAGGCGCAAGAGCCCCGCCATCACGAAGGATCGATAGCATACGAAACTGAGCTCCGTGCCGACCCCGTCCTCCCAGAGGGGAACCGTGGGGGCGCCCAATAGGGTGGGCATACTCACCACGCAGACGCCGCTGCGCTGGTACCGGGCGGCGTGCGGGCTGAGGCAAAGGTTTGCCGAGCGACACGGCCCAGCGCTCTACTCCACCTACCTTTCCTCGTGCTCGCCGGGGAGCCCCGCCCCTGTGATAGCCCCGCCCTCCGGATGCTCCGCCCTCCGACTGGCCACACTTTGCGGAAACCCAGGGTCCTACCCGCTCGCTACCGGGGACAGGAAGGAAGGTACACCCGGAACCTGCGCTCCCCCAGAGTCCCCAAAGCCTGGGCGCCCTGCCCTCGTGAGGATGGGGTGTCATACTTGATCCCGACCTCTCCGCATTGTCTTGATGTATTACCTAGCAGGGTTGGCACACTCAAGACTAGTGACCCTGTCAGAATCGACCCTTTCAGAGATGCTGGGAGGTCCCTATTGTTTCTCCTGGGCAGCTGCTTGCAGAATTCTTAAACTCTTGTGGGGGAGGCAGGAATGGGGGTTGCGGGGTTCTCGGTCATGGAATGAATCAGCAAGGATGAGAATGTGGGAAGAACCAGGAGGCTAGCAGATAATCTCAAACTGCTAGCTAGTTCCCCTATCCAGAGAAGTCCCAGTGCTATATACTTAAGTGCCAGCCAGTACCCCAAAGGACACGTGACAGTGACAAAAGTGAAAGAGAAACAAGAAAGTGAAATTCTGGAAGTATGAGGAAGTAAATAGAACCAAGAAAATTGCTGTTCCTGAGCGGAGAAACTGGATCTGAGAAGACAAAAAAAAATCACATGGTTGGTGTGTTTGTGTGTGTATGTGTGTATTTAAACCAGAGGTCAGTGTTTTCCTTCATCACTCTCCACCTTTCCACCTTTTTTTTTTCTTTTGAGATGGCGTGGGGTGAGGGGAGTGGACCAGCTTCCCAGCTCCGTGATTTCCCTAGGCTGACTGCCCGGTGAGCTCCAGGAAGCTTCCACTCTGCCCCAACAACAATGGAATTGTAGATACACACAGCACTCCATTTTTTACATGGGTGCTAGGGATCCAAAGTCCAGTTCTTACGCATCTGAAGTACTTTACAAACTGAGCCATCTCCAGGGTTTCTTTTTCCTCTTTATATTTTCCAATTCTTCTTAAAGGAAGGTGGCTCTAATTTTACGATCAATAAAAGTTACACACGTGTGGTGGCACACGCCTTTAATCCCAGCACTTGGGAGGCAGAGGTAGGCAGATTTCTGAGATCGAGGCCAGCCTGGTCTACAAAGTGAGTTCCAGGACAGCCAGGGCTATACAGAGAAACCCTGTCTCTCGAAAAACCAACCCCCTCCACCTCCCAAAAAAGTTACACTTGAAATCACATAGTGGAAGAGCTTGATGATGAACAGCGGAGCGGGGTCAGGGTTGGAGAGGTGGCTCATTGGTTAAAAGCACTTCTCACTCTTACAGAGCATCCATCTGGGTTCAGTACTTAGCACTCATATGGTGGCTGACAACCATCTGTTATTCTAATTTCAAGGGACTGACCCCTCTTCTGGCCTCTATGGGGACCAGGCACACATGTAGTGCACATATATGCAGGCAACACATACACACACACACACACAGAGATTTTAAATTTAAAACATACAAGCTGAATTATCAAGATTTCAAAGTGGAAAATAATGAGAAAAAAGTTTTGTTTTTGTTTTTGTTTTGTTTTGTTTTGTTTTTTGAGACAGGCTCTCACTATGTAGCCCTGACTGGCCTGGAACTAGCTACGCAGACCAGGCTGGCCTAGAACTCACAGAGCTCCTCCTGCTTTTGCCTCTGGGATTAAAGGCATGCATGATCATGACCTGAACACATAATATTTTTAACTGGGATTCTCTCTGAGGTGCTTGGCAATCAATGCAAATGAAAAAGGGAAACTGATTTCACAACTTCATAAAGATGGAACATACTGGGGCTGGTGAGATGGCTCAGTGGGTAAGAGCACCCGACTGCTCTTCTGAAGGTCCAGAGTTCAAATCCCAGCAACCACGTGGGTGGCTCACAACCATCCGTCATGAGACCTGATGCCCTCTTCCGGTGTGTACTTACTTATAATAATAAATAAATCTTTTAAAAAAAAAGATGGAACATACCAATTTTCACTTTAATTATTCATTTATTTTATGTATATGAGTACACTGTAGCTGTCTTCAGACACACCAGAAGAGGGCATTGGATCCCATTACAGATGGTTGTGGGCCACCATGTGGGCACTAGGAATACAATTTTCACTTTAAAGGAGTCCAACCTTACCACTGAACTATCAGTGAAACTTCCAGTTTTAATGCACAGCCTAAATAATCTCTAAATTAGGAAGTGTTAAAGGGAGGAGCTAGAAATTTTAGACAGAAGGAGCTTCATTAAAATAAGTGTGACTGGTGTGAACCCAGGGGCCTGGTGTGAACACAAAGGTCTTGTGTGAAGGGGCATTTCTCACCTAAATGTTCGAGATCACAGAACAATCAATCCTCCTTGGTCCTAGCTCCATTCTTCCTATGACAGCAAGGAATAGGGATGGGCTAGGGTGGGAGAGGGCAAAGGCTCTGTGCTGCCTGGCACAGTCTCTCCACCCAGCCAGCAGAACCTGGAGCACACAAGCTGCGTGTTCTTGGCCCCTAAATATTTCTAGGACCACGTAGACCCAAACGTATTGTAGAAATTGTTTGCAGGCTCTGAATATATGACCTCGAAGGCTTAACTTTTTTGCAACCTACTTTATTAAAGGCTCACCCTCCCCTCTAGCTCACCACCCCGCAGAGGAGGTGGGAGAGCAACGTTATTAGGCTGTGGGGGAAGTGGACGGTTCCATAGTTCTTTGGGGGCAAGCTCAAATAGTTCTTTGGCAGCAGTTCGGTCTCGTAGCAAACGCCAAATACGACTTAGCAGCTGCAGATCAGACTTCTAAGCGGACAGACACCACACACAAACTGGCAACGACAGTCCAGTCGAAGAAACTGCTAGGCTCACCAAGTAGCCTGAGGCGAGGCCGCAGAAGCAGCAAGCTGCTGTAGGAACCTCACAAGCAGTTCTTTGGTGGACTGCTCTTTCTCTCAATGGTGGTGTCTCCACAAGTTGAGATTGACAACACTATATAAGGTAAACCAATGCATGTATGTAGTTAGCGAAGAACTGCGAGGCAGAACAAACCAAGCCAAGGCTCAGTGCTCATCTCCTGTGGTCTGTGGGGTCATATTTATACTCCTCTGTCAAGGGTCCTTTTACATGTTTGTTATATCAAAACACCCTTTTACCTGTGTCTGCTTCAGGAAAACATTCTTTCCTGGGTCTGCTTTAGTAAGACATCCTTTCACTTGTGTGCCCCAGCAAAATGTCATTTGTCATAACTAACTTTCCAAAGAGACTAGACATTTCCACTTTATCACATCTCTTGGAGGAGTTCACATTTTAACAAATACCCAAGCCGGGCGTGGTGGCGCACGCCTTTAATCCCAGCACTTGGGAGGCAGAGGCAGGCGGATTTCTGAGTTCGAGGCCAGCCTGGTCTACAAAGTGAGTTCCAGGACAGCCAGGGCTACAGAGAAACCCTGTCTCGAAAATACAAACAAACAAAAAACAACAACAACAACAAAAAAAAACAACAAAAAACCACAAATACCCATAACTAGGAAGCCTTCTAACCTCAGCACCACCCAGCTCTCGCTGCCATCAATATAGATCACAGATGCTTTAGGGCAAGGGGAGGGTGGTTAAGACAGCGGTTACTATGTAGCCCAGACTAGTCCAGAACTATGATTTTTCTGTGCCACCAGCCTGCCTTCTGCTTGTCAAACCCTGAAGGATGGGTTGCATGCTCCTCTGCCCTCTGGCACAGAACTCTAAGAGCTGTTTCTCTTTCTTTGGTGACTCGGCACCATTACAAACACGACCTACCCTACCAAAACCTGCACTTGTAATGGTGAATTGTTAATCCACTCTGAGTTCCCAGAAAGTGATCACACTTCTAGCCACCTGCCAGAGCTCTCTGGATTTGCAAATGAAAGACACATACATGCAACCTTTATATTTTGAGATGTCTTGACTAGCTCAAACGTTGGGTATTTCTAAAACTCCCCTAGGCTAGCACACACTCCCCTGTGGTATTCTTGAATGAATACTTGACAAATCTTTATTTTATCTCTGTGACCCCAGACCCAATCAATAGCCCCTGGAGTCACTTTTCTGGATTCTTACATGTTGGCAGGCCTTTAAGTCTGATCTTTCTGCTTCCCTGTCAATGGTGTGGTCCGTCCTACACCCCTCTCATGGTAGACTCCTTTCATCTTCTCCCCTAAGTTTCTTGCCTGGAAATCCTAAAAGTCCTGCCTCTTTCTCCCTGCCCAACCACTAGCCTTTGGCTCTTTATTGATCAATCAAAAACCAACTGGGGACAGGGATCCTCGGCATGTGAACATGTAGATTCCCATGTGACTTTGTGAGCTGAATTAAGATAACGCATTAGAACCCATCCCCAACATTCCAGGCGGTACTATTGTGTGTGTCTGTTTCCATTACAGAATTAGAAAAAGCTTAACTGTACATCTATACATGTGTGTGCCTCAGACATGGCTGGGTCTTAGTTGCTTTTCTGTTAACCATGACAACACAGTTTGACCACAGTGAATTATAAAAGAAAGCATTTAGTTGAGTGGTGGTGGCACATCCCTTTAATCCCAGCACTTGGAAGGCAGAGGCAGGAGGATCCCTGAGTTCAAGGCCAGCTTCATCTACCGAGTGATTCTGGGACAGTCAGGTCTTTACAGAAAAAAATCTCTCTCATTTTTTTTTCTTTTAATTTGGGGCTTATGGTTTCACAGAGTTAGAGTCCATGACCATCATGGCAGGGAACATGGCAAGAGGCAGGCAGACATGGTGATGGCAAATCACTGAGAGCTTGCATCCCTATGTGCAGGTAGGAAATAGGGAGGGAAAGACTCTGGTGGGCTTTTGAAACCTCAAAGCCCACCCTCAGTGACACACCTTCTCCAACAAGGCTATATCTCCTAGTCCTTCCCAAATAGTTCCACCAAACGGGAGTAAGTATTCAAACGTATGAGTCTATAGAGGCCAGTCTTAGTCACTTTTCTAATGTTGTGAAGAGACATCATCTTAGTTTGGCTTACTATTCCTATAATGAAACGTCATGACCCAAAGCAAGCTGATTGGCTTACATCTCTACATCATTGTCCATCGTTGGAGGAGGTCAGGTCAGGACAGTTCCCACTCAAACAGGGTGGGAACCTGGAGGCAGGAGCTGATGCAGAAGCTATGGAAGGGTGCTGCTTGCTGGCTTGCTCCTCATGGCTTGCTCAACCTACTTCCTTATAGAACACAGACCACCAGCCCAGGGGTGGTCCCACCCACAACAGACTGGACCCACCCCCACCAATCACTAATTAAGAAAATACCCTATAGCCGGATTTAATGGAGGCATCTTCTCAGTTGAGTTCCCTCCGTTCAAATGACTCTAGCTTGTGTCAAGTTGACATAAAACTAGCCAGGACATGCCAGGCAGTGGTGGTGCACACCTTTAATCCCAGCCCTCAGAGGCAGGAAGACCTCTGAGTTTGAGGCCAGCCTGGCCTACATAGTGAGTTACAGGATAGCCAGGACTATATATAGAAACACTATTTTGGAACAAGCAGACAGACAGACAAACAAACAAACAAATTAGCCAGGAAAGACCCCATGACCAAGGCAATTGTTATAAAAGTAAGCATTTAACTGGAGGCTTATTTAGTCCATTATCATCATGGCAGGGAGCATGGCAGCACACAGGCAGATATGGTACTGAATTAATAGCTGAGAGTTTCACATCCTGATCCTCATGATGAGAGGGAAAGACTCTGGGCCTGCCATGGGCTTTTATAAACCCAAAGTCCATCCCCAGTGACACACTTCTGAAGAAGGTGACTGGAGGAAGAAGTTGTCACAGGTTAGGTGAGTCATGATATAACGACCATGTGGGTTGGCAAATTGGAGTTAAGAGCAGCCCACACGAAACATGGCAAAGTATACAATGGGATTATTGGCTGGGAAATAAACATAGTAGCATGGAGAATAGATATCTGCCCAGCTCTTGTGCTGTTTAAGGCTTACTTAATAAAAGCTGTGTGTCTTTTAGCCAGAAAGTGAATGATCAAAGGTGGGGTGGAACCCCCGATTGGATTAAAAAACCTTAACAACACACTTCCTCCAACAAGGGCGCACCTTCTAATCCTTGTAATCCTTTCAAATAGTGTCACTTCCTGGTGACTAACGTATTCAAATCTACAAGCCTATGGGGACCATGCTTATTCCAGACACCACAGGCCCCTCTCATTCAAACCATGACAGGTTGGTATGGCCAGCTGTCACAAGACCCATGACCTGACTCCTTTCTTTTCTTTTTTTTTTTTTTGGTTTTTCGAGACAGGGTTTCTCTGTATAGCCCTGGCTGTCCTGGAACTCACTCTGTAGACCAGGCTGGCCTTGAACTCAGAAATCCGCCTGCCTCTGCCTCCCAAGTGCTGGGATTAAAGGCATGCGCCACCATGCCCGGCTCCTGACTCCTTTCTTGAAGGAGGTTTTTTTTGAAGTTTGCTTTCACTTTGTGGGGGAGGGGGTTGGGTTTTGTATGTTTGTTTGTTTGTTTTTGGAGGCAAAGTCCCACCCTGAAGCCCAGACTGACCTTGAAACTCCTAGAAGTCCTCCTCGCCTCCCAAATACTGGGATTACAGGCCTGTGTCACCATACCTGATTTGCTTCTGTTTCTTTTAGGTAAAATATCTAGGGGTAAAAATGCTGGGTGAGGGAACATTTAATTCTATTAGAAGGTTCAGGTTCTCAAGTGGTCGGTCGTACAGGAGGCTGGAGATGGTCCAGTGGTTAGGGTTCTTGCCGCCCTTTCATGGTGATAGGGGTGTGAATCCCAGTAATGGCACCAAGTAGTTCACCACCACCTGTAACTCCACACCAAGATATCGGATGTCTCTTTTGGCCTCTGGGGCTTTTTTCCCCTCCTTTTAGTCTTAATCACTTTGATTGATTGTGATTGTGTGTGTGTGTGTGAGTGTGTGTGTGTGTTAGCATACTGAAGTCAGAGGACAACTTGGAAGAGTCACTTCTTCTGCCATGTTGGATGGAACACAGGTAGCTGGCGCCTTTCCCTATGCACCATTCTTGCCAGCCCCACCATGTTTTTTGTGGCAAGGTCTGTCACTAGAAGCCCCTGGGCTTACTGTTCAGGGCAGGCTGGTAGACCAGTGAACTCCAGGAATGAAACACACAAGGCTTTGTTTGTTTGTTTGTTTGTTTGAGACAACGGTCTCATTTCGTTGCCATGACTGACCCACCTGGAACTTATGTAGACCAGGCCTGGCTCTCTCTGCCTTCTGAATGCTGGGATTAAAGGTGTGCACCTGCACCACCATGTCTACTTCATACTTGGCTTTTTAAGTGCATGCTGGGGATAAAACTAAGGTCATCTTCAACGACACCGTGAATTTGAAGCCAGGCACATTCCTGGAGCCAGGGTGTGGTATTTAAGCCCTGCATAGCTTTCTCGTGGTTTGTGCATTTATAAGTCTTCCATATGTGGGGAAACATGACTAGAGTTACTCAGGGACAATCACGGTCGGGGTCCCTGGGACTCACTGTGTAAAAGAATACAACTCACAAGCAGCTAGAAAGCACTGGAGAAGGAGGAGGGGGAGGAGTAGGGGGGAGGAGGAGGAGGAAGAGGAGAAGGAAGAGGAGGAGGAGGAAGAGGAGGAGGAGATGGGCTTAACTATACCAATGCCTTAATACTCAGTTTAACCTGACTCCATGAGTCTGAACTACCATAAGAAAGACCATGCCTGGATAGGACAGTACAATGACTCCATGGGACATGGTTACACAAGAAACATCTGGCAAGTAGGTAGCAATAGAGCCTGAGGAAGAGCATTGGGCAGCACCACCCCAAGGGGGTCAGGAGGAGGTGGGAGCGAAAGAGCTTTGCTTTTGGAATTCATTTTCCCTCCCTTGGTGATCCTAGGTTCAACTCTTCAACAGCCCCGGGCTCGGCTCTTCCATCAGTCAGTCAGATATGAGCCTCTGTGTGCCTTTCCCATCAAAGGGGATGTTAGTGTGCCTCATAGGCATGCTATGAATAAATGAAAAATGATTTCATTATTGTATAGTGTCTTAGTCAGGGTTTCTATTCCTGCACAAACATCACGACCAAGAAGCAAGTTGGGGAGGAAAGGGTTTATTCAGCTTATGTTTCCACACTGCTGTTCATCACCAAAGTCAGGTCTGAAACTCAAAGCAGGTCAGGAAGCAGGAGCTGATGCAGAAGCCATGGAGGGATGTTACTGGCTTGCTTCCCCTGGTTTGCTCAGACTGCTTTCTTTCTTTCTTTCTTTCTTTCTTTCTTTCTTTCTTTCTTTCTTTCTTTCTTTCTTTCTTTCTTTCTTTCTTTTTCTTTCTTTCTTTCTTTCTTTTTTCTTTTTCTTTTCTTTTTTTTTTTTCTAGACAGGGTTTCTCTGTGTAGCCCTGGCTGTCTTGGAACTCACTCTGTAGACCAGGCTGGCCTCGAACTCAGAAATCTGCCTGCCTCTGCCTCCCAAGTCAGCTCGCTTTCTTATAGAACCCAGGACTACCAGCTCAGGGATGGCACCACCCACAATAGGCTGGGCCCTCCTATCCTTGATCAGTAATTGAAAAAATGCCTTACAGCTGGATCTCATGGGAGCATTTCCTCAAGGGAGGTTCTTTTCTCTGATAACTCCAGCTTGTGTCAAGTTAACACACAAAAGCAGCCAGTACATATAGAAAGTACTTATAGAATGTGGCTGTTGGTCTGTTTTGATAGTCTGTTATCAAGCTCCTGCTAGCTGTGTGTGGCAGTGGGGGGTTGAAAGGCAGGACTCTGAGTGTCTCGTATAGTCCAATCTAGCCAAGAACCCCATATATAAAGTCCAGTATGATAGTGGAAAAATTTATAGAAGTAAATAAATAAATTCTACAGGAAGACCAGAGGATGCGTTGGCAGATCTTGGTTGCCAACTTGACTATGTCTGGAATCAACTAAAAGCCAAGATGCTGGGTAAGCCTCTGGGGGGGTTGAGGAGGGAAGACGACCCACTCTAAATCTCTGTCACACCTTCTGGTGGCAACCCATGATAAAAGGCATGGAAGAAGGAAGCTTTTGGTCTTAGCCTGCTTGCCCTGTGTTAGAACTAACTTCTTGGGATTTCAAAGTAGACCTCTCTAGAATGTTCTAGGACTCCAGTGGGGGTCTAGCAGTGGGGTCTGGCCCCAGGGCCAGAACTGCTACCAGGTCCCCCTCCCCCTTCCCATTGTGAGACAGCCATTGTTGGATTAGGGGGACCACATTCTGCAAGTCAATCTAATTTTTTTTTCTTTCTTTTTTTTTTTTTTTTTGGTTTTTCGAGGCAGGGTTTCTCTGTGTAGCCCTGGCTGTCCTGGAACTCACTTTGTAGACCAGGCTGGCCTCGAACTCAGAAATCCGCCTGCCTCTGCCTCCCAAGTGCTGGGATTAAAGGCATGCGCCACCATGCCTGGCTTGAGAGCAATGTTGGAATCCAGCCCTACTCAGGCCTCCCCTCTCACAGATACTGTGGGTCCCTAGCTGACAGACTCCAGGGTGATGTCACCTAGGGAAGTGAGTTCACATCAAGGCCACACACCCTGATCCTCACCCCCTTCTTTGCCTCTGAAGAAGAGTTTGATGGCAGGCTTGTCTGGCTAAAGCATCCCCATCCTCAGAAAGGTGTGAGAGTCCCACTTCCGCCATGTGAGCCCTGATCACCGCTCTTCAAAGTCCCCTGCCATTCTTTGTCTGTCTCCAGTGCTGGGGTGTGAACCCCCCTCAAAGCCCCCATCATGCTGTTGTCCCTCCAGTGTTTTTTTTTTTAAAGATTTATTATATGTAAATACACTGTAGCTGTCTTCGGAATACTCCAAAAGAGGACCTCAGATGTCATTACGGATCATTGTGAGCCACCATGTGGTTGCTGGGATTTGAACTCAGGACCTTCAGAAGAGCAGTCAGTGCTCTTAACTACTGAGCCATCTCTCCAGCCCCAAGATAGGGTCATAAGATGTAGCCATAGCTAGTCTGGAGTTCATTGTCTAGACTAGGTTGGCTTCTACCTCAGAATGCTATCTGTTTCTGCTTTCCCAAATATTGATATTAAAAGTTAATGTTTAATAAACTCCATACCCACTGTGAACCATCTCAGTGTCTCCCTGAATCTTCATCTGAGACCTTTTACTGAGAAGGTGAAAGGTGTTGAGGGGCTGGGCCAGTCTCCCACACCATGCCCAGGGTGCCTTCATCCCATGCTATCTGTAGCTTGCAGGCCTGGAAAGTCAGGTGGGTGCAAAGACAGGAGACAGCAGACAAACCCTGCTGGAAGGAAGACCCTGGACCAAGGTCTAGGGGCTGGAGGGGAGGTCCTGTCACTTACATCTGAGCTGCAGTGTCATTCACCTCTGCTGAGGTGGCACTTTGTCCTCTGCTTTGGGAGGGTGGGCCGGATAGATGGAGCCCTAGTGTGACTCAACATCTATAGTAAGTCAGAGGTCCTGTGTGGGATTTCCCAAGTTTCAACCCCTGGCTGTGCCTTGGGACGCTTTGATCTGCTCTAACAGTCACTAGGGAGGATGCCCAGCTCAAGGAAGGAAAAGCAGAGACCTGGAGGGCTGGCTTCCTCAAAGCCACATAAATGTCTCTTCCTAGGGTCTGGCCACAGCTCAGACGACCTCCTGGGAAAGGAGTGGAAGAATGAGGCTGGCTTTTCCAAAGAGCCAGGCCCCTCAACATTTGCCCCGAGGTGGATCTGATCATGGCCCACAGACCATCTTCTGTATTGCTCTGCTCTTTCCAAAGTCCGCTCTATCTATCATCTATCTATCTATCTATCTATCTATCTATCTATCTATCTATCTATCTATCATCTATCTATCTATCTATCGTCTATCAGTCTATCCATCATATTTTTTTCAAGCTAGGGTTTCTTTGTGCAGCTCTGGCTGTTCTGGAACTCACTTTGTAGAGAAAACTGTCCTCAAACTCAAAGATCCCTTTGTCTCTGCCTCCTGAGTTATGGCATTAGAGGTGTGTACCACCACTGCCTAGTAACTTTTATTTTTTTTAAGGCTTAAGCTGGCCTAGAAGACAGTACATGGCCAGGAAGACCTAGAACTATGTCAATCCTCCTGCTTCAGCCTCCTGGGTGTGAGCAATCAGGCTCTGTTTTGTCTTTGTTATTGATACATGACATGGACATGCTATTTCTGTCCATAGTTCTTTTATGGAATGTCCCCACATCAAATCCGAACCCTGGTTTCCTTCCCCTCCTTCACTCTCTGCCTTGGGATCCAGATGTGCTGGGGAATTCCAAGAAAGTGAGCAGGGACAGCTTCTGGGTTGGGCTCTGAGCAGGGCCAGACTGGCATGTGACTGTGACTCAGAGCCTGGGGGGGGGGGGCACACAGTACACAGCAAGTGCCATTGGCTCTTTTCTGTCCCACCACCATTTGATGGGGCAAAGACTTAGGAGATAGAGAGCTAAGTTCAAGATCAGCCAGCTGGATAGTAGCCAGGCTGGGCCGACGCCAAATCAGATCCCTAGAGCTCTTCATGTTCCAGGGCCAAGTGACCTATAAAACATTTCCTCCTGGAGAGGCACAGAGACTCAAAGGATCATCATTAGTGAACATAAGAACAAGAAGGGCCTGGGTGAAGCCTCCACTGCCTTGGAGGCAAAGGAGTTTTAAACCATGGGCTCACAATTCAATATATGATATATATAACCTATATATAATATCTATGTTATATACATCTGTATATGTATATGTATCTGGATATATATATATATATATCATGTATATATCCTATATATAGGATACTAAAACACATTATATAATATATGCTAATAACAATTAAAAATAATAAAGAATATTTTAAAATTTATTTGCATTTATTTACGGGTACGTGAGGGACAAGTATGTAGAAGTCAGCTTTCCTCCTACTGTGTGTTGGAAGACTGAACAGGGCTGCTTCTGCCTACTAAATGTGAGCCATCTTGATGGCTGCACTATTGGCTTTCAGCTTCCAGAAAGAAAGACAGCAAATAAAAGGGCCTGTGTCAGGGTGGCCCTCCTCCATTGCTGAAGGCGGGGTCCGAATCAGGAATGGGAACTTCACAGGACCCTGATTCATGGTTGCTGTATGACCACTGTGGTCCTGGGAAAAGCAGCCAGTCTGCATCTGTTTGGAAGATCCCTCAGACTGGTGAGTGGCGCTGGCCCCTTGAATCAGCCCCATACCAGACTCCGAAGGAAACAGTGACCTTGAAGACTGGGGGCTGACCAGGGATGTTTGGATATGGATGGCCTGACTTAGCTGCTGGGGAGGTAAGGTCCATCGGACTTGTGATGACTTCTATTTATTTCTTTGTCCTTTTTGATTTTGATGAAGGTTCTCAAGTCATCCAAGCTGATCTCACATTTGCTTACGTACCCAAGGATGAACGTCCTTCAACTTCTGGTCCTCCTGCCTCATCCTTCTAAGTACTGGGCGAGGTGTGGGCCATCACGCCTGGGGTTCTGAAGCACTGGGCTTTGTGCAAGACCGACTGGCACTCTACTTTCTAAGCTGTGCCTGTTTAAATCATCCAGAACACGCACACGCACACGCGTGATCTCAATGTTTCAGAGATTCGTACTGAACATTATTTACTTTGGTTTGGCTGCGTGCTTGTGTGCGCACCACATACATGCCTGGTGCCCTAGGAAGCCAGGAAGAGGATGCCAGATTCCCTGGAACTGGAGTTCCAGATGGTTGTGAGCTGCCATGATGTGCATGCTGGAAATCACACTTAGGTCCTCTGCAAGAGCAAGCAAGTTATTTCTATTAAACTGTGTGTGATGTATCTGTGGGGGGGGGTGTGTGCACCTGAATGCAGTGCCCCTTTACAGCCAGGATCCAGTATTTTTAGATTAAACCCCCAAATTTCTATATAAGTAAAGAACTGTGTAACTTCAGGCTGGAGCACTTGCTTTTACAGAAGACCCAAATTAAGTTCCCAGCCCATGGCAGGCAGCTCACAACTCCAGCGGCAGCTCCAGTTTCAGGGGCCTCTGACCTCTCTAGTTACTGCTGGCACTTGTATTGACATCCATAGACCCACAGACACACATATACACAGCATTTAAAACAAAATAAATATTTTTATTTTTTTTAAAGAGTTGTGGAATTTACACTGTGTGTGTGTGTGTGTGTGTGTGTGTGTAATAGAAACTTCTCAAGTCTTCCACATGTCTCTGTCCTTCTCATCTCCTCCCTCATCCTCTGTAGAACATTCGATACCTCGCATGGGCAGTAAGGTGCTCACAGCAGAGGGCTGTCTCTTAGTGGGAGAGGTTTGCCTACTCACCAATGATAGGGGTCAGTCTCTATAACAGAGCCAATAACCAGTCTGGGAGACCAGACAGAGGGAGCCTGGAAATGGATCTCTGAATTTGGAATACCACCTTGCTGTGAAATCTATTTTATAAGAGGAAGAACGGGCTGGGGCTCCCTAGGTTAGTGTTTTATGGCCTTCTGTTGGAGGCCTCTGTAGAGAAAAAACCCTTTCTGAACTTCAAAGACCCTCCAGAGGACAGCCACTTGCTGTTCCCTCTCCTGGGTCAGGAAGGAGGTGGCACCCAATGTTCTCAGGCTTCTGTGGCTCCTGACAGAAAAGATGCTCCCATAACACTCTCCAGAGCCCAAGCCCCCTTGTCTGGAAGCTTCTCCTGAGCCTCTATACTTACATGCTCCCCCAAACTTTGCCTCTCCAGCAAGGAACAAGTGTGTGTGTGTGGGGGGGGGGGGGGGCTGCAGTTTGCATCTGTCTGCACAGTCCCACCTCTATACAGCTGGGAGGCACATCCCCACGGTCTGAGGCTGGCCTAGGCCTGAGCAGTATCCTTACTACACACCCTCTCACACAGGCACATAGCCATTCTTCTCTCTGCTCTTCTGACAGGAGTCAGCTGGGCTGGCTGAGGCCAGGAGTGGTGGTTTCTCAGGAGGAGCCTGTTTCTGGCTGCCAGCCTAAAACTACCGTTTCCTGCCACCTGGGGATGAAAGTGTACGCAAGAGCCACACCTGTTCCTCAGCCTTATCTCCTGTGAAACCCTCTGGGGCCAGGGTGGTGGTGGTGGTGGGGAGCCCCGGGGTACAGTAAGTCCCTCCAAGGCTGGCTACTTCTAGTCCCCTTCCTTTCTCATCTCCCATTATGCATGGGCCCCTGACCAGTGGACTTTCTCTCTGGAACAACTGGTGATCCAGCTGTGGTGACTGTGACTGTCCTCTGGGCCACATAACTGCCATTTTGGGGAGTTCAGTTTCACCCCCTTGTAAAAGATCATCCCAGCTAGGTTTGTCCTGGAGGGGTGGGAAGAGTCCCGCAGTACTCAGTTGTGGCCGACTACCTGTTGTACACAACTCTGTCTTCCTTATACATACTGGGCCTCGGGGCAGGGCTGGTTATACAGGGAGGGTGAAGACAGGGGAGGGAGGCTCCATCTATGTGGCTACAGGGAAGCCCTCATCTCTGCTGGGCAAAGTCTTTCCAGGTGAAGTGTTTCTGTGGGGAGAACCCACACCCTGATAAGTGACCTCTACTCTGGAGGGAAGCCCAATAAACATTGCTCTCCCAGAATGAACTTTGCTGGAATCATGCCTTGGTTTGCCATTGGGACCTTAAGCAACACCAGTCTGTTTTTTAAAGAGAGGGTCCTGGAACTCACAACGTAGACCATGCAGGCCTCGAACTCACAGCGATCTAGCTGCCTCTGCCTCCTACGTACGGAGATTGAAGGCGTGTGCCGCCATCCACCCCACAGTAACACCTGTCTTAAGAAACTGGTTCTGGTTTCCTTGGCCATTACTCAGTATTTCTTATTAAGCAGGGCTGCTATGGAGAATTCTCAAGTCCCAGCTACTGATGGCTAAGTCAGTCTGCATATACTCACTGATAATCACCAAATGATTTGTGTGCAGTATCACTCACCTGAAAGGAAGGTGCTAAGTATGCCTTAGCTCAATGCCAAGAGCAGAAAAATGACTTCAGAAATACATTTTTCATTTCTTTAAAAAAAAAACGAAACAAAACAAAACTTTATTGCGCATAAACCAGACATTCCCTCTTGTGGGTCATGTTACCATCTTTCAAAAGAAAAAAATTTTAAACGTGGTACTGGGGATTGAACCGTGGGTCTTATGCATGCTGAACACACATTCTACCACTGAGCTATAGTCCCAGCGCCCCAAGATTTGTTGCCCCCGCCTCTACTCTCCTGTCCCAGTGACAAATGTCTTATTTTTTAAAGTCTACATCTGCTGGTCAAAATTACGTTAAGGATGGCTGTTGGGGGCAGAGATATCAACTGAACAGGGTCAGAACCTGGGTTGGCCACGCTCTTCTTTGGGAGCCACGGGCTGCCTTCTGCTTGCGCTCCAGGGACAGAGGCTAGAGCCTCATGTACTGTCCTTAGCCTTGAGTTTGGGTTTACTCAAAAGCACTCTAGCACTGTATGTGTGTATGAAGTGTATACATCCCTCTCTTCCCTGCCTTCAAGTGAAGACATAATTTCTGGGAAGAACACATGACCAGAGCTGTATGCATTTCCAGAGGCGGAGAACACTTCGCGTCTCGTTCCCAGGCCACTGAAATCAACTGCAAACTAGTGGTTACAAACTGGGAGCCTAAAAAAAAAGTGCTCTGTGGGATTCTGAAGTCCTCGTGCCGTCACGACTGGAGAACTGGGGGACGTCTCCCAAGGCTGGTGGATTTCTGAGGCCCTCCTGCGAAGTGTTCTGCCCACTTTCACTGGAAGCAGCGTGTGCTTTGGAGAGATCAACACGTCATGGCTGACCAGGACAGAGGTGGAAGGGAACATCTGGTGCAGAGCTCTGAGAGGCAGCTAGAGATGCAGCGTGCCCCTGCATCCTTCTTGAGTCGCTCGGGAAATGGTTTCCTTGTTCTGGGTTAGCAGGAATGACAGGGCTGAGCTGTGTGGGATTGCCGCCGGTGGCACTGCAGAGGAGGACAGGGTCAAGGAGAAGGCCACACAGGCGATGAAGGTCCTGTCCAAAGTCTAGTTTGATTGGCAGATTGTGGTTGAAAATAGAATCCAGAACATCCTCCTCTGATGGAATAAAAATAGCGATGCCGCCATATCAGAGTCCAGGAAGTGATGACGTCAGCGCTGTGGCGGTTGCTAGCAGCACATCTGGACTTCCACAGGAGAGATGGCAGCTTTTGCGCAAGGTGAAGAGTAAGATAGCTGTTTGCTCCTCTGGAGTTGGGTGGATGGATGTTCAAGTTGAGGCACAGTGTGGTTCCCACGGGGAGTCCAGGGTCAGTGTGGGCCCTTGGCTGTTGTCTGCACTGGCCCCTCCCACAGGCCCAGCTGGCGTACCCTTTCCAGATTGGTATGGCACTAATGGACTGGTCCACGTGCGGCTGCTGTTTTGAAGGAGAAGCACCCTGGCTCCAATTGCCGGTCTCTGGCTGAACCATGAGAAATGAACAGCTTGGCTTATGGATCTAGTTACATGGTGCTGACTGGCTCCTGCCAGGCCAAGAAAATCCTGATATAGGCAGAGAAGATTGGAGTGGCCGGTATGTTGAGGTGAGACCAGCACACATGTTCCTGTCTAGCTGGGGCTGAGCATTTTTGCCAGCCAGCCTAAGGACAAGGTCACACTCTACTTGGTCCCAGCAAGCATGAAGAGGGGCTAGCCTCAACCTTTAACATATGTACAGGAGGTAAAACCTTGGCAGCAAGATTGGACAAAGTGGGGTCCACAGAGCCAAGATTCCCAAAAGACCAGAACAACCTGTCTTCAGGCCTGGCCTCCTGGCGCCGAAATGCATCCGCACAGAGAGGCTATTCTCCTGGAAAAGTCCAGTGGCAACAGGAACAGGGTGCCGGGTGGAGGAGGGGACGGCAAAGCTGTGAACAAGGACCCACAGGGCCCTGGGCTGCTCCCTGGTGCCAAGCAGGTCGGTAACACTATTAAGAAGGCTAATAAATAGATGCGTGTAACAAGAATCAGGTCAGTTCTGCATCAAGTTGCATGGGATGTACAAAGACCTCCTTGCCACTCCCACGCGCAGGTGACAGGCAGTGTCTCTTAGTAAAGGTATAAAAAAAATGACATTGTTTACTTTCAAGTATTAAAAAAATAAGTTAATTGACAAAAAAAAACGGTCCGAAGTGGCTGAGTGTCTGGCCAGGCTGTCAGTCTCGTTTCAATGTGCAAACACAGGAAAACACCAAGGAGAGTCATCTCCTGTACAGATGTGGGTGCTGACCAGGGACTGCGCCTCTCTGTCAACAGGAGTGGGGTGGGGGAGGGGTTGACAGGTAGGGCTTCCTTCAGCTCTCCCAAAGTCAATACTTTCCAGTGTCAAAATGGTTGTGAACTAAAAGCAAAACACAGCAATCCATGGGCTTCAGGCCACTGTCCATGTGAGAGGCCCGGGGCACTTGGCCACTGGGGATCCAGTGTGTGGTGGGGCAGGCCCCTCCTGCGCCCTCCTGACTTGCATAATGAACCTGCTTACTTCCCCTGCCCTGACAGGGTGAGCATTACCCCTGTAGGGGGTTGCTCCCTGCTGGATCTCCATCCACAGCCCTCTCCTGAAGGTGCCTCTGTACTCTCTTTGGTGGTGCTTCAGGGAGCATGAGGGCAATGGCTGCTCTGCTCTGCAGGTGCTCTGTGGTGGCAGTGGCTCTGAAGAGGAGCCACTTGAAAGAGGTGCCAGGCAGCAAGCCCTCAGAGACCCGAAGGCGTTTTCCCCCTGGGGCACACATCAAACACACCCATCTCCTCCCTCCTGAGTGGGAAGTCTGGGGTGGGGGAAGGCGCCTCTCCTCAGAGGTGGAGTCACCTCAGATGATAACCCTCACCTGGGGTTTTCCCACAGCATGGTGTCTGAGCACGGCTTCTCCAGGGATGCCAGGCCTCTTCTGAACCTGGATCCAGTGGTTTGGGAGAACGCAGCCGGGTCAGGTGGGTGCCAATCTACCAGACACAATGGCAGGCAGGCTCAGGACCAGTCCAGGCTGAAGCCTTTGCATAGCATGGCGGCCTCCAGGTCCTTGTCCTCCTCTTTCTCCCGCAGTCGCTGCTCCTCCAGCAGGGCCACCAGCGAGTCTCTCTGCTCCACCACCTCCAGCATCTCGTTCAGGATCTTCTTCTCCTCCGAAAGCTCCCCCTCGGTCTTCAGGTGATCTGCCGAGAGGCTAAAGGCATCAGGCATGGCCTGGGATAGTGGCTCCCGTCACCGTCACCTTCCCACCCATGTGCCCTCTGCTTACCTTCCACAGCCATCCGTTCCCTCAGCTCCTGTTGTAGCCGGCTCTGCCGGTCTTCCAGCTCCAGCTCCCGGGCACTGAGACAGGGAGACACAGCAACAGTGATTTGGAGGCCAGCTCCCTCACCCTAGCAGACTAGGATGGCTGTGTGTGTTGGGGAACACCCTGAGCACTAGCATATAGCTGGGGCGCACCCCGAGCCCTGGCACCCCCACAGTTGCTCCCTAAATCTCGGCTTACTCACAAAATCATCAGCTCTGACTCGTAGCGCACCATGGCGTTCTTCTCCTGCACCAGCTTGAACCACTCCTGCATCAGCTTGGGGTCATCCTTTTTGCCCATGCCTGCGTGAGAGATCGAGGGTCAGACGAGGGCACAGGCTCCGTTTGCCCAGCCCAAGAAAGACTTTCACACTGGGGCAAATGTGCAAAGAGCCAAGCAAGATGCTGCCGGAACTGTCCCAAGCCAGGTCCAAAGTTTGCCTACAGCCTTGACAGGGACAGGGACGGGGTGGGGGTGGGGGGCAGAGAACGACAGGCCGCTGCATGTCCACCCCAGAGCCCGACAGACCTAGACTGTCCATCCCGTTCTGAGAAAACAGGCGAGTGTGCCACCACGCCCAGTCGTCGAGCTTGCTCTGAAGTGACCTGCTTTTAAGTGTGCTTTTGCCTGGGCACCTGTGCCTGACGCTTTCCCACGCTTCTTAGACTGACTGGAAGACGCCATTTCTTTGATCTGTTCTGCACTCACTAGACACGTGCATACCAGGCAAGTGCTCTACCACTGAGCTACATCCCTTGCCCTAAGAAAGCTCTTCTTAGCAGGCAGCTTGGCAAACACTCCAGCAGACCCTGTGTGGTAGACACAGGGCATCGAGGTGGCTGTGATTTCTCCCCGGCGGACCCCAGGGCTGAGGACGGTAGCTGTTCCTGCTCTCGTTCCAGCAGCTGACTCGAGCTGTCCCGAATCAACTTCTGACCCACACTGAGTGTCCATCAGGAGTGGCCACACCCCTGAACTTAACAGCAGCAGGAGCGTGTAGGAAGGACTGTCTAAGGCATCAACCCACCCAGGAAGTAACAAAGTCCCGTGTCATGTACAAAGCTGCCCAATGCCCTTGCCTTGGAAGCACACTGTATCGGTGGCTCTTTGCTCTCATGTGGACACAAACTTCCCTGAGTGGTTTTCTGGGTGCTGGGGGTAGAACACGGAGCTTCGTATGTGCCAGGCAACGCCCCACCACTGAGCTACACTCCCATCCCAGGATTAAATGATTTTATACAGAGCTCAGGATGTCTGAGGGATTCCCGGAGTTAAGTGGTGAGAGACTAGAACTCTCCAAGTCCCCTCCGCTTATATGGCTGGATAGTCCAGCTCGGAGAAATGCCCTAACATGAGAATATGGATGATTCTCGGGGAGGTGCTGTTCCCATGTCAGACTCTCGATTACCCTTGCCCCTTCTTCCTAACTCCTTCCCACTAGGCAAAGGCTGAAGCTTTTTCACTGTCTGTTGGTTGCATGTCAGGCCTAAGTCTTTAGCCAGCGACCACACTCTGGAGACAGAACTGACACAAGCAATGGTTAGTATCAGCCCCTTGCCAAGCAGACATGCACCCCTTGGCCCTGAGCTCTACTCTCAAAGATGGACACCTCCATCTCGGCCTGTCGAGCTTGCCTACAGGTCTGGGGGGCCCAAGCTCTCCTTCCCCGCACCAATAGACTTGGGTCTTTGGCTTTCAAGCAGTCTACAGCCCAGTTCCACGCATCCCTTCTGGAGGGTCTCTGCACAGTGTGCCCCTGTGGCCATGGAGATGAAGCCCTGAGGCATGCAAGCTGTCCAGAGTGACAAGCCACGAGCACACCAAGTCCGTCATCCCCTCCTTTCCCACCTCCCAGCATGTAAAGACTCCAAATTCCACCAGGAGACATTGGGATGCCGCTCATGAGCCATGTTGGAGCTCGGTCATGGCTGATGAGCAAGGGGATGGGGGATGGGGGGGGTCACATGTGAGAGCCATGGAGAGCAGAGAAGAGGTTAGCAGGGTTAGTCATGGCCACACTCCCTTCCCCTGCCCACACATGCCTTGTCAATGACAATCTTATCACCACAACAGACTTCAAGATCAGACAAACTTAAAACAAAACAAGACACACTCAGCAAGACATAAGGTAGAGAAGTTTGGGATTTTTAGTGGTCGGAGGAAAAAAACAACAGAACTCGGGGCCATCTGTGTAGACCAGTCTTTGAAAGGACAGTATTCCTTGACTCCGCCAAGACAAACTGATGCCACAGAGGGGTTTCCTCCCGTTCCTGGCCCCATACGCTGGCCTTTAGCTTACTGGTCCCAAGGCCCCAAGCACCAACGGTAGACAGGACCGCAGGGGAACTGCCTGCGGACACTGGAGCCACAGGCTCTTTGTCTGTTCCCATCCTCCCTTAGACAGTCAAAGGGATACTGTGCCTTGTAAGAAACTGCCACGTACTCATGACATTCTGACGTGGGGCTAGCAGGAGTCAGAGAGAGGAGGGACGTTTGCTGGGCCTTGGCTCCCTGTTGGACTACGGTGGCTGCGGCCCCTCGGAGGCAGTGGGGAAGAGTGGGCGAGGTTACGTTACCTTCCTGGACACAGCAAGGGCAGAAGGAGAGAGGTCTACGCCGTGGAGTCCCGCCACTGGGCTCAACTTCAAAAAGGACCAAACAAGGAAGAGCAAGAGGAAACAGAGAAAGACAAAAAAAAAAAAAAAAAAAAAAAAAAGGGAAGAGGGAGAGGAGAGGAATTTGGGGGTGGAGAGGGACAGGGAAGGTGAAATAAAAACAAGCAGAGGACAAAAACAGAAAAAGTGAGAAAGGAACAATAGGAAAGAAGGAAAAATCCACAAGAATGGAGAAGCAGAAACAGGGGGAACAAAGTCTACAAATGAATTAAGTCCTTTTTTTTTTCCCCAGCACAGAAATCGAACAAGAGCAGGCCCAGGCTGCAGGCAGCAGTGGCCAATGAGGGCAGGTGGTAGGTGACATTGGGACATCGTATGGTGGCCTTGGGTAGGTTTGCCTACCTCCATGCAACAGATGTTCTCAATATGCAGCCAACGCTGCTTTTAGGTGTGCAGGAGGTTACTGGGGTCACCAACGAAACCCTCGTAACGTGTTCTTAAGATGTGAGCATTGACACGTGTGCTCAAGGTTAAGCTAGCTTTTCTGTAACTCTAAGGGGCAAGGAGGATCTGTCACCTTTGGCCACCATGCCCACAGAAAGGGACTCCAAGTCTGTACAAGTGGTGTCTTAATCTTGTCCTGGTCCTCTAGGGCTCAGGGAAGTTAGGGGCCACTGTGAACTCACAGGGATGACTTCACTAACCAGTAGCATTGCCCCTCCCCCAGGCTATGGGAAACCAACCAGCCCCTCTCCCTTCAGAGACATCTGATGCCACGGTGGAGGGGTGGTGTCACACTGTGGACTGTTAGACCCAAAGGGGGGTGAGCTGACAAGACAACACCTCACAGTGACACTTGGTAAGAGTAGTGATGGGCACCTGGGAGACAGTGTGCAGAGATCTCTACAGATCTGGTCGCCATTGGAGGAAGAGGGAGAGGGGCAGAGCAAGGGACCATCACAGAACCACAGGAGCACACACAGGAGACAGGAAGCCCCAGGAAGGTAAGGCCCGTGGGCCATGGGAGGACCGGGAGAAGGGTGGCCCACAACGAGAACGCGGCTCGGGTTAACAGGGGAGCTAAAGGTTAAGCGACCGTTGGACTGGTCATTCTACACTGCAGTGGACCAGTCTCTTTTTTCCTTTAAAGCCTTTCATTATCCTACTCAGCATTTTGTGCGCAGTGAACTTGATACTGGGTCCAGCCTTCAAACCAAAGCCACAGACTTTGTGTGTGAAGTGCTTTTATCCCATCTCAACAGCTGCGACGAGCTGATGCTTGGGTCTTTTCCAAAAACTTGCTCTACCATTAGTTGACCTGCTCCACCTGCTCGGGTTTGAGGCAGAAAGTCTGTGTGGGGCTCAGCTACCCGGAGAAATCCCGTAAGTACCAATGTCAACTCTCTCTGCCACTTCCTGGGACTCTAGTGACACATGAATAGGTCGCTGTGCAGCTAGAACAGCCTTCAGACTCATTAGCAAGGGACAGTGACACAGTACGTAAGCAATGCACATCCAAAAACGAGGCAGGCGTCTGCACATAGAAACATATAGACCTAAGGGTAAACGCTACCTTCTGAATGCCACTCACACCATGGATCCTAAGTTCTTTTATCTCAATCACTTCCTTGTGCAACCTTTACAACAGGGAGGGTCGTTTGAGACAACGGAATATTGAGAACAGAAGTTAAAAAATAAAATTTGAGAGGAAGGGATAGCATCGGGTGAAGCAAGTATTTAACACAGAGGAGGAAAAGACATTGCCATATGAACAGGAAGGGTGTGAACAGATGGGTCCATCCACGTGTCTTGCTTTATAACCTCCAACATGTCTGATGAATACCCATCCCTCAGAAGAAGAAGAAGAAGAAGAAGAAGAAGAAGAAGAAGAAGAAGAAGAAGAAGAAACACCTAATAGGCACTATTTTAAAAAGAAGAAATGGAACAGAAAAACTAATCAAATGGGGAATTCCATTCCAAAGCAGAATCTGAATAGAGCGTGCAGGTGAAGCACAGAGGCGCTGATTTTAATAGCATTTTCTCTGCCTTTTATGGAAATGTGAGAAGCAGATGCTTTGGTTTGCTGCTCCTCCCGGCTCCTTTCTGTGGCGCTGTGGATGAATCCGGGGCCTCGGGAATGCTAGGCAAGAGCTCTACCTTGCTGAGCTATAAACCTGCAAGACCCTGAGCCTAGATGCCCACTGAAACTTTAAGTCTTTTTTACTGTTCAAAATACTAAGCTGAACCGGCCAGCCCAGGCAGAGATGGGTTCGGTGTTCATTTACATAAGAGGATGTGCTAACCAAGCCTGGAGGGGCTAAGACACCGATTTTGTTCTACTCACAGCTCAGCAACCCCCTCAGGGACAGCATGGGCTGGAAGGGGAGATGGCTTGAGGTCCCCCATTTTTAAGCTAGCCTTTCAATTCTGCCTGGTTACATTAACTCTGCTTCTACAATGCTGCTAATATCGGAAAGAACTAGAGATGCCTAAAAGGATCATGGGTTTCTTTTAAGGACAAGATGAGAATAATTTGTGGGAGAAACTGTCTACTACCTAGGGGAGAATGCACACAACCTAACATTCGGGAGGCAGAGGCGAGAGAATCAAGTTAAGGGCATCCTCGATTATATAGTGAGCATGAGTCCAGCCTGGGCTACATGTCAACTTCTTTCAAAACAAATGAAACAAAACCTCCAAAGAAATGTCCCCTAGCCACTCCTTCTGGGCCAGGAGCTGTGCTGGCTTCTTTCGGCCCCATTTCTTTAAAATATAAAGCAGGGAATCTTTTCTGTTCTGTTCTCCACTACTCCCAGTCTTATGAGACAGGGTTTCGCGGTGTAGTCCTGGCTGTCCTGGAACTGGCTCCTGCCTCTGCCTCCTGAGTGCTGGGATTAAAAGCACGCACTACCACTGCCCTGCAGGAAAGCATTTCTGATTGGACAGAGAAGAGGTGAGCAGTCACAACCAGGAAGTAAGTGCGCCAGCCAGATTCAAGGACTCCTGGTCAAAAAGAAAGGGAGTCATCAGGAAGCTGGTTTGGAGCGGAGAGAAAACCTGGGGGCAGGCCTCACCTCTGTATCTATCTTGGATATCTTCTAGGTCTCTGTGTCCCTGAGTCAAGGAGTATCACCACAGGCTTAATGCCGGAGAGGCCTTGACAGCCAGACCCAAGTCCTAGTCCTGGCCTGTCAGGTTTCAGACACGCCAGCTCTGTACTGTCCAGACACTGTGAGAAAAGTGGGCTTTTTATGGGCCAGGCACTGTCCATGTGAGCACACAGTTCTAAATACCCAGCCTGTAAATGTCAATCATTATCCGGATGTCTGTAGGATGGGCGCAGGCCCCACATACTCACTCCCTTCTGATGTACTGCAGCAAATTTCATCTACAAAGTGAGGGGAGGCCCAGGGACAGAGCACTTCTTTCTAGCTACATTTCCTTCTGTGACCAGATACTTTCAGGTGGCCTCTGAAGGTGTCAGAGCCAGGGGAGAAGTGTGCTTCTTTCTCAGCTGCGCTCTCCTGTCACCGGAATCCCAGCCTGCTCTGGGAAACCCTTGCCTGGTCTCGGGTAGACTCTGGATACTCATTTGTAGCAATGTGATAAATCTACTGCCAAGTGACCCAGCATGGAATCAATGCCTAATTAATTAATTAATTAATTGGTGATCCAGATGGAGTCTCGTGTCTCTCAGGCTGGCTTAGAATGATCTTGAACTTTGGATCTTCCTGCCTCCACCTCCCAAATGCTTAAGCTGGGAGGTGTGTTCCACCATGATCAGTCTAAGCTGAGGATCGGACCCAGAGTTTTGTGCACACTAGGCAAGCATTCTGAGTTATGTCTCCAGCCTCCTTTACTCTCTCCCCTCTTTCAAATCAGGGACTTATGTAGCCCAAGCTGGCCTTAGATTCCCCAATCCTCTGGTGTTGGCATTATAGACATGTGCTATCATGTCTGGCCTCTTTTGGTGTTGCTGTTCTCAGAGCCTCTTGCTTCTCAGTGATCTGTCACTGAATAACACGCTAGGCCTGGACAATTTCCTGGAGGGCTGGGTATGAAGAATGGGGTTCTTGTTAATGTTCACTTCTGTCTTGTATAAAATTGGCAAAAATCTGTGTTGACTGAGATTATGCTCTATTCGGTCAGTACCAATGCCTTCCCGTGCACGAGGAAGGCTTCGCACAGCAAGGCTGAGAGGTCCAACCTCAACCATGGCAATCACAAGCTCCGAGGCTCTGGCTGGAGATCCAGATGGCTGGTACCATGATTCAGCACGTAAGCGTCAGAGAGGGTAAGGCTGCTCTGGTAGGCAGAGATGACGGACTCGTGCCAGCGCTGTGTGCTGAGGATAAAGAGCTTAGAGCAGAACCACTCTCTAGACTGGAGAACTGCTGGGGAGCTAGAAAATACTCGTGAGAACTGAGGTCCACAAAGATGTGAGTGTGCACCCGAGTTCACACAGGTGTGTACACCCACACACCACACACACACACACACACACACACACACCACACACACTCAAAGTATCAAGTAAAAACCGTGCCAGGCTAAATGTTCATCTTGACCAGAAAGGCAGGAATCTACCAATATCCAAGGAGAGGAGATAAATGTGAAAAGAAAGGAACCAGCAGGCTGCCAGGCCTCTCTCCAGCTCACTGACGGCCACCGATCCCTCTCCAGTTTTTCATACTCCATTGCTAAGCTTTCTGTTTCCCTCTGAGACAAACCCGAGACACGAGGGTCTGAGAAATCAGAGGTTGCATGAGTGCACTGGATCTGAGCTTTGCAGAAGAGACATGTTTTTCTCTAGATCTCCAGTCACCTTGCTCTGGTCGGTAGAGCAGTGACTTCTCGCTGCTCGCTGCAGTTCTTAACCTGTGGGTCTCGACCCCTTTGAGGGTCACGCATCATATACCCTACATATCAGATACTTACAATTCATAACAGGAGCAAAATTACAGTTAAGAAGCAGCAACGAATAATTTAATGGTTGGGGGGTCACTACAACATGAGGAACTGTATTAAAGGGTCGCAGCATTAGGAAGGTTGGGAATCACCACTTAGTAAAACAATACTCAGTGGGCTGTGCCTGTTATGTGTCCAGGGGAAGACAGGAAGGCTGGGCAAATGGAGACCCTTCCTCTCCGGCTCAGGGTCATTCATTATTTGTCAGTTTAATGATTTTTTTTTTCAAATTATAACTCCAGCTAGTACAGTAAATTTTTATACACTCTGTGGCTTTCAGAGATTTTTCTTTTTCATTTGGCATCGTGCATTGGGCTCTGGGTCTCTGAGCCATATCCCCGGCCCCCAACCCCAAAACAAAACAAAACAAAACAAAACAAACAAAAGCCAGCCGTTTCCTTCTAGTTTCAGACTGCACTTTACCTGCGATTGTCCTGCCTCTGCCTTCTGAGTGCTAGGCTAGATGCCACCATCACTTGGCCTAGAGAGACTTTTTATACAGGGCCTCAAGCCTGCATGCACCAGGCTGAGACCTCAGAAGGACCTCACTGAGGCATGGGATAGGAATCCAGGTCTGGGCTTCTCAGGTAAGAACTGGAGTTCCCAACACACCAAGTGCTGCTCAGAGCTCTGTCTGCAGGAACAGATGCCATTGGTCCACAACGTGATCTTTTAGGGAAGCAGGCCCGGAGGACCAGCAGCTTCTCTACTTCAAGATGCATATTTCAACAGGGAGACTGTCCCTTAAATAATGAATATTAGCATATGTGCCTGAAGGGAAAACACCAGCAGACTCCAAACAGGGTCATCTGGGGTCTGTGTCTTCCTTCAGGTGTGCAGAGAGGAGGGCCTTGCTCTTTCTTGGAGTACACAAGTGCCTACCACCAGAAAGAAGTCCATCTTTCTTCCTGTCTCCTACATGTGAGCAGAACTCATGTCTATGCCATGGGAAAATCAGGCAGACACTGGGGAACTATGAGGCTCTGGGACACCAAAGCCAAGGTTAGAATTTGGTGTCTGGGGCCACAGAAAACAGCTCACTGCATTTGCTTACCTGAGCAGTCGGTTAAAGACAACATTCAAGACATACACAGAGACAGTCTATGCTGCAAAAGCCAGTACCTCAAGCGGGAGGGGTGGGGGTTATGTGGCAAGAAGTGGGTTTGGACCACTTCCTCCACAACGCCCCGAATGTAAATTATCTCTTGACATACAGAGACGACCTCGGAATGGACATAAACATTCTTTAGGGAACCGTGAGGAGGAGGGGAGGAGGCGAGACAGGGTATTAGACGAGACAAGGGTCTGTTAACCGGGTGCAAGCATCTGCCCTTTTTCAGCATCAATGGCCATGAGTGGGAGCCCCCCAGCATTCCAGAAGCTGGGGACACCGACAGGAGCCTGTGGCCAAGTGGATTCCTGGAATGTAAGACTGGGATGTAAGAGAGCAGAGCCGACTCATGCCGCCTACCCAAGGGGCTTGTCAAGGGTCCTACTTCTGATCAGTGACGTTTCTATGGATATGGTACTGACCACATGGGAATCAGATTGTGTGTGTGTATGCATGTGGTATAAGGGGTGGAGCCCAGAATGTCATGTGTGCTGGGCAAGTGCTCTACCATTGAGCCATACCCACAGGCCTGGCTTAGGGTTCACTTTACTCATGTCTGTGCATATGTGTGTATATGTACCTGGTGTGTGAAGGCAGGGGGTTGACTCGCGCTGTTTTCCTTGATCACCACACCATTTAAATGTTTTTCAACTACTACATTCATTTTTCTTTTTAAAATTTTATTTACTTTTATTTATTTGTCTGTGTGCCTGTTTGTGTACAGGTACCCACAAAGGCTGGAAGAATGTCAGGTTCCCTGGAGCTGCAGCTACAGGGGGTCGTGAGCTGCCTTACACGGATGTTGGGAACACGGATGCTGAGCTCTGGTCCTTTGGGAAGAGCTGTAAGTGCTCTGAAGGACTCAACCATTCATGCAGCCCACTATATCATTATTATTATTATTATTATTATTATATTACATTTTATTTATTTACTTACTTATGTACCGATTGTGAGGGTGACATGAACAGGCCCCTGCACACGTGGACACCCCGCAGGAGCTGGACCCCTCTTTCTACCACATGGATTCTAAAAATTTAACTCAGGTCCTTAAGGCTCAGCAGCAAGTACCTTTAACCGGAGGGCCACCGAACCACCAGCCCACCACCTGATTTTCTGAGACGGGATCTCTTACGGAACCCACAGCTCAGCAAGACTAGCTGGACAGCGAGCTACAGGAACCCTCCCCTGTTTCTACTTCCCCAGCCCTAGACTTACTAACGCTTGTCACCATACCTGGATTTGTTTTGTTTTGTTTTTTTGATGTGGGTACAGAGGAATCGAACTCAAGTCCTTATGCTTGTATGACAGGCACTGATCAGGCTTACTGAGTCATCTCTTAGTTCTATATATTCTTGTTTTGGAGATTTTTTTTTTTTTTTTTTGAGACACTCTCATACTAGCCAAGCCTGGCTTCAAACTCATGTCAAGTCTCCCCTTAGGCTCTCCAGTGCTAAGACTGCAGGCATGAGACAGGCATGAGACAGGTTCTCACTGTATAGTTATGGCTAGCCCAGAATTCACTATGTAGACAAGGCTGGCTTTTAACTTATAGAGCTCTATCTGCCTCTGCCTCCTGAGTACTGGGATTAAAGGTGTGTGCCAGCATACGTAGCTTGGTTGACTTTAATGTATATACACACACTGTGTTTATGTGTATCAATGGAGGATGTGTGTATCACAGCGAGTGTATGGAGACCAGGGGACCACTTGTGGGAGCTAGTTCTTTTGCACTACAGGTCTTGGGAATTGTACTCCGGTTGTTTGGTGTGGAAGCAAACACCTATATCTGATAAGCCATCTTGCTGGCTCCAGACTATGGCTTTTAAATGAACGGGTCAGGAAGCGTGTCTCTCTCCTGGGCAAGGGTGAGGAAGAGGAAGAAACTTTATACTGCCCTGCACTTCTATCTTTGGAAGACTTGGAAACTCCAAGGGCGGGTGAAGAGATCAGAGTGCCCGGTGGGTGCTATCCATCCCTGACAGCCAGTGGCTGGACACTCACTCATTGGGCAACATGGCAGCCTTCCAGGAGACAACAGCTCAAAGTCTAGGGGCGCGTCTCCAGGTGGGCCATTTCTCTGCTGGGCTTTGTATGGGAGGGCGGCAAGTACTCAGCCCCTTGGGACCAGGGTGCTCCTGCTTTACAGGGGTCAGGACCAGCTGGGGAGTTTGTAAGAATACATACCCAGGCCTCTCTGTCTGGGCTGGGGCCTGAGAACCTGCATGTTTAATAAGCCCCAATGGATCAATGTGGACTGAGGGCCAGGGCCCAGAGACGTAGGGGCCTTATGGACTTAGCTAAGTGCTGAATCTCGTGCGTCTGAGCAGAGGCAGTAACAGTAGAGAGAGCCTTTCTCATCTCTAGAGAATACCTGACATACCTGAACTGTAAACAGCTGAAGGTGGGCATCCTAGTGGATGTGACACCTACACATGGTAAGGCAGAGATTCGGGATGACAGTCTCCACTGGAGCCTTGAGTGCGAGTGAACCACTGCCCAACAGTGAAACCCACAGATGCAGGCTGTGTGGGGCAGGGCTGGAGGTTTTGTTTGTTTGTTTGTTTGTTTGTTTGTTTTTAATAAAATGTTAGAAGAACCTCAAGCAGCAAGAGCTATCTTAATTGTCCTCCGAGGGACAAGTGGAGCCAAGGACCCGACAGCTGTTTCCCATTGGCTGTGCTGGGGATGAAACCCAGGGCTTCGGCGCACACAAGGTAAGAGCTCTGACACTGAACCTGGAAAAGGGTTTATGCTTTGCTGTTTGGTTATCAGGTTGGTTCCTCCTCACTGCTGTGAGCAGGGACTGGGATGGAGGACAAGAGGGAAGGGCGTCTCGGGGTTAGTGCCAGCAGTGGATGACGCTATACATACCACCCAGGTGCAAGTCGATGAGGCCACTGTAATAAGATTCTCCCCAATAGTCTACAACAAGGAATTGGTGAAGACAGAGTTATTGGATCGGATGACCCTGCTGCCACCCCGACCCAAAAGCTATCAAGGGGCATAACAGATAAAACAGACAGGAATATTGTGAGAGAGCCCAGTGGAGCAGCTGGAACGCGTGCATGTCTGAAAAGCACGCCATGCACACACGCAGGCCAGCTCTGCAGCTCGTGGTATGAAGGGGGTACAGGTGGGTGCGGGGCACCAAACACCACTACAGATGGAGTCGCCAGCCAACATTAGGGAGATTCCTGCTCCCACCTCCGCTCAGGGAGGATGGGACTTGGCGCGGCTGGGAACACCAACCCTGCTGGAAGGTAACCTCCCGAAGCTCTAAGAAAGTTTAAGGCTAGAACAGAGGCCGCTCTATGACTTACTTTCTGAATATTAGAGGTTCTGAGCTAAGGCTTTCAAGATGCGAACACTGTGTGGTAAAGACAGGAAAACAGAAAGCTCAGGAAACAAAGGAACTTGCAAGTGACCCCGTTAGTGGTGCCCGTGCTTTCCGCAGAAACCACTGTGCTGGGCTGGCTGGAGATGAGGCTCCCATGTCTTCTGGGGTTTAGGTGTTCCATCTTCAGAGAACCTTTTCTTTCAAGGTAAGAAACATGAGCTGGGACACTGCACATTTCCTACCCTCTATGATCTGGGGCTGCGGCCACAGGCCTTCCTTGTTTCTCTGCTCCAGGAGCTGTCCAGCAGCTTAAGGTGCCTGGTGGCAGTGGGTCTTGAGCCGGCAGTTTTTAGGGCCCAGAGAACAACAAAACATCTGGCATTCTCTGTACCTCACAGTCTGGGTGCTGATCCTGGCAACCACATCTTCCTCTTTTAAGGATGGAATGTCAGAGAGCTGAGTGCCCTTGGTGGCTTCCCAGTTCGTGTCTGAGGCCAGTCCAGTGGTTCTAGGCTTGAGTCAGAGAACAGAGAAGCTTCCCTCCAATTCCAGGACAAGAATCCGACAAGTCTTAGCCTTGCCCTGGAGCCTAATCCGTGCGGCCTGTATATATAAAAGTCTCTGACAGATACAGATAACCTGACAGCAACTCCAGACCAGATCTCTTCTCTGGAAGGGCATCTTGGCTAACAAAGCATGACCCCTTTGACAGCAATGGAGTCTTGAAGTGACCACATGAGCCAGAATGGCAGGTTCTGGCCAGCTTGGCACAGCTCAGGGAAGATAGCCCAGTAGTGTAGCTAGAAGCTGCCGTATTCCTTGCTCAGTCAGTGAGACTGCCAAGTGGAATGGAATGAGAAACAGCGAGAAAGCTGCTGCCACCAGACTCAGTCTCCAAGATGGTCTCTGTCAGGGACAAGGTCACCGGGAACTGACCAGTGCTGGGCGTGGAGGGTTAAGTATAAGAACAGGAGAAGAGTGTTTTTGGAAATACAAACGCATCATAGGGAGATGATGTTCCAAGAGCCTCTAAGGTGCACCTGTAGACACAGCCTCGCCTTCTGGTCCAGGAGGGTTTGCAAAGATCTGCCTATAGTCAGGAGTTGGACTAGAACATGGCTTTCAAACTTCTGTTGAATCCTAGGGCTCTTCAAGAGGGGCTCCCGGGGGGACTCCCAGATAGCAGGCCCACAGCCAGTTTTAACTTTTGAAGACTTAATGCACAGCTTGATCAAGTACTGCACATGCCCACTTTTGGCCCACTGAAGACCTAAGGCTAAGCCTGCCTTTGGGGGAGCTGTGTGGTCCAAGTTTCTTTTGCTTCATGTACAAGAATTTGCAACTTGTCATACATACATTGGTAAGAAGTTAGTTGATCCCTGTCCTGATGGCCATGACAGGGATCAGGTGCCACTGTGTGGGGATCCTGGAGTAGGGTCCCTATAAGGCTTAAGAGGTGCTGGCTTCAGAGCGCACTGCTAGTGTTTCCAAGTGGCTAAGGTATCACACCACCACAGTACAGCATACCTGGCGTTCCTCTTTATGTTCGTGAGCTTCTTGTTTATCGTTTTCTTAAAGATTTATTTTTATTTTATGTGTATGAGTGTTTTGTCTACATGCACACATGCACACAGATTCCAGGGGATCTGAAGTTACAGATGGCAGTGAACAGTCATGTGGGTGCTGGGAACAAGACCCGGGTCCCCTGCACAGCCACCAAGCACTCTTCACTGCTGAGCCATCTCTCTAGCCCCTATCTTTGTTTTCTGTTTTAGAAAGAATATGGATTACTGTCGGTGAGTCAGCTGCTCTTACTTGTGAGCGCCTGCATTGGCCGTATTTGCAGGTGTTGAGATGTCCGTGTGAGCTGCTAAAGGCTCCCACTAAGAGCAAACACATGCATCCTCTGGGACACCCTAAGCATGGCGCTCAGGTTTCCGAATATCTGCAGCTCTCACTAAGCATGCACTTTCATGTGTGCATTAAAAAACAAAAACAAACCAACAAACAAAAAACCCCAACAACCACAATTTAGAATAATTCTTTTGGATTTTAGGCCTCAACTAACAATTTGTATACAATGGGTTCTCCTGCCAACTGAGTTAGGATAAATTCAGATTGTGTGCGTGTGTGTGAGTATACATGTGACACTGATGTCTGTGGAGTTCAGAAATAGGAGACAGCTCCCCTAGAGCTGGAGTTACAGACTGCTGTGAGCCGCCTGATGTGAGTGCTGGAAACTGAACTCTAGTCCTCAGAGAGCAGTATGCGATCTTAACTGTTGAGCCATCTCTCTGGCTGCTCTGTCAATTTTTTAAAAAAGATTTATTTATTTATTAATTATATGTAAGTACACTGTCGCTGTCTTCAGACGCACCAGAAGAGGGCATCAGGTCTCATTACGGGTGGTTGTGAGCCACCATGTGGTTGCTGGGATTTGAACTGAAGAGCAGTCGGGTGCTCTTACCCACTGAGCCATCTCACCAGCCCTGCTCTGTCAATTTTTAATGGCATCATTTTCTGGCTCACCGGTAGCAGCTGGAGTGACATGCCTTTTACATAAATGCAGAAACAGACTTCAGCTGCTCGAACCTTAAGCACTTTGCAGAAACCATCAACCAAATGGTTATCCTTTGAGCCTCCGAGCAGAGCTCCAGGACAGAGCATCCTTGGGAAACTCTATGAACCAGGATCCTAGATAGTAATGCCAACTACTGATGTGGGATAGAGCTGCCCCTCAGCTGAAGGGAGAAAGGTGAGAGGCTTGCTCCAAGTCCCCTGCTGGCATTTGGTGCATGAAGAGAGTGGTGGAGAGGACAGGGCTCTCCGGACGGAGGGTTAACCCCATCCAGTGCGGGCTGCACGGAGATCAGTCAGAGGAAGAGGAACAGCGAGAGGCCTTCGGGCAGCTGGAGACACCATTAGTATGGTGGTACATTGGAAAGTCAAGAAAATGTGTGGGTGACTCTCCTCTTCACTGCTTGGCATGAGAGCCAGTGTTCGTTGGACCAGTGGTTCCAGTCTTCTCAACTCGCTGGATACAAAGTGGCGTAAGCTTTTGTACCCCCTTTGGTAGCCTGGGTTTCACAGCATCACAACCCACATCAGGTGAAGCACAACCCCCAAACATCCACATCCTCATCTTTCTGACACATCTTTGCCCAAGGACTAGCACCGAGCCCACCAATGAGCACCATTTCTGAGACTTAAAGGACCTGAATTAAGATTTGCTTCTGTGCCTGCCTGGACTCCTAAACTGGCTAGACCAGTGGCCAGTGTTCAGAAAGCCCACGAGGCAGCAGCTGGCCCTGTCTGGACTATTTGCTTGACAGCTTGCCTGCCGGGAAGTGTTCTTCCTTCCAGCTTGTTTCCTGTTTCTGGAAGGAAATCACAAGAGGCTCTGACCTTCCTTTTTCCTTGCCTTACATTATGGATGCTGAGCCCTTAGACCATTGGCCACCTATGAAGATGAGAGGCTCCCCATCCAGGCCCTGCATCTTGTGTTAGCAGAGGTCAATCATTCCATGCCTGAGGCTGGGCTGACCATGGGCCCAGAGACAGTTCAGATACCTCTTTGTCGTCTCTGTACCCACCAGTGTCAAGTCTAGCATGTCCCAACCACATAGCCCTTGTAAGAGCATCCCATGCCCATTTTACAATAGCTGATCAAAAGCCAGAGCTTCTCCAATACTGCTCTTCGTGACATGGCCTTCGGTGGACACAAACCGGGGCTCACCTGTGGAAATCTGAGTGCACGGGCAGCCAGAAGCCCCTCACGAGAGAGGAGGCAGGCTCTGTGGCTGTGTAGCTTGGGCTAGAGGGAGCCCAGGGAATTGAGGACAGGAGAAGCACTCGGGAGAGCAGGCTAAGGCCTGTCCAGTGAGGTTCTGTGATGGTTCCTTGTGGGTCAATCTCCCTTACTCACAGATATCTTCTTCAAGAAAAAACGGTGGAGAGGGAGGAGGAGGAGGGGCAGGGAGAGGAAGAGGAAGCCCAGGGCTCGCCACCAACAGGCAACAGGGCCCGGGGTTTCGTTCCTCCTGGCAACAGCAAGCTGAGGGATGGGCTGGGGAGCAGGCCTAGGTTGTCTGGGCTGCCTGAACATAGGTAAGCGCTGGACCTGGAGGGTGCCATCAACTCAGAACACCCGGAGGGAGAAGGAGCCAAATTCCAGAAGAGGTGACTCGCCCCAGTAAGGAAGGAAGACTCTCTCCTTGAGAACAAGCCTCGTCAGGGAGGAAGCCAGACGGTACCTGCTTCGCCTCGAAGAGCCTTCTCTACTGCAACGCCCCTCTCCTCCAGCTGCCTCTGTTTCTCTTCCACTTGCTCTAGTTGCCGCTGGATGATCTACCAAGAAACAAGAGTATAAGCTTCTGGGCTGTTCTCGTCTCCAGCTTCCGGGGAATCAAGCTGCAGACCCAGAGAGGGAGAGAGCTAAATAAATGTTGGCAAGACGTTCAAAGGGACGTTATGGTCAGCATGGTGTGCCAGCTGCATGCAGCTGGATCCCAGGGCTTGCTGTTTTTCCCTGGAATCATTCAAAAGTATTCCAAAATGATTTCATTAAGCCTGTATCATAAGGAGACTGTAAAGCACTGGATGGAAGTCCTGTCTCAGTAAGTTGGAAAAGAAATGTCAAGAACAGTCTAGGACAGTGGTCCTCAACCTTCCCAATGTGACCCTTTAACAGTTATTAAAGGCACTTTGAGGATGTCATCTTAGAAGATAAGAACACCCTCATGTTGTAGTGACCCCTAACCATAAAATTATCTTTGTTGCTGCTTCATAATTGTAATTTTGCTACTGCTATGAATCGTAATGTAAATATCTGATATAAGAGATGAGGTATAACCCCTATGAAAGAGTCATTCACACACACCCCCCCCCACACACACACACAGGCTGAGAATCACTGGTCTAGAATGAGGCCTAAGGATGATGGAGACTGACGGCCAGGGGTACTTCTGAGCTTTTCCAATAAAATCCCAGACCATTCAGATCTGAGCCTGAGGTCACAAACTGGACTCCTGACACTGTGGTTACAGGTGGACTTGCTGACTCGACATTTACGCTAGATCCAGGCTTTCAGGAAACTCAAGGCATGGACCTTCTTTTCTATAGACAGTGTCTCAAAGACCGGGCCTCTGTAGTGCATGACGCTGAAGCACTTTGAGTTTGTCATCTTGGAAGACAAGAACGCCCTATCTGCTTCTGCCCTGGCCTCTTCACCTGTGAGGCCCGTTGGGGGTACAGGGCGATGCTATCCCATTTCCACCTGCGTGTGGTGTCCCACGGTCAGCACATACCTGGGCTCGGTGCAGCCGCTTCAGTTCCTCCTGCTTAGCCTGTCTCCGAGCTGCCTTCTGCACACGCCTCGTCAGCTTGGCACTCAGCTCCTCCTCTGTGTAGGTTCTGGGCTAGAGAGGGTGAGAGGGCACCTAAGCCCACCGCACGAAGGCGGAAGCTGGTTTAGCTGGTGAGTCGGCATGGTCTCAGGGAATCACTGCCTGGTAGCCAGCTGGGCATGGTAGGTGAGGCTGGGCCACAGACTTCACCTTAATTGTCCCTGCTGAAGTCTTAAATATCACAGGGCACAGCTGTGTCACACAGACCCCAATGTGAGGCATTTTACCTCTGTGGCAGCAATAAGAGGCTTAATGGAGGCTGCATGTTGGGAGATGAAACCACAGACATGCAGAAACTCCTTTGGCATTGAGACCATCGTGGCCATATATGCATTCCTGTGATTTTCTTAAGGTGCTGTGGTGATTGTAAAAAAATACAACTCAGTAACACATTTCTCTAGGCCTCTTATTTCTAAGATACAGGGGAAAAAAGGTTTGGAAAGTGAGGGGGTCTCTCCCCTCCCCGTGTTTGGGATCACTTTCTTCAGGTGAATGGGGTTCATAAAGACTTTAGTAGCTACCATCTAGAGGAGAAAAGCCATGGGTGCCTCCATTGTAAATCTCAATCAGTCTAATGCAGGCTAAGAAACAAACGGTGGTGCTGACTGCCAGCGTCACAGAGGCAATGGTTGCCATGGAGAAGAAGGGTCAAAGTGACATTGTGGGGTAGTTGAGGTGGCACCTGTGAGCTTGGTGGAAGCACTGGTGGATGTCCCAGCCACCTGTACACATGAGCCACCGATACGTTCCCAAGCAGACACTGGGCAGCCACTGAGAAACATGAGTTTCCTCAAGGAGCTCAAATGATCCAAGGTCAGGTGAACAAGCAGAAGGTGGTCTCTAGGATTGTTCCGGTGTCCCAGTGCCCTAATGGTGGGGGTTGGTGACCATTCCTTGCTGGGCTACCCAGACCCACAAGGGCAGCTCTGCCCTCACCCATGATGACATGCGCTCCGGCCAATGGAAGAGTGACTGTCTCCTCCTCTTTCTGTGACACAACTAAAGAAGGTTCTACTGTGACAGCTGCATGCACGTATGACAGTTAGTGAGGATGCGGCTGCAGGCCCAGCAGGGCTGTCCAAGTGGTTAATCACAGACAGGCATGCAAGGAGGGCCAGCCAGTGGGAATGAGACACTACCTTTGATGAACAGGCTCTCCTGAATGCCAAGGCGTGTGGTACATAAATCGACTTTTAAGGGGATTGGCAACGGAAAACAAAACAGAACAGTAATGATAATGATGATTAAAAAAATGAAAACAGAAATGGAACAAAATCAGTTAGAGGTTTAAAACAAACACCAGACAATCACATGATTGCATCCCACAATGCCACACAAGACTACACAAGAAGGGACCCTGGATGATGAGTCTCAGTGAACTCCACCGTCGGAGTTGGGGTTGACTTTTCTATTCGCAGAACAGCATATCCTGGACTCCCTTGTATCTGTTCCTTGCTGTATCCCAGTTTGTCGAAATGTGTGGTGACTTGGCCTTCCTCAGCCACGGCAGCCCCTTCTTTCCCTCTCTGTTCCTGCCACTGAACACTTAGCATGGAATGGAAGACATGTCCTGACACTGGGCAAACCTGCTTTTTCAGAACTAGACCCAGTGAAGGGAACCAAACCAGCACAAATCACCGTTTTTTAGAGGAAGTACCAGTGTTTGGGCAACCATGGAAACCTCTTCAGTTCACACACTGACCAGAGCTGCTCAAAGCCTTGGCCAGTTTCCTTGGCTTTTGTGGTCTTCTCATGGGTCACATAAAGTGCCTAAAGGTCCCTGTGGATGCAGGCAATCGGAATCTGGTGGCACCCAGGACAGGAGGACGCTAAGGGTGGCACATTGGGGGACCTGTACAGGATACCACATGCATGCTGGCTGGGCTCACACTTGCTGCTTTTAGCTCTGAGCACGGGCATCATGCCTGCTCAGTTCCTCTCCCCTGCATAGCCGACTGTGAGTTAAGTCGTCATGCAGAACGGGCCAGTTTAAAAAGGTAAAGTACAGATGTGGTCCCCAGGGTCCTACACTGACACACTTCAAGAGCCATGCAGACACCTGTCTGCAAGGGATCCACAGCAGCCCCTTATTAACGCACTCCCTGCTGCGACTGGTACTAACCTGGCATTGGCAGTGACAGGGAAGACGAGCATGACACACTCTGGGTCACCTGGGGAAGTAGGGTCAAGAGCATGGCTCGCTGGCAATGGAGCTGCGTCAGGGCTACCAAGCAGGATAAGGGGGCTCGTAGAGGGCAGGGCAGACCCTAGTGGGCCTCAGTGGCGAAGGAATAGTTGGGCAGGCTGCTCGTAAGAGCCAGCTGGAAGGAAAAGGAAGTTACTTCCTGTTGGCAGGGCTTTAGATGGCTAGGAAAACCTAGATTGGGCTGGAGAGATAAGCCTGTTCGTAAAAATACATGTTTTGCAAGCATGAAGACTTGAGAGTGAGCTATAAACCCCGTATAAAAAGCCAGGCTTGGTGGGGGTGCCTGTAATCTTACAGCTAGGGAGGAGGTGGAAACAGGTGGATCCTGACCCCCAAGATTTGCTGTCCAGACAGCCAGTCTAGCCTACATGGTGAACTCTTTACCATACATACATACATACATACATACATACATACATACATACATACATAAAACGTAGACAGACACATGAGGTTGAGTGACACTCAAGGTTGTTCTTTTAGCTTCTCACATGCATGTTAAATGCATGTGCTTGCTCACACATGAATAGAAACATATAACCCCCAAATAATTTGATTTTGTATAATAAACATTTGAGTAAAATCAAGGTTTTGGTTTTCATTGTGCACGTGTCGCTATGGAAACGAAACCCAGGCACTTGTTTTCTCAAGTGCTGACTCAGGCCTTGGGTCTGTGAAACAGGAAGAGGCCTGGCTTCCTCCTATACCACACTGTGGCCAGAGGCTTCCTTCTCCAGGCAAGCCAAAGCCCAGATTCCTAAAACAGCAAGCCCGTGGAGATCTTATGTAACAGGTGGACTCCACAGGGACAAGATGACTCCTTGTGATCACAGGGACTACTGAAGACAAGCAGGGCCAGGGCAGTGGCAAATGTGGGCCCCTTTCTCCCGATTCTTCTAATTCTGAGTGGTTTCAAACCCAGCAACACTGAAGGATGAAGCCAGCGGTGCCAGAACACCCTTTACCTCGATTTCCAGATGGTACAGTACCCTGTGAGCCTGAGGGCACAGGCTTTACACAGCACCTTCTTTCACTGAGTTGTTTAGAGGTCAGAGACCCAGTCTCTAGAAGCTCCAGCATGGATTTCCTCCTCCACAGGAGAGACACATCTTCCCAATAGCCACAGGAGTGTCACCTGCTAGCAACCTGACATCCATTTGACGATGGCATTTAAAAAATACGTATTGTGCTTGCCATTCACCATTAGATGTCACGGAGGTTGCAAACGGTTCTCTACAGTTTTGTGGATGCTTTGCCCTGGCCTGTCCCCCACTGAGGTTCCATGTTTGCTCCCCTCTCCCGCCTTTTGTTTTCTTGAGACAGGATCTTGCTTGTATGTATCCCCAGAACTCACTAGGTAGCCCAGGCTGGCCCTGAACTTGTGCAATCCTGCCTCTGCCTCTGGACTGTTAGGGTTGCATGGAGTCACCACACCCAGTAGGTTCCATATTTTAATACCCTGCCCTGCCCTCGTTCAGTGAGATACAATGCCATCCTAAGAGGCATGTTTGCCACTGCCTCTGGTCCTCAGCCTTCCCTATGTGACCACCGAGGAATGATCCTGTCCTCATGGAATACACCCAGTACATAAGGCATCCAAGCCCTTGCTGTTCTAGGAATCTGTGACTGGCTTGTTCACACTGCTAGGAAATAAGTTCCTCTGCTCTTCATGGCTATGGTCACTGGGTGGTTATACCAGCATGATGGATCCTGCATAGCCAACTAGGAGCATCTGGCACTCCCCACTGTGGGAAGATGATTCATTACCTCATGGAGAGGCAGTGTGACCTGACCACAATGGCACACAGAGATAGAAGATTTGACCACTGTGACTGACACAAACTGTCTCCATATGAGCACACTCACCATGGAAGCAAAGGGGACTTTGGGCCACACGATCCTTTACTCGGGTTCCTTCAGGCTTCCTAAGACAGTACCTGAGCCCAGTATAGGGATGGGCTTTGAAACTCATGTGCATGCACACACCCCACCTTTGTGCCAATGTCACTCACTGCCTGGAAGACCTCAGCAGGCACACCCAGTAGCAACACAGTGGACGGAGTCCCCATAAAGAGCACACAGTCCCAGTCCTACACTTGGACTCCTGATGCAACAAACGAGGCCGGGGTGCAGGCGATGGAGGAGGAGAGGTCTGTGGTTTTTGGTGACTAGGACAGCAGATAAAGAGCTATCATCGCCGGGCATGGTGGCACACGCCTTTAATCCCAGCACTTGGGAGGCAGAGGCAGGCAGATTTCTGAGTTCGAGGCCAGCCTGGTCTACAAAGTGTGTTCCAGGACAAGCCAGGCTACACAGAGAAACCCTGTCTAGAAAAAAAAACAAAAACAAACAAACAAAAAAAAAAAAAAAAAAAAGAGCTATCATCATGCCCAGGGAGACGAGACAGATGAATGGAGAACGAGATAAGAATGAACTAATTTTTTCTAGTCTGTTGGGTTAAAAGAGGAACCGAGTCAGGCTGGAGGATAGGGCTGTAACAGTGAAACACACACATATTAGGTGCAGAACTACCACAGCCTGCCCTGGTTGGTTTACAGTTCGAGGCTGTTGGCCGAGGGAATGACTTAAGGCCAAGCCTTGAGAAGCCATGTCCAAAAGGTACATGAGGGGGTTGGTCCCTGAGAGACTGCCCATGCCCCAGTGGAGAACCCATACACAAAACTTCTGATTAATGCTGCTTCAGGGTCAATTCTTAAACAAAGTTCTACTTAACAAATCGCCAGAGAGCGAGCATCACCAGGCCTTCCCCTGAGGGAGCCACCTGGCCTACCTCCCCTCCATGCCTAGTGCCGTATCCATACTCGCATGACTCCAAGTAGTGCTCAGCCCGTCTCCCATTGGCCCTGACAGACTCTGCTCATGGTGTAAATGCTCAGGGCAGGCTGCTAACCAACAGTGTACCCTGGCTTCTTCAGACCGAGGCCATACCCCCAGCTGCTGATTTCAAAGGCCAGAGAAACCTCTCTGTGGTTTTTGCTGTTGACTGTGGGCTGGCACAGCACTCCAAAGTCTGCTTGCTATGAGACCAGAGAGAGCACTGGCTCCTCACCCTGGCTTCAGACTGCCATTCACAGCCAGCTATTCTACCAGAGAATGAATGGATGCTTTGCCACCCTCTCTCTGAAGGGGACTGGGCCCACCCACCTCTCGCTTGGACTTCTGGGAAGACCTCTCAAGGATGTCATCACTGGACAGGTCTGAGTCCTCTGAGAAACTCAGCTGGCGCCGGAGCTGCAGCTCTGTTGGGTGAAGGAAATCCAGGTGAAGATGGCAGCCTGTACCCCATGAACCCACACTGCAGGAAGTCAGCCACAGGTGGGTCTCTAAAAGATCCTCTTAAGGAAATAGGAGATCATCCCCAAAGGTGATGGGCCTAGCACCAAATAAATGACACCCTAGACACCTGCTCAAGACCCCTTGGCAGGACTCTCTGCTCCACTCAAAATCAGGCCCATGTATGGGGACATGTGACTCTGGGAAGATTACCAACGGGAATCCACCCTACTGGGTCCCAAGTTGGTATCTGCTTCGGTTCATGCAGTGGATCAGGCTGAGTTGAGTGTGGCTTGTTCCCTCTCCTAAGAACCCCTGTGGGAGCAGCCCAGGAAAGTGGATCTTTCTCCCTGACTATCCAGGGAGGCACTCCTCACACCCGTCCTGTGAGCATCCTTTGGCCAGCTTACCTGTTCTCACCATTGGAGATGCCCTGCGCTGGCCGGAGTCCACCGTGGCGCCACTGGACGGCGTGCTGGAACATGATTTCTCATCGCTCTTTTTCTTCTTGTCCTTCTTGTACCCAGAGAAGACGGATTTCCACAGGGACTTGGGCTTGGCTACCACATCTTCTGGGAGGCCTGGGCTGGGTTTCTCCGGGGGCCGGGCTTCCCCTTTGGTTTTCTTCTCTTTCTTATTCCTGCGTGGGGAGAAGAGCGACGACCTCTTTTTGCTCTTTCCACTGGAGCCCTCAGATGAGGTGACGGAGCCATCGGGGCCACCTGAGTCGGACGGAGGGGAGAGGATCTCTTCGCTGGTGGCTTCATGCTTCAGGGTGGGCTCCTGGGTGTCTCGGAGGCTTGGGTGCCTGGTGGACTCGGACCCTAGTTCCTTGCCCTGCGATTGTGCCGTGCGGGACCTGGAGGACACCATCTCCATGGCCTGCATCCGGCTCAGCTGTTTAGCCATGGCATCTCGCAATGCCTGGCTCTTCACAGACTTCTCCCGGGCACGCATGCGCTCCTCGGCCAGCTCCTTGGCTTCCGCGGAGACCAGGGGCAGTCCCCTTTTCTGTGGTGGCACGTCCTGCTCCAGGGGTGGGAGTCGCCCGTTCTCCTTGGCCTGGAGCTTCTCCGAGCGGGACCAGCAGGAAGGGGGTGTGAAGAACTTCTCCTGCAGACTGGAGTCCTCTGTCTTATCATCGTAAGTGTCCTCCACATCATCAGCAAAGGGGATCTCGTCCACGCTCTCCACGAAGGACTTCCGAACCTCCTCTCTGGGGGGCTGGGCCGGCTCCCGTGGGGGCCGCATGAATGAGGCAGGGGTGGGAGGGGGGATAATTGAGGCCTCCCTGCGCTCGAAAGTCTGATGGGGTTTCCTTCGAAGGGTTGCAGGCTCCTCGTTGGGGGGTGGGGGTGGGGGTGGGCTGGAAGGTGGGGTGAGCATGGTGGAGTCCGAAGTGTTGAAGCTCTGGCTGCCCAAGGTCTTCATGTTGGAGGAGCTATCATGGAGGCCCAGGCCTGAGCTGCTGGACAGGTCCCTTCGCTCCTCCTGGCTGCTCCTCAGCTCCTTGTCGGAGGGCGACTTTGGGGTCAGCAGTGGGGGCTGGTCACCGGCTGACTTTGGCAGGCCCAACCTTTTAGGAACCGATGGAGGTTTCAGAAGGCAGAGACCCTCATCCTGAGGTGACTTGTCAACTGAGTAGGACTTTAGGGATATTGGCTTCGAGGCAGGGGTGGGGAGGCTGGGCTCTGACCCCTTGCTCCGGTCCACGGGAGTAAGGCCCAGGCTGCGGCGGATCTCAGCACTCTTCATCCAGAATTCTTCCACCAGATCGCTCCGCTTTAAGACCTCCTCCACAACCAGGGGGCCACTCAGTCTGTCTTTGGGGTCTCCTTGGCTCTTCACGGGGAGTGGGGTGAGGGGTGTGGATGTTTTGGCTGGAACTGGCTGGAAGCGTATGGGGGACTTGGTGGGCGATGGGATGGAGGCATCCGAGGAGGGCTGAGGTTGGGAACAGATGGGGAGTTGGGTGGGGGGAGGTGTGGGAGGAGTGGGAGGGGCCAACAGAGACTCTGGCTGTAAGCTGGTGGGTGAGGTAGGTGACCTGGCTTCTGGCAGGGCCACAGGCTGTGACCGGATGGGCGAGAGCACAGCTTTCTGTTCTTCAGGGACTTCAGCTTTAGGCTTTTCTCTGAGGAGCGTGGGGAAAAGTGGCTCCTCGGGGGACTTTACCTTGGTGGCAAGTGGGGATTTGGCCTCCTGCACAGAAAGAAGATAACAGAGGCTCAGAGATGAGGGTTTGAGAAGCCAGAGCCTTCCCACCTAGACTTTCTCAAAGGGCAGGCATTTATTGAAATAAGATCCTCTCCATCCTTTGGCTGTCATTCAGAGCTGCAGGAGACACTTCCTCATTTTCTGCTCTACTTGTTAACTTTTTAAAAATCTCTCTGCTTAGCTTGGACAGCTTGAGCGTTCAGGGTTGGTTCATCTCACACACATCCTTGCTTCTTGGTCTACTCACATGAACACTGGCCAAGGGCACTCATGAATGTGGCTTTCAGCCTAACCCACAATCACTAGAGCCCTGGAGTTCCCTGGGGCACTAACATGGGGCTAATGCTATGAGAGGACTTAAAGCCACTGCTTAGCGAAATCTGCTCTCCAGTCACACTGTCCCTCTGAGCAATCACGGCGATGTCCACAGACATTGCTAACACCCACCCTGGTTCTCAGCTTAACTCTTGGACTGTGCCCTGTTTCCTGGAGCCTCAGAGACCAAGGCCTGGATTTGGACTCCATCCTAGTCTCCCCTGCACACAGTACTTCCCAGACTAAGGACTTCAGACGTTAGCCTGACATGGATCATTCTCTAAAGTGTCACACACTGCTGGGAACCTGGGGGTATGCTTTTCATTTAAGTAGTTACATATTTGTTTTACCAGAGGAAAAAATATACCTGTTATAAGCCTACAGATGCATAAATATCATTGCATTAACTTAAAAATAAACTTGCCCACCCACAAGGACCAAGGCAGCAGCTGGAACCCGCACCCCCTCAGTGGCCTTGCTTAGCACAAGATACGACGTTTTTAGAATTTCACAAAATGAGCTGGTGAGAGGGCTGTGTCTCCTCTCTCTGTGGAGCTTACATCATGGGTCCTAAGATGGAGTTTCTTCAAGGTCCTAAGGTTCCACTGACATCTCCCCACCCCCGTCCTACTCACCTCTGTCCCAGGGCTGTGGGCTGGGGAAAACAGACCAACTTGTTTCTCAGGTGGCTGGCTAGGGCTGGAGACTTGGGAAGGACCTGGAAGGAGGAACACAGGGCTTTATAATAGGAATGAGGTCCCTTCCACTCTACATAGACTAGGAGTAGGGCCCAGCCAGCTCCATGGACGGTCTCACACTCCAGCCAATCCCTTGTGGAGGCAGCAGAGCAGGTACTCAGATAGGCTAACGTGCACTGTGTTTCTGGGTCTGCCCTTAGACTGTTCTAGAACAAAAGTCAAGTTGACTGCCCATCCCTGGGTACACCTGCAGTGGCACCCTGGTCGCTAGGCGTGGTGGCTATGATCTGGGTCTCAAGCTCTGTGAAGTGCTTTTGGTGTTCCCACAATCCTCAACAACCCAAGGAGAGGTACTGTCTGAGGCTGTTTGTAGAGATCTGTGACCCTAGACAGGCAAGGACAAGGACAGGGACGGGTGGGGCTACTGCTGGGCACCATGGGCTCTATTCTGAAGGCCTTCCCTGGTATTACAAGCATGCCCCTGTGGTCCCTGGCATTCTGGAAGTCATTCCTCCTACCCCCTACCTCTCTCCTCTTGCTTTGGCGCATCGGATGGCTTCTCTTCCTCGTTTTCTGACACTCTCAGCTCCAGCTCTGCTTTCACCTTGGCTTGGCTCTGTAAGCGATGCTCTGCTTCAGCATCAGAAGGGATGTCATCAGACCAGTGCTGATCTGTAGGATGAAGGCAAGAGGCGAAGCTTTACACATCTGAGCCCTGGATGCGCTCCTTTTCTGTGTCTTGCTTCCTTAGAGAGGTGTTTCATGGGGCGACTTGCACAAGGTCTAAACTAGGCTCGGCAGTCCCTGCAAACCAAGCCCCTTACCAGGCCAGATTCGACACAAAGCATCTTAGTGTGAAGTTTGCAGAAACCTGTGGTGCTTTTCTTTTTGTTGTGTGCATGGAATGTGTGTGTGTGGGGTGTATGGTATGTGTTGTATGGTTATGTGGTGTGTGTCTGTCTGTGTGTGTCCTCATCTGTTTTGTTTGTGTGTTTGGGGTAAGTATGAGTATATATAGGTATGATGTGTAGGTGTATGGTGTGTGTGTGTGTATGGTATGTATGTCCTTACCTGTTTGTTGTGTGTTTGGAATGTGTATGATATGTGTGTGTGTGTGTGTGTGTGTGTCTTCACCTGTTTGTTGTGTTTGGGGTGTGTATGATGTGTGTCCTCATATGTGTGACAGCCAGAGGCAGACACTTCGAATTGCTCTTCACTTAAGTCACACTGAACCCAGCTGGAGCTGGCCTTTGGGCTTGATTGGCTGGCTGGTGAGCCCCTGAGGTCACCCTGTCTCCACGCCTGGCTTTTACAAGGGGGTCAGGCAGCTGAACTCAGGCAGCCCTGCTTGTGCAGCAGACACTATACTGCACATCCTCCCCACCCCACCTGTCTGTTTTTTACACGCAGTGACTGTGACATAACAGGCTGCGACAGAAAAACAAAATCAAAAAACCCTTGGGGGGGGGAATCTATCTGCGGACTTATCTTCCCTTTCTTTCACTAGTCTCAGAGTCTCCCTCCCCACAGCCTCCTCCCTAAACTTTTGCTGTAAGGTATCTTTTGTGAGTCCCACCCACTCTGGTCCTGTCCACCACAGAGGCGGAGAAGGGAGGCCGGGCCCCATACCATCCAGTTCAGCACCGGTGTCTCCAGGGTCCCCATCCTCCGCGGCTTCCCCTTCAGTCTCTGCTGGCTCGGAGTCCCCGTCCTCTTCTAGGTCATCCTCATCTAGAGGAGCTGTAAAGCAGAGACATTCAAGGACCAGAGGAAAGGGACAGACAGACAGATGCCTATGCAGGGCACAAGAAGATAGTAATGCATAGGTCATGGGGAGAAAAGAGGCCCCCGGATAACATGGAGTGCACTCTATAAGCAGTGTGGGTGCCACAGCCATGAGTCCACTCTAGGGGGCCAAGTAGAAGCAGGAGAGGGGCTTCTGGCCTGGAGGCATCACTGTTTCACCAGAGGCTGCTGCTGTGAAATCCTCAAGTCACTCATAGTCAAGGGATGCTGTGAGGCTACCACCGTCACTTCTAATGGTGCCTACACAGTAGGCCCAGTGCTGGCCACTAATGTGCAATGAGGTAGTCCCTCATCTTGAGGTAGCCAAAGGGCCATGTTCCTCATGTCCACTTTTGGATGACAAAGCGGAGGCCTGAGGGACAAGTGACTCTGCTGTTAACCTGCATCGGCACATGTGGAGGCCGATGCTTTTCTGGAGACAACTTAGAGGAATTTATTAAAGCAGGTGGGTGAACCTGAGGGAATATGAAAAGTTCCCTTTCTGCCAGGTGGGCTGGAGCACGTCTTTAATTCCAGCACAGAAGGGCTGCCAGGTGGGCTGGAGCACGTCTTTAATTCCAGCACAGAAGAGGAAGGTGGGTCTCTGAGTTCGAGGCCAGCCTGGTCTACAAACGTAAGTTCAATGATAGCCAGGGGTACACAGAGAAACCCTGCCTCAAAAAAAGCCAAAACAAACAAACAATTCCCTTTCTGGGCTCAAGAATTGCTCTTTGGGACTGCAAAACAAAGCAAGGCTCTCTTCCTATTTCGTCTGCCCTGACAGACAGACCCTTAGTTTGTCCCCCACTTGGCCCTAGCCCGTGTTAGCAGAGCAGGGAGGACAGAGGCTAGAGGCTCTGCCTAGCATGCTGTCAGCCTGAGGGTGATAGCTTTCAGTTCCACAGATCAGGGTATCAACTCTGAGCTGAGAGTGGGAGGGGCCAAGTCAGCACAGGCCACTGAGCTCAAAACTAGAAAAAGAGGCTCCCTAAGGGGGTTGATGCTAGGGGCAGGGGTGGGGCTTGGGGGACTGTGACTAGGAAGCAGCACCCTGAAGATTCTGGGAATGCTGTATTTCTTGGCATGGGAGGAGGCAATTCTGTGAGTTTGATTTCTTTAATTCCCTACACTGTACATTTTTTATAGTTACTTTTACCACAATTCATTAGATGATGATAGTTCAAATTATCTATCTATCTATCTATCTATCTATCTATCTATCTATCTATGTCTTTTAAAGACGGTCTCACTATGTAGCTCTGGCTGGCTGGGTACTTGCTGTGTGTAGACCGGGCTGGCCTTGAACTCAGAGATCCTACTGCCTCTGTCTTCTGATGAGAGGCGTGTGCCACCATGTCCAGATGAACTTTCTCAAAGCTGAAACTGGAGGGCTATGGCAAACAAGATTGGAAAACTACAGACAGCCCAGGGTTTAGGAAGGAGCAGCTGCACTCCAGATAAAGTTTCGGGCTCCTGAACCTCACCACCTGCTCTTTCTGAGACACCAGCGCCATCCAGGGAGTAGGCAGTGCCAAGGCGCTCTCCTATGCTGATGGCATTTACTAGGACAGACAAGGAAGAGAAACTCAAGTATCCCCACAGGTCTAAAACCTTCCAGTGATCTTCCTGGGACACTCATGGGAGACAATCACCAGGGAATGTGTGACTGTGACTCTGGGGACACAAACACCCACTGAACAACACTCCTGGGGCCAGTACAAAACTAAGCTTTGTACTTTGATGGTGATCGCGTTCATCCTTGTATACTCTGCCATGTAGGAGAATAAGAGACTGCTGGAAACAGATTCCGGGCCTATTCTGGAGGGCCCTTGTGCCATCGAAGTGGTAACCACATTCTCTCTGGCAAGACAGTTGGGAACAGTACAATGGAGACCACTCCTCAGTTCCCCAGGCTGGTCCATCCTGGTCCTGGTCTCTTGTTCCTTCTCACCGTTTTCCTACTAAGAAACATCTGACATAGAGTCGGAAGGGGGGGGGGGTTCTATGCTCCTGGGAATACCTGGAAAGGAACGATGATCACACACATCAAGAAGCAAACACTTGAGAGCTATTGTGCAGCGGTAGCGGATGTGTGCGAAGACACAGCTAGAGCAATGGAACTCTTGTTAAGATGGAGCGCTGTGCTGGAAGCGGCCACACAAGTGAGGAGCAGCCACACGCTACGGAAGCTGGGAGTCATGGTTTTACTGTAGCTGCCTGCTAGGACATCCTTCCTCCTCAGCCTCTTTCCTCCTTCCTCTAGCTCGAAGGGTGAGGATAACTCAGCGTTAGCCGGACTAGACTGAACCCTCTCCCACCACAGGTGTCTGCTTTCAGCTGCTGGTGGACAACGGGGGGTGGAGGCGGTAAAGACCCACAGTGTCACCCCTACTGGTCCCAGAAGTCACTGCCAGGACACCAGTTTCCAACCAGGGTGGATGCTGTCTCCTTTGTGGGGGTGTGCGGGATTAGATGGAGACCGTTCAGCACTGAGCGCAGAAGCCGAGGACGAGACATCCTGTAGTGGGAAGGACTGTCCTTCTCCAAGTGCCAACCAAGCATCTCTCCTTGAGAAAAAGGTTTCTACTAAAACAAGTAAGGATAACTAAGACCTTGTCAGGCTGCCTTTGGCCTGTGTAGCTTAGTCTGGGGACCCAGGTTTGCTGCCATATCTTGTACAGCTTAGCAATGCCCAGCGCTCCTCACTGCCTTTCTTAGTTTTGACTGCTCCTCTGACACACTGGTAGGTTTGTGGAACGCGATATCTGATTTCACTCCGAACCCACCCCTAGGTTTAAAACTTCACCATAAAAAGCTTCTTTTCACCGTGGGTTTTACAACCAAAGGCTAATGATAATTTTTAGGAGGTGGGGCTCCGTCCTATCTCCGCTGTTGGTGTCCAGGCTGCCTGAGGATGGAGGATGCACTTCTGGTCCATGCACAGATGGGCTGTCTGACAAAGCATGCAGGAACCCCACCCACTGGCTTTGCCCTCGCATGCACCAGCGACAGGAGCCGAGTCCTAGAGTTAGGGCACCAGCAGAGCTGCCTAGAGAAAGAGGTTATGATGAACGGGGCTCAGGGTGTCAAATATCAACAGACTACCTCCGGAGACAGTCTCCAACCAGGCCTGCACTGCTGCGCGGCGTACGGAGGGAAGGCCGGTCACTGAATTTAAAACAGATGATAAGTACAAAATTATACATTGGTAAGTCCTCAGCAGGGACAGCTGAAGTCTGTCCTAAAATTCAAAACAGAGGAAGAGAAACAGAGACATCATAACACAGATGGCCATGTGGTACTAACACAGGGTGTGTGTCTGTGTGTGTGTGTGTGCACACACACACGCGTGTGTTCCAATGTTGGCCTCCGTGACAGGTATTTGGGACAAGGAGAAAAGACAGAACTTGAGAGAGGGCAGCTCTGGCTAGGGCTGCTGAGTTGTCCTTGTCCCCATCTTGCGGGCCACCTTGATGTCCTAGAGGAATAAAACACCACACAAAACCCCAAGTCTTCCCACCCATGACCAGAAGTGATCGATAGCCGCAGAGCCCGACAGGTCAGGCAGCCCTGGGAGGCATCACCCCAGCCAGAGAAGGTGATGCCACCAAGAGTCCCTACATGGAAGACAGGGGTCAAGGAGAATGACACATGACCACCACACCTCTAAATGGGCTTTGCTCTCTTTTTATTGTTACTCCTTAGGAGAAGCCAGAGCTAGGCTATGGCGGGTACATCTGTTAGGTCTGTGGCTCTGGAGGCGGAGCTTGAGTTCAAGGTCAGCCTGGCTAGCTTAGTGAGCTTGTCTAAAAACAAAAAAGGAAGAAGGAAAGACAGACAGAAATTATTGAAGAAGAAGAAGGAGGAGGAGGAGGAGGAGGAGGCCAGGCATGTAAGTGCACACCTTTAATCCCAGTACTCAGGAGGCAGAAAAGAGCAGGTCTTTGTGAATCTGAGACCAGCTTGGTCTATATAGCAAGTTCTAGGCCAGCCAGGGCTACACAGTGAGACCCTGTTTTAAACAAACAAATAAGAAAGGAGCCAGAATAAAGTCCATGTGCACCTTAGTGGGAAACACAGGCCACTCTGCCCAGGACTTGACGTAGCCCACGAGATGATGAGATGATGACCGCCAGGCACGCCGTGTGCCCCTCCTGACTGTGACTCTAAATACACCTCCCCGCCCCCCGTCCTCACATGCACTCATGCAACACCCACTCTGCCAACACACTCTGAAGACAGGTAGAGTGCCCAGTTGAGAAATGCAGGAGACAGCAAATTCTAGGTCTTTTGAGTCAGGTTCACACTCCTGTTCTTCCTCATTAGAGACAGAGCCTCAGAACTCAGAGAACTTTACATATTCTTGAATGACAGGCAAGGAAAGTGGTCCCTTTGCAGACAGGGCCTCTGCAGCCATGGGAAGGGCCAGGAATGGGGGCTCAGGACACACACCCGACTCTGGGGCTCCAAGCAGTTACCTCTAGAAGTGGAGGACTCAGAGGCTGGGAGCATCCTCTCCTCTGCCTCTCTCTCACGGATGTGTGTCCAGTGCACATCAGCCTGGATCGCCAAGGGATCCGCTGCGGTTATGATCTGCTGCAGCCTCTTGTTCCCGGCTAGGGGCCAGGTCCCCAGGAAGGAGGATAGAGGGAGGACAGGAAGGAACAGCGAACAGTCAAGGGAAAGAGGGAGGAGACAGCACAGGAAACGAAAGAGTTACAGTGTTTGCCAGGACCAGTGTGAATAAGAAAGAGGTAAAAATTAAGAACATGCATGTTTGCACACCCACACACACCCACACACACGCGCACACATACACACATGTATACCCGCACACACATGCATGTACACACACACACACATACCTTCTGTTCATTAGGTTTGATTTAGTAACTTTGAGCTTTGCATAAACATTTCTTAGTACAGTGAAATCCACGCTCCTCCAAATGCAGAAGGAATTTTTCCTTTCCCTCATGGATCCGAGGCCCACACTGCCCAGAGCGGAACAGGGTGGATGACCCTCACCTTATAGGACCATCACTCCAGGGCCCAGGATATGGCTGTTACCTAGCACAGCACGAGCTCCCAAGGACACCCTTCCTGTCAGTCACAGGTAGGCTCGGATGGTGCACGGCTCTGCCAGGAGCCAGCCAACTAACCAGGACAGATATGTGCTTTGCCGGAACTTTCGTTTTTACTCTCTGCAGTAAAGCTGCTGCTGGGAAGGAAAAGCCCTTTGGCCAGAGAGCACATGCTGCATGCTGGCACGGTGGTGAGGGTTCTGACACAGGGAACGTGGTCAGCATGGAGGGTAAGGACAGCAGCTAGAAGACGAAGCAGAGATCTGTCCTGTGAAGTCTGGAACTCCAGTATTCCGGCAGGAGTGAGGCCAAAGCTTCTTTCCTAATGTGGGTGAAGCCCTTCCTTCCTTGCAGGCTGCATCTGAAGCCTTCTGACCCCTCTTGGGCATGAGATCTGCCTCTCAGTATAGAAAATCCCAGCGGCGCCCCCTGCATTCACCCTTGCTGCCAGAGCAGGTGGAAGTCACATGCAGCCCCCGTCCCGAAGGACGCTCTCATTAGTGCTTGGGTCATGCCACACAGTAGGGTTAAGATAGCGGGACAGCCAGTAACTACGGAGCCTGGGTGTGGGCACTGAGGAAGAAAGGGCAGCTATTCAGGCAGTAAGAGCAGGTGCCACTGATCTGAAGGACTCTGTGGCTTCAGCCTGAAGCCAGCTTCCATCTGGGAGTGTATGTCTGTTCTCCCCTTGATGCCCTTAACTGGACTCACCTGTCACTACCAGGGCAACTCTATGACTTAACCTAATGAAGATGTGGCATGGTATGGCTGGCACAAAAGCAGAGTGAATTCTCAGATGTGAAGGTTAACCTGTTCCATGATGTGGAGCATCAGCCCCACAGACTCTCTTACTGATCTATATGTATTCACAGTCCATCCTCAAAGACAGACTGCCCAGATGGTGCTAGCCAGAGCTGAATAACAGCAAATGGACTGACAGCTCAGATGTGTCAGGACCCCGGAGGGTGAGGCCCAGAGAGAAAGGCTGCTCCTTTCTTTGGCTTCTAAGCTACAGAGGGAAGAGTTCAGTCTTTTCTCTGAGCACAGCTCTGCCTTTTGCCAACACTTGCAGACTTGTGGGGTGTGTGTATGTGTGTATCTGTGGTGTATATATGGTGTGAAGTGTGTATGTGTAGTATGTGTGTGTGTGTGTCTCTCTCTGTGGTGTATGTATGTGTGTGTGTGGTGTGTGGTGTATGTATGTGTGTATGTGTGATGTGTATATGGTGTGAGGTGTATATGTGTAGTATGTATGTGTGGTGTGTGTGTCTCTCTCTCTGTGGTGTATATGTGTGTATGTGTGGTGTGTATGTGTGGTTATGCATGGGTGGTGTGTGCATGTGTGGTATGTATGTGTGGTTATGCATGGGTGGTGTGTGCATGTGTGTGTGTTGTGTGTGGTATATACATGTGTGCTGTGTATGTGTTGTGTATGTTTATGTTGTATGTGTGCTGTGTATGTATGTGGTGTGTGTGTAGTATATATGTGTGTGCTGTGTATGTGTACATATGCTATGTGTTTATATTGTGTATGTGTTATGTGTGTTATGTGTGTGTTGTGTGTGTGCTGTGTATGTATGTGGTGTGGGTGTGTATGTGTGCTATGTGTGTGTGTTGTGTGGTTGTGTATGTGTGTTGTATGTTGCTGTGTATGTACATGGTGTGTATGTGTGCTGTGTATGTGTGTGTGTGTGTGTGTATGTGTGTGTGTGGTGTGAATGGGAACCATTGGCAGCACAGAGACCCTGGGGTGAGACTGAAGAGCTGTAGCTAGGCAGTGAGGTTTAACTGGATAAAGAGAACTCAGAGCGAAAGCTACAGGGACACAGGTGTGGTCACATTCTAAAAACCTTGTCCTCTGGGGATCTGCTAACTCTCATGCTAGTCTGCGCTTTGTCTAGGGAGGCCGGGTCAGGGACACGATATGCCCAGAGCCTTTGAGAACAGCTTTACGAAAAAGACCTTCCACGTGGGGCCTGCTCTTGGAGGCATATTTTAGGTGGCTGCTGGGGAGCCGGGGTGGAGATGGGCAGGAGGCAAAGCGGGTACCTTCACATGTACCCATTTCTTCTTCCTTTGAGAGATGCTGGAGCCACTGGCCTTGTAGGAGTTCTCTGTCCCAGGGGCAGTACTCCCCTTCTACAGCAGGGGGAGCCAGACACCCACAGACAGCACCAAGAATCCCATAGGGGGACAGGTAGAGGAGGGAACAGAGGGAGGAAAGAAAAGAGAGAGCCAAGTTATCCCCGCTGCATGCAAGTGTGTCCTGCCACTTGTTCACACAGGCATCCAGGTCTGCAGCCCCAAATATGTGCTGCAGGCTGGGGACAAGGGAACATCCAGGATTTGGCTGAGTGTGTGGGGAACTTCCCAGATTGGCAAGTGAAGTCTTCAAGAAGGGAAGGTGGGCAAACTCTCCTAGGGTTGTGTTAAGGCTAAAAGCAGCTAAGTACCATCATATGGAGCAGACAAACTATGTTTCCCCGAGAGAGCTCTGAAGGGGACGGACTCGCCCTGGTGACTGTGAACACATGGGAACTCTGGGCCAGCATGGTACTGCAGATGGGACACAACAGACAAACCATGCTCTGGCCAACGCCAGCCTTTCCAGCACGTTCCCTCTTCCTGTTTCATGAAACTAAGTGCGTCTGCCTAGAGTCCACTTTGGCCTTCGGAGGAGTCAGAGCAGGAGGATGAGAGAGGATGCTCTCTGGGGAGGCTGCCAACACCACAAAGGGTTCTGACCCTGAGCAGACTGGGACAGTCCATGACAGCAAATCCCCAGAGCCCAGGGACAAGCAATGCTGCCACAGCGAGCTAGTTCTCTGTGCCCGTGCTGTCTGGAATTTAACCCATAACTCTGATGTGGGGCTGCAAGAACAAGGGTGTGTACCCCCTTTGGCTCCGTGTCCCTTGGAAGTGGCCATGGCTCTCCTCAGGGAGCCGGATCTCTACCAGCCCTGGCTCCCTCCTTCCTACCCATGGGCACTCTGCAGCCAGGGAAAGAATGATATTCTTACACAGCCAAGTTCCTCATGTCTTCAGGTCTCAGTCAGGCGCTTGCCCAAGGCAAGAGGAGGTTTACAAGTGGCCAGAATGGCTGGAAACTCAATGAGCATTCTTCAGGCCCCAAAAGTTACTGACTGCTGTGGCTGGTGCTGGTCTAGTGAGCACCTAAGATGGCAGCCTCCTGCCACCGTGCACCAGGGAGACTCCTGGAAGGAGCCAACCTCCTCTGTCTTACTAGAGTAAAGTTCTATCAGAAGATGAAGGGGAAAAGGATAAAATGAAAAAGTAAAAAGAACTTAATTTGGACAGAGTCCTCAGATGAGCCCCGCCTTCCACTTCCAGATTAAAAATACCAATGTGTGTGTGTGTGTGTGTGTGTGTGTTTGGAAGGCGGTGACCAGGAGGAAGGCAATAAGCAGGATGTAAAGTAAGTTAAAAAATTATTAAAAATTGAAAAAAAAAAGACCCAATGTACAGGAGGGACATTTTTTGTTCAGCTTGCCAGACACTGTATCTTGCCTCTGTTTTACCTAAGGTCGGGGTGAACGAGGGCCAGAAAACCTCAGGTCTTGAGGGCAGCATGCAGACTCTAATGTCTGTGAGACCTTATATTCACGCTGGCAAGAGCTGAAGGGGGGGAGGGGAGGTGTGACGGGTCGGGACTAGAGGAGATGGTTCTGACCTTCACTGGATTCCTCCTCTTCCTCCTCCTCATACTCTTCATCCTCTTCTTCTTCGTATTCCTCTTCTTCCTCTTCCTCGGGCTCGAAGTTCTTGGAGGCTTCCAGCTCCTCTTCACTCCTTCCCTTCAGAAGGGCATGGATCCTGACTGCCTCCTTCCAGGGAACCCCACCCAGGTCAGAGGTGGGGAGATGATCATCTTCATCATCTTCCTCTTCCTCCTCCTCCATCTCCGACTCAGAACTGCTGAGAGAAAGAAAGCACCCAGCTTGAGTGAAGGAATGATAGCAGTGATGGTTCAGAGTCACCGTCGGTCGCAGGTAGCAGTTCCCAACAAAGCAAGGGAGAGGAAGGTCAGGCTGCCCTTCCCCAGCCAGGGAAGGGACAAGAAGGAAAGACAGACACACATTTACAATACCTATGCAGACCCACCCGGGGAACAACCTGGCCAGTGGGGCACAGAGGCTACTCCCTGCATCCAAACTGGAGAGAAAGTCCTGGCTTGCCACAGTTTGGCTGGAGGAAATCAACTGGACTCTATGCAAACTGGCTAGAAGCCTCCAGTGACAACCACAGTGGGTAGAGATGGGCAGCAAGCCCCAAGAGGCTTAACCAGCAGGCTGAAGTAAGTGTGTGTGTGTGTGTGTGTGTGTGTGTGTGAGTGTGAGAGAGAGAGACAGAGACACAGAGAGAGACAGACTGGAGTGTGGTAAAGGCCCATGCCCAGCACAGGGATAGCAGGACCCCTGGCCCCCCTCATTCTTCTCATTTGTTCCCTGCACAGCTCAAGGCCAGCTCGTCTTGGAATGGAAGTAAGTGCTACATTCAATAACTGCTCCAGACAAAAATCCAACCTCTGCTACGATTCAGGCCCTGCTAAGGAGGTCCAGTAACATGCAGGGTCCAAGCATATGTAGCCTTGCTAAAGAGATTTTCAATTTGTTTCAGAGTCGTGAGACTCTGTTCTGCATCTGAAGTATGCACTGGACCAGGCTGGAGAAAATTCCGCCTTTATGACAAAGCACAGGACTGAACTCTGGGCCTAAGGCCGCACCGGGATGAGGAGTGGGGTGGCTGGCGAGTCTCAGTTTCCTGTGAAGGTGGGGTTAGCTCCTTGCCAGCCCCTTTATATATGGGGATGAGTCAAAGCATGTGCTGGAAGGCAGGCGATGGAGCTCATTTCCGGGGCTCTGTCTGATGGGGGGGGATTCTATGGTGAAGTCTGGCCACACTAAGTCTCACTATAGGGACTGGTCACACTAGGAAGACTAAAGACCTTTTCCCCCACCCAGGGGGAAAAGGGGGCTTCAGGTTGACCTGAAGACTAGATCAACCACATTGACTATCAAAAATTACTGTGCATATGATGGAGCCCCCCCCCAAAAAAACCCCAAAGCTCTAGTGAATGTGACATCACACATGGAAACCAGGACAGGAATCCCGACTCCACCGGAGCAGGGCAGTGTACTCTTGAGTCTTCCAGCTTTTCCTGGAGTCTACATGAGGAAGTCTTTCCACAGTAGAGTCTTAAACCTCTGCATCCTTCCCCCACACTGTAGAGGCCCTGGCCCGAGAATGTCAGCATCCAGCAAGTCCTGGATTCCTCAAGTGGCTGAGTCTCATGGCGTTTCTGGCAAACTCCTATACTTGTGAAGCTGGGTCAGAAATGAGGATGCTCCATCCCATAATCAGCCACCAAACGTGGACACTATTGCATACGCCAGGAAGATTTTGCTGAAAGCAAATTCTGATATAGCTGTCTCTTGTAAGGCTATGCCAGTGCCTGGCAAATACAGAAGTGGATGCTCACAGTCATCTATTGGATGGAACACTGGGCCCCCAAAGGAGGAGCTAGAGAAAGTACCCAAGGAGCTGAAGGGGTCTGCAACCTTATAGGTGGAACAACAATACGAACTAACCAGTACCCCAGAGCTCTTGACTCTAGCTGCATATGTAGCAAAAGATGGCCTAGTCGGCCATCATTGAGAAGAGAGGCCCCTTGGTCTTGCAAACTTTATCTGCCCCAGTACAGGGGAACACCAGGGCCAAGAAGTGGGAGTGGGTGGGTGGGGGAACAGGGTGTGTGTGTGGGTATAGGGGACTTTTGGGATAGCATTTGAAATGTAAATGAAGAAAATACCTAATAAAAATTGGAAAAAGATAAAAACAAAAACAAACAAACAAACAAACAAACAAACAAAAACGAGGATGCATTCTGTCTTATTGGCTGATGATCTCTCCCAGGCATGCACTGATGTCTCTCCTGCAGTCTGTGTATGCTTAACACCACTCCGCCTCTGTTCTAGCAAGTCCGTCATTAATGATGCTTTTCCAGCTGCAACAGGGCCTAGCCTTGAGCGCGACAGCTTCCAGCGAGTTCTGAGTATCTTAAACAGCCGACTCTCCTGAGGCTGTGGCCTTCAACAGGCAGGCTGTACTGTGCCTGTCTCTCGGGCATGGTGAAGGCTAGAGCTCCTAGGCTGACTTTACTCTGTTTATTCAGTGCTAAGGCGAGTCTCACTATGTAGCCCAGGCTGGCTTGAATCTTCAGTCCTCTTGAGCGTTGGGATTATAGGTGTGTATTATAGCTCAAAGAATGCTCTGAGACCTGCCTCAACTAACTCAGCCAATGGACTCACACTCTCAGCTATGATAGACCAGTCTTCTATTTATATTGTCCTCTCTGACTACTGGGCATGGCAAAGGTGACCCAGGAAAGACTGTGCATATCGTAATGTGGGTATTGGGGGTGTGTGTGGCAGAGACCTGGGAGAAGTGGCTTAAAGTATAAACCTAAGAATCTGGCTGGGCATGGTGGCGCATCCCTGGAATGCCAGAACTTGGCGGGCAGAGACAAGGGACACTGCATGTTCAAGGCCAGCCTGGTCCAGGCCAGCAGGGTTATAGAGTGAGACCATGCGGCAAAACACACAAGGATAGAGGAAAAAGAAGAAAAAACTGCTGAAAGCTCGGCAGCGCCTGAATTCTGAACGCATCCACCACTGGCTTACGGGTGCTCATTAGCCTCCCTTGTTAATGAAATGTACTGTCAGCTGCTTAGCACTGCTCAAATCTGAAGGAAGGCCATGGAGACTTCTGCACTCATCTTAAATTCTCTGTCCCTCCACCTCAGTGTGCCCTCGGATTGTCTAGACAGGCTGGGAGGGACCATGTCTGACATCCCAAGAGAGGGGCCCGAGTGCAGCCTGACCTCGCCCAGGCTATGTTATTAGGATGGCTGTGCTGGACATGATTCGGGTGATGAATACGTCCCTCTGTGATGAAGACAATGAAGGTCCATGGCTGTTAGTGCCACGCCAGCTCGTTTTATGACAGCTCAGAGGCTGTGAGAGCCAAAAGGTCAGCTCCACCCCCTCCTCTAGTGGCTGTAAGCTTTCTGTTTGTTTCTGCACAGCAGCCTCCCTAACTGCAGGAAGGACAGAGACAGACCCACAGGAGCTAGTAGAAACTTTCTTCAGGCTACCTCTACCATGGGACCTTAGGGGCTAACTGGAGGGTTGTTGGGCTCTCACACCACACAAGATTCATGGTGTAAATCCAGGACCTCATGCACGCCTGCCAAGCACAGAACCACTGAGCTACATTCAGCCTCAAGGCTCACTTTAGATCTCTTTGTTTACGCAGGCGCCTGAGCCTTGCTCGGGTTCTGCCTGGCCTGTTGAGGCTGGAGGGGAAGAACCAGCACAAGGGTGGGACGGCCGCCTCGGACTACAGCATGGACATTTTGTAAGTGAGGAGGGTCCACACAGAAGCAAATTCCAACAAAAACATCCACCTTCCTTCTTTCTAGCAAAGGGAAACAGTCTTCTAGGAGGGATGGGGACCAGGAGGCCTAGGTAGGAGAGGAAGAGGTTAAAGGCCTACCTAAGTCACATAGTGTGTTTAAGGCCAGCCTGGGCGACTGAGTGAGGCTCTATCTCAAAACAGAAAGATAAAAAGAGGACTGGGAGTATGATTTAGCTCGGAGTGCCTGCCCAGCATGCGAGAGCCATGGGTACTTCCTGTGGAGGCCCCTTTCATACTTCAGGGGACTTCCTCTGTCTAACTCCCCTGGCCACATGACCACTCTGCTGCACAGCTACAGCTTATGGCTGAGCGCGTCTAAGGCACAGGATTTCCAGCCCCGTGCCCAGCTCTTCAGTGCTTCCTCCAGACCTCAGCAGCGACTCAGAACCAGCAGCTGTCAGGGCAGCATGTGCAGGAATTTAGTTCAGACGCACAGCTCTGAGAAGACAGATCTTAAAAGGGCTCTATGTCAATTCCCACGGGTCCTCTCTCCCCTGACTTCTTTTCCTCCCCGCTCTGTTTCTCTCTCCTTCTCCTGAGCCTTCTATAGTCCAGGCTGGCCTCAAATTTGCTATGTAGCAAGAATGACCTTGAACTTCAGTGCTAGACTGACCGAGCCACATCCTCTGCTCCTTCCCCCCATGTTTTCGGGTGTGTGTGTATGTGTGTGTGTGTGTGGGGGGGGTGGACAGGAAACAGAGAATGGCTTTGACTCTGAGGTTAAGCTTCTATTCAGGGGCTGCAGTCTCCTCTGCCACACCCCTGGGTCCCACTGACCCTGACAATATGTGCTGCTAAGCAGGGGGCCAAAGAAGGTACATTCAGGACCCGTGCCCCTCGCTACCTCTGTTGGAAGAGGGGCTAAAGCCAGAAGTAAGGGAAGACAGGGATTCCTGTTCAGTCATGGTCTACTTGGAGAGTGGCTCTTCCTCTCCTCACTCTCTTGGTGCCATCAACTTTGGGGAGTCCTCTGAAACCTTAACTGTCCTTTTGCAAAAGTTACGTGTTTGCTCCAGGGGCTCACTGACCGGCTTCTTTGTTTGTTTTGTTTTGTTTTCAGATTTATCTTTTTTTTTTTAATATTTTATTTTATTACCAATGTTTTACTTAACTGTGTGTCTGACATGACCAAGGAAGCCAGGCGAGGATATCAGATCCCCTGGGATAGGAGTTACATAGGGTTGTGAGCCACCATGTCGGTGCTGGAAGTGTAACCCAGGTCCTCTGCAAGAACAGAGAATGCTCTTCACCACTGAGCCATCTCCCCAGCCCTGATTTATCAACTTTTTTTATGTGCATGAGTGTTTTGTGTATCTGTGCATCACATGCATGCCTGGAGCTTTCAGATATCAGAAGAGGATGTCAGATCCCTTGGTACTGGAGTTACAGAAGGCTGTGAGCCACCATGTGGGTGCTGGGAATCGAACCTGGGTCCTCTGCAAGAGTAACAGGCGGTTGGCCTTAAACACTGAGCCTGAGTGTTCCAGCCTCTGAGTATTCTTTCAAGCTAACAGAGAGCAGGCAATAATGAACACAGTGGCTGGGCTGTGCATAGGTTACCTTCCTAAACACGGGTCCAGTTCCACCCCAACACACATGTGAAGACACACACAAGCACACACACAGACACACAGACACACACACACACAATGTGCCACCTGGAGACTTCTTTCCCAGGAGTCAACAAGGAAAAGTTAGGCGGCTGATGAGTTTTTGTTGTCAAGGTTCGGTGACACAGCTTGAGACCTGCAGGCACTATGTGATCCAACCCGGGGAGGTGATTATAAACATCTCCTAGGCTATCTGCTGACCCTGAAGACCCCAGACACCCTGGAAACCAGTGTCCACAGCTTGCCGCCAAGACTGGCATTACCGTTTAAGGAAGGCTCTCAGGTTGTCCCCAGAACAGCAGAACTGGCTCTCAATCTAGCCATCTGCGACACAGGTAGCTATGATACAGAGAGGCTGATGATCAGCCGAGGCAGGGTAAGTTAGACCCAGGCAGGCTCTGGCTCTTACTCCGCCTGGTGATGGAGACCAACACCTGCATCCCTGGCCTATTCAGCTAGGGATGGGCACTGCACTGTGATGGGTTTGTAAGCAGTGACAGTTACTGCTGACACTAATTTGGTGACCACTGGGTACCAGGCATTCATCTGTGTAATGCTCATTATAAGCTCAAGGCCTTTACAAGTGGGGAAACTGAGGCACACAGGATAAGGAATTTGTCTGCAGTCAGTCAGTGGCAGGGCTGAGCTTCCAGTCCAGTTCTGACTCCATAGCCATGTTGTGAAATATTATACCACACTGCTCAACAGAGATAGCTGAACCAAGTTCTTTGAACTGTGAGAGAACAAGCTCCCGGGCTGGACTGGGAGATTCACTCATGCACGCATTCCTTCCTTCCTTCCTTCCTTCATTCTTCCTTACTTCCTTTTTAAAGCGAAGGTCTCATATAACTCAATTGGCCTCTGCCCATACATACACGGGCTCACAAGCATGTACCGCCATGCCCAGCTTGGACAAGACGATTCTTAAAAGGATGCCCGTTCTCATCTTCAGGGCTAACCCCTCACTAAGCAGGCTGAAGGCTGCAAGGGCACCTGACCAAACTCGACGTTATAGGGAAGGTGATTTAACACATCTGTTCCAGGCAAAACCCATCACTCCTGCTCCGATGCCCCTCACTTTATGAAGCATCTGATATGGGATATGGGGTATTATTGTTTCCTTTTTAGTGTGTGGCTCCCCACCACCCCCTGCCTGGACACAGGGTTTTTCTGTATAGCCCTGGTTGTTCTGGAACTCACTCTGTAGAGCAAACTGGCTTCGGACTCAGAGATTTACCTACCTGTGCCTCCTAAGTGCTGGGATTAAAAGTGTGCGCCACCACTGCCTGGATTTTGTTTGTTTGTTTTTCAATGGTCATAAAAGACCTTCCAAGGACAGGAACCACGGTTTGACCATGCACAGTAAACGTGTTCCCACTGAGGCAGCCCGCCCCTATGCTCTCACGGTTTTTCTTTCTTTAATAGAATTTAAGTGGGCATTTTTATATTAGATAAATGCTGATTGCATATCTCACCACCGCACCTAAGGTTAAGCCACCTGCTCTGCTAAAGGGTTTATCAGTGTGCTTGGCAGAACTTCAGGACTGGCAATGAGACTGGAGTGAGGGGTGTGTGCCCATAGGTGCTTTGGATGCATTGCAGGCACGTGACTGAGGTCTCAGGTCAGTGAAAACCCAGGAATTATACCAACAAAGGGGGCTGGCTCCCAGGTGGGGCCAGCCTAAGGGGTACCTTACCACAAGGCCTGCCCCAGGTTTTTCTGCTGGGATGCAGCTGGACGGAGCTCTGCTCAGAGATATGCTCTGGCAAACATTCTCACCTTTAAAGATACATCTGTCCATCATCTCTTAAGTAAAAGTTCTTGGTCTGGAGCCTCAGCTCCGGCATGGGAGCCCTGTGAGAGGAGTCTGGCTTGGACTGACTCTGGCTTGGACTGACTCTGCCCATCCTTGCCATCCTGGTCTCTCCCACACCCTTCTCTACTGACACAGGAAACTCTGGACCACGAGAGGATATCACATACAGGAACAACTGCTGGGGTGAGAGGATGCAGGCTTGGTCACATCACTCATCAGCTAAACAGATTTGACACTGACTGGGAAGCCAGATGTGTGGCCGCTGGCATGCAAAGATTTTGTTCTTCTCTTTGCCCACCGCTAGGTGGCTTTGTCAAGGCTTCAGAGTCACCAGGGGTGAGTCACCTCTACTCCAAGCCTGGTACCCTTTGTGGAAGCACTGGCTCTGTGGAGGCAGGCTGTTTCCAGCTTGCTTTCCTTCCTATGACTGTCTTTCCTCTCCCGCAGACCTGTAAGCAACAACTGGTGGGTCACAGTGTAACTTCCCTTTTCTGTGAAATGATTCACAAAGAACTAGGGGAGTGGGCTGTGCTCAGAAGTCTTACAGATTGTGACTCTTTCCAGCCCTGCGTCATAGGGATGGTTACCTACACTGCTTTAGATATTCAGGGACACAGAGTAATGACGGCTGACCTGGACGGTGGGGAGAAAGGGTCACAGGGCGGCAGGGAAAACAGAAAGAGCCCAGGGCCTAGGTCTGGGAATATGGAGTTGGAAGTTCAGGTCTTGTCCTGGTTACCGTCAGTTTCTCCCCACTACAGGGGGACAAAACAGGTGGCCCACATCTATTCCTAGGACTTGCACCAACACATATGATCAGCAGCACCCAGAGGAAACTCCAAATGCTTAGACATGCTAAGGACCATTCTCAACACCGTGTTCCTACCTGTTCCTTAACCTTTACACTGAAGCTGAGGAAGGCACTAGTGGTGTTACCTTACAGCCTCGGAAACCGAGGGACTTGCCTAAGGTTTCACAGCTGGTAAGAGAAGAACTAAGATTCCAACCCAATCAAACTGGTTCAAATTCCCTTGCTTATCAAGTTCCTTTGCTGCCAGCTGAATCTGGGGACCCAGTAAAGCCACTGCCCCGGGGAACCCTGTAGCCAAGCAAACCATGGGCATCAGCTGACCTGCTGGCCACATCCTCTTCGGTGCCTTTGTCTAACACGCTGCTCAGGTTATGCTCGGCCTGCGTCTCCTCGGGTACCTCCTCCAGCTCCTCCACCAGCCTCACAGATCGGCGGTAGTTCTCCAGCTCGATCCTCTCAGGGGTGCCCCTCAGCCTTTTGGCGATGCTGGGCTCCTCCAGGCCGTTCATGCTGGTACCTGTGGGAAAAGCAAACCAGCAACTGAGCACAGAGGGCAGAAGCTGAACTGCAGCAATGGATGATGGGAAATGGTGCTGGATGAAAAAAGGGAATGTTGACCATTGAGGCAGCCATAACTCATCTCTCAGGAAAGGATGCACAGGTCTCCTGGAAATCAGACCATGGGGGAAGGAAAGCCAAAAGGGTTGAGGACTGGCCTGAGGACAGGAAATGACGCTGTGGGTGAGGGCAACATTTCCCTAAGTAGGAGAGACAAAGACCACACATCCTCATCTGCTCCCAGCCAAGTCAAGATGAGAAGATGCCAGTGACTTATAAGTAACAGTGACTGGGTGGGGGAAAGCATCTGTCCAGGGCCTTCAGGTGGGTCTATCATCCCCAGGGACTAAGAGAGTCGCAGAGAGGGTGTCATACTTCAAGTGCCCCCCCACCCCCAAAGATGGACTGAGGTCTGGTAGGACTCTGCTCAGGGTTCTTATAGAGCTGTGACACAGGATCTGCCTGTGTCCTGCTGCCACGCATTCGACAAATACCTTGCAGGACAAACACACCACGGTGGCAGTGCTAAGTCCTGAGCCCTGAGCCCTCTGCATGGCTGTGCAGTAGGGCCAAGCTTGGCAGAGTGGGGCAGGCGCTGCCCATTCGGCATGCCCTCACACAAGCACACCTTCTCTGTTAGCATGCACGAGGTGAAACTACACAGCTTTCTGCCCTTGTCATTCTTCACACAGGGGTCTGAGCATCTGTCAGTGATCTCTGCTTGTTGGTCAGAACCATGAGGAGAGAGCTTTAAAAAATTCTACCATTTCTACCACATGGTTTGCGTTTAGAGAAACACTATAGGATCACGGTGCTTCTAAAACTTAAACCAGCTACAAAGCATCCCTGACTCGAGTCTCCTTCGGTCCACAGCAGGGGTCCTGTCTCCCTTCTCACTACCACTGTTCCTCCTGACATTTGCCACTGTCCCAGCTCTGGTCAGAGGCCCCTTGTGTATTCTGTCGTGCGCCTGCTGCGTCACGACACCACACAGGTACACTGAGACGAACCCAGGTCAGATCCTGACTCCATCAGTGACTGGAAGTGCTGACGCCATCCAAGGATGGAGTCTCATGTGGAGAATTCTGAATGCTTGTGAGAAAACCCCAGGAAAATAAAACTAGAGTCTTGTGACCTTAGTTTCTTCAAAACAAGGAGCTGTTCTCAGACCGCGCGCCTCTGAGTTGTAGCGGAGAGGAGTGCGCTTACTTCAGATTACTCATTACAACCGGCTATTGCTATTTGTTTATATGCCTCTACGGAAAAAACACGCTCTCACCACATGCAGCTTGTCCTTGTGACTGTACACGGCTTGAACTCACGGGAACTTTTACTCATTGATTTTTTTCCTAACCCCCGGAGTATAAATTGTCTGATGCGGAATAAAGCTGGCAATTGCATGACACTTTTAGCTTGCCTCATTTTTAGGCTCCATTTTCCCAGGTCCCACTGCCTCTAGAGCAGTGAACATGGCAGGAGCTTACAAACACTCTAATCCTCTCAAAGTCGTACCCTGGCCTGTGGCCGGGATGACACCTGCCTCCCAGAGCTGGATGGGAGGGTACCAACTAGAGAAACCCAGTTTATTCACCACCTCCAGTTTATTCCCCACCTCTTCTCCCACTGGGCAGCATTCAGCAAACATGGGTGAAGCCACATAGCTGATGCCCAGTAAGATCCGTGCGTCCCTGTGGCGCGCACTCACACACAGGAGTCGATGTCCACTTGCTCTGGACCATAAATTCAATCATCCGATGCAGACATAAGGGAAGAGGTGGCAGCCCTGGGTTAGAAGCACACACACACCTGTGCTTTAAGATACACAGTGACTAAGAAAAGGTAGGAACAGGCTAGCTAAGCAGGAAGCGCTTTACTATCCTGACGACCTGGGTTTAACCCCAGAACTCTCAGAGAGGCGGAGGGAGAGAAGCAGCTCAATGAAGTTGCCCTCTGACCCCCCCACCCCCACAACACACATCATACACACACTCAGCAATAATAAAGGAAATTAGTTTTTGTTTTGTCTATAAAAGAAAAGGCAGAGCCCAGGTGAGAGAGGGTCAGGAATGACCACAGGCTCTGACTAGGGCAGGTCTCTAACTGCTGACAAAGTCTAAGCACCAGAGATAACACTGGCGTTCTGCATGCAGTCCTATACCAGCCCAATTTGGGGCGACAGGCATCTTCTCAGACAGACCTGAACTAGTTTAGCAACTCTGAGATAGGAAATGCTTTGATGGCTGGTATTTCTGTTGTGTGCAGGCTTTTGTTGTTGACAGGATCTCTAGCCCAGGTTAGCCAATTCACTATAGCCAAGGTCCATCCTCCTGCCTCCTAAGTGCTGGGAATTTAGAGGCATGTGCCACCATACCTGGTTCATTTGGTGCTGGGGACTGAACACAGGGCCTCATTAATGTTGGGTAAGCAAGGAGCTATAGTCTCAACCTGTGTTTTCAACTCCTTTGCCAGGGCATGAGAGTTTTTCTATGAATACAGTCAGGTGCAGGGTTCAGTCTTAGCACATCTGCTGCCGACTCTGGCTCTTCCACAACATCAGCTTCCAAAGTGACTGGAGACTCTTTACTGAAAACCAATGCAATGTGATGCTAAGTTTGCTCACAAATCCAAGCAAGCGTGTGCTGATGGGATCTGACACGCCCTTGGGTTCACCTCTCCTAGTCCTCTCACCCCTGGGAGGATCGTTTTAAATACCCTGCTCCATTTTCCGGCACTAAGATCATAGCCTTAAAAGTATAAGCTACACACCTGGCTGGATGAGGGTGTCTGGGAGCTAAGTGCACAGAGTACAAGAGAGGGGCAGGCAGCCAACGCATTCTCGAAAACAAAGCTGCCTGCCCAGGCTCAGGAGGGTGTAGGCTCCAGGTGCTGGCTCACCTGTCCTTTCCTTCTCCATCGACACCCATGAGCTCCACGTAACAAAGATGAGCAAGCAGACGCCCTGACCACACACAGCGAGATTCTTTCTCAGCCTGTGACTGCTCTTCCATGAAAGACAGGGAGAGGATCAGACACAAAGCAAGCGTAAGCTTCCCAGGAGCTCCATTCATATAGAGCAGAAAGAAAAGAGAAAACCAGAGTGAGAACCATCCCTTCAGGACAAACCAGCGCCGCTGGTCTGTTCTAACCCCAGCGAGGTGGAGTGAAGAAGCACCCATGTAGAAACACAGGGGTGAAGCGAAGTTGGGTTCGTGGCGATGCTTACTCTGTGCTGGGAACTCCATCAGGCCCCTGGGAAGATGGCAGATGCAAAGCATTTCCATTCTTACATAGACTGCGGATAGTACGTCAGGCATAAGTTATCGAGTACTGTGAAAGATGTATGCTCGCGGGGCCGTTGGTACCTAAGAAAGCAGTGTCTGTCCTGGGTACCCAGGGAAGGTCTTCTGGAGGATTAAGCAGTTATCCAGCACTAGCTGAGCGCGCACACACTTAGGTGCCTGAGGTCACACAGCCTGTGGGCAGCGGGACTAAGAATTGAACATCAAGAGGACGGCAGTAATTCAAGAGACCACCATGTTGTCCCTGGACTTGTGACACCAAGAGCGGGCACTTGTAGAGTCCTAGTCATTGCTCCCTTCCCAGGCCTCACTGTACTGCCCTGCTGTGGTTTCTTATATGAGAAAATGTCTTAAAACAGACATGCTGGAGTCTGGCACGGCAGGCATTCTGCCCTCTGCCTGGTGTTATTCCTCTGCAGAGTCTACAAGCTTTGCAGGCTTATGGTCATCAAGTATCAGAACTTGACAGTCCAAGCTTAGAGCTCCAGGGAGGGGAGATGCTACAAATAACAGAAAAATAGAACCAGTCGGAGCTATTCAGACCCTTCACGTGTCTGGTGCTATGGAAGGGTGCTCTGGTAACTTTAGCTTGCTGGAGGTTTTGGAAAAAAAAAATAAGGCAGAAGCTCTAACTTTGTGGCTTGCAACTATCATCCCAGCACTCAGGAAGGCTGAGGCAGGAGCATTGAGACGAGCTTGGGCGACATAGCAAGACCCTGTCTCTCAAACCCAAAACCATCAAACAAAAGTGAAGGTGAAGCTGGGTGTCCTGGCAGATGCATTTGGGAGGCAGAGGCAGACAGAGCTCTGTGAATTCCAGGCCAGCCAGGGCTACAAAGTGAGACCCTGTCTCACACAGAAGTGGGTAGAGGGTTAAGGCAAAAGGCCTTAATGAAGCTCGGCTGGAAGAGTGACTGCCTAGCAACACCCAGCAGCACGAACACCAGGTATTGTAGCAGATCAGAATTTCAAGGTCATTCTTGGCTGTATAAGGAATTCAGGCTGGCCTGGGCTAGAGACTCTGCCACAAAAATCAACCAACCAACCAGCCACCCACCCATAAACAGAAAGAGGAGGGAGTCAGCCCTGCCTTTGCCCTCTGGCCCACCAGCACCCACTCACATAGAGCTCTGGCTTACCCCACCTTTCAGTGACAAGAATCACTGTCACTGATTAGGCAGAGAATCCCAAGGACTGGGGTCCCACAGAGGCTCAGCTTTCCCAAAGGGATGGTGACGTCCAGTATGCCTGCACATTTGCAACCCAGTGTTAAAGCACTGTGGCAAACACAATGCCAGTGAAATCAAGATTAACATCCTCGACTCTCTGTCCTGATCAAGGAGCTAGCAGACAGACAGACAGACAGGGAAGGAAGAAGCGGAGTGGTACAGGCCTTCGTGGTGATACACCCTCCTGTGACACGTACGTCTAAGTGTCTGGGAGAAGGAACCACAAGAGACAGGGATGAAAATGAGCAGCTGCTGCAGTCTCCACACTGGTATTTAAAATGCTTTGAAGCTTGTGAGCCACTTAGGAAGCTGAGGCAGGAGGATCGCTTGGGCCAGGAGTGCTTGTGTAACACACGGAGACTGTATTTCTAAATAAGTAAACAAACAAGGCTGGCAGAAGTTGGTTTGAGTAGGTGAGGAGGCATAGCCAGCCTCAGTAGGAGGGATGGCCACCTCCCTCCACATCATATGCTTCGTCAAATGGCAGCTGCGGAGGGCCTTTCCAGCTAAAAGTGGAATGAGAGACCTGGAATCAGTTCCAAGGCTGATTTGTCTCTAAGTCAGCACAGGCTGATCTCAGGTCACAGGGAGGCCAATTACAGCCTCATGCATACCAAAGGGGAAGAGCTCCCAGGATCTGGCTGCGTCCTAAATAGGAAAAAGGTCCCGGGCCTGACCTGAGGCTCTGTTTTGGAACAGCCACTGCCCACGGGAGCTCCATACATCATCCCCAAAGCAGCGCTTGCTAACAGGACAACCTGCTCTCAGCTGATGTGCGAGAGCTGCCAGAATCCTTTATTTGTAGTTGTCTGATTCATAGGGAGCACGAAGGATGCAGACAGGCTTCAGTGGCACCTGCTCTGCCTGCCCTTCCTGCAGTGTTCCAAAACTCCAGTGCTGGGTGGGGGTTTCGGGCAACCGTGTATCACACAGGCCATCTTGAGGCTCTCTCTTCCCCCCATCCTGAATTCATTTCTGGCTCATTTTCCCAATTCCCTTTTCCTTCTAATAAAACTAGCGATGCACCGTTAACAGCTGCACATATTTATGGGGTACAGTATGATCTTTTTATACATGTAACAATGAGTAGCTTCTACCTCCTCAACGCTTATTCCCTGTGTTGGGACTTTTTGGCCCTTTCTAGTTATTTTTTCCAATGAGATAATGTGGTATAAACTGTAATGACCTCCTGGCTGTGGGACACTTGGCTAATCCCTCTGGCCTCACCTCATGGGTACTGGTGACCCAGTCTCTCTACCTTACCTCCTACAATAGCTGTTCTATTTATGTTTGGATGAGGTCGACTCTTTCTGCTGGGAAGCCTGAGTAAAACTTGAATTTGATGAGAATAAGGGACAAGGCACAGGGAACCGAGATGTCTTCCGTGGTGTCCTCCCACCGGACCTAAAGTAACATGGCTCCCAGGATTCATTCATCTAACTACCAACCCCACCCACCAGGGAAGCCTGCTTTCTAATGGAATATGATGGTATCACACAGCTGGTAGGAGGAACTGGTGACTCTGGATGCCAGCTAAAGCCTTGTTAAGAAGTGACTCTGCCTTGAAATGATTGGTCCCCACAAGATACTCTGGCCTGAGATACATTGGCCTGCTTACTCTGTCATTCAGAGATCTCCCCTTAAGTGGTTTCTCTTTCCCACCCCCCGTTTTGGTGCTAAAGACTGAACTAAAGTCTGGTTAATGTAAGTATTCCTCTTCCACTGAGACCTGCCATCAGCACCCTCTGTTCCTTTTATCAAAAGCTGCTGGGGATTTGGGCTGTGGCTTTTCTTTCAGACCACAAGCCAGCCGCTTCTGGGCTTTCCCCACATATCCACACAGCTAACCTACAAGGTCTCTGGGGGATGTTTAAGGATGAGAACTCCTACAGAAAAAGCTACCTGGCTGGCAGCATAGTGTAGACTCCACATCTACACCGAGATTGTTTAGAGTCACCTGGAGGGACTGGGAACGTGTCCTCACCCACAGCCTCCGTCACTGCGAGGCCACAATGGAACCTCGGTTTCTTCTTCTCTGCTCTGGTAGGAAGGGATTCCATTTCAACTCTCTCCCAGGCATGCAGGAAATGAGCTGCATTCTCGCCTGCTTTCTCATACACTGGGATTTAGAGATCAAACCATCTGAAGTGAGGCCATTCTCAAGAGAACCATGGTCTGGTCTCTCTTAGAATGCAGTAATAGAAACCTTTGGAATATAAACCTGTAGACAGAGCCATGTGTGGCACCATGGGCTTCTGATCCCAGCTGTTTGGGAGGCTGGGCAGGAAGATTCCTTTGAGCTCAGGTATTGGGGACAGTCAAGGTAAAAGGGGGGCGGGGGGTGTCTCACAGAAAAACCAAACAAAATCAAAACAAAAGATTCCCTACCCAAGTAAAAGAAAACCGAAACCTACCAGCAGCATGCTGCAGGTTGATTTCAGTGACTCAGTTGAGCTCTTACAATACAGGAAAGAATCAACTTGGACATCATTTCATCCTCTTCCCGGTTTTGCGCTAAAGTTGCCTATGTAGGAGTCCCGCTTAACTGTTAACAGAACAAATGGCACTCTACTGGGAAGTATCTTGGCCTGATATCCTGAAATAAAAGATGGCCACTCCCTGCCTCAGCACCGCTTTACCACGAAAGTGTCCAATCTTCCTCTGTATTTGTGGGAGAAGAGGGCCGAAAGCCAAGCCTCCCTGGCCCCCGGCCCCCTCCCCTCCCCCCGCAGCCTTCAGAGGCAGTGTGGGCAGTCCTGTTTCTCCCGTTTCCTCTAAGCACATCAGCTGCCGTGGTGGGGCCACTTGATAAGCTCACATGTTTATACCTTCACAGCGACTGTGATTCTAAGCAGACACCCAGACTGAAGTGCTACGTGGGAATGGGAGTTTCCCAGGTGCTGGTCCAGCAAAGTGACTTCTGTCTTTGCATAGCTCCCCTCCGACAGGTCTGCTCAAAGAATTTCTCTACACCACACAGTCTTCTATGAGGCAGGAGAAGGGCTAAGGTGGCAAGCATGTCAGGTACCACGACAAGAATGCCATCTACAACAGCCACTGAATGGCTACCTCGAAAACCTTCATCTAGCCCAACAGTCTGAATGTCCCTTAAAGGAAACGTTAAGACCAGAAATGTCCTAGACTTAGGGTTTTCTGTCTACATATAATGAAATACCTTGGAGATGATCACAAAATTCACTTAAGATTCATATTGACCTCATATACACTGCTTCAGGATACTCTGTGTGAGAGCTTAAATAACTTTGTGTATGGCAGTTTCTTGGTATGAGATTTTCCACGTATGATGTTATATTTAGAGGGTTCTAGATTTTGGATCAATGTATGACATTGAGGGTTTCTAGGTCTCAAGTGCTCAGCAAGTGCTTCAAGACTAGCAACTCTCTCAGTGACCCAGTACAGGAAAGAATGCTTTGGGGGGTGGGGGGGTAGATGAGATGCTGGGGTGGGATTCAGGGTCTTAAGGGAAGCATCCATCACCCCCCCTGGCCCCCTCTACAGGATTTCTCTGAGTAGTCCTTGCTGACCTGGAACTCGGTGTTCCACCTGCTATGCCTCCCGAGTGCTGGGATTAAAGGCGTGTTTTGTCACTGCCCAGCAGTTTACTTTGCTTTTGTAAGATAAAGTCTAGCTATATAGATAGATAGCCCAGGGTGACTTCAAACTCTGGCTCTCCCTGCTTCAGCCTGTGGTCGGATCACAGGCATGAGCCACCATACTACATCTTTTTTTTTTTTTTTTTTTTTTACATGGTCTTACTCTGTAGCTCTGGCTGTTCTGGAATGTGCTGTGTAGACCAAGCTAGCCTTGAAGTCACACATAAATCTGCCTGACTCCCTACTGCTAGGGTTAAAGTTGTTTATCACCATGCATGGCATAAAAATAAAACAAAACACCAGAGATTCATGAACTCTAGGCTAGCCTTAGACTCTCTATGTAGCGGAGGATGGCCTTAAACTTCTGGTCCTGCTGTTTCCACCTCTCAAGTGCTAGGATTATGCACCACCATGGTTTTTATTGATGCTGGGGATGGAACTCAGGCCTTTCTGTATGTTAGGCCAGCACTCTACCAACTGAGCTACATCCCCAGCCCCTATGTCTGATGGGAAAACTGTGTTTTTATGTAGAGGCATTGAGAGAAGTAGGTCTTGTGGGTCCAAGGGAAACTCAGCTGTTTTAGGGGTATGTGATTACCAAAAGAGTTGGGCAATTCTGAGTTAAATACCACATGGAGAGGCCGAGTGGAGGGACCCCAAAAGGAAATAAACTAGCAGTGTACCCAGGAAGGCCACAGGGATGCCACAAGCTGAAGTGTGCTATCTTAAGAATGTCGAGGGTACCTCGGCTGCTGCTAGGTGACTGAGGGACTCTCGGTCTGCATGGCCTCATGGGAGTATGCTTTTAAAAATGTCTCTTTAGTTATTATTAAGTATCTGGCCAAAGGGCGGCCTTGGCATGCAGCGCTGTACTGAGGAAGGCAAAGAAGCATCGTTTAAAGTACAGAATCTACCTTCTCCCACTAACAACACCGCTAATATATCACGAGGCTCTCTTGCAAGCGTGCGTTTCAAGTGTTGTTCTATCTTACAGATAAATTTCAACTCCCCTAAGGTGCTGACCCAAGTCATCCAAGTCATAGAGAGGCAAGATATGAAGGACCAGCCATGCTTAAGAGACAGCCTTTGGCTTGTGTCCAGAGAGAGGCAACCAGAGACGCCAGAGACCGAGCCATATCAGTCCAATGCAGCAGACTGCGAACATGATCCAAACACCTCTCACTATCTGCAGCCCCACCCCACCTCACCTCCAAAGGTGACTGCCCATCCCCCATGGTGCCAATCAAACACCCCTACCCGCTTTCTAGGCCTGGCTTGTGTGGGAACCCCAAAGGAGAGATTCCAGGGACTGAAGGATGATGGGTCTAGTCAACTGATCCCCTTTATCCCTTTTCTCTCAGGAGAGCCACAAGCCTGCAGCTGAGCAGAAGAGCAGCCATGTTATAGCAGGGCCACTCACAACACCCAGGAGGGACTGGACACACGTGGGAAAACAAACATCTTTCTCTTTGCCTTCTGTCTTCCATGTGCTAAGTACATTCTGCCTAGGAGCTCTGCGGCTCTCTGCTGTGGCACGTCTTTCCAGGGCTAGGGTAAGGCCGTGTCCACACATGTTCAGGAGACTTCCCTGCCAGTGTTCTACGATTGGCCAAATTCCATCCAATAGGGCAAAACCAGAGCTGCTCACTGGGATAACGAGGACACCCAGCGCAACATCTAGCAGTTGGTCACTGTAAGAGCTCTGAAACGGAACTGGCTCAAGCCTGCTGAGAATAACTTCCAGAGGTTGGGGTGTGATTCTATGGCAACGTGCCTGAGACCCCAAAGGCAATGCCCAGCATCTAAACACGCAAGAGGTTTGCTTTTCTCTTGCTGCAGGTGATTTGCCTCAGACCGTCAGTACAAAAACACGTCTCCCCTTCCCTGTACTCCAACAGCGCACAGAGCCAGGCAGGGACAGTAATTTCTCATGAGGACTGTGAATGGAGCTGTGAATCATCACTGGAGGTTTTTACAAAGGGATGATGGAGAGCTGGCTCAGCGGCACACGGGTACCACTTGCCTGGCATGGGTAAAGGCTTAGGTTCCATCCCGACACTGGAAAAGTTAAAGTAAGAGGCAGAGAAGTAAGGAAATGAAGCTGACAGACCTGTAAGCCTGCTGGCACGACGGGCTTCCCCCTGGAGGCACAGATGGGCCCGAATCACCGTCAACCCTATGGCCTTTGGTGTGAGTATCTGATGTGACACCAGTTCACTTTCTCACAGGTAACTCATGGCTGATTGTTCCCTTCCTCAGTTTGATGATCCTCTTACATCATCAGTGATGAAACCCTCTGTCTTGCCGTCTTCTGACTTCCCACTAGCAAGTTCCCAGCCCTGGGAATCACTGCCTCCCCCCGCCCCCCCAAAAGAGGCGCCGTGTGTTTCCTGTAATAAAGAGATGCATCCCTGCTGACATACAGGGTGCATCCGTACCTTCACAGAAACACCAGGGCAAAGCTCTCGCTCTCAGAGAGCTCTTCTCTCAAGAGTGTGATGACAGAGTAGGGGCAAGGGGAATCTGTGTACACAGTGGGCACACAGGCACATCCCACTATGGTTCCCTGGTTTCCGTGTCTGCTTCTAACCCAGACCACTGAAGGGCTTAGCGAGTGCATTCAGAGCACCCAGACAGTGTCTGGTACACACTGTCTGGCACACAGCTAGCACTGCCCATGGGTACTGCCGTTGTCAGCACCATCGTGTGCCTTCCTATTTCTCTACTTGATTTTACTTTTTTGTTTGTTTGAGGCAGGGTTTCTCTATGTAGTCTTGGCTGTCCTGGAAGTCACTCTTGTAGACCAGGCTGGCTTCAAACTCACAGAGATCTGCTTGCCTCTACCTCCTGAGTGCTGGGTTTGAAGACGTGTGCCACCACTGCCTGGCTACTTTTCTTTTTTGAGACAGGGTCTTGCTATGTAGTTGGTATGATGCTGGCAATGTAGGCCAGGCTGGTCTCAAGAACACGGCCATCCTTCTTACCTCAGCCTCTTGAATGCTTGATTACAGACACATGCCACCACACCTGGCTTAGTGATCTTCTCTTCTTTTCTCTCTCTCTCTCTCTCTCTCTCTCTCTCTCTCTCTCTCTCTCTCTCTCTCTCACTCTCTCCCTCTCCCTCTCCCTCTCCCTCTCCCTCTCTCTCTCTCTCTTTTAATGGTACTGGGGATTTGGGGATTCAATCTAGAGCCTTGAGCAGGCTAAAACAACTACCTGGTCACTCACCCGTATCTCTAGCCTCCGACTTTATATTCTGTGATCTGGTGTGGCAGGTATGCTGAAGAGCAACAATCATGGAAGAAGACAAGAGGGGTTCGCAAACCTCTAATTTTCTATAGTGTTTCTGAGGAAAGTCCTTCAGATCCTTCTCAGGGGATGCAGAAATGGAACCCAAAGATTGCTCCTGACTCCTGGCAATGTAGCAAACAGGAGGACTTTGGCTTTAGTCTTGTGTACCCTCACCCCACACCAGTACAGCTGTTTCTTGGAGACTGCACAGACTCAGGCCAGCAGTACCCGGAGCCTCCTTCCTTCCTTCCTTCCTTCCTTCCTTCCTTCCTTCCTTCCTTCCTTCCTTCCTTCCGTGTGTCACATGGTTCCTGCCAGTGTCGACTCCCCAGGAACACGAGCCAGGGAAGAGGAAGGCAGCTGGTGACTCAGTCACTCTCATCAGACTCAACTCTAGGGGAGAGCACGTGCCTTTTACACAGAGCCCACCAGCCTGGTCTCCCGGGGGTGGAACAGTGGGAAAGAAACCACACAGCTGGCCTCTCTAACCTGCTATTGTAGATGCTGGCAGTCCTAGGAAATGACACAGGAGCCATTATAATCTCCTCTCAAGGGACACCAATGTCATTGATGAGCACCCTTCTCCAATGTTTCAGTCAGTCTGATTCATAACTCATTTTTCAAGTTTCAATCTGAGCAGATACTCAACACCAAGGGGATTCCTCTTTCTAGAATTTTCTCCAAAGAGTTGTCATGAGTGTATCGAAGAAAAACAAGGCCCACTGAGTTGCAACACTGGTCTCCTGTAATTATTTTTATGTGAAGGAGCATCTGTCACCAAGGTCGAGTTTCTCTGGGAATGAGCCTTAAAAGAGGTAAGCCAGCAACCGACCGCCCAACCTTAAGAGTCTCAGGAAGGGATACGATACTGGGCACAAAGACACTGGGTTCTAATGACAGGGAAAACTGCACGTAAAGTTAGCTACTAGGGACAAACAGTCACAGGTGAGGACACACAAGGACTCAGGCTCCATTTCCTCTGCAGTAACTGCGATGAGGAGGGACTAATCCTGGTATCTCACAGAAGCCCAGGAGGGGGAAGCCAGTCACAAGTCACTGTGGACAATTTAACATATACTGTACGATCACAAAGAACCAAGTACAGAGAAAAGCTAAAGCAAAGAAACCAGAAGAGGCCAACAGAAATCCTGACTTCATCTGTACAGCCCCTAGCAATGATTATCCCGGGATAAGCTGGAGCAGGCCAGACCCGCGGTCCTGCATTCCTTCAAGTTTTCCTAAGCCTCCGCTACTATGGACAGTGAATGTTCACCGTTGGAGAATGTTCTGCCCATATTTTGAGAACAGCTCCTTGGGAGGAAAAGGCCATCAAAGTCCAGGGAACTAAACTCAGCCTTAACTAGACTAAAGCTTCATCTCTCGTCAACTGTCCTTAGACTCATTAAAGCACCTCAGATACTTTCAAAACCGTTGACAAACCACTTCTGCAAAGTTGAGAAAAAGATGACCCACAGGAAGTAAAAGGGAGATGGTGAACACGTGACCAGGAACACCCGGAAGTAATTGAAGGTTGCTCCCTATGCCTAGAGGCCCGCCTCCCTTCCTCAGGTGCATGGAGGGTGCTTTTGCACAATCAATTCTACACCCTCTGGAACTATGTCAGGAGGAAACAATGAGTGGCTGCCAAGATTGGGTGGGAACAGGAGCAGCTGGCAGGCTTTTGATGTAGCCTAGGTCCAAACGTCAGTGGGGTCCCTACCCCCCAGTTCATCATGAGTCATTTGCTTGTTGGCACTTGCTAGATGCTTGCCCATATGAGCTGTGAGGTGAAGCCACGGTTGGGGCTGGAATCCAGTCTTCCCCTAAAACTTCCACCTATTTGAGGTGAGATTCCCCACTGGGTGGGTTCCTCTGACTCACACTCCTCACACTCAAGAGGGCCCCTTGTGGGGTATCCCTTATTCACATGACACCATCCTGCCCTTCACTTCAGCATGAAAATAAGAGAGTGGTCATTTGTACAGTCTGTTCTCCCAAGCCTGTGCTCAGCCTCTGTGCCGGGGATTGTCTTAATTAAAAAAGCCACCAGGGAATGTATAAGAAAAAGAACAATTTCAAGATGTTTCAGTAAGAAACCAAGTGCCCTTGGAGGTTTCCCAGGAACTTTACAAGGGCTTGCACAGAATCACATCAGCTATTAGGCAAATCAGTACACTGTCCTAATGACCCCGGCCCTCTTCCCCTCATCATTAGGTCTGGGATGGCGAGGCAGCAGATGGCTAGAGTGTATGATCCTCTCTTATTATTGTCTCTTGGTCAGCCCTTGTACCTGCCACCACTCTCTCCTCAATTCCACTGCGGGCACAGAATATTATTTCAAAGAAAGAGGGATAGGTTAGTGTGGCAGGGAGGGTCCTGGCCCACTGTGCCAACTCCACAAAGAAGCCTGATGTTCTTCAACTTCTCAGAGGTCTGCTGCTGGCTGGAGAACGTCAGCAAGGGACAACACCCAGACTTCCCCAGACTCAACAGAAGAAACTCAGTAAGTATGGAGTACTTCATCCACCAAGGTGCCCACTTTTGGCCCTGTTTGGCATGCTGACATGGCAGAGGTCTCACTACTCCTTGGCTAGCCCCAGCGTGTGTAAGTGGGACAGGCTGGCCCCTCCAGGCTTGAGGGCAGTCCAATGAAAGGAGACACTGTAACTCAGGTCCCTGATGATACAGCACAGGAGAGAAGCCAGCGATGGAGAATGAGGATGCTGAGTGTTAGCAGGACCCCAGTCAACGCCTGAGGGCGTCCTAGCAAGTACACCAACCGGGAGGGAAGGCACCTAACCAGTCCCAGTTCTGAGGATGGTGCCTGGGCGCCATGTCCTCTCAGCAGCCTTGGGCTCTGTGCAGATATTTATCCTCCATCTGCCAATCCTGAGGTCCCTCATGCTGGATCACTAAACCCGGGAGACATGGGCAAGAATAACAATTCCTTGCTTTTCTCTATTTACAATTGCTGCAAAATGAAACATCCCGCAGCATGCCACACCCTGCACAAGGTCCTTCCGTTAGCGGGACTCTACACTAGGTGGGTAACCTGGTCCTCACGGCTATCTGTGCCCTCCCTACCCTCAGCATAAGTCAGGGTTCTGGGAAACACTGGCTTCCACAGCCCACGCTCCACACCTGCCTGAGCCTTCCCTTCCTTTCCCACCCTCCAATCAGGAAAAAGAGAAAGAAAAGAAAAACTCAGAAACCTGAAGATTGTTTGGAATTTATTCTCTTAAATAGGAATGTAACATTTGTTTAAAAAAAAAAAAACACCAAAAAAAAAAAAAAAAGAGAAAAAACCCTTAAAGCACACAACACCTTGGTTTCACAGTAATGGCAAGAACAAAGTTACACAATTAAATAAAAAACTCACAAAGCAACACACCAAAAAAAACCAACTCACAACAGCACAGATTAAAAACAAGGGCAAATTAAAAGCTTTAGGGAAGGTCAGAGTGGACAGGCAAAGTGTTCCTTGGCACAGCTGGTCCTCCCCACTCTGGCTTCTATGTACCACAGCTCTGGGCAGTGTTTGCTGCCAGTCTCCTGCCTCACCCCAAGGGAATAGTTGGGTGATTAAAAGCGAACCCCTTACTTCACTGGCCAGTATTCAGTGGCACAGAGGGCCTAATGGGTCCCACTGTCCTGCAGGAAGCAGCCAGGCCCAGTGAACTAAGACAATGGCTATCTGAGATGGCCACAGTGGAGCTAACACTTAGACCACAGACTGACTTGAGGGAAAGGAGGTATCGGAGCCTCTCTGGTCCCTGCACCAGTAAGACTATTGCTTTGTTGACGAGGAAAACAGATAACCTGAGTGTAGGGGTATGTACCACCCCAGAAACCTGGCCCCGCATCTATGCCCCCACGGGAGGCCATGCCTAGTGGCTGGGCTCCCGCTGAATCCTGGCTATGCTGGGGGAGTCAAGCCAGGGCAAGCTTCCAGAGAAAATTCCTATGGCTTTCAGACTAGTAGCTTTAGAAACAGTCTCACTGTTACCAGTTAGGGCACAGTATAGATAAATAGTATCTGCCTACACACTGAACTAAAACCCATCTACACACATAAATATACACAGTTACACTGAGAGGTGTGTTCAAGGTTCACACAGCACCACTGCTCAGCTTTGGCTCTGGCGGTCAGGTTGGGAAGCAGACGGCATGGCAGCTGCTCCACAGCGTTTCCTTTCCTGGGTTTTTTTCCCCACATCCTTGAAGGGAAGGGGCCCTAGGAAGCCACGAGAGGATCCCAACCTCCTCGTCAGGCAGAGGCCCAGGGTGAGTGGCATTCTTTGTAGCGTGTGGCTATTCCGGCTAACGTGGGCCCGTGCCTGTGTTCCCTAACTGTGGGAGCCAGTGGGTACCACTGAAGAGTACCTGGGGTTAGGGGACAGGCCAGTGCCACTGGTAACTACAGCTTCTCCAGGAAAGATACTTCCTCAGCAGATGTCTGCAGAGCGTGCTCCTCCTGCTCTTGTCTGCACTGCAAATGTTCCTGATACTGCACGCAGGGAGAAAAGCTCTCCTTTTCCCTTCCCACCCATGTGCCTTGTGCCTCACTTTTCATTTTGCATAATGGGATTCCTCTACCTAGAAAAGAAACCATCTGCAACCAAGGGTGTGCACCCAAGAGAACAGCCATCCCGCCCAGCGTTTTTGATTTTTTTTTTTCTTTGTCCGTTTTCCAGACTTCTCCTAAACTCCAGGCAGGTACTGTGAGGCCAGGGTAAGGAAATCTGTGCCAGGCCCACTGATCTGTAGCAGTGAGAGGAGGTGGTTTGGAAACAAAGCATTTACAGGTTTGAGAACAAAACGAGGATTTCTATATTAAACGCACATTACAGACAGAAATACCAGAAACAGTGTCTCAAACAGGGGTCAGGCAGCAGCTGCAGACAAGGTTACCAGAGGAAGACAGCGTGTTAAGGCCTACTCAGGGCTCTCTACAAGGGGTTAAGGAGGGTCATATTGTCATTTGGGGGTAGTTTTGTAGCTGGCATTTTGTTTTTACAACAGCACTAATTCTTGCCTAAGGGGAAAGAACAGAAGGGAGAAGAGCGAAGAGCTAGGAAATCAAGAAGGTACAGGACCAGGAGGCAGGGCCACAACCCAGCCTGGCCCAGCTCTTCCTGCTCCACCCTCACCCCAACCCCGTGAGCTCCAGGGAACACGGGAGATCACATGGGACACGGGGTTAAGAACCCTTCTCTGACACATCCTGGAAGCCCGAGGCACTGGGCTTTGCCTGAAGCTTTCTGGAGCAAGTTTGGCCAAGCACTCAAAGCTAATGTGGGATTGGAAAAAGGCATTTCTACCCAAGAAGAAACAGAAACTAATCTCATGGCACCTATAAAATGTCACTCATAATTTTGCCTCCCCACCCCCACCCCCGCCTTCAATGGCTAGCAAGATCGAGTGCCAGGGCTCTGAGCATGTCCAGGACTCAGGGCAATGACTTGCACAGAGTCTGCTCTCCCACTGTCGGGAGTCCCTTGGGCTAGGGGTACAGTGCCAGCCTCACTTTGGACATCAGACCTGGGATATTTTGGGGCGCCAGATCTTGACCCTCTCTTGCTATTCTGCAAGCATGTTCTAGCTTGGGCCCTTTCCTGTGTTTGTTTTGACTCTTTAACCACACTGGCAAGTGTATTTTCTGTGTTTTCTAGAGCATGCTTCTCCTATCCATAGGTCCCTCAATTTTTGAGTGTCTAAAAAAAAAAAGTCTGAAACCCATAACATTTTCCTTAGACAGGCACAGATGCAAAAGGAACGAGCCAAGAGAGCAAAATCATTTGTAGTTCTTTTAAAAAGGATGTTCGTGCACCCTTTACCCATAGGGAGTGGAGCCTTTTGTTTGCTTGAGTAGTCGGGTTCCTTGGCAAAGCTATTAGGTGGTGCGCTCACATGATTGTGTGTACATTCCAGTGTGAAGCCAAAGTTGTGTCTGGGGCCAGGGCATTCTCCTCTGCCAGGCTGTGCTCTGGGAGTGTCAAGTCCTGAGAAATACTACCAAGGGCTGGCAGACCTCATCGGGCTACAAGTCGCCCATAGCTTGACCATGGCTATAAACTGTTGAGTCTAACCAGCAGGGCGTCTAAGAAAGATTCCCCGAACATGAGAAGGGAACAGAGAAGCTGTAGTCACGTTCGCAGGGGCTGGCTGGGGTTTCTGTGCCTTGGAGGCCTAACACAACCCACCCCCACAGTGCCCCTGCCAAGCCCAGGGCACATTCTCCCTCCTCTGGCACAACTGCCCAAGGGCTGTGTCAGCGCCTCCCTTCATCAACAGAGGCAGCTCTATTTGAAAGCTAAGAAAATATTCCTCCCTCCTCCACCATGGAAAGCATCTATCTATCTGCTCCTCAGTGGCTTCTGGCATCGGCTGACAATCTTTCATTTTTATTTGAGTTTGTACCTGGCTGTGTAAGATAGATTTGTAGCTGGGCATAGTAGCGTACCCCTTTAATCCCAGCACTTGGGAGGCAGAGGTGGGCGGTTCTCTGTCAGTTTGAGACAAGGCTCGTCTCCATATCTAGTTCTAGCTAGGGCTACACAGTAAGACTCTATCTCGGAAACCATGCACGAAAAAATAAAATAAAGAAAAGTAAAAAGATATACTTGCTCTAAACAAGAGGAAATGTGTGACAGGAAAATATAGCCCTAGACTTCATACATAAAGAGTGACCCCGAGAGATGTCTGGGGCCACCATGGGGGCCTAAGGACCGCTCAGTAGTGTACAGAACTGTGGCTAGTTATACAATGGCAGACAGGGAAATTTTAAGGAAAAAAAGCAAGACAATTCTCTACAGCCACCATGCTTTAAGCGGTCCCCATCCTGCCTTGCAACGGACAGGGTTGGCATGTTTTGTGAGGTAGGATGGTACAAGCTATTGACACAGGAAGTGGGGCATGTGGGTCCTGACCCTCACTGGAAACCCAGATGCCTAAAGGATTTGGCTAGGGTGGCCCTTGTCACATGGACAGACTGGACCCGGCTGGGGAATGGGACGCAAACACTTCCAAGTTGCAGTGAACACATTCAGACTGTGGGCCACACAGTCTGTGTGGCAAGTTCTCTGTGACACGAAACGGGTCCTATACAGGGGCCACACAGAGGCTTATCACGCTGGGCTCTCCCCGGGGTCAAGGACATAGCAGCTCTTTTGGGTTCCTATTTACCTGTAGGGTCTGCGACAAGCACCTCGGTGTGTCTTGTGGGTTGTGGAGTAACCCACTTACCAGACAGCACCGTCACTGGCTCACAGTCTGCCAGTGAAACTCCCCTCCGATCTGCACCAGCACCTCTGACAGGCCATAGAGGAAGGGGACCCCGAACGCCAGCAGCTGACACATGAAAAATGAGTCCAGGGGGTTTTGGGCTACTTGGTGCCCAATTGAAGAGATGTTGGTTTGTAGGTGCTGGCTCACCCCCTTGGCCTTGTCACAGAGACCAAGAGAGTGACGCACCACCCAGCCAAACAAGGAAGTGAGGCTACCTGGACTTCTCTCGGCTGAGCTGGCGGCAATGCTGGCCAGTCCATTTGCATCTGCAGTGGGGCCATCCTGCAGGGCTCCTTTGGCTTCCTAGAAGAGTCCATGAGAAAAAAAAAAAAGAACAGTGACTCTGGCTGCGGCCCCCCGGGCTCAAAAAAAAAGAACAGTGACTCTGGCTGCAGTCCCCCCGGCTCGAGGGGCAATGACCCCCGGAGACTGGCTAGTCTGTCTGTTAGTACTGAACTGTGGAGCCCTAGGAGAAGAAATCTCTGATCCTCTCAGATATCAACCCTGTGACGCATGTACATATGCATGACACATGGGAATCCTCCTGCCGACTTTAAGCGCTCTTCAGATGACTTAAGACAGTGTGACCTGCTGTATAGAGTGAACAGTTACTGTACTGCAATGCTTAAGAGTGTGAACAGATTCAGTACAAAGTGGTATTTCCCCTGCCATGGACAGGACCTATGATGCAGACTTCACGGACACAGAAGGCCAAGTGTACACCTTCTTCTCACCATCCCTCTGTCGTCAACCCAAGCCACCGGGTAACTGGCCTGAATGCTGTCCGTGAAGAGAAGAGATTACTCAGGCCACCTTGAGAAAACAAGAACAGACCAGTCTCACTGAAGCAGAAAAGAAAAAGCCGAGGGCTTAGACATCACCCCAGGAAAGCAGGCCTTAAAAAGACAGCAGGCAGAGCCAGCTATGAGCAGCTTGGCCTTCCAGGGTGGCGAGCAGGGGTTGGCCCTCAGATGCTCAGGGGTGTGGGCTTAAAAAGGGGGAAGGGGGGGGGACGACTCCAGAGGCCACCTGTTCTCCAGCTATAAGGAAAAGGGCTATGACCTCGGGGGAAGAAACAGTTAGTTAGGGTGAGCAGCCCTTCTGTTCAGAATCAGCCCTAAGCATCGCCTCTGAGACCAGCGCCTCTAGATGCTTGCAAACCTGCTGTGTCTGCAGTCAACTGCAGTTCCTCTCAAGTCCACTCATGGGACAGGCAAGACTATCTAACAGTCCCGCTCACAGGAAGGAAGCTGTTACCTTTCCAGACAGAGGAGCCACCGCTGGCCTCTTCCTTTGCGCGTAGCCAGATAGTCGGTAACAGTAGTGCGGCTTACAGTAGAATTTGCCTGCAGACAGCAAGAAGCAAGGAAAAGAGGAGTGAGCAGAACTCCACAATTGTGAACTCGGCTTGCTGGCCGCAGGATGCCACTGCAAACGCCCCCATCCCCACCCACTAGCTCCCAGCTCCCCCTGCAATCCAGAAAGGCCAGCCCGCAGCCTCCTTTTCCTGTGTCTGATGCAGAGGCCTTCCCCTTGGGGTGTGTGAAGGTTGTTGAGCTGCCACCAATCAGTGCCCAGACTGAAGACGTGAGGCTTGCACGACAGAGCCAGCAAACAAAGTAGTAGTGTGTGAGGACAAAGACATGGCCACAACCCCAGCAGCAGTTCTAGGGAAGGCAAGAGCCAATACAAATGCAGGGTGGAGCCAGGAAGGCTTCTGAAAGTTCCCGAGAGAACTGTCCACTCCCCTCCACAGCCATGGGCGCCTACCCCTCCCCTCCCTAGCCACGGTTGGTCTAAGGCAGGCTGCAACTATATAACATGTGCTAAAAGTAACACAAGGAACTACAGAGATGACTTAGAAGTAATGTTAGAAGTAAAGGGGTCAGCTATAGACAACCTGACGTCAATCCTAGGACCCTGGCCAAAAGCAGGGCATGGTGGTGGGACCCTGCGATCCCAGCATTCCTAGAGACAGAAGGGAGGCAGAGACAGGAGAACTGGCAACAGGCTTACAATGCCAGCTACCCTGGAGTATGGTGTGGATTAGAAGAAACAGTAAGGTGGACAGAGATAACTGACTCCCAAGTTGTTCTCTGACCTCTACATGGGCTGTGGCATGTATGTTCATGCATGTGCACACGTGCGCATACGTATACAACAAGAGACTGAATAAAACCCAGGGTGTGCTTCAATATAGCCAGGGCCAAACATGGTTTGCTAGGCCTTCCAGCCACGTCTAGGTGCATTTACTGGGTCCTATGTAATGTGACGCTATCTCTCAAGGAGAGTGCAGCCAAAAAGTTTTGAAAGACCCATTCCCCCTCCCAACACAAGTGCTGGGACAAACTAAGAGTCACATGATCCGAATCTGTCCTCTAACTTAGGTGTGAGAGCTGAGTATTAGCCCTACCCTGAGAGCGGCCGCCTCCGGAGCTGCACCCTGGGAAAGGCTGCATCAGGAGCCGCTTGCCTTACTTTGTCATGTGCCAAGAGAGACTCCAAAAAGGTAAGCCCAGGGGACAGACAAGGCAGAGGAAATGAAGGCTCGGGGCAGCTCTTCTTCCCTTTTCCTCTTCCCTGGTGACCTGGGCACATCACCCTGTGTTGTACGTGCGTGATGCACACACGTTAAGTGTACAGGTGAATGCACAGAAAAACCAAGGTGTATTCCCCTCTATCACTTTCTGATTTATTGCCTTGAGATGGGTCTCTCACTGAACTGGAAGTCTGCCATTTCACCTACCAGCCAGAGACATGCCTGGCTATTTTATGTGGATCCTGAGGACTCAAACTCAGCTCCTTAACCCTGAAGAGCAAGTGCTCTTACCCACTGAATCATCGGCCTAACCCCTATCCATTTTCTTCATTCATTCATTCATTCATTCATTCATTTAATCTTAAGTACACCGTAGCTGCCTTTAGACACACCAGAAGAGGGTGTCAGATCTCATTACAAATGGTTGTGAGCCACCAAGTGATTTGAACTCAGGACCTTGGGAAGAGCAGTCAGTGCTCTTAACCGCTGAGCCATCTCTCTAGCCCCATTTTCTTCATTTTAAAAATAGCTGACATATGCCTTTATCTGTGTTTCTTACAGTCTTAGGTCAGTGTTGTCAAAGCTGGGAAAACAACTTAAAGGGAGAAATGTTTACTTTGCTCATGATTTCAGACGCCTCAACCCAAGGTTACTTGGTTCCATTGCTTTGGGCCTCACTGACGCAGGGCATCACAGTGGTGGGGAAGAGATGTTCCTTTCAAGGTGGCAAGGAACAGAGAAAGTGTGGGGGAAAGGCCAGGGACAGGTACATCCCCAGAGTTCATCCTTATAACTCCAGTTTCCAGGAGGCTTCATCTCCTAAAGTTTCTGTCGTTACCCAGTGATGCCATTCACTTGTTTATCTATCTGTGAGGTAAGCCACTGCTGAAGTTAGAACTCCCAATAACTAGCTGCCTTCCAACAACCCATCAGCTAGCGACCGAGTCTCTAACCTGGGTACTTCAGATTTAAAGCCAATGGTGGAAAAATCACAGAGAATTTTATGGACTTTAAGTAATATTTATAAAACGTCACATTTCCCCAGATTTCTCACCAGCTGCTGGCATGCAGCCAGTACTCAGAGACATGGTACTGTGGGGGACATGTGACCAGCAAAGGGTCAGCTCACCATCTGCTTCTCTGTGGGTGAGCAGTTGATTTATGTGTCTTTTCCTCCTGTTTGTTTTGTCTTTAGCTTGTCCACCGTACCTTTCACATAATCTGTGATAAGCCACTCTGTTCTTTTTGGGTTTTGCCATCAGTAAACAGAAGATGAAATATATTAGTACCTGGTTCATCGAGCACATCTTGGACATTTTGTATTTCATTCTCCCCACTCCCCAGGACTGGAATATGACTGAGGCCAGGTGGGTCATGGCAAATTATGAGGACTGCTGTGACCTTGGAGGACGCCTGTCTCTGAGACTGCTACTTAGAAGAGAGACATAATTCTAAAGCTCACACTATGGGTTTTACCATAAAACTTGTTTGCTTGTTTATTTATTTAGTTAGTTTTTTTTCAAGACAGGGTTTCTCTGTGTAGCCCTGGCTGTCCTGGAACTCACTCTGTAGACCAGGCTGGCCTCAAACTCAGAAATCCACCTGCCTCTGCCTCCCAAGTGCTGGGATTAAAGGCTTGCGCCACCGCTGCCCGGCACTTGTTTAAATTTTTTTTAAAAAATTACATTTATTTGTGTATTGTGTGTCTGTCTCTGTGTGTGTCTGTGAGTATGTGTCTATCTGTGAGTATGTGTGTATGAGTCTGTGTATGTGTGCGTGCGTGTCTATTTGTGAGTATGTGTGTATATATGTGTGCATGTCTGTCTGTGGGTATGTGTGTTTGAGTCTGTGTGTCTGTGGCTTTGTTTGTCTGAGTCTGTGTGTGTGTCTGTGTATGTGTCTGTCTGTTTGTCTGTATGTGTGTGTGTATCTGTGTGTTTGTGTGTCTTTGTGTGTATGTGTGTAGACAAGCACAGGTTGGCACGTGTGGAGCTCAGTGAACAACTTGCAGGAGTTGGTTTTCTGCTTCCACAGTGTGGGTCTCAGGACTCAAACTCAGGTCATCAGCTTGTCCACAAGCACCTTTACCCGCTGAGCCATTTCACTGGCCTGAGGCTTATAATTCAAGAACACTAATTACTTATTATTGCTTATTTTTTCTTAAGATAGAAACCCAGATCATAAGCTCTGACTCCTAGCTGACCAGCACTGGATCCTGCTCCAAATCCTAACAAGATACAAGGGTTTCAGGCACAGATCCCAGCCAAAAGGTAACTTCCAAGAATGTTCTAGAGAACTGCATCCTCTAGGGAGGCAGTACATGATATGATGCAAGGGCACAGCTGAGATGAGATCTCTGCTTAAGTGCTACGCCAACCTCCAGACTCTAATTTAGCCTCTTAGAGCTCACTTCCTCCCACAGGAAAGGGACAGACTTCTCTCTCTGTCTGGTTGAAACGGCTCACTGCCACAGGCTTGAGCTCCATGTGCTTCATCAATCATTCATGCTCCTTTCTTCTGGAGGTATGGATTCATGTAGCCAACCCTGACCTTGAACCTTTGATCTTCTTGCCTCCATCTTTCAAGTGCTGGGATTATAGGATATGCCAGTAGAGCTGGCTTTAATGTAGCCTCTTATTCTCTTTCCTAAACTTAACTTTATTACTTTTGCTTTTTGAATGAATTTAAAAAAAAAAAAACAAACCTCTAATTTTATCTAACATTTTCTATGTGCCAGACACAATTCTGACCACTTTACAACTATCCATTCGTTTAGTGCTCACACAACCCAAAGACTGCTACTATCCTTCCACAGGGGGAGGCACAGCCAGGCTAAGCTGCCTGCCCAAGTGCCCCACGGTCAGAGCATTGCAGGCAGGAGACTGACTCCAGAGCCTGCGCTGTCTGCCACTGCACAATGGCTCCGGTCTCAGGAAAGCCAGCCAGGCTGACACTGTGGATTAATCACAATTTATAGAGGACTCAGTAAAGTGACGGATTGGAGATTATCTAGCTAGCCTCAAACTCACTCCGTAGACCAGGCTGGCCTCAAACTCAGAGATTCATCTGCCTCTACCTCCCAGGTGCTGGAATTAAAGGTGTGCTCTACCACCACCCAGCTTAAATTGAGCGATCTTTGACAATCACACTAAAGGACAAGGAGGAATGACACAGGTGTCTGGCATTTATTCAACTGTTGGTGTCATTGAATAACACTGGTGACATGAATGCTGGGCCTCCCTCGAGGCAGACGAACACTTGAGATGGATGGTACAGAAGGCACATGGGCATGACCGTAGCAGGTAGGGCAACTGGAACATGGTAGCTGGCTGATGTCCAGAGGTTTGGAGAGAACTCTGAGGAGGGGACATGTGGAGACAGGAAGGTCAAGGAAGCCCGTTCCAGCATGACTAGGGCAGTGTATTCTGGGTAGGGGACGTCTCAAGCAAGATCCTACGGCACCAGTGGTGTCTTAGAGATGGAAGTAAGATCAGCGTGCTTTGCCTCAGGTGAACCGTGTGTATCGTTCCCACCATGTGGCTAAAACAAAAAGGCCATGCCTTCAGCTGTTGGGAGAAGCTAGGTTGTTGGGGTGCACCTTGACCAGGCCTGTAGGACTTTGGTCCCCTTTCCCTCTGTGGCTTCCTGGTAATGAGGTGAGCACTTCCCTCGGCTGTACAGTCCTACCACATGCTGCCCTGTCATGGCCAGACAGCAGATGTCCAGTGGGCCATAGACTAACACCTCCAAACCGTGAGCCTGAACAACATTGGTTTTTATGAAGGTGATTACCTCTAGAGGCAGACTTACACTTCATCTCTACTCTCAAGAGAACGAGAGGTGAGCTTGTGTGTATACCTTTATGGGCAAAACTATGAATATGGACAAATTGGCTAGACTCTGAGGGAATTCTTTCCAGGCACACTTCAAGATAAAAGGCTAACCAAGATCACTGAAGTATCAGGGACAGTTCTAAGAGGTAGGGGGCCCACCTGCCAACCCCTCTTCTTGGAGTCAAAGATGCTGTCCAGAGAGTAAGAATGGAACCAACATCCTGGTACTAACCGAGGACGTTCCTCGCATGAGCAACTCTTTCAGCCCTTGGCTGAGCAGTGGATTTGCTACTGCAGGAAAAGGACCATGTCCTGCAATGCCAGGAGCCCACTGCTTAGTTCCCGCCTTTCCTCTGTGACAGCCATGGCTGCCTGAGTCCCACTCTTAGGAGGGTCAGACTGACTGAAGTGACTTAATCATACAACTCCCTCTGCCATGCTTTGTGGTTGGTCCCTGTAACAGTCAACATACTGTAACCCACAGAGATGTGGGCTCGGTGTCACACACACACACCCACCCCCACCCGGGGGAGGATTTAGTTTCCGCTCCTGCTCACCAAAGCCTCTCTATTACTTTTAAACAAATTCAACCCCTGCCCAGCCGCCCATCCCATGAATTCCTCAGCATCATGTAGGGATGGCTGCAGGAGCCATAACTGCCTTTGGGTGACGAGCTGACAGTTATTTGTTGGCACACTTCTCTACCTTCTAACCAAGGTCTTTCCACATTTAAAGCAGAAGACCTGGGCCACCTGGCTACGAGATGCTGATGTTGGACAAAGGTTACAAAGCTTGGGCAATTCAATCCCCTCCACAGGGCAGAAGCCTGGGATCTATTTAGCTTGCTATCATCCATCGAAGAGTTCTAGGAACCCTTGAACTCTTTTAGCCTCCAAGGTCTTATGTGAGGTAAGAAAGTCTGATGACTAGAAAAATATTTTTTTAAGTCTCAGAATTAAAAAAAAAAGGGGGGGAAAGCTACAGCTGAGAAAGTTTAGTATAAAGAAAATGAAAAGAGGGACGGGGCAAGGCCCAAAGGTCCCTGGCTCGGAAGGAGAAGGGGGTGGCACATGTGGCTGCTGATGTGACCAATGGGCAGAGACTCACCATCCTCGATGTCGTAGGCGTAGGCTGACAGTCGCAGTGTGGTGGCGCAGTACTCACACTTGAAGCAGCTACGATGGAAGAACTTGCCCTCGGCGCTCAGCCTCTCCATCACGTAGACCCGCTTTTGGCAGAAATAGCATGTGTCGCTGCCCCCCAAGTTCTGCGGGAACTCTTTCTTTATGGAGCCCTGTGGGGGGTTGGGTAGAGGAGCATATCAGACTCTGTGGCCACACAAGCCCTCTGTGGGTGAGGAGGACTCTGGTCACATGGACGCAGACCACAGGTTTTAAATGACAACAAACGCTGTGTGGCTTTCCCGAGAACAGCTCTGAGAGTAGCCTCGCTTCACAATCTCCTCCTGAGGACCCTCAGTACAAACCCGGGTCTAAACCCGTGATACTCAACAACCGCGAGATGCTCCTGAGAAAAGATCCAAGCTTTCAGAACTTCGTAACAGTCACACCAACTATTCTGCTGGCGTTTTGTTTGGAGGGGGTGGGGGTAGAATCTACATACACTTAGTGCTCATGTGTGCGCATCCTCTGAATAGAGGATGGATCATCTTTAAAGAGGAAAGTGCTTTTCCACAGAACATCCTAAATATCTACCACAGTTCTAGAAATTCAATCATCAAAATTGAGACCAACTCGAGAAAGCTACCAGGTGGCAATCCAGGTGGCTACAGAAATCAGTAAGAGCCTCGGAGCAGGTGAGGGTTGCTCGCCATAATGCCATGACTAGAGACAGTGCCCCTGGAATATCTCTTACCAGTTCCTTCTTGTCTAGAAGGGCTTTGGGTTGCTCTTTCCTTTGAAGCTGATTGGCTATCTGCTCAGCCAATGAGCTCACTCCGCCTGTGTACATCTTTATATACTTCTATTGGTTGGAGATTACACAATGGTCAAGATGAAGGGAAATGAGAAGAAAAAAAAAGTAAATTAAGGAGATGACTGACAGGAAAAATAATCTTTGAGGGGTGTAAAATGAATACGCAGTGCAACTGCAAACCATGCCAACACAGTGCCCACAAGCAGAAACTGGGCGGTGAGCGCACGCCACACTGTGCCAGGCTCCACGCCGGTGGTGGTCAGCACACACATGAGCAGCAGCAGTGGAGCCGATCTTCCACAGGGAAGAACTTGGTCCTTCATGTTTTTCTGAGAGTCCAGTTCTGGGGATAGGGAGGTAGAAGACAGAATGGAAACAAACATGGAAGAGGAGGAGAGGTCTGCATCCTGGGTGCTCAGAGAGTCTGAGGGTCAACTCCAGGCAGGTGGCCACAGGGTCAAGAGCTAGGAGAGGGTCCAGGGTGCGCTGTGAATAAGCTGACCGCCTCAGGCTAAGAACAAAACCAGGCAGATTCTTGCTTTCTTGCTTCTTGCAGATATTGATGTCCCATGTGCCCCCCCACCCCCCGCGCACATCAGGCGGCGGCAGGGAGGGGGTAGGTGGTGGTTGTGGAGGCTGGATCTCTCCCAAACTAGGTGGGCACCAAATCACAAACTACACCTGAACGAAGCTGCCCATTTTGCCCCAGGACATCAGAAGGTTTCTGGCCTTGGAAGAATTGTTTTTAGAGATGGACAACAAAAGAAGTCAAAATCCAAAGCTGAGTGTAATGGCATACATTTGTAATCTTAGCACTCAGAGGGCTGTGGCAGGAGGATTGCCATGAGCTCAAGGCTAGCCTGGACTATACAGTGAGACAGTCTAATCCTCTTCCCCAATGCATCAAACTAATGCAATCTCCCTTTTGGAAACGCTGAAGAAACAAACAGGAGAGAGCCCATGTCTGCATGGTAAGCCGCCCTGCTCACAGGGGTCTGACACCCTGTGGCCTAGCTTGGATCCTGTCCTGGGACTACAGTCAAGTCGGTGGGCAGTTGTTTAGAGACGTGATAGGCAGGACTCTGAGTGGAGACACCTCTCACGGTAGGAAGTTAGGGAGGCTCTCAGCCAAGTGGGAGAGGTTGTCACTAATTCGGATGCAGAATTACAGCAGGCACAGTTATCCCAGAGATGACATCAACCCCTAGTAAGTGGCTTCAAGGGACAAACCTGTAACACCACGTGTAAATAGGCAGCTGGTCCAAACTGCAGCATGCCCAGGTTTTGTAGGGCCAACTCTGTAAGTCTGGGAACGCTCACCCTTGAGAACACGTCTCTCTAGGCTCAGCTAAGGCCTGGCTGGGAACTGAGTAATCAATACCATTTTCCAGCTCAACTAAAGAGATGCCCTAGGATTGGCTGGCCTCACCTGCCATTAACCCCACATATCATGTCCATTAGTAACAGGGCCTTTGAGAAGCATACGCCTGGGACAGGCAGGCACAGGGAAGAGGAGAGCAGAAATGAGACCCAAGCTCTCCTGTGAGAGATGCCCTCACAGAATCCGAAAGTCACCTTTTCTTCACTCTGTGGAGCAGATGACAAAGTGCCCAGCACACGGCAGCCCTTGCCCCACTGTGTGCACCAGGACCCTTCTCTCATAACCAGGGACTATCTCAGGAGCCATGGCCTGGGACTGCATGTGCAGGGGCATTTGTCATTCAGTTCTTGTGATGTAGCAACTTGGACAAGCACCCCACCCCCCACCCCAAGAGAGATGGACTCAAGTTCTGTTTGTTTCTGGCATGAGAAGCAGCTGGCTTTCTTCTTCCCACTCCCAGAAGGGTCAAAGTGTAGGAATTGCTGGGCTCACCCCACTGCACGCCACACGCATGCGAGTGCTTCTACACATATACACACTGCCTAAGAATACGAAGCAGAGGCAAAGGCAGCTGACTCTCCGATCCCTAACAAACTCCTCGGAACTGGATCGGAGCCACCTGAGATAAAGCAGGGTTCATTCCACACAGGATTACAAGAAACACCAGGAGTGCTGTGTGCTCACTATTTTACTAGGAGAGTTAGTGACGGCATGGTTCAAATTCTGTAGCACGCACGTGATTAAGAAAACGCAGTCTTCAGTCAAAGATTGGAAAATGCTATCAGTATCGGGCACAGCTTAACAGCGGGTTCGCTCTGACAGGCTGTGACGTGTGAAACACTCAAAGGCAGCAAGCAGCCTCTTTAACATAGGTGTCTGTGGCAGCTCTCTCACACACACAGAGCTTCTGAGGAGCCAGGCAAAGGCAGAGACCTAGGCTCCCTTAGGTGAGTGACACCTGTAGAAAGTGGAGCGAGCAGAGGCTGCAGAACATGGTTTTGTCCAGTCCAGGCCATGCTACCTGTCGGAGGGAGTCAGAGGAGGGAGAGGCAGGGCGGGTGGAGGAGCGGAGGCTAAGGGAGAGCTCCCACTGGTCAACAAAAAATCGACGTGAAGGCTCAGGCTCTGGCTATAAAATACAAGGCAGAGAAAAAGAGCACAGTACATGTTAGAAGTCATGATAGGAAATCCGAGTTTCAGACGGCTTTTCTGTTCAGCTGTAGAATGTACATGGCAAATAGAGAAGCAGGCCTTCCGATTTCCAGAAGCGAGTGAGCTTCATCTAGAGCTCCCATCTGCTTCCTGCGTTCACCCAATGCTAGCTCTGGAGCACATCTCAGGAGCTGGGAGCACCTGTGAAGCCTTGGGGCACCTTGGCTTGGTGTTCCTACTGGGTTCACCCTAGGTGGGTAACACCAGCTTCTCACAGAGCCCTCACTGACCTGCGCAGGGATTTTCCCTTGGCAGAGACATCTCCAGTCATGCTAGTTCTCTCCTGACAGAGTGAAGGGCGGGGTTGGGACCCTCACTGTCCTCTGCCAGGGTTCAGGGCATGCCCTTGTCCTGTGGACAGTGCCCAAGGCCTTCTCCACCTCCTAATGCTAGAGCGCTTGGAAGCTCCATCTGCACTAGGTGTTCAGGATGGGTGTTCTGCTTGCAGAGGAGCCAGATAAACGGAGGGCACAGTCCAGGGACTAGATCTAAATGCCCCTGGTCTTCCTGACACTGGCCTCAGCCGGTGCAGCAATAGTGGGCAGGATCTTCCTCAGTGCTGGCTCCCACAGCCAGCACCTCTGATCTAGAGGGGAATGAGGTAACAGACATCCTTAAGTTTTCCCGCCACATGCCGGATACACTCTTTACAAGGTGGGAGGGATAAGGGTGCTGCCCAAGCTCCAAGGAGAGCCACTGAATCTCTTTAGTTGACATTTCAGTGTCACGGCAGTGTGGCAGGTATCTGAGCCTTCCCTATCCTCTGCCCCAAGTGTCTGACAGCTTCTGGGTCCTGAGTGTAGTATAGAGACGATTGACCACCTGGAATGTGGAGCAGTCACAGTGCGTGCGGGGACTGAGTGAAGGAGAGCTACAGAGAGTGAGGGTGTGCATGGGCAGGGCTATGGAGTCGGGGAGAAGTCCTGGAAAAGAAAAGAAGTGGTACCCCCGGTATCTAGCCTGAGCCCCACACTAAGGATGATACATACCAACATCTGGGAAAAACAAAAGTCCCCCCATGACAGTGTTGTTTAGGCACATCCTGTGCCTGCTGGGGACCTACTCTTCCCGCCGGGCACCGGTGTCCTGGACCTCAGTTTCCTGCCAAGCTTCCTTTCACTCAACGAACTTCCTCACTCCCTTTTCAGATGTTGCTTATTAAAAACCATCAACACCTTATTAAGTATGCAAGCTTCAGGACACAGGACACTACCCTGTTCTCCAGCTTATGACAGGACTATGGGAGGACCTGGGAAGAAGGAAGAGGCTGTGGACACTGACTTCCCACCAGGAGGCAGTAAAGCAGAGCGGGCGACAGGGAGGGATAGAGGCCAGCCTCCCCTCTTAACCCCATCCTGCTGGTAGTTTCCTTCAAGGGAAGAGAAGATGGTGCTGCTGCCTATTTCTTGGTGGTCCCGAGATGTGTCCCTGCTTGCTGCCTGGTCCTCAGTGCGGGTCTCAAAGAGCAAAGGCAGGAGGGAGGCGGCCATGAAATCACCAGAACTTGCGAGACATCAGCTCAGTGCAGATCCCGAAGGACAGGATCAATGCAAAAAGCCTCACAAAATAAGTAGGCTAGGGGCTTCATCACCACATTCATTGAATGAAAAAAAAAAAAGGAACGATAGTTCATTTTAGACATCCCTGCGTTTTTTAGAAAAGATCAGCTATAGCTTTTCATTATGCACCTATCCTGCTTCGGGCTGCTTTTCCTGATCTTCCTATCTGACTTCTTCCCCCCCCCCCCCCCCCCCCCGAGAGCCTCAGCTCTCCTTAGTACTTCTATTTCAGGAGCTGAGGCTGTCACATCCACTGCCTGTCTGTCCCAAGGCTCTGCTCTTCCACTTCTCCCCGATGACCAATGCCCTTTGGCTACCCTAGGGGATGAGGTGATAAGGTCTTGGCATGGAATTGAGGAACACAAATGGGAAGTCTCTACGGCCCACTGCAACAATGAAAGCACCAGGGTTAGCATCCAGTCTGAATGCTTTGCAGATGGACACTGCCGTGAATGCTACCGTGCGGGACAACGCTGTTAGCAAAGAGTTCTGGATCTTGGCTGGGTGACAAGTGTGCAGAAAGCTAGGAGAAGGGGCTCTTCTCCACGCTCCCTTCCCTCTGCCCCACCACACAGCGTGCCCCAAAGGTGGGCTCTCAGCACCCCATGCCACAGGCTCATGCTTTTACCCTCTTGAGGTGGGGATTCTGCTTGCCACGGCTGTCGGCAGGAAGAGTCCTGTACATCTGTTGGCAACAAGATAAAAACTTAAGCTCCATCCCGACTCTCTTGGGACCAACTCGGTAACAGTGGGAGATTTAGGCAAGAATTCAGGGTTCACGTTTATATATATTCCCCAGCCCAAGACTTCCCTAACCAGCTGTCCACAATCCCACCAGTACCAAATTCCATGATCTGCGACAATTTTCTGCCCAACTGCCTCTAATGAGGCTTCCTACACAGACCAAGCACTGTGGTTAGTACAAAGGTGGAATGATGTGTGTTTCGCACAGTGGTATAAGATTGGAGGCGTGCAGTGAAAGGCTCAGGGGAGGAGGGTTGGCAGGGAAGCTTTCCACAGCAAGAAAGGTGGGGAGAGGAAACCGGATGAGCAAAGGACCTTTACAGAGCACAGAGGAGACTCTGGAGTGGGGAGCAGGCCTTGATAGGAACAGGGGAGCGGGGCTCAGGTTACTGAGGGGAGAGGTACGTAGAGACTGGTGGCACTCTCAGTTAATACAGAGGATCATGGGAAATCTTAGGACAGGCACAAGGCTGCCTCAGTGAGCTGAGGTGGCAACTGTGGGGACAGGAGGACCACACTGTCCACTCAAGGTAACTTGAGATGTCCATCCTTGGGAAGTGGATGCTAGTGTCTGGGGTCTGGCCTCATCCAGTGCCGATGCCACACTGCCACAGGCAGCATGAGCCCAGCACCAGCCTCTGGCTCCCGCTCAGTTCCGGGACATTGCTCACCTGTCCTCTTGCATAACTCCTTGGCCTCTCCACCTTACGCCTCAGAGTGCAAAGTGGAGATGGTGGTGGGACCTGCCCCACAGTTACTATGGGGACTGACTGAGTGACTGAGGGGTAAAACAAATGCTCAAACTGTGAGCCCTTTTTATTTGTTTTTGAGACAGGGTTTCTCTGTGTAGACCAGGCTGGCCTCAAACTCAGAAATCCGCCTGACTCTGCCTCCCAAGTGCTGGGATTAAAGGTGTGCGCCACCACTGCCCGGTTGTGAGCCCTTATTAAGAGGAGGCACTGGGCAGTCACAGCGGCCAGCACGGCTCAGTTCTTAGGCCAGGGGCTTCCAGAGGAGGAAGGCCTGGAAAACCAGATGCGTCATTAGTGGTTACTTTTGAGGTAGGCTACCTTCCTTATGAAAATATCCTGTCACAGATCCTGCCCTCAGAAGTGGCTTTTTAAAATGTATTTTATAGGGTTTCAGCTCAAAGGTCAGCAAGCCATTCTGTGTGCCCACGGTATAGGTGTGTCCACCCTGAATGTGAGATTGTGCGGTCAACAGCCACAAGTATCTGGTGGCTTTCAAATGCTTTAACCATCTGCTTGGAGCGTGAATGGGTGGCTGGGTTGGTTAGAAGAAACTATAAGCCAGAGAGCAGGCTGTCAGTATCAGGAGGAGCCAACCCCATGCAGGGAGGCCACACGAAGCTCTCTTGTGCACATCTTAACCATAGTGCATCAGGCAGCAAAACAAACAGGGCTACTGTAAGTGAGGTCCTACAAAAATGTGTGCCTCTTGGACCTTACGGATGTTGGATCTGAGATGAATATAGTTTATGCTTTGGTCTACGGCTGTCCTCCCATGATAGGGGCTAGGCCAGAATATGCAGGATTTGAATGCACAGGGCCCTCATCTGGGGTCCCGACAGGAACTGTTTGCTTGTAACAATGAAGGTTGTTTTTTTTTTTTTTTTTGCTACAAGTCATCTTTTAAAAACTTATCCCTGAAAAGAGTGGCTACTGAGCTGGTCCCTACATTCGTAGTGTAGGTGGTAGGACAGACAGGACATAGAACATGCAGAGGGTCACCTGCTGGCCACTGCGCGCCCGGCAGGAAGGTGGAGTAGGGGGAGGAGAGAGAGTAATCACTTTTTTGGGGCAGGTCCGAGAGCGCTCCTTTTCCCGTCGCTTTTACACCAACAGACACAAACAGAAAGAACATGATTGAAACAGGGCCTGGATGGAGACTGTTCCTGGCAGAGATGAGGAACATTTACATATGTGCAAAGCATCCTTCAAGAGGCTCCTTCCTTGACCACCCTCCATGGCACCTAACTCTGTGTTCAGGGTGATTTATCAGGTCTCTTGTTTTTCATCTTGGACCAGAGCCTCAAACGAAGGTGGCCTAGGTAACTGAAGAACTGGGGAAACCTTGGTGTAATGCTCTGTAATGTCAAGGGTCAAGGGTCAAGGGCTTTATCAGGAAAGATGGCCACCCCAAAATGGGCCTGATCGTAAGCACATGGAAAAGGTAGATGGCCCCTATGGGATATCATATGGCGTATGCACACCAGGTCACACTGCAGCAAAGCACATCCCCACTAAAGCCTCCTGTGGCCACGCTCCATCAATGCCTTAAGCCCTTCACTCACATCTAACAGTTCTAAAAACTACCAAGAAATGCCAGCCAAGAGGCTCTACAGATTAACTGCAAGCTCATCCTTCATCCTGCCTGTACCCCTTCTTCGTGGGTCGGTCCACGGTTCCCAGAGAGGCTTCTCAGCCATTTGAGAAACAAGCACACATTACCCCGGGCCTCTCTGGTACTTTCCAGGAGATTCTCAGCTTCCTGTACAGACTGCTGTACTGGGAGGAGGGCGGGGTGGGGAGGTGTGGCAGCTGTAAGGTCAGAAAAACATCTCCACTGTGTGTTCCCACCTCACATGACAATCTGCTCCCAAAGCTAGGCTGGTCCATGGGCCGTCTGTTTGCAGGATGTACTCCTGAGATCAAAAGGAAAGGGAGGGCAAAGGACGAGCCGCAGTGTTTATGCTGGAAAGCGCAGCACGGAGCCACTGGCAAGCAGAGTTGTTGCCCATTTTCTCCCTTCCACACGATGACCTAAGTTGGAACAGGTTCTCGGGCCAACTCTGCCAAGGAATGCCACGCCTGCCACACCTCCTGCCTCAGAGGAGAACCACTTCAAGAGACACACAGTGAGTCACAGTGCTGTCCAGCCTGTTGGAGATGAGTGGCCAACAGTGGCCCAGGTACCCCTTGCTCTGAGTCCCTATTCTCTGGACACATCTCTAGCTTTCAGGAGATAGTCACAATTAGAGGGCCAAGCCCATATGTCAGAGTTGCAAATGATGAATGTGTGTATTCGAAGGGACAGAATGTGAGGTACAGTGTGTCACCGTCACTACTGTGGGCACTGTGTAATTCATGATTCAGTGTAGCCTAAAGGACCTGATGATCTAAAGTGGTTTCACTGTTCATGGTCACCAAGGCTCCTCTCATCTTCCCAAGGCTAACCTGATGGTGACAGTAAGGGGCCGGATGACAAGTCCAAGAGGCAGGAACAACAGCCAAAAGCTGTCCCTACATGGGACCTGGCACAATGCTGCTGGCTACTGGGCTCCATGAGAAGCCGGTGTAGAACCAGGTGCCTGGTGACCTTCCAAGCTGCCAGGTCTGCCCACACCAGGACAGAGGCCAAGACCCAGCCAGCAGACTCTGAGCCACATAAGCTGTGCCCTCCTTCCCGGCACAACCAACAGAGCTGCACCAGCCCAGACTGCACACAGAGCCACCCATGTCACAGGTGATACCAGACCTTCCTCTTCTGTTCTTCTGGTCTAAAACCTCAGCCTTTTCCAGGAAGGATAAGACTTTACAATCCCAAACTCTGGGTTACGATTCACCTATTCCCTTCCATCAAGGCTTCAAGCAAAGGACAAAAAAAAAAATTAAAACACGAATTCTTGATGACATCCTTCAGAAGGCCTCCCTCTATGAAGCAGTTCCTACTGAGGCAGGAAGATTACCTTCTGTTGTGAGTGTGCGCACTGCTCCTGCATTTTCCTCCTCCCTCCCTGGGCCCTGTCTTCCACGTGGAGTATTACGAAGTTAGAAAGAAGCATTTTCTTCCAAATGCAATTTCAGTAACACCCCACTCAGCGCTTCCTAGCAGCAGAGCTGGTGAGGCTGGCCCAGGGAGAGGCTAACTGAACCCATCTCGCAGCACCTCAGCGTCCATGAGAGTGACGTGACACCTGTTACTTGAAAACTCATCCAGCATCGCTCCCAACCCCAGCGACAAACTGTTCAACTGTGACGCTGGGGAACAAATGGCCAATGCTTCCCTCAGCCTGACTAGTCTTTCCTTCTGCCCATGAGTGGGCTCCGGGAGTTCCTGAGAAGGGGTGTTTTATTTGTTTTGGGATGGTACGAAGGATGGAACCCAGGGTCTCATGAATGCTCTGCCACTGAGCGACCGTCACAGCTCCCAAGTCCCTCACCAAAACATGAGGACAGAATCCTAAGGTGGGTGGGGAACCACCCTTAAACATTTTGTATAGGTCTGAAAGAAACAAATGCCTAACTCACGGCTAGTTCCATATTTCCTGCCTCAAACCAAAGGCCTTGCTTCCCCAGTTCTCACAAAGGACAAAGGTCACCCGGAGATGGGCTACTAAAAAGCCAATTTGGGAGCAATGCTACAGCAGCAAAGACCCACGGGCTCATGGCCATATCCTGACAAGTCCCCACATCATTCAAGCTGCCTTCAATACCAAGTCAACAGCCTTCCTAGACACTCCTCAAATCCCAGGGAGTTAATACAGCCACAGAATCAGACCAACACTGTCTGCCAAATGTTTCCCAAAGTCACCACTCACAGTCCAGTGCCTTCCTGCCCCGGTGACCTAGGCTTTCAGGTGGGCCAGGAGCAGGAATGAGGTGAAAGGCCGGTGGCAGCCCATTCTAGACCCCAGCAATTCCTTTACCTGTTTCCACTGGGGGATGGGAGCAGGGCGACCCTGCTTTGGCAGGCAGCAGGACGGCTGGCTGACCCCACGCTCTTGTGTTGGCTATGACACATACAGGCCACGTGGGAGTGGGGGCAGGACATGGAGACAAAGCAAAATAAAATACATTAAGGTAGAAGACACGGAAAAGTACCTGTGGAGGACAGACACACATCTATAAACCGTGAAGAGGTGGGCAGGCTAAGTTATCTCTTAGGAAGTTACATTAATAAAGGAAAGACATGGCGTTTGTCCCCAGACCAAACATAAGTGCAGCAACGGGGAGAGGGGAAAGGGGGAGTTGACAAGCTGTGGTTTTTGTTACACTTTTCCCAGCCTGAGTTCTCTAGGGTCTAGACTACTATCTGATTTGGAAAACTAACTCCCCCATGAATGAAGAAAGCAGCCTCGCACTGGAGGGCACTCTGGCCTCCTGAGGTGGGGCTGGCTGAGTTTGCAGCAATCTCTACTGCTCCAGAGTAAGCTACCCTCCCTGCTGTGACACAATGGGAAAAGCCGGGGTGGAGACTTTAACCCAAAACCAGGTCTGTGAGCAGAGAAGATAAAGAGAGGCTGAGCCCGTTCTCCTGTCCTCCCAATTCCCTTTCGGGGGATCAGGGAGCGCTGTAACACACTTCAGAGACTCTGAAATTGCCTGGCCTTTCTCTGTAAAGAAGTTAGGTGACTTCTGTGGAGCAAGGAGGGACAAGATGTGTGTGGCTGCTGCTGGACTCTCACATGTGGCTTAAGGAGAGCACCTTAAGGGCTCACATTCCTGGGAAAGAATCTTAGCTCGCAGGAGCACGCGCATCCCCGAGACTGCACGGCTGTTATCTTATCAAGGATGAGAAGCAACTAAAGCATCCACCACAGCTAGGGACGGAGAAGAACACGGTGTGCACACACTCTGAAGATGCCCCTGTGAGCTGAGAGGTCACCGGGGTATGCCATGGTCAAAAACCAATGGCAGAAAAGGAAGCGTGTCCCCAGAGTGGTCTCCACCATGAAAACAAGAATGTCCCCAGAAATCGTCCAGTAAGAAACGAAGCAAAATTAACAGACTGTAGATGCCTAAGTCACCTCTACTACACTTTCCAGGTTTCCTCCAATGAGCCTTGTTCTTTTTCTTTTCTTGAGCTGGCTTATCATGATGTGGGCCAGGCTGGCTTTGAACCCACGATCTTCTTGCCTCGGTTCCCCGAGCATCGCTTTCACACCACTGTGCCAGCCGCATGCTTCTTTTGTATGTAATTCAAGTGTGTATGTATGTGAACATAAGTGTGTTTATAGTCATCCAGACAAATACTGTTTAGATCCCTCTACTGATTCTCGTCACAGATTCCTTGAACCTGAGGCAAAGCTAACACAGCTGTGAATGTGTAAAATTCAGACAAGAGTCTGGGGGCTATGGCATGACGCTGCATATAGCTGCACGGAGACCTTCCTTTCTGTACCATGTGGTCATTCAGGAGCTGAGCTTAGGGCTTACCTGTCTCCTCACTCCAGTGGACTGAGCAGGTGCGTTCTCTTCAAACTTGGCCAGCAGCTGGGTTGCCATGTACTTCACTTTGTTCTGGTTCCCAACGGCAGCATCCATCCGTCTGTCCGTCAGGGTGCTCACCAGGGTCGGTCTTTCTCCTTTGTAGCTCCGGGGAGGCTCCTCCTGCCCAGCAGAAAGCAAGATTCAAGAGTCAGGATGGGTCCCAGGTAACCTCTGATAATCTTCTCTCCATGTGTGGGCAGGAACTGCACAGCAGCTTCAAGGTGTTTAATGGCACTTTGCAATGTTCTAACATGAAGGGTCAGTAAGATGCAAGGCACCAGTGGGACACACAGACCTGTGCTGGCATCACCAGATCACACATTTGGCAAAGCATGCCCTAGTCACCTCTACTACACTTTCCAGATTTCCTCCAATGAGCCTTGTTCTTTTTCTTTTCTTGAGCTGGCTTATCATGATGTGGGCCAGGCTGGCTTTGAACCCACGATCTTCTCGCCTCGGCTCCACGAGCACCGAGTTCACACCACCGCGCCGGCTACGCGCTTCTTTTGTAATTCAAGTGTGTATGTGTGTGCCGGCGTGCTTTGCCAAATGTGTGATTTTTATGAAGAGAAAGTCTGAGCACACACGTGTGCACGTTCCTTGCTACTTTCTGGAAAATACAATGAAGTAAAAAAAACCCAGAGACTCTCTCCTAAGAGATGATTATGCAGAGGCCTATCGATAGTAACTTCAGAGTTAATAATTTAAACCAGGTGGCTGAAGAGACAGCTCAGTGGTTAGAAGTGTTTACTGCTCTTGCTGAGGACCCAGGTTCTATCTCCAGAACCCACAGCTCGCAGCTGTGTAATTCTAGTTCCAAGGGATCTGATGCCCTCTGACCTCCCAGGATAGCTGCATGCACATATATATATGTAGTGCACATAAACTCACACAGGCAGACAAATGTATACATTAAACAAACAAACAAACAAACAAACCCTCAACCTGAAAACGACAGTTCAGCCCATCAGTCCTGACCCAAGCCACGATGCATCTCACCTCCTCTGACTGACTGGTTTTTCTCCTCTTTCCAGCCCCATCTGAATCCTTTTCTTTTTTATCCTGCACCAAGAGAAGATGCAGATATTAGCCTGGTTACCTTCCCTGGCCATTAGCTCTGCCTGACAACACTGTTACTGTGACTGGTCTACACATACCTTGGGCGAACGCTTCCGAGAGATGGTCTGTCCGAGTTTGCTCAGGAAGGAGATGGGGGATTTGGTGCTGGCTATCAGGACGGCTTTCTCCTCTGCATTCAGGTCGAGGGTGTCTGTGAACCGGAGAGAGCAATGTTTACTAAGGACGGTGCCACAATGTCTTAACCAGATCCATGCTCCCTTATAGGGGACTGGCAAGAAGGAAGCTCACAGATCTCCAATGTGTTACTGACTAGGACAGAGCATGTGTCTTCTTAGGAAACAGCACAAAGGTCTAGACACTTTCTTTTCACTCACACACACAAAACTAACCCCATTCCTTACACTTCAGGTGCAGCAGCCCACGTGCCTGCTTTGTAAAGGCTGCACTCTCTGCCTGTGGCCATCATAGCAGATTGCCTAAGTTAAATTTTGATAAAGGAAACTTCAGGCTGGGGTGGAGGGTTGAGAGGTACGAGACACAGGGCTGCCAGTTTGGGGGACAGCAGAGGCCATGTTCTTAGTTGTGTCTGAAGAGGGGCTCTCAATGAATAGGGCTACTCAGGGTTCAGGGTTTGTGTTATAAAAATGCATATTCATATGCATAACCATATATGGGCTTGAAGACACTGTGGGGAGGAGGGTACAATTAACTGTGGATTCTTCCTCTTCCTCTTCCTTCTCCTCCTCCTCTTCCTTCTCATCATCTTCTGTAGGGAGCACACACGTCTCCTACCTGTGTGGTGGTCAGAGGGCAGCTCTGTGCAGTCAGTTTTCCCCTTCTGCTTTTCTGTGGGGTCCAGGGATTGAACTCAGGTCACCAAGTTCCTACTGTCTGGTGGGAAGTACCTTTACTGAGCCACCTTGCTGGTTGGTATTCTAATATTATATGAATAGCAATAGCAATTTTGAGTATAGTAATTAGAAATGATAATGAGCCGTTGCCATTTATTTGGTTAGTTGTCAGTGTTACACATTCTTAGTATAACACAGTATTATTACAGCCATCACTCTCTTTTTACACAGGGAGGCTGAAATGTAAGGAAATTTGAGAGCCTGCCCAAGGTGGAACACGTGGAAATGCTGGAACAAACCCCAGGCCAGACGCTGTGGCCAGGACTTTGAAGTACAACGTTTGACTCTAAGTGGTGTCCTAGGTAGCTTTAACTGTCACTTACCATAACCCAGAGTGACTGAGAGGAAAGCCTTGATTGAGTAACTGCTTAAGTCAAACTGGGCTTGGGGGAGGGGGCTGTCTTATCATTAATGGATGCAGGAGAACTCAGCCCCGCTGTGGCGGCACCATCCCTAGGCAGAAGGCCCTGGGCTGTATAAGAAAGCTGTGGGCAAATGGACCAGAGAGTAAAGCAGCCAGCAGTGTTTCTCTGTGGTTCCTGCCTTCAGGTTCCTGACTGAGTTCCCACCCCCACCTCCCTTGCCGATGCACTGTGACCTACAAGTGTAAGCCAAGTGAACCCCTTTCCTCCCCTGAACTGCTTTTGGTCAGAGCTTTTATCACAGCAACAGAAAAGGAAACTGGAACAGGTTGCAACAGAAATACTTTTTGGAGCCCTACTAAGTGTTGGCCAAGGCAGCAGGCTAAGGGCCAAGAAAATATCTCTGGGACTAAGAGGGAAACATTGCAAGGGAAGCAAGAGAGGAAGAGGGGCTGAGAACCCAGCAAAGCATAGAATCAAAGAAGCAGTGAAGGAGAGGAAGCACCGAGAGACATCACTGCAGGGTACTGGCGAGAGGAACACCGAGTATACGAGCAGAGAAACGGAGGCCCAGGGATGTAGCTCAGTTGCTCACTTGTAAGGAGCTTATTCATGAGACCCTAGGAACAACCACACACACACATGCACATGCACACACATGCACATACACACACATGCACACGCACATGCACACACACAAATGAAAAAATAAAGAGGTAAGAAATGAGAAAAAGATCTTGGTTGGACTGGGAAGAGTCTTTGCAGGGCACAGGGGCACAGGACAGTTTGGGCAGGATGCTACAAAGGGAAGCAACATTACAATATACAAGTCTAGCAGGAGTCACTTTTGCAGAGGGGATGAGTCTGACAGAGGCTGGGGGAAGGTGGCAGAGTTGAAGAAAAAAACCGTTAGATGGGTTGGCTTTGCATACTTATAGATTGAGAAAGACCCTGAAAACAGCACATGGTTAATAACACACTGCTGACAGGGGTCGTGTGAAGCAAGGTTCTAGAGACTTCCCTGATGCACAGGCAGGAGGCCACAACCCCACCCCTGAGCTCACCGCTGGAGGAAAGCGAGTCCTTGAACATCTCGTAGAACTGCGTGAGGTACATCACCATGGACAGCTTGTCTGGCTCCCCGACCGAAGCCATCTCCTTGCCCGTCATGATGGGAGAGATGCCCAGTTCCTTCTCGGCGATGTCAAAGGCCAGCTGATTATTCTTCTCCACGTTTTGCTCATCCAAAGAATCAAAGTCTCTGAGAAACAGGACAAAAACAAACAAACAAACAAACAAACAGATCAGGTTGGGCTAACTGTCCTCAAACCGTAACACAGTATCCTGTGCCACTGCTGTGCCACTGCCGTCTCAGTTCCTGGGCTAAGGTGCAGGGAGTCCGGCACTATCCCTGGGTCAGAGGGCAGATCAGCCTGCCTGGACCCCCAGGCTTCCTCCTGACTAAGGAAATGCACAACAACTTTGGGAGAAATGACTATAGGTCTCCCTCAAAGAAAAGAAAGGGGCTGGGGGGGAGGGCGGTGGAGGGAGAAGATGTGATGGGTAGAGAATCTTGCATCTTCCGGGGACACCAACTTCTTACTATAATGTAAGCTCAGGACAGGAACTCCCTTCACAAGTCTTCCCGCACGCCTGTCCACAAGTACAAAGGAAACTAACGTCCCAGAGTGATATGACGCTGTCTGCAGAGAGCACTCCATGTCCTGGGGCTGTCACTTGCCCTAACAGTGCTGGTAAATTCTACTCAGCTTTCTTCCTGAGGGGAATTCTAAAACCTTCCTCAGGTTTTTCCACTGCTGAATCTCCTGAGCTTTCCCAACCATCTCCACTAATCAACACCCCCCGCCCCCGCCCCCCCCCCCCCCCCCCGCGCCCCACTAGGTTTTAAGCTCTTGCTGCTAAGGAAGTGATGGCGAGGTTTTTCCTCAGCTGACTTCACACTATCCTGGCAGCTCTCAGTTTGTGTTAACCCACTGACCTCAGGGAAATTTTTTTTTCCCCATTTAAAACAAATTACTTTTCTCTTAGATTAAGCCTATTAAGGCCCGAACGTTGAACGCTCATCTTGAATACAGTTTTGACGGTGCTAAATCACCCACTGAGGAGGGCCTTCTGACCTTGTCTCAAGTCTTCTTCAGGCTACACTCGGGTGTCCCAGCAGGACCCTTGGCTCCGCCCTACCCACCCCTCTACTCCTTTTTCTTCCTTGCCTTCCCTTTCAGACAGAACAGCACACACACCTCCCCACACACACCTCAGCTTCAGAAACTCTGTCCTGCCACTCAGCTGTTCTCCCTCCTCGCCCTTCCCCAGTGCAATGTGCATCAGAGTCCTTTACATCAAATATTTCCCCAGTCGTTTAATTTTACCTGGGAATTGAATCCCAAAAGCCTGTTGTCTGCTAGGCAAAGGCTACATTCGCACCTCTCCATATTTATTTAATTCTTTCTAGAAGACAGTTTCAGTCTGAGGCTCTCAACTCTCCTGCTTAATTAACCCTCTCAAAGCTGGGACAGCAGGTTAGCCCTGCTGCAGCTGTTTTGTCTTGCGGTACTAGGGATCAAGCCTAGAGCCTTACGCGTGGTCCTCGTTGTTAATCCATACCATGCAAGGCTGGTTTTATTAGCTCTTGCACCATTAGCTTGCTAATGTCACAAAACAGGGGCTATGCCTTTTAGGAGTCCTCAACCAGTCATTAAAACAACAGGCAAAACCTGGACCTAACTATAAAAAAGGCAGCCAAGATAATCCACCATGCTGTGCTTCTGTCTCCGACTCTGTTTGGCTTCCATAGTAACTAAGGTCTGTGGGGTGGGGGGGTCTGAGCGCTTGGTTCTGAGCTGACCTGAGGCCACTCTGTACTGACTCTGTAGGTGGATGGATGAGTCAGAGATGGCTTATCAGAGGGACAGCAGGTGAAGTGATGTTGCATGAAGTGCAGGGGCGAACGCTTACAGAGAGTAACATCTCTAAGAGAGAAAATGCCCAAGACCATCATCGTAAATCAGGTAAGAATCTATTGTTTTCTGTGGGGATGAGCCAGCCAAGTGTTCAAGCCAGGTTTCCCTTGTGACCAACAGCATCTGGGAGAGAGCTAGCCAAAAATGGAGAGTTCAACCCGGGGCCAATAAACAGTTTCCTTTTGTTCAAAGTTAACAGGCCCAGGTGGGTGTTAAAACTAGTTGTGGATCTTCTGAATGCTTGACTTTTTTTTTAAAGCTAATTTTTGGGGGTTGAGTTTTAAATATAAGGAAGGCAAAATCTGGGCCTTCTCGAGAGAACATTTCACCATATAATTCATACCAAGAAAAAGTGTAAAATTTGCATAAGGGGCTCCAGACTCCTCCCTCGGTAAATATAAAATGAAACTGGTCACGACTTACATTAGATCGGGGCGGTATCTGTGGATGATCGCACACAGGGCCAGGCCACTTTTCCAAGACATAGTGAGATCTGTCACATTGACTCCTGAATAGCCGTCTGTCTGCCTTTGGCACCACCCCAGCAATTTGCTTGAACGAGCTACAGACTCTAAAACAATAAAAAATAATTACTGAAGTGTGCTTACCTCATGTTTGCTCTGCAGCACAAATATGCAGTTTGAAAAAAAATTACCGAGGGTAGGGACAAAATGTCAGTCCTATTTTCAGCAGAAGACAGTAAAGCCCAAGTTGAGGTCTGTCACCGGCATCGTGACGGTTTCATGATGATACAATTTTAGGTACCACCTATCCGATTCCTGGGTCAACGGCCCAGACAGATACCGATACCTCTGAGCAGGGTGACAAGGACCTGCCACTCTGAAGCCATGTCCCAGCAGCACTCCTGGAGACAACCGGATGGCAAAGTGCCACCTGCGGAGTTGATACCTCGCTGGCAACAGAGTCAAGATCTCCCAGGAGAGTTGCCTGGCAACAGGCTGAGGAAGCTGGTTCCTCCCCAGCAACACCCAGGGGATTAGATTAGAAAAGGTTTCTCCTGTAGTACCTTAAACCCAAGCAAACAAAACCCTAGTCTTGCTTGCTAAGGTCCTGACTGAGAGCCAAGTGAAGAGACTGCGGGGCCAGGCCAATCAGACCACAACCGGGCCCTGGCTGGCAACCTGTGTTATAAACAGTCACATGTGGAGACCACTACAAGGCAAAGACACACATGTTTTTCTGCCTCGCTGACGTGTCTTCATCTTGAGGAGGAGTTCTGCTCACACTTAAGAGAACCTGTGAGCACTGACCTGTGTTTGAGGCGTCTGCTCCTGGCCCTGAGGCAGCGGGTATTTTAACTTTACACTAAGTCACCTGGAGACTTGCGAGCAGATTAAAAATGACTGTGCTTAGAACCTTGCACAGTGGTCTTTCACAGTGACCCCGTAGACTGAGACAACTCCTGGCTCTGACACTGATCTACTTAGGCGTTGCCCGTGTCTGTATACCTATCCATGCACATCAGGCCACCTCAGAACCCCAGGTGGACACAGGAATGGTTGAGCGATACCGTCTCTGTTCTAAGGGGTTGACACCCCAGAGGAGAAAGAAGAGGTTTCCGACTGCCTGCAGGTTTTCACCTCTACCGTCACATCTCATGACCACATTAAATCAAACCGTTCAAGAGAGACGCCAAACCCCTCCGGCCGCCTCCATCTTCTTGCTTGCAACATAAACCAATAAACCACAACCACCTACCTGCTATCTCTCAGGACAATTAACTGTCCGTGCCGATCCATTGTGGTATCTTCAGACTTTTAATATTAACAACAATGACAGAGCTGTTGCTGTTCCCACCCACTGTGCGCCAAGCGCTGTGGTGAGCAATGTGCCAGAGACCTCCCGGCCACAACTGAGAGCAGGATTGTTTCCAGATCACAGGCAAGGAACCTCAAGTTCCGAGGTGCTACGTCCTATGCCCACGGCCACCCGATTTACACATGGCACAGGTAGGCCTGAGAGCTGTTTGTATTTGGCCCAAAGTCCAGGTTCTTCTGTGATCAGCCCCAGAGTCTGGCTTTTCTGACATACAGACTATGGAACTGTTTCCTAAACAGCCTCCCTGCACCAAGTGTATTTTCCCTACTCAGTCTGTCCTAATGCACCCAACCCGTTGTACTCAAGGCCGCTCTCCAAGGATAATCTCCAGCAACCCTCCAATACACACGAAATACAGAATGGCCTTCGCGTCTGCCCCGGCATGGTGCTGCTGGCTCAGGACCCAGCTAGATGGCTACTGACCACATTTCTACAAGGCCTCTCCTAAAACGTGGGTGTGTGTATGGCTGACCAGGAGCTTGTGTGCACTGGGGACACTTTGTCACCTGTTCTCTCTCTTTCTCTCTCTCTCTCTCTCCAGGATCTGTAACTGATCGTGGTGGGACACTGACCTCCAAGTGTGACAGCCATTACTATCGTCATCAAAGCAGCCATCATTAATGCCAAGAAACCCTTAAGCTGTGGATGCTCCCTCAGAGGAGGGAGACACCTCCCTCCCACCTTTTCAAAACTCTGCCTCGGCTGAGCACAGTCTTAGGAGGTACCAGTCAGACAGACAGAAGGCAGGCGGTTAACTGAAGGGAGGACTCCACCTCTCCGCTATGGAGAAGCATCGTCTCTGAGAGAGGGACTTTCAGTGATGTGGATGTCCGGAGGTCACCTGTGTCCCTGCAGGCAAGCTTATTAACTCACTGGTGCACAGAGCTGCCCTTGAGTGGACTCAGTACTTTTGTCTATTGTTGGTTCCCTATGTGGGACAAACAGACATTCATTTATTATTATCTCCCCAGCAAGAGTTCATACAACAATAATTTACCTCTACTCTTACACTACATTAGACCACAGCACTTTTCTCTGTGTTCGAGGACTGTTCTGTGCATTCCAGAACATGTAAGCAATATTCCCAAGTCCTATCCACTAGGTGCCACTAGCAAACCTACCCCAGTCATGACAGTCAAAACACACCCTGGCAGCCATCTAATAACCCCAGAGGGTGACACCACTGGCAGCAGCTCTGGGCCTTTGATAGCACTGTGGTCATGCAACGGCTTGACAGATGAGTGGAGACTTCTTTCAAACAGGCTAGCCCATTATGGAACTCACCATTTCGAGTCAGCTTGGGAGTGGTTCGGGAATTCACCAGGTTCTCCATTTCCAGATGGATATCTTTTGTTTCTCCGCTATCGTATAAATGGCGCACCTGGCACAAAGTTGAAAGGTTGGGAAGGAAACGCAAACCCTGAACAACAACTCCCCACTTAAAAGGAGAATGACCAAGTCGACGATCACAGAGGCCAGCTGGTAAAGTCTATTATGTTTACTTTCTGGTAGACCTGGGGGTTGAGGTTAGGGTCTTGCATGGCTAAGCAGAGCTGTACACCATGGTAAAGCTTTGGCAGAATCTACCTGACCACCTTAGAGCTTTAATGGAATGAAGTTACCGGAGACTCATGGAACCTGGCCGTAGGCGGCTGTGCTGAGAGTAAGCCAGCTGGCTCTGATCCCGGGGCTGCCCACCTTCACATTGTTCAGCACTATGCAAACACATACAAGAAGCCCGGAGACACCGGGCAGAAGGCAAAGAAGGAAAGCCTCTGGAATAAAGACGAATGTGTGAAGCAGGCTGCTTCCTGAAGAGTCTGCTCCTCGGGGCTGCTGTGCTCTCAAGTACGCCACTCTCGACAAGAAGGCGGCTTAACAGACTCTGGAGAACACGGTGCAAGGTCTAGGCTCATGCCTTCTCCTGGCAGAGCATGCCTGAGCCTTTAAAGCCCATCTGCCTAACAGTGATGCTGTGGGTGGGTAGGGGTCAGCACCTACACTTCTCAGGTGAAAACCAGGTTCAGGGAACGCCAAACCACCTGGCTGAGTGCCAGGTGAAGGGTGGTGATGCCAAAGTGACATCACCCTTCCCAACTACTGAACCAGCCGGCGTCCTTTCCCTCTCGCCACATGAGTCAAGATAAGTCCCACGTCAGAGCCAGCCTGGGCTTTGGAGTGAGTTCCACCTGAGCCTGGGTTACAGCACAAGTCATTCCCACCCTAACCCCAAACTCAAAACAAATGACCAACCAATAAAGAAAAAGAAGGGCGGACTGACCCTCTGTGATGAGTGTGTTAATGGGAAATAATACCTGCTTTTAACAACACAGAGACATCAACATGGATTACTTAGTGTGTGCAGTATAATAGCAAACACAGCTACACTCATTCCTACTGGAATATATACTGTAGAATAACAAACACTTATACACACTCCTATCTGATCTACTGACCAGTTATGAGCATCCTGAACATGGGCCTCGGTGTACAAAACTCTCAAGAAGGCTCTTACCTGGCTTGGCCTGAGGAAGTTGATGTTGATATTGGGGTACCTGGTGACAGGGTCGATGCTATATTGGCTGAAGTTTTTGCTCACGTTCTCAGGGGTGGTCTGAGGCAGCAACCTATAAATGCTTTCCCTGCAATGACATACAACCGTGTGCTCACATGCAATGACGTATAACCGTGTGTTCATAGCAGTAACAAGAAACAAGTCACTAGAAAGGTCAGCCAAACAGTCATCACAGATGAATCTATCTAATCAAACCCCCAGTTCTCAGTGATTCCATGGTCCCAGACCGGGGAAAGGGCCAGAAGGAAGAGCAGGGGCAGTGTAGTGGGCAGCGCCAAAAGCTGCTAATTTAGAAGGCTGGTACGTAGTGTGCCAGTATTGATTATGGATTTTAAGAAATTAAAAGGGAACATTGTGGCCAGCTCTGTAGGGTTACAGGGATGCAGAGTCTCATACCACGAAGTTATCTTTGCTGAACCTTCCCCTCAATAGCAGAATATTAAATCTGAAGTACGAAGGATATTTCGAAATTGCCTTCTCTGTTAGCACAGAGGACTGTCTATTCCTTGATGAGTCTGTCAGGGCTGTGGTTACTTGCCCAAAGGTCATATGCTGGAAGTCAGGACCTCAGCATGGTGCTGGTGACATGGTAGATGTCGTAGCTCACACATTTAATTCTAGCACTTAGAGGGGAAGTATGGAAGACTTTGGGACTCTGGACTAGGGAAACCTCTGAACACAGTCAGCACGGCCTAACAGGCCATCTTGGTAGGAGCTTAGAAGACAATAGCACTTAGAGCAATGTGTACTATGGAGGCCCTGCCCAAGGGGTTTTGGAAGGGAACAACATTAACAACTGGGCTAAAAGCCATTCTTGAGATACTTTGGGAGGGAAAAGAAGTGGCCGCCTTTTGCCTTTCTCTTAAGGCTGAAGTGTTTGAAACTGATTTTGTTGGCAGAAGAGATTTCAAGACAGCCTAATAGTGACTCTGTCACATGATTACTAGCACACATTTTTATGCAGGTCCACAATGAATGAGAGCAAGTGGGGCAAAAAAAAAAAAAAAAAGTACAGTTTGAGGAGAATTCAGGCACAAGGAAATTTAATGTTGGCACCAAGGCTTGTGCTGAAAGAGATGAAGAGGAGGAGAAAGGGGCGTGGGGTGGTGAGGTCCACACGGCTACCCTGCAGCTGGTGAGGGGAAAAGGCCTTCGGGTCTCCTCCTAAAGAGCAACAACCAGCCAAAGCTGCTGCAAATGTCACTCAAGCAGGGGCCAGGCTCCAGCCCAGGTGGGCAGCTGGACATGGAAATAGCAGTCTCCGGGTTCAGGCTTTGGAGTCACGAAGCGTGTATAAGTGCAGGTGCTGTGTGGTTAAGGAGAGACGCCAAGTCCAGGCATACTGCAGGGGAGTCCCTGCATGGAGGCGCCAAGGGGCTGCAGTGTGAAGCTGTGAGTGTGAAGCTCACTGTGCTGCAACCCAGGATAATAGAAGGGACGGACCCTGGGGATGTCTCCCCATCCGAGACATCCCAAGAGAGCGGCTCACAGGAGTGTAACTGGCCCACTGTGTGCTGCAGGCAGCACAGCTGGCAGGACGGAGCCTTCCAGACCTTTGGACGTCAGACATGGAACTACAGGATTGGGAGCTTCCCCCGTGGGTTTCTGTCTTGCTTTGGCCCAGTATTTCGCATTATATCCCCATTTTACCATCTGTGAATGGTAGTGTATATTCTGTGCCATTGTATTTGAAGTATGTAATTTGCTTTTTGATGTTATAGAAGCTTACAATTAAGAGATTACCTTGAGTCTCAGAAGTGACTTATAAACAGTGTTGAGTCATGGGCATTTTTGGATAGGCAGGATATTTATAGTAGGACTAAATGCATTTTGCATTACGATATGGCCACCAAACTATAGGGCCCCGAGGAGAGAAATGTGGTTTAAATGGGAGTGGTCCTCAAAGGCTCGTAAGTCTGAACACTTTGTCCCCAGCTGGTGGAACTGTTTGGGAAGAATCAGGAGCCTCGTTAGAGGAGGTGTGTCACTGGGAGGGGACTTTGAGGTTTCAAAAGCCCTTGAGATTTCTATTTAGCTCCCTCTCTGTGCTTCGTGCTTTTGGCCCAGAGGTGAGGTCTCAGCTATTGCTCCAGTGCCACGGCTGCCTGGCTGCCTGCCATCTTCCCTGCCATGAAGGTCTCTTGAAACTGTAAGCCCCCCAAAAAGCTTTCTCTTCTCTAAGTTGCCTTGGTCATTATGTTTTGTCACAGTAATATAAAAGTAACTAAGACAGAATCCTAGCAATGCTCAGTTTCATCCGGGAAATCTCACGCCATCTATTTCTCCTGGGCAAGGCAACCATCAAGTAAGCCCTTGTGTCCTAGCCTCATTCACAATCATCTGCTTCCAAACACCTGACACTGGGGGTTCAGGAGACGTTCACAAGCATGCCGGAGTTTCCCTTCCAGCTGGCCACGCCCACTGCCCTGCTGGCTTCTGAGTCACAGCTGCCAGCTGCTGCTGCTGCTGTGCTTCTGCTGCTGTGCTTCTGCTCACATAATTACTGGAAAGAATCCAGGGCCGGCCAGTGGGCAGACCACCTTGAGGTTCCTGTGATTTTATAAAGCAATACCTTGCCTTTCCTCTACTCAGACATGGAGGCATCTTTAAAGACAGAACCAAAAACAAGAGGAAGAACTTGCATGAGGCCAACTCCCCAGTCCTGTAAGAGGCACCCATGGCTTCTTCCCATTACCTTTCTGCCAGGACTTCCAAGGGGCTGGTGCCCAGAGACCAGCTTCGTACCATCCAGGCAGAGTCCATAGCAGCCAGAAAGCCCCGGGCTATTCCTGTCCCCATTGGCCAGAAAGGCTGCAGAGGAAAGAGACACAGAGTTCAAGTAACTCAGCTGTTACAGGAGGCAAGTAATCCAGCATCCCAAAGAGCCATCACCTTTTCTCCTTGCTGGCACAACTCCCGTAAGGGTGTAGCTGCTCAGTGAGGCCTGGACACCTGGCCTCACTCCTCACCACTATTGCCTCTTTACCTCGGTCTCTTATCTACCACTTAGTTCTCTGCGGCTTTCGGTACTCACCTCCAGGAGGCTGTCTCCAACCAAAGCTACTAGTAACTGGTGTCCGTTCTGTTCCCGGACCAAGGCGGCATTTTCAGAGGCATACATGCAGGTAAAGTCAAACATGGCCACGTCTGGCTGCCCGTAGTGATTGATGGCGAAATCCAGAGAAGGCAGCTGCTGCTGGGTAGAGAAGTCTGCGGCCTCCCGGGCATAGTTCAGCAGGGCCTCCTGGTCCACGTTCTCCCGGGAAAGCAACAGCTCCGTGTCTGTGTAGTCCTGTCCGGGAAGAGGGAAAGTCAAGATGGATGCCCACTTGGCTGGTTAGAACCCCACAATAAACATCAACCGCAGCCTTGTCTTGTGGTGTTCCTCCCACAACGTGGTCTTCAGTCCTAAACAGAATCTTTTATGCCAATTAAAAGGAAAAGGGATTGGGGAGTGAGTGTGTTGGTTGGTAGTGAATCAGCTTTGCTGCCTAAACTGACCTGGCTTTTCCACTCACTAGGAGGAAATCTACTGTAATCCTGACCCATCTATCTCAGAGTTGTTATGAAATCAGATAAACTAGCCACGTAACAGCAGCTCGTAATTAGAAAAGGCAGCTTTAAAGTTTAGGGCGCTTCCCATGATCACTTTAATCTGGGGGTCTGATTGCTTTTGGCAGCAAGAAATTCGGACTTATCACACCCGAAAGGAAACCTGAAAGCTTTAGTGCACAGAGAAGTGCAGTGTGGAGCAAGAACAGGTCCAGAAGATGAGAAGGACCACGCTCAAAACAAACTGGAGATTTCCAATTTATACAGAACAGAGGACTCCGAGAGGCTCTATGGAAATCCACCAGCAACACAAAACGGGCTCTCCATGTCAAGTCAAGTCTGCTCCCCTAAAGAGGGGCTGATAGGTTCCGAGTGCCCCTAGCAGGACCCAGCTACAACAATAAGCTGTCAAAGGCCAAAACACAGAGAATGAAGATGGCCATGGATATGGTTTGTTCAATGTTATGTGGCCACCATGACTTTAGTATTTAGCAGGATGAGCCCCTTACACTACAAAAATATAGGGGCAAAGTAAATCAGATCTCTGCACCCCAGGTGGCTCTTAATCAACTTTAACTGAAAACTCAGCTCTGCCTGGATGGTTGGTTTGAGTCTTCACTCAGTCCTCAGCATCCCACCTGTTGTAATAATGGCAACAGAAGGGCCCCAGACAATGAACTAGCCAGCTGTAGAAAGCACTCAGCCAACCACGCCTGGCCTTTGTTTGGCAGGGTACTCTGTACCAAGGGCTTTGTCTTGCCGCTCCCTCCACACACCACGGGGCTGCCATGCTGAGATGCAGACCCGAAGTTCACCATGGAAAGGAGACTTTGTGTCGCAAGCACGTGCTTGTCGGCTCTCTCTCCAGTCTGCTCTAGATAAAGCAGTGTTGTGACTCATTCTAAGAGGCCTGATGTGCTACAAAGGGCTCCCTAAGAGTCAGGGCTGAGGCTGAGGGGACTGCACAGGGCCAGGTCAGCGCGTGTGAGGCCTCTTCTATCCATTCATCGCATGGAGACAGTAATTTCTCACATCCCGATCTGTGAGAGCAACTGAGAGACAGCCACGATCCTTAAGGAGCCAGCCTGTGATTTAGATTTCAAGTCTTCAGCTCAGGGTCTATCATACAATTAGTCACCCAGAAAAAGACTGAGCTGGAACTGGCTAAGGAGAGACACCAGGCCTCTGCTGTCAATTAGAAAAAGCCTCAAATAACTGTCTCCTCAGCAACCACATTTGTGACAAAACCTGAGTCTCCGTCAGGCCACTGTAAACTCCAAGTGCAGCTTCTTGGCTCAACACTCGTCCCCAGGCCCTCCAAAAGAGGACCTTACTAAGGCAGGGCCTGGTGGGGCTGACATATAGTAGTCTCGGCTACTCAGAGGCCTCCATGTTCAAGGCTTGCCTGGGCTATGGAGCTATTTCAAGGCCAGACCAAGCCACTTAGTAAGAGCCTGTCTCAAAAGAAATACTTCTTTAAAAAAAAAAAGTCTAGAGAGGTAGCTCATGGCAGAGCTCTTGGCTAGCAATGCGCAAGGCCTTCGGTTATGCAATTTGCTATAACTGTAAATCAGGCTACCTAAAGTTAAACTGGCTAATTATACATGATGTGAAAGCTGCCAGTTGCTCTAAAATAGTCACCAAGCAGAAGAGGGGAGAGAGGAAGAGGTTGGGCTTATCCAAACAATATTGGCCGTGTTGGCCATGTTAGGGCTAGTCATAATCATGGCTGCAAAGGCCCTTTCTCCTCTCCTCCTCCTCCTCCTGTTTATAGTTGCACTTTTCTAAATAATAAGAATACTTTTTAAGTTAAACTAATAAGTAGCATCGGTTTCCAGATGTGTTCAGTGTCATTTTTTTCTTCCCTTATAGGGAAGAATAAAACAACCCCATTAGAATATAAAATTCTTCCCAGTGATTCTATCAAGCAGCTCAACAAAAATCTGTTGCCTGAAGGAAGCCATTGCTTACATGCAGGATCACCCCCTTGTCCAGCAAACTCTGCTTTTTGGCCGTCATGACAAAGTAGTGTGTGTCATCTTTGTAGTAGACGATGTTCTCTAAGTCAATACCTGCAAGCAGAAGACAGATGTGAGAATTCACGGGACTGGGGCATGAGGGTATCCACAAGGCGGGGCCTGAGTCTCGAGGAAAGGGCTGCAGAGCACCGGGCAGGAAAGCTGTCCAGGCGCAGACCCTCCCTTCCTGCACAGTGCATGGAAGCCAGGAGGTTTGTTTTCTTTTGTGCTGCCCTACAACTCACTACACACCAACAATGACCAATAGTAAACAAAGACACCAGAATGGGAAAAGGAGAGGCCAGTCTACGAGAGGGGATGGGTTGTTTACCAGGTAAAACCTCTGTGATAACCAAGGATGCTTGAGGAATCGCCTAGATTTCTAACAGGACAGATGCCTAACTGCAGACAGACAAATATTGAATTTTTATTCAGTTAACCTGAAAAGTATATATAATGGAAAGAAACCAAGCTCTAGAAAACACAATGAAGATACTTTTGTTTTGTTTTGTTTTGTTTTACTACAGCAAAATATCTATATCTATGCCTAACTCAATCCATCAGAAAACAGTCACACACAAGCCCATTCCTGACTAGCAATGGTTGCTGGTGATCTCAGATGACCTCAGGGAAGGCCAACAGTGATACCAAAGGTCAGGGTGTCAACCAAACCCTGCCCATGCAGCAGCAAACCTAGCTTGTACGGTAGGGGGAAGGGGCTGGGGAGGAGCTGGCAGAGGGCACAACAACAAAGTCAACCCCAGAGCAGCCCGGTCACTGTGCTGAGGACTGGCACGGGACGGCAGTAGTGTGGAAGTGTGTTAAAAGCAAGGACAGGCGTGACTAAAGAACAGCTGACAAAAGATACAGCAGTGACATCCAAGGCTATCACTCCCATGAGCCCTGAGCTCTGGAGGCACTGGCACCAACCTGTGGCTTCTCTCAGCTCCTGGAAAAATTTTTGGTTGAATATAAAAGCCACCCCGCTAATCTCCTCCACTTTGGCCTCTGCGGTTGTGTTGCGGTTGATAAAATTTGCTGTAATGGCAATGGCTAGCTTGCCACGAAATTCTTTTCGACGAAATCCTAGAGGGAGAGAGAGAGAGAAGGGGTTGGGTCTTCCAATGAGAGAATATGGGGGGCCAGAGTCAGGGAAAGTAGGCTGCTCACCTAACAGGAAAGAAAGAACACATGCAGGAAGTCCCGCCCATCATCACTGACAACTTGAGATCCAAACAACTGGATTGTTACTTAGTACAAAAGGTTACCCTTAATGTGAAGGGGCGCGGTGTGCCCGTCTCATCTGTGCATGGACTAAATGCTGTGGTATGAATATCTTTGAGCACAGCTCACGTCCTAGTGTCCTAGTGTCCTGTGAGAAAGACCCTTGCAGGCACTGACTGGGCAACACACTTGCAATCAATCTCTCAGGGGCGTGGTCTCAGGGACAGGCCAGCCTCCAATCTGTGAAAAGCCAGGCAAAGGAGCATAGGTGAAAGCCAGTACCTTCCAAGGTGTTCCTACGCCCATCTCCACCGATGATAACTTCAAATTCATATTCTGATACAGGATGAGTTTTGGGGTGCACCAATGCTCGCCATCCTATCCCTGTGGGACAAAAGCAAAACGAAGGTCAAAACCCAGACTAAGTCATAGGCCCACACAAAGATAACACCAAATCCTGATCCACAGAACCACGTGAAATACAACAAGGGGTGGCCTCAGGTAGGAAACCTTGACGAGAACTCACAAAGATTTTCTTTACCTTCACATTTTTTATAATATGAATGTTCGCCACACATACTATTGTGCCAAAGGCCTCTTAGGTAACTCGAAAGTTCAGAAAAGCCCAGGCTGCATTAACAAAGCCCCTTTAGTCACCGCTGAAACTGCCTGCAAGTTGTTCTGGCTTCTCCCATGGTCTCAGCTGTGCTCACTCACTAAGTGCCCTCATGCCTTCCTCCTCTGTCCAGTGGGACTCACGTTCATTCTCTTGGTCCTCGGGAGGCTGAACAAGTCCTTGGAATTCCACATTGACGTGGATCTCAATGCCCAAGATCAAGGCTACCTTCAAGAGGATTAGCTGGAGCTGACGGATACCTAGAAGAACACAGACATCTTGCCAAGGCAAGGGAATGGGGAGGCGAGAGCCCCATGGCGCATACCCTCAGGCCCATCCATCTTAGCTCAGGTTCCCAAAGGCTATCACAGCAGAGATGTGTTTCACGAGCTCTCATTTCTTTCTCCACATCGTAAAGGAAACATCAAACAGTGAAAGAAACATTCTGGATAAACTAGGCCACCGCGCTTCGGGAGCTGGGTGGTTTGAACGATCTGACATGACTCCCGAGACATCACAGAACAGTGGCCAAGGAGAATCACTCTTCTATTTCCTGGGTCCAGCGAGAGCCACTGTTATCAGCGGCATCCAGAGTCTTCAGAGGGAGCCACAGGAGAGGTGTGCCCACGGGTAAGAAGCCATTACATCTGCCTTTCACCCTGACCCCCTGCTGACCTCACATATTCCTACCCGATGCACAAAAGAAATCATAACCCCATCCTATCCCCACCACCAGTGACTTACGGTTGTGCAAACTGAGGTCCAACAGGACTGACAATCCTGCTCATCATCACAGTAATAAGCATGTGTGATGTCTAAAGGGTCCCCATCAGATCTGGAACCAATACCAGGTAACAGAGACAGAAATCCTGTCCCTGATCTAAGATACTGTCTGTCCTAAAATAAATCTGGCCACAGATGAGGATCACAAATCCAATCAGTCAACCCTTGGTCCTCTCTTAAGGCCAAATTTACCTGCAGCTTGTGACTAATGAGCTAGAGGACTCGCAAATCCCCTGCTAAGTCATCCTGGTTGTTCCTCTCCTCGGCTGACCACATCCTCGCGCCCTTCTGAGTCACACCCCCCAAAGACGCGCTGAGAGGCGAGCTAGCACACACTTTATTTTTGTAGACAACTGTGGGCTCTGAGATGCTTTACAAATTACAGCCTGGCAGATGGGCTGAGCACTTCCTCTTGCCAGTGGAATGTGGCAGCCGCCAGCTAGTGTTGAATAAATTGGTATAACCACTTCAAACAGCAAAAAGAGGTCTAATGGCTGAGTGTCTTTCCGGGTCACATATGGAGGAGCTCAGCACAACTGCTCCTTACTAACATTTCCCTGACTAATTAATGACTAATTAATGACAGGAAAAAGATTTCTCTAGCTTGGTGAGACAGACACTGTTCCAAACTGGTTTCAGTTTGAGCATTTACAGTCATGAAAACAGGAGCATCTTAGACAAACACAAGGCCCTGAGTTCACTCCTCACCTAACACAGACGCTCTCACGGTGGACCTGACATATGTGTCCAAGCCTCGACTCTGACTTACGTGTGTATGGTTGCCCAGGTCTGTCCCCATGGCCCTGTAGAGGCCGTGCAGGATCACAGTGCAGCATCAAAGCTATGCACTTCTCCCACTGAACTAAGAACCATCAGAGGGTTCAAATCCAACCTGTCTACCTTATTCTCAATGCCCACCCTTCCCTTCAACTGAACTGCATATACCATGGGTACAGGAAGAGTCCAAGACCCAACCAAAAATCTGGGGAGACATGGTTTCTCTACTGTAGTACTGGCTGTCCTAGAATTCTCTCTGTAGAACAGGCTGGTCTTGAACTCAGAATCTGTCTGAGTGCTGGGATTAAAAGTGTGCACCACCACACCTGGCCCCCAATTAAGGATCTTTAAAGCAAACTTTAACTCCTTTGGTACAAGAGCCCCACTTGGTTAAGAAGGCAGGTTATAGCCCAGGGTGGCGGGTGCAAATGCTGGGTGAGGAGGAAGACCTCACTTGACCCACTGAAGAAGGGGAGCAAGAAGAGCCAGCGTTACTCACTGATATGGTCGATGGCTCCCGCACAGAACTTGCCGTAGAATTTCTTGGCGCCCAGGCCTCGGAGATCGTGTATGGTGAAGGGCCAGAGATGTAAGACGTTGTTGCGGGAGAAGGCATCTCGCTTTTCAATAACCACCACCTTGGCTCCCAACAAGGACAAGTCGATGGCTGTGCGCAGCCCACAGGGGCCAGCTCCAATGATGAGACACTGAAAGATACAGGTGCTCTCAGGGCCAAGGCCACAGCTTTCAAGTCCCACATTCACCCCTATGTCCAAACTCCAGGACCGAGACGCTGGAAGCCTGACTAGGACCACTGAGTCCTTGCAGTGGCTTGAAGGACGAGCTCATGCTTGGTGGGCAGGGAAGACTGAACCCCTGGCAGGTCTACCTCAAGCAGCTTAGAGAACCCGTAGATCCGCAATCACGCCTGGGGCTACCACGGAAATGATGCCTAGGAGGCAACTTTTAAGACTCAAAAGTTCATGTACAGGAAAGATTTTTTTTGTCTTTCAAAGATTCTATCTATCTATCTATCTATCTATCTATCTATCTATCTATCTATCTATCCCTGTCTATGTATCTATCTATCTAATGTGTGTAAGCCTGAGCATATGTGTGTACACCATCTGTTTACCTCCTTCAGCAGAGGTCGGAGGCATCAGAGGCCCTGACAGTGAAGCTGTGCTCTATCTTGTTTTAAAATACATGTAGAGTGCTGTGCATGTGTGATTTTGGGGAGGTGGGGGGGGGGGGGGTACTGAAGCCGGGGCCTGTGAAGCAAGTGGTCTACCTCCGAGCTCCCCTTATTTCATTTTAAGTTAAAGTGTAGTCGTTCGTGATACCAGGCCTTCAGATCTTTACATTTCTCTATAGGATGGCTCTCTGGGTGCCCCACAGGGTAAATTAAAACTCAGTGAAAAGCCAAAATAACAGCCCTGAAGTCTCTGGGAATTTGTTTACTAACTTTCCCCAAACTTCTCCCAAAAGGATTTCCTCAGAGAAGGCGGCAGGGCACGCCTCTCTCTCCTTCACTTCCTCACTCCTACCCCAACTCAGGTGAGTGCATCTCTCAGGACTCAGTCCAAAGCTATTTCATGGAAACTAACTTTTTCCACAGTAGGAAGGCAGCTAGAAATACTTCAGTTCCCAGGGTCCTTGTCTGTGAATTATGGCAGACCTTGTGACAGAGCCTTACCAGGTGCTGAATATGGAAAGATGACAAGGAAAAGGTGACAGGCCAGGAACCATTAAATCACAGATGCTCATATAGGCCTGGCTCTGTCCCTGCTAAGCAACCTGCATTCTCCTACCAGTGTGAGGCTAGGGCGAGGCGTCAGAAAAATAAAAAGTTATTACCCACCTACCCTCAAACTTTGAACATTCAATAACTGACTACGTGAAATATGCTCAGAAAGGAGTCTGGTGGGTGGAAGGAACCCCTTCAGTCCAGCTGAGCCTGGCTCTCCTCCAAGAATCCCTACCTTTGTGTTGGTGCAGGCTTTGCCCTTTTTGTAGTCTTTGTGACTGCCCCGCTTGTCCAATTTGGCCCAGAGGGCTTTGGCCTTCCAGTAGTTGAGCTTGGACTTGAGCTTGTGGTAGAAGGACCGGTAGTCCTTGGGCTTCAGCTCCAGGTGGTCACAGAGCTCTTGGAAGGCCCTGAGGGTCCCCTTGCAGGTGGTGGCCTGGACAAAGCGGTCAAAGAGGACGTGAGCTTGGTTTGTTGTCTCCTGCTTCCTCTCCTCCATGTTCCCCTACTCTTGGCACAGCTCCACGGAGGGGCGGTGGAATGGTGCTGATCCACCTGGCACTGTCACCTTAATCTAAGAGAAAACAAGGAAGACAAGGAAACGGTCAACATCTCTGTTCATTTCCCACGAGACATGCTCCTGCCCATAGAGCGGTGACAGTCACATCCCTGACAGGTGTGCACTCAAACACTCCAGGCACCATCCAGGTGTCGGGGAGCTGACAGTCTAGTGGGTGACATGATCACAGAGACGATGTTACAGTGGGCAATTCACGGCCTGCTGTGGCTTTCAGCTAGGCAAGAAAGGCACACAATATTGGGCAGGGAAGTCGCTCTGGCTGTTCCACAAGGGTCTCTTACACGTCCGTCAGCCAACAGTGAGTCCCAGTTTTCTGATGGAGGCCACTAGGAAACTAGAGCAAGCCGAGAGATTAAAACCATGAACACTCACTTGTGGGGATGGCTGGCGAGTTCACCGTCCTGACCCCACTAAATGGGGGTACTTAGTACGAATGACTTTGAGGTTACTGAGTGGCTGGTGAGAGGGACCAGGTTTAGGAGCCATCAGTGTAGTATAGCAGGAATGGAAACTATCCAGGTACCTGAGAGACCATGAGACAGAAGAGCCCAGGATGCTGCACAAGACCCTAGCTACACCAAACTGTCCGAGGCCACGGGGAGGACAAGCCCCCTTAAAAGACTACCATAAGAATTAATACAGATAGGGCTGAAGGAAGCCAAAGGGCCGTGTCAGAGATGACTAAGAAACAGGAGACACTAGAGTCACTTGGCACGCAAGACTCATGAAGCTTTCCACGTGGTACATGCAGGATGGGTTTACGGCCATCGTGTTTTCCCACATTCGAATTTTACAATAACAACGATGCTACTATCTCAGAAATGGTCCCCACCAGTCTCCGCTTACGGGTGCAGACAGACATTTGAACAGGTGGGAAACAGCGGCCTTGTGTACTTCCTTACCCGGGCCTCCCCTGAGGGTTGGTGCCATGTTTTATTTGAACTACTATTTAGAGAAATAGGACAGGGAGCCCAACCTGGAAGTCGGTCTTCCTCAGGCAGCTTTGAATTCCTATTTTGGATTGTCTTGAGGAGGGTCTCCAGACTTGGAGCATGACCTGTAAACTCTTGGAGCCCCTGAGTCCTCTGAGTCTACTGCTAGGACAATTCTGGCCACAGCGCTCCTGTGGTGCTCCAGGTAAAACAGCCCACCACATCCTCAGTTGCCTCTGGCAGTGAGTGAAAGTGGGTGGAGCTTTGCTGTGAAGAAGCTTCACTCTGGGATGGGGTGAGGGAAGGAGCTCCGGAGAGGCATCCCACTTAGTGCTGGCAAGCAAGAAGCAGCCCGCTAGCTAGTGGGTGGCCTCAAGCCGGTGGGAGCCACCAGGCTGTGGGTGCTGACGGGAAAAGATCCTCAAGAGACAGGCCCTAAATTCTATGACACGGACGACCTCACAACTGTTGCTTTGGACAAATTACTGGGCAACAGAATGCTCTCGGTGAAGCGGGAAGGAACATTTTTGCTTTGCTTACATCCGGCTAAAACCGCACAGGATTAAATCGCAGCACCTGAGGACACGTCTCAGGTTTCATAAGAGGGGGTAGGAAATTCAGGCACTGGCGTTTCCTCTTCGGTTTCCCAGGCGAGAAGACAAGCCCAAGAGTGCAAGATGGTGATCCTTACCACACACATTGACTTGGCTTTTTACCACAAAACTGTGACTTACTCAACAACCCTCCTGGCTCTGGATATTAAAAGCCACATTGCTAATAAATATGGCCTGTCTCGATATCCATGATGTGGATCTTGGCCAAGAGTACAGGATTTAAAAAAAAAAAAAAGAATACTAATGAATTTTCTGGGGGTGTGGCTCAGTGGCAGCGCATCTCCTAACGTGGGAGAGGCTCTGGGCTCCACCCCTAGCCCCACACATAAAAAAATTACAAAAACAAATAAAAGAAATCCTGGAATTAATTAGAACCAACCCCCAGTCTCCCCTAAATAAAGGTTTACTTTAGGTCATGGCAGCAAGCAAAAATATTTTGACGGCCATAAAAAGAGTCTATTCTTTTCTGACAAGCCCAGACTTATCTTAGAAATGGTAGCCAGTCAAAAGACAGCTTGTAAGAGCGGAAAAATCCAGACACCTTTAGGAGAAGGCACAAGAAAGGGTGGCTAGGTGGCTGTAAACAGATCTTGGGGAAGGAGGGCATTGCCCTGCGCCTTCTGATCCCGACCCCCACCCCTACCTATGTTCACAGCCACCGTAATGCTACTGGGGTTACAGAGCAACATTCCGGGAGTTCTGAACACACCTGGACTGATTACCTGTGCCAAGAAGGAAAATGGTTTTTCTCCGTTCCTAATCGGCAGCCAATTGACTACCTTTTGGCAGAATTCAGTATACTCAGAAACTCGCTCTGAATCCAGCATAGTCAAGATTCTACATAACATATTTGTTTGTTTGTTTTTTGTTTTAGTTTGTTTGTTTTTTTCCAAGATAGGGTCTCACTATGTATCTCTGGCTCTTTTGGAATTCATGGTGTAGACCAGGCTGGATATGAACTCACAAAGACCCGCCTTCCTCTGCTCCCCAGGGGCATGTGCCACTCACACCACGTTATTTCTAAGGCTTTAGTTGTAGCACAGCCTTGTGCTCACACTTACACCTTGAAGATCATCTTGGATATGACTTTCCAAACAACAGATCTAGCCACTGAGCTGACAGCCCCTGGGCTGAGTATTGCCCACTCTGAGATAGATACTCCCAAATCAAGTCTCATCATGGCTGAACACCGTCATCGACAACCATCCTGGCCCCTCTTCGGGGAGAGTGTAAAATGTTAGTCTGAGTTGTGTCAGCCCAGTTCCCCAAAGGGTTGCTAAAAGGCTGCTCAGGAGTGGCAGGCAAGTATTAGGTGCCCTGGCTAAGGGATCATGACCTGCAGGGCACTAATGACACCAGATAAACAGAGGTAGGCTGGTTCTCAGAACAATACAACAGGCATCCGGGGTAAGACTACCTGAGGCAAAGTCCCTTGGGCTGCCTTCCCTTTCCACCTCTGTGAGCCAGGTGAGCAAAGCAGGAGGGCAGCCCAGGGCGGCCAGCACTGCTGGGCCCATCCCACTCGCCTATGCTCGGCTGCATGGGGACTGTCTGGCTCCCCAGCGCCATTTGTCCGGCATTGTGACTCACACTGAGAATGGCCAGGAAGAATGGCAGATGGGCCCATCCTGCCAGGCGTCACATCCCCCCATCCGTCCTGAAGGTCATCAGTCTTCCTGCCTTCTCCTCACCCTGCGTGCCACCCATCCTAGCATTCTGGGAAAAACCTACACTCATAATCACAGGAACCCAGAGACCAGGAAACCTGGCTAGAAAGTGCCAGAACTCCTGGGGATGGAAAAGCCGAGGTGTGCCAGAAAGAAACAAGGGAAGCTAGGAGTCCGGGGTGGAAGAAACAGCAAGGCCAGGTTTCCAGAGCATCTGTGTAGCTCCGCAAACCAACACCCTGGGTGTTTTGTCTCAGCTGACTGCTGATTCACGTTTACACACGTCTGGGCTGTGGAGGAGAGTGCTGGGGAGAGGGCAGCCTGGAAGAGCACTGGGAACAGCACTGTGCGGCTCCAACAACAGGAAAGGCTGCCCTGACGCCCAGTTCTTAGAACAGATGGTAGTGAAGGCAGGGGAGAATGAGCGATAAAAACAGAAAGGGGGTGGGGTGGGGGAATCAGAAGTATAAGAATAAAAATAAGAACCACATTCTAACCTGGTGGGAGTGATAGGGGTGGTGCACGCCTTTAATCCTAGCACTTGCGAGGCAGAGGCAGGCGGATCTCTGAGTTCAAGGTCAGTTTGGTCTACAGAGTGAGTTCTAGGTCAGCCTGAGCTACACAGAAAAACATTGTCTAAAAAAAACCCAGGGGCTGGAGGGCATGGAGGAAAAAAATCACCTTCTAAGAACAGAGGCCACCTCATGCACCTCTGCCAGCAGGTGCGCAAATGTTGACCCCAAAAGGCCACGTAAGAGGCGCTCCTTTCCCAGACCCACCCCATGGGCACTAATGTGTCAGGAAAGATCCTGGAAGCAGGCGACCAGGAGTGCCTCCCTTGGAGAGTTCGGAGGAAACGCACAAGGGATGCATTTCAGATTACTCAGTGTCTCTGCAGCTTGCCCCTGAAATAGCATCCAATTCACCAGGATGGCTGCTCTCTCAGATGGTCTGTCTGCAGCTGAGGGGCTGGGCTGCAGGGGATAGATAGCTCTGGTCTTGTGGGCAGCCAGGATGGACCCGGAGACCTCTGGGCTGAGGTCCCTGTCTCCTGTAACTGCACTCAGCTCTGTAGCTCACAGCTCTTAGATGGAGGCAAGCTCAAACTCAAAGGTATGGAGGGTCTTCGGAGAATTAGAAACAGAAATATTTTATGACATGACAATCCCCACTCTAGAACTGAAAAAAAGATCTTGATGATCTGAATACTCTTACTGTACTAGTTACAACGGGTAGGATATGGAAGGAAATCCAATATCCATCAACAGGTGACAAGATAAGGAAGTTATATGTGCACGCACATGCACACACATACATTATTATTATTATTAATTATTATTATTATTATTGAAAAGTAAATTCTGGAATATACTCTAACATGGATAAAGCAAATTAAACCAAACAGAAAAAGAGATATACTGCTAGGTGTGGTGGAGCATGCCTCTAATCTGACACTTGGGTTAGGAGGTCAAGGCTAGCCTGGGCTCTAAGTGATACCCTTGGCATAACCACTACCATGATCAAAGGCACATGCTCTCTGATCCCACTTAAGTGAGCTCTTTAAGGGAGTGAAAATCAGAGACAGATAGCAGAATGGTGGCTGCCGGGCCTACAGGGGAGGAAGCAGTGTTATGGGGATGTACGGAGCTGGTGGTTACATAGCTTTGGCTAGACAGACTCGCCAGAGAACCCCAGTGCTGGGGTTACAGCCAAGAACCACGACTGCGCCATGTCCTCACTACCGAGCTCAGTGTGCACCGTGTCCTCACTACCGAGCTCAGTGTGCACCGTGTCCTCACTACCGAGCTCAGTGTGCACCGTGTCCTCACTACCGAGCTCAGTGTGCACCGTGTCCTCACTACCGAGCTCAGTGTGCACCGTGTCCTCACTACCGAGCTCAGTGTGCACCGTGTCCTCACTACCGAGCTCAGTGTGTACTGTGTCCTCACTACCGAGCTCAGTGTGCACCGTGTCCTCACTACCGAGCTCAGTGTGTACTGTGTCCTCACTACCGAGCTCAGTGTGTACTGTGTCCTCACTACCAAGCAACAGTGTGCACCGTGTCCTCACTACCAAGCAACAGTGTGCACCGTGTCCTCACTACCCAGCTCAGTGTGCACCGTGTCCTCACTACCGAACTCAAGTGTGTACCGTGTCCTCACCACTGAGCTCAGTGTGCACCGTGTCACTACTGAGCTCAGTGTGTACCGTGTCCTCACTAGTGTTCACCACGGCGTGTCCTGTCCTTCACTAGTGAGCATGTTGCGTACTGTGTCCTTGCTAGTGGGCATATTTATTGTGAGATTTTCCACGTATGCTGTCTTTGAAGCTGACATAGTTTCTGCTCTTAGTTTAAGTGCTTTCACAGAGATATCAATTCCACACCTGTTTGTTTCTAATGCGTTCTATCCTACAATCTCTCCTGACCTTTCACGTGGGTTAGCATCAAACTCATGACTAACCGAACTGAGGAGAAACGTGATATCGGTCTTGCCCCCCATGCTGCCCCTTCCTCTTAGAGCATCCTATTTAGACTGTGGTGGCCTTCGTTTGCCCTGTTATTCTGCAAACAAATCATTAACTATCTCTCTTAACTAACAGCGAGCTTTCTCACAACTGCAGCAGAGCCTCAGTAAGCAGAGCTTGACCTGTAATGAGGACACGCTGTTTCTGTGGAGCTGGTGCGTGTCGGACAGGAGCCAAGCAGCCTCCTTCTTGAAGGAGTGACCCTACGGTAAAGCACGTACCTGGGCCTTCAGGACTGGGAGACGTTACAGAGAGCATGTTTAGGACTGTGGACAGTCCTAGAGGGGTTCCACTAAAGCTGAGAGCCCGCGTGACCTCTGGGTTCTCCTCAAAGTCTCTAACTCTGAGACAACAGCTTTAATCTGTTACAACTTTTCTTTTTTTTTTTTTTTTTTCTTTTTGTTTTGGTTGCTTCTCTGCCCGCAAACTACTTTATTGTGAAAACAAAGAATACTTAAGCAACAGAAATGGAGTGAGCCAGAAACCAGCTGACCTCTGCCTCGGGTTCTGCTGCCCCAACACACACGAGGCAAACACCCAAAACACACAACCACCAGGAACACAGTCAACGCCGACCAAAGTAACCCTCAAAAAGCAAGGAATCGAGAAGAAATATGTCTGCAAGTTCTGTGCCTTGCAGCTTCTTGTCTGCAAAGTGGAAAGAATCCGAGCCTTTCCACAGCCATTTTACATTCATTTCCTTGACGTAATCAAGGAAATGAATGTAAAATGTTCAGTATACAAGGTACACAGCAAATCACAGCCAATCCCAGAGCTGTATCATCCTGCAGTTCAAAGTGCTGGTTCTTGCAGAGGACCTAGGCTGAGCTCCCTGTAGTCACACAGGAAATGACTTTTACCTCTGACTCCAATCGCAGGAGATCTGACCCCTCTTCTAGTACACTATATGCAGACACTCATATATACACATAAAATAAAAATAAGTAAGTCTTTTAAAAAGAAAAGTTAAACAATTCCAAGGGGCAGCACAGCTCGAGCTGGAACTGCCTAGAACCTATGGCCTTAGCCATCTGAAAACCACCTGAAAATGCAGTTTTAGAAATGAAAGCTCGGCCCAGTGTGTGCTAAGGATCCTTCAGATGGTGGGTAGCCGCATCTGCTAGAAGACAAATGCATGGCTACAGTATCTGCATATCTGCATATCTGTGGGTTCGAGCTTTCAAGTGCATTTAGCAAGGCTATATAACCCAGGATACCTCTTTATATCGGTTTATCACAGCACCTGCTCTTTAGAAATGGAGCCTTTCATAAGAGGAAGAAAGAGAAGGCTCGTTTCCTAGGAATGCTTTCTCCTGGCTGTGGAAAGGCTAGGCAGTTAAAATGGTAGTAGTCTGTCCTCACTTTTCAGCAAGCACCAGCATGTACAGCCCTATTCACTGTAGGAACAGTAGGCAGGCAGGACGGGTGGACTTCAGCCCCGCTTCTATCAAATGCACAGAGAGGAATCACCCAGGCTGGGAGAGGTGGAAGGGTCTGACTGGGGACAAAGTATCACTGAGGGGGTCAGGGGCAGTGGGTAGGGAACACAGGCAATAGAGAATTCCAAGTGTTTCCCTCTCCACATGGCTGGCTCCTATGTACTAATCATCTTGTTCCAGGCACACAGTAGGTACTTTATTAAGTCCCGTGGAATGATGGGCTTTCAAATGGCTGTAACTACACCGAGGCTGGCAGTTGATAAGGAGACTTCAAGGACCAGAGTTGCCATGGTCCAGCAGTTCAGAGCTGCAAATACCTCCTGAAGGCCATCACGGAGCTCAGCAAGATGGTGCGACTCTGAGAGGGGCTGCCTTAAAATACCTCTCTCTCTCTCTCTTGCAGCAAAAGGCTTAGAATATATTCCTGCACACAACTGGAATGAACTGGAACAAAATCCAGAGGTTCTCAGTGGTTTAGCCTGCCTAGTAAGACCACTACAGAATCTTCAAACATACCATGGTCAAGGCTGGGAAGCTTCTGAGAGATATTTAGTCTAGTAGATAAACCCATGCTTCATTATAACCACCCAAGACACACAATAGCCCCAAGTGACAGCGATTCTTCCTTATAAAGCAGTCTGCCATCGCTGAGCACTGGGAAACATTAACTTCTCAAGGATGCTGTTCTTATGCAGAAAACCCCAGAATTTTTACTCCACAATCCAGACTTTATCTGCAGGCCTCCAGAGCAGTGTGAGTTACTGTTACGTGACAGCTACCTACACACTTTCCTCGGCTCTTTCAACCTTTTTCTTGACATGGTCCTCAGTTTCTGTACCTTCTTAATGTTCTTTATGGGTTTCTATCATTATGGTGTTGCCTGTCTCCTCTGCCTTCCCATTCCAACGAAGGGGGACCATGTCTGTTCTTTGGCTGAAGCTATGCTCCACCTGAACACTTGAGCATCTCACACTGCCTCCTGCATCAATTCCTTCACACCAGCAGGACTACTCCCATCCACGAAAGCTCTTCTGCCTTCAAAACTCAGCCCTGCCCCCATCCCATATAACTTGCTCACTCTCTACAGCACCCCCTCCCCCATCAAGGGGTCTGTGCCTACAACCAAAGCTTTCTTCTCCCACTCTCTTCTGAACATCCCCACTACAGCCCAGGAACAGTGCAGTGGTCCTGACTGACTTTCACACTATCAAACTCTATAGCCAGGTCTCCAGCCTAGCTTTTTCTCATCCAATGGTGATCGATATCTGCTATTCATGAATCTGCATCTGACAAGTAATACTTGCCAACCCCCTTTAGAGCAGCAATCTCTTATCTCTGTGGGAATCTACTTTCTAAAACAGAAAAGTAACTTTGACCTTTTTGCAAATCTCTTATTGTGGGTCGAGGAGGACAGCTGCATTCCCAATCTGCTGCCCCGCGTCACCTGCTGCAATGCCGCACATCAATCAGCAGCCTCTAGAACGCTCCGCCGTGTGCGTGCTGGCTGGCAACCAGAGTGGGGAAAGCAAGCAACCCCATCTCAGCGTTACCTGACAGGCCCTCAGGAAAATCACTGGGAGCCCACCCAGATCCTCACCCCCTCCTGCTGAGCCCCAGTCCTCCCTGCTGCCGCCTCACAGGCCTTCTTGTTACTCCACACACAGCAGCCCAGGGGTTTTGCTGCTCTTCTGTCTGAAGATGACAGGCTTCCCAGATCCATTTATGTCATCAAATACATATTTGAATATATATGTTATGTTTATGTACTGTATATGTAATATATATGTGTGTGTATGTGATGTATAGGTATATGTAATGTATACTTATACATCACCTGTTACCAGCCCAGTACTTCTCAAGGCTCTAGAAATCATATAGCGGTGAACAGAGAAAGAGGACTCTCTCCCTCTCAGGGTGTGAACACCTTACACAGCAGATACCCTAGTAAACAGCCTGCTCCAACCACTGATTACAGCTTCTTATCCTGGGCTGGGGATGTCGCTCAGTGGAAGAGCCAATGGCTAGCACATGAGACCATTATCACCAATACCTCCCCCACAGCTGTTGCCGCCGCAGCCGCCACCGCCGCCGCCGCCGCCGCCGCCGCCACCACCACCACCACCACCACCACCACAGATACCATGCTTTTTGTGCCATTTTCCTGGTTTTCTCCAAAGAACACACTCTGATTTGAAATGCTACAAATGTCACTTGTTTGCTGTTCTGCAGCTCCCAACCTTCCCCCCACACCCCATGCAGGCCCTGTCATCATGCCTGGAACAGCTGCTGGCTTAAGCTGTACCCAGTAACCAGCGCTTGAATAGACAAACTTCTCCAGCCTGGTACCAAGGTGCCGGGGTCTAAGGCAGGAATCCATGAGGTCACAGGGCAGGCACGATGTTAAATGAAAGTGGGTGGCATGCTTTCAGACCAGGTTGGGAGGAATATGCAGAGGACTGGGAATCCCCTAAGGAGAAGGAAGGATTCCGTCTAGCAGGACCCCTTACCTGGCTCAGACCTGTTCCAGCCTGAAATTTAAGGCTTTCGGGGAAGAAAGAGAGCAAGGCAGGAGCCAGGAGCTAAGGGGAAGTTCTGCTCCAACAGCCAAATCACCCCGGAATGATTGCCCATAGAAAGAACCTACTTCCAGAGAAGAATAGCAGTATCAGGGTTGTGAAGCGCCAGCCATCTTCCCACGTGATAAGGGAAGGACCCATGATATTTCTAATTTTAAGTTCCGTGTTTAAAACCTGTGTCAGAAACCACTGCACTACACTGCCATCAGCCAGGGGTATCTGAATTGTTTCTCCACTAAGATGGCGAGTCAGGAGGGTTATCACGCATCTCAAAATTCAACTTCTAATATGGTGGAAAATGAGACAGAAAACTAATCCTTGGGTCATCAGCTTCCAAAGCGGACGGACACAAGACAAAACAACCTACATGCAGTATCTCCCGGCAGTGCTGAGTGAAGAGGCCACAGGTCCACTATCTCTGATCCCTCGTGTGGCCTCGATGCTACCTAGTAGGCCTTCCCTAGGTCCCCGGGGGCTTCTCCTGACTTGGCTTCTAGTTCTCAAATGGTCCACTCCATCCCCACCCCCACCCTCACCGCCCAGTGAGCTCATGTCTTATACACAAGTATTGTGGTCTTCTCTCTGGGAAAATGAGCACAGGGCTTCCAGCCCTCCAGACCCCACTCCTGCCTCTGAGAATACACTAGAATGGATAGTTCATCCCATCTAGTCTCCTGAAAATGTGGTTTCATCCCCTCAAACTCCTCTGATTATGAACACTCAAGTAACGTGCAGCCATCACTACCGCCCACCCATTACACTCTCTAAACCTCCTCTCATCCCGGTTTTCTTCTCAGCCACTAAAGTGGCAGGCTGGGTTCCCTTCACCCCGTATCCCACTGGGCCACTGGCCTCTCCCTCCCGACTCCTGGGCCTCCTGAGATTAGGCTACCAAAGCTGCTCCTGTCAGCACCTCCTGCACCCACACCCCCCAAGGATCCTTTCCTGTTCATGTCATCATTGCCTCTGCAATCTGGCTTCTGTCTCTGCCACTCCACGGAGGCCTACAGTGGCTTTCTGAGAAAGGCACAGCCATTATCTCCCTGGTGCCCTCTCTATGGCTTTTCCTGGAAACTCCCGCCCCTGCTCTGAGCCCAGGAATGCCTCCTGCCTCTCCCTGCTGCTGTCCTGTTCCCATGGCCCAGAGTCTCGGATGGCCCAAATTCCTCCATCTGCTGCTCTTCATAAAACCGCATGACCTTGAGTTTCAGCCTTCTGTCTGTGCTCCTGAGAACCAATGCTTTCAAACGCAGCTATGCAGACACCCTACAGCAGGCACCCACACAGAGAAGTCCCAAAGCGTCTCTACTACTCCAAAAGTCCCCTGGACTCCAATGTCCCCTCTACTCTCAGTCACACACAGCTTCCTCTTCACAGCCAAATGCCACCACCCACTGGGCGTCTGCTCTTCCCACTGTCAACCTGACCTGCTAGTGGTCTCCAGGACCTCCACTTTGCGAGACACTCAAGACTGCTACTGTGGATTCCTGGAACAACACCTTAGCCCTAACCTTCTCCAATCCAAAACCACATAATGCCAGTGTTCACTCTGTCTGCATCTCTGTCTGCATGGACTTCAGGAAACAGTTTGGATTCTTAGCAAAGTTCAAAGCTCTGTTGAGATCCAGGACCAGTGGTATGTCCTGTACTTCTAAGAGTACAGATTTCTTTGGTCACATTTTCTGAGATACACCTCACATCTGGGCTGGCTGTCCTCAGCCAAATGCACTCTCTTCCTTGCTCACTAGAGACCCTGCTTAGGGACCAAGACTTTACTAAGACATCCCCCCTCCCCTGCGCCGCCCCCCCCCCCCCGCCAGGCAGCCAGTCTCCTCTCTGGTGGGGGAGGCCACACTTTTCAACACCCGCCACAGGGACCACACCTCTTGTTAGCAGGAAGGGGCTATGTACACCTACACTTAGCATGGATTCTGGTAGGAAAACTGATGCTGTCCAGAGTGATACCAAAAGGGAGGTAGAGGAAAGTGACAGGCTTTCTAGGAGGCGATGTCAAATGTCACAACTATGGAAAGGAGGAAGAGAATTCGAATGGTGATCAATTTGCTATTAACTTGATTGAGGGAACAAGAGGACAGAGAAGTGGTCAAAGCCGAACTCCCTGAGGCATCTCTGGGTGTCCCCTAGTTATGAAAATGACTACTGTTTGCCACTGGCGGTTCTGTACCATATCTGCCTTCTGGGGCTTCAGAGAGGCCTGGCCAGGTGCTCTATGGGCTTCTTAGAGATGCAGAGGATGAAGCAAGAAAAAGCCAGTCAAGCAGACTACTGGGAAGGAAGGACAGGCAGCTAGCAAGGAAGCCAACCTCTGCTCCTCAGCCAGGCCACATGTGTCTTCTGTGACACCCGTGGCTGGCGAGCTGAATTAACCCAGTTCCGGCTCTAGTAACGGTCGGGGCTCCCAGCCTTCTGCCATTGATGCCATGTACACACACACACACACACACACACACTGTCTGCATAAAGAAAACCTCAGTTGTTCTTCCCAAAGCACAGGTAGAGCTGGAGGGCCGCCCTGAATCCTATTCTCCCTTCCAAGGAGATGAAAGATATGGGATTTAGACACAATTTCACCTGTGAAGCCGAAGTTTCCTTTGCACCAAGTGCTTGTCTGGGCCAGCTGTCTCCCACTCTTCTCACTCCTAGGTGGCTCTAATACTGCTGATCACACACACACACACACACACACACACACACACACACACACACCAGCAACACCCCTGGCTTGCCGTGGCCAGTTCTGTCAAATGCACAGCCCACAACCTTTCCCTTCCTGCCAAGGACCCTACTAGAGGATGAGCCCCCTAGGACAACACTGAAGTTCAGCCTAAACTTTTATTTCCTTTCCCTTAAAATCCAGTTGCCAACAGACAACCACCACGGGCTCTTTTAGTTCTAAGATTCCAACCCTTCTGGGCTCAAAGCCGGATACCTCCAGTTTCTACAGAAGATTTCTTTTCACTACCAATGAGATTAGACAGCAGAGACCCTGAAGAGCCAACAGGTTCCATTCTGTGTCTGCCATGTCCTAAAATGCCAATGCAGATGGTATGAGGCTGTTTGAGGTGACCCCCACCACCCACCTGCTCTTCTAAAATTCTAGCTTCCTGTAGCAGGATCACTGCCGGCTCTTGCCCCACGAACTTGTAAAGTCTAGGAGAACACATGTGTTCTGGGGGTCGGGGTGGGGATGTCAGGAAGTGTCACTTACTGCTGTGACATCCCCCGCCCCCCCCCCACCCCAGCTGCTGTGGCCTGTGCAAGTCCTTTTTTTTTTTTTATTTTTTTTTATTTTTCGAGACAGGGTTTCTCTGTATAGCCCTGCCTGTCCTGGAACTTACTCTGTAGACCAGGCTGGCCTCGAACTCAGAAATCCACTTGCCTCTGACTCCCAAGTGCTGGGATCAAAGGTGTGCGCCACCACCGCCCGGTAGCTTGTGCAAGTCTTACTCCCAATAAGTCATCCTCCCCACCTGCTCTCCCATGAGCTCTCGGACAGCATCATCGCCTGCACCAAGGACCACAGCTAGAAAACGGATCCGGGAATAGAGCAGCAGACCCCAGTGTGCCTAACCCGCGCCTTCAGAAGTACTGCTCACCTGGGGTAAAGAAGGCACATTCTGCTCCACAAGACATCTGACCACATACAGGAACTACTGTCATCGGGCGTTATTGTCAAAGGTCTTGAGTCAAAAGACACCTCTAGAAGCTCCTGAGACCTCTGGGGGTTAGCAGGAAAAAAAGATGTCACTTCGGTGACAATCATCTGGACAAGCAGTGGAGGAGGACGGGACACCAGGAACATGTAAGACAGCCCAGATCACTGCACCCAGAGAGAGGCCTGCCGGTGAGAATTCAGTTTAACCAAATGTCCTGTACGCTGGCTGCTTGGTATCCACAGACTGATGGCTCTGAATAGAGACAACAGCGATAAAAGAGTCGTGGGATCTAAACAAACTACAAACCAGGTAACTGGCCTCCAGTCCCACAGTACCAGAGTGCCTGACTTTTAGGCCACAGGAAAGATCAGGGACACGTTGCAGGAATCAGTTCTTTCATCAGGCTTTGCAGCCTTTACCACCAAGTTACCTCATCTGATGCAATCTCTGATAGAGTTAATACTGGTTTAAAAAAAAAAAAAAAGGCCTTCTCAGATAAAAAGAAAGAATTCCTTAGTTTAGGCTAAGTGCTAGTGCCTGTAACCCAGCACTGGGAAGGCTGAGGCAGAACTATTATGAATTCAAGAACAGCCTGGGCTATACAGTGCGGCCTTCTCTTAAAAGGAAACAATTCTGTCTGCTTGGCCTTCCTGCACCCCTCCTCCGCAATGTGAGTGTTGCACAAATCTCTCCATTGCCAGAGACTTTTAGTCTGAGATCCAAGGTACCAAACACGTGGCAGTCAGTTAAGGCCTCAGTGGGCAGCGACCTTCCTCCCGACAGCTGGACACTTTCACTGACACGGCAGAGAGCAACGGGCTGTGAATCCCCAACCCTGTAATTTGCTAAATAGCTGATCAAAGAAACACAATGAGATTTATGGGGAAGATGCTTTGAACTCTAGCATGAGGCACAGGCGTCTTAGCTGAGGCACCCACACAGCTGCAGGGCCCTCCGGACGTCTTGCTTCTTGAGACTGACTTTGGTCCAAGTCCTCGGTTTGACTTCATGTACAAACCGAGTGTAAGCAAAAGCATCAAGGGCGGTGACATCAAAAACCCCGAAGAGACTGACAGACCCAACGCACAGCTGGACTGACAGACCCAAGGCACAGCCAACGTGAGGACCGAGTCACAGAGCCTCATCCATCAGCCCCCTCACTTGAGGAGGCCTGTGCTTTCCTGTGTGTTCCTCAGAGAGGCCGTTCGACTCCACTAATGTCAAGCAAGAGGCCACCGTGGGGAGTAGAGAGATGGCTCAGTGGTTAAGGACACTGACAGCTCTACCAGAGGACCAAGGATTGATTCCCAGCGCTTCCATGGCTCAAAGCCATCTGTAACTCTAGGGAAGCTGATGCCTTCTTCTGGTCTCCATGGACACCGGGTGCACATGGTGCACAGAAATACATGCCGGCAAAACATCCATATGCATAAAATAAATAAATAAAATTTAAAAGGGCAAGTGAGAAGAAGAGCAGGAGGAAAAGGAAGCTTTCACAGCTGCCACCACAGCCACCACAGCCACCACAGCCACCACAGCCACCACAGCCACCACAGTGAGGAGGCAGGCATGCTCCTGTCACTCTTCCTGCATCTCTTCCAGACTCCGCCCACCTCCTAGCCTCACTATCTTGAACCACCTTCCGGACTCTGGCACGGGCTCCTAAATGCAGGCTTTTTCCTGTGGGTGGTTCTTTGGCTTGCTTGCCTTTTGTGATAAGAATGATGTAACATGAAAGCTACCATTTTAACCAGTTTTAAGTGCACATCTGGGGCCATGTTGTATGTCTGACTACACCTATTTCCAGAACTTTTCATAATCCCCACCAGAACCTATGCTCCCAAGAAACAATGGCTTCTGCCCTCTCCTATTTGTCCTTTGAATGTATCATCTGTCCTTTAAAATTAGTATTATTTTAAATTATGAGTACTTGTATGCATCTAGGTATGGATATGCATCAAATCTTCCTAGACTTAGAGGTGGCTGTGAGTCACCAGAACTGGATACAAGGAACCAAACTCGGGTCCTCTGCAAAGGTCAGTGGATGTTCTTAACTGATGGGCAGTCTTCACAGCTCCTACATAGATACTGTTACATGGTTCCTCTGACTTGGCAGGTTTTCTTGCATCCCTTCCCTTTTTGTGACTACATATTATTCCACCATGGCCAACAGTGTATCCTGTTTACCCATTCATTCACCCACCAATGAGCACCTTTTGGTAGCTGAATAGAGCTGTTATGGTTATGTCTGTACAAGCAGAAAGCAGGCTAAAGACGTGAAAATGTTAAACCTCAACATACATGAACAATCAATATCAACAATTAATTAGTCATCAGGAAATGTCAATCAGAAACATGAGACACTATTACGTATCTGTGAGACTGACTAAAGTTCAAGACTAACAATACCAAGAGCAGGTAAGGACAGGGAACAACCGGAACCCAGACACTGAGTGCTGAGCAGGTACGGACAGGGAACAACCGGAGCCCAGACACTGAGTGCTGAGCAGGTAAGGACTGGGAACAACCGGAGCCCAGACACTGAGCTGGGCAGGTAATGACAGGGAGCAACCGGAACCCAGACAACTACGCTAGAACCACTTCGGGAAACTGCTAAGCACTGGCTCTTGATGTACCTTAAAATGCAATTCCATTCTTGTCCATACAGGCAGCAGAGGTGAACATGAGCCAGGCATGGTGGTATAGGCCTGTGATCCCAGCACTTAGGTGGCTGAGACAGGAGCTCATAGTGAGTATGTGGCCTGTGGTCACATTAACAAAACATTGTCTCAAAAACAAAACAAAATGTAAAAACATCAATAACAAAAACAACAAAACCCTTAAAAACACCAATAACAAAAACAACAACAAAACAACCAAAAAAAAAAAAAAAAACCACCTAAGAGAGGGCAAATATTGTACCATGGAGCAGAAACAGAGAGAAGAAGTTAGGTCTATGCTGACTAAGAAGCTAGCACAGGAATGCTCATATTGGCTTTGCCCCCAAACTAGAAATAACCCAAATGACGACAGCAACCCAAATGATTAGGGACAATGCAACTATACCATGCAACAGAGTATTATATAGAAAAAGAAAAAAGAAAAAAGAAAAAGAAAAGGAAAAACAAGATTAACTATACTTCTCTTTCCGCAGTCACATAGGATTGGTAACAAGGATACCTGCCCATGCCAAAGCCTGTACTACCTGAGCTCCTCTGCCCCGTGAAACAACAGATACAGATCATCTATGCAAAGCCTTCAACTTTTCATTCATTCATTCACCTATTATTCATCTATCCATCCATTCATTTGTTCAATTTGAGGCAAGGCTAACACAGCCCAGGCTGACCACACACTGACTGTGTAGATGAGATAACCCTGGAACTTGTCATGCTCCTGCCTCCACCTCCTGAGGCACCAGTGCAGTCAGTTTATGTGGTGGTGAGTTTTGAACAAATGACTGCCTGCATGCTGGACAAGTACTCTATCAAATGAGCTACATCCTCAACTAGACCACATATATGTTAAATCGTCTCTAGACAACCTGACACCACACAATGTTTATATTATGCAAATAGCTGCTACAGCGTATTGTTTAAGGAATGATGACTAAGTCCGTGATATTTGGTACCTTACTGTATTATCTGATGACTAAGTCCGTGATATTTGGTACCTTACTGTATTATCTATGGAATAAGGACTATGTCTATGCATATCAGTGCTGAGGCAGAGCTCATGGGTACAGGTACAGAGGGCCCATTGGACTGCAACATAGCAATGCAAATGAAGTACACAGACTCATGTCCCATGAGAGCAGACAGATACAAAAGGATCAAACTGCATAACTCCATTTATCAAAGACTAAACACAAACAAAACTTCAAATCATCGATATCCAGGGTGATGTCTCCCACAGACTAGTCCTCCTCTAACCTCTCTATCTAAATCTAAAGACCCAGTTTCCCAACTCCCCCCCCCCCCCAGCTATGGAAGGGCCGATACCGCAGCTACCTAAGATTTCACAGCTTGGCTCCCCTGACCGATCGATCGCATTTGTTACGGGAATGATGATTCATTGGTTAAAAGCCTGGGTTCTGTTCTAAGCAGCCCCACTTGTTGGCTCACCTGTAATTCCAGCTCTGGGGGACCCTATCCTTCTTCTGATCTCTATGGGCACCTGCGTGTGTGCACCCACATCAAGACACACGTAACTTAAAATATTTCTTAAAGTCATGAATTGCACACTTTACAGAACACATATTACACAACCACATAAAAGGTGGGCACCTTCTAAGTGTCTCAAACACAACAAAGGGACAGCCACAGCATGCATGAATGGATCCACACTAAGACAGAACCGACCCAGCACTACCTCCAGACAGCTGGGAGCCTAATGGGGTTCTGACCAGAGCCAGGGGTGTGAGGCTGATTAACAGCAAGCAGGATCCATGCTCCCAACCTACTGAGGTCTCCATCCCCTGTGACACATTCTATAGTTTAGAGGAAGGCTCTTTTTCCAGTAGGGGGCCAGAGTCACCAAACCCAGTGTGGACCTGACTACAAGTTAGGGTCAGGGTCTCCACATGGGCAGAACAAGTCTGAGTGATGACATCATATAGGCATGAGACAAGGATCTAACTTCAGCATCATATAAAGAACTCATCTGTCTCCTTCTGCAGGATGACCTCAACCACGCCTAAAGGAGCCAGACAACACATCTTTTCACGCTCAAAACTGAAAGGCCTTTCTAGTCTGGGAAGGAACTTGGGAAGGACGGCTCCTATCTTTGTATTAACCTAAGGTGATCACGGTCCTCTGTGACAGATGGGCCCTAGCCAAGACAGCCAGCCTACTGCAGGAGGCTGCTCTACTCAAGCCACAAGAGACATCCAATTCAGAAGGCACTAGGACCAACAACACACAGTGACCACACACATGAGTCCATCATGCAGGCCAGATGTGTCCCTACTGGCACAGTACTATAGCTGCCTGTCCAGTGTGGCTGTCAGGTCAGATACGCCTCAGACGCTCAGTAATGGCTCGGGGCTCTATAATTCCAGGTGGTGGAGTGCCAAAGGCTGATTTTTCCAATGTACCAATCAGCTTCCACTTTAATGCCCTCTCTTCCTGGGCGAATTGGACACAGCTTTGAAAGCATGATTTCCAGTACCTGGAAAGCGTTTGTACAGTACAGCGATGAGAGCTGATTCTCCAAGATGTCCTCCAAGGGAACAAGGAGAGGCTGGCTCCATGACCATTCAAAGGAGGAAGATAAGAAGGAAGGTAAAGGAATAAAAGAAAACCTGTCATAAAGAAAGACAGCAATGACCTAAACCCCAGGATGTACAAGCATGAAAGCAATGGCAGCTTGAGAGGGGAATCAAAACAGGACCCAGGCAGGGTTCTCATCAACGGACGAACATTTCCTACATCTGTGTGGGAAGTACCTGCAGGAGAAGCCGTGAGTCCTGCATCACAGGGCAGACTGGTGCCAGATGCCCACCAGGACTATTTAATCCAAACAGGTGAGCTATGCAATGCAAAAAAAAAGCCCTGTCCACTCCCGAGCCAACTGACCCCGTGATAGGATGACAGCCCACTGTCCTCCGTCCTTCACCAAAGCCCCAGGGGTGAAGGACAAGCGGGCAAATCTGAGACCGCTATCGCCCGCTGCACCACAGCACACCGTATGCTCGCTCAACACAAGGGGACCCCAGTCCCAGTCCCACACAATTCTCATTCTCATTTTGTGTGCTTGGGGGAGACAAAGGCTCACGGCTGTTCCACACCACTTTTCCCTGGCCTGCATCTGCCTCGAGTCCCCGAAGACTGAGTCCCAGGCAGACTCTGCAATCAGAAGCCAAGCCATCAACATCAGCTATAGTGGGAACCAGCTGCTGGGTGTGGGAGCCTGCCCGTCCATCAGCTGGTAACCAACTGCCAGCAAGGTACTGACCAAGGTCTTCAGCGCATCCTCCTTCCCGTTTTCTGGAGCAGTGGGTCTGAGACTTAGAGGAAGGTCCTGCTGGTTAGAAAGGCCCTTAGTGGAGCCCTCAGCTGGGTTCTCCCCAGGAGGCGGGGCTCTCCAGCAAAGACAGAAGTTAAGATGAGTTCCAAGTATCACCATAGGCCCCAGTGGTCATTGTTTATAACACAGAAACAATTGTCAATTTGCAAAAGACTCACCATGTTCTTGCCTGCTTCCTTATTTGATTTATGCTGGGGATGGAACCCAAGATCTCTCACGGGCTAGCCGTGCTCCCCCCACACACACACACTGAGCGATGTGCTACCTCCCACCCCACCCCACCCCACCCCCACTGAGTGACACTTCCAAATGGCCACTGTGCTGGCTTAGCCCACTGTGAGGAGTGAAGGAACAATCATGGCTGCTCAGCCACCTGGACATGGAGTTTGCTAGAATCATAAACTGCAGAAACACTCCAGTGATCAGGCCCCAGCCAGATCCGGATTTCTGTGGTGACACGGTCTGTGTCTCTCTTCACCCCAACTGGTTCTAACAGCTTAGAAGCTGGGGACAGGGGATACAGCACACATTCGGCTGAGTGGCTGGAGGCTCAGCGCATGCACCCTTCGGTGGCTTCCAGCAGCAAACATGGCACCCCCACCCACCCACCCACCCAGCAAAGCTCTGGTTTCTCCAGGCAGAGGACAGCGTGCCTGATTTGAGTTTGGGTGGTTTTTGTTCAGGAAGAAGTAAACTGGCTGTACCATCCTGTCTCTTCTGAGGTGAAGCTATACCGCAACGCATCCAAAGATAGCCGGTGATTGTATGTTTGCAAGGGAGGGCAGCACCAACATGAGCCACGTGGGTGGGGGAGGATCACACACGGAGTGACCATGGCCGCCGGGCCACCTCTGGACCGCCTTCCACAAAACAAATCAAAGTTGTGGGTACCCAAGGAAGGACAAATATAACCAAGTCCCACCAAGGTCAGCCCTGAGGGTTGGGAGGGACTCCTGCCCTGTCCTCTACCCTGACAGCAGAGTCATCTATCAGATATACTTCAATCTTCTACTGGACGAACCGGAGCCGGTGGCTTTCCCAATCGCCCTATGGAGATGGCACTGAGGAATGAGTGCTAACTCACAATCATGAAGGCACAACAATCAGAGACCTCACCGAGACTGTGGACAGCACACCATGGTTTCATGCTATCTGCTTCAGAAAATGATGAGGAGACCTGGCCCCAGCTTGGTTTCCAGATGAGCAGAACGGAGTCTGGGGATGAGGGGTAGTAATTCGACAGCACCAACCCAGGCCACCCACCCACCAGTCTCACTGCTCTGAGAGACTCAGGACAGGCCTGCCCTGCAGGTCACCAGAGCCCAACTCTTCCTTCTGTACCACAGCAGGCCAGCAGGGCTGAGCAGACTGCAGCTGAGGCCCTTTAAGTGGGAGGCGTGTAGTGTCCTCAGTACTGTGCTAAAGTTCACCTCTGTGGACACTGACAGTGCAAGAACCTCCCAGCCCGTACAAGGAACTACATGAAAATGTTCCGTAGGACCTAGAGGTACAGGAAGCCTCACAAATTCAAAGCCCGAGGGTGACTCAGTCTCCAAACAGAATGCAAGAGGGCTTAGGGGGGGTACCTCGGCAATACAGCGCCGGCCTGGCATACACAAGGCCTTCTACCCAAGCCCCGATATCTTTCCCCTGCACTCCCAGGAAAAAAGAACACTTTACTGATTATTATTTATTTTCTTAAACATCTCTTCCTATTTTCTTGGGCCCGGGGACTGTGGCTTCTTTCAAAAGGCCTGCCTCCTCTTCAGCAGACAGATCAAAATCCCCTGGGAGTAACAGAGGAACTCTTACTATAAGTAATATCTTCTTAGCTCTTTGCCCATCTGAGGCAGGCCTGAACTGAGGTACAGGCTCTTTGGGTAAGTCAAGGGAAGGCAGCGGGCTCCGCCCCCACCTTTCCCACCTCAGCTGAGGCAGTCCATTGAAGGGAACAAAGGAGCAGGAGCTCGGCTGCCTCTTCTGGGGCCTTCCCACAGACAGAGTGTTACGCCATGACATCATCAACCACCAATCACCACAGACAAGGTGGAGCAGGTTTTGTCTGTGAACAAGGCTCTGCAATAGTCAAACGACAAAGGGCAGTGCAGGTATGAGGTGGGTATTTTCTTCTCCCCGTTTCTGTGTGAAACTGTAGAAGAAAGCCGAGAAGCGCCAGGGAAGAGCTTGCTAAGGAAAAAGAAAAATGTGAAATCTAAAATGCTCCGGCTGGCTGTGTGTCCCAGACCACCAGGGAGCATACCTGTCCCCTCCCCCGCTCCAGCTGACAGTGGCAGCCTTTGTTCCAAGAGGCAGCCGGTGACATCTTTCCCAGCTCTCCTTGCCAGGCAAGGAGCCAGCGTTCCAGGAAAACTTGTGTGTGCAGGTGTGTTTCCAGGGGTTCCAAGCGTCAGAGAGAGCAGGGCAGACAAGAAGAGAATGTGGACAATCCACAGATCCGGTTGCCACTGAGGCATCGCGGCTGGAGGCTCCTGGGCCTTGGCGATGTACTTTCCTCCAGCCAATATTAGCAATCTTATGAATGAAGCTATATGGCCAAGGTTAGAATCAGAAAGGAGGGGTGTGTGTGTGTGTGTGCACAAGCCATATTATTACAAGAAGCCCTAACAATAAAACTGGAGGCAGAGGGCACAGAGCGACCCACCCTCTGCTCAGCAAAGCACTCTCTGCAGTCTGCCCAGCAGCCATGCAGCCGGACTCCTGCATGTGAAACAGCGGCCAGGCTGAAAGGAGCAAGCTTCAAGACGTGGGCCTACGCTGGCCACCAGACACGCAAACCTACAGGATAAATACTTTCCTTTGACTTGGGTTTTGTCTAGGTTTTTAGTTACAGTGTTTTTCCAGTGCTGTGGAACCAACCCAAGAAGCATGGAAGTTAGGCAAGTGTCGCACCCTCGGCCCTGGGCAACTGCATTTTTAACGGAAGGTGCAGTTGAGCATGATAAGGGCCGTTTTTTTTACACAGCACCCGAATGGTGACAGGAGATGGGCGAGGGCGGGACAAGAACAGAGCTCTCAACACAACTACACGGATACACAGATATCACTGCTTGTGTCATCGGCAACATAGTCCACCTCTTGTGTTCCTACAACCTTCTCTATGCAACTGATACATAGATTAAATATATAATAACCAGGTAAAATATCTCCATCATACGTGGTGTAACTCTTTCTTTATGACACAGCGAGGCTAGCTGAGTGTGGTGGTCTACGCCTGTAGTCCCAGTGTTTAGGGTGCTGAGGCAGGAGGATCCCAAGTCTGAGGTCACCTTGGACTAAACAATGCATTCCCTGCCAGGCAAAGCCAGACTAACTTAATACAAGCAAATAAACAGACAAAGATAAAATTAGGGAGTAGGAGCAAAACTAAGACAACACCAGTGTAGCTGGGTATGGTGCATGCCTTTAACCCCAGCTTATGGGAAGCAGAAAAGGGCAGGTCTCAGAATTTGAGGCCTGGATTGCATAGCAAGATCCAGGCCAGCCAAGGCTGTGTAATTAAGACCCTGTCTTAAAAAAAAAAAAAAAAAAAAGACAATGACAACAAATATAGTCTAGGCTAGACAGAGGTGACACACTTCAGAGGCCAACTGCTGTGGACTGTTATTCTCCACAGCTCCCAAAACAAAGACTTGGTTCCTTTTCCCACTCCTAGCTCTGTGGGCTACCATTTCTCAAGGTGGTCCCTGCAGGGGAAGTTCCTTCTCCACGCTTGACTGGACCAGCGATGCGGCAAGACTACGGCAGACCCGTCCTGCCTGAAAACCATAATAAAGGCCAGAGTTCACTTTGCCCCATGTACCCTGGCACATGAAACTGAAGAAACGGGACACCTCAGGCTCTGAGCCCAAGCTGAAGTTCACTGTGACCCTGGCTGGCTGGGGTGGGGCTCCTTCACTGACAGACAGGACCAACACCTGCTGGTGCGCTCTCTGCTCCTTTACCCCCTGGGGCTGTGTGAGGATGACCAGTTTCCCTAAAAGGATAATGAAGAACCCACATTATGACCATCCATCGATTCTTACTGACCCCACCCCCACCCCGCAGATCCTCCCAAATAAAACAACGGTCTCACAAAGGACTGGCACTGCGAGGAGCTGTACCCTGAGATCTGGTTGCCCTGGTAACACAGACCCACTGCTCCAAACAGGGCCCTGAAAACTGAGGTGTCCTCCACATCAGCCTGGTGGCAGCAAGCAGAAGCCCCCCACCTCACCCAGGGTGCTGCCTGCCTAGCCCACCGCATCGAAGACCACAAGCTGGGCGACTTTTCTGCCCAGAGATGGGAAGATGAAGGGATGGGAGAAAGGGGAGGCTATATTTAGTGAGCGGGCCGAGACAACAGGAATGGAATGAGTCACCCAAGCCCAGGCACTATTGCTCACCGTGGGGGTTGGCCAATCAGAAGTCAAGACAGGGAGGACCAGAGCCTAGCCAGGGGCAGTCTGCAGGAGAGCAGACCTTTCCTAGGTTGTGGGAACGACAGACAGACAGACTCATAGAGGGACTCAAAAGCAGACATGGAAAAGAAGTTAGGACAGGAGACGGGACTCAGCATCATCTGGAGACGGATTGTTGTGGGGACACTCCACACAACATAGTGTGTGAAATAGTTGCCAGCAAGAGCTGTAATGAATTTTCCTTAGAGAACCCTCTAGATGCCCAGAAGGCACGGAAGGAACTTTTGCCACTTTAACCAGGGCAAGCCTACTGACTTGCTTGCATGGTCAGGTAAGGGAGATCGGATTTTACCTTAGCTTAGTGGGAAAACAGCTCTACTTCTTGGAGGAAAAGTGGAAAAATGAGGCAGTTGGAGGTCAAGACCTTTCAAGAACAACTAACACAGCACGCCTTCCATCCTGTGTTCCGCAGCACAAGGCCCCCTGTGTAGCCCATGACCCAGGCTGCCCATTCACTGGCCCAAACCCAGTCCCGGGAGATGCTTTGACTCGACCCAAAGAGGCTTGCTATGAAGCACTGTTAAGTAGATAAATGGAGAACTTGGCAAGGCCTCTGAGCACCACACACATGCAGACACACCCATTATGTGCACATGTGAGCACATGTGGGCACATGCATAGGGATGGAACACACACCTGCATCCCTAGATGACTGGGTAACACACATCGGAAGTCAGCAGACTATCATATATGGGGTGCACAGTAAAAGCTGACATTTAGGGTGTCAATGATATTTGTTTGACAAGGACCTCTAAACACCCCTGTGCACAGAGCCCAGCCATCGTGGGAGGTGCTCGGCTGGCCTCAGGGAGCACTCCCAGGTTCTCACAACGGCCTATTTTTAGTCTCTGATCTTTCCTGCCTTCTTCCCCAGGGAAGGCTCCTCCCTCTGCTCTCGGGGGCCCACTGCTCACCAGCAGGATCCTGACCCTGAGCGGGAAGGTGGCGAGGCCTCCCCATACCTCACACTTCAGAGTACAGGTGGAGAAGCCAGACCCAAAGCAGAGGGAAGAAATACTTTAATGTCTCATGACAAGGGCAAGATGGGTGTGGACGAGAAGCGGTGCGGGTGATGCCTGCTGTCTGTCCAGCAAGGTTCAAAGCTTGGCGTCTGGCCTGCCCCCATCACTGCCCCCATGTTGATTGACACTACACCTTGCATTTCGCAGGTGAGGCTCTGCCCACCAAGACAGCAGTGACTCACCAGCCCAGAGGGCTGTAATTCCAGCCACGTGACAGTGGTGCCACTTTCTATAGGCACGGTTGTCTGAGGAGGAAGGACACTTGGTGTTGCCTTGCTCTAGACCAGGGGTTCTCGACCTGTGGGTTGTGACCCCTTCAGAGGTCAAACTACCCTTTCACAAGGGTCACATATCAGGTATCCTGCATGTCTGATATTTACGTGACAAAACTCATAATAGTAGCAAAATTATAGTTGTGAAGTAGCGATGACATAATCTTGTGGTGAGGGTCACCGCCGCATGAGAAAACTGCATTAAAGGTGGCAGCGTCATGAAGGTTGAGACCGACTGCTCTAGACTCCTACCCTGCTGCGTTCCTTGCACTAAAGCTCTCAGTACGGCGCATGTGCAGCTGTTGCAGAATCACCACAGTAGACTGCAGTAGGTCTTTTCATGCGGGCGGTGACGGACTGACCTGCCTAAAACCCAGATGTACAGGCACCTTGACCCCCTGAAGAGAATCAGAAGACTTTAACATGACCTAACAAGGTTTAGACACAACATAGGAGATGGATCCCATGCAAATAATGTGCGATTTTTTTTTAAACCCTGTTAAAGGACATGAATGCTGGCTAAGTGTAACGATGTCTTCTCTTCAAGCACCATGCAACGCAGGTGTGAGTTCATCAACACGGACACCAGGACTTCTGCTGCTCACAGCCTGTTGCTCTGAAATCATCAGTGCGTGCCTAGGAGACATCAACTTTCCAGTACTGGTTCTCTGAGCCACAGCCCTCCGGAGTGATCTACTGGAAGGCAGTTCTAGCCCATCCTCCTCCACTTGCCTCTGGGACGGCATCACTCTTAGATGATTTGGTCAGTTCTGTTCTGGTGTCCAACACCTGAGAACAACAGCACCACTTGTGTGCCAGTTCTCAGAGGGGAGAGAGGGGAGGAGGAGGGAAGGAGGAGAGGGAAGGACCTGCCAACACACCGAGGGGAGATGGGAGAGCTTGGCAAGCTAGGGATGTTCTCCCTCAGTCACACCTCAGCTCTCCCTAATCTTCACCCAGCAGACAGGCTGCATTCACTACTACCCAGAATGCACTTCTCCCCACAACGCATGACCACGCAAGTCCGGGACCCTGCTCCTCTGAAGCTGATGACCCAACCTGGAAACTATGATACAATACAAGGAGAGGGGTAAAGCGTGACCTCAGAGGCCGTCTCTGTTTTGTTTCCTCCATAAATCAGAAGCTATCACAAAGATCAACGAGGGTCCAATTGAAGTCCCTGAAAATACCAGTTATGGCCAAGCGCATGAATGTGTTCATCAGCTACCACTTACGGAGCACTTCGGTGCCAAACACTGCTGCATGCTCGACCTGCATTAGCTCATTTCTACCTTGAGAATAACACTCTAATTATAGGGTTACCCTCACTTTGGAAGCCCAGCAATTAAATTATAGTTCAGAGAAGACCATTACCTCCCAGGGTCATGATGTCATGGAGACTTAAGGGCTGGCTATCCCTTCCAACACAGCCTCACTCAGTAAACTCAATGTACTGTGACCTCTGTGCTGCTTCTTAAGAGCACACATGTCATCAACTGTCATTCAATTCCCTCCACACTTCTTTAGATCTTTTTTAAAAAATAAACAGTGATTGCTAATCTGCAGGTATTGATCGGGTGCCTGCTCTGTACCAAGACTGCCCCGGATACAGAGACCCAAACAAAAGGAATCTATACAAGAAGAAATTGAAGAAACTGCATCTAACTCAGTCAGTATAAAAGATGAGAAATGAACGAAGCCCAAGGCTGCTGTGCAGGCCACACTCACTAGTGTGCCTTGCACAGTGCAGCTTGGTTCAGAGGTCTGAGGGGAGGAGATGCAATGCTGTGGTCCAGCAAGCCTGTGGGCAGCACTCCTGCCATCACCTGACAAGGAGCTCAAGTGCTTCAAACTCCTACCTAAGAGGTGGGGGGAAAAAGATAAAGGAGAGATGTGAACAGGGAAGTTAGGAGGACCAAGCAAAATGCAGACAAGCCACAAGGCAGAGCGTCACTGGGAAGCGAGGAGGGAGAGAAGACACCTTGGGAAGAGGAAGCACGAATGCACAACATCCGGGACATGGCCATGCACATTGGGAAAGATGCTGATGCACCTACTGTCACCCTGCTTATTAGAGTTGCAATCTTGGGTGTCCATGGGTCGAAGGCCTGATCACTAGCCTATGCACTTTTAGGAAGAGGTGGGACCCATTGGAGGAGGGACCTTTTGGAATGTTAGGTCACTGAAGGCATATCCTTGGAGGGGACACTGGGGACCGTAGCCCCTTCCCATCTCTACTTCCCAGCCACCTAGAGGCCAGCAGGTTTCTCTGATTGGTTAGTCCCACTTCAGTGCATGGTGTCTACAGGCCAAACCAACAGTGTCTCAGAGAACATCAACCACTCCACCACCCACTGGCACAGAGGCTTAAAGCCATGAACTCCACACACACCAGGCCACTAGCCAGATTATTCTGTGAGCTAGCTGCCCTTAAACCCTCCCTACCCACAATGAACAGAAAAGGAAACCCCATCGGTGGCTCCACCCTGGGTCAAGTCTCCCAGGAGAAGGGATAAAACAGCGGCCTCACCATCCAGAGATGCTCTGGGCTTCCTGACTGGGCCACTTCCTTCACTGTCTCAGACCATGTGTGGCATTACCCTCACTCAGCTGGTTCCTCAGTGACAGAAACAAGTGCTCAGAGCACCACAGCCCACAACCCACAGTTCACAAAGAGGTGAGGTGGCATGGGGACAGAGTACTGTACTCAGAATCAGAGGCAGATCTGAGGCAGGGGCACTGTCACTGAAAGTGGACCAGCCTACTCCATATCCAGCTGCGCATCAAAGGTGGGGACAGAGGTGAGCCATGAGAAGGGCCCAGCAAGCTGCAGAACGTGGGGAACACACATCGTTCCCTCCTTTGGGGTCCCCGATGAGGGTCCGAGACTTCCTCTATTCAACAGGAGGAGAACCTCAGCACAGAGCAGCTACCTACTTGTCCAAGATCAACCTCAAGTCTACTGGAGGGAAGAAACAATTGCTATAGGTCCTCATAAAGTCAAATGCTTTTCTGTTATGGTATAGTAAAACAGACATTCATTTATTCATAAAAATTCAATAGAAACATTTCCTAGGAGTGCCCTGCCTGAGTCAAAAAAAAAAAAAAAAAAAAAAAAACCATACAACGTAAGAGTTAGGTGACATATGAAGTCCCAAGGTGGAGCCGACTGGAAGGCTGGGAATCCCAGGGCTCACAGAATCATGCATACACCCTGTGCTGGGACTGAATGAAGCCACTCTCCTTCCTGTAAGGCAATGGCTCTCAACTTATGGGTCACAACCCTTTGCGGGGGGGATCGCATATCAGATATCCTGCATATCAAATATTTACATTACCAGTCATAACAGTAATAAAATTAGAGTTATAAAGTAGCGACAAAACAGTTTTACGGGTGGGGGTCACCACAACAGGAGGAGCCCTATAAAAGGGCCCCAGCATCATGAACGCTGAGGAGCACTGTGTAAAGGCACAGGACCCTTTGCCGATCTTTGACATTTCATAGGCAGCCAGTCCCTCCAACCCAGGACAAGCCGCTGAGCGGGGGGATAGCCCAGGGCCCCTGCTGCCCCTTCTCTCCACACTCTCTCCACACTTGTGCCTTCCTTCCTCTGAGGGCTCACCAGGCAAGCCTCCCCGCCCACACTTATTAGCTCTGAACCAGGGACGGTGCTGTGAGTCCCTTCTGACATCTTGGAAGTTTAGCCGGTCACTGTAAGAGTAGAGGAGTGGATTAGGGGCCGGGTGCGTGCAATGCCAGCCCACTGATGTGCTGAGGCAGGAGGATCATCAGCTTCAGACCAGCACTGACTACGAAAGCTGAAGGCTAGGTGTCTCAGTTGGGGTTTCACTGCTGTGAAGAGACACCATGGTGAAAGGTAACTTTTTAAAAGGACAGCGTTTAGTGAAGGCTGGCTTACAGCTTCAGCGGTTCAGCCCATTATCATCATGGCAGGCAGACATGGTGCTGGAGAAGCTGAAAGTTTTACATCTTGATCCAAAGGCAGCCAGGAGACTGTCTTCCAGGCAGCGAGGAGGAGGAGGGTCTCAAAGCCCACCCTGTCAGTGATACACTTCCTCCAACGAGGCCACACCTCCTAACAGTGCCACTTCCTGGGCCAAGCATATCCAAACCATCATACTAGCTAAAGGCTTTAAGAGATCCACCCTTGTGAGTGACTGGGCTCCTGAGAAGAGACTGGGCTGGCTTCCTCTGACTGGTACCTGCCAGCTCATCCCACTGTCACATGATACAGGAGCAGGATGACCCTCTGATTGGGTTCCACACTTTGGGACTTCCTGGCCTCCAGAACTGGGCCAGTCTGGAGTTTAATACACAGTAGATGTCTTCAGACACACCACAAGAGGGCGTCAGATCTCGTTATAGATGGTTGTGAGCCACCATGTGGTTGCTGGGATTTGAACTCGGGACCTTTGGAAGAGCAGTCAGTGCTCTTAACTGCTGAGCCATCTCACCAGCCCCAAGTACACAGTAGAAAAGAAACTAAGACATAAGACAAGTTGGGGCTGTAACTCCAGTAAAACCCTTCTCTGGCTTCTACAGGTATTGCAAGCACTTAGAGCCCAGACACCAACCAATTCTGGCAAAACACCCACACACATAAAACAAAAAACTAGACAAACCCTCAGAGGAAGGCAGCGACGTGTGAACCGCCTGGGCCACTGCCTGACACACAGCTAGAGATGACAGCAGTGACAAATCCCATCAGCCCCCCCAACATCAGAACAGGGGTGGCAACTTCAAACCTAGAGTTCTCATTCAACTGGCCTCGAACACAGGACGGCAGGAAGCATTCTCCTGGCCCATCCCTTCCTCTGTCCAGAATCAAAGGAAAGCACTGGTCTCCAGACATTGACTTACCCCAACACCGACAAAAACATCCCTGACCTTCTTCCCGATCCACAGGGCCCCAGTGGGATGCTGGGATGGCCAAGCAGCTCCCTTGATGGCTGAGAACGAGCCACACTCCCCAGGATAGCCCAGGATGTGTAAGTTGTCCTGATGCATGGATAAGGCCACCTCTGGGACAAGTGGACATGGACAGAGACCCCTAAGGAGCTACAGAATGGCTGTGATATTCATCTCAGCTATGGGGTTAGAAGATGCAGTGAAAGGATCTGACAGTAGAAGCTGAGAAAGTCTCTTTTGCTAAGCCGCATGCTCCATGGGGGTGGGAATTTTTGTCTGCTTTGCTTCTTGATGTTATCTTTAGCTCCTGAAACTGTGCCTGGAACACTCGATTGAATGAAAAGGGATCAAACTCCATATGATTCAGGCCAAACACTTTGAGCCAAGCAGAATTGGATTTGGATCTTTTTTGTGCAGCTCTGTAGAAGCTGTGTGACTATAATAAACCACTCCGCCTCTCTGGTTCTTGTTAGGATAAATGGCTGTGATTTAATCGTCACAGACTATCTAGCACATGGTAATCTCTGAGAAATGAACACTCTGGGCTACTAGCTTTCCCCTGCCAGTGCCTTCAAATTCTCCCTAACGAAGGGTAAGAAAGTGGCCACAGCAAAGAATCAGGAGCGGCTGTCGCTTGCTGGTCTAGCCCAATCCTATCCATGCTGTCAAGCACAGACAAGCCCAACCTCCTCTCCACTCACTGAGGAAACTGAAGCATGGGACAGCGTGCCCCAGGTCTCCACAAATAACTGGCACTCACCTACACTCCTGCCCACACCCAGCAGTCATCTCCCTCACACTAGCATAAGTCTAATGATGAGTGCTCCCCAGCAGTCATCCCACTCACCCTAGCATGCTATGTCTCAGGATGAGTGCTCCCCAGCATGTCAGTTGAGTGCTCTTACAGCCTCTCCAGGGTACGACTGTTCAGGAAGGCAAACCAGAACCCCAAGTTTCTCTTGACAGCTCTATTTCTGTGCACCTCAAGTGGAAATAGACCTCAGGCTTGCACGCCCCAGGATGGGGTCACAGAAGGCTTGCACTGAGACTGGTGAGGTCTCTGGCTTGTTCACTGAGTAGGTGCCGCACCCAGGTTTCCTAAGACCTGGGGTCTAGAGAGTAATTTCAGTTTCAGTCATAAATCTGTATTTTAGGCCACTAAGTGGTATTTGGAAACAGTTTACCTGCAAATCAGAATAAAAGGAGCAGGAAGAGGGGCTCCAGAGTTTTCAGTGCTACCTGGTCTCACAGGTCAGAATGCAGCTGTGGAAGTGACACAGAGGGACACTGTCACTGCTGGCCAAGAAGACCTCACCTACAGCTTCAACGGCCTTTGTACTCTAGCTCCTAAGAAGGACAAAGGAGAGGGTAAGGCCATCTAGCCTCAGTGGGTCTCCCTGGACCTTGTGCTTACGTCCTCTCTAGGTCTCCAGGACACAGGGAGGAAGAACTAGACTCCCACGGGGCAGGAAATAACAATGTTCAACCCTCCAACCTCAACCAGGAAGTGCAGTAGGCACTACAGAATTCCAACCCACCAACCTGCTCTGTTACAAACCCGAGGCAAGGAAGGCACTTCCCAGCCTTCCTAGAGGCTAGCCTGACTGTTCTATAGGTAGACTGTTCTATGAGATAGAAGATGTGGGAGAAAGACATGTCTTCCAGAAAGATCCTTTAAAAGTTGCGGGCCAGCCAGGCATGGTGGTGCACGCCCTTAATCTCTGCACTCAGGAGGCAGAGGCAGGCGGATTTCTGAGTTCAAGGCCAGCCTGGTCTACAAAGTGAGTTCCAGGACAGCCAGGGCTATACAGAGAAACCCTGTCTCGAAAAGCCAAAAACAAACAAATACAAACAAACAAACAAACAAGTTGTGGGCCATCCATGTCTCCCAGAGAACTCAGTCTTCCTGCTTTGTAACACTGAAGCTCATGTGCGCTAGGGCAGAGCCATGGGCAACTGGAGGGTGGTGGTAGTTGAGGCTAGATAAGCCCAACAACCTAGTGTCTCCATGGTGGTATTAGTGGCTTTCGAGAAGAGAGACCCCTGCTAGTGGGCCTGCTCTGTCTTACCCAGTGGCTTCTGTCACATTATGGCAGGGCAGGAAGCCAACACCAGATGCTGAAAAGATAGCCACACCACTTTCAGGGTGAACTCCATAAACAAGAACCAAAATTAAAAATTGGGGTGGGGGGGAGGGGCAGGGGAGGGGTGACCTCCTTTAGTCCAGGCTATCCTTGATCTTACTATGTACCAGAAGATAACCTTCAACTCCTGATTCTTGACTGTGTCCTACCATAAGCAGTTTATTAAACTTCTCTTCCTAAATGACTGAATATGGACTAAGGCATCTCATTTTGTTTTCCTTGAAGACAAAAACAAGACAGTTGGAGATCCAGCATCCACACCTGACTGGCCGTAAGGTAACCTGAAGAATATTCTATGTATCTGAAGGATATATGAAATTAGGGCAACTTAAACTTTGACCTGTCTACCAGAGTGGAACCTGTGACTACCTTGCTGTGGCTACTAGGGCCAGGATACTCATCTTCCTGGACAGACAGAGAGCCAAAGTTCTGGTGACCTGGGGATGGCACGTGCTAGTCCTTTCTAGACTTCTGTTCCATAAAAGACAACAACACTATGATGACGCTGTCATTCCCAGGGATGCTAATCCCGACAAGACAGCTCTGTTATTAGAGTCCTGAGGGGTGAAAGGACCACTTGTCAATGGCACCCATTCCCTGGAGGTCCTCAAGTGACAATCCGCAAATGATGAGGATCCCAAGCTTTGTGAGAGTCACCAAGTCATTGAACATTACATACAATTCACAACTGCAACCAAAGGAGACCATCCCAAGAGCACATGACGTGTCCTCCTGAGGAGGCTCTGGGTGACGGAAACTTCCAGGGGATTTTCAACAACTCCAACTCTGGAACACTGTTGTGTGTCCCTGCTGACCATCTGAAGCTGACACGCTCCAAAATACAAAGTCCCAGGTGTTTTGTGGACGCAAAGCTCCCAACAGGCCAGAAACTGACATCTGACACGTCAGGTCCCAGAGCATCTAGATGAGGGATACTCGGTCTGTGGCCAGAGTGCAGGTGCTGCCAGACGGCAACCTTCTGCAGTCGCCACCTGTAGAAAAGCCCTAACACCAGGAAGCTCCTCCAGCCTGAGGTTCCTGAACTCAACAGCTGAGACTCCACCCAGCCAAGGTTACTCCAGGGCCTCAGACCATGTGGTCCATACATTGTTCCTTAAAAGGCAATGCTCTCAAAGATCAGGTTGAACTCACTCCTAGGAGAGACAATGACCAGTAATAACTGGAAGCTATTATATGAGAAAGAAAAGAAAGCTGAGGCCCCAGCTTGGCAGCCTTCCTTTCCAATGAGGCTCGGCCCCCTTGGCCTCACCGACTAAAGCTGGAACACATCTTCTTCTTTTGATGCAAAAGCAGAAGTGACTCTGGCCAAGCTTTGGTGAAGCGGGTCACAACTCAAGAATACAGCAGCGAGGAGGCAGAACTAGTCACAGGGGTGGGCACTCCAGGGGCAAGTGCCTGCGGTAGGTGTCTGCTAGTGGAGGAGGGGCAGCAGGAATTAGAGATGTCAAGGAAGGGCTGTGCTTCTATGATAGAGCAATTGCCTAGAGTGTGCTAGGCCCTGAGTTCCTCCACCACCTTATCATCACCACACGGGGATAGATTAAGGAAGCAAACAAATGTGTGTGAACAGGATCCTCCTGGAATAGAGAACTGAAGATAAATCAAAGGGAGGAAAAACCCTCAAGAGAGATGGAAAGGGAGAGAATACCCACAGGCCTCAGGGCAAGGCCCAGCATTAGCCAAGGAAGCTACATTCTCCCATTTCCCTCTATTCTCCCCAGGAGCAGCAGAAAGAATAACAGGAGTGGTGAGACACTTAGGGTTCAAATGTGTGTTCTGGTCCAGGGCTGTGGTAAGGGACTGTGTCATCCCAGCAGGACTGGTCTCTTCAATCCCTTCACGCCTGCTGCTATTCCTCCCCGAAGTCCTCCATCTCCAACACTGCTCCGCACTAGGCTTTGAGTGACTCTGCATAGTATGGGTATATACACCAGTGTGTGCTCCAGAGCTTAGGACGTGATCAACAGGGTCGATGAAAGAAGCTAACAGAGGTGGGTAGACGGTCCAGCAATTCAGATCGGTCGCTACACAAGCATGAGGTTCAGAGTAAGTCACAGTGTCAGAGCAGAACACCTTATGTCTCTGTCTGGCTTCCACGCACCCTCGTATACTATACAACACATACAAAAGGACTCAACAGACATTTGCTGTCCACCCCCCGCCCCCTGTGTGCCAGGTGCTGGGACATTAACAGTGGATGCCCTGCCCACCTGAAGCTTCCGTTCTCAGGGGCTGAGACACACGTAAGCACACCCGGGGACCTAGCAGGAAGTTTCTATGCTGCAGAGAAGGTCAAGGTGAGGGCAGACAGGAGTGTTGGAACACAGAGGAGGGAAGGGGCAAGCTATGAGGCTAGCAGGACAAGGGACAGTGTGCCCACCGCAGAAAACGGGGTGAGCGAGAATGGTGGCCAGGCTGGAAGGGATTCCGATTCTTTGAATACATTAGTTTTGGTCCAGTACAGAGGGCCTCCCTCCCTGAAGAGGGCCATGGAGACAGAACGGAGGCAGCAGAAGGTGGCTCTGAGGGCAGGCAGGTGGGTCAGAGCTCTGGCCAAACCCAGGGGCTTGCCTCCATGAAGAAGCCACAGTGAGGAAAGCATGGGGGTGAAGTGGACAGAAGCTGTGTGCGGCAGGATATGAGGGATGGCCAGGTCGGATCACGTACCTGAGAAAGGGAAGAACAAACCAAGAGCACACACATGCATCTTATCCTGTCATGGCCGGCTAGAGGTGAGAACAGGCTGGCCAGCCCTGGTACTCCCAGGGTGCGGAGGAGTAGGTCAGTCCTGGGTCAGCAGGGCAGTCGTCCGGCTCCACTTGGGACAGGCCTAGCCAGCCTCCCACCCACTGGGTTCCCTGTCTCCTTGCATGGCTGTTAACCCCAAATCCATCCCTCATCTGCCCTAGCCAAGATAGCTAGCCGGGAGTGAGGGCACATGCCTTTAACCCTAGCACATCAGAGGCAGGTGGATCTCTGAGCCTGGTCTACACAGTGAGTTCTAGGCCACCCAGTGCTACACAGAGAAACCCTGCCTCAACTCCCACCCCACAACTCCATCCCCCACCCCAAATTACCAGACAGCTGAACAGAGTTCTAAAGGGAAAAGCCTTATTCTCAGCACACAGCCCCCACCTGCCACTCCTCCCTATGTGGGCACCTGGGTGCTCCTGAGGGGTCAAGCATGCCTGCACATAACAGATGGTGGCCCCAACTCAGGGAGCGGAGAAGAGAGCAAGTCAGAAGGGTCTGTGCCCCAGCCACACTCAGCCTCACCAGTTACGTCTGAATCAGTGGTGCAGGCCCCATCACCCTGCTGTGCCACGCCCGGCCAGTTCTTAGTACCCTTCCACCGAGCAAAGGGAGCCAGCATCACTGATCGCCCACGAGATTCACTGCTCAGACCCACACAACCGTGTTCATGAACATTCAAATTGAGACTGACTGAAAGACCTTCGGGGAAAGGAACTCGAAGTGAAGCAGACCAGAAGCGCTCTGCCACTGACAATCACCTCGGACAATCACGTGTCTGCACTACTCAACGCTCAGCGGCACAAGGTGGCACAGCAGCAGCATCCCCTTCTCCCGAGCACTGTGCTGATGGTGTAGCAAGCCTGTGAGTAAGGACCCCGAGGACAGGACAGGTCAGGACGGGTCATTGCACTGGGCTGTTGGAGCCAGTGGGGGTACAGTGGTCTTCATAGCAGCCTGGCCAGAGCCCAGCCAAGAGAATTGTTACCCAAGAACATGAAGCCAGATGATACCCAGATGTTGATACCCAGGTGTGAGCAGTGGCTGGGATGAAGGTTGGGTCAGATCAGAACCACAGCAAGGGAAAAGCAAAGCTAAGAAGGGAATACCTTCAGCCAAGTGTGGTGGCGCTCGCCTTTAATCCCAGCACTTAGGAGGTAGCGGCAGAGGCAGAGGCAGGCAGATCTCTGTGAGCTTGGGGCCAGCCTGGTCTATGCAGTAAGTTCCAGCACAGCCAAGGCTGTGTAGAGCGACTCTTGTCTCAAGGGGGGGGGGGGGGGGGTTGGGAATCTAACAAATTCTGATCACCAATTACAACAGATTCTGAAAGAATTACCAGTGGATCCGGTGGCTCAGGGCACACCACACAACTGCACTCACTGTCTGCGGCCTGCTCAGGCAACAGAAAAGCAGGCACTCGGTCTTCTAGCTACTGACATTCCCAAGAGCTCAAGGTTTAGAGAGGACTCTACTGAGGACACCTCACTTGAGAAGACAGCTGGGTATTAGTGACATCATCTTCTTCTCCTATGCATACATAGGAAGAGCGGCAACCTTTGGTAACCATTAGTGCACTGGGCCCATTTTACCCATTCCTTACCCTACCATGGTATTAGCCTTCTTTCGCTGTGACAGAGGACTTGAGAAAATCAACCTAAAGGAAGGAAACGCTTCTTTAGCTCGCGGTTTCCAAGGTCTGTGTTTACAATCACTCGGCCCCATCACTCTGGGCCTGTAGGGCCTCAAGGCATCAAAGTCCAAGTGTGAGTAGATGAATCCTGTTTAGCTCATGGTGGATAGAAAGCAAAGGGGACCCAGCATATCCCCAGTGGCCTAATTTCCTACTACCAAGACTGACACCCCCACCTCCAAGTTCCACCTCAAGTCAGTGATGAAGTCTTTTAACATTTGCGGTTTAACATTGGGGTTAACACTCAAAAATCTGAAATACAACTCATGGCCAGGCACTGCCCTTCCTCTGTGGGACCTCCAAGAGATGAGGACAACAGGTAGACCTCAGACACCCCGAGGTGCTCAGGTAAGACCTTTCACTCTCCTGAGCCTGCCCAGTTCTCCAGTGCAGTGCTGGCCAGCGTCACCCCAGGGATGGTGCCTTGGGGAAGCCAGGCTTCACTGAGACACTTCGAAGCATTGAGAAACAGAAAAGCCGTCTCTACGCCATTCACCTAAACCCAGACCCAAGGAAGAAAACACCTTTCAAGATAGGTGCTCCTGGCTCCAGATGAGAGCCTCTCAACCAACCAGGCAAACAGCTCACACTCACATAGGTTCCCAGGAACATAATTTAAGGGCATACTCTCCATTGTACCATATTTACAATACACAATTAAAATCCTAAGACTCTCACATACTCTGGCTGACAGAGGTGAGGGAGCCAGCTCTCTGGTCCCAGGCCAGATGCCACCTAAATGGAATAAGCAAAGTGACATTACCCCCCCGGGGCTGGAGTCTGTGTCTCACGAGGACAAGGCTGGTAACGGTGCCAACCCCAGCCTCTCCTCCTTGGTCTGAGCAGGAAATCCTGGAACGGCAAAGCCAGGCAAGGCAGCTTGCTTGCTGCGCTGGGTTGTCACTCTGTGCCCCTCAGGACCACCCTCCCATCATGTCCAGCTGGCGTTTTTGTCTCCATCCTGCTCAGGGTGGGCAATATAGCCCTCAGCCCAGGACTGTAGTCATTTGTGACATAGCCGCCAACTGAGGACATCACACTACACAGGGCAGCACAGGCAGCACCAGGTCACCAGATGACAACCTGTCCCTGGTAACTAAGGTGTGAGTCTGGCTTGGCCACATGTTTGGGTTTTGTTCCCCATCCCCCACGCAAAGCTCACATCCACAGGTGCTGCACACACACCCCCCCCCCCGTGGTTGTATGGAAAAGGGCACCAGATGCATCAGCTCGGGGAAACTTCAACCCTCTGTGAGATAATACCTCCCGAGCCCATGCCAGCTGTCACCCACCTGGACCAGCTACGGTACACACAACGGTCACAGACAACATGGCTGTGTGAGTGGCGACATGCTTCACGGAGAAGATTTTCCTTCACAGAACTGTCGTCACTGAACAACAGCTGGTTTCTCGTCTGAGCCAGTCCTCGGAATGTAACTATCACTTCATCCACAAAGGACAAGGTTCAATGACTTGAGTTTCTTTAAAAAAAAAAATTGCTCTACACAAATTCCAGACGCAGACATGACTGCTCGTCCAAGAACAAGGAGCCACAGCGGCCTTTGGAAAGAGCAACCATAGGCTCTGGCTTTGGCTGCAGAGCCTGAGTATGTCCACAATGCTAGAGCTGAAGGTGGCCAGCCTGAATCTGGATGGGACACAAGGTGAACAAGCCTACAGGAGAGCCGCCTTAGCTAGCAGGCAGAGGAGGGGACGGACGGCTCAGCGTGAGGCAGGCCTGGGGCAAGTCCAGCAGCTTGGCCTGTTCCTACATCCCAGCGCAGCACGCTCTCTCACAGAGATCTCCTCTCATGTGTGCCTGGGAGAAGACATGACTGCCTGATGTTTTGTTTTGAGATAGGATCTCCTCACCTAGCCCAAGTAGGTCTTGAACTCTTAGCCTTAGTCAGGTCCACCATGCCTGGCTTAGGTGTAACATTATGGATTTCAATTATACCTGGTTTTTTTTAATCTTTTATTGGTTATTTTATTTACATTTCAAATGCTATTCCCTTTCCCACTTTCCCCTCTGCAATTCCCCTATGCCATCCCCTCTCCCCTTGCTTCTATGAGGGTGCTCCCCCACCCACCCACTACTGCCTTACCACCCTAGCATTCCCCTACACTGGGGCACCGAGTCTTCACAGGACCTGGGGTTTTGTTTTTAAAGATGAGGTCTAACTGTGTAGCCATGGTTGGTCTGGAGCTCACTATATAGATCAGGCTGACCAAGAAGATGTGCCTGCCTCTGCCTCAGGGAATACTGGAATTAAAGGCCTGTACCACTATGCCCAGGAATAACTGGGATTTTTTTTTTTTTTAAGATTCTGAAATCAACACAACATGCTTACAATTTCAACATTAGCAGAAGCACTTCTGGAAGGTCACTTCTACCCTGACTCGAGAAAGCTCCCTACTATACCTCTGGGGTGCGCTATGCCTTGATCTCCTGTCCCTAAGTACGAGGAGGGCGAAAGTCATGAAAGATGCCAGCAGTAACAACAAGAGAGCAGCTGTCAAGCCAGACATGGTAGCACACACTTATAATCCCAGCTTTCAATCTCAGCCCTCAGGAGCTGGAGTTCAAGGACATCATCATCTGTGAATGGAGTTTGAGACCAGCATGCATTGCATGAGGCCCTCTCTGACCAACATAACGCTTTTAAAAAACAACTGTCACTTAGTAATCATACATTACATGGGACAGGCAGTAAGACGTGCGTGTGTGTCCCAGTTCATCAGGGCTTTACAAAATGTTCACTGCGAGGTACCACTGCCAACATGAATCTATATAAAAGGAAAAGGAGACCCAGAGAGACCCAGTAACTTGCCAAAGTCACACAGGGATGGACACGATGGAATCTGACCCCAGGAAGTCTACAACCAATACACTCAACAGCCTTCTGTAATTATGTCTGCTACTATCTTAATCCAGAAACCACGTAATGAGCAGTTACAGTTGTGCGCAAATTACAGATGAGAAGAAAGTGTGCAAGATGATTTTGTCCAGCGAGGCAGCTTCAGGGCCAGGAGTCCAACAAGCCGTCTGACCCCTGCAGTTTGCATTTTCTCAATTGGTGGCATACTCGGAGGCTCAATCAGCCAGTGTGGGACTTCAGTACAGAGCAGGTGACACTGCCTTCCCAAGGAGGACATGGAGAAGGGTGAAACCGATGCCACGAGCCTGCTCTCTGCACCAGCCTGTCTCTAGTGGAGGAGGTTCATCCTAACGCTGACACCTCAAAGATGTGCTGCCTTCCTGAGTCTGTCTGGTGTGATTCTCTAGCTCCGATTCTCAACGTCTCCCACCTTCCCCGAGACATTCTGATCCCAAATTTGACTAGCTCAAGGAAGGATGGGGGTTAGGCGTTATCTGTAAAAACTGTACAGAACTGTACAGAAGAACAATGAGTTGAGACAGGAAAAAAAAAATCTCCCAGTGGAATGAGGAAGTAGGGCCTGAAGGAGGGCCCTTCTGTGACTACTAGGCATTGCTACATACAGAACTCGGGGGGGGGGGGGGACTTCGCTCCCTAGGAAAGGGTCACACAATGCAGGGTTCGAAACCCACCATGTAGGGAAGACAGGCATAACCACAACAGAATCCAGCCTTTTTTGGCAGAAGAGCTTCTCTTTGCCATCAGCAGTTTCTTATCTTTCTGGGACAGACTATTCCTTACAGCCCGCTGACTGGAAGAATGCCTGAGAATCAAAAGCTATGAATTCAACATTTCCCCCTGGGCCCCTTGTCTGTGGCTCACAGCCTGTCCACACACAGAGAGCAGGACACATGTTTAGGACGCCATTCACTGAAGCTGAAACGCATGATGACCTGGCCCGTGGACCCCCAGGCCTATCCTCTGCACACAACACAAGCATTCTAAGCAGCCACAGCATGAGGAGCCCTGAACAGACACCTCTTGACAACAGTTTCAGACACACAGGGCACTAGCAAGATGGCTCAGTGGGTAAAGGTGCTTGTTGCCAAACCTGACTGAGTTTGATCGCTAGGACCTGTGTGGTGTGAATTGAAAAAAATACAGTTCTCATGGGGCATGGTGGCACATGCCTTTAATCCCAGCACTAGGGAGGCAGAGGCAGGGGGATCTCTGTGAGTCTCATGCCAGCAGCCTGGTCTACAAAGCAAGTCCAGGAATAGCTAAGGCTTGTTCAAAACCCTGTATTGAAAAACCAAAAGAATACAGTTCTCTGGGACCAGGCAGGGGAAACCAGGAGACACTGTAGACTTGCGGAGGCTCCAGACTGTTGCATCTCCCTCCCCAGGGTCAGACAACCCTACACTTCCTTGCGGTGAAGCAGATGGAGGCGGAATGTCATCTGTGGTAGAGCATCTCCATAGTAAACACCAGGCCCAGGTGCCATTCCCCCAGCACACAAGACCAGCAAATGATGTGAGTTTACTAACAGCAAATAAGATGGTCTGACACTGTAATAGACACACTTCCGACCACAGAGGCCCCCAAAAGACCTCCAGCCCGTGGGAGCTGGGGAATGGGGAAGACACCCCAGGTTGACTCCACAGCTGGTGAAGGGCTTGTTGAACAATGGATGGAGGAAGAGGGTTCGTATAGAAACCCAACTCTGGCATCCATACCTGGTTCCTGGTCAATAATGGGGGGCAGGGACCTACTATGAAAAAACTCACCAGTCCCCTCCCCGGGCTCGGAAAAGTGGATGTGAATGGCTCTGAGAATGAGTAAACTGGAGGAAACAGAAGGGGCGATGTAGACGGCCACTTTTCAGGAGACGCTGCTATGTGCAGCTTGGTGGCCCTGTGCATACAAGACTGGGGTCTGAGGACTGTGGGTTTGGAGGTCCCGAGCCAGCAGGGGTGAGGAGCCACTCCACTTCTTTGTAGCAGTTATTGCAACATGGTAGCAGCAGGAAGATCCAGGAGTAAACCCAGGAAAGTCTGATGAGTGATTCGGGCGCTGGCCACACAGAATCTTTCTTTCTTCCCACCTTCACAGACATTACTTCACCACACCCTCGGGTTCTTTGCTGACAGGTTCTCACAGGCAGGTAGGTCTTAAGTGGTAGAGGAGAAGGCTGAGCCCAGGAGCAGCCTTCAGGAGACCAGAATGGTGCATGACTGACTGCCCAAGCTGCCAGAAAGCGGGAGAAAGCAGAGGAGGAGCTGGGCTGACTTCTCTCTGCTTTGCCAGACACCCAGGCTATCTCTCACAAATGACTCTACAAGTTTAGGAAAAACTGAGTGTCCCAAAATTGAGTCCCAAAACAAGTGTCTAGGATTCCACAGGCCAGACTCATAATCTGCCTCGCCCTCTTTGAGCATCAAGAACCCGAGTTGCCTCAAGTTATTCTCATACAAGCCAAAAACGGGCAAAAGAAGGATGAAGTGGGGATGGGGGTAGGGAGCCGAAATCAATGAAATTTCAGTTTTATCTCTAGGGGCGCCTCAGATGACCCCAGACTGCTGACTGCTTTACGTTACTCCACGTGTCATACAGGAAGTCCCTGGGCTCGGCATCTACTGCGTCCACTGGGTGTGAGGTACTGTGTTGGATTTGAGCACACAAAGTGAACTCCTACCTTTCCCCATAAGCACACTCCTACTGTGCACCCTGACAGGTCTGTGAGGCAAAGAGCAAAAGGCAAGGGAAGGGCCTGGACGGTCCTCCAAGGCTCAGGCATTGCAGCAAGGCCTCAGTAAGGGAAGTGCTGCTTTGCCTCACCAGACAGGGCTAGGCCAAGAAGGAAGACGCGAGCTGGAGGCAGGAGGAAGTACTGCATGCACAGGTTACCCAGTGAGCGCCGACTCGGCCCTTCCCGGAACAGAGACCAATGGGTTCAGAGGTCAGTGAGGAGGACGGCAAGGTAGGGCAGGCTACTGGAGGCCAGGCTGGACATCTCCAAGATTGGGATACAAGCATTTGCCTTCCCCGAGACACCCATCATCCCAGCACTTAGGAGGCCAAGGAAGGGAGACCTGCTCAAACCCAGGATTCCAGGCCAGCCGGGGGAACATCCTAAGACCCCATCTCTAAGGGAGGACAGAAGACAGGAGGAAGGTGGGAGAAAGAAAACCCTGAACACAGGGACACACACCCATGATTCCAGCACTCAGGAGGCTGCAACAGGAGGATATGAAGCTCAAAGCCAGCTAGGCTAGATGAGTCCCGGTCTCAAAAGAAAGCAAGGAAGTGAGCAGTCAAGGCATGGTTGACACAGCACATCAAATATAAACTGATGAGCATCAGTCAACACCAGTTAGCAAGCAGACCAACGGCTAAAACTCATAGCCTTTAACAATCGTATAACTCAACCAATAGCTAAAATTCTTAGCCTTAAACAATTGTATAACTCAGTCTATGGATATGAAAAGCCAGGTTACCCATGGAATCCCAAACCAAAAATAATAATAAAAGGGTCCTGGGACAAGAAAACATATCCTGAGGCTATGCCTGGCTGCTTTCCCATGATGCAGCTCACTGGAAAGGGCAACTTCAGGTAAATATGTGTCTGTCATCAGGCTTCCCAGAGAAGGTGCGACCCCAGTGGAAACTGAGGTCTGGAGAGAACTGGCTAAGCCAGCTGGGTGTTCCAGGCGCACAGCGAGCAAGTACAAAGACGAGGAAAGCAGGTGCTCACGGGAGACACGTGGAAGCACAGCTGGTCCCACCCCAAAATGCACAGCACCTAGCCCATCCTTCCCAAAGGTCTCACTAGAAGACCAGAAACATCAGCTGGGCAGCCCAGGGCACCGAGCTGCAGTCCCTCTCACATACCTCAGGAAGAAAGTGGATACGCCTGTCTACCACAAGAGAAGAAGGAACAGCAGAGAGCTTTGATTGCTGATATTAAAAAAAAAAAAACAAGGAGATGCCAACGAGGACGGAGAAAGGGGAAGGGGGAAACTCAAGTTGTTGCAGCATTATGCAAGCAAAATTCCAGGCATAAGCCAGGAAATTCAAAGGTCATGGTTCCCAGAGCAACAGTAACCTGACCCGTCAGCGTATGTAGCCTTTGGCGGTGCCAGAACCAAAGCAGCCCTATCATGCCAATGCTCGCTGAGCAGCTCCCGCCAGCTCCGCATACCTGCTGCGCAGGCAACCCCCACTAAGTCTGCACATGCCCAGCAGGCCACACCCTGCTGTGTGAAGCTCACCTGGTGCCCACGCCAGGCTGCGCCAGGCCCACGATGGGCTTGGCCAGCCCCAACTCTTCTTGGCAGACCCTCATCCTGCCTCCACCCACACCTGCCCACCGTGGGTTTTTAATCTTAACTGCCTGTGGGGAGCAAAAGCACAGCCTATCCATCCGGCCTGGTACAAGGGGGAGCAGGGGGACGCGTGCCTGTGTAGTGCCATGCTTCGGAGGACGGCGTCAAATAGATGAAAAGAAGGCTACAAGATGGCTCGGCAGAAGAAAAGGGGCTTGCGGCTAAGTCGGAAACCATGAGCCCATCTCCAGAACCCACCTGGTTGAAGGAGAACAAACTCCTCCAAGATGACCTCTGACCTCCACATGCATACACATACATTTTTTAAAAAGGTGAATTGAAATCCCACTTGGTGGGTCATACCTGGAATTCCTGCTCTCTGGAGGCAGAGGCAGTTCAAGGACTGCCTAGTATCAAGACCTTGTCTCACTAAGTATCGGAGCATACCTGTAAAATCGTATGACGTGGGAGGAAGAGGCAGGTCAGGAGGATTAGGACTTTAAATAGTCATGCTCTACATAGCAAGTTCGAAAGGTCACCTGGACTACACATGACCTTTGTCTGAAAAAGATTTAAAAAAAAAAAAAAAAGACTAGACAAAGGCACAGCTCACTGAGAGGGAGAAGACTGTAGCCACGGTCTACTGAAAGCCTCGTCTCTAGAGAACTCCTAATCAAGTGAGTCTAGACACAGGCAGTCACCAGATCCCGCACCTATGCCGAGACACAAGATGGACACACAGAGGTGGGCCGAGGGGCCACCCCTCCAGTCTCACCCCCACCCTGGGTGGGATAGTTAAAGTGGAGAGGTGATCCTGAGCCTTTTCAAAGGACCAGCCCCCCAGAGGGCCTTCTCCCAAAGGTGTAACTGTCACCAGAGGAGACTGAGGATTCGGGATCCCTCCTCCCTTTGGGGCAAGGCTCAGGTAAGCGGTGTGGCTTCCCAGATCCGGGCAAAGAATAGCTTTCCCATTCCTAAGCTCCAGGTGAGTGAACGCGGTCAAGGCAGGTGGAGTGCAGGGTGTGTGAGCAGCCATGCTACTCTGAGCATGCGCCTCCGCAAGGCTGCTGAGACATGCTTCTCATATGGCTACAAAAAATAAAGTCACACGCGTGGACACCCACGGAGAGGGGCCTAACGGGACGGTGCCCAACAAACCAGAAATGTCTGCAGGCGTGTTGCTGTCATCATACTGTGTCACCGCTGGCCGGCACTGCCACAGGAGCAGAGGCCCCTCAGTGGAGAGGGCTGTGTCCGGGTTAATGCTCTGTCTGCTTTTTCACAGTAGGGCAGCCAGTGTTTCGAGGGCATCTACTCCGTGAGAAGCACCAGCTCGTAAGCTCTTCTTTGGGGCACTGACTCTTTACAATAATTTCACAGGGTGGCTCTCAGTAGCCACCTTGTGTTGAGGATACAGTGGTTGGTGGTAGAAGAGAAAATGAACTCAAATCCTCCGACTCTAGGGCCTACAATCTTAACCACATCACATTTATCTCCAATGTATCAAACTACGACCCCAGCAGGCACCAAAACACAAGAGGCCAAGGTCATTCCAAGAGCATTCGTAGAAAGGGCTGTCAGATTCAGGCCAACCTTGTGATGAAGAACCGTATGCCAAGTCCTAAGCTCTGGCATCTCGGATGCCACTGCTACCCAGTGTCCCCCACATCAGAACACGAATGGCCATGAGACCAAAACTATACTTGCCGACAGTCAGCCACGAATTCCGCCGCCTCAGGCTAATGCTAAATGAATAAACCAGGAAACGCTTTTAAAGATTTTTTTTTTTTAACGAGTATGAGTGTTTGCCTACAGGTACATATATGCACCACATAGATGCCTGGTGCCCAAAAAGGCCAAAGAAGGGTATCAAATGCCCTGGAGCTGGAGTTACAGGGAGTTGTGAATAGCCACGTGGGTGCTGGGAAAAATCTCGGTCCTCTGAAAAACCAGAAGTGCTGCTAACCACAGGACCATCTCTCCAGGCCCTAATTTGACTAAGTCTTAATTAATTAACTAATTTGTTTCGTGCTAAGAAGAAAACCTAGGACCTCATGCACGTTAGACAAGCAGTCTACTACCGAAAACCACAGCCCCTCGGACTTATTTCAACTGTCACAAGCCCTACTTGAGTAGCTTTCTGTAGAGCCAATCTTACAACCTCCTTGCATTCAGAGACAGACAGACATCACACTCACCCCTTTTCTTTACTAGGTCCTCCTGTTCCTTATATATTTGCATTCTCACACTCTACCCTCTCACTCCCCAGCTATGTGATGTATACTGTTTGTTCAGATTACATGCAAAGAGAAAAATCCGACACACACACACACTTACCCTAATTTAGTTATGGAGATAAAGAGCTAAGAGGGCCACGAAAGAAATGAGACTGTGAAATAACACATTTAAAAGTCAGCCCAACTGCTGCCCCCAAAAGAAGGACCCTGGACATGGAGCAGGCTCTCCTGAGCGCCCCGTTCTCCCCACCTCGCATGGGACACGCGATCTACGCGTGAGTGGAGACGGCCACGTGACACAAAGGGGGCAGCAAATATGAGTGTCAGCAGAATGCCATTGTGACTGCCCAGATTGTCACGTGTCTTCTCTGAGCTGCTAGAGTCTGTGGGAGGGACCAGGGCAGTCGATGGTTTCACACTTCCATCCTGGTACCCTGAGCACAGAGCTCAGGTGCACGTATTACTAGGCTGTATATTTGACTGGAAAAAATAACCCTGAAAATCCCATTAGGTGACCCGAGTGTTAAGGGAACCTTGGGTAACGACAACGCTCTGTTCTCTGGGTTTTCGCGAATGCAACACACACACACACACACACACACACACACACCCCTCAGAACTCCTGTGTCTACCTCAAACCCGGCTAAAACCAAGCCCCAGGCCTCAGACCCCAGTCAGTGAGTTTAGTCGAAATCACTTTACACCTGCCTTTTGTGTTATCAGAGGCATCTGGAGAAAACACCTTGCAAAGCTATATGACCTCCGTTCTGCGTGCATAGGATTTTAGGTTCCCAAAATCTAAAACGGAGTCACCTAGTTCTTGAGATGAAAAAGCCAGAAACTTGTAGGCTAATTCAGCTCTCCAGACTTTGATTCAGCAAACACTTGAAAGCCCTGAAATCAAACTAGAGAAAGTTTGAAAAGTCTAGGCTTTTTTTTTTTTTTTTTTTTTTTGGTTTTTTTCGAGACAGGGTTTCTCTGTAGCCCTGGCTGTCCTGGAACTCACTTGGTAGACCAGGCTAGCCTCGAACTCAGAAATCCACCTGCCTCTGCCTCCCAAGTGCTGGGATTAAAGGCGTGAGCCACCACGCCCGGCAAGTCTAGGCTTTTTTAAGAACTACAGGCAAGCTGGACTTTACCAAAACAAAAAACCCTGCATGCTTCATGGCCTAACCACAACCTGGGAAGACAACCCATAGAATGGAAGGAAATATTTGCAGATCACACGTTTCATAAGGAAATTATATTCAGAGTATACAAAGAGCTCCAACAATTCAACAAGAAAATGATAAGCTCTGGGCAGTGGTGGCGCACGACTTTAATCCCAGCACTCAGAAGGCAGAGGCAGGTGGATTTCTGAGTTCAAGGCCAGCCTGGTCTACAAAGTGAGTTCCAGGACAGCCAGAGCTACACAGAGAAACCCTGTCTCAGGAAAGAAAGAAAAGAAAAGAAAAGAAAAGAAAAGAAAAGAAAAGAAAAGAAAAGAAAAGAAAAGAAAAGAAAAGAAAAGAAAAGAAGAAAAGAAAATGATAAGCAATGGTCAACCTGCAGTTAGACATCAGGCAGGCAAGAGCTGTGCATGGGAGCGCATCCCCACTGTCCCAGGCACATGGTCCCACTAGGAAAGTGACTTGAGCCCAGAGTCCAGCAGGAGGAAGGGAAGAAAGGGGGGGAAGGATAAGATTAGTGAAGATGCCGAGAAACCGGACCTCTTTGGTAGTGCTTTGGAAAAGTACTTTGATAGTTCTTCCAAATGCTATGCACCCACTTACCCTACAACCCAGGAATTTCATTCCTACATCTGAACAACCCGGGGAAAATAAATCCTCAGCCACACAGAAACAAGAGCATCCCTCCTAACACGGTCAGGGGATAGAGCCCCCGTCATGTGGACAGATAAAAGACTCACCTATGAAAAGGGGGCAGGGTCTGCTACAAGTTCATTGCCAGCCTGGTCTAGATTGTGGATACTACAGAATATCAACCAGCTATAAAATAGAAGGGAATTCTGCTGTTCACAACTTCATGGATCAGCCTTGAAAATAGGCTGAGAGAAAACAAACAAACAAACAAACCAACCACAGGAAAACAAAACAAAACTACATATACTGCATGGTCCCTTTATAAGAAGTGTCAGGACAGCAAATCTATAGACAGGAAGAAGGGAGCCAGGGGAAACAGGGTACAGGGCTGCTTTGAGGGACCACAAATATGTCCTTAAGTTGGCTGCAGTAAATGTCTCACAGTTCTGGATACACTAAAAACCACTAAACTGTTCAGTTTGTTTTGTTTTCTGAGACACGGTTTTCCTGTGTAGCCCTAGCTGTCCTAGAACTCACTCTATATATAGACCAGGCTGGCCTTGAACTCAGAGATCTGCCTGCCTCTGCCTCCCGGGAAGGCATGCACACCTCGCCCCCCAGAAGACTGTACAATTTAAATGATCTGTATGGTTTTATAAAGCTATTGGGCTTTAACAATTTATTCCTTTATTTTGTGTACATTTTGTATTTTACCTGCCCGTATCTTATGTGCAGATGTCTGATCCCCTGAACTGGAGTTACAGACAGAACCGACATGTGAGCTACCATGTGGGTGCTAGGAATTGCAGGTCCTCTGTGAAAGGGCAACCAGTGCTCTTAACCACTGAGTCATCTCTCCAGCTCCACTACTTTTTTTCTTTTTAGGTAGATGCATTTCCACGTGTGTGCCAGGTGCCTGCAGAGGCCAGAAGAAGGTGTCACTGGAGTGATGGAAGCTTGTCGGCTGCCATGTTGCTGCTGGGGATTCATTAAAAGAAATTTGTGTGTGTGCATGTGCACATGCGTGTAGGTCAGAATACAACCACAGTCTCATCTTCGTTGGCCTCAGCTCTGTACACGAGGCTGGCTGGACCATGAGCTCCTATGGATGACTCCAATCTCGCCAGAGGCACGGAGTCTACAGATGCACACTATGGAGCTCAGCTTTGCACAGGTTCTGGGGATTTAACTTCGGTCCTCACCTTTCTGTGCTGAGCTATCGCCACAGGCCCATTCAGGGACTCTTCCTCAGACAACCCTTGCCTAAGAGAGTCAGGAGCCCTACTTCAGCTTATTCCCTCAGCCTAGCTCACCCCAAAACTTAGGTCCACTCTCTTAACCAAACATGTGGCTTCCTGGAGGATTTGAGAAGTGCCACCTATTTCCTTTCTCGTTGCTGCTCTCTTTTACAGACAGCAGATTCTCCTCCACTCGCCTAGTGCTAGGATTACAGATGCCTGCCACCACCCCGGATGGCACCCATGATGCCCTTGATGATTGAGAGGGAAGCCTGGCTAGTCCCTGAGTCTGCCCACAGGCAGAATTGACAGTTGCATACTGGCAGGCAAATGAAGGGGACAGTTTGGAAATAAAGACACAGGCTTGCCTGTGGGACCTCCCTCCCTTCTCAGAAGTGACAGTTCCCCCCTCCACTACCTTCTGTCACACCCACTGTTACAGTGACTCAGGGTTGCCCCCATCCCTTGTAACCCATATCTAGGGGACAAGGGTAATGTAATAGGTGACAGACACCTAAAACCCGCCACCAAAGCCAGTACAAGTGGACAACTCCTATCTGTTGGCATAAGTGTTTGCTTCCCAAAAGAATACTATAGCCCTTCTTCCCACCTAGCCTTCAATGCCCCTGGGAGTACCCCACATGCCTGTAAAGGGGACTGTCACATGACCCATACAAGCACCCAGAGCTCTGGTCACACCCACCTTCCTTTTTCCGCTCCCTTATCATTTAGCTGCAGGTCGTGCTACTCGAAGGACTACAGCCTACAGCAGCCCTCCCAGCCTCGCCCAGTCTGCCGAGGCAACCTTCACTCTTGCCCACAGAACTATCACATCCCTGGAAGGCAATAGGGGCGAGGTAGCAACCAAAAACCTGGGAAGAGGTGTGAACCTGAGACAGCAGGGGTGTGTGAGTGGTAGGGGGAGATGCAGATACTGTTCAAAGCTGTACTGTCCTCTGGGAAGAAAGCAGTGTATGCAATCCCAAAAGTGGTCCAGCTTTAGCTAGAGTCTCAGTCTGCAGAAGACAACAATCACCCCAGGACCAGCTGACAGGGATGCTGCATCTGCCTTCCTGGCCTGGTCCACCTTCCCCAAACTCTTCATATTCTGTGACTTTCTCACACTGTAGGGCTGAGTGGGGCCTGGTGTTAGAATGCTTACTTAGCGTGAAGCCTTGCAGTCCATATATATATATATATATATGATTCCAAGATTCCAATAGTTGTTCTGTCCACAAGGCTGGAAGTCTTAGCTGCTCTTCAGTTTATGACAAAATCCTGAAGAAGTAGGCTGTAATCCCAGTGAAGCAGTGAAGGAATGGACTTGCCAGGGATAGGGAAGGAGGGAGGGAGGGAGGGAGATTCCTTCTTTTATGTCCTTTTATATAGGCTGCCAGCAGGTGTGTCCCAGATTGAAGACGGACCCTCCCACCTCAAAAAATCCAGATTAAAACTATGTCTTCCCCTGGGCAGTGATGGCTCACGCCTTTAATCCCAACAGTTGGAAGGCAGAGAGGCAGACAGATCTCTGAGTTCGAGGCCAGCCTGGTCTACAGAGCGAGATGCAGGACAGCCAGATCCACATAGAGAAACACTGTCTTGAAAAAAAAAAAAAAAAAAAACGAAAACAATAACAAAATAATAGTACATCTCAAAAGATCTGGATTAAAGGTGGACCTTCCCACTTTGAATTATTTCATTAAAAACAAACAAACAAACAAAACCCTCCCAGCTGTATCCAGATGCCTGGGTTTTTAACTAATTCCAGATATAGTCAGGTTGGCAACCAAGAATAGCTATCATAGAAAATATTCCTATTTTCAGGAACACCCACTGAAGCACTTGGAAGCCCAGGGATACAACATGTAACTTACAGGTGAAGCTGGGAGGGGAGGGGAGGGTCAAATCTCAAAAATAACACACATGAAAAAGCAATGGGTCCATCTGCCTCTCAGTATGTAATAAACAGTAGTCCCCTGTTCTAGCCCTGACTGTCCCTAAATTTAGAATAAAATTAAGTTACCACATAATACCAAAGTCCCCAACCTGCCTCTTAGCCTAAAAGTTTAACAATCCTCAGCGCCTCAAGAGCTGCTGCAGGTCGGTCTGTGCACCATCGCGCCTGTCTACCCAGCAGGTCGTCCTGCGCCCCTCTGTGAACCTGGACTTGCCTGAATGGATTTATCCAGAGGTGCTGAGGAAGCAACACACGGAAGGAAGCGGCTCTAGGCAGGCTGCTGATCACACTGCTGCGGCCATTTCTCTCTCCGGCTCTGCAGCCGGCTCACCCAGACCCAACCACAGAGTGACGGGGATCTGCTGTCCACACACTGTCCGTGCGTGCTGATGCTCCCAGACACTTTACCAGGTCAATGTGTCCCCACAGCCCATTCCCTCACTCGGTGTCCTCTCTGCCTGCTTTATGGCTATTCTCAAGGACAGGCCAAGACTCTGCAAAAGCAGGTGACAGGCCGACCTCATGAAGCCTCCACGTTAATAGGAAGAAATACAGAGAAAGCTCTATTTACCAAACACCTACGTAGCACAGACTCCACATCAGGCGCTGTACTAAGCAATCAGCAGCACCGAAACACAACTCTTAGCAAGACCCCGAGTGACGTATTATCCTTACAAATGACGTGACGAGACAGGAGGACTTACGTCACCTACCCAGGGCCGCACGTGTAGTGAACGGCGAAAGCAAGACCTGAAGCCAGGGGTCCTGTTCCAGCTCCACAGCCCCTCAACAAGCTGGCACGCGGTTAGGTGCTGGTGGTGGCACACAGCTTTAATCCCGGCACTTGGGAGGCAGAGGCTGGGCTACATAGAGAAATCCTGTCTTAAAGAAACAAACAAATAGCTGCCATGCTAGCCCGTGGCAAGCCCTCTGGAGAAGTAACAGAGGGCTCTGGAGGGGAAGGGAAAAAATACTAAAAATGTTTTTGTTTGTTTTGTGTAGCCCAGGTTGTCCTAGAACTCACCTCTGTAAACCAGGCTGGCCTCAAACTCACAGAGATCTGCCTGCCTCTGCTGCCCAAAGGCACGAGCCACCACGTCCAGTCATGCTAAGATTATTTTTCCCTGCAATACAACAGCCCAGTCTGGTCTTAGCCTCCTGAGTTCAGGCAATCCTCCGGTCTCAGCCTCCTGTAGGAGCCAGGACTAGAGCCTCAGGACGTGGGTTTTAGGGTTTTTAGGTGTTCGGGGTTTGTGGTACCTTAGCAAAGGGGTTTCTGCTAAGGGGTAGGGACCGTGTAGAGGCCCTGAAGCAGGCATACCAGGAGCAGATCCAAAGCAAACCTTAGTAACTTAAGCAAGGAGCAGAGGAACAGCCACTGCTGCCTTTGAGGCTGGGATTGCTCGTGACCTTAGACCTGACTCTGTGTCCTTCCTGATGGTCACTGGCTACTTTCATGTTATATTGACTTCCAAAGTGAACTGTGAACTCTGATAACAGAGCCCAGGGCCTCTACACCCCACCCCACCCCACCCCCAAGTCTCTGCAAAAGTTAAATGTGTGTGTGGCCTTGTGGATTCCATGGACTCCAGGGTCCAGGGGAACTTGCAGGCTGGCTACAGCAGCTTGGCCAGCCCGAGCAGCTGTACCCCTGCATATGAGTGGCGAGCACGGCCCCATCTATGTGGAGGAAGCAGTGAGTGAAGGGCCCTGTGGCTGTGTCAGAACACCCCTGCCTGCTTTGACTTTCACATCCAGTGGCCAACACCTTCCCTGACAAATTTTCGAATATAAGACAAAACCACCCAGTGACTTCTGAACGTTCCACCTTCCTCGTCCCTTACCTGAGCAGAATCACATCCCACGGAGCTGTGCAAGCAACTCAGAAAGAACCACGGAAATGGAGCTCAACGTCCCATTTCTCGATTCAGTCTTTTTCTCCCCTCTCTGTGTGGCCCTGGCTGTCCTGGAACTCTGTGTGTATGTGTGTGTGTGTATGTGTGTGTGTGTGTGTGTGTGTGTGTGTGTGTGTGTGTGTGTGTAGACCAGGAGAACTGGGATTAAAGGCGTGCGCCACCACTGCCCAGCTTGGGTTTGGTCTATCTAAAGTAGCAGAAAGAGAATCATTTTGGCCCAAGTCCGAAATGTTAGGATCCTGCCCCACACATACTTTATTTCCAAAGCAAATTACTGATACTTACTGATAGTTTCTTTTTGCTTTTCAGACAAAGCGTGGAGAGGGCACATCTTAGAAAAGATCATGTTCCATACTGAGATGCAATGAATGAGAACAGAGAAAACTACGCCAGCTCTCAGGTGCACATAGTTCCCTATGGAGTGGCATCCTCGCAAAGCGGGAAGCGACAGCAGGAGCCATGTGAGAACTCAGCGGTTCTCAACCTGTGTGTCTGTGTGTCGCAACCTCCATGCAGTCGAGTATCAGAAATCTACATCATTATTCACAACAGTAGTAAAATTAGTTATGAAGTAGCAGCAAAGACAATTTTATAGCTGGGGGTCACCACAACTTGAGGCAGAGCATTAAAGGGTTGCAGCATTAGGAAGATGGGGAACCACTGCTCAAGTTCAAGACAGTGATAGCAGGTGACCCTCCCTCTAGGCTGCTGCTTGTCATGGCGGGACCACTGAGTAGTAGGTGGGATACAGAAGAATCAGTCCTGCCATTAGGACTGGTAGCACCCACTCCTGAACAGCTACGGGAGGCACAGAAGCAGAAACAATCAGACTATAGTTCCACATCGATGCTAAGTGCCCTAGCGCTCTGTACCGTGGCCAAGGAGCACTGTCTTATCTTTTGATAAATCTGCACTGAGGCATTTTGAATAGAGAGGCACAATGAATGGTAAAGTAACCGGAGCAAACGGGAACAATGAGATCTCATACATACATCTAGATAGCAGGCAGCGGGACTCTCTACTGCTTGCTGCTCTTGTGGCTTCTCCTGACTGGGAAGCTTGGCCAAAAGACCCCCCCCCCAATTAACTCCACGGGCAGTCCCAACCAAGTTACAGCAGGCCCTATTTCACAGTGCACCTAAAACCAGGGTAACAAAAGAAGCTGACAGGCAAGGAGGCATGCGCAGGGTGACCTCAGAGAGGCACCTGGCAGCACAGACAGGACTCTGCTCCCCCTGGGCTTTCCCTAGCAGTGACACATGCTCTTGGCACATGGAAATAGAGCCAGCTTTACCAATTGGGTCTGGAAGCACCTACCCAGCAGCTCCCGCTTTGCCTGGGCTCCTCCCTCTCCTCGCTGCTATCTAATCAGAATCCTCTTTCCAAAAGGTCTCTGGCATCAGGTCCCTTCCTCTTTATCTTCAATGCCAACATCCTGGCCCAGTCCTTTGTCATGTTACATCTGATTCCCCAACCCCCACTCCCCAGACGGGGTTTCTCTGTATAGTCTTGGCTGTCTGGAATTCACTCTATAGACCAGGCTGGCCTTGAACTCAGTGATCCGACTGCCTCTGCCTCCCAAGTGCTGGGATTGAAGGTGTGCGCCACCTCTGCTGGGCTACATCTGAATTATTACCAACTGCTGGGGGTGGATAAACTCCAACCTGTGGCCAAATCCAACCTCCAAATAAGACTTTTTTTTATATATTTCAAGGATTGAAGGAAACCCAGACAAGACTCATTCTATAATTGACGAAAGTTACATAAAAATTCCTATTTCATAAATTACAGCGTCAATGGCCTATAGCCATGCCCACCTGCTCTGCATTATCTCCAACACCTTTCACAATATTCCTGAAAGGCTGTCTCTGGGTATGGGCAAGGCCATCGCCATCCTGAGACCCTCACAACACTGGGCCTATTAACACTCCCTTGTGGGAGTGAGGGACTCCCAGTGACATGCAGTCCTGCCCCAGCTGCATGTGGTGGGAAATCACCTCAGCACAGAAGCAGAAGGTTGACAGGAGTGCCATTACCCACCCTGAAATGGAACTATATAGTGATGCCACTGTTTTGAGATGACCCATATTCCTATAGTAAACCCAGTGTACTCCCAAGATGACACAGAGAGCTTTCTTTAGTGGGTAGTTGCCTCTCTATCTGGAGACAGTCAAAGTCTGTCAGACAGTGTCACAAAGACAGAGTTGAGGAGCTGCATCAGAGAGCACCCAGCTCCCAGAAATGAGAATGCTCACTTCAGAAAGTGACTCCTTCCACAACAATCTTGCTCTCCCATCTCTCCCCCTTTACCTGACTTTCAACATGATTTCCACGCTGTTACTCAGGGCGAATCCCACCTCCATAAACTCACTGTCTATAGAATGCGATGAGGCAAACCCAGGCCCTGGGGACAGACGGGCTCCGTGTGCTTGCTCATGGCTGCTCTCATCTTTTAGAAAGCTCTTCTCAGCTGGCCACTAGCCTGCCTTTCAAGGCTCTGGGAAGAACTCCTGGCTTCCTTTCCACAGTTCCCACGGCACCTACATTTACGCTCGCTCATCACGGCTCTTGCTCTTACCACACTGCGAGGGAGTCATCTATTTGTGTGTCTGTCTCCCTGGCTACACCAAGATTCCACAGGGAGAGGAGCGCATCTTACTCACCTCCAAGCACCCAGGCAGAGCCTACCACAGTGGTTCAGGCTCACTGGTACTGAGCTCAGCAACCAGCGAGGAGGGCTGCCCCCCTCACTGCCTACGATGTCCTGGGCTCGCTCTCAACTCTAAGCCACTGCTTTGCATCGCATACCCTCTTCTCTGTATCGCCCATACATTCTTGGCAATGTGGCCTTACGCTGGAGCCTGGTCAACCTACCAGAGGCAACACTCTTGACTGTCCTTCTTCCCAGGAGCTACCACACCCAATGGTTCCTGAGCTAGGAGTGGGATTTCACATCCGCCTCCCCTTGCTATGCCGGGACTTGGTCTGGCTTGAGCTCCCACGGAGCGTGTACGTGTGTGCATGCTGTCACAGCTGCTGTGGGTCTGGAAGGGCTGCTGCCCTGCTGTGTCTGCAGGACAGTATTCCTTGTATTCATTCACAGCCTCTCTGGCTCTTCTTACACTCTTTCTGCCCCTTCTCCAGCTATGATCCCTGAGCCCTGGGACAAGATGGTGCAATACAGATGTTCTTGATGGTGGGTGGGGGTGAGGAGGTCATGGTTGGGTGGAAAGGAGAGGGGACAGGGATCTGGGAGGAGTTGAGGTAGGGTGATTATGGTCAAAACAGTGTGCAAAATTCTCAAAAATAAAAAGAAAAAAAGCTGAAATTACTAACTGAGCAAACACTTCTATAAAGAAGACTAAAGATTTAAAAGGGGGGTCGGTACTCTCTTCTCACCTAAATACACCTCTCAATGACCTAGGATGCATAGGAATCACACCTTTGTAGGCTAGGGGTCAGTGTGGACCAGGTTCAAGGCGGAGGCATCTCTCTTTTATGTCCTGAGTGTCCTTAGGTGGATGCTGGTTATTTCTACGTCCTCACCTGTGAAGTTCAAATGACGCAGAACTGACCATGCCTGTAAACTCTAAACCAACACCGGGCCCAAGCTGACTCTCCTCGAGTTAGAGCTGGTTTGTCTTTGTTTTCCCAATCGATGGCCCATACCATTTTTGCACTTACACACACACACACACTCATACATACCCATACACACACTCCCAAATATACACATACTCACACACACTCAACTCACACACATATACTCACACACACTTACAGACACATACACACATACACACATACACACATACACACATATACACACATGCACACACACATACATACACACTCACACACAAACACAGACACCCAACCCAGTACAGTGACGCAGGCCAAGAAGTGCCATCCATAAGTTAATGAATATATCATTTCAGGAAGTATAAAAGATGACTAGTAGGACAGAGAATGCTGAGTCACAGGAACAAGGCAGACAGTAAGCAGACAGCAAGCAGGAGTGAGAGGCAATCAGCAGGAGCAGGTGGCAGTCAACCTTGGACGGGACAGCCAGGGATGGCCCAGGGACAGCCAGGGATGGCCCAGGGACAGGTGAGCTCCTCCTTGCTCAAGCACGTTTCTTATCCAAGAGTCTGCACACAAACCCGTTCCTGGCTCACTGCACAGCCTGAACACGCACATGCTATGCTGTTCCCGAACCGAGAGGAAACCCACAGACCCAGGCCTACACTCCAAGTTTCAAAGGCACAGGCAAGAAGACCACTGTGTGCTCGCCACGTACCTGGTGGGACTGTGTCTGCCTGTAACTTCAAAGCAGGACTCTCAGGCACCTTACTGCCCCAATGATCCTGACGAGGAAACCGCGTCCAGGGAGGCTACAGAACACATATGAGGTCACGCGCTCCAGTCTGACTCCAGAAGGCACACTCTTTACCACCACGTAAGCTGGCACCTCTACTCCTGAGTTAGTACCACTATGCATCAGCTGAGAGTCCTCAGGCAGGTCACCTAGCTTCTTCAAGCCCTTCTTCCCAACCTATTCAGTGGATGGCTATGTATATTTAGTGTAAGGAGAAAAAAAGATCATAACATAAACACTTTAAGTAGACACCAGGAGATGGGTTCCCTTTCCAACCCACAGCCTAACTTTTTTTTTTTCTTTTCAGCCAAATCCCTCAGTCTCCTTTACTGTGGGGGACCTATCTATGCCACTCTTGGTTGCCCTGCCTGCTGCATACATTCAAGTGTTTTTAGAGACCACAAGAGCTTACAAAATAACCTGGGAAGAGAAAAGGCAGGCAACTGCATGTGGCCTGTTTGAGCACCGTTGGAGAAGCCGGTACAGACAACTTCTGGTGTGCCAATGAATAGTGCATGAGCACAAGGCAGGCCAGCCAGCCCCTGCCAACACAGCATCCACCCTGACTGACAGTCCATGACAGCACCTAGCTCTGCCACACCAGCAAGCCAGGGAAGCTACAGAGGCCAAGTCCAGGGGCCTCTTTGTCTTTGAGGCTGCTTTTAGGCATAGCATAAAGAAGTAAAAGCAAGCGAAAGAAAGTGACAGGCAAGTAAGAGAGGTGGCTCCCACTATGATCCCAGGCCTCTGGAAGCTGAGTTCAAGGCCAGCCTAGCCACACAGCAAAACCCTGTTTCAAAAGTCACATACAAACAAAATGTTACCTTCCTAGAGAAGGAATTATGTCACAAAATTCCTTTATTGTGATAAAGGACACTTCAGCCAAGAAGTACAGACAGGCACTATCTTATTGGAGGAGGGGCACATTTCCATACCATCACCTTTAAGCCCACCAACACTTCTCTGAGATCGATGCTCACAGAGAACTCTTCATAAGCAGTATGACCCGAACATGCTCACCACATGGGATCAGAATGCCTGACTTGTTTCCAGGATATAAAAGCCAATTTCCAGTAGAGTGGATCTAAAGCTACCCAAAGGTCTTTGAAAATACAAGACTAAACACAAGCAAAACTGTATTCCACTGAGTACACTCGGCAGTAAGAAGTCCAAGTAGGCCTTCATCAGCCTCCAAATATAGCAAGTGACCTCGAAAGATGAGCAGAAGGTGGGGGCTTGCGGGAGCCTGAAACGGCACCGCAAGGCTCCACCCAGGCTCCGAGTCATAGCTGGAACGGTGCTGCAAAGAAGCCCTGGCAGTTCTAACAACAGTTCTAAACCCACAAGTGACCAGTGGAGGCCCTCGTGACCAGGACAGTCAGAACACCTGGGAGAGGGTGTGGCCGGCAGCATGTCCTCTAGGCCTGCTCGGCCACTAGAGTACCTGTCTCTCTTCTTGGCAAGCCGTGGCTGGGCAAGGACAAGGACACCAGCCAGCAGATTCCCCAGTGGTGATGGGCCCAATGGCCGCCTGCAGGAAGTGGAGGTAGCCCGGCCCTTCCTGCAGCCATGGTCCTGAGGAGGAAGAGCTACAAAACAACCCAACCCTGTTGGCAAAATACAAACATCCCAGCCACAGCACGGGGGGTTAGGTAAAGCCTAGAAAGGCTCCCCGTAATGTGCAAAAGACAAGCAAGCAGCCTTGGATGGGTACTGCGCCTCAGCAGTGCGCGCTTGCGCACCACTCCCAAGTTCCACGCTCCTGACCAATCGCACCTGCGCACCACTCCAAGTTCGGCACTCCTGACCAATTAAATCACAGATCACCATACAGCGCGGTTTACTGCTCTCACGTTGTCACCTTCAAATACGGTAACTTCCTGCAGGCTCCGGAGAAGTTCTTCAATAAACATGTCAAGGGTGAGTGTGTCAACACCTGAAGCCCTTAGGGACTGTCCCTGCTCCTCTTGGGCTCCCGGAGCGTGACGAGGCCCAGAGCTCTCTCCTTAGTCCACCTTCTCTAGGAAGGCTGGGCACACAGTGTTCATCTCTGACCCATCAGGTCCACTTGCTCACAGGCAAATACCAAAGACAAGACATAAACTTGTCTGCTAACCCTCACCCCCATCCACCCAACCTCTGCAAGACTGGTTTGGAGAATAGCCTATCTGTGTTGGAAATGATGTGACAGAATTCAAGTCTCTGGTTAAATACTTCCTTTTTCCATTTTCACAGGGAAATAAATGAGTCCAGCTGGTCCAAGCCTAACTGGGTAAAAGGCTCTGCTATAAAAACTCAATTGCCAATTAATTATACACAGTGGTGTCTTCCCCAGACCACCTCTTATCCATAAAGAAACCAAGGCAATGACAACTGATCTGGACTTCAGCCTTGGGAATAACAGACCCACGGCAGAGCCAGAGAGATGGCTCAATGGGTAAAAGTGCTTGTTGCAGAAAAGCCTGATCACAAATTTGATCCCTGGGATCCACAGGGAAAGGAAAAAGCCAACTCCCAAACACTGCCTCTTACCTTCACTCGTGGGCCATGACACATGTACACATATGTACACGTATGCACACATGCACACAGCACGCTGCACACCACTAACCACTATATATACACACACAGAAAGTAACAGAAACTAAAATCACGGAAAATTTAAGAAAGAGAAAGAAACTCACCTAAGTCACAAAGTAGAGGGAAGAAGAGATATGGACAGACAGTCATGGCTGTACTCAATCCCACAGCACAGCTCCATGACCCCAAAAAACCTTCCTACTGCCCTGCACTGCCCTCTGAGAAGCACCCAGGCTACGCCAGGCCTCCAGACCCTCCAGAATGGAACACTGAAGAGAAATCAGGCCAGACACACTGGAACACACCTTTAATTCCAGAATCGGAAGGCAGAGGCAGGAGGATCTGAGTTCAAGGCCAACCCTGTCTACGTAGCTACTTCCAGGCCCAGGGTGACAAATAGAGACTTCCTGGAAGAAAACAAACACACACACACACACACACACACACACACACACACCTCCTGAGGCCGGTTTGGTTTAGTCTGTTTCTATAAATGAAAGGGATAAGTGTGATTATGGTTTTTAGGAGTCACAGGCGCATGTGAGGGTACAGGCACAGCCTGGGAATCCTGAGACCGCCACCCTCTTAGTAGAAAGATCGATGATAACAGCACAGCTTCCTGCCCCAACTGGCTGCCCCAGGCTGGCTTAGGACTCTGCAGAACACTCACAACACAGTGTCCACTCAGAGGGTCAGTCAGGGCTCTTCAGTGTCTGCCACCATGGTCATATGATCAGGACTGTTATGAGCCCGAAAGCTCTAGCAGGCTGCTCTCTGCATCATTCTTCAATTCCAGAACCCTGAAACCCCCAATCATAGGGCAGCTAGGGAAGAGGGGCGGTGCTCTCCCCTCTCCTTCTCCTCCCCAGGCTCCCAAGGTGGAGGGTCTTCCCAGGCTCCAGACACAGAGGCAAGAAAGAGAGGGCAGGCTGGACCAAACAAAATAGAGCTCTTGTCAGTTTAAATGGTGCTGGGGCTCCAGGGTCCTCCTCAGGGCCACACCCACAGCCCTGCGCATTTATTTTAAAGCTGTAAGGGAAGTCAATTGCAGTGTCTGGTTAGCCACTGGCTGTGATGTCCCCTTCCCAGAGTTCACCAGAATGAGCCTTTCAGCACCATCTATGATGTAACCGCCCCAGCAGACCCTCCAGTGCAGAAAGCCCCCTCTGCTGGCCATCATCCCCTCTCCTCAACTTCACAGCCGGTCTCAACCATAGTAGCAGGCAGACCAAAGAGGGAAGCAGTGTCTGACAGATGCTGGGGGGGGGGGGGGGGGGGGGGGAGAAGCTCCTACTGCTCAGCAGAAACTTCAATACTCCCACCTTTTACTGAGGAAAAGTCCACCTCCTCCCATCTTTGCCCTGGTGATCCCTTCCACAGTCTCCCTCCTCCCATCTTTCCCCTGGGGATTCCCTTCTTTCATTCTTTTTAATGATGCAGCAGTCTCTCGTCCTCTTGTGCAAGTCTAAGCAGCCAATGAAGAAAAGTCATTCTATGCTGGAGAATACTGCTTTCCTGTCTTGAACAGTTGCCTCTGCACGCCTTCAGACAGCTGAACCACCCTTAAGATAACATGACTGAGCCTCACCCGGACAGCAACGTCATCCTGCACAATGGTGTATCCAAGCACCTAGGTGGCAGAGGACTCTGAGAAATGGAGCCAAAGTCTGACAGAGGGATGGACTGGAAAATTCACCTAAATCCATCTAGGGAAAGTCCACTAGATGAATTTAGGTGAATTTCCACACAATGTCCCCTCTAATCCCCACATAATTCCCAGACTGTGCTCTAATTATCTTTGGGAGCTAAACACCAAGAAAGAAGCAGGCGCCCAACTTTCCAGCTAGAGCAGAAAAGCAGCACGTGCCTTCCTGCAGACCTCAGCGAAAGCGCCAGCGCGACAAGGAGAAAACCCTGGCACTAGCTGGGAGTGTCGGGAGTGGTGGCGCGCGCCTTTAATCCCAGGGCTTGGGGGGCAGAGGCAGGCGGATCTCTAAATTCAAGGCCAGCCTGGTCTATAGATGGAGTTCCAGGACAGTCAGGGTTAAACAAAGAAACCCTGTCTTGAAAACAAACAACAACAACAAGCCTGAGCGCTAAGGACAGGCTGTAGGTGGGAGATTCACTTCCCCAATCCCTGAACCACTTCCATTCTCTCTGGTCCTACCAGTCTGGTTGGGTTTTATCTATTTAATTATTCATACTCTCCAAATTTAAATTTTTTATTCAGTTCTGTCCACTCCCCCCAACCCCCCAAGTAACGACTGTCCACTGCAGAGGGTGGGGGAGGGGCAGAGAGACTAACAGGTGTCAGGACTTCAAACCCAGCCCACTAAGCCACGACACTCCCCAGAATAAGACCCTAGGTCTTATTTGCTTTCAGCCGAGGGCTTTCTGCCACGTCCTTGCCCTGGGAACTCACTATGCCCTAGTGTGTCATGTATGAAACAGGGTTAATACCTAGAATAGGTTAAACACATCTATGAGGAGGAAACACATGATGTGCACCTAGCCCAGGCACTGAGGCACTGACTGACAATCAAAGAACAGTGACATCGCTTACCAGCACTTGGGAAAGCACAGTGGCCGGCCCGTAAACCCTCAGCACAAGAACAAGAGGGGTGTGGACCAGTGGCTTCCTTCAAAGGTGTCAATGGAATACAAGACAAAAAAAAAAAAAATCCAACACAAGGATCAATGGATGTGAACTCAGGGCCAATCGCATCACTTCCGTTTCTTCTTCTATAAGTTGGGGGAACACTGTACTATATCATTTGACTGCATTACAGGCAAGTAAGAGTCAATGTCATGGGGTTGGAGGCGTGGCTGAGTGGTGAGCGCTGGCCCAGCTGAGAGAGGCCCAGGCACCTGCCTCCAGAGAGAATCAATCAGTGAAGAAAAGGAAGTTCACCTCATCAAAGAAAAAGCAGTAACTGAATCCAGAGTCTGCTTCTGTAAAAATGTCACGCCCAGTATCACGCAGCATAAACAAACCAGTGATGGCTCCTATTTTTCCAAGTACATTAGCTCTGATAGCCTTTTAATCTGCTCACAGGACCAGCTGCAAGAAGGGAGGAGGCAAACGGTGGCTCCTTGCCGAGCCCAGAGCAGAGTCCACGAAAGCTAAGCGGCTACTCCTGCCTGCTGGCTACTCCTGCCTGCTGGTCCAGCTTCTGCCATCCTGGCCTCTTCTCAGATGTCAATGCCTGGAAAAATTAAGTCAGGATTCTAGCTCCACTTGGACATGTCAATCCGCGGAGTACAATCCTCACCTCCAAGAGTAATCAACAGATCAAAGAAAGGGTCAGCTCTCCTACTGAGTGGAGTGAGGCAAGCAGGCAGCAGGATCTCTTCTAGTACAGGCGCCATCCTCTCTTTCACAGTGCAACCCTAGATCTGGAGAGATGGATGGCTCAGCAGCTAAGAGCACTGACTGTTCTTCCAGGAGCCTGATGTTCAACTCCCAGCACCCATGTCTGACAGCTCACAACCACCTGTAGCTCCAGCTCCAGAGGTCTAATGACCCCTTCTGGCTTCCGAGGGCACCTGCACACACATGTGGACACACACAGACACACACACATACCTTTAAGTAAAAGTGAATATGTAAAATGCAACATACTGCTGGGTAGACTGGTCACACCTGACATCTCTGCAGTCATGAAGTAGACGCAGGAGGATCAGGAGCTCGCCTGCCACAAAGCATGATCAGGTTGGCCATCCTTGGCTATAATAGGGAGTCCAAGGTTAGCCCAAAATATACAAGACCCTCTGTCCAAAAAAAAAAAAAAAAAAAAAGGAGCCAGCCTGGGTTACTTAGCCAGTTCAGGCCAGACTGGAATACACATAAAGAAACCCTGTCTCTAAAGAAAACAAGCCAGGCAGTGGTGGGCACAAGCCTTTAATTCCAGCCCTCAGGAGGCAGAGGTGAGTGGATCTCCTTGAGTTCAGAGGTCAGCTTGATCTACAAAGTGGGTTCTAGGACAGGAAGGGCTACACAAAGAAAACTTGTCTTAAAAAAACCAAACCAAACCAAAAACAAGAAAATGCATGAGACAGCTGGAAAACCTCGATTTTTCTCGATTAATTCTTCCCAATCCAGAAGTGTTTCACTTATAGCCTCTTACTTTAGTCTAGAAAGCTAAAAGTGGGAAGGGGAGGGCTGATTTCCTAGTTGGGGGGCTGGGGGGTGCAAGAGGCCCAACTCCATCCCCCACCCAGGTCTTCCAATCAAAGAGCAAAGATAGAGATAGATAGATAGTTTTTTGTTTTTTTGTTTTTTACTGAACACCTACTATGTGGGAAGCACTGTGCAGCGTCCTGGTAGGGTGAAAGCCCCAACCAGTTAGCAGTCAAGTTTTAGACTTTTCAAAAGTTAGCACTCTAGCTGAGGAACTAGGTCCAAGTTATAAACGATTCTTTGCAGAACCAACCAAACTGTCTTAGCTATAATTCTGAAATCAACACGTGCTATTAGTATACCACTAAAAGGCAGTCTAGGACTTTTACAACCTCGAGCATAAGAAATGCTCACTGGAAGGCTAGAATAACTGACTTGAGTGCATGTGGCAATCCAATATGGAATTTATGATATCCTCTTCAAGGCCCTTGGGAGATGCGCTCACAGAAGTGAGGAACAGCATCCTTTGTGGCCCGGTCATAGTGAACTTACTCCTGCCGGCAACAACAATCTCTAAGATGCCTTTCTCATCATAAAATCTCACTCTCTCTCACCATCAACCTAAACGACTGTGTCATACACACACGGATGTCCTGGTATTTAAATGCTACTCTCTCCAACCATCCACGGCACGCTTTAAATAAACAAAGCAAAACCAAACAACAACAAAAACCCACTATCTATAATGATCTCCACTGCTCTGCATTAATCCGTTTCACACAAGTCATAATTAATGGCTGAGTTAAGCACCAAAATCAAAGCAATACGGATGTGGTGTGCATTCTTGGAAATAACTTTCTGTCTTCAGACTGGGAGGGGGGGATCAGCCAAGATACAAGGCTGACCCACGATCCCAAATGCGCTGAGGCTCCTGAAGGACCCCCTTCTTCCCAGCAACAATTGTGAAAGAGCTCGATGATACTAAGCCTGCCAAGCAGAGACGCCAGAAACCTGCAATCGGCCATCACGCCGGCGGTCTGAAAACACCAGACAAGCCCATATCTGGGTAGGGCTCTCTCCAAGGTTATTCTTAAGCTAGTGATGTCTAGTGTGCCATGGGGACCTCCAACAGTGTTGTCACTTTCTAAGGCAGTTAGGGAGGGGGACCGCGACGAGATAAGAGGCCTCGGTGGCTGCCTGTAGCCCACTCAGTCTACCACCAGACGGAAATGTCAAGAGTTCTCTCTCATGGCCACCTGCCATAAACGTCCTCAGCAACCTACACACTGCGCCTGCTGGGCTCTCCAGACTAGGGACATCGCGGAGCACAGTCCCACTCCCCAGGCTGGGTCTTCTACCCTACAAAGCCTCCTTGGGCACACCCAGCCCAAGCCACTCAGTCCCATTCCTACTAGCGAGATGGCTCTCTTAAGCTCTCCCAGGGCGCGACCTGACCTAGCACCCGATTTCTGGAGGTCAGGGACCCGGACACGGGCCCGGCAGAGCGGGAAGCGCAGAGGGGCTTCCTCGCCTGAGCCGCAGCTCCGCCAGCGCTCCGGACGCACGCGTCCGCCAGAGGGAGGCACAAGGCACCGGGCGGGTTGGGATCCCGGGGCTGCCCGGGCGGGACGTGTCCAGCCACGCATCGGGGCGCCGCGGCCACCCGCGCCAAAGCCGCCCGTGGGCCAGCCGTCGACCACCGGCACACCGAGGCGCAGCGTGGGCGGGATTGTGGTTGCTCCCCCAGAGCACGGCGCTCACCTCTGCTTCATGCTGCTGTGTCCTCGTGGCCGGCGGGGCCACCCAGCCGCGCGCCGGGACACGCAGCCGCAGCCCCCGCGCGCTAGCCCGCAGCGTCCGGCGCGGCAGCAGCAGCAGTAGCGGCGGCAGGAGCGGCGCCGCCGGGGCGGGGCCAGCACATGGGAGGGCGGGGGCTGCGGCCCTCCAGGCTGGACTACCGACCACAACGGGGGCGCGGGTGCTCAGTGCTCCCGCAGCTCACTCCTGCTCCTCGTACTCAGAGACCCGGTTGTCACCTCCAGGGTTGGTCGTGAAGAAATCTCACGGGTCACAAGCAGAAGGTAAAGAAATGCATAGCTGCCAATCCCTCCTCCTTGCTCTCTCCCCCCCTCGGCATGGACCATATGGTACATTCCTAAAAGCCCAACGGTGTAGGAGAGGAACGAGGTGATTGGCTGGGAATCTTGGAAGGGGCGAGAAGCTACACAAAAGGGCCAACGGGATAACACCAGGGGCATATCAAAGCCGGCCAGACCCGGGATGGGAGGACGCCCTTAAAGGGGACTTGTTTGTTGCCCTCAGAAGCTGCCACAAAAACAAAGCTAGAATTTTCTTCCTGATCTCATCCCAGATGAGACAAAGAAGGGGAGTCTCCGATTTTCGGAGTAATAGCTATAGAAAACTTCAGAGAATTGAATCTATATTGAATCTATTTGACTGTGAGTGGATAACTCCAACTCCCTACCTCAGTTTCCTTTTTCAATCGGATGAGACTGTTAGATCACACTTGACCTCTAGGAAGCCTTTCTCTTATTTCCTCATCTCTTTCAAGAGATTATTAATCTCTTCAATTCCGGGCATCTTAAAGAACTGTGGTTGAAAGCGGGTAGACTTTCTAACACCACTTCTGTACGGACATTACAGGGAGACAGATTGGACTATTCTTTCAAGTTTTTTCCATACATTAAGGTGCATTTTTCCTACCGGGGTATAGATAGATAGATAGATAGATAGATAGATAGATAGATAGATAGATAGATAGATTAGAGTCCAGCGCTCCTAAAGTCTAATGAAGTTTCAGTTGATTCTTCACTAGCCTGCTGGACTGTGCAGGATTCCGATCTTCAGCCACAAATCCCACCAGCTGAATAGTTTGTTCCTGGCCGAAGTCTGTACAGCACACTACTCAATTATGCAGGGGTCCCCTTGTTTTCTGTTTTGTTTTGTTTTTCTTTTCTTTTCTTTTTTCAGTCACCCTCCATGTCTAGCTGAAGACCTACAAACATCCCTAAAGTTCCCCCACCTCCTTACTCCAGGAAGCTCAACTGGTTCAGACCAATTCCACTCCGTTTGCATAGAGTGTCCTGTGGCACTGGAGGGCGTATGTGAAGGTCAGAGGACAGCTTTTAAGAATCAGTTCTCTCCTGCCGTGGGTTCTGGGGATCAAATTCACAGGCCCTCTGCTTTTATTTCAGAAGTTTTCAGCCTGCACTCCTCAGCTTCCAAACTGTAAGATAGCCAGGATGCTTTTCCTGAGAGTTCCTCTTGCAGCCAGACAACCAGTCTTCCAACTATTGTCCAAAGACACGGAGAAAGTCTGAATCTGCTAGGTAGCCCCCAGAATGGACTAATTGTAGTTACTGACATCTAAGAACTCCCATCTCTACCTTGTGTCCCTGTGACCGTAATTTTCCGTGTTTTCTGCCCCCAAACGTCATCCTAGTACCCAGCAGCTGCTCCTGCTGGTGTTTATTAACTGTTATGGTTTAGATAAGTAGTGTCCTTCAGAAAGGCTCGTGTATTAGATGCTGGGGCCCCAGCTGGCTTGCTATTTTGGGAGGTGCTGGAAACTTTAGGAGGCGGGGCCTAACTGGCTGAAGTAGGTCATTAGGAGTTATCTTGTCCCCTGGCCTCTTCCCATTCGCCATGAGGTCCACGGGTTCCTCCTGCCATGCAGCTCTTCCTGCAAGCAGGGGCACCACCGTCAACAGAGCCAGGGACCAAAGATGGAAATCACGAATTAAAAGAATTCCTCCCTTAAACTGTTTAAGTCAGGGATGTTTCTCATAACTGTGAAGAAACTGACTAAACACAGTATATCAGTACTGTTAGGAGAGGTTTATATGCGTCTTTTCATTCCAACCTCACACCAATGCTATGAAGGGCGTTATTTCTATTCATACTGTTCGTTATTCCTCCTGGGGGTGGGGGTGGGGGGCAATGAAGAAGCTAATCTGTACAGACAGAGAGGCCTGACTCTGATGACCACCCTCATAATCCTGCGGTACAGCACTGTGCTGGAGGTGGGGAGGACTTTTGTTCTGTTTGTTAACCTGACATGTGCTGGGAGTGGGGTGGGGGGAGGGTATTTGGGAAGAGGGTGTCTCAACTAAGGAATTACTGTCAGGTTGGCCTGTAGGCAACTTTGTATGGCATTTTCTTGATTAACAATTGATCTAAGAGGGCCCAGCCAACTGTGGGCAGTGCCACCCCTGGGCAGGTGGTCCTGGGCTCTCTTAAGAAAGCAGACTGAGCAGCACAGGGAATAAGCCGGTAAGCAGCACCCTCCATGGCCTCTGCATCAGCTCCTGTCTTGACTTCCCTTCATGGTGGACCACATTTAGAAGCTGAGATAAATGCTTGCCTCAAAGTTGCTTTTGGCCATGATGTTTTATCACAGAGATCAAAAGTGAACTGTGACAAATGTTGTCTCCTATTGTTCATAAATCTACTTCATGTCAATAAAAGATGATGCCAAGCTGGGGACTCCGTGGTAGAGTGAATTTTAGCTTGCTTGAAGCCCCAGGTTTGATCTCCAGCAAAAGGGAGGGAAAGGGGGAGAAAGGAAAAGGAGAAAAGGAAGCAAGGGGGAGGGAAAGGAGGGGAGGGGAGGGGAGAGCAGAGCAGAGGAGGGGAGGGAAAGGAGGAGGAGGAGGGGAGGGAAGAGTAGAGAAGAGAAGGGGAGGGAAGGGGGAGGAGGGGAGGGAAAGGGGGAGGGGGAGGGAAGGGAGGAGGAAGGGGAGGAGGGAGGGGAGGAGGAGAGATAATTTCAAAACTTAGTTTCTATGCTTGCAATGTCATATAAATATCAAAACAAGACTGTGTGGAGGACTGGCAAAAGTTTGTCTCCACAAGGAAGGAAAGAAACTACAGCTCGCAAAGCACACCAACTTAGTCAAAGTTAAGAAAGCTGCTAAATAACGTTGCCTGAACTTGGGAGGCAGAGGCAGGAGGATTGTAAGTCCCAGGTCAGACTGGTGTACGTTCCAAGATCCTGTCTGAGAAAAACCAGAGCTTTGGGCTGTCACTCAGCGGTAGAGTAGTCACATAGCATATGAATTGCCTCGGGTTCTGTCCCGGAGACCTCTAAAAATAAAGAAATGGAGCAGGGCTTTCCAACGTGTACATCCTGTCCGCTGCAATCTCACACTCCCTCACAATTCTTTCACAACATGTAACAAGTAGGCAGCAGTCCAAAGCAACAGAGGAAAGAAATACAGAATAGCAAAGTGTGTGCTGGAGAGTTCAGGGGCCGCCATGTAAGAAGCCTAACTTACAGTGAGCTTGGGTCTCTGCCACATTGGTTGGTTCAATAGCAGAGGAGAGACAAAGTTCCTACCACTGAGTGCTCGGACTGGAATGAGCCCTGCGTCCATGAAGAAGGGCAGTGTGCATTGCCTCTGAACAGGATGTCTAGCAAAATAACCCTCCTCACTGGCAGAATACGAACCTGAAAATACAGGTTGGGCTAACTATTTCATTCTTTTTAAGCTGTTGAAATCCTAGTAAGATTGTGTGGAGGTGGGCTGGCAAGACAGCTCAGTGGATAAAGGGGTCTGCCTCTAAGCCCAAGGACCTGAGTTCTGTCACTGGGACCTGCATGGTAGAGAGAATGAACCAATTGATCTAGGTTGCCGTCTGACTACCGCGCTTGTACGAATGAATATTGTTTTGTTTTTTAACCTAAGGGGTCAGGCGCTGAGTGCTTGCCTAGCTCAATCCCAGCACTTGCACATGGGAGGCAGAGGCAGGGGGATCTCTGTGAGTTTGAGACCAACTTCATACTGATTCCTAGAGTCCTAGAATACCCAAGGGCTATAGCGTGAAACTCTGTCTTACTTTTTTTTTTTTTGGTTTTTTCGAGACAGGGTTTCTCTGTGTAGCCCTGGCTGTCCTGAAACTCACTTTGTAGACCAGGCTGGCCTCGAACTCAAGAAATCTGCCTGCCTCTGCCTCCCAAGTGCTGGGATTAAAAGCTGTCTTAAAATTTTTTAAATCATATTTATTCATTTATTTATGTGTGTGGAGGTCAAAAGACAACCTGTAGGAAGCGGTTCTCTCCTGCCAACATCTCAGTCCCAGTGACAGAACTTAGGTGGTCAGGCTTGTTGGCAACCCCTTTTACCCACTGAGCCATCTGGCTATCTCACTCCCATGCTCTCACTCCCAGCTGCTAGGGTTTCAACCTTAATGTCCCCCTCCCCCAGAGAATTCTCAAGCCTCCTTTAACTTAGAAACTCCCAGGATGCCTTGGACAGGTGCAGATGTGAGACAGGAAAAGCAAAAAGCAAGTGCAGGGTGGCTTAGAACAAAGTTCATTCTTGTTTGTTTATTTGTTTGTTTTTTGTTTTTCGAGACAGGGTTTCTCTGTGTAGCCCTGGCTGTCCTGGAACTCACTCTATAGACCAGGCTGGCCTCGAACTCAGAAATCCACCTGCCTCTGCCTCCCAAGTGCTGGGATTAAAGGCGTGTGCCACCACGCCCGGCACAAAGTTCATTCTTGAACGTTCTTAGGCGTTCTAGCAGAGACAAGGATGGCGTGCTTCAAGTCCTTGCCTCTGGGGCTGGAGAGATGACTCAGTTAAAAGGACCCAGGTTTGGTTCCTAGTACCATATGGAGGCTAACAGCCATTTGTAACTTTAGTACTAGTGGGGCTGAAGTCCTTTCTTCTGGTCTCCAGGAGCATCAGGCATGCACATGGGACACAGTCTTACATGCAGGCAAAATACCCTCCTCCTCCTCATCATCATCATCATGTATCCTTTTTAAAAGTCCTTGCCTTTCTCTTCTATACCAAAGTCCTAGCTTTGAACTAGACTGTTGGAAGACACCTAAGGGGTACACAAAGAGCAGTGTCCCCAAACTGGAAACACTCCTGGGCTCTGAGTTGATCACTGGACTATCTCACAAGACTTTAACACACACACACACATACACACACATACACACATACACACACATACACACACACATACACACACACACATACACACACACACATACACACACACACATACATACACACACATACACGCACACACACATACATACACACACACATACACACACACCACACACACACATACACACACATATACACACGCACACACACATACACACACCACACACACACACGCCTTTTACTTTCCAATTCCCAATCCACAAGTCTTTTTACCCTGCTGGCAGAAAGGAAATTGAAATACAACTTGACAAAACCACATGTCTATGTCTGCATCAGATCCTCTCACAGTACAATAACCCCGAAGCTGAGAAAGGTTTCCTCAAGTTCACCGGACTGTGTATGCTTTGCAACAACCGGGAGTTCCATATAGCAATAGTGGGTAAAACCAAGATGCAATGACTAGGGGGATACATTACTTGCCAAAGCCCCTGAGCAATCTAAAGCCATCATCCTACCTCTCACTAGAGCCACCACCTCACTTACCACTGCAGAATCCACTGGCCTCAGAGAAAGACTTCCCCAAGCCAGCTCCAGCGGCTTCTGATGGTCTCTAGAAACTCAGTGACTTTTGCCAACAGGGGTTTAGGTTTTCTTGGGCTTACATCTGTTTTTAGTGGTGGTGAGAACAGGACCTGGGTTTTTGCACATGCTAGACAGTGAGTTACATACAACCTTAGTCCCAGATGTATCTCTTCATTACAGTTGCACATCAGGAAGCCATTCTATAGCTGTGTACGAACACAGGTTCATAGGGGCACATGTGCCTGGGTTCTCTCAGTCTCTGTATCCGTCCAGACTCAATGCTGTATCTTGTAGAAACCACAAGTATACCTTCCCTAGCAAAGAGAACAAGAATCGACTCAGGGTTTCCATTTCTTCTTGCTTAGGGTAGTGTTCTTTCTATATTAAGAATACTAAGGGTGGGAGGGGTGGCTCAATGAGCCTGAGGACTTGATCCCCTGAACACACGTGGTGGAAGGAGAAAACCAAGTCTCACAAGTTGTCTTCTGACCTCCACAAGCATGGCCGCACATATATACAAAATAATCCGTGTAATAAGAACATAAATAAACACATTGCCTGTCCACCTTTTAGATAAAATCAAGTGCAAAGTCTAAATGCATTAGGGAAGTGTAGTGGCACAGACCAGTAATCTTGACACTGAGGTAGGAGGATAAGAGTCAAAGCTAGCCTGGGCCGCCATAGACCCTGCCTCAGAAACAAACCAACAAAAATGAAAATAACAACAACAGAAATACATTCCAACAAAAATTAAAATAACAACAACAGAAATACATCAGGGGGTTCCACAGTGTCCACTGTGACCCAGGCTGCCGTGCTGCTCTCTTGCTTCATACCCTGTGACCTCGGAGCTCAACAGGAACTCTCTATGGCGGCAACAGTTCAACCCGGGTGACAGTTGCTTTCCTGTACTCAACCCCAGCTACCCTGCAACCGGGAGGATCTGCTTGCAGAGGAAGCTGCAGGCCCACGGACTGTGATGACCTGGGAGCAGTGCTAGCCCAGTAAGGGAGAAGGTCACCTTCCCCAGCACCAGCTCCAAGCGCTGCTGTGTGGACAGCAGCACCCCCTTCCTACAGGGCTGTGACCTCACTGCCACCGGGGGCTGCTGCCTCTGAGGTAGCAGATACAAAGAGTGTAACCTTCCAACAGTGATTAACAAATTAATGGGATTCTTTGGTCATTGCGGGACATTTATAACTGAAGTGGGAAGGAATCTCATATGGCTCTTTAGCACCTATAAGCTTTCAGAACTGAATCCAAAACTCAAAACACTTCTTCAAATGGGATGATAATGGTGATGATATAATTATTATATTATCATCATCACCTTCTTCTTCATCACTGTTATTCCCAAATGTCAATAAACATTAAATGCAGATTTAACTTAAGTAGTTTTTTTTTTTCCCACCTGTTCATTTGACCTGGCAATTAAAGGTGGTAAATCTTGTTGGCTAGGGCTGGAGAGACGGCTCAGTGGCACTTGCTACTCTTCCAGAAGACCTGGGATTCATTCAGTTTCTAGCACTCAAGAGGCAGGTCACAACAACCTGTAACTTCAATTTTAGGAGCTCCAACTCCCTCTGCTGGTCTCCATTGGCACTGCACTTACACTGACACACATGCCTACCTGTAGAGGAAGCAGTCATATACATATATCATAAAAAATTAGTAAACCTTTTGAGAAGAAATAATAAACTTTAAAAATATTCCTTGGAATGCTATTTTGACAAAACAATGCAAAGGTATTGGAATAGTTGAGTGATCTGAAGCAGTATTTGGAAAGAAGTTACGGGTGTAATATTAATAGCCTTTGTCTCGGGATACTTTGTAGCACTTGGACATAGCAGTTGAGCAGATGGAAAGGTCTCTGCTGGTTCCTTTTGCAGTTATTCTCCAGTTTGGTCATGCAGAGACCCTCCATCCACAGCTTTCTCTCTTGAGCTATTTCAGTGACAAGGAGACCCTCACGGCTTATAACTTTGAGTAGCAATCCAATTCAAGTTCCAGCATGGGCACGCTGTATCTTATGCCTCAAATCTAATCCGTGTGCTTTACCATTGTGAAAAATATGCCAGTGCTCCCAGAGCGGAATTCTAAGCACAGACGTGGCTGCATGAAGACGTGTTGTCCTTGGCTCGCGCACCAGAGACTTGCTTTGTACGAGGTTCCGAAGAACCCCAGCAGGGACATTCTTCAGAGCTGTCAAACCAGTGAAGAATGTGACCTGCCAAAGGTGAACATCACACCCCACGAGCTCCGAGAACTGGAGGACAGTCTTGCTTCCTGTGGGGGTGACTGTGTTTATAATTAAGTAAGCAAGTTCCTGATCTAAAAGGCTTTCAAGGCTGGATGGAGTGACACACACCTTTAATCTCCACACCGGGCAGGCAGAGGCACAGGTGGCTCTCAGTGAGTTCAAGGCCAGACAGATCTTCAGTCTGATATAAGTCATATTAAAATATAGGCTGGCTGGACTGGATGTGTCCTTTTAAAATGCTTTTACATCTATTTATTTCGACAGGGAGAGGGAATGCATGCCATGGCGCTCGAGTGGAGGTCAGAGGACAGTCTGTGGGAGTCAGTTCTCTCCCCTCTTCTATGTGGATTCTTGGCATTGCCATCAAGGCGGGTCAGGAAGCCAGCACCCTTTCCCCACTGGGCCCTTTTCCTGGGCCTAAGCTTGTCCTTTGACATATTAAACTTCAAGATAATGCGGGTTCTTTTTTAAATCACAAGGAATTTGTCACAGTAAACATTTTTGTGCCATTTGACAGAACTCAGAATGATTTCTTTAAAACAGGTTCAAACCTAAAAATAAAATCAAATAAAACTAAGTTTTAAAAAGAAAAAAAATCAAATCACTAAAAGATACATTTTATATAATAACAAAATATAAAAATGAAGTCAACTTGGTCTGGAGAAATGGTCCAGCAGTTAAGAGAACTTACTGTTGTTCCAAAGGAATGCATGATCAAGCACTGGTTGTTCTTCCAGAGGACTCAGGTTCAAGTCCCAGTACCCACATGACAGATCACTACCATCCCTAACTACAGTTCTGAGGACCCAGCAACTCTTCCAGCCTCAGCAGGCACCAGGCGTGTGTGTGGTACATTAACATCTGTACAAGCAAAGCACCCACACACATAAAATAAAAAAAATAGTTAAAAAATGGAAGCCTGCTGACAAAATGAAGGAGACAATCGGTAATAAATGTGAGAAACTTCTGAGTGTCCATATTCTGAGTGTCCATATGTCTTCTCTCTCACTGTTACAAACTTAGAGTAGATTTGATGAGAATTAAGATGCTCTTGCAAGATTTACTAGGAAGCTAAAGAAAATTACTAAAAACTATTTAAGTATCCGGTGATGTTTAAATAAACAAAATATCTCACTGTACTCTCTGTGTTGCTTCTGTCTCTTATATTTTGGTGTGGGCCTGGGTTTTATTTTGGTGTGGGCCTGGGTTTTATCCGCCGAGCCATCTCTCTAGCCACGGTCTGTTTCTTTTCTTTTTTTTTTTTTTAAAGATTTATTTATTTTTATTATATGTAAGTACACCGCAGCTGTCTTCAGACACTCCAGAAGAGGGCGCCAGATCTCGTTACGAATGGTTGTGAGCCACCATGTGGTTGCTGGGATTTGAACCTTGGACCTTCGGAAGAGCAGTCAGATGCTCTTACCCACTGAGCCATCTCACCAGCCCCCACGGTCTGTTTCTTAATACTGTATTGATTCCCATTCGGTGGCTATGGTGCTTAGATTTTCTCTGAAGTCACAGGCTCACTTCATCACAATATTTATATTTTTATGCTGGAGGTATCCTACCAGACAGGAGAAGAAAGAGCGCAGCATGATCAGTAAAATCCCTTGACTTATTAAATCAGATTACAAACCATCCAAGGGTGGTAAGTTTTGATCCTCCAATATTTTTCAGGTATCATTTTGAAGTTATGCTCTACGTCAATGAGGTTTCCTCTGTGAGTCAGAAATTTTTCCATCTCTGAAAATATCTGCAAGATCTACTGTTTCTCTGAGCAGATGTGTTTCTCAAGGGAGCAGATTCAGTGAGTGCAGAAACATTTCTTTTAAAAAAAAAAATAATGTATTGGGTTGGAGAGATGGCTCAGAGGTTAGGAGGACTGACTGCTCTTCCAGAGGGTTCCTGAGTTCAATTCCCAGCAACCACATGGTGGTCACAACTATCTGTAATGGGATCTGAGGCCTTCTGCTATGTGTGAAGACAGCTACAGTGTACTCATATAAGATAAGAACATTTATTATTTTATGTGCAGGGGTGTTTTTCTTGCATCTGTCAGTACACTGCATGCACACCTGGTGACTGAAGAATCCAAAAGAGGGAGTCTGCTCCCCTGGACCTGGAGTGACAGACTGTTGTGAACTGCCATGTGGGTGATAGGAGTTGAACCCATGTCCTCTTGAAGAGCAGTCAGTTGCTCTTAACTACTGATCCAATTCTTCAGTCCCAAAATAATTATGTTGTCTAGACCCCATAAGAAATTCAGTAACTATGAAAAGACAAAAAGACCAAGGAATCTCTCCTTGCTTTTTTTTTTTTTTTTTTTTTTTTTTCCGGCCTTTTCGAGACAGGGTTTCTCTGTGTAGCCCTGGCTGTCCTGTAACTCACTCTGTAGACCAGGCTGGCCTTGAACTCAGAAATCCACCTGCCTCTGCCTCCCAAGTTGTTGGGATTAAAGGCGAGCGCCACTAATGCCTGGCTCCTCCTTGCTTCTCTCTGAGATCACAAACACTGAAGCTTGATCAAAGCTGCTGACTAGTTTTCAGCCATCCTCCCTGAGTGTCCGATTGGCAAGGCACTTGTCTGGGATGACAGTTGTGGCAAGGATAATGGGATAGAGGTCTAACTTCTGGGTGGGGTGCTGCTCCCGAGACTGAGAAGGCAGCGTACCTTAGATCTGAAGGATTTTGTGGAGGAGGGAGGATTTAAATACATCCTCCATCCGCCCACACACACCCCCATCCACCCTCCGCCAAAGTAGGTAGATGAGGTAATCTGCAAAGTGGGGCTCTACCTGTAAAAGTTCCAGTTTGGAGAGAAGAGCTGGGCTCATACTCTGTGACCAAAGCCTTTCAAGAGAAGCAGGGATGTGACCTGGGGCGGGGCAGGCCAGAGGGTGGGCGGGGCAGGCTGGAGGGTCGGGGAGACCGGTTCAAAGGAAGAATGTGAATGTAGGAACGGCTGGGTAAACAGTGGAGTGGGTGGGAACTGAGTGTCCAGAAACCATCTTCTTGGGCTGGGGGTGTGTGGCTTCGTGGTACAGTGAGTGCCAGCCGTGCCAGGAGTCCTAAATTTCATCCCTAGCACGGGGGTGGGGGTGGGGTGGGGGTGGGGCTGTAGTTAAGGAAATCGGCTCCTTTTATTGTGCCTTTTCATTTGGGGAGAGGTTTGAGTACTGAGCATACTTTTATAATAAAATAAAATGAACCAGTTACAATTTCAAAGCAACCACCTCTTAGTCCCAGAAAAAGATAGGACAGAGAAGCCTTTTAGGTCCTCAAACCACATCGCTGGTTGGAAGTCCCTTCAGTAAGTTCTGTCCCCTTGCTTAGAGAGCCCTCTGTGTGCATGGAGAGCATCAATGTCCAGCCCATACCCTGCACGAAGCAGCCAGACTACAGACCTTCACCCTTGTACCAACCTCCTTAGGAAAATGAAGTCAGGAGAATATCAGCTCACCTGGTGTCTGGGGCTAGGCACCATAGAATCCATAGAATTTGCCTAAATTTTCTGAAAAGGGAACCCTGATTCTGAAAGCCCAAGGGCAGAGTCTGCAGGTGATCAATTCTGTCAGCTCAGCCAAGACCGCTCACCCCTGCTGACTCTGTGCCTGGCCCAAGGAAGGCCCCTTTTAAAAGGTGAAGTCAGTTCCAATGAAAGGACCAACGCACTTGTTACCAAGCTTGGGACCTGTGTTCAATCTCTGAGCCATACGGTGGAGGGAGAGAACTAATTCTTTTTTTCAAAAAAAACCAAAAAACAAAAAAAAAACCCAACTTATTTATCTTATGCATATGTGTACACTGCAGCTAGCTATCTTAAGACACAACAGAAGAGGGCATCAGATCCCATTACAGATGGTTGTGAGCCACCATGGGGTTGCTGGGATTTGAACTCAGGACCTTCAGAAGAGCAGTCAGTGCTCTTAACTGCAGAGCCATCTCTCCAGACCCGAGAACAAATTCTTACAAGTTGTCCTCTGACTTCTTATTGTGTATCATGGCTCAGAAGCATAAACAGACACACTAAATAAATAAATAAATAAATAAATAAATAAATAAGAAAGTACCACAGGTTCGCTCCCTAGAATTGAGAAGACATGCAGCATAAAACAATAACAAGATTGTTTTTCAAGACAGGGTTTCTCTGCGTAGCGTTGACTGTCCTGGAACTTGTTTTGTAGACCAAGCTGAACTCATACTCACAGAGATCCTCCTGCCTCTGCCTTCCTGGTGCTGGAATTAGGCAGTGCACCACCAACACTTGGCTCTACAATTTAAAACAACAACTCAAAAACAAACAAACAAACAAACAAACAAAAAAACCCACTGAAGGCCAGGCATCTTTAATCCCAGCACTCAAGAGGCAGAGGCAGGTGGATCTCTGTGAGTTCAAGGCCAGCTCTGGCATACAAAGTGAGTTCCAGGACAGCCAGGGCTATACAGAGAAACCCTGTCTCGAAACAAACAAACAAACAAACAAACAAACAAAACAAAGCCAAAATCACAACAACAAAACAACCTGCTCCCCCTCCCCAACACTTTGGAGAAGAAAAGCGGGATTGAAAAGGGCTGAAGGTTTACTACAGACGCTCAAGCGTCCACGAGGTTGGTTACCAATGGGTTCCATACAGCGTTGCTTCAACCCCCGGGCCTCCTGGGGCAGTAGGGCAAGAGGTGGCCAGAACTTCCCTGCCAGGCTCCTCTTGGATCACCCTGCCAGTTCACCCAGAATGCTGTCCAAACATCATTGACCATGTGTGCTGACATATGACATATGGACCTAGGATTTCACAAGGCCATGCATGCGGGGCTCCTGGGCTGGGATACTTGCTGGCATTGGCTGGCTCCCTGCTGGACGTCTGCGGCTTTTGCCCACCCAGCATCCCCACACCCGGGAATGGGATCTGAAGGCTGCAAGATGAGCATTCCACCCAAGGTCCTGTCATCCCATCTACCAGCTGGTGGCAGGGAGCTCGGCTCCACCCAGGAGCTCTGACCTTTCTTCCTGGAATTTGAGTGGGAAGCACAAAGCCACAGAAAGATGAGCAAGAGTTCTTCCAGCCAAGAACACCCTGCAGGGACAAGCTAGTTACCTTTCTGTTTAGATCCCCTTGGCTGCCTGGTTCCAGTCCTTCCTGACACCTGGGAACTACCTTTTTGTGAAGCTAATTCACAGCCCACAATTATACAACTGAGCCAACAACCACCCAGCTTTGGCATCATGCTTGTTTTTATGAAATATTGTCTCTGGATGTAGCCCAGGCTATCCCCATATGTTATCATATTGCATCACCTTCAAACTGTGCCAGTGAAGAAAGCAACCCAGAATAGATGAGATAGTTTTACCCTCAAATACCACGTTAAGGTTTTTGTTGTTTTGATATTATTTTTTTGTTTTTGAGACAGGCTTTCAGTCTGTAGCCTAGGCTGGTCTCAAATTTGTGGCAATACTCCTATTTCAACCTCCTGTTAATGTTTTTTGTTTGTTTGTTAAATCTTAATCACTAAAAAGAGAATCTTAATCAGCCAGGCATGGTGGCACACATGTTTAGTCCCAGCACTCATGAGGCAGAGGCAGAAGGATCTCTGTGAGTTTAAGGCTAACCTGGTGTACATAGAAAATTCCAGGATAGCCAAAGCTACACAGAGAAACCTTGCCTAAAGAACAATCAAGAAAAGTTCTAATGTCTTACAAAGTCTCCATATGCCTCCTTACTATTAAATTCTCTAGAGCTTCAACCCCAGGCAATTATTAAGGTTTTCTTCCATCAAAATTTAGTCATTTGCAGAATGTCATATAAGTAGAATACACAGTGAGAAGATTAGCATAGAATTGTAATTTAAGAGTACATTGAGAGTTGGTGAGATGGCTCAGCAGGTAAGGTAAGAGCACTGACTGCTCTTCCGAAGGTCCTGAGTTCAAATCCCTGCAACCACATGGTGGCTCACAACCACCCAGAATGAGATCTGAGGTCCTCTTCTGGTGCATCTGAAGACAGCTATAGTGTACTTATCTATAATAATAAATAAATCTTTGAGATGGTGTGAGCAGGAATGGAGTGAGCTGGGCCGACCAGAGCGCCCGCCGACCAGAGTGAGTGAGGTTGACAGAAGCGAGCAGAGGTCCTAAATTCAATTCCCAACACCTACATGAAGGCTCACAACCATTTGAACAGCTACAAGTGTAGTCATATACACAAAATAAATAAATAAATCTTTTTTTTTTTAAAGAGTATACTGAAATGGGCCCACAAGATGGCTGAGTAAAGGTGGTTGCTGCCAAGCTAGACAACCTATGTCCAATCCTCAAGCCCCACCCACATGGTGGTAGGAGAAAGAACGGACTCCTAAAGGCTGTTCGCCTTAAGAATGGAAATGTAAAAACACAGTGAAATGCTTGGTTTTCTTTGCTGCATTCTTCAACATGCCATATCAAAAGTCTGTTCCGGCCTAGGAGTCGCCCCGTGTACAGCCCACACTTAGCAATTCAAGACCCTGGTTCAAGTCTCAGTTGTTCCACACAAAACTAAGCAAGTAAAACAAAAGGGTTGGCTCAATATCAAAAGAGTAGTGTCCAGACAGGCCATAGTACTTGCAGCTCACACCCCTCATGTCAGCATGCTCAGGACAAAGGAAGCTCACACCCCTCATGTCAGCATGCTCAGGACAAAGAAAGAACTCGACTTTCTAAAGTCCCGAGTCAGGCGTACTCAGAGGGAAACGCTCTGCATGCACAAGGCCCTGGGTCCAGTTCCTAGCACTAAAACAATACAAAAATAGATTTAATTCTATTCTTTGTCAGCTCTTCTGGAATTTGACTCCTTACTATTTTATCATGATTCCGTTCTAGCTTCACTGCAGGGGAATGACTGTAATGATTGTCTGATTGTGACCCGTGTAAAGAATTGAATCTTGATGCCTGGGGTGTGTAGTTAGCATGGGCAGGTGTCTGGACTTGGTCCCTAACTCCACAAAATAAACGAAACAGATGCTTCACAGCTCAGCACACAGCAAACACACACACACACACACACACACACACACACATATATACGCATATATACACACAAAACCAAGCCCAGACTTCAGGTAATAACACCCTCATACCTCAGGATATATGGCACACTTGGATTTTTTTTTTCTTTTAAAAATGCTGGTTATAAGCCGCCAAGTTGATTTCCTGGCCCACTGAGGGGTCACAATCCACTCTGCCAAAGTGTTAGCTTCTGCTTTAGTAAAGTGCTAGAGTCTCCTGGGGCCTCCCCTCTGAGTCTGGTCAGCCCTTTCTGAGGGTGTGTTGGGGTGTGCATGGAGCCAGGTTCCTGGACACTTCCTCCTGGGCTGTGGAGTTAAGTTGTCCTTTTCAGGGAATAGCTCTTGTGGTTGTGGTGGGTAGGGGTGATGAGAGACCCAGATATACCGTCCTTGGCTTATCTGGCTAGTGGATAGGCAGCCTTTGTAGTGTTGGCATCCTGCCCTGTGAGTTGGGTCCACTCTGGGGTGACCAGTCAAAAAAGGGGCATGGGGGCTGGATAGCAGAAGCTACCCTGAGCCTCCTGCCTGGCAGAGCTTGTCAGAGAGCCCAAGGTCACTGAGGAAGACAAAGGATGTCCATGGGCCCCTGTGCTGGGTGAGTGCTAGGGAAACCCTGTAGGAGCCCCAGGGTAAGTAGAGGCATTGTCTCCAGAGAGCAGGGCAATTCAACCAAGAGACAACATAATTGTGCGCTCGTGTGTGTGTGTGTGTGTGTGTGTGTGTGTGTGTGTGTGTGTGTCCGCACTTGCGTGTGCATATGACGTGCCTTAACAAGACTAGAAGAACAGTAAGTAACAGAATGATGGAGGTGGTTTTAAGTTTGGGGTTGCTTGGTAAGCAAGCACAAGGAGAGGTTTGTCCAAGTCACTCACTGGGAATGTGGAGACAGAGTAATATGGTACAGTACGTGGGAGAGCTGTGGCCATTCTGTGTGGGTATCCTCCTGCCCCGCCCCCCTTAGCCTAGCATAGGAGACCTTGTGATCCCAGCCGGGTGGGTGGGTGCTCTTTATGTGGTCACTTAATTCTCTTTCCAATTTATGAAGTGAATAATGGGAGCCAGGCTTTCGGAACAGGCAGCACTGTCTGTCATTTGCCGCCCCACCCACCCAAGACTTTAACCCTTTCTCAGTCTAATCAAAATTAGTGAGAATGCCCTAGAAAGCTGTGATGGGGAAAAAAAGTCCTAGCACCAGGTGACACTTCATAGTTTTAGTTTTTAGTTTATGAGAATCTTATGTAGCCCAGGCTGGCCCAGAACCCAACACATAGTGGAGAATGGCTCCAGATATTCCCGCCACTACCCCTCAAGTGCTGGGCTTATGGGCATGCCCCACCCGCTGCCCTGACCTTGTAGGCTGGCCCTGACTTCTCAGGCCTGGAGTGTGAGGCTTTACCTAATTTCTGTGAGCACAACAGCCTTTGGGGAACTTGCTGCGCAGTTTCTGCCTCCCACCTGCTTCCCAGCATTTATGACTTATGAATATTTATGAGATAGCTTTAGAATGCAAAGTTTAGAAGCCCTTTGCTTCCTGGTCTGTGAGTGTATTTGTGAAGAGAATGCTACCCTAGTTATCCAGTTCTCGGAAAATGGAAATTTTTACTATTTCCCTTTCAGTGTAGGAGGGCTTTAAAGCCATAATGAATTCAGTCTTGAAAAGGATTAAGACTATAATTTCTAGGTCGTATTGTTTGCTTGTTTCCCTTTGTTCTAATGCCTACCATATTCTTGCCTTCTCTTTCTTTCACTCTCTTCTTTCCTCAAGATCTAATATAGACCAGGCTAGCCTCAAACTTGCTCTATAGCTGTGTGGCCTTCAACCCGTGATCCTTTGTCACCACCTCCCAAATGCTGGGGTTCCAGGCGTGAATCACCGTGCCCCATCCACCTCTTTCCAGCAGCCATGCTTCTTGAGGCTGAAGAGTGGGACAGTTATGTGTGACTCTGCTAAGCACACAGACACGGACCCCATTTCTACAGGAACCCGCAGTTTTCCCTCTGCAGTCCCGCAGAGGCTCACATTTCCTTTTCTCCTTGGTCTGGAATATAGGTCAGAACATTTTCTTCAGAGAAGGAGCCCATTCTGAGAGAGGCGCGCCCTCTCTGCTTCGAAACATCCCTCTCGCCCTCAGCTGCTTCAGGTAGTCAGAGGTCTTGCCTGCTCCTGTATGCTTTCTTCCACACAGCGGCTAGTCGCGCATCACAAAAAACAATATACCCCGCCCTCCACCAGCAGCGTATGGAGTTCACCTGTATACGTCATCCTGATTAGAATGGTGGCGGGCAACCTCGGTGCTTTAGAATCACTTGGGAAGACCCCTGTAGCTAGGGCGGACTACTGCAGGGGCCAGCAGTGCAGCCGTCCCTTTATCGCTCATTCCATCTAGGTCTCTCCCCCTTTTCTCCTGTCTTCCCAACGCGATACATTCTAAACACTTCGTCCTAGTGCCATGGCTAGGCAAGAATAGATTGGGGGTGGGAGAGGAGGGGTTGACGGGGGTGGGGTAGGGTGGGGGGAGGAGAGGACCTGATGGATATACAGAAAGTACTTTGCCCTGGAAACATGCTCCCTCGGTTCTGAAACAAACGCAGTGCTCCGGAAGTCTCTTTTCGCCCTTCCACTGACTTCCAGAGGGGAGCCAACATAACTATCCCTTTGTTAACGCTCGACAGAGGCTGACTTGCGCCGAGTCCTCCGCAGCCAGGGGCACGTGCATGCCTGTGCTTGTGGGGATGGCATCTCTGGCCTGTTTACCAGGTTGTAGAGGCGAGCGCCGGCGCCCTCTACTGGACCGAAATGAATGTCCCTCCGAGTGTAACAATTGTAGCCTGTGGATGAGCTAATGGATTCACATTGAGCTTGCAGGAAGGACACGGTGTCGTGAGGATCCCCGGGCAGTCCTCCGACTGGCATACCACTGGCTTGCCTAGGGATGTTATTTCTTTGATGGGGGTTGGGGGGGGTTAAAGAATAAAGAAAATTGGACGGTATTGGCTAAGAAACTGAGCGCTGTGTTTCTCAGTCTTTGGGGCGTGTGCTTATGGTGCGCGGTATCCGCTGATGGGGCGTTGTGCGGTAAAGGAGACAAGGATACCGGGGTGTAGCTCCCACTGGTTAAGAGAGCCATGCGTTTAAAGGCAGACAGAATTGTTCCAAGAATCCCACATATGTCAGAAAGGCAAGGCAAGGCATAAACAATTGAAAGATGTGATAAATATTTTTAAAGGCGTCAATCAAGACACAAAACCTTTTTCTTTAAGGGGTTTGCTCACCAAGGGGAGATTTGATGGTACTCACGGACTTGGGGCTTCACACCCGCATCTTCCTCGCCGGTGAAAGCTTGCCTCCCCAGGTTGGCTGGTCCTCAGGACACAGGTGCTGCTGTTGTGGCTGCATGCATCCTAAGTGTGGTGACTCCACCTTCCAGCTAGAATCCCATCAAAGGTTCTCACTCAGAGGCCCCGAGGTACACTTCTTTCATCCTTGTGCCTTCCCTCGTTCTCTCGGAGTCCGGAGCAGCGAAGAAGGAATGAAGAACCCGGGGTCTGCCTCTGTCTGTCCTCCCTCACCGCTGCATCTCAGCTAGGGCTGCAGAAAGTGCCGTAGCAGAGCTGGCTAGGGCTCCTCGCGGTTGCCACGGTAACCAGGAGCAGGCGCCTACCCTGGTGGCTGGGGAAGGCTGTGGAGGAAAGGTAATGGGTAAGCAATGATGCGTTGGCCTCTCTCCTGGGCATCGGTTGAGCCTCAAGTGACCCAAATGAAATGAAGTTCCAGCACAGATAACTCGTTCTTTCGACTCAAACCTAAATCCAAACCCGAACTACCCCTGCTATCTTGTTTCTCCTCTTTTCCCTCCCCAGTCAACACACACAGGAACATCATAAGGATTAGAAATTCCAGCACTATCCCAGGCGCCCTGACCCAGAGGATCCCGCTGCACACAGAACAGAATGTTTGCTAGGCTTGCTCTTGAAAACAGAACTCCCAGCGGGTGCCAGCTGAGGGTGAGCTCGGGGGAGCTAGAGACGGGACCAAGCAAAGGATGCTAATGGGAGGGTCACTTAACCTCTTTGAGCCCTAGGATCAAAGATACAAAGTTGTCTTAGAAAATGCTTATCAAATTAAGTTGTTCTTGTTACAATGTTAATTTTGATCGTGAACGCAGGCTTTGATCCCCAAAGACACAATCCAAAGGCTATAATCCTAAGTGATAAAATATCTCTAAATTCTAAACCCCTGAAAGATTAACACCTTAGCAATACAAAACAAAACGAAACAGTAGGTTAAAGGACTGAAACAAAGGCTCAGTGGTTAAGAGCATTGACTGCTCTTCCAAAAATCTAGACTTGATCCCTAGCACCTACATGGTAGTTAACCACCATCTGTAACGCCAGCTCCAGGGGTTCCAATACCCTCTTCTAGACTCCATGGACAATGGCATGTACCTAGTGCACAGATATACATGCAGGAGAAACACTCATATATACACACACGCATGAGAGAGAGAGAGAGAGAGAGAGAGAGAGAGAGAGAGAGAGAGAGATTCAAGGGGGGCAATGAGGACTCAGCAAAGAAAGATACTTACTGCTCAGATTGACAACCTGATTTTGGTTTCTAGAACCCACATGGTAGGAGAGAATGGAACCCCAAGTTCCATTAGGAGGTCAGAGTACTCCTAATTCTTCCCCACAAAATAAATAAAATTAATGAATTAAACATAGATCAAAAGCGGTAGTGCACAAAAGCTGGCTAACTTCCATGATCATTAACTATAAGATCCTGCATCGTGGTGATGCTTAGAGATCTCCTGGGATAACCCAGCCCCATCCATTTTCCATCCAGCATGGCTCCTTTGAAAATTCCTCTATGATTTTATACACACGACAGGAGCATTCCCTATTAAATGCACCCATCTCCTAGGCCTGCTTCTGGGCTGTTTTGGGCATATGGCACCCGTTCCACACGTTCTCATATACAGACCACAGGCTGGCAGAAACAAACCTGGTGAGTGAGCGGCAATAGTATTGCCTACGTGGCTTCCTGCCTTACTGTGCCTGTAATTATTTTCCAACCAGTTAGAAGCTTGGCTGGCTTCTTCAGGCGAATGCAGCTTCTAATTCATTAAAAGCTCCTGGAATTCCATCAGCTGGATGGAATGCCAATGTAGATAAATGATCTTTATTTTGTTCTGGGAGGCTCTCCACATAGCCCTGGCTGTCCTGGAACTCACTCTGTAGACCAGGCTGGCCTCAAATTCGCAGATATCTCCTGCCTCTGCCTCCTGAGTGCTGGGATTAAAGGCATGTGCCACCACCTTCTGGCTTTTTCCTTCTTTTAAAGACAGAGTCTGGGTAGCCCAGGCTGGTCTCAAACTTGAGTTTTCTTGTCTCTGTTACAAGAGTGCTGAACAAAATGAAGTCTGCTTACATGATGTTTTCATCTCTCTTCCCTCAGTCATCTGACCTTTCCACCAAATGCATTATTGGGCTGGATGGGACAAAATAAGCTTTATTGGTAATTCCTTGAACTTCATTTACCAAATGCTTGCTCATTCCTGATTCCAAATCTAGCATGCTTTTGAGATACATCTGGAATGTTCCCTCCTTTTTCTTTTTTTTTTTCTACAAAATTAAGCAAACACACACACTTATTAAATGAATTGCTGTATAGTCATTAATGCGTGATTAGGGAAATAAGTTTCAGAATTTTCAGATCTGTGGGACATGAATTGTTTATATCTGATTAAAAAAAAAAAACAGTGGGGACACATGTTGGCCAAGTGTGAAACAGGGGATAGTTCTTCTATGCAAATTTGTTAAGAAATGTAAGAGGTCTCTCTGCTTTGACAGTCAAATCCCTGACTGAGACTAGTTTACCATTTACCTTGCTTCACAGGGAGGGAGGGAGCCCTATGTTGGCTGGAATCTTTGCTTCAGAATGCCAATGGGCTTGCTGAGTTATTTTTATTCACTTATATGGTGTGAAAAGATCTTTTCTTTTTCTTGAGGCGGGGCTCTTGAGGCTGACCCCCAAACCCACCATCCTCCAGCCTCTGTCTTCTGAATGCAGAGATTGTGTATCACTATAACCAGCTAAGGGGCAATCTTTTGAAGGCAGCATGGTGTTGTGTGAAAGAGTAGAGAGTAGTAAGAAAATAATTTGACAATTGTTTTGTGTACACCCAAGAATGCAGTGATTTGGTCTCAGAATCTAGCTTTCTACACTCCTAGATACATCTATTACATCAGGTACAGTTTTGACTTTCAGGATTTCAACATCTGGGATTCCTTCCTTCCTTCTTTCTTTCCTTCTTTTTCCTTTTTTTTGAGGGGGGGGGGTTCGAGACAGGGTTTCTCTGTGTAGCCCTGGCTGTCCTGGCACTCACTTTGTAGAGCAGGCTGGCCTCAAACTCAGAAATCCACCTGCCTCTGCCTCCTGAGTGCTGGGATTAAAGGCATGCACCACCATGCCCTGGCCCTTCTTTTTCCTTTTGTGTCCTTTGACTTTTGTTTTTGTTTTGAGACAAAGTCTCACTGTGTAGCCCTGACTGGCCTGGAACTGCCATGCAAACCAGGCTGGCCTCAAACTCAGAGTTCTGTCTGCCTTTGCCTCTTGTGCTGGGGTTAGAAGTGTGCATCACCATGAGCTGGTTTTGAGATAGAGACTCCTGTAGTCAGACTGGCTTTGAACTGCTGATCTTCCTGCCCCTGCTTCCCAGGTCCTCCAGTTACATATTCCTAGGATTGTAATTTTAGAAATTTTGACTTTTGAGGATTTCAACTTTCAGAATTTGGGCATTTAGAATCCATCTCCTCTTGGGACTTTGATGAGCACTGGATGAGGTGGCAGGGACCATGGAGATTGACACCTGGCTCCCTACAGGAGGGTTAAAATAGAAGAGCCCCTTCTAGGGTTCAATTTCTATGCCTTTCCAGTTCTGGGAGCACACCTTGATGCTGGACCCTGAGTAGTGTCTGTCAAGTTTCCAAACAGCTCCCTGCATCGTTGTGGCTCTTGGAACTTGGGGGAAAAAATCTACCAATAACACTGTAGCAAGTTGGATGGAAGACAGGATGATTAAACACATTCCTGTGAGCATGCACACAATACAGATGTAGCATTGTAGTCAAGAGAGGAGGGGAGCCCCATGGGATTTTGTTTTTGAGGTCACTGACCTCAGCCTGGTTTTCATAGCAAGTTCCAGGCTGGCTGAGGCTCAGCTGGAGAAAGCAGAAGGTTCATCGAGAGCTCTCAGAAGAGGACTGACCCTTGACTCATGATTCAGTGAGAAAGAGGATCTTGTTTGTCCTCGCTGGGGATTCTTTGGTTTTTATCATCGCAGAGAGGTGTCTGCATTTCCATAGGTGTCAGTGTGAGGTTTGGAGTTGACAATCTGGGGGCTGTGGCTCGGGGGATCCCCGCTCTGTCTGTTCTCATGGGAGTGAGCAGGTGCTTCGTTCCCGGTCTAGAATAAGGGAAGGGAACCCATTTTCTGACAAGGCATCCCTGGCCTTTCTTGGTTCTACCATGTAATCCTCTTGTCAGCCTATAAACATTTACATTTACTAATTACAGATTAAAGGCCTATGCGCACAAACAGGAAGTGACTTGCATGTGACTGAGTTCAGGGTAAGTGCTAAACCTAGAATTCCTCCCTAGAGGATCTTGAGACTGATTGTCTCTCGGCCTTTCCTTATGTTTTTTATCTATACCTTTTTTTTTTTTAAATTAAATTTGAGCCAAGATTGGTGTCACGTGCTTTTAATCCCAGCACTTGGGATACAGAGGCAAACAGCTCTCTATGAGTCCAGGGTCAGTCTAGTCTACATAGCAAGTTCCAGGCCAGGCAGGGATGCACAGTGAGACTCACCCATCCCCAAATGAAATGGTTATCTTAGAAAACTTGGGAAATAAAGAAACAAAACAAAACAAAACAAAACAAAACAAAACAGGGGACATGACAGTGTACCTGTAATCCCAGTACTTAGGAGGTGCAGGTAAGAGAATCAGAAGTTCAAAGTTATCCTCAGCTATATACCCAGTGAGTTTAAGGCTAACCAAAGCTTCATAAAGCCTGTTTTTTTAAAAGTGTTTTGGGGTGCAGCTGGGAGGTAGACATCAGAGTCCTAGCACCCAGGAGGCAGCAGGAGCATCACTGCGAATCCAAGGAACGCTTGGTTCTTGTAGGAGTTCCAGGGTAGACAGGACTACACAGTGAGGAGAGGGAGAGAGAGAGAGAGAGAGAGAGAGAGAGAGAGAGAGAGAGAGAGAGAGAGAGAGAGAGAGAGGCATCATTCATAAACCTTCTACACAAAGAAAGCCTAAATTAGCATTAACACTTGCTTCTAGTTATTTCTCTAGCTTTCTATATTTGAATTAATTGCAATAAGACTGTACATTTGAATATATGTGACTGTATACACATACACTAGGACAAGTATTCAAATGTTAGAGCCTGGGGAGCGGAGCGACATTCTCAGTCAAACCTCCATTCCTTTTCCAGACTTTGTCTGGAAACCCCAAACAAGACTCTTAACTTGGTCGATGGTGAGATGCCTTAGGGTCCAGCATCCCTGTGGTCAGTACTTTCTCCATCACAGTCCCCCCCCCCCCGCCGCCCCCGCCCCCGCGACCCCCCAACCACTCTGCCAACTCACTTAACTTCCTTAGTAACCCTTGGAAGACAACAGCTTCAGAACCTACCTAAATCTCAGGTCTGATGGAGGGAAGGACAACGAGCCGCTCAACTCTCTCTCAGAGAAAGCCACACCCGTACCCGGCTACTTTCTTCTCTCGCCTCTCTTCATTTCGCTCAGCTCCTGTGCTTACAGAACCCCAGTCTGCCTCACAGTGACTTGTTCTGACCGAGTTTTGCTGCGGGGAACCTCAGGCTTTCAGGTGCCAGCATGGAGTTACGCCTTATGTCTCTGTCACAGCTGACTGCGTGTATGTGTGTGTCTGTATGCATCGTTTCTCTTCTATCACATATTTACCTCCACTTTCTACTGAGGGCAGATAAACAGCACACCACGCTCCACCCCCACTCCCCAGACCTCTGCCCATGCTTGCGGACATTTCTCTGGGATGGAATCCGAAAAGAACACTGGATCGAAGGGAAGGAACAATTTTTTGGAGACAGGACCTCTAGCCCAGGCTGTTTTTGAACTCACTGAGGGTGACCTTTCTGTTCTTGATGCACTCTGCACCTGCCTCCTAGGTCAGATGATTGCTGGAGTGTGCCACCATCCTGACTTATGTGGTATTGGTGGATAGATGCGGTAGAACTTAGGAGCTGTTGGGGATAGGACACGTACTCAAACTCCAACCAAAACAACTAAAGCACAGTGGCGTGCTGCCTAGTTTGATGTCAAATTGACACAAGCTAGTCATCGGGAGAGGAGGCAACCTCAATTAAGAAAATGGCTCCATAAAACAGGCCTACAGACAAGCCTGCAGGGCATTTTCTTAATGAGCTATTGGTGGGGCGGGGCCCAGCTCATTGTGGGCGGGGCCATCCCTGCCTGGGTGGTGTTGGTTCTAGAGGAGAGCAGACTGAGAAAGCCACGTGGAGCAAGCCAGTTAACAGCACTCCTCCGCAGCCTCTGCATCAGCTCCTGCTCCACGTTCCTGCCTCGTGTGAGTTCTATTCTGATTTTCTTAATGATGAACAGTGATAAGGAAATGTAAGCCAAGCAAACCCTTTTCTCCCCAGGTTGTTTTGGTCATGGAGTTTCATCACAGCAATAGTCACCCTAACTGAGACAAATACGTAATATATGTGATAATTGATAATTCATATTCATTTTGTGTTATATGAGGCAAGACAGAAAGGGGAATTCATTAGACAAACCAAGTTACATTCCCTCCCCTATTTTTGAGACAGGGTCTTACTATGCAGTGCAGTTGCCCTCCAGTCCAAGATCCTTCTGCTTCAAAACCAGGGGGGGACACTCACACTCCCAGTTCGTGGGAGGTAGAGGCAGGCAGATCTCTGAGTTTGAAGACAACGTGGGCTACATAGCAAATTCAAGACCATAACTTAAAAAAAAAAAAAATCCTTCTTTTTCAGCCTCTCAAGTAGTGGGGTCACAGGTAGGTGCCACTCCACCCAATGGGCATGGGTATTTTCAGACTATTGTTTCTAACCCTCCTCTCTCCCGCTTACCACCTACTCCCCCAAAATACACAACTGTCACAGACTCTGGAATCCTACTATGACCTGTGTAAAGGCTTGTTATTGGTTTATTTAGAAAAACTCAGTAGTTCCTTATTGTTTAAATATCCTCAATAAGCAAGAATGAGTAGAACAGGTTTTAGGGAGGGAACGTTTGAGGAAGTAGATGGGGGGAAATGGTGAGCTTTTCCAAGTCTCATAGTAAAGCAGGGAGACTGGATGTTGGCAGTTCCTGCACACTGACTCTAGTGATGGCTTTAACCCATTACAAAGGCCAGCCTAGTCTACAAAGTGAGTTCCAGGACAGCTAGGGCTATACAGAGAAACCCTGTCTCGAAAAACCAAAAAAAGAAAGAAAAAAAAAAGAAAGGCTAAGACTTACATTACTAAGCCATTGGTTAGCCTTTGATCTCTGTGTGTGTGTCTGTGTGTATAGGTGTGTATAAATTGAGCCCAGGGCCACATATAAGCTGAGCTCTGAGCACAGGCTCTACCCTTAACTATATCCCTTTGTTCTGATGTCAGTGTTTGCTGGCTGCTGATCTGATCATTAAATAAACAAAGCTGTGGTCAGGAAGGGCTGGGCTTGGACAGGAGTATGAGGGTAGATTAATAGACCTTTCTATGGTGAGAGATAGAGTGCTATCCCTTAGTCACAGACCATCTGTCAAGGTGACGTGTAGCATGGACAGCTTCTTAATTTCCTGGTAGGAAGATGGCAAGCTTAGGCGAGGGCAGAAGTGGGTTCGGCCTTGGACCCTCACATCCTCAAGCTGTCTGAGCAATTGTCAGTTCTCCAGGAAGAAAGGACATGAGGAAAGGAAGCTCAACACAGAGAAAAAGAGAATCGATTGCTTTTGACTGTTTTGAAAATTGGCTTCTAAAACTAGGCCAAGTCCAAAGGGGAAATTACTAGGCAAACACTGCTTACTGAGCTTAATTCTTCCCATCCACCCCCTTCTGCCTTTTATGAGACAGCATCTCACTATGTAGCCCAGGTTAGCCTCTTGATGAAAGAGCTGAAGGTTGTTTCAGAATTGCTAGGAGCTAATGTGACAGTAATGTGACCTACATAAATTCTCTTATGAGCCAGGTTCTGAATGTTTAAACCATATTCATTATAATACTAATGTCAGATAACAGATTAAACTTAGAAACTAAATTTATCACAATGGAATAGACAAACTGTAAAATTTTATAGGTTTTTTTCCTCCTACAGGCTAGAGTCATGAAAAAATTAATTTTTAATTACAAAAATTAGTGTTATTATTACGTTACTATGCTATTTTCAGAGTTTAATTTCCTTAAGAGAATGCCTTAGGGCTGGAGATATATTTCCTAGGGCATAACATGTCTTTATTGAAAATATTATTTAAGGGGCTAGAGAGTTGGCTCATTGGTTAAGAGCACTTGTTGATTTTGCAGAGGATTCAGGTTTCATTTCTGGCACCCAGATGGTGGCTCATGACCATCTGTGAACTCTAGTCCCAGGGGATCTGACACCCTCTTTTGACCTCAGCAGGTACCAGGCACATATGTGGCACACAAACACACATGCAGGGCTACCCCCTCCAAACCCAATCAGATAAATGTAAAATAAATTTATATCCACCCCTGTGTGTATGTGTATGTGTGTGTACATACATATGTGTGTGTGTATGTATGGGGTGTGTGTGTATATATATGGTATGTGTGTGCGTGTGTGAGTGCTTGTGTGTGTGTAGATGGCATAGAACAACTTCCCAGAGTTTTCCATCATGGGTTCTATAAATCTATCTTAGGCCATCAGGCATGTGTGGCAAGCTCATTTACTACGTGAGCCTGCTCAGCAGCCCTGGATACTCAGTCTGGACACAGAGAGAAATTCGATGTTAGGTTCTTATTCTTGTAGGAAATATTTAAAATGTGTGTGAAGATGACACCTGTATGCGGTGCTGACCTTTCTTCCCGAGTAGAATAGCTCCTTTCTTCTTATCGGCTCCAGTGACTCCAGGGATGAGACCAACTATTTATCCATGATAGGCATTCAGTGGGTTTTGAATAAACTGACATTCTAAGAGGTAGAATTGGAAGGTCGTGCACTGTCCACCCCTCCACCCCCCAATCTTTCTTTTTTCATGAGTGAGAAGCAGGCTCTGGGAGAAGGAATGTTCTGGTCAGGTTTTTAGTAGTGGTTCTGAAAGTATGCGTGGTCCATTGCTCTACAAGGAAGCCTGCACTTGGCCTGCCGTGGGCTGTGGGTGCCAGCATTGCGATCCTTTGGATGCGCACATCTTTTCAGAACAGGCATGAGTCTTAAAGCCTTTTACACTGCAGAGGGTTTTTTCTTTTCCACCTGGGCTTTCTTTCCTCTGTTGTGAGATACCACGGCCAGAAGTCACAGTGGCATGAGGTGGAGCTCTGAGTTCGAGGCCAGCCTGGTCTACAGAGTGAGTTTCGGGACAACCAGGGCCACACAGAGAAACCTTGTCTTGGAAAAAAACAAAACAAAACAAAACAAAACAAAACAAAAAAAGAAAAAAAACCCAAAACCAAACAACAACCAAACCAACCAACCAAACAAACAAACAAAAAACAAAACAAAACAAAAAACCCAACATAACATAACAAAACAAAACAAAAAGCAAAGTCACAGCCGCTGGCATTCATTTACTCAGGACATGGGAAACACTGCTTAGGTGATGTCTATGGAGACTCAGTTCAAACTCCCAGCTCTACATTTGTGCTCCTGATACCTGCTTTCAGGCAAGGTGCCCATCAGTGCATGTCTCATCCAATCAGAGGACCAAAGTCCAGCCTGGGTTCTGCCTTGTCTGGTACTGGGTTTCCTCTGCCCCACCCCTTCCCATCACTTCCTAGAGACACACAGCGACCTCACCTGCTGGGCTCCAGTCTCCAGCCCAGTCTCCCACCCCGGGTTGGCTCTTCAAGTTGTTGTTCAAGCGGCTCCTAGATTTATTTGGCTCCAGGACTTGGAATGAAAGACATAAGACCAAGTCCTTTGGGTGACTCACATCTGTTTGGGGTGGTTATGCCCTGCTTTTATACCACTTAGCAATTAATTTCTTCTCCAAACCTACATGTCCCCCATTTTCCTAAAAATGCCAGAGCATAACTATTTATTTTTAAATCAATGTATTTTCTCACTCTTAGCTTTAAGAGTCTATCAACACCTCCTTGTCCCTTCACTCCATCCTGGTTCCTCCCCATTGGGCTTGGTTTTGTTTGAAACCAAACAAACCCTCCTCACAGTGTTATGAACCTAGGCAGCCCATTTGCCGCTGGAGGGCATGGTGTTGCCTGTCTCCAGCAGGAACCTGCTTAATGGGAGCTCTCCCAGCCTTTTTTTTTTTCTATAAACAAAACCTAATGTGGCCTAAGATGGCTAAGGATGACAGGAATCTTCTGCTCCTTCAGCCTCTACCTCCCAAGTGCTGGGATTATAGGCGTGTCCCACCCAACCCAGTAATACAAGCTTTCTAAAGGAGACATCTCCTGCCAGGTGGAGAGAAGGTTGGGACACAGCCCTGCCCAAGGCTTTGTCCAGGCCAGGTTGGAAGGGACAGGTCGGTGCCTGGAACCCTGTTTCTGTTGCTGTTAGATACAGCTAAACTCAAGGACAGAGAGGAACAGAGGGTGTGTCGTGGGAACTCCATCCTCCTTCACACAGCTTCCCACACAGTCTGGAATCAGTCTTGTTCTCTCTGCACAGGTTTGGCTGAAAGTGGATAAAGCTCTATTGTAAGAGACCCCATGGGGTAGAAAGCAGGAGGAGCTGTATAGTTTGGAGCAACAAGCCAGAAAGGCATATCCTATGTTCCTGGCCTGTGTGCACCTCTGTACCTGGGGACCATTCATGTTCCTTCATGGACCAGATCACATCTACTGGCGTGGAGACCAGAGGCCAGACTTAAGGTATTATGTGGGACCTATTCAGATTTTTCATTTCTGATTGCAAGCTGCAGGCCAGCCAGTCAGAGCTACATAGTGAGACACTATTTAAAACAACAACAACAACAACAACAAAACAATAAAAGCCAAAGAAGCTACCAGAAAAACTAAAGCTTTTGTCAGACTTTTCTAGGGAGTAAAGACTGTAAGAAATGCTTGGCTTCTTTCTTTTCCTGAGGTACTCCAAAGAAGAATGAGAAACTCAGTAAACTGTTGGTTATAAGTTGGCGGTGGGCACATGTAGTTGGAGGGGCACTGTTTTGTGAGATTATTTATTTTATTTTATTTTATTTTGGTTTTTTGAGACAGGGTTTCTCTGTGTGGTCCTGGCTGTCCTGGAACTCACTCTGTAGACCAGGCTAGCCTCGAACCCAGAAACCCGCCTGCCTCTGCCTCCCAAGTGCTGGGATTAAAGGTGTGCGCCACCACGCCCAGCTGAGATTATTTTATTAAGCCTGCCCTTTAAAGAGATGGTACCCGATCTGAGAAACTGGTTGGAACAGACTTTGAACACTCTCCAGGCCTGAGAAGGCAGTAGCAGTGCAACATGGGCAGGGTTTTTGATGAGGAAGCTGAGTTCACTATCTGCTTCAGGAGATGGGCACATGTCCAAGAAAGCTACTTTTCTGAAAGCCCAGATGGCTAGTGCCGAGGCTCCTGTAAACAAAAGCTGAGGCAAGGTAGGAAGACCTTGGCTACAGGAGGGGAAAGAACCTCTCTGTTGTATCTCGCCAGCTGAGAGTCAACTTGAGCATGATTCGTTATGAAGGCCGCCTTACAGAAAGAAGCCATCTTTCTGTTTAGAGGTGCTCTCAGCTGATTGTGCATGTGTCTGTCTGGCATCCCAGTTCTCAGGAATCAGAGCAGGAGGATAGATTCAAACTCTGGTCCAGCCTGGTCAACAGAGTGAGCCCCAGGCCTTCCAGATCTACATAGTGAGACCATTTCTCAAAACACAAAGTGAGATGAGGTGAACAACCAAACGTTCTCATAAGAAACTGAAGTAGCAGTGGGCCATGGTGAATGTGCGTGACTTTCTTCCTTTCCCAGATAGGTTCTGGAAATTTCCAAACAAGAGCCAACTATTATTTACAATAAAAATCTCTCAGCTTTTCTTGCAATCTCCGTGACACTGGGCTGTATGTGCCTCATTAGATGGGATTCCATCCAGTGCGTCCCAGGAACCGCCCTGCCATCTCACTTAAGATTCTTAGCAACCTGTAAGTTTGGAGCCTACCATAATTTCACGTAAGAATATTGTAAAGGAAATTGGGCAACTCTCTCTCTCTCTCTCTCTCTCTTGGGGGTGCCCCACCTTTCATGAGGCGTATCTTCATTCTTCTGTTAACCACTGTGCTTAAATCTGTTAGAGACTGAACCAACACCAGCAATCCTCTTCATAATGAGCTCAACTCCGTTTCATACTGGTTCCTCTTGAAAGTCTTTTCTTTGGCAGAGTCAAGAATCCTGCATCTCCTGAGACTCTGGAAAGAACTCCTCAGGCTACCAAAGGGTGGCATTGGGTAACTGTGTCTCCATCCAGTGCCTGGCAGAACAGGGAGATTGAGGACGGAAGAGCCTGCTCTCTGTCAGGGCTTCTGTTTGGAATGGGAGCCAGAGGGACAGGTGCATTCTGGAGATCGAGAGTGGGCAAGCCAAGCCGTGCTCCAAAGTTGCTCAGGAAGGGTGAGCAGGCCAACTTGCTTCCCATACAGAATCTGTGATAGAAATTGGATTGGGCGAGAGTTGTGTGCTTTTCGATGGACTTAAGCAAGAAAACTGGCTGTAATTCAAATGTCCTTAAATCAAAGGTCCAATTGGAGCTGTGACTCATGGTCCCTGCAGCCTTCACCTTTGCCCCACTTCCTCTGAGCAGAGCTCTGAGCTGGGGAACCTCAGACGGCTGATGGGGACTGACACAAAGCTCAGCTTGCAGTCTGCCCCTCCTGCATGCGCCCAGATCTGTATCATCTCACACCTGCTGAAGGATATTCCTGTGCACATGTGTGTGCACCAGTGCTGTTATACATGATGGTGCATCATGTTATACATGCATGTGGATAAACACATGCAGTAAGGTTGCACATGTATTTATGTAGAAATGTCCGAATGTGTGCCTGTAGACAAACTAATATATGTGCCCCTATGGACTTGACTTTTGGGATGCTGAAAGTCGGAAGCATGTTGTCATAGAACAAATAGAACAAGCCCCTGTCCCCCTTCCCACACCCTGTATTTTTTTGGCTTTGCATAAGCACACAGGTCCCCTGTTTCCCCTCCAGTGTTCCAGGGCAGCCATCTTCACGCCTCTCCTTCCCCCTCAGTCTTTAGTCCTCGTCTGATTGGCCAGCTGTTCCCACTCTCCGTTCTAATGGCCTCTGTGAGAGGAAGAGCTGAGCCAGCTGGTGTCCGGGAGCCAGGACCCAGGACAGAGGCTGACTATCTCACAGGCCTGTGTCCTTGCTGATTCCTGCTGTTGCTGGCTCCGCCCTGCTCCTTAGAAGCACAGAGCACCTCCTTACTCAGGTCATCCTAGAGCCTCCCAAAGCCCAAGAAAGGCCTGGCTCCCAAACCACAGGCCAGAAGGCCCCTATTCCACAGAAAGACCGCAGTTTCCCCAGCTGTACCGCAGAATGATAGATCGCCATACTTGTGAAGAAGAGGCAATCTGTGTCTGCGTTCTCAGGTCATGATATGATTTTTCTGTAGCAACAAACAGTGTTGATATATATAGAAGATGAGGTTCATTCCCATGTGAACTCATGATATCATGGGGATAAACACCTAGGGCAAAGATCAGAAACAGTGGGGACAAAAGTATCTCTTGGGAAGACTTGATTGACTAAAATCTGAATTGAGCCAGATAACGTATCACAGGCCTTGAATTCCAGCACAGAAGATAGAGGCACGGAGATATCAGTAAGCCAGAGGCCATCCTGGTCTACATAGTAAGTTCCAGGCCAGCCAGGGTTACAAAATGGGACCTTCTCTCAGAATCAAATCAAATCCAACCTGGTTTGACCATGTTCTTCTGGGTACTTATTGGATGCTGGGGCTGGAAGACCATGCATCAATGCACATGCTTTCCCACTGAGCCACACCTCTAAGCCCTTAGAACAATTACAAAGCAGAAGGAAGCCGACTAAAGAAAGACCTTAGGAGATCCTAATTGGATCAGATTTAGATCTCAGTAACTGTCCCTCCCTGCACTGTCCCAGCTGGCGTGTGCATTGGAGGTTTCCTCTCCCCAGGAGACTGACTCATCATTCTTCAAGGTCCCTCTCCTGTAGCCTTCTCTCCATTAGCACCGTGACCTTTGCCAGCCCATAGACGTATGCTTTCTACATGTGTTTCCACCCGCCTCTGCAGGCCTCTGTCCCCTGTGCTTCCCTTTCTCCTTGCTCCATAAACTGCCTTTTAGCTGCCAGATGGTTTCTGTTAGCTTGACAAGATCTAGACTTGAAGAGATCTGGGCACACCTTTGAGAGATCATCTAGATTAGGTTGACTGAGGTAGACTCTGAAGCCCAAGAAAAGGAGGAGGCTGTCAGAGCTTGAACAGTGATCTCTCTCCTGCTTCCCGTCATCCTCACCAACTCAGCTGGTTCATTTTTTTTTCTCTCACATTAAATGCGGGCCCTATTCTTAACTTAGGATGCTTCTTTTGTTCTCGGATTAAGGATGAAATATTGTCTAGCGCTGTGGCATGCGCCTATAGTCCCAGCTATTCTGGAAGCTGAGGCGGAAGGATTGTTTTGAGATGAGGCCAGCCTGGGTAACATAGGTCTCCATCTTAAACACACACACATGCACACATGCAAACATATACAAGTATATGCATATATGTATATGTATATATATATATATATATATATATACACACACACCCTCACACACATGTTATATATGTGTATATGTATATTGTATTGTGTATATGTATGTATATGCATACATACACACTTTTTAAAAAGAAAAGCACAAAAATCCCTACAGCCCTGACTGATGGTCCCTGCTGGCCTCACCATCGTAGTTCCCGCCATTCTCCATGTGGCAGCTCTTATTCATCTTATTCACTATCTGCATCTCTGCCTCAGCCTTCCACAGCGTGTTTGTTTGTTTCCCTCCCCTACTCCTTCCTTTGTGATCTCTCTCCTTACCAAGCCTTCTCTCTGTCCCTCCTTGGGAAGGTCATCCTGGGTGGCAGATGCTCGCTCGCTCGCTCCATCGTGGACCAGCAGCTGTCAGCCAGCGCTGCCCACAGCTGTGTTCTCTGCCTCATGCTGCTTCGCAGACCATTGAAAGCATCTCCCCCTCAGTGAGGTAAGAGGAGGGAGGCAAAGGCTTTGGAACTTTGGAGGCTGAAGTATGCAGGGGCCTCTGTATTTATTGTTTGTTTGTTTCGTGGCAAGGCTGGATTTGAACCCAGGCCCCATGCATGCTAATGGGGAGTGATATGCCACAGCCCAGGGTCTTTTTTGACAGCCTAGTCTGTCCACCTTGTCCACAAGATGTCCAGGTTAGGCCTGAGCCTAACCTGTTTCCCTTCCCCTTGCCAACTGCTCTCCATCTATGAATGGTTCCCAGGAATTAGGAGTCTGGTGTTTGTTTCATCTCCTCTATAAATGGTGTAAGAAAGATGTCCCAGCAAGACATAGTAGCACACATCTGGGACACTAGCACTCAAGAGGTAGAGGCAAGGGTTATCCTGAGCTACATAGCCTATCCAAAACCAGTCTGGTTACAGGAGACCCTGGATTCATTCATTCATTCATTCATTTATGATATTCTCTTTATCCAGTTCTAATCTAAACTAAATCAATTAAATTTTCAGTTTCTTTCTCTATGTAATTTTTCTCTTAAAGGAATCTTTTGGATCCACAGCCAGGCGAATCCTGCAGTGGCACCTGCACACTTGGGGTTGTGGCCTTTGCATCCGTTAGCCCATGCCAGTTTCCGATGCAGGCTTTGGGTGTCTCTCAGAATGTACAATCAGTTTTTCCAGAAGCCTTGACATACCCCCATCCCCACACCGAGTCTTTGCTTGTGATTTCTGGAAACGGTCCTGTTTCACTTTTCTCTCAGCCTTAAGTGGATTCTACCGTGGGTTCAGAGGAAGTTCAAGGGTTCCAATCAGTCTTGTCAATGTTTATTTAGTTCCTTTTTTTTTCTCCTACCCTGGGGGACCAAATGCTGGCCTTGCACATTCTTTAGGTTCCTTATGGTAACTCTGGCATGAGGCACTAGGGGCTCAAAATGAATGAGAGTTAGAAGCGTGGCTTTTTCGGAGGCAGCAGGGATGGGACAATTGTGGTGCAGAAAGGGGGCTATGCTGCTCAGAAGATTGGGTGTGCTAGGCTTTAATCCTTTACAATGATGATAAAATCCCACCCTCCCAGGGAGAAACTGTGCTCTGTGTAATGGAGGCCTTAACTCCCTTCCCCTTAAAAAAAAAAAAGTACCCAGGGGGGGGCTGGAGAAATGGCTCGGTGGTAAGATCCCTTCTTCGGAAAAAGTAGAAGTAATGAATGAAGCCTCAAAACACACCTAGGACCTATATCAGTCAGCTTACAACCTCCTGTATCTCAGACTCCAAGGGATCCAACACTCCCTCCTGGCTTCCATGAATATGGGCACACATGTGACATATACACACATATCTACAAACACATATGAATAAAAATAAGTCTTAAAAATGTGGACAAGGTTAACTGTATCTTTTATGATGAACAGCTTTTTCAGTCACTCTAGGGATGCTCACACAGCAGTTTGTAAACAGCAGGATGCTGCCAGCGGACCACCTTGGGAGAGCAGGATTGCTCAACTTGATGTTTGCAAGGGAAGGGAGGTCGTGTTATGCTTAGTGAGAAATGTTGAGCTTTTAGTTAGTTCCAAGACTGCTGCTCTTGATGGGACAATTACGTTGTCCACTCACATACTGACTATCCTTGACAAAGAGTTAGCAGAAAAGTCGAGGAGAAGGGTTGGTTTTGGAAAACGAAAACAATGTAACTAACGGCTTCATCCTTCTGGCATCAGTGTGGCAGGGATCCCAGCACAGCTGGCTGCTGTATCCTTTTCTGCAGGAAAGAATTAATCCACTTGGGATTGCAGGTGCCCTGCTAGTGCTGGTTTCTTAAGTGGGCACTGCTGATCCAAACTGAAGTCCTCATGTTTGCACAGCAAGCACCTTCCCATCCATTCCCAACAGAGTCAGCTCCCCAGCTCATTCACACTTCTTTCTTTTCTCTCTCTCTCCTACTTTCCTTCCTTCCTTCCTTCCTTCCTTCCTTCCTTCCTTCCTTCCTTCCTTTCTTCTTTCTTCTTTCTTCTTTCTTCTTTCTTCTTTCTTCTTTCTTCTTTCTTCTTCTTCTTCTTCTTCTTCTTCTTCTTCTTCTTCTTCTTCTTCTTCTTCTTTCTCCTCCTCCTCCTCCTCCTCCTTCTTCCTCTTCCTCCTCCTCCTCCTCCTCCTCCTCCTCCTCCTCCTCCTCCTCCTCCTCCTTCTTCTTCTTCTTCTTCTTCTTCTTCTTCTTCTTCTTCTTCTTCTTCTTCTTCTTCTTTCTCTCTCTCTCTCTCTCTCTCTCTCAATAGAGTCTCACCATGCAGCCTTAGCTAGCCTGGAACTCCATATGCAAACTAAGATGGTCTCAGATTTAGATATCTTCATGCCTCTGCACCCCGACCCCCCAAGTGCTGGGATTAAAGGCATGTGCCACCAGCTACAACCCAAAGATACAAAGGACTGGAAAGCTGGGGAGTGGAACCACTAAAGCCAGCTTCACTGTGAATGATACACATCCATCCTGAAGATATTAAGGGCTTGGGAGCAGAATTAATAAATTTCCTGGTAAAAGGCCAGACAGTGGATACTTTAGGCTTTGAGGGCCATACAGTTCCTGTTATAGCCACTTGACACTTGTCGTCTTGCACAAGGAACCACAAGACTGTGTAAATTAAGGAGTGTGGCTGTTGTCCAAAAAAAAAAAAAAAAGTTACATATACACACTGAAATTCAGGACTACTACAATTTTCACATGTCAAGAAATACTATTCTGCTTTTAGTTTTTAAAACATAAGCCCACCCTTAGTTTGCAGACCACACTTTGCATAACTGACATTGTATAGGATACAGTTCTTAAGGACTGAGTTCCTAGAGACTGAGCAGTGGAGCCTTTGCTGTTCAATTGTTAGTTGGCTGAATGCTTCTCTTCAGTTTTCTTTCTTTGTGCCTCTTTCTTTCCTTCCATCTTTCCTTCCCACCTCCACCTCTCCCAGGAGTAGAGCCCAGGGCCTTGTACAATGAAAAGCGACTACTTTAGTTACATTACCAGCTCCACTGATTTTTTTTTTTTTTTTTGAGACAGGCTCTCACAAGGTTGCCTGGGCTAGCCTTGGACTGATTCTATACCCTAGATTGCCCTTGAACTTCTGCCTCAGCCTTGAACTTCTGAATCTTCTGCCTCAATCTCCTGAGTAGCTTTGATTACAGACCTGATGTGCCCGGCCTGCTGCCTCTGTTTCAAACCCATCTTAGATGTCTATAGTGTAAGGTTGCTAGTTTTTAAATCACATCAAAAATTTCACTTCTAAATGACTGCTGCTTTCCCATGGGAGCCTTTAGGAAATAACAGTGCCAGTGCCTCCCTCTCTAGATATTATGAAAGGCCTCATTTGAATATTTAAGACTGGCCCTTGGTTGGTCTTAGCCTTTCAGGGCTGGGATGGAACCCAGAACCTAAAGCAGGTAAGTCCGTGCCCCACTGCTGAGCTAGCTGCTCTTCTGTTGATGGTTCCAGCAGGATGGGGCTGGGGAAGGATTCAGTTTTCTTTAAGGGGCTGGCCACAGGGACTTCCTTCCTTCCTTCCTTCCTTCCTTCCTTCCTTCCTTCCTTCCTTCCTTCCTTCCTTCCTTCCTTGTGCTGGCAAGTATTCTACCACTGAGCCACACCTCCAGCCCACAAGGGTTGGTTTTACAAAAGTAAAACCATGGTGTGTGAAATTTGATCGTAGTAGGTAACTTTCCCCCTGAGAAACACCACAGTAATGGAAAACAGGAAGATGGGGTTCAAGAGTTGATCGGAGAGACAGGAGCTGTAATCAATTCCAGAGCCACTGATTGTTTCTGGGTGGTGATGGTTTTAATGTATGTTCTGACATCTTGTACATAACTAATTTGGTAAAAACTCTCTTTGCTCTTGCAGGAATTGTAACAGTATAAACACTTTTTTTTTTTTTTTTTGGTAGAATGTGTATGTACCTAGGGGAGGGTTGATGCTCCAAACAATTCAGAGAAACAGGTAAGTTGGGTGTTGTTAAGCTCAGCAGGTAGGAGGTAGAGGCAGAAGGATGGAGAGTTAAAAGCTAGGCGGGGCTGTCTTGAGCAATCAGACTGGAGAGATAATTTACTGGTTAACATCCAGTACTGCTCTTCCAGAGGACCTGGGGTCAGTCCCCAGCAGGTGCTTGAGGTATCTCAGGATCATGACTAACTCTAGCTCTAGGCGGGTGCTTCTCAACCTTTCTAACGCTGCGGCCCTTTAACTCAGTTCCCCAGGTTGTGGTGACCCCAACCATAACATTATTTCACTGCTACTTCATCACTGTATGATCGCTACTGTTGTGAATTGTAATGCAAACATCTGACAAGCAGGCTGCCTGATGTGCGACCCCCAGGTTGAGAACCGCTGCTCCAGGGGCTCTGGCGCCCTCCTCTGGCTCCTTCATGTTCCTGCACTCACTTGGACATACTCATACATAGACACACACACACACACACACACACACACACAAACTTTTAAATATAGTTTTGTTTTTGTTTTTGTTTTTTTTTTAAAGATAAGAAACCTAACAACAACCAACCAATCAACTGTGAATGAGAGCCCTTGAAAGAGAATGCTTCCTTAGGCTGATCACCTGGCAAAAGCCTCAACGACTGTGGAAGAGTTTGGTATGTTGCAGACCCCATAGCCTAATTTCATTTTTTTTTCTGGGCATCTTTAGCCTCCAAAGAGTCCTTCCTTGGCCACCTCTATGTTAGAACTAACATTCTGGTAAACAAGCAAAAACCTTTACAATGTACTAATTTAAGAAAACCAATCCTCTACTAGGAAAAGCCTAAGTACTATCAGGTAAAATGGGAAGCTGACAGGTAGGATGCCCTCATCCCATGGGACACTTGATGTTTCCAACCAATGTACTATACATTTATTTATTTTTGTTTCATGTGCTTTGGTGTGTTGCCTGATATGCTTATTTGAAGGTGTCGGATCCCCTGGAACTAGAGTTATAGACAGTAGTGAGCTGCTGTGTGGGGGCTGAGAGTTGAACCAGGGTCCTTTGGAAGAACAGCCAGTCCTGTTAACTGCTGAGCCATCCCTACAGCCCCTATCAATGCATTTTTATTTTTATTTTTTAATCTTTTAAAAAATGATTTATTTTTATTGTATGTGCATTGCTGTTTTGTCTGCATGCACATCTGTGCCAAATCACTTGGAGCTGAATTACAAACAGTTGTGAGCTGCCATGTGTATGCTGGGAATTGAACTTGGATCCTCTGGAAGAACAGCCAGTGCTCTTACCCTCTTAACCATCTCTTCAGTGCCCAGTGCATTTTGAAATTGCCTTGGTTTATAACTTTCTTTGTTCTGTTACTGTAAAAACTCCATGAATGTGGGGAGAGATGGCTCAGCAGTTAAGAGCACTGGCTACTCTCCCAGAGCCTTTGAGTTCAAATATCAGCCCCGACCTGGTAGCTCACAACCATCTAAAATGGGATCTGATGCCCTCTTCAGGCAAGCAGATGTGCATGCAGACAGAGTACTCATATACATAAAATGCATAAATAAATAAATCTTAAAACAACAACAAACAACGCCATAAAACTGTCTTCATATTAATAGCTACTCAAATTTAACTTCAGAATAAACTATCTTTTATTCCCTTTGAGGCGAGAGCTGAGCTTTTACCTAGACACAACTAACCAACTAATTAACCAACCATGCAACCACCAACCAAACAGAAGCATATATGTGGAGGAGAGTCGATGCTGCGGGGGTGACCGGTCCAGGAGTAGTAGGAAGGGAAAGTCGGTTTATTGTGTGCCTTGAGAACACACACAGCAGGGAAAGCTGCCCTGAGCTTGGCCTTCTTCCTTGTGTTACCAGCGAACTCCAGGCCTCTTGCATGCTGGATAAGCCCTGACCCAGTGAGCCACACCCCAGCCCTGTGTGACAGCTTTTAGTCATGCCTGGGAGAATCATTAGCTTCAAATATGGCATCGACTGAGGGGCTGGCTGCTCTCAGTCTCTGCCTCCCTCTCTTCCCTGAGGCAGCTGTGCAAAGATTTGGTCATATGACACTGAAAGCCTGGGACCGTGCCAAAGCAAGCGTGTAGTGGCGTGGAGGCCAAGGACAGGGCCAAAGCCTGCTGCCAGGACCCCCTCCCTGCCAGATGTGGCCAAAGAGCATCAAAGCTCTACTTGTTGTCTCTGCCCCTCTCTTTAGCAGGGCAACTAGCCCTCCCCTCAGGCACTTCTATTCTCCCAACTCCCAGGAGCCAGACTTGGTACCCTGGAAGCAAGCCACTCTTTCTTCTCTAGGAGCCTGACAGTTATCTCTCGGGAAGGGGCTGCTGGGAGTTCAGAGTTTGGGGTACAGGAGAGGGGTGGAGGGCAGGTCTCTTCCAGGGGAATTCAGGAAGGTGCACCGGGCTCCACATGCTGTGAGGACTCTTAGGCTTGCTGGGTTCAGAGCTAACCCTCTCTGCAGGTTTGTTTCCGTTTCTCTATAATATACACTCCTCTTGGCCCAGAGCAGCAGTTGCTGCTCTAATGGGAACCAGTTCTTGGTAGAGACAGGAGGATCAGGAGTTCAAAGTTATCCTGAGCTACATAGTTAAAGGCCAGCCTGGTCTACATGAGGAAGAAACAAAATCCCATTATGATGTGTTATTATATAAATTAAGTTGACAGATGTTGTCTTTGGTGGTGTTTCTATTGCTGTGAGAAAACACCGTGGCCAAAAGCAACTTTAGGAAGAAAGGGTTTAATTAGCTTACAGATCCTATTGAGGGAAGCCAAAGCAAGGACTGAAGCAGAGGCCATGAGAGAACACTGATTACTTGCTCACTCATACAACCCAGGACTGCTTGCCCAGGAATGGCACCTCCTCCAGGGGGCTGGGCCCTCCCCTCCCATGTCAATTCTAATGACAAGAAAATGCCCTAAACACTTGCCTAGAGGCCCATCTAATGGGGGCATTTTCTCAAGTAAGACCCCTCCCTCCCAGGTACATCTGGACTTGTGTCAGGTTGACAGAAGCTAATCAGTACAGATGCCACCTGTCCTGGGCAGAAGTAATTCAATGACTATTTTTTTTTTAATTTTATCTTAATTAGGTATTTTCTTCATTTACATTTCCAATGCTATCCCAAAAGTCCCCCATACTCTCCCACCCCACTCCCCTCCCCCCCCCCCACTCCCCACTCCCACTTCTAGGCCCTGGCATTCCCCTGTACTGAGGCATATAAAGTTTGTAAGACCAATGGGCCTCTCTTTCCACTGATGGCCTACTAGGCCATCTTCTGATATATATGCAGCTAGAGACACGAGCTCCGGGGGTACTGGTTAGTTCATATTGTTGTTCCACCTATAGGGTTGCAGATCCCTTCAGCTCCTTAGGTACTTTCTCTAGCTCCTCCATTGGGGGCCCTGTGATCCATCCAATAGCTGACTGTGAGCATCTACTACTGTGTTTGCTAGGCCCCGGCATAGTCTCACAAGAGACAGCTATATCTGGGTCCTTTCAGCAAAATCTTGCTACTGTATGCAATGGTGTCAGCGTTTGGAGGCTGATTATGGGATGGATCCCCAGGTATAGCAGTCTCTAGATGGTCCATCCTTTCGTCTCAGCTCCAAACTTTGTCTCTGTAACTCCTTCCATGGGTGTTTTGTTCCCAATTCTAAGAAGGGGCAAAGTGTCCACACTTTGGTCTTCGTTCTTCTTGAGTTTCATGTGTTTTGCAAATTGTATCTTATATCTTGGGTATTCTAAGTTTCTGGGCTAATATCCACTTATCAGTGAGTATATATCATATGAGTTCTTTTGTGATTGGGTTACTTCACTCAGGATGATGCCTTCCAGGTCCATCCATGTGCCTAGGAATTTCATAAATTCATTTTTTTTAATAGCTGAGTAGTACTCTATTGTGTAAATGTACTACATTTTCTGTATCCATTCCTCTGTTGAGGGGAATCTGGGTTCTTTCCAGCTTCTGGCTATTATAAATAAGGCCGCTATGAACATAGTAGAGCATGTGTCCTTCTTACCCGTTGGAACATCTTCTGGATATATGCCCAGGAGAGGTATTGCGGGATCCTCCGGTAGTACTATGTCCAATTTTCTGAGGAACCGCCAGACTGATTTCCAGAGTGGTTGTACAAGCTTGCAATTCCACCAACAATGGAGGAGTGTTCCTCTTTCTCCACATCCTTGCCAGCATCTGCTGTCACCTGAATTTTTGATCTTAGCCATTCTGACTGGTGTGAGGTGGAATCTCAGGGTTGTTTTGATTTGCATTTCCCTGATGATTAAGGATGTTGAACATTTTTTCAGGTGCCTCTCAGCCATTCGGTATTCCTCAGGTGAGAATTCTTTGTTTAGCTCTGAGCCCCATTTTTAATGGGGTTATTTGAATTTCTGAAGTCCACCTTCTTGAGTTCTTTATATATATTGGATATTAGTCCCCTATCTGATTTAGGATAGGTAAAGATCCTTTCCCAATCTGTTGGTGGTCTTTTTGTCTTATTGACGCTGTCTTTTGCCTTGCAGAAGCTTTGCAATTTTATGAGGTCCCATTGTTGATTCTCGATCTTACAGCACAAGCCATGGCTGTCCTATTCAGGATTTTTTCCCCTGTGCCCATATCTTCGAGGCTTTTCCCCACTTTGTCCTCTATAAGTTTCACTGTCTCTGGTTTTAAGTGGAGTTCCTTGATCCACTTAGATTTGACCTTAGTACAAGGAGATAGGAATGGATCAATTCGAATTCTTCTACATGAAAATTGCCAGTTGTGCCATCACCATTTGGTGAAAATGCTGTCTTTTTCCCACTGGATGGTTTTAGCTCCCTTGTCAAAGATCAAGTGACCATAGGTGTGTGGATTCATTTCTGGGTCTTCAATTCTATTCCATTGGTCTACTTGTCTGTCACTATACCAGAACCATGCTGTTTTTGCCACAATTGTTCTGTAGTACAGCTTTAGGTCAGGCATGGTGATTCCACCAGAGGTTCTTTTATCATTGAGAAGAGTTTTTGCTATCCTAGGTTTTTTGTTATTCCAGATGAATTTGCAGATTGCCCTTTCTAATTTGTTGAAGAATTGAGTTGGAATTTTGATGGGGATTGCATTGAATCTGTAGATTGCTTTTGGCAAGATAGCCATTTTTACTATATTGATCCTGCCCATCCATGAACATGGGAGATCTTTCCATCTTCTGAGATCTTCTTTAATTTCTTTCTTCAGAGACTTGAAATTCTTATCATACAGATCTCTTTCATTTCCTTAGTTAGAGTCACACCAAGGTATTTTATGTTATTTGTGACTATTGAGAAGGGTGTTGTTTCCCTAATTTCTCTCTCAGCCTGTTTATCCTTTGTGTAGAGAAAGGCCATTGACTTGTTTGAGTTAATTTTATATCCAGCTACTTCACTGAAGCTGTTTATCAGGTTTAGGAGTTCTCTGGTGGAATTTTTAGGATCACTTATATATACTATCATATCATCTCAGGGGTGAAATCAACCAAGTGGAAACAAGAAGAACTATGCAAAGAATCAACCAAATGAGGAGCTGGTTCTTTGAGAAAATCAACAAGATAGAAAAACCCTTAGCCACACTCACTAGAGGGCACAGGGACAGCATCCTAATTAACAAAATCAGAAAAGGGAGACATAACAACAGAGCCTGAAGAAATCCAAAACACCATCAGATCCTTCTACAAAAGGCTATACTCAACAAAACTGGAAAACCTGGACGAAATGGACAAATTTCTAGACAGATACCAGGACCAAAGTTAAATCAGGATCAGGTTAATGATCTAAACAGTCCGATATCCCCTAAAAAAATAGAAGCAGTCATTAATAGTTTCCCAACCAAAAAAAGCCCAGGACCAGATGGGTTTAGTGAAGAGTTCTATCAGACCTTCAAGGAAGATCTAATTCCAGTACTTCACAAACTATTCCACAAAATAGAAGCAGAAGATACTCTACCTAATTCATTCTATGAAGCCACAATTACTCTGATACCTAAACCACAGAAAGACCCAACAAAGATAGAGAACTTCAGACCAATTTCCCTTATGAATATTGACGCAAAAATACTCAATTAAATTCTCGCTAACCAAATCCAAGAACACATCAAAACAATCATCCATCCTGACCAAGTAGGTTTCATTCCAGGGATGCAGGGATGGTTTAATATACGAAAATTCATCAACGTAATCCATTATATAAACATACTCAAAGACAAAAACCACATGATCATCTCCTTAGATGTGGAGAAAGCATTTGACAAAATCCAACTCCCATTCATGATAAAAGTCTTGGAAAGATCAGGAATTCAAGACCCATACCTAAACATGATAAAAGCAATCTACAGCAAACCAGTAGCCAACATCAAAGTAAATGGTGAGAAGCTGGAAGCAATCCCACTAAAATCAGGGACTAGACAAGGCTGCCCACTTTCTCCCTACCTATTCAACAATGTACTTGAAGTCCTAGCCAGAGCAATTCGACAACAAAAGGAGATCAAGGGGATACAAATTGGAAAGGAAGAAGTCAAAATATCACTTTTTGAAGATGATATGATAGTATATATAAGTGACTCAATGACTATTTTTAAGGTGGTAGACTGAGCTTGTCTTCCTGTAAGACACCCGTTTTCTACTCCCTTTATTTGTCAGATGTCAAGATATATAGCGTATTTTATTATTTGCAGTCCTGGGGGTAGAACACAGTCCCTGAAAAATGCTAAGTGAGCACTCTACCATTGAGCCACACCCCAGGTGTGACAATGTCAAAGACACTTTTGCAGGGAGGAGGCTGGGGGGGGGCGCGGGATGACAAACTCTGAGATGCATTGTGTGTGTATAGGTGTGTGTATCTGTGTAGGTTAGATGCTTTGCCCTTCCACTTCTGCCTGAGACAGGCAAAGCTAGCTGGCCGGTGAGCACCAAGGTCTTGCTTGTTACCACTTCTCATGCTGCAGTGGGTACAATAACAAGCGTTTATCTCTGGCACTTGCTATCTCTATCTTGAACTCGAGGCAGAATCCACTTGCCTCTGCCTCCCAAGGACAGGGATTAAAGGTGTGTGTCACATGCCCAGCTTGTGGCTGGCACTATGTGGGTCCTCCAGATTGAATTAGGTTCTTATGCTTGCAAACAAACCTCAAAAGTATTACCATTTTTGTTAGCCTTTGCTTTTTTTGAGATAGTGTCTTCTGTAGCCCTGGATGGCCTTGAACTTATTATGTAGTTAGGGGTGACCTTGAATTTCTGATCTTTCTGCCTGTACCTCCCAAGGTGGGCAACACCATACTCGCTTTCAAAATCATTTATGTGTTGTACTTTATAGTCAAATTTATTCATAATCACTTAATTCTTATTAAGCTTTATTTTGCAAAGCAAACCTCTCATTTATGTTAGTTCTACACCTGAGCTACATCCCTAGCCCCTGAACTCACATGCATACACACAGACACATATAACTAAAAAGTAATTTTTAAAAAAGAACAAACTGAACTGAAGGTATATCTTGGTAGCATTTAGGAAGGCTTGTGATTGGGTCAGAACCAGATTAACACTCCTACAAAGAAAAGGAGATATACTAACTTCAAGTGCCCTAGAGGAACAAGCCATCAGAACACTTTGCAATGGGGTTTTTGTATTTTTCAGTAGTAGAATGCCTTCTATCAAGTCTGAGGCCCTAGGTTCATTCCCTAGCACTGCAAACAAAACAATGTAATACCCTTGGCTCTTTGAAATAAAGAGCCTGCATTTCAGGGGGAACAATTGAGAAGGAGAAGGGAGTGAGAGGGGGACAGGAGAAGGTAACAGGTGTGTGAGTGGGTTCACAACTCATTATATACGTGTATGGAAAAGTGTCACGATATCAGTGTATCTCTTATTCTTTCTTTGGTCTATTGGTCATATGTCACACTGATTTTGATTAAGGAGAAAGTGTGTGTGTGTGTGTGTGAGCCTGTGTATGTGTGTGTGTTTGAACTGTAAATAGATTCCTGAGGGTAAACAAGCAATTTTTCCTTCAGGGCCTCAAGAATATGCAATAAATGTAGATCTCAGATCTCTACTGTGTGAAGAGTGTGTGTATTTAGGAAACCAGGAAGTCCATGACTGGGTGCTGCCAAGCTCAGCAGCTTCTTCCTGGAGCTCCTCACTTCAGCCCAACACCCCACCTTGCCAGTTCCCACCAAGAGTCCCCACCAAGGGAGAGGAATCAGAGCCCCTGGTTGTAATTCATCACCTGGACCTTTCTCTCAACTCCTTTCTGGACACAAGTAGTGGTGATGACCTGCCTCCGGCTGGCACCGAGGATTCAACAGAGGAATGGCAGCAAGACCCGACTACTGTCCAGGGGCTGCTGCTGACCGCGGTACAAAGCAGTCAGTGAAGGCGTGCAAGAAGTCCTAGTGCCATGCTACTGCAACTGAGCATCCAGGATATGAAGTGCAATCCGGCTACGCTGCCCAGCACCAGAACACATGCTAGCTTCTGGTAGAGTTTGGACTATCAAAGAACCACCAGCTGGAGGCTCCTGGGTTTTGAGCGCTGGTGGCTCTCTGAAGTTTAAGTGAGGATTTCTTGCAATTCCCTTCTGTCTTGTCACATGCTTAAAAACAAGTCAAAAACTTCACAGTTTTTACAGTCACAGCTTGTATAATTTAACCATTTGGGATTCATTTTAAATTTGGGGCTAGTATAACTCCTTGATTGCATTGAACTGTAAAGAGTCAAAAAGGGGGGGGGAGCAGCACAAATTGAACTTGGCAAGCTTAAAGACAAGAACGAACATGAAGTTGGGTGGGTAGGGAGGTGGGGGTAGCTCCGGGAGGAGTTGGCAGAGGGAATGAATATTATTAAAATACATTGTATGAAATTGTCAAATAATAAAAACATTATTTTTTTTTAAAAAAGGAAAAGGAAAGAAAAGGACTTAGGAGGCAGTACTAGATCAGACCCAGGAGCGTCCAGGAGTACAGTTCCTTATTTCCTTCTACAGGGACCCCAAAGCTAGAACATGCACACATGCACACACACACGCACACACATGCATATGCACACACATGTACACATACATGCTCACATTGGGACACACTCATGTGCATGCATGCACACACACACACACATGCATATGCACACACATGTACACATACATGCTCACATTGGGACACACTCATGTGCATGCATGCACACACACACACACACACACACACACACACACACACACACACCAGCTCTGTGGGTGGCTCAGCAGGCCAGGCACAGCTTGCTGCTGCTGTTAGCTGAGGCTGCTTCTCACTCATCTTCCTCAGAGATCCAGTTTTTATCTATCCTGTTCCACTTTAACAGGCCTCCCTTCCAGTCTCCTTTCATATTCCAAGTCGGCCGCCAGTTCACTTTCATGTTCTTTTTAACCCCCTGCCCCTCCCCCACTTACTGGGGCATTGTCCTTACCCCAGTGTATACCCAAGAAAGCCTCCAGAGGCCTCAATGATGGCAGCACTTCCTCTCACCTCTCCTTGGCCTGTTTTTGAGCACTGTTCGGAAGGCCTGGGATCTGAGACCTACAGTGCCTTTGAACCCCCTCTCTTCTAGGCTCTGATACACACTGCTGCTTTAGGGTCACAACTCCAATTCATCTCACTTCCAAGTGATCTGCTAGACCTGGAGTGACCAGGGACATCCCGACCACGTCACATCCCTGGGGTTCGGGCTCTGAAGTGTCCTGGGTTGGAATGAAGCTTTCAGGGGACTGAATTCTAGGGTTTGATCGGAGGGGTTTTCTGATTCTGTCTGATCCCGAGTGGACTGGGGGCAGTCAAGAGGGAGTCAAAGGGCTGAGCTAAGAGTGGACGAGAGGAAAGCTGCCCCCAGAGAGTCTGAAGACATCTTGGTAGCAGTGTGATGGCCCGGGGCCAAAGTTCCAGGGAAAGGCAGGGAAGATAGGCTTTGAGTTGCCTTTTACGGAAGCAGCCTCAACCAGCAATTCCAAGCTCAGAATTCACTTCACCAGTTCAGACCAAGCCTTGGCTCCATCTCTCTGGTGTGTCATGAAGAGCACATCTTTGAATTCCAAACCCAAGCCTCTCCAGTCACTCTCCTCAGCCTGCCACATATGGATCTTCTGCTGGGATGGGCCTCGTAATTATCAGTAACCAAATAAACTGTTCTGCTATGCAAGGAGTTAAAATGGGGTTATCACGAGGGGAGGGAAGATGTGGCCAGAACACTGTGTTCTTTCTGGTTATGTGTCTTCCAGAATCTCTCATGTATCTCTTGGCCATATCTGCCAACTGATGGCATTCTGAGAGGAATGGAAGCCTCCTTCTACTGATGGCATAGATGCATGACTATCAGACAAAACAGGTGGCTCGTGAAAGTGGCCTTGGTGTAGACAGGTCCAGAGGCTGGAGGATTACAGCTAGTGGTGGGCCCTGGAGGTTGGGTGGATGGGTTCCCAGAACCTGCTCTTCCAGACCATTTGGCTCCATGGGTGGTCACCTGAGGAGTTCCACCACATGCTTAGCTTTGGCAGCATACTTTCTGTTGTATTTCTTTATGTATATGAGTGCTCTGTCTTCCTATACGTCTGCATGGCAGAAGAGGGCATCGGATCCCGTTACAGACGGTTGTGAGCCACCATGTGGCTGCTGGGAATTGAATCAGGACTTCTAGAAGAACAGTCAGTGCTCTTAACCACTGAGCCATCTCTCCAGCCCCACAAGTATACTTTTTGATAGTACAATCTTTCATCTCCAAAAACAACTCTATTGCACCCAGAGTATTTAATTTTCTTTTAAAAATTCTCTCTTCAACAAGACAGAACAAACTGCGACGCTCAGACTTACTTTCCTAAGTAAGTCACTTAGAAACACCTGTTCAACTGAAATTAAGTGCCTGGAGCCCTAGGCACAGCACCCTTGTGAGAGGCACTCAGATGCCAGTATGTCTCCACCTGCCAGACTCCACCTCCCATCTCTCCTTTGCCTTTGGAGAAAGTCCTGCCCACATGGATGCTCATGTGAATCTCCAGCCTCCTCCCCTGTCTTTCCCATGGGACAAGGACCTTGCTCCATACTTTGTGGAGAAAACTCAGGTGGTCAGTAGAGACCTACCCACTCTTCCCATTGCACCCCACCCCATGCAGATGACGTCCCATCATGGCTTTAGCAGCCTGTATGTCCCTTATCTGCTTCTGTCTGATGTCACTCTCCCCTTTGACTCAGGGACCCATCCCTTTTCTCCTTAAGATCTTGGTTCCACATCTCCCTGTTCTCTTGGAAAAATCTTATTCTTTCTTTCGCTCTCATCACATAAAACTAAAGAAAAGTTGGAATCTAGAGAACGTGGCTGGGTGGTAAATGCTTATCCTGAATGTGCAGGTTCTGAGTTTTCTAGCATATCTAGAGACAGAGATGAGAACGTGTGTGCGGGCTTATAATTCCAGCTGCTCAGGAGGCTGAGGCAGGAGGATGGAAAGGTCAAGGCCAGACTGGGCAACTTCATGAGATACTGTCTCAAAATAAGAAATCAAAGGAGATGGGGGAGGGGTTCAGATCAGTGACTGAGTGAGTCCCTGACCTGGGTAAAGCTTTGGCTTCAATCCCCAGTGCTGGGGGAGAAAGGAAGAAATAAGTAGCTCCTTAATATTATTATGAACACCACCCTTACCTTACCAAGAACTGCTCTCATCTATGTTAACTACCCCACTCTGCTTTGTAGAAGGAGGGTCTCTCTCTCTCTCTCTCCCTCTCTCTCCCTCCCTCCCTCCCTCTTTCTTTTCCTTTCTTTTTTTTTCTGCCTGGCTTTGAAGATCTTTCTATATTATGTCTTTCAGCTCCATTTCTCTCTTTGCACGTCAATGTCCTCAGTCTTTCTGATCACCCTCCCCCTCCTCCCCCTAGGCCTCGCCTCCCTCCTCCTCCATCCCTCCCAACCCCTCAGGACTCTCATCCAGTCTGATAGATTTCCATCCCATGTGGATGCAAACTTGTGGATGGAAACTCCACTCCACATCCTGGTCTCTAACAAGCCACTCAGACTCCGCCCATCCAAATGAAAGCCCTTGGTCCCTCTCCAAGCCCATGTGCTTTCAAAGATTGTTCCATCTTCCTGAAGTGGTGTGTCTCTCAGCTGTGGGGGATCCATTCTAAGCCTCATTAGAGGATGTTCTACCAGGGGCTTAGGAAAAGACCAAAATCTACAATTTGAAGAGTGGCTCTGCCAGTGGCGTATCGGTCCCATGTGACTTTTGTAAAGTTAAAACAAACAAACAAACAAACAAAATCACAAATAGAATGAATCATGCTAAGTGAGGAACGTCGGTGTTCCGTGCACACATGTAATACAGCAGGGCTGCGAGGGACACACCCATGACTCATGTCCTAGGAGGGGGCTTGTGTGAGATCTCATGCTACTCAGAATAGCCAGCAATTTAAAACGTATAAATTATTTATTTCTGGAATCTTCCATTTAGTAATTTCCAACCACAGGTAACTGGAATCGTGGGAAGTCTGGTGGTAGGAAGTGCACTGTAAACAACCCCAGGACCCTTGTGCTCCTCTTAAGTCTTGAAGATCTCTGCTCTACATTCTCTCCATGTCACTCTCATCATTCATTTACTGATGGGCGTGGGACCCCGCTCCGTTCACTGCAATGCACCTCTGTCTTCTCTTCCTCGGACCAGTGCCCCATCCAGGTAATCCAGCTTCTCTTCTTGCACCCTGGGAAAAGCAGCCTGGGGGTGGGAATCTCCTTTATGTCTGCCTCCTCCTCTTCTTCTCTTCCTCCTCCTCCACTTCTTCCTTCTCCTTCCTCTTCTCCATCTCCTTCTCCTCTTCTTCTCATTCTCCTTCTTCCTCTTCTTCTCCTTCTTCCTCTTTTCCTCATCTCCTTCTTTTCCTCCTCGTCCTCCTCTTCTTTTCTTCTGGCCCTGTCTGATCTTGAACTTGCAGTTTTCATACCTGATCTTTTGAAATGCTGCAATTACAGGCATTCTTTACCACACCCATCTCTCATGTTTCTAAAGCAGATCTTGCATCATTGCCGTCTTCCCCTAAAAACATCCAACAAAATCTTTCCCATGGCCCACAAGGCCCTCTAAAACCCGCCCTTCCTGTTTGCGGCTGCCTCTCTGCCCTCTCCGTCCCCTGTGCTATTATGGCCTTACCTGTCTCCCTGATCTCACCTGTGCATCTTCATCTTTCAGGTGTTGGACTTAATGACACCTGCTCAGACAGTTCACCCTAACTTCTGAGCTAAAGGAGCCCCGGTCGCTTATCTCTACTTAATTCTCTGTGTAGCACTTATCAGGACACAACTATGTCATACAGTCATTATGTGTCATCCACCTCCAACAACAGCCTTGCCCCACACTTTGAACTCTTGAATGTAAGCAGGGTTCTGCCTACTGGCAGTGTCTAGTGCTTTCACTTGGCACATGGCAGGCACTGAATATTTGTGGGTGCTTCCTGACTCTTGGACTATGGTGAATACCCTTGGAGGATGTTGTGGAGAATGTGAGACCTTGCCCCTCCCATAGGTCTGCATCCAGCCCATGGCCTTCTGCCTCTTCCTGTTTTTGTCCCCATTTCCTAATATAAGATGCCAGCCAGGTGGGTTGTTGGAGCAAGGAGTAGGTGGGAAGAGTGGGAGCCAACATGTCCACAAAAACACAGGCCAGAGTCCAGATTGATGGTATCGAGCCTTGAAGACTTCAGCTGCATCTAATTTAACCTGGGCCGACTCACTGGAACCTTGTGGGCTAGTAGTCTGATTTCTGCTCTTTTCCAAGCCTCAATTAAGGGAGCAACAAAAGATCCCTGTTACGAGCCATGAGTGGTGATCTCATCAGCTAAAACAAATATTTTCTTTCTGGTTATATTTATAGAAGTCTCTCTTGTTTCCTTGCATGACCCTGGCCGACATCATTTCTTTACCTTCTCCTCATCTGTGAGTGTGTGTGGGGGAGGCAGCTTTATAGCTACACCCCCTGGCTGTGCCGGATTTCCAACTCTCCTGTTTTGCTTAGCGTTCATTTGTAGGGCTCTTGTCAAGTCTAATCTCCAGTAACCAAGGCAGAAACTAGTAGTATTTTTTATTTTTTATTTTAAAAGACACATTGGATCCAGCCCAGAATTTCGATTTTTCTCAGCAACATCTCTGCCCTCCCTTGGTGCGGAATTTGGTATTTTTTTTCTTTCTACCAGTCAAATGCTTTTGGATTTGAGGCCTTCCTTGGTACCATCATTGAGTGGGAAGCACACACCATTCCCATGATCCCTTAGACTCATACTTGACTTCCTCCCACTGTGTTGGCTCCTTCCATCCATGAATGTCTCTCAAGCATTCAGAAAAAGGTGCCGTGGTCACAGAAGGAGACACTAAAGACACACTCCTTGCACAGAAAGAAGCCAGCTATGGTGCCTTTTGGCCTTTAGTTCTATGTTTCCCTCTGCGTCGTGGCTAAACTCATGGCTAAGTGTGGCCTAAACTCTGCAAGAGTTTACAGAGATCAAGGGATATCTGTCCACTAATAAGCCCAATAACGTCTTCAGATAGGAAGGGAAGAGGCACTGGCTGGGACTGTAGGTTGGAACAAGCAGAGGAAGCTGCTGCTTATTGGAAAACTTGGATCCACGCATCATAATTTTAAAATCAGAGATTTAGACACGATGTCTGCCAAAGGTGTTTTATTATTCATCGGAGACACATGAGACTTCCTCAGAGGTGTGCCTTAGAAGCAGAAATGTCAACATCCCTTGGATAGTTTGGCGATTTTATGGCAAACGAGAACAGTTTTGAGGTCTGGGAAGTTCTAGGAAAGTCAGAACTTGTGATTTACACAGGCTTTGTCCGAGTCTCTCTGCAGTCAGAGCTTCAGGCTTCAGCCATCTTCACCTTTCCAAAAGGTAGCTGTCAACCCTCACTGATCCAGATGGAGACAGAAGCAGGTGTAGGTGGGTGCGTGAGGGGAGGAAGGGCTCCTGTGGGGCTCTCTCGTGTACAGCAGCCTACGATCCTAGGGCACCAGCTCTGTGGATGGGCCATGATGCGCTGGGATTTGTTGAAATGGGTTCCTGGGCAAGCTTTAAGACCACGAAGTCACTTCCCTCTACTCTTGATTTTTGAACCAGAATCTTACTGGTGCTGATCCACATCCAACTTTGGCTTTAAAGGTATGAAAAGAGATTGGATACAGTTTGTAAATAAGCAACAGCAACATGTGACCGAATACTTGGAAATCGATCTTTTTCAGAATGCGCTTAGGGTGGTCTTACGGTGTGAGAGAGGACGGATGGGGAATGGTGATAAATGCTTCTTTTTCTCTGCACTTTTGGATGTGGGAAGGAGATACGTGATGTTAATGCTTTTAAAAAATTCTCTCTACTGAGAGGCAAATACGAAGCAGACTGGGTTGGGTTTGCAATTCCAGAGATGTAGGGTGTCTTAGCTGGGGTTTCATTGCTCTGAAGAGACGCCATGACCAAGGCAAACTTTTATAAAGAACAACATTTAATTGGGGCTGGTTTACAGGTTCAGAGGCTCAATCCATTATCATCAAGGCTGGGAGCATGGCAGTGTCCAGGCAGGCATGGTGCAGGAGGAGCTAAGAGTCCTGCCTCTCCATCTCAAGGCTGTTAGGAGAAGACTGGCTCCCAGATGGTTAGGATGAGGGTCTCAAAGCCCACTCCCACAGTAACACACTTCCTCCAACAAGGCCACACCTACTCCAACAAGGCCACACCTCCTAATAGTTGCCACTCCTTGGGCCAATCATATTCAAATCACTACACTGGTTTATAGTTTCAGAGGTTCAGTCCATTATCAATCATCTTGGCAGGAAGCAAGGGAACAGCCAGGCAGACATGGTGCTTGAGAAGGAGCTGAGAGTTCTATATCTGGATCCGAAGGTAGCCAGGACTCTTCTGCACTGGGCGGAGCTTGAACACTAGGAACCCCCAAAGACTGCCTACACAGTGACATACTTCCTCTAACCAGGCCACACCACTCAACAGCGCCACTTCCCATGGGCCACGCACATCCACCACATAGAGTTGGTGTGAGAAGGTACTGATAGGAATGTGTTGTTAAGTCTGGGTCCATCAGGTTATGTAGTTTTTGGTTTTTCTTTTTCTAGAAACTGTAGATGATCAAGGTAGAGCAAGAATTTTGTTACAGCGGAGCTGGTTGAGTTTACAGAGGACCTGTGACCTAGGACCTTGGTAGGGCCCTGTAGAAGCAGGAAAAGCACTTGCTGTGCTTCAGTGCTGTGTTTGGATTTTAAGTTTACTTTCCACTCGATGGGTTGGATGGAGCATAAGAGGCAAAGCGAGTAAACAGAGACACGAGCGGGCTCCGCCTCTACCACTTGCCAATGTTCTGATCTTGTGCAAAGCACATTTTGTGATGTTAATAACGGCTTTCCAACTTTTCAGGCCACGAAGGCTGTCAAGCAAGACAATAAATATGACAGTGGCTATCAACTGTCATGTCTTGTGCAAATACATAGCACATCTGCCCCTCTGGATAAACCCTCCTATGACCTCTCATTGAGAAACCTCCAACTACAAGTGTTGATGGAAACAGACCTCAGGTTTGACTCTCAAAACCTGTGAAATCTGCCCATTTGCACCGCCTCCTGTCCACAAGTGTCTGTTGATGTATGTCTGCTGCATGGCACTGACCCACCTCCCAGGTGCTGGGATTACAGGTAGGCGTCACTGAGCTCAGGTCTTAAATCTTAATGTATTGCAAGAAATACAAGTAAGTTTGGGGTATGTGACCCTGACTCAGGAGGACAGGGAGGAAGAAGAGGAGGAGGAGGACAGGGAGGAGGAGGAGGAGGCATGGCAAGGGGAAGTCACACAGTCATGCACCTTGCTCAGAGTTAAGGTCAAGTTGGGACTTTAGAAAGGTCACTCCTGAAGTTGGGGACGAGCTGCAGGGGCAGGGCTGCAGCCATGAAGGCTCTTGCAGCCACACCAAGCAGAGAAGGTGCCCTGACTAGGGGAGTGGTGGGAGTTGGGGGAAGCCTGCTGTGTGGGGGGTAGTGGACTGTGAGAGAGCTGGAAAGTCAGGGGATCTGAGAGCTCCTGCCAAGGAGCAGCCCCAGCGTGAGGCTGGGGAATGGGTGTGAGAGGAGGTGAAGGCTAAAAAGACCCAGGAGGATTCTCCCAAGGCTTACAATAAATTGTGGTAGAATGCACCTAGCTGCAGGCACGGTAGCACACAACTTTATTCCCAGGACTCAGGAGGCTGAGGACGACTGATCTCTCTCAGTTCCATGCCGGTCAGGGCTACACAATGAGACCCTGTCAGCAACAAAACAACAACCAAAATGCACATAGCATTTTTACCATCTTAACCTTTATAAAAAGCGAACCAAGGACACCCTATTGTGGGCATTAAGAATGGCAAGTGTAAATGTACCACATTTTCTGTATCCATTCCTCTGTTGAGGGGCATCTGGGTTCTTTCCAGCTTCTGGCAATTATAAATAGGGCTGCTATGAACATAGTGGAGCATGTGTCATTATTACCAGTTGGAACATCTACTCAGCTATTAAAAACAATGAATTTATGAAATTCTTGGGCAAATGGATGTATCTGGAGAATATCATACTGAGTGAGGCAACCCAATCACAAAAGAAGTCACTTGATATGCACTCATTGATAAATATTAGCTCAGAAACCTAGAATAGCCAAGATACAATTTCCAAAACACAAGAAAATCAAGAAGAAAGACCAATGCATGGATACTTCATTCCTGCTTAGAATTGGGAACAAAATACCCATGGAAGGAGTTACAGAGACAAAGTTTGGAGCTAAGACGAAAGGATGGACCATCCAGAGACTGCCCCACCCAGGGGTCCATCCCATAATCAGCCACCAAATGCAGACACTATTGCATATGCCAGCAAGATTTGACTGAAAAGACTCTGATATAGCTGTCTCTTGTGAGGCTATGCCAGTGCCTGGCAAACATAGAAGTGGATGCTCACAGTCATCTATAAGATGGAACACAGGGCCCCCAATGGAGGAGCTAGAGAAAGTACCCAAGGAGCTGAAGGGGTCTGCAACCCTATAGGTAAAACAACAATATGATCTAATCAGTACCCCCAGAGCTCATGTCTCTAGCTGCATATGTAGCAGAAGATGGCTTAGTTGGCCATCATTGAGAAGAGAGGCCCCTTGGTCTAGCAAACTTCATATGCCCCAGTATAGGGGAACGCCAGGGCCAAGAAGTGGGAGTGAGTGGGTAGGGGAGCAGGGTGGGGGGAGGGTATAGGAGACTTTTGGGATAGCATTTGAAATGTAGATGAAGAAAATATCTAATAAAAAAAATGGCAAGTGTGTGGGGGCGGGTGGAGAGAATGGCGACACAGACAAAGTGCTTGCTGTTTTCCCAAAGAACTTGGGTTCCTATGTAAGCTGGATGCTGGGGTAAAAACTGGAGAGCTGGATGCTAATAGTTAGTACTTGGGAGACAGAGGTGGGAGGGTCACAAGTTCAAGGCCAGCCTGAACTACATAGTGAGCTCAAATTGAGTTTGGGCAACACAGTAGGATCCTGCTCCCGACTGCTCATACAAAAGTATTCCTACCACGAGCAGGGCTATCATCATCCCCATCCTTCACAGAACTGTTTTCTTCAGAAAAACCAAAGCTCTGTTCCTCACACCATCCCCAGCCCATGGGATTCTATAACGTTCTCCGTGAACTTGGCTATTCTAGGAGCCTCTTATAAATGGTATCGAGAAATACTCTCTCTTTGTAGCTGACTGAATTTGCTTACTATAATGTCCTTCTTAAGGGTCAGAATTTTCTTCCCCTGAAAGGCCAAATAATATCTCACTATATATTCATCGAACTTTAATTATGCTGCGCAATAAAAAAAAATGTAGTTTACATCATGATCTATTACATGCAAATATATTATTGAAATGATCTCACTGGTAGGTTTTTGTACAATGTGTATCGTCTAAGTAAACACTATAGCTCCAAACCACCCAACCTTTAGGTGAAGTGCTTGGACACGCTCGTGTTTCTTTAAAACATGATCCTGTTACAACCCTCTAATCAATTTCACGACACAGTAATGGGCTCTGATCCCTCGCTTGTAAATAAATGGTCTGTTTAGACAGTGAAGTTATCCAGAAAATCAGCAAGGCTTGGTGTGGAGTAGTGCCAGAGCCTTGAATAAATCTGGATGGGCAAAAACTGCGGCGTGCATTTGTCTTCATGAATGGCCTGCAACTGCAGCGTGAGCTATTAAATTTAGGTCCAGACTATCAGTTTGTATTAAGTATAAACAGAATGATTCAAGGGCATGCTGACTCTCCCCATCAGACTGCAGCTGGTACAGGTCTTTTGCTTTGATTTTTTCGCTGCCAGTGACCATTGCTCCCCCTCCCCTTTCCTTTCTTCTTCCTCTTCTTCTCTTTCTCTTCCTCCTTCCTTCCCCCTCCTCTTTCTCCCCCTCCTCCTTGCCTTCCTCCTCTTTTTCAAATCTCCTTTGTCCCCAGGCTTCTCTCTGCTCTGGGAATGGGGAATAGGACCTAAGGCAGGGATGGTGGCCTCTAGGTCTCCCAGAATCCCCAGAGGTCTAGAATACCAGGAGGAGGAGCACTGTGTGTATTGGATGGTGTGTGAGGCGAGCCTCCAGGCTGCATGCACTCTAGGCTGTGCCTTGCCAAGAGTGGAGTGCAGCCTCTGGGAAGTAATGAGGATGGAGCTCAGGCTTCCCATCCAGGATGTTTAGAGCCTCTCACCATTGCCTTCCTGGGCCACTGCTCTCTCAGCTGTGTCTGTTAAATATTAATGACCCAATGTCCCCAGAGAGTCACTATCGTTAATTAGCTAATCTCTGTGGCATCTCACAGGGTGAGGTCAGGCCAGTCAGCATGTGAATAGCAAAGAAAAGTTAAGCAGGAAGGGAGGGGAATCCGGGCTCCGTCTCTATCCCTCTGGCCTCCCGTCTTCTGTACAGCTGTGGCTGTTGAGGACACGGCTGATCCTACTTTTGGCACACAGGCCTAAGAGTGGTATAGGAGAGGTCACACTGAGCGCTCTCAGCTGAGGACTCGGAGTTTGCAAAGGTCCGGGAATGAGGAAGGATTTGACTTATTCAGCAAAGCTGGTCTGAGGTTGTTCCCACCACAGACATAGAAGTCAGTGTCAGGCAGCTAGGTAGGGACTAGGTGGGAACTTGTCAGGATGTGGTAGGGGCTGTGTGATTTAACCAGCAAGAGGCATAGAGAACCTCAGGCTGGGCCATCTGAGTAGCGAAAACTTTATACCTTGAGAATACCTACAAAGCTGGGTGGCACAGCACTTGCCTGACATAAAGAAGGCCCTGGGTTTTAGCCCCAGCACCAGGTAGAGGAAGGAGAGGGAGAGAAAATGGGGTGGGGAATGACTATCCACAAAATATGCTAATTGGATTGGAGGTTCAATTGTTTGAAAACTTAAAAGATTTTTATGCAACTCTTCTGCATATGGCTGTCCCTATTACTCAAGGTTCTGTTTGAGCAATGACTGCGTTTTACCCTTATAACCTAGTGAGGTAAAAGTGCTCAGGACGTCCTCATAGCTCTGTCCCAACCCCATAGCCCTTTCCTAGTTCTGCGTGAACCTGGATATTCTTGGCCATTCCTAGGACTTTCTACACTACTCCCAGGTTACCCCCTCCAACCCTGCTTCCTCTGCTTAACCTTGTCAGCCCTTGCTTGCACCTGGCCTAGCTAGGAGAAAGGGACCCTTGGGGTCCTCATACGTGGGTCTGCAGGGGTAGCACTGTGTATGCCCTGTCAGCATGTCTAATGGGCATTGAGAATTTGGTTCTCTCTAAGAGAGATGAATGAGGCTCGGTCTAGACTCACCCCACTGGCCAACCCAATGCCCCAGGACCCATTCCCAGCACCACAAACACTTGTAGACTAAGATGATTAAGCCTGACTGTTGGGCATGCCTGAAGGATTGTTTCAGCCCCCAACCTCCTAAGGGGTGGGCTGCCGAGGGTCAGGATCAGCTACAGCCAATGGTAGAGCAAGACTCTGTATCGAAAGAGGAAAAACGAACCAATCAGGGTTGGCCCACAGTTCAGTGAGTGGTAGCTGGTGCTAGGAACTTGGGAAGAAGCTACTGGCACAAAGGCTTTGGGAGCCTCTGCTCCTGAGACGCTGACCATCTGCTGAGGGGTCCCAGGGCTGCTGAGAAGGTCCATTTAACCCAGGCCACTCTGCACACTGAAGACCACTGTTCTGTGCCGCCAAGGGCTGAGGAGGTGCCGCAGGGCATCCTGACCTAGTGAATGGTTGTCTTGGGAGCCATGCTCTCTCCTCCTGGCAGGGCCAGCTAATTTACTGCAGATCTGAGTAGCTCCTGAGGAGTCTCAGGAAGGCCACAGTCTGGCCTCCGGCATAGAATTCTGGGGCAGGAAGTGCTTCTTGGGGGTCGCACATTAGCTTCAAGCAGACAATCCCTGCTGTGGAAATCTATTTAAACACTGCCCGAATCAAAAAGGTTCCTCTTTAATTTCAGCCTTGTGTTCCTGTCCTCGTGACTCCCAGCTAAGTAGTGATTCTCTTCTTATTTTGTCGACGCCAGCCCTATATTTTAAACGGAACCAAGTTTTTCACCTCTGCTCCCTCTCTGAGGTTGAGGGAGGAGGCTGATCTGTGGTTTAGCGAGAGTTCAGGCCACCCACATCCTCTGGCCTTAGGAAGAGGAGCAAAAGGAATTCGCATCCAAGAACACAGCGTGCCCTCTTTTCAAAGGGCTGCTTTGGTAAGTTCCCTCAGGGCAGCCTGGGGTAGACAAGACCAGGATGTGGAGTAAAGATGAGGGGGAGGCAGAGCTTGTGTGGAGAAGTCAGGCTTCTAGGTAATGGGTGTTTTGAGTCAGGTGTTAGGCCTGGGAAATTCTCACCACTTTCTTTACTACAAGAGACCTGGCTACTCATTAAGCCAAGGGATTCTTCTCATTCATTCAATAACATTCACAGACCTAGGGTCTGGAGAGAGGGCAGAGAGGTTAAGAGCATTGGCTGCTCTTCCAGAGGACCTGGGTTCGATTCCTAGCACCCACATGGCAGCTCACAACTTTCTTGTCACTCCAGTTTCAGGGGAGCAGACTCCCTCTTTTGGACTCTTTGGTCACCAGGTGTGCATGCAGTGCGCTGACAGATACAGGCAAAACACCCGTACACATAAAATAATAAATTTAAAAATTAAAAAGAACCAACATATCCACACACTCCCTCCACGGGTCAAAAGTCAGAAACACGGAAATAACATGTACAGCTGGACTCCCAAGGAGTTAATAGTTGAGTGAGAATTCACTTAAGAATTACTGCAATATCAGTAAATAGGGGGCGGGGTGCTCTAAGTGCACAGACTGGAGCTGGCTATGGGGGACACAGGCCTTTGATCTCAGGCCCTCCCTCAGTAAGAGGAGCAGAGAGAGATGTTGTGTACCAGGTCAGCCTGAGCTCTGAGAACATGTCTTAAAACAAAGCAAGCCCTCCAAAAGGAGGAGGAAAAAGAGGAGGAGGGAGGGAGAAAACCAACAGCAACAACAGTAAATCAAACCAACAAAAGCCCGAACAGGAAAATAAAATAAAATAAAATAAAATAACAAAAGAATACAGGCCAGAGAGCAACCATTTAATCCACATAGGAGGGCAGGAGAGATTTAGAAACTCTCCCTAGAAGAAGTGATAACTGACTGAGTGGAGCCCTGGACAACTGTTAGTCAGACTCTTGTTACTGTGACATGATCCCTAACTTAGACCATTCCTTTCCTTTAAAATGAGGAAAGGAAGGGGTTAGGGAGGTGGCTTAGCAGTCAAGTGCTTGCCATGTAGGCATGACGACCTGGATTCCATGCCCGGCATGCATGTTACAAACCAAACAAACACCCAAAGCCAGGTCTTGAGACGTGGACTGTGGAGGTGAGGGCAGAAGGATTCCTAGGACTTGTTGGCCAGCAAGTCTTGCTGATTTGCCAAACTCCAGCTTTAGAGAAGAGGATCTGTCAAAAAATAAATAAATAAAACGGGAAAGGATTGCAAAAGCTACCCAGTGCAGACTGTAGCTTCTACAAGTGCATACCTACACATGTGTCCCACAACAGGCAAATGGGGGAAGATTCATTTGGGCCCATGCTTTCTTTCAGTCCGCGGTCACTTAGCCCTATTGGCCTGTGGTGAGGCAGAACATCATGGTTGAGGAATGGAGAAGAAAACTGCTCAGCTTGTGGTGGCCAAGAAACAACAAAGAGGGGAGGAAAGGCCTGGGCTTCCAATAACCCTTTCAAGGTACATCTCTGGGCTGGCTAGTTTCATGTCACAACTTTCTCAGTTGAGAAAATGTCTCCATAAGTTCCAGCTGTAAGACATTTTTCTTAACCAGTGATTAGCTGAGGAGGACTCAGCCCATTATGGGTGGTGTTATCCTTGAGTTGGTCATCCTGGGTTCTATAAACAAGCAGGTTGAGGAAGCCATGAGGAGCAAGCTAGTAAGTGGTCCCCCTCCACATCCTCTGCATCATCTCCTGCCTCCAGGTTCCTGCCCTGCTTGGGTTCCTGTCCTGACTTCCTTTGATCACAAATTATGACCTGGAAGCATAAGTCAGATAAATCCCTTCCTCCCTGAGTTGCACTGGTCATGGTACTTCATCATAGCTATAGTAACCCTAGCCAAGACAATCTCCAATGACATAACTTCTTCCAAGTAGAATTCTCCTCCTGAGAATCCCACCATGTCCCAGCAGTACCACAAGGCTGCAAACACTTGAGCCTTTGGATAAAGGCAAACACTTTGGCAAACACTTCAGATTCAGAGCATAACAGGAAGGTCCAAGGAAATCATCCAGAAAGCAGGGGAGTCTTCTATTCAAAAATCTGAAGTTCAGAGAAAGCAGAGGAGAACACAAGGAAAACATGGTGAGCTTCAAGACCAGACTTTGGGTATAAGGACAGTGAGAGGTGGTGGCAAGAAATAAGACCAGGATGGTACAGGAATATGACAGGCAATCTGCTTCCAGAACAGGAAAGAGACTGTGTCTTTGAATGACTCTCGAAGCTGTGTGCGCTCATGAGTAACTGGTGTCACTTCCTCGAGCCCTAGCCCCGGACTGAGAAGCAGCGCATGACACTGAGGCTGAGAGAAGGCAGGTGGGCAGAGGTACTCAGCTGTCGGGTGACACTGACGCTGCCCTCAGAAAGCTGAGAACACCAAGGATTCTTCCCCGTGTTCTTCAAGTCAGGAAGAGGCTCACTGTAGGAGGATGGGGTAGAGCTTGGCTGAATGCCAGTTGTATTCTGTGTTTAGAGTAAAGGGCAGAACATTGTAATGTAGTGACTGAACAAGAAGTAGGAGAGGTGGTGGTGTTGGAATCGGGGGACTCACTATTAAATGCCATGGCTCTCTTTGGAATCTTCTGGGTCTTCCACGTTGGAAGGGACGGGGGAGCCTCAGTATGGCACTGCAAGGGAACCTCGGACCTATTGCTACTTCCTATTACTGAGAATTTTCGTGGGATCCAGTTTGGTCATGACCGTGAATGTCAGCTCTCCATCCCTGCCTTTTCCTGGGGTAAGGGGCCACACATGCAGGCACTCACTCTGCTGCTTCCTGCTAGGCCATACTTCTTTCCCCGTGTGCTGAGGACTAGGAGTGGGGAGAGGGCATGGAGAGGGGTGTCATTTACTTTGGATGTGCTTGGCTTTGGCCTGTTGGAGTGGTGCCATTGTTTCCCAGAATTCAGATAAAAGGAAAGACAGTTCCAATGAAAGCACTTGGTGAAAGGCTTAATGTGGACTTCAGCTCATGCACGAGCCAGTTGCTGCGTGGCCCAAGATAACTGTGGCCTTTCTCTGGCTCAGGGTCATCATCTGACACCAAGACCTTTCCATCTCTTTCACTTGTCTCCTCCTCTGTCATTCCCGACTCCTCGTCTCCAGCCTGGTCATTTGGGCTTTAATCTCAGGGTGAAGAAGAGGCTACGAAAGCAACCGTGTGTTTTAAACAGGTCATTGTATGTGTGTGTGCCTGCATGAGTTTGTGTGCACAATACACATAAAGATGCCCGAGAAGGTAAGGAGGGGTTGGATCTCTCGGCACTGAAGTTGCAGGTGATTGTAAGACACCTGGTCCTCTGCAAGAGCAGTTAAGTGTTCTTGATCGATGCACCATCTAGTCAGCCACACTGTGTGCTTTGACAGGAGTGATACTTTACACCACCCCACAGTGGGGCCATCCACCTTGTGGATTAGAGCATATGCAGGGGCTGCCTTTTCTATGCAAAATAACTGGAATCCGTGCAACGCATACCTTATTTCTCTCTGAGACTCAGTAACAAAGCAACAAATCTCTTGGGAATAACATCTACCATCTGGTAGAGACCAGGTTCTCAGACTAGACATTTAAATTGATGGAAAAAAATGCCCCTAAGCTTTCAAGTCTTCTTATTGTTGGCCTGAGGTCAAGGTTCTTTTGATATAAGGGTTTCAAATGTTGGCATCTTCTCTCTTTCAAGCACCAATATCCACTATGCCCTAAACACACATCTGGACAGATGAATGGCCATTCTGTCTCCACCCCTTGCTTCAGAAGTTCCTCCCATTGGAATGCCTCTCTCTACAGCATCGGGCTAATTGGATCTGCAGTTAGGCCTTCCTTGCCAGCCCATCTCTGAGACACTCGACCACCATCCTCTGAGCTTATTTAAAAGTTTCATGTATTCAACCAGCTCTGGTGACATCAAATCACTCCTTAAGAACAACCACTTTGGGCTGGAGAGATGGCTCAGTGGTTAAGAGCATCGGTTGCTCTTCCAGATGTCCTGAGTTCAATTCCCAGCAACCACATGGTGGCTCACAACCATCTGTAATGAGATCTGATGCCCCCTTCTGGTGTGTCTGAAGATAGCAACAATGTATTCATAGACACAATTCTTTTTTAAAAAAAAAAAGACAAAAAAAAAAAAAAACAGAACAACCACTTCATTGGGGGATTCAGATCACAGGTATGCAATCATAGGGTTGGGGAGGCAGAGGCAGGAGGATTGCAAATGTGAGACCAACCTATGCAGATACTGAGAGGCTGTGTCATACACTCAAACAAATTAAAGACCGGTGGTGAAGTTCAACGGTAAAGCTTTTGCCTAGCACACGCAGGCCCTGGGTTTGGTCAGACACCACAAAACCAAACGTAACTGAAACAGCTATAGCTTCCTTACAGCTCTTAGAGGAAAGATTCTGTCATTCTGAAGCCATGTGCAGTTTGACCCCAAACTCTCTCTCAGCAGCATCAGACTTTTCTTCCTTGCCTTCACCCCAGGCTCTCTACTGCTAGATGCTCCCTCGACTACAGACATCGGGGTTACCAGAAGGCATCTAGGACAGATGATGGAAAGAGCCCTTTCCTTTGACGTATATACGCTATGTCCCAAGTACCTGACTTATGGTAGGTGCTTAGTCTGGAAGACACACACCACATGCCACAGCACCATCCCTTCCCTCTGCTCCATCTGCCCTTTTGTTACAACCTATGCCAAGCCTCCCTAAAGGCAGAGCTCTGGTTTCTGGTTACCACGGGATGGCAGGCTCCAGTGCCTCCAGCCCAGGTGAGTGTTTTCCTTAGCATTTGTGGCAGAAGTAGCGCTTTCATGCCTTTCCCACCAGGCAGGTCTGCAGCCTCTAGGGTTGGAAAGGAGCAACACCTGCCTTCCTTCCCTGGATTTGTCTTTGAATCAGCCCAAGGGCCAAGCAGCCCCAGCCTCTGGGATTCTCCTGTGCGGTGAGCAGGTCTTCTTCTGGTGGCCTCCTGCCACCAAGAGCACTTTCTGAGCTGCTCACACCCAGACATCTGATGTTCTGCAAGTCTTTCCTCACCACACATCTACCCTGAGACGAGTGTGTAACTGAACTGATAACGCTTTGAGGGAGACCTTTCCAAAGGATTTACAACATCCTGACTTCAGGCTGCCACATTCCAAACACTGGACTGACATTGCGGTGATAGAGTTAAATATTCCACACTTACCTCATCCTCCCCCCTCCGTTAAGGGTGACCGTGCTGCTCCTTGTCCAAAGCCCAGTCCTTCTCCATATTTGGGAATCTGAAATGGGCACTAGGGGCACAGCCCTGTCTCCTCTCAGTGTCTGCTGGGAGCTGTAGTTTTTTTTGGCCACTAAATGGGCTGTCCTTCCTCAAGAGGATGTCTACCAATAGGAAATCTGTGTTCGCATGGAGGATGGAAGGGCACTCATAGGAGCCTGACCTGCTATTTTCAGCAATGGTATTGAGTAAGGCACAAGTCTTCTGTAGCTCAGTCTTCTAACCTGTAAAATGGGAATAATTACCTCTACCTTGTCTTACTTTCCAAATTGTTCGCTGGGTAGGGTAATTAGCCAGTATCCATGATGTCCTTTGAGCTCATTCCAGCAAGGAGTTCCTCCTTATAAAGGAAAATTGTTATCTCTATAGGGGAAAATATTCATCCTGATTGCCTAATGACCTTCACAACAAACCATCTCTGCCTACACATGAGGAAGCTGCGGTGTAATTCCTGCTGTGTCTTCCACCCACCCTGTATTTAAACGGCTTCCCTGCGTCTCATCCTATCTTCTCTCGGCATCTTTAGTTTCGTGTCCTCAAGCTCTCTGTCCTCTACGAAAAGAAAGAAAGACCAAGGGTGCTCTGTAAGACAAATGCAGGAAAGCCTCGACTAGGAGGCTTGGGTCAGCTTTGGGAGCCACCGCCTTCGGCTTCCTTCTTTGCAGCTGCCGATCAGGTGCGGAAGATGCGGATGCTATGGCACTCCGTGGGACTTTTGAAGATCTGAGCGAGAACTAGCCTGTCGGGGAACTTGAGAGTTTTGACTCTTGGCTCTTTAGAGGCTGAAAGCTGGCGTAGTATGGCGGGGTCACAGTAGACAGAATCAGAATGCTTAGAATCCTGGGTCGCTCAGAGACTTCAGGTCAACCATCTAGCCTCTCTGGTCTCTGTTTCTGTTCCTGTAAAATTGAGTTCACGACATGCAGTGCAGTGTTTCACAAGAAGCTGCACAAAAGTGTTATTAGAGGCAGTATGGTTCAGTGGTTTGTTTTTTTTTCCTTTTAAAAAAGTTACATTCTCATGCAGCCCAGGCTGGCCTCAAACTCTGTGTAGTGCAGGATGACCTTGAACTCCCAGTCCTCCAGCGCCTGCTTCCCCTGAGCTGGGGTTGCAGATGAGGCGATCAAGCCCAGGACTTCACGCCCATGCCTACTAGGCAAAGGCTACAAACTGGGCAACATCCCCAACTCAGACGGAGATGGTATGTCGTGACCTAGCACAGACCCCAGCGCACAGTCAGGCTACATTAAACACGGCTATGAACCTGTCATGGCAGTCCTGCCAGTTACTTGGTGGCAATCAAGTACATTAAGATGGAGGTGCTTCTTTCTTTGTAAAGTACTGCACAGATGGGAGGGGTCGTTAGCATTCGACAGAAGAGGAGAAATGGAGTTCTGGGATTTTCCTTCATGTTTCATGATCACAAGGCCCAAGGGTCTCTGACTATTTTTTAGCTACAGAGAACTACAAACATGTAAATCATCGTTGCCTTCTTGAGTCCTTGTTTTAGGTGGTAGGTGCTGCCAACTTCCAGTAGAGTGTTAACAAGGACTCCCATGGCACACTGTAGGACGATGGGCCCATGGTGGTGGTGGGGGAGTGAAGCATAATTGTCAAATTTTCACAGATAGACCGGTGTCCATTAAATGTAAGGGTGTTGGCTTACAGACAATTCCATAGGCTCCTCCCAGGGACCTAGCTTACGTCATCACCTGGCTGCCATTACTTATCGCTAAGTGCAGGCGGGAGAATGGAAGGACTGCCCCCACCCCCAACCAGAGAGGTTCCCACGAATTCCGAGTTCCGGCGTTCTGACCAGTGTTTCTCTCCTTCTTTCTGTCCTTCTTTCTGTCTATCTCTGTCCCTCCTTCACTATATATTATGACTTTGCTCTCGTCTGCCTGCCTCTACCCCTTCTTCAGGCCCTCGCTCCTCTACCTTCTCCCAAATAAACCCCCTTTAAACCAGATCTATTGCATGGCGTGATTTTTCAGGGGACACCCCGCCACTACCACTACCACTACCATTACCACCGTATTATGTTTCATAATAAAGGGTCATTTTGAATGGTGAGGTTTCGTGTTGTTATTCTCTTTGCCCCTGAGGGATATTGATAGAGTTATTTTTACTTTGGGTATATTTCATTTCAACAAAAATGATGAAAGGATCAGACAGCGTTTTTGGGGGGGCCATAAGGTCTCAGGTTGCAGGGATGGAAGGCACGGTTCCTGGAGCTACCATCTGGCCCGCAGAATGCTTCCCCAGGAAAGGAAAATGCTGTCACTGGGATCAAGGAGGAGCTGGAGAAGATCATAATGACAGAAAAGTCAGAGAAACAGGGCCCTTCTAGACAGCCCTGGATCAGGGGGTGCGGCGCGTGCCCTTCCCCCTCACTCCTGTTTGCTTCCTAGGCTGTGATAACATGGTGGTTTCAGGCAGAGCCTGTGTACACATGCATTTCCTTGTTTGCTATGGTAACATGGGATTCCTGTTTTTCTACCTCTATTCTTTGTGGTCCCTTTGGATCCTGGCTGTCAGAGCCGAGGACGCTGAACTCGCCCACACGCTCACATTGCCCCCATAATCACCCTTTGTCCTGAGGGATTAGGTGAAGGGTGTGGTGAGCCAACCTGTAATATGCCGCCATTGCCTGTGTTACTTAGAGCCAGATGCCCAGGAGCAAACAGGCTCCTCCGCAGGATACAAAATGGAAGAGGTGACAGCGGCGAGCCTCCTGTGCAGTCTTCTCCCCAGAGAACTCCCCCCCCCCACCCCCGCCACCCGCAGGTCTGTATGTGCTGGGAAACAGCCTGTCTGTGTGGATCCCATCCCCCACTGAGAACAGATGTGGGGGTTGGGAAGGCTCTCTGTACACCTGAGCACATTCAGGAAGCGCTCAGTACTTAGCACTTCCTCGAACTATAACACCCAAAGCCCTTGCTCTTGCTCTGTCCAGGCCCATCTTGTTTCCCCCCCCCCTCCCCCCAGCCCTGATAAGATGGCTTTTAGAGGTGTGGTGGGAGAATCCCAGGGTGGGTGATTTTCCTCTTGCCTTGGCTGCAGAGAGACTGGAGCTTAGCTGAGTAACTTGTAACTTTGAAATTAACGGAATGGTTATTGGAGATCTCCCTCTCTGATCTACAGACACCTGTGGTCTTCATCCTGAAATCTTCAGTATTCTATCTGTTATCATCTTATTGAGCTCTAGAAGCCACTGACTGGGGCCTCAGTTTCCTTATCTACAAAATAAGAACCATACCAGGGTCCACGTCATAACGTGGATGATTAAAGATGAGTAATGTCTCCAGGACTCTGAAGAGCACCTAGCCATAGATAGTCAATCTCGTGCTACATAAACGGAGACATCATTATGTTAATGGACTCTGCAGCAGCATTCCAACTGTGGAATTGCCTCTGCATTTAAATGGGGAGGAGAAAACAGGAGTATGGAGTTCTGCCCTGAACCTTGAGCCTCAGCTTTACCAAAGAACCATAAAAATACCTGGAAGGTCTGGAGCCCAGGAGACACACCCTCGAAATCTTGGGAAAGCCTTCTTCCCACCTTGCTCACTCACACTTAGCTATTTGGCTCACACCAGGCCAAAGGTTCACATAGACTGGGATCTATTGCCCATGGAACCTTGGCACGGATAACCTGTACTGAGGGCCTATGGTTTGGGTTGGCTGGAACAGCTTTGAGAGAGCAGCTGTGCAGACAGTTTATTGGCTTGGAATGTGGAACCAATCTGAAGGGAGCAAGACAGGCCAGGCTGACCAAAGGTGTAAGCATTTCTGACCTTGCACAGCCTAGGGTTGGACTCTGGGTAAGGATGTGTTTCATTCAGAGTGTAGAATGCTTGCCTAGTGTGCGTGAAGCCCCGAGTTCAATCTCTATGACCATAGAAACTAGGTGTGGCGTGCCTGTAATCCTAGCCCTCAGCAAAGGCAGGCGGGAAGAAGTTCAAGGTCATCCTTTGCCACATAACAAATTCAAGGATAACTTGTCCCTAAAAATAAGGTCACTGGACTGGCAGGTTTTGTGGGTCAACTTGACACAAGTCATCAGAAAGGTAAGAGCCTCAAATGAAGAAATGCCTCCAGCTGTAAGGCATTTTCTCAATTAGTGATCAACCGGGGCGGACCCAGCCTGTTGTGGGCGGTGCCAACTCTAGGTGGGTGGTCCTGGGTCTATAAGAAAGCAGGCTGAGCAAGCTAAGTGAAGCAAGCCAATAAGGACCACCCCTCCATAGCTTCTGCATCAGCTCCTACCTTTAGGTTCCCACCGTGTTTGATTTCCTGTCCTGACTTCCTTTGGTGATGAACAGCAATGTACAAGTACAAGCTGAATAAAGCTTTTGCTCCCCAACTTGCTTTGGGTCATGGTGTTTTGTTGCAGCAATAGAAACCCTAACTAAGACAGTCAGAGAAGATTCCAGAATCTGAAGGTGAAGAACATTTCATTCCTTATTTGAGCCTGAATGTGTGACACCAGCCATTAGCCTGGAGGATGTCAGATTTAGAGGTTCAGTGGGCTATCCCAATCTCTCTTTGATGCTCTCTCTTCGTGGGGCAGGTGCTACCATCCACATCCTCAGAGACCACTGAGGCAGGGGGATGTTGGGTAGCTATGTGGATGTCAGCCAACTTTATCACAAACAGAACAGAGATTTTTAACCAGTGTCTCCCTTTTCTACTGCCATTCTGCAGGTACCAACTTCCATCTGCCCGAGAAGAGGTGCCCTGAGCTGTGTGCCCTGACGGTGTCACCCAGAAGGAAGAACGGCAAGTCACAGGCAGGCACTAGGAGCTGGGTTGTGATGGGGAGGCTGGTGTCTCGTTCTCTCTGCTGGATTTTTTCACAATGAGATAATCCCACCATTATAGACAGTAACTGGGGCCAGGCCCTGTTGACTGGGAGAACCATGCTCATTTCTACTCCTAGCTTTATTTCAAGGATAAGCCAATCAGAGAAAGTAGGTACTTGCCAAACATTCTGTGTCAATGGCCCTTGATATAGTCAGGGAGAAATCTGGCTGGCCAGATATAGTCTGGCATACATGTTCACTCTCACATACATAGAGCAGATTGGCTTCTGTTTAGGATTGATATGTCTTCACTTGAGAAACTCTGCGCGTACTCAGAAGAGGGGAACGGTGGGTCACAGCAGTGGTGTGTTGAGTCAGTTTGTGGGCATAATTTTCTTTTTTTTTTTTTTTTTTTTTTTTTTTTTTTGGTTTTTCGAGACAGGGTTTCTCTGTGTAGCCTTGGCTGTCCTGGAACTCACTTTGTAGACCAGGCTGGCCTCGAACTCAGAAATCCGCCTGCCTCTGCCTCCTGAGTGCTGGGATTAAAGGCGTGCGCCACCACGCCCGGCTCATAATTTTCAAAGGTTAGGTGTGAACACAGAGACCACGATGACGCCCCATGTGTATAGCGGATGATCGAGAGAGACAAATAAATGAAGCACAGGCTTGTTTTCACTATGTGTACAAAACAATGGGTTCCTCTTCCTCTGTGATGTTTTAGCACATATTGACACAATATTATTTTTATGTGAGTTTTAGCACATCCCACTCCTGCTTTAAATAGCTTGACCTCATTCTGGTCACTGTACTGCTAAATAGAGAAATTTGTTTCTGGCAAGGAAAAAAAAAATTAAGGCGGTTCTGCCATCTGCTGGACAAATGAGGAATAGCGAAGACTTTGTTAGGAATTTTCACATGGGTGCAGTGGCAGTCTCATAACCTATCTTTGCTTCTCTTTCAGTTCTGATTGCTCTCTCTCTCTCTCTCTCTCTCTCTCTCTCCCTCTCCCTCTCCCTCTCTCTCCCTCTCTCCCTCTCTCCCTCTCTCCCTCTCTCCCTCTCTCCCTCTCTCCCTCTCTCCCTCTCTCCCTCTCTCCCTCTCTCCCTCTCTCCCTCTCCCTCCCTCTCCCTCCCTCTCCCTCCCTCTCCGTCTCTCCCCCTTCCCCCTCCTCCCTCCCTCCCTCCCTCCCTCCCTCCCTCCCTCCCTCCCTCCCTCCCTCCCTCCCTCCCTCCCTCCCTCCTCCACCCTCTCTCTCCACATGCACACACACAGGTCAGAGGCTGACATTGAGTATCTTTCTTTCTTGCTCTTTAACATAATTTTTGAGATTCAGTCTCTCACTGGTCTCACCAGAGCTCACAGATCTATCCTGGGCAGACAACAAATCCCAGAGATCTTCCTGTTTCCACTTCCAATGCCAGGATTACAGATTTGTCCTGCTGAGTCTTGTTTTTCCATTTGTTTGTTTGTTTGTTTTTTTAATGTGGGTGGGGAGAATCCAAGCTCAGGTCCTCCTACTTGTAAGTGATCGTCAACCGGATCACCTACTGAGCCATCTCCCAATCCCTGCCCATCTGATTTTTTCAGGCACACTTTTAAGTTCAGTCTGGGGGACAGGAGAGATGGCTCAGAAGTTAATAGCACTTGCTGCTCTTCTAGTGGATCCAGTCCACAAGGGGGTTCACCCGTTACAGATGGTTACCCCAATATGACACCGTTCCTCCAGCCTCTGTAAGGCACCAGGCATGTGTGTGGAACATGGGCGTATGTGCAGCAAAATGCCCATCCACATAAAACAGTTTTGTTTTTTTTTAAACAACAACTCAGGTTGAGACACCGATGAGCTGTTGTGTTTTGCAATCCCGTAATTATGTTATTACTGACGATCTTTATCATTTAATGCTCAACTGCAGGCAGAGATGACAAGACAATTTATGCAATTGCAGCCTCAATTTATGCAACTCACATTCCAAGTGTCTCTGCTTTGTTCGAGCCTTTGCTGCAGGAGAGCAAACGTTGTCTGTGGAGAAAGGTGGTCTCTTCGCAATGATGCAGAGAGTATATTGTGGAGGGAGGCGGTCTTCTTGCAATGATGCAGAGAGTATATTGTGGAGGGAGGCAGTCTTCTTGCAATGATGCAGAGAGTATATTGTGGAGGGAGGCGGTCTTCTTGCAATGATGCAGAGAGTATATTGTGGAGGGAGACGGTCTTCTTGCAATGATGCAGAGAACATACTGATCCCAAACGTGAGGCTCCAAATACTGACCCCCAACAACAAGGGCCAATGCAGAGCAAAAGAGCCACATTTTCTGTGTTCTGTCCCTGTCCTTGGACTTCCTGTTAGAAGACAAAGGCAAACACACCTACTGTGCTGGTCTCTCCATGGTTCCCCATCTCCCTTCTCTTTCTCCTTAGTCTTTATCATGTAATAACACTGTTGCATGTATTTCACTTGCTTAAATGTATGCATGTGTGTTTGTGCATGTGTGTGTGTGTGTATATGTGTGCATGCATGTATTGTTGGGGTCCACGAGTCACCCCATGCAATACATATATCAACCTCAGTCAGAGGGGAATGGTTTATTGACCAGGACAAAATGATCAGAGCCACAGACTCAGGAGCTGACTGTGACCAGGACAAAATGATCAGAGCCACAGACCAGACTCAAGAGCTGCCTGTGATCATGAACGTCTCCCACGGCCAGTTTATAAAGGCAAAACCCACAATGAGCTCATGGGTAGGTGCAGGAATCACGGCCTGGTGGTCAGCTCCGACTCAAGTTATTTTGGCTGGCTAGACAGAACAGTTCTGACTGACCTTTATTTCGATTGGTCCTAAGTGAAGCTTATGGTTCTAGAATTTCTTAAGATTAATTAACAAACCTCAAAACATCACAGGCTATATGGTCAGATTGACCTGCTCTGAGTCAAGCTATTTTTCTGTGTCAGTAACAATATGAAACGACTGGCAGGCATGGAACAAAATGGCTGCAGCTATACTGGGGGAGCAGGCTTCAATGTGTGTGTGTGTGTGTGTGTGTGTGTGTGTGTGTGTGTGTGTGTGTAATGACAGGTAAGGATTTCACACCCTAGTCACAATTTGTGCTACTCCTTTGAGCCTTGTGAAAGCTAGCACCAGGGGGTTCTGCTCTCTAGCAGACAGACCTTATCATGAATAATGTAAACACACACACACACACACACACACACACACACACACACACACGTTCTTGTGTTTCCAGGCTGGTCTCTAATTCCTGGCCTTAAAGTAATCTTCCCATATCACCCTCAGGAGTAGCTGGATCTATAGGCATGTGTACTTGTTTATTAATAAGCATTTGCTTATTTTTGTTGTTTGTTTCCTTCCAAAACTCACCAAGGCTTTGTCCTTCATTTCTGTGGGACCCTCAGGGTCTAGGACAATGTCTGCCATCTACTAGCAACAAAAAGCATATGGGGCCAGTGAAATGGCTTAGTGGGTAAAGGGGCTTACTACCAAGCCTGACCTGAGATTGGTCTCCAAGACACAAAAGGAAGAAGGAGAGAACTGTCTGCTACAGGCTGTCCTTTGACCTCCACTCGTGTGCTGTGGCACACAAACGAGTGTATAAAAATAATATGTGTGTGTGTGTGTGTGTGTGTGTATACGTATATATATATATATATATATATGTATATATATATATATATATGAATGAATGATTGATTCTTCTTTTTTTTTTTTTTAAAGATTTATTTATTTATTATATGTAAGTACACTGTAGCTGTCTTCAGACACTCCAGAAGAGGGCGCCAGATCTTGTTACGGATGGTTGTGAGCCACCATGTGGTTGCTGGGATTTGAACTCTGGACCTTCGGAAGAGCAGTCGGGTGCTCTTACCCACTGAGCCATCTCACCAGCCCCTGATTGATTCTTCTTATTTGATGTGTGTGACTGTTTTGCCTACATATATGTATGTATATGTACCATGCACAAGCCTGGTACTCCAGGAGGTCAGAAAGAGGGCATTGGATGCCACGGACCAGGCTCAGTCAGTCCCCCTCAATCCGTGGGAAATCAGGGGTTCTGGCAGGTGGGCATGGAGTTGGCAAGAATTGACAAACAGACACAGACACAAGGGAGTGCTGTGTCTGGATGTAATTTTTCATAAGGCTTATATAATATAATACAGAAAACAAAGGAGTAGGGTGTCACAGCAGGCAAAGTACATTGAAGTATTTGACACAAAACAGAGGAATGACTTCAAAGGACTGACAGGAACCAGGTAATGTTTACAGTAAAGATAAAACAGCCCTGCCTAGATTCAGCTAATGACATGTAAGGATTTCACACCCTAGTCACAATTTGTGCTACTCCTTTGAGCCTTGTGAAAGCTAGCACCAGGGGGTTCTGCTCTAGCAGACCTTATCATGAATAATGCAACAACACAACCCCCCTTTTTCCTAGGCCTTGGTAAATACATGCATATGAGAGTAACTTGGCTGTAATGAAGATTCTAAGTATACTTTGCTAAGCTTGCCCTGAGATTTCTAACTCTTATCCAGTAAAATACTGTAAGAAAGCATGCAAGACCCTCCACAATATCTCAGGGACAAATCTGGGGCATTCTAGCTATGGGAAGGCCAAGGCTCCAGGAGGCTGAGTTTCCTTGAAACTCTTTGCCTTGTGACTGCTTCAGGCTTTTAGGCCTGCCAAGCCAGTAGACGTAGCACTGGATCCCCTGGATCTAGAGTTACAGATGGTTGTGAGCTGCTATGTGGGTGTTGGGAATTGAACCCAGGTACTTGGCAAAAACAAATGCTCTTAGCTGCTGAGCCATCTCTCTAGTCTCCAGTGGGGGGAGAGGGGGAAATTAAACAGTATATATATTTTTAAACAAGTGACATCCTGGCCCTTTCACCTCACACAGTCACAGGCTTTAGCAGACTTGACATTTCTATCTCAGCTGTGTGGGGACCTTCTGCAGAGATTTAAAGAGTGCCATGTCCTGTCGGTGTTAGTGATAAAAGAAAGGCATGTATGATGTGAGCAGGTCTTAGCCTAGCGCCTAGCTGTCTTATCCAGTCACTAAGGAGCAAGGGATTCTAGGAAAACTTGGGAGAGAGTTCAGAAGGTAGAGAACTGGACGAAGTAAAACCATGAAGACTGAGTATAAATGTGGAAGAGATAGGAAATCCTGCCTAAAGCACCGATAATTGGTGATTTATGAGTCTGTGTAAAATTATATAATAGGAAGTCAGGTGTGGTATTGCACTCCTTTAGTCCCAGCACTAGGGAGGCACAGGCATAGTTCGAGACCAGCCTGGTCTACAGAGTGAGTTCCAGGAAAGCCAGGGCTACACAGAGAAGCCCTGTGAAACACAAACAATATAAATAAACACACAAAATATACATATTTAAATGTATTTACTTTTTGTATATTATAAAGCATCAGTTCTTACATTGGTTCAGTACTGTTTTGAAGAGTTGCATGACACGTGCATGGCTTTGTTTTTATGACATCCTTATTTACATAAACAATGGAGGATCCAGGAGTTTATGTAACTCATTTGTGTGTTGATGGTTCACCTACCCAATACAAAGCACAGATCATCTCTACCTCCGCCCTGACACTCCTTTCAGCCAAAAAAGTGCTTTCTTTGGTTTGACAATGTTTTTGTGACTTATTTGTCGTTTGACCTATGTCACCTGTAAATAGAGTAATAGTTGTCCTTAACTCATAGAGATGAAGAAATAACAGACAGAAAGCGCCTTTCCACTCTGCCACACTTTATAGCAGCATCGAACCCAGGAAGAGGAAATAGCCAACTCCATAGTTTTCTTTTTCTTTTTTTCCCTAAGCTTCCAGCAGACCCTTCTCAACGGACCCCTTCTGAGGTTAATAATAAAGGTGCAGGTAGCTCCACCTCCTAACTGGAATTTCTTCCGTCCGTCCTCTTCCGGTTAGCGAAGGAAGGATCACATTTCTCAGGACAAAGGCATTTCACTAATGGTTTAGCTTCCCCATCTTTTCCACCCCGAAGCTGACGACCCAGTGCGATCTCTCTGGAAGATGGCAGTCTCTGGGCGCCAGAGGTCCCCCGAAGCTTCACAGACCCAAGAGCCCAGGACTACAACTCCCAGAATCCTTCGCTCCAGGATGCGCGTGCGTCGTAGTGGCTAAGAGGGGTGGAGCGGAGGTGTCCACCGTCGTGGGTTCCCCGTGCAGGTCTTCTGCTGTCGCTCTCTCTACTCTGGGAGCTTCAGTGCTTTTAGCACCGGTCCAGGGACAGGAGGAACTAGTGCTGGGCCTTCGGCAGCATCTTAAGTCTTGAACAGGCCAGTGCCCCAAGGGTTAGGCTGTCAGTGAGCGCAGGCTGTGCCCGGGTCCAGCTCCTTCCTGGTCCTTCCCTAGGAACAGACCTGGAGAGGCGCGGAGGGGAAGAGTGCGAGGCTTGCGGGACATCTACCAGGCCCAGTCCGATTTTCCAGGAAGCTCCGGAGAAGCTGTCCTCCTGACGTGTGAGGAGACCTGGTCGAACCCAGGCTGGCTATGAAGAGCGACGCCTCGACGTCTGCAGCCCCTTTGAAAGGGCTCGTGGGCCCTCTGCGGAGCAGCGAGCCCGCGCTCGCCCTCCCGGCTGTGTCCCCCGCGGTGCACCTGCTGGAAGAGGCGGCCGACCTGTTGGTGGTGCACCTGGACTTCCATGCCGCACTAGAGACTTGCGAACGAGCCTGGCAGAGCCTGGCGGAGGAGCCTGTGAGTGGCACGTACGTGCTGGGCTATGTTCCGTTCTGGATCCTTTTGGGGAGGAACTCGGGTCTCTGAATATCTAGCATTGTGAGACTGCGCCAACCTTACACCTTGCTTTCCCTAGGGGATCCTCTTTGAGAGAGGCTGGTTGCTTATCCTGCACCCGTGAGACTGTACAATGAAGTCAAATCATGCAACAGTTTGGAGGGACGCCACAGTCAATTCTTGGCTCACCTTTTCAGTGCAGGAGGACAGGGTGGATGTCTTTTAAGTGTTCAGTCGTGAGGAGGTTCAGTAAGCAGGTAGCAGCCTCCTTTGGGAACACACCTCCTATTTAATCTGGCCTTGGCAGGTTATAGAAAATGGGGGGCGGAGCGGGGTGTCAAGGCAAGAAGCACACTGTTCTGGTCCTGTTGCAGGACTGGGTGAATTGCCTTTAGATTGCTCTTTCTAATGCATTGGCCTCCTCTGACAGCTGGGGGGCACCATTTCTCTGTGGAGTAAACCTTCCTAAGAGCTATATGAGGCCACACTAGAGGCGGGAGTAGTCAGAATAGTCAACTGAAGAAAAGCAAACACTGGAGAGACTTGACTCTGGTTTTAGAGGAATGAAGGTTGCACACCCGAATGTTGAGGGCTTTGCTTATGTCCATTGGATGTAGTTTTATAGGGTTTTTTTTTTTTTTAAAGATTTATTTATTTATTTATTTATTACATGTAAGTACACTGTAGTTGTCTTCAGACACTCCAGAAGAGGGAGTCAGATCTCATCACGGATGGTTGTGAGCCACCATGTGGTTGCTGGGATTTGAACTCCGGACCTTTGGAAGAGCAGTCGGGTGCTCTTACCCACTGAGCCATCTCACCAGCCCTTTATAGGGTTTTGTTTTTCATCTTCATATTGAGACAGGGTTTCTCTGTGTAGCTCTGACCTGCAACTTACTGTGTAGACCTGGCTGGACTCGAACCCAGAGATCCACCTGCCTGTGCCTCTCAAGTGCTGGGATTAGAGGCATGCGCCACCACTGCCCGGCTGGACATAGACAATTCTAAAAGACCAGTTAAGTTCCTATAGGAGCACCCAGCCAGAAGCCTCACCCCATGCCCGTTTCACAGTTGGCACACACTTAACTCCCACTCTCTGCCAGTGAGCACCTGCATGTTCATGGTGTGTTGCTCCCATAAGGTTACCTTTTTGTTTGTTCAGTTCTCATTCCACTTGGCTGCAGAGATGTGCGTTGGGCCATAGCTCGTGTGCCTCTAAGAGGTTTCCAGAACTTAACTCCAGGGTGGAAGGGCAGCCCAAGAGACCAGTGGTGAGGCCTGGGCCAATACATAACAGAAAAGGAGTCGGATGCTGGCTTCCTGTCCCAGCGTGGAAGATGGAGTGGAGAGAGGGGAAACAGCCTGAACCTGACTTGCATTTTCTCTTGTCAGCATTGTGGAGGTGAGATGTTCCCTGTGTGTGGTGGGGATCCAGGCTCTGGCAGAAATGGATCGATGGAGAGAAGCCCTGTCCTGGGTCCTCCAGTACTACCAGGTTCCTGAAAAGCTGCCTCCCAAAGTCCTGGAGCTGTGGTAGGTCCTTGTGCTAGAACCGGGTCAGGGTCGAATCATGGGTCCTCCTGAGTCAGGGTCTCCTGACTCCTTTGTCCTCATTCCTAGTTAGTTCCCTTCGAATTCGAGTCTCCTCACCGTGTTCAGACCTCACACCACGGCAATTAAGGATGAGAGGCGGGCATTTGGGAGTAGGATAGAATAAGAGAGAGCAGACCCAGATAGTAGTGAAACAGGCTGACGGGAGGACAGAACCAATTGCGCTTCCCGATGCCTCCTGGGGATCTCTAATTCTTAGAATAAATTCAGGTGTACGTGGGTATGTGCATAAGTGGTATGTGTGTGGTGTGTGTGCATGTGGGTGCACATGCATGTGTGGGTGGAGATCAGAGAAGGGTACTTGGAGGCCTCTATCACTCTCTGCTTTATTCCTTTGAAACAGGGCCTCTCCCTGAACCTCACGTTTTTTCTTAGCTAGGCTGATACCCAGCAAGCGCCAGTTGATTCTCCTGGTTCTTCCTCCTCAATGCTGGGATTACAGGTGTGGGTGGGGCCACATCCAGCTTGTCACATGGCTGCCAGGGTGGCAACTCTGGGCCTCAGGCTCGGATAGCAAATATTTTCCGTTTGGTCTTATTATGCATAAGGGTGTTTTGCCTGAGTGTTTGTACTGTATGCATTGTATGTCTACACTACATGGGTGCCTAGTACCCACAGATGCCAGAAGACGGCATTGGATTCCCTGGACCTACGGTTACAGTCAGTTGTGAGCCTCCATCTAGGTGCTGAGAATCTAACCTGGGTTGGAACACCCAGTGCTCTTAACTTCTGAGCATCTTTCCAGCCCTCAGTCTCTAATTCTTAAAAAAAAAGTTAACTATTATTTTTAAAAGTTATTTGTGTGTGCACATGAATGCTGGTGCCCTCGGAATCCAGAAGATGGTCTCAGATATCCCAGAGCCTGAGGTACATACAGGTGGTTTTGAGCTGCCCAGGATTGTTGCTGTGAATAAAACTCTAGGGCTCTGGAAGAGCAGTGCTCACTCTTATTCACTGCCTACCACCCCTAGTCTCTAATGTTATTATTAATATTTTAAAGATTATTATTTATTTTATGTATGTAAGTGTACTGTCGCTGTCCTCAGACACACCACAAGAGAGCATCAGATCCCATTACAGATGGTCGTGAGCCACCATGTGGTTGCTGCTGGGAATTGAACTCAGGACTTCTGGACAAGCAATCGGTGCTCTTAACCGCGGAGCCTTCTCTCCAGCCCCTGGTCTCTAATTCTTAACAGTGTCCATGCTCCACAGGGACAGGCTGGAGGACCTGGGAGGGTAGGATTATAGACATTTGTGGTTTTGAAGATAAACCCCTATAGAGCACTGACTCTTTTTTTTGGGGGGGGACTGTGTTGTTTGGGGACACAGCATCCTTTTATACAGCAAAATGAAAGAACCCGGAGCTGTGCTGGATGTGGCCAGTGCCTGGCTCCAAGATCCAGATAACCAGGGCCTTCCTGAATATGGATCGCTGGCCAGACTCCACGTGTTCCAGCTGCTGCTACCCTCGGGTCGCTTGTCAGAGGCCGAGGAGCTGGCGGTGGGCTCTGCGGCCTTCAGCGAGGAGCAGCGGGTAGAAGCGCTCCAGGCCATCCACACAGCACGGCAGCAGCACATGCAGGAGCACTCGGACTCCCAGGAGCCCCAGAAGCTGAGGCAGGAAGGTAGGACATCAGGGCTTTGTGGCCTCTGCAAAGCAGTCTCGTGGCATCCCCTCGACACTGGCTGAGTGTCTTAAGCTGAGAAACTTAAGACTAACTGTGTTGTATGCAAACCAAGCCAGACTCTGAAGTTGGAGCGCAAGGAGAGAGTCTCACATCGGGAGGTGGTGTGGGGTCTCCTGACCCTGACTTGTCTCTTGAAAAGAGACCCCTTTGGGTCTGATCAGGCGTCTCCTTGGGATCCTCTCACAAGATTTTTTTTTCCTTCCGGCAGGCTGGTGTGGAGCTGTTGCTCCTCCCTCAAACACTGGCCCCAATCCACACGCAGGCAACTCTGTAATCACAAAGTAAAAATGGCCTCCTTCAGCTGTGGGTCGTTGTGCCCAGCCTCCTATCTGCCTTCACTGAACTAGAGCTTTTGAGTATTTTGTTTTCTCAGCTGAGGTCTGCCTCGTTCTTTAGTACACAGTTGTGCTACTCACTGACTCCCGGTAGCATCCTTACAGGGCCGTGGAGCGGACTTGGGAGTGGGGTTGCCCTGTTGCAGGAACTTCAAAGGCCCTTGGCCCAGACCATCCTTCCTGCTCAGGTCCTTCAGACCCTCTCACCTCAGTCTGTGTGTGAAGACTTCCAGGGCTAGAAAATCACCTCTCTCCTGAAGCAGGGCCTTCTGATTTTTAAAACAAGATATAATTTATTTAAATTATGTCTACGAAAGTTAGCATATAGTGTGTATGTGTGTGTATGTGTGTAAACTTGATTATATCAAAAAAGGTTGCATCCCTTTATTGTGTGGTGGAATAAGTAAATTAAACAAAAATTTAGATTTAGCAAATTATGGTTGCAAATTAAAAAGACAAAACCAAAACACAGAAGTTAATCAGGTTGAAAGGCTGTACAGTTCAGTGAACTTCTATGCAGTTAGAGTAGCCATTTTGAAAAGAAGCCCCGGTTTCACACTGGGATTATACTGTTACACCAAATACATTTTTGTGTGCTTATCTGCCACCAGAAGCAAAGTAACCATTTCAGAGCAGAACTAGAAGACCAGTTAGCTGTATCCCCTATTTCAGCACTTTCTGTCTTTGGACAGCTTAGGGATCATTAAGCCTTCTTTTAAAAATTTACAGAGAAGGGGGCTGGAGAGATGGCTCAGTTGTTAAGAGCACTGACTGTTCTTCCAAAGGTCCTGAGTTCAAATCCCAGCAACCACATGGTGGCTCATAGCCATTTGTAATGAGATCTGATGCCCTCTTCTGGTGTGTCTGAAGACAGCTACAGTGTACTTACATATAATAAATAAATAAATCTTTAAAAAAATTACAGAGAAACCTATTATTTTAATTGGAAACTATCATCATGTTCTTCAAAGTGCTGTTGAGTGTGGACCTGCTGGGATCGATCCACTTGGTTGTCAGGTTGTGCTTTCAGAGGTTGCCCAGCCCCACCACCATTGTCTTAGTTAGGTTCTGTTGCTGTGACAAAACACTATGACTAAAGTGACTTGAGGAAGAAAAAGTTTATTTCATCCTACATTCTACAGCACAGTCCATCACTAAAGGAAGTCAGGGCAGGAGCTGATGCAGAGGTCGTGGAGGGGTGCTGCTTACTGGCTTGCTCCACAGGACTTGCTCAGACATCTTTCTTATACAACTCAGGACCACCAGCCCAGGGATGGTACCGCCCCCTTGTGGGATAGCCTCATCCACATCAATAATTAATCAAGAAAATGTCCCAAAGGCTTACCCACAGGCAATCTGGTAGGGGCATTTTCTCAGGAGAGGTTCTCTGTCCCCAGACGATTCTAGACATGAGAATGAGCACAACCATAACATGGCCCGTGTGACAAGGCCAGGAGGTCTGTCAGCATGGGCGTCTCATTCAGAATCCCAGTCTGGAGTTCTCTCTCTCTCTCTCTCTCTCTCTCTCTCACTTTTTCTCAAGACAGTTTTATTTCTTTAATGTATGTGAGTACACTGTTGCTGTCTTCAGACACACCAGAAGAGGGCATCGGATCCCATTACAGATGGTTGTGAGCCACCATGTGGTTGCTGGACATTGAACTCAGGACCTCTGGAAGAGCAGTCAGTGCTCTTAACCGCTGAGCCATCGCTCCAGCCTGAGTTCTCTACTGCATATATTAAAGGCCCTCCATTTCTTCGTGTTAATGTGTCACAATTATTTTACACAAGTCAGTACGAAGAATGCGTACACAGATGGGTAAATCTTCTATCCACTGACTGCATCTTCATACAGCCTGTCCTTAAACATCTTGGGTAGCTGTGGACCTACCAGATCACATAGATCCACACAGCTCAGTGGGAGAATGGTTGCCAAGCATCTCCAAGGTCGTGGGATCCATCCTCAGCACTACAAAAGCCAATCACACAAACCTTTCAGTATTTCCTTTTGAACTACTCAGTGAACTGTGCAAGGAAACCAACCATTCTCACTTGGTTTGGATTGACTCTCCAGATCTGATTTGCCTGACTCACCCTGCGATGATGCTCTGTCCCCCGGCCAGGTTCGTTCTCCCACAAGTTGCTGTCGCTGCTGATGCTGCTTCGCCGGCTCTGGGGCTCCGTGGTGAGCCACCTCCTCTCGCAGCCCTTCAGAAAGGGCCTCCTGGCTGCCTTGATCCTCTGCCTCTTGATTCTACGGTTTGACCCAGGTGAGTGAAGGGCTATGGCAGCAGGGTCCCTGGGAGCAGGTGCGACCTGGGAGGGAGCCACCTCCTATGACATTGAGCCTTCTCCACAAAGAACAAGAGTCTGCCTCCCCTGCAGCAGGGACCAGGCCTAGAACCTAGAGAGCAGTTGGAGAGCATTTCCCTGCCGCCCTGCATGCTGATGGATTCACCCAGGCCCTGTTCCATCTAGGGGCGACCTCTGGTCAGAATGTAACGTTAAGAAGCTTCCTCGAAGCCGGGCGTGGTGGCTCACGCCTTTAATCCCAGCACTTGTGAGGCAGAGGCAGGTGGATTTCTGAGTTCGAGACCAGCCTGGTCTACAGATTGAGTTCCAGGACAGCCAGGGCTACACAGAGAAACCCTGTCTCGAAAAAAAAAACAAAAACAAAACAAAAAAAAAGGGGGAGCTTCCTGGAGGTAACACCTAACACAGTGTGTGTTGATCCAAGCGTCTCCTGGCTAGTGTGACCCTGAAATTGTAAATGAAAGTCTAATGCATTTTAGAAGATGTGGGGAAAAAATTTGAAACAGCTAAATGATATTCTGGTTTATAGAATTTTCCCTGAAAATTGGGCCTTTGTGTGATTAATCTCTTCTGCCTCACTGTGAGGTGGAGGTGAGACTTGGGGGAAAAAACACCTGTGTAGTGGTCACTCTGATTCGCAGACACTGGGCCACCGTTAGGTGACTGCCATTCGAGAAACATCCTTTCCCACTTTAGAAAAAAAAAAAAGTCTTGCTGCATAGCTCGGAGTGATATCAACTCTTGGGTTTCTGCCTCCCAGATGCCGGGCTCCCGAGTGCATCACCAAGCCCGGCTTCTGCTTTACCCTCTCGGGGTGGTTAACTACTTTTCTCAAGAATTTAGATGTAGGACAGGATTATGCAACTTTCAAAACCAAGGAGAAATGAGAAACCTTTCATTTTCTTTCACCGTTGGTTGAGAAATCTAATTACCAGAGCGACTAGACCAGAGCCCCACAGTTTGCCTGGTTCTAAAGCTGCCACCTTTAACTTTAGGTCCCTGTTTCCCTCACTTCCCCTCACCTTTGTTGGACCCTGAGCAGGAATGTCCCCTCTGGACAGCCCTGTTGGTTATACAGGAAAGCCACCAGCAGCTTCCAGTGACAGAGCAGAAATGACGGGTGGGCAGACACACCCAAGTGGGAAGCTGGAAAAGGGAAGTGATTTCCCGGCTGTCCCCGATTCTCTGCTTTGCATACTTGATAAGCCTTCCCCTAAATTCTGGTCTCCTAAACAATGGCGAAGAAAGCCATTCAAGCTTGGGTGTGTACTGGGCAGCTCAGAGCTTCCTCACCTGGGTGTGGGGGAACTTGGGAGAGGAAGGTCAGTTACTTTAAAGAATAATAACAGGTGTGGAGGGCTGGGGTGAGAGTTAGGTAGCATATGGCATACATCCACGTATGAAGGACTGGGTTTCCTCCCCAGCCTTAGAGGAATAAACACCTTTCTTTCTTCCCCCTGCTCCCACGTGTGTGTGAGTGTGTGTGTATGCAAGTGTGCACCAGCAAGTGCAGATGTTCACATGCTTGCATGCTAGAGGTTGATGTTGGCTTCTCCATATGATGATGATGACAACGACAATGATGGCAATGATCATGACAGCCACCAGGGATTAAGTTGAGGGCCTCATACTGGCAAGTGCTTTACCCACTGAGCCATCTCTTTAGCCCTAAATGCTGCTTCCCTCCATTTAGAGGGGCAGGTCTGTGTGTGTCCCATGGCCTTGCCCAGGCTGGCCTCAACCTCTAGTCCCAGCTGGGGCTCCTGCTCCAGCTTTCTAAGGTGCTGGGGTATTTTTTCTGTTTAAGAAAGAAATATGCATTCCTTACTTGAGAGGCCAGGGCTGAGCTCAGACCCACGCTTGCCTGGTATGGACTAAGGCCTGGGTTCAGTTCCCAAGCACCACCTAGAACCTGGCGAGGTGGCTCACGCCTGAAGTCCCAGCATTAAGAGAAGAAAGCAGGAGGCTCAGCTCGGCCATCCTTGCCTGGGCTACTTGAGACCCCATCTCAAGCAAAGTAAACCAACCTCCCCAAGTCAGACCAACACAAAGGTAGAAATATGTATTTCCTGTGTGTTTGTTTTTTAAAGTCTGTAATCCAGACAAGGAAACGAAACAAATGGTAGAGTTTTCTTTATGTTCACTGTAGTTAATTTGTGGTAAAACTGTCACAGGGCTCCAACCTGAAAAGCAAAGAAAGGCGCAAGTGTAGTGAAAGTCTTCCAGATGGCTCTCCCCGCGGCAGCCGCTGCTGCCAGTGGTATTCGTTATTTCTTTCGGGAAGTAGAGTTGAGGCTTACTAGACTTTCTTTTAGACTTAAAAAAATATGTATGTGTGTGCACCATATGCATGCCTGGTTTTCTTGGAAGCCAGAAGTGTTGGATCCCCTGGAACTTGAGTTACAAATGGTTGTGAGCCTTTAGTGTGGGTTGTGAGCCTTTAGTGTGGGTGCTGGGAACTGAACCTAGGTCTTTGTAAGAGCACCAAGTGCTTTTAACTACTGAGCTATCTCTCCAGCCCCAGTTACAAATTTTAATAAAGGCCTAAGTTAAGAAAGAGGCATTTGGAAGAAAGCAAGACACACCTGAGACACACCCAAGACAGAAACATAGTGGAGACTTCTCAGAGTCACCCGTGGCTGTGTAACTATCAGAAAGATTAAGATGTAATAAATCAGGATTTTTCCCCCCCTAGAATATTGAAAGTTACTGTAATTCAAGTGGAGAAAACATCTCAGAGGAAGAGAAGTACCTTGTTGTTGGAGAGGCTAGGACTAGCAGGAGGCCTGGATGTGTTTTCTAGCTCCAATGGAGGGGCTGAGGGAAGAACACTCATGATAGTCTCTCCCTTCCCCACAGCAGCTCCTTCTTCGCTGCCCTTCCTCTACCAGCTGACCCAGCTCTTCCGCCGGATCCAGAAGGCCACACTTTCTCGGCTCTACCCCCTCGCCCTCCGGGACTGAGTGGTCCTACCTGGCTGTCTCCACCTCTTACACACCACATCTACAGAAGCGGAAAAGTTGAGCCCAGTGCCTGGGTCCAAGATGGCACCATGAGAGTGGGCCCATTGGTTCTAGAAGGAGTGACCAAGGCAGGTGAGCCATGGCTGGCTGACTTTGAACCCTCCCTTTGGTATCCCACTGTGGCTGGCCTCAGAGGGAGTTTGAGAACAGTGGTGTCCGAGGCCCAGTGCACAGAACACAAGTCTGGCTGCCCAGAACACTGCAACAGCTCTTCAAAAAGGAGGGTTAGGAGCAGGGAGTGGGGCTTGAGACAGTCTGGTTTCTTGACAAAGGCAGAGGGTGACTTTCCAGGTCGGGTGCTGAGGGACCTGGGATTTACAGATGTGGTGGAATGGCCCTTGGCCATTTACCTCTGAAAACTGCTCTACAGCTCAGAATTTGAATTTGAGTAAGACCAGAGATCCCTCATTCCCCGACTCCCCTCCCCCACACCCTCCCCCCCACGCTCCTCCCACAGATGCTGGAATCAGTTCACCATCCCCTCCCATTGCTCTGGCAGTAGGGCAAGAGGCTTTCTGCTAGAGGCCTTTTGCTGTTCAGACCGGATATGGCTTCTGACCCACCCAGATGGCCACCTGGAGCTAAGTGAGCCTGCCTGACCTTATCTCTGGGGAATGTGATCTTTCTTGGTGCCGCTGAGTCTTAGCTCAGTTTTCCAGCACTGCCAGGGGCCAAGCTCTGCCCTCTGGGACCCAGTGTCTTCCCACCACACCCCACCACCTTTTGATCTGTCCAGCCAACTGTGTCACACCACTGTCACTCCTTGATCCTTTCTCGTGGTCCATTGTTTGAATAATGCCCTAGTCTCTCTGCTCGTGTGGTGTGAAAAGTAGGCCAGGCTCAGGGCTGAGAGCTGAAAATGGAACTGGGTAATCAGGTGAGCTGTGAGATCGGTGGGGGCTGGGCAGAGGGGCTGGGGGGTGGGGCAAAGGGACAACCCCAGGGAGGAGGCACTGCCTGCGCTTCCAGCCTCAGCATTTCTGTGTAAAAAAATACAGGCTACTCTGGTGCGGCCAGGAAGGAGGAGGCCCTCAGCCGCCCACCCACACTGGATCTCTGGCACTGGATGGCAAGAGAGCAGAGGTTCTGCTAGCCTTTTTTTGGCTGATAATTAGGAACTATGAGTCAACAGCTTTTCTCTAGAAGAGGAAACGTCACAGAAACTTACTTAGAATTCCATCTAAACCCTGAAGACTTGGCAACTAGGATCATCTTTTTTTTTTTTTTTTTTTGTATGCCTTTTAAGTAGACCCTAGATCACACTGGGGAGGGAGAAGGATTCAGCAAGGGTTGAAATCCCTTGACAGTGAGTCCTTCAGTGTCGTTGCCCAACTTGGCCCAGAACACCTGGGCTCCAGTGCTGAACTCCGCCCTCCAGCTTCGAATGTCTGTGACTCACACACCTTATGACAATGGTTTTGAAGTGAGGATCTACCCATTCACTGCCCTAGAAGAAACTCCTTAACGGCTTTCATGGCCCACAGGATACAAATCCAGATTCTTTTTAGTAGAAACTTAGGCTAGTGTTCACACGTCTGGCTGACAGCTCCTTTGCTGTGTTGCCCTGTTCGCTGAGCAGACTGTACTCTAGCTGCCGGGTCCTCCTCAGGCCTCCCTGTGATGGCTTAGCTGGATCTTCTGGAGGGTCTTGTAGCAGCTCTGCTCTAGACCCTTGGCTTTCCAGGCTCTCAAGGGTTACCCAGCATTCTTTGCTGCCCAGCCTGTCTCCTGCCCCTCCTGTAGTGGGGGCTTGGTGGTGGGTGGTGGGACAGTTTGCCTCTTCCAGTGCCGTAAGCTCCATGAGGCTGCAGAGCGAGGCTGCACAGTGTTTGAGTCGGGCTCACATTCCTGTGTGGGTGACTGTTGGCCAGGGTTCCGAGTTCTCGTCTGTAACTCGGTCCTCTTCTCACAGGGTCTCTTCTACGAATAATGGGCACTTAGGACTCTTGGCACTTTTGACAGCCGCTAGGAAGAGTTCTTGTGAGCAGTGGTATTCCCAGGCTCATTTGAGCATGGGTGGGTCCTCAGGGGTGAGTGGACTGGTGGAAGAGGGCGTGCGCTTCTGGTGAGTGTGCCATCCTGTGCTGTGAAACCCTGAACAGATCGGCTTGTCTTTCTGCTCTCTCCTGATGCTTCTCACAGTTGTTCTGCTGGTGGCCCGTGGGGCTCTGTTTATTTTTACCTGACTGCTGCAGGGCTGTCTGTACCTTAACCACCTGCCACCTGGATAGCCAGGAACTCGAATCCCAAACTGTTGCTGTTACTTTGTCCTTTCCAAGGAAGTAGGCTGGTCCTCAGCTCTGGGCTTAAAGAGGTCAGAGTAAAGGGAGGGCCTTCTTGGTGGGTCCAGCGTGGCAGCCATCAGCCAAAGGTAGCTTTTGAGCATTTGAATTGTGTGTGGCTCATCCACGTGGACACATGCTGTAATTGTTAAACATGCACACTGGATTTCAAAGACCAAGTACTAAAGAATAAAATAAAAGAATGGAAACACAAAGATTTTTATATTGACTGTATGTTGAAATAATATTTTGGATATATTGGGTTAAATGAAATCAATTAAAATAATTTCATCTGTTTCTACTTTCTGTAGTGAGGCTTCTAGAATGTTTAAAATGTCCTATGCTGCTTGCATTTAGATAGTGCCATTCAAGACACCACACACACTGGCTAGTCTCAGAGGGGGGATCGGTGTCCACGAAGAGCAGTGCATGCTGGGACTGGAGATGCTAGGTCTAGGGAGTCTCAGTTGCAGATGGTATCTTGCAGCCACCTTTTTTAGTTAACGAAACCGAGACTCAGAAAGGTGAAACCATTTGTCCTAAGTCACAGCCTGAATAAGACCCAGGCCTCCTGATCCTCTAGTTTTCTGTCCCCCCCCCCCCAATCTTCTCTGTCATTCTCTATATGGAGTTCATTGTTAATAGGAAGATGTATCAGGGAAAACTGATAGAATTGACCAGCCCTCAGGTGTCTGCAAGTGTGTGATGTGGAACAGACATTCTAACTTGAGGAATGCCGAGCATTGCTAGAGCAGCTGTCCCATGGTTAGACAGGAGGCTGGGCTGGTGTGGGTGGTGGGAGCAGGTGGAGGCAGGCAGGATAGCCAGCACCTGAAGGAGATGTGACGCGTAACATCCCCTGCTCTTTGCATGTATATGTCTGCACATATGTATATGAAGACCACTAATATACTAGAGTTTTACACATACAAAACAATGCCTAAGGTGTAGAAGGGTCCACAAAGCCTTCATTCCCATGCTCCACTTTCTGCCCCAGGGCAACTGCTGCTGGGTCCGCAGACGTATTAACCCTTCAAGTTTTCCTTTCTCTTACACAGTGAAAGTACACTGTCTTACACACCCTTGCCACACTTAGAAAAAACAATGGAAAACCCAAACCAAAACCAACTTCACTGATCAAGGTGACTTTGCCCCCTGTGCACACAGGCCGATCTGCCCCAATTTTTCATAGTTGTATGACAAGATCCCTTTTTCCTTTAAAGACAAAAACAGGCCCTGGGGAGATGGCTCAGTGGTTAAGATCACCTGTTACATTGCAGAAGGCGTCAGTGTGCTTCCGGGCACATCTACATGCTGGTGCAGCCATCGGCATCTCTAGTTCCAGGGGATCTGAGCTCCTTGGTTATCAGGCACACAGTGGTACATCTACATACATGCAGGCAAAATACCCCCACACATAAACCTCTGAGTTAAGAAAACAGCCAACCTCGGGGCAGGAGAGATGGCTCAGCGGTTAAGAGCACTGACTGTTCTTCCAGAGAATCTGAGTTCAAATCCCAGCAACCACATGGTGGCTTACTATCATCTTCAAGGAGATCTGATGCCATCTTCTGTTATGTCTAAGGACAGCTACAGTGTATTTACATATAATAAATAAATAAATAAATAAATAAATAAATAAATCTTAAAAGCAAGCAAGCAAAGAAAACACCCAACCTACTGACCAACCAACTTTTGTGATGGTGTCCACACCACCACATGGCCTGGATTGGCCAGTGGAGCCCTGGATGAAGTGATAGTTCTGTTTCAGCCTCCTGAGTGCTGCCACCACTGGCCTCCAAAATGGTCAGAGCTCTTTACTGTCGCAAGCACAGTGTGGCTGCTCTGGCCACCTGGTTGCTGCCCCAGCAGCAGTGTCTGTGTGTCTGGGTGGAGGGCAGGGTGATGTATACTCTGGACCTGCAGGCTTTTCCTAAACCCACAGGCTCCCTTGAAAGCTGTCAGAAAAATGACTGAAAGAGAAAGGTCTATGGGAACAGTGTCTAGGGAACGGTCAGCCCGACTTTCCACTGTTTGTAAAAAGCTGCAGGGTCAGTGGACTTCGACCTCCCAGAGTGGTGAGTTTTCCTTTGCCTTAGTTAGGCAAGCTGCTTGTTCCTGGCCCTGCTCATTGGAAGTTAACAGAAATGCTTAAATGTAGGCAGGCCCCTGTGCTTCTCCCCCTCCGTGCTTTGCTCCCCTTCCTTGATACTTTGAATTAGAAGGTAAAAGCAATGAGCGTGATGCCTTGAGAAGCTTAGAAAGCCCTGCCCTGGGTTAAGTAGATCCAGATGTTGTCAGCCTCTGCGCCTTTTGATAAAACACAAGCTTGGCTCTTTTATGGTGCCGGGGGTAATTTAGGGCATCACACCTGCTAAGCATAACCCCTCTCATCATTTTCCCTGTCTCAGAGCATTGTTTCAACCTGTCCACCTATCTGAAGTCTTGCTTTTCACAACCTAAGTGCCTCTGGTTAACCTTGGAGGGTACCAAACTGAAAACACACAATACAGTAAGGTTCTAAGAGAGAGAGAGAGAGAGAGAGAGAGAGAGAGAGAGAGAGAGAGAGAGAGAGAAGAGGAGAGAAGAGAATATACCTATCATAGTGATTGTTCTATATTATTATTAAGTATGTGATTAATTTCATACTGTATCCAACTTATAAACTTAACATTTTATTTAGCTAATAGGTATGTGCACAGGCATGGCACAGCATCTGTACGGAGGTCAGAGGAAGAAAACCTGTGGGAGTTGGGTCTCTTCCTTCACCATGTGGGTCCTGGGAGTCAGCTCAGATCTTCAGGCTTGGCTGTAAGCACCTTTACCTCCTGAGCCATCTTGCTGGCCCCCAATTTATTATCTTTATCACATATATGTATATGATAAATATAATAAGGAATACGAATATATATATTAGTATTTCCCACTATCCTCAGCTCAGGCATCCACTGGGGGGGGCATAGTTTCATTTCTTTGGGTAAGATAGAGGTAGTGTGTGTGTGTGTGTGTGTGTGTGTGTGTGTAGTGTGATGATCCCCCTGTGTGTGTGTGTGTGTAGTGTGAAGATCCCCGTGTGTGTGTGTGTGTGTGTAGTGTGATGATCCCCCTGTGTGTGTGTGTGTGTAGTGTGATGATCCCCGTGTGTGTGTGTGTGTGTGTGTAGTGTGATGATCCCCGTGTGTGTGTGTGTGTGTGTGTGTGTGTGTGTGTATGTGTGTGTGTGTAGTCTGATGATCCTCCTAATCAAGCTTGCTCAAACTGAGCTCACCATGTAGCAGAGAATGACCTTGAACTCCTGAGCTCTCTGCCTTCTCCCAGCTGCTGAGATTGCAGCCTGTGCTACCACGGCCTTCAGCTCTCGTTTTCCTTTTCAGACGTTTTCTTGCACTTAATAAAAAATCATTCTCCAGGTGTGATGGCGCATACCTTTAATCCCAGCACTCAGAAGGTAGAAGCAGGGTGGATCTCTGAGTTTGAGGCTAGCCTGGTCTACAGAGTGAGTTCCAGGACAACCAGGACAGCCAGGGCTACGTTCATTTCGTTCAGTCAAGACATGCGTTCTGAGGAGGCTTAACAGTCAGTGTTCTTCCTGCCCCATGCTCCTTAGCTGTGTGTCACCCTGCCCAGTTTGTCAGCCACCTTTCTAAGTACTTCCCATAGGTTAGCAAATTGTATCTTGCAACACATCATGAGGCAGGGCTGGAGATGACAAACCAGATAGAGAAGGGCTTAGCAACTTACTTGCTGGGCTTTGTTTGTCTGTTAAGTGGGGCCGGGTTTGTAAACTAGGCTGACTGGCACCTGAGGTCAAATTCTTACCTTCCACTGTTGCACCTAGGATGAAGCTAGATGCACAAGAGGGAGTGTAATAAAGAGGAGATGGATGAAGTTGGATTTTGGTCTTGATAGTTAGAGGAAGGAAGGAATAGAAGCGGCAGGAGTTAGGGAGCAATAAAGGCAAACATGAAGGCTATGGGGTGAGGGCAGGGAGGAGGAAGCTTTGGTGCCTGTTTCGTATTGTCCTTGCTCAGCTCACCAGCCCTGTGCCGCCAATGACAAAGACAGCTTGCTGGTTTCACCAGGATAATGCAGGTGGATGGGCCACACTCCCAGTTGCCAATGGCCTTAGTTGGATTCCAGCCAATAAGCTGCCTCTTCCAAGAAGAGCCACTTGGTGCCTTTGGTCCTCTCCGAAGGGTTGTCTGAGATTCTGTTTCCTCTCTTTAGTCTAGTACAAAGGCGGGAGCTGGCAAATTTGCCCGTGACCCCGAGATGCTGTCATACTTAGTCCTGGTCTCTCTTTGGCAGTAGATGCTAGTTAGCCTCCTTCTGGCAAACACACCCAGATCTAGGAAATCCTGTGTGTCCTGCTGCTCTCGTCTTAGCAGTGTAGTGTTCTGTCCCACTCACGGGTTTCATTGTCTCCTAGAGGACTTGTTTTTTATAGATGCTGCAGACAGTGGCCAAATTACATGCGTGTGTGTGTGTGTGTGTGTGTGTGTGTGTGTGTGTGAGTGTATTTTGGAACTCAGAGTTTTGTATATGCTAAGCACAAACTACTGCCAAACTGCAAGGATTAGTAATCCCTTCAAGGCCTTTTTTTTTTTTTTTTTTTTTTTTTTTGAGACAGGGTTTCTCTGTGTAGCCCTGGCTGTCCTAGAACTCACTTTGTAGACCAGGCTGGCCTCGAACTCAGAAATCCGCCTACCTCTGCCTCCCAAGTGCTGGGATTAGAGGTGTGTGCCACCACCGCCCGGCTTTTTAAAAAAAACAAAAACAAAAACAAAAAACAAACAAAAACAAGGTATATGTGATAGTTTGTGTATGCTTGACCCAGGGAGTGGCAATATTAGAAGGGGTGGCCCTGTTGGAGTAGGTGTGGCCTTGTTGGAGTAGGTGTGTCACTGTGGGTGTGGGCTTTAAGACTCTCATCCTAACTGCCTGGAAGCCAGTATTCTGCTAGTGTAAGACTCTGGGGAGCCTTAGCTTACCAGGGGAGCGGGGAACCGATGCAAAAAGCAAGAGGAATTTATTGTTCCAACATGTTGGGGTTGCCCTGCACATGGAGAGAGAAGGACCACGAGCAGCCTATCCTTCGAGCCTTTATACAGTTTCCTAGGCAGCAGCCATTAGGCACAATGTGATTGGCAGAACAGTGTGACTTTTAAACTGATTGGTCTATAGGGAATGAGGTGGCCGACGAATGGGTTGCAGACTGTGTCTATGAGCTCCAGTGCTTGGTCCCTCCTCCCTGTGGTCTGAGGAATGTAATTAGCTCTCCCTTCCAGAGGGGAGGGGTGCCTGTGTTCTTTATAACCTTTGGCTTCCAGGAGGGGAGGGGTCTGGTGGACTTTTCTGAAGTTCCTGAGTTGACTTCTTCACTAGCAGCCTTCAGATGAAGATGTAGGACTCTCAGCTCCTCCTGCACCATGCCTGCCTAGATGCTGTCATGTTCCTGCCTTGATGATGATGGACTGAATCTCTAAACCTGTAAGCCAGCCACAATTAAATGTTGTTCTTATAAGATTTACCTTGGTCATGGTATCTCTTCACAGCAGTAAAACCCTAGTTAAGACAATATATACTGGGAGGAATAAATAAATCTAAGAACCCAACAAGGTGTGTACTCAATGGAGCACTTTTGCTGTATGAGGGAGTGGGCCCTGTGGAATTTAGGAGTCTGGATCCTGAGACCTTAATTTGTGAATTGATATCATGGTTCCCATTGTTTTTATAATCATCTTTCCAGGGCGTCAGTTTCTTTAAGATATGCAGGTGGTTATCTGAGTTGACTTTAGATGTCTTGAGGGGTCTAAGCTTTAGGTGCTGGCCTCTAGGGTGCCTGAAGCAATTGATGAAGGAGATAATAAGTTTTCCTTGGTCCCTTGACCTTAATTGGCCTCTGCATTTTGTTCTCTGTGCAGTCTTGACTTTCAGCTCCACGTACTCACTGCCTCTTGTTCCCTTCTACTGAGCTCCATGGGTGGTCTGTGTGGTTAACCAGAGGCCGTGTTGGTGTCTGTGGCCCATGCCGCTGCCCCAGGCTTCGATGAAGCTGGAGATCCATGTAGCCGGTCAGTGCTGCTGACTGTTGACTTGGTGATGGCCTCAGGCTTTGCTGCCTTGGGGGTCCATGCAGATGTGAGTGGCTTGTATGGGCCATGAGTGGATCGGGGTCTAGGTATGGCCAAAGGGTGTGTTGATGTCTGGGGCCCATGTTACCTCTGAAGGCCATGCAGATAGATGTCTGTGGTCTAGACTGTTACCTGAAGCCGTGAGGGCCTTGCTGAGCTGTCCCTGCTCCTTACTGGTGGTGTGGTCACAGGAGAGAGCTGGCCCAGGTGGTGTAGATGTGGGAAAGCTGCCCTGCCCCTTGCTGACCACCATTCAGTGGCACAGGGGCCTGGTGGAGGCCTAGGCTAAGCAATTCAGCTACTACTTGGGCCCAGATCCAGGCCTTTGAGTTAGCCTACCCCAAACATCTCCCCCATCTATGAGCTGCTGGGGCTCATGAAGGAGCTGGGCTTTTGGAACCAAAGCTGCAGGATCTCAATGACTCAGGGTATCTGTGAGGAGCCTCGGCAAGGGTCCTGTGTTGATGGTGTAGCAGCAGCCAGAGGCCTTGAACCAGACCAATGACTCATTGCAATGAGCATTTGCAAGTAAAACTGTTTGGGCAAAAGGGACTGTGTGACACACTGAAGCTCCCAATGCCACTATGATAAAGGGACACGTGATGGGGAGGATGGAAGACAGAGGAACGGGGTGGTATGTGCAAGGCAGAACTGGAGACCCAACTGCTGTGACAGGTGTGACAGAAGGCTGTGGCTGATGGAAGAGCAACTTGTTGCCCAGAGGGGTCAGCAAGACTTGTTGTTGTTGTTAATTTTAATTTTTTATTTTCTTTTTCAGGGGAGGTTACAAGGGTTGGGGTGGCCATGAAATAATTGGGAAATAAGGGATTGGGGTGCATGATGAGAAATTCCCAAAGAGTCAAAAAATATTATGTTGGGGGAAAAACAAAGGCACTTCCTATTCCCAGGCGGGTGAGTTGAACAAGAGTTGAAACTGAACAAGCTAAAGAGACCATCACCTGCAAGCTACCATTTAAGACTTCAGCTGGTCAACATGGTGGGGGTGTGGAGAATCAGGGCCAGTGTGAAGATGCCGTCTTCTCCAGCTTGAGACAGAGAAACCCAGCCACCCAAAGTCGACTTCAGAAGAATTCCCTTGGAGAGGGGCTGCTGGGAGGGGTAGTCTTAAGGTTGTCCTGAGATCTGCTTTTTCCCTGGTGGTAACCTGGTTACATCGGCCGTAACCATGGAGACTTGAAAAGGGGGCCGCTGTGTCTGTAACATTATGGTCCAAATGTTTACTCTTCCTTTTTAAGTGCCCTTCAGACTCTGAGATAGTAAGGTTGGAATATTAACGCTTAAGTATGTTAAGGCGGTAGGGGGCACGCAACACTAATTACCGATGTCAAGTACTTGAATCTAGGTTGTTTTGAGATGAGATGTTGCTTGCTGTTGGTCACAGGTCATGGGCACCTGGACATGAACGCTTCTTCCTGGTTCTTTCCACAAGGTAAACTCCATCTTTGGCACCCACCCCATACCTGTCAGCACCCTTCAGGTCTAAGCCAAGAGAACGTGGACAAGCCCCTTCATGTAGGTTTGGCTTTTCAGTTACGGGTTCACAGCCAGCAATCACACTGAAGCTCAGGCCTCTGCCATCAGACTCCTGGATGTGAAGGCAAACTCTGCTTTTTACCAGTTGTCTAATGAGGACTAAGAATCAACACACAGACTAAGAAATAACACACAGAAAGCATTTACTCAATATCAGGATATACTGCACAAATAAACGTGAACATCACCAGTAGGCCTGGATCCCAGCCCCTCAGGAGGGTGAGACTGGTGGGCCTTGTAAATTTAAGGTTATCCCAGGTAACACGGTGACACTGCCTCAAGAATAAAAGGTAAAAAAAGAAGCTGGGTGGGGTTGACTCACACCTTTAATCTCAGCACTCAGGAGGCAGATCTCTAATTCTGAGGCTGGCCCGGTCTTCAGATCTTCAGAGCAAGTTCCAGGATACCAGGCATACACAGAGATACCCTGCCTCAAAAATAAAAATAAATAATAGAATAGAAAGAAAGAAAGAAAGAAAGAAAGAAAGAAAGAAAGGGAAGAAAGAAAGAAAGAAAGAAAGAAAGAAAGAAAGAAAGAAAGAAAGAAAGAAAGAAAAAGAAAAGAAATAACAAGGACTGGGGATATGTTGGTTATAGGGTGCTTGTCTAGCCTATACAAGGCTCAAGGTTCAATCTTCACTACCACAGACACAAATATGCATATACATATTTATTCCTATGTAGACTATTCCTGTTTATTCTGTAGATGTTATCTCCTATTCAAATGAGTATGGCTCAACTTTTAGGTCATTGCAACTGTTCCAGTAATCTGAACTCACTCACAAGAAATGCATACCAGGAGTATGTATGTCACAGCAGCTAACCAGAGTTCGGTGTGGAGGTGGAGGTCTTTCCTTCAGAAGGTTTCCCAGATGCGCTGTGGGTGATTGCTTTCTCACGAACAGCCTGCATTTGATGTAGCTCCTCTCTTTGCAGAAAGGGGATCTTTTTAGGTTTCTCCAAGGAATGGAAATGTCTTTATTTACTTATCTACCTAGATGTAGATTAAAGAGATTTATTCCATTTACATATGCTGCACTGGGGCTCAAACCCAGAACTTTGCCCCTTCTAGGGTGATGCTGGTCCATCAAGCCACACCCCCAACTCTCATGAGGTTGATCATGAAGATTGATGCATGCTATTGTGGCAGCTGAAGTGCTGAGTTGTGCAACCTGCAGGCTGTAGACACCAAGGAGAGCCCATGGTGTCAGTTCTAACCCATATGCAAGAAAGCACAGACACTCCCTTTAACTTAGCTCTGTACTGTTCTTCATCTGGACGAGCCCATCCACAGGTAGGAAGGCATTTGATTAATTTGATGCTAATTTCATTTAGAAATGCTCTCACAGATATACCCAGATGTTTGACACCCTGTAGTCCAGTTAAAGTTGCAACACACACACACACACACACACACACACACACACTCTCTCTCTCTCTCTCTCTCTCTCTCTCTCACACACACACACACACACACACACACACACACACATTCATGCACATTGGAATGGAAAAACCACATCCTTTGTCTTTCAAAACGTCTACTCAGTGAGGGCACATGGGATGAGGGGTAGGACGGGGAGCAGGGGAGCATCAGTAACCATCCTGGCATTGCTGAGGTCAAATAATTATAAGAATGAGGACTTAAATATCAAAAATAAGCACATGCTTCTTTTATTTTTTTAAATTATCATATTTTTTGGTTTGTTTGTTTTTTGAGACAGGGTTTCTCTGTATAGCCCTGGCTGTCCTTTATAGACCAGGCTGGTCTATAAAGAAAAACTCAGAAATTCACCTGCCTCTGCCTCCCGAGTGCTGGTATTAATCTCCCTCTTTTTATAAGGATGCCAGTCCAGTTGGATTAGGGCCTTAACCTTTATACCCCACAGCATAACATTTTTATTGATTTTCTGGGAATTTCACATCATGCACCCGATCACATTCATTTCTCAGTCCTTCCACGTCTGTCTACCCATTCATGTGACCCTCCCCCCAAAAAGAGTAAAAATAAAAATAAGAAAAAATAGGAAAACAAACAAACAAACAAACAAACCCAAGTCCAGTTGTGTCATCTATATACTCACTGGAGCATGGTCAAATTTCCAGTAACCTGCCCCTTAAATAGAAGGGAGTCCTTCCTCTCCTACATCCCTGCCAGAAGCCATCAATTGTGGAGAGCCACATGTCAATATCTCCATTACACTTTTTAAGAGCTCTCTTTGATGGCTTCCTGGCTAGGCTGCTACTTTTTTGGTGTTGGGGGTTGTCACAGAAGCCTTCCAACGTCCCTCCCTCTCAACCATGTGTCTGTAGTCAGCAGTGTCACAGCAAATGTAGTTTCCTTGCTTTTCACAGCCAGCAGAAGTGTAGATCACCTCTACAAGGTTTCTGGCACAGACCATGAACACTGTCCCCATGGGCCCAGACATAGTGGGGCCATAGCCCTAGGCAGCAGCGTGAGCCTGGACATTACCATGGTCTCAGGTGGCAGTGTAGGCCACCTGAGTCACTATGGCCCTTGGCTGCCGTACAGCCCCCAGGGCCTTATTTTATGTGTATGGATTTGGCTTTTTTGTTTGTTTGTTGGTTAGTTGGTTGTTGTTTTTCAAGACAGGGTTTCACTGTGTAGCCCTGGCTTTCCTGGTCACTCTGTAGACCAGGTTGGTCTTGAACTCACAGAGATCCACTTGCCTCTGCCTCCCAAATGCTGGGATCAAAGGCATGCACCACCACTGCCCCTCTATGTATATGGATGTTTTGCCTGCATGTATGTCTCTGTACCACATGCATGTGGTACCTGAGCAGGCCAGAAGAGGGCTTCAGAATCTCTGGAGTTGGAGTTACAGAGTGTTATGAGCTGCCATGTGGGTGCTGGGAATTGAACTCTGGTCCTCTGCCTAAGCAACAAGTGGTTTTAAGATTAAACCATCTCAGCCGGGCGTGGTGGCGCACGCCTTTAATCCCAGCACTCGGGAGGCAGAGGCAGGCGGATTTCTGAGTTCGAGGCCAGCCTGGTCTACAAAGTGAGTGCCAGGACAGCCAGGGCTACACAGAGAAACCCTGTCTCGAAAAACCAAAAAAAAAAAAAAAAAAGATTAAACCATCTCAGCTGGGCGTGGTGGCGCACGCCTTTAATCCCAGCACTCGGGAGGCAGAGGCAGGCAGATTTCTGAGTTCGAGCCCAGTCTGGTCTACAGAGTGAGTTTCAGGACAGCCAACACTGCACAGAGAAACCCTGTCTCAACAAAACAAAAGATTAAACCATCTCTCAGCCCTAGGGTTTCTCCTTAATCTAAAAAGGCCCTATCTCCAAATATACCCCACTGGGCATTAGGACTTCAGGAACTGGGGGTGGGTGTAGATGCTAACAGTTCCATAAATGACTATAAACATTCCTTTTCTTTCCTATGGAACCAAAAGGTTTAGAGCCATGGCTCATCATAGGGGTGAGATACTCAAGGATATCATCATTGTAAGATGCAATTGGATGTCATCACCCTGCCTAGTACCATCAACTTTTTCCTGAAACATTAAGAGCCTGTTCATAGTATATTTGATTGCTTACAAAGAAGACTTGAAAAATTAACTTATTCAGGTTCATTGTCTGAGCCCTGGTGGGGCAGGCAGTAAGCCGAACAATGTAACACAGATGTCGCAATTTTATAGGCATGTTGAGACACAAGTACACACAACCTGTAATCCAAAGCATATAAAATGGTAAGTGATAAATGAATGGAAGAAGTAATAGAATATGCCATAGAAAGAGAAATAAATCGTGGAATTAGTCATACTAACCATTCTTTATTGAGCATTTGCCATGTTTGATTTAACTGTGAGTCTCCATTATTATTATTGTTATTATTATTATTTTTTTTTTTTTTGAGACAGGGTTTCTCTGTGCAGCTCTGGCTGTCCTAGAACTCACTCTGTAGACCAGGCTGGCCTCAAACTCACAGAGATCTGCTTGCCTCTGCCTCCAGAGTGGTGGAATTAAAGGTGTCTACCGCCATCTGACTGAGTCTCCAATTTTAAGCTATTACAGTATAAGACTGTGACCTACCTGGGTCCTTCCTCTCTGTGGGCACTGTGATGCTGCTGGCCCAGCACTTTTGTCCCCAGAACTCTTCAGGTGTGTTACAGCAGTGGAGGCAGCTTATCTGGAGTCCTTGGGGCAGGCAGTTCCAGCTTGGAGGCTGTGTATCAGTGGGAAGTGTGTTGAGGACTTTCTCACATGCAAAGATGATTAAAACATGTATCCTCTCCTCAAGAAACTCATAGACAAATACATGAAAGGTGAGCCAACAGAATAAACTACTCCCTAGATAAGTTTTACTCTGCTGCTTCCTGAGCACAGAATCAAAGGTGTGTCTTCATCTATGTTTGGAAACAGAGCCAACATCTGGCCACAGCAGCTCCACCTACATCTTGAAGAACTCTTGACTTCCCACAGTGACTTGTGTGGTGGGAAGTTGCCAGAGAAAAGAGGGAGGGAAGAAAAGCTGGGTTATATCTCTTAGGTATGAAGTGGCCCTTGATAGGGAATTCCATGTTGCAGTTCAGGTGTAAGAACCATCCAACCCCAACCGACTTGGAGACAAAGGGACTTGTGGAGCCTGTTAGTAATGTGGGCAACTAGAGGGCTCTTAAGCTGAGCATGGTAGCACACACTTTGGAAGCAGAGGCAGGTGGAGCTCTGTGAGTTCCAGGCCAGCTTGGTTTACAAAGCAAGTTCCAGGACAGCCAGGGCTACAGGCTAGGTGAGCCCCTATCCTCACCCAACTAGATGGAGGGTGAAGAAATCCCTTGCTCTTCAGTGTCATCTGTGGCCACTCAGAGGAGGTCCTAACAGGGCAGAGGCAGTGAGAACCCTGATGTTCTGGGGTACATACAAAGTGACACATTTGGGGATTACGTACGAAAGGCTCTTGTAGGAGCGGATCAGGAGGAGAGACTTGAGAATCATGGAGATATTCTGAGAGTATTTAAAACAGTGCTGAATCCCTGAATCCACTATGGAGGGCTTGCAGCACATGCAGATGCAGATGCATGCCATCTTACTGACTTCTCCGGTAACCAGGCAGGCAGTGGTGGAAGCAGAAGCTTGGGCTCTGACCACGGGCTGGTCTGATCCTGCAGACTCTCCTGGACTGAGGTGACCTGCTAACAGATCAGTGTCTTCCCACCACACCAGCCAGTGCTGGCAGCAGGACTATGAACATTTGGGGGGAGAAACAAGCATTTGTTTTGGAGTATTTTTCCACTGCTTTCCAGTGGCCTCGGAGTGGATGCGGGGTTTGTATGCACACATGTGTCGCGGTCACAGGACTGCTTCCTGGACTGCAAGGCTCAGGAGCTCAGTGGCAGCTCCGGGCAGGAGAAACAGCCAGGCTGGACTAGGGAGCCTCTGGTGGGAGGGGAAGTGCCATTGTGACCTACCCAGGTCCCTCCCCTCCGCGGGCACTGTGATGCTGCAGGGCAACTGCTGGCCCAGCATGTCTGTCTCAGGCCCCCTCCCTCGCAGTGTGTCACAACTGCGGAGGCGGCCGTATCTGGAGCAGTTGGGGTGGGCAGGCCCAGCTGGGAGGCGAGCGGGCGAAGAGAGCGGCCACGATGGTGAGACTTCCCCGCCGGGGCTGGCCAGGGACACGCGCAGGTGCCCGGGAGAGAGCTGCGGGGCCACGGGGTACCTGTGGGGTGGCTTTGGATCTACTGGGCTCCAAGTCTCCTGGAGGGTCTGTGGGTCAGTTCAGGGTCAAGGGTCTTGTTTCCTAGGGGTGGGAAACATCTAGTTGTCAGGTACCTTATATTTTGTGGAGAATGTAGAGAGCAGGAGCTATTGGATCCTTAAAGGGACCTAAGACCGTGCACTCGCTAAAGAGAGGAGGGCGAACCTGGAGAGCTCGGTGGAGAGATACGTTAGAATCTGGGGAATAGCCACTCGTGGACCAGAGTGAGAAGAAATGGGATGCTGAGGGATTCTGGACAGGTGGTCTGGATCTGGGTGGGCGGGGGGTGGGGTGGGTAGGTGGGTAGTCTCCAAACCTAATCAAAAGTGGCACGTTCCCGGGGTCATTCTCCACCCTCATTACCCGGCCATCGGCTATCGGCTTGGGTTTAGGGCAACTTCAATTCGAGCTGGGTGTTGTGGACCCAAGAAGTTTCCCAGGTGCTTGTCACCAGTGCTGGCTCTTCGGCCATCGGCTTGGGTTTGGGGCACCCTCAGTTCCAGCTGGGTCCAAACCAGCTTCGCAGGCGCCTGGCGCTGGAGTAGGCTCCTCAAAAGACTTTGGGACTCAGAAGTTTGGGACCCAGAGTCCAGGGGACCTAAGCCATTTAATTTTATTTTCTATCCTGGCTTCGAGGCAGCAACTCTCTTCTTCATTAGTTGCTGTCTCCACTAGCGGCTGCTACCTTCACAGCCCCTCAGAGCGAGCTTTACAGCATCTCTGCCAAAGCCCCTGGGAAGCTCCCCTGCGGGGGACTAACGTTGGCCTCAATCATTGCTCTCCCGCTCCCCGCTCTCCGGACGCCAGGAAGCCCTGGTGTGTCCGCAGTGAAGTGGGACGGAAAGGTTAGAGTGGAGGGGGGCGGGCAGGATAAGAGTATCTCACAGACCAAGGTCAGGTTCTCTGAGCCACTTGCTCTGGTGTCAGTGACAGAACAGCCAGGCCAGAACCTTCCTTCTCTCCCCACCTCTTTTCTCCCTCCCCCATCCCCTCCGCCCTCCTCTTTTCCCCTCCTCCTGCCACCCCTCCTCCTCCCCTCTGGCTGTTCTTTTGGGAGATTGCCCAAGACTTTCTGGCGCTGGCTCTCCTGTCAGCCCTACCTCTAAGCCTATCCTATCACTCGCCAAGTATGCTCCCAGAACCTGGGATCTTGAAGAATTTGGCAACTCAGGAGAGAGTGACCAGAGGAAACCACTTGTGCTCAGGTGTGGGATCGTAGGAGGAGTTCAGATTTGGGCACTTGGCAATGTGGCTAGCACTTCGGGAAGGTCATCAAACTTCTCTGGGCTGGCTTTTCACATCTACAAAACGAGGGGGGCTTACTTCAAACTTCCAAGGCTCTACATAGATTTTATTATCTTTAGGCTTTTTGTTATAGAGTGATATAAATATGTATTTAAATATATAGGAATTATATACCTACACACATATATGCAGAGTAGAATGAGCATTACCCTTCCAGCTTCATCAACCGACTTCACTTCCTTGCCATGATCAATCATTAGTTTTTTGTTTAAAGGCAGGTACTCACTGGGTATCACTGCTGAGCTAGAACTCATGTTGCAGACTAGGCTGGCCTCCAGCTCGCAGAGATCCTCCTGCCTCAGCCTCCTATGTGCTGGGATTAAAGACATGCACTATCACATCCAGGAAAAGGAATTCAAAGTTTTATTTAGTGTGTGTTCATGTGAGGGCATTTGTATGTTGATGTACATGTGTGTGTGTGTGTGTGTTTATGTGCATGCATGTGTGTGTTGTGTGCATGTGTGTGTGTGTTCATGTGTGTGCATGTGTGTGTTGATGTGCATGTGTGTGCATGTGTGTGTTGATGTGCATGTGTGTTTGCACACAGGTCTTTGGGCATCAGTGTTCTCCTTACATTGTGGAATCTGGTAACCAAACTCCAGTCACTCAGCTTGCTTAGCAAGTGCTTTCACCCGCTGAACGAACCATCTCTTTGGTCTCAATTATTATTAGACTTGCTTTGTTTGTTGGCCACATACCATAGAATGGATTTTTAACATTTACAGTACCCAGTGCACAGCTATTGCTTTAAAAGTTCCAAAGCACTCTCTCACTTCTACACTCAACTCTGATTCAAGTGTCCACAGACTCAGAGTGGAATTCGTGGAGAATGAGAAAAAGATCCTAATACAGCCCCTGGGCAAATGCCTCTGTGTTCTGAGTATACCGGGAAATGACCAAACAGCGAGGCTTAAGAGGTTTTTGAAAATGGTCAAATATCTTGAAAAGAGCCCATTTTTGTATCGCGAAGCCCTGAATTTCATGTACTGATAACAGTCTTTGTATTGTTTTGATAGGCAACATTTCCCATTCGTGGAAACTCTTAGTGATTTTTTTTCTTTTTACCTTCTTCTTTCCTTCCCTCTTTATTTTTTACTTTGACATGGGTCTTATTCCGTTGCCCAGGCTTCCTGCCCCCCTTTTAAAGACTTATTTATTTTTTTATGTATATGAGTACACTGTAGCTGTACAGATGATGGTTGTGCACCTTCATGTGGTTGTTGGGAATTAAATGTTTTTTAGGACCTCTGCTCACTCTGGTCAATCCTCCTTGCTCCTCCCGCCCAAAGATTTTTATTATTATACATCAGTACACTGTAGCTGACCCCAGATGCACCAGAAGAGGGCATCAGTTCTCATTACGGGTTGCTGAGATTTGAACTCAGGACTTTGGGAAGAGCAGTGCTCTTACCCACTGAGCCATCTCACCAGCCTGCCCAGGCTTCCCTTAAACTTGTGCTTTTTAACCCCTCAGCTTTCTGAGCAGATGGGAGACTCAATATTTTTCTTCTTTTCTTTTTACAGTGGGGGTGGGGTAGAATCCTGGGGCCCAGCCTTGCATGCTTGGCAACTGCACTACCTTTGAGCCACATCCCCAGACCCCGACTCTTTCCTGAAAGACTAGAATGATCAGTTTGTAAACCTTGGTCTCTAGAATCCCGCTCTTCCAGGTGTCTTCACTTCCCTCCAGCGGGTCAAGTTCCTGGCAGCTGGCCTGGCCTCCCTTGTCCCTTCTTTCTACACGGGTCCGAGTCGGGAGTTAGGCAGAATCAGCTTTGTCATTTTGACTTTCTTGTGGGGTAAGAAACATGTAACTAGTCCCCATGCATATTTCCAGGGAGGTCATTGTCCAGTCACAAGGCAGGTGGGCACATTTCTTGTGATTTGCTGGCTTTCTTCCCGTATCAGATGGGATGCATGTTATTCCATCCACCAATTCCTTTGAGTAGTTCCACATTGGATACTCAAATTACACACCTGGTAAGATTTGACTCTTCAAAGCAAAGCCTCCCTTCTTAACCGTCAGATCAGCAGGACAATCCCATCCCCCAAGCTGCCCATCTGCTATCTGTGTTCTTCCAGCAAGCAGCCCCTGAGAATGTGATGATGATACTTAGTTTGGGGGAAAAGTATACGAAGGTTCCTGGCCAGGTCCCCTAAGCTGAATCCACGTCAATGGAGCAGAAACCAGAGAGGTTTTATAAAGGACACGTGGAGATGGGGAGACACCTTTGAGTGAAATATCGTCATGCCAGTCCTTAGCTTTGAGGAACACTGGCTGCGTCAGATGGACATTGACAACAAATGGTGACAGATATCATGTACACTTGCAAACACTGGCGGTTAGAGGGAGAAGAGTGTGTGTGGGGAGAGGGCTAGAGTCACTGGCCTGTCTGGTGTCCCCTGGCATCACTCAGCTGTACCATGTGACTGTGCTGTACAGAGTACATAGATGGCCATTGTGGCCCCGAGCACTGTGACAGCTATCAGTCCCTTCCCAGAAGCTTTCTCTCTGCTGGATACTTGGGGAACTGCTTCTGAATGATGGGTCCTTGGTTAAAGCGGTGTGGTGAAGCTGTTGAGTTGATAGGAATCAGCTGAGGGAGGGGTGGGGGGCATTATGCTATTTTCAAGTGTTTGCTGACTGTCATCCTTGGTGAGGGGGGCTGCTAGGTGCCCTTGCAAAGGATGAAAGTTAATAACTTTGAGGAAGAAATGGCTGGGAGCCAGGTTGGTGATAGGGAGAGTGGGAGGATGTGGTATCGTTTGAGGAAGGAAGTGGACCAACTGTTCACTTTTTTCTTGGGTTACTTGGGGAGCTGACAGTGATGTGGCCTCTGTGGTAGGCATTTCCTCTGTCTCCTGCAGGACCTTGAAAAAGTGCAGTAGGCAATGTGTGCATCACACCAGAACCTGACCTAGCCTGTCCTGTCTCACGCCAGCTGGAGTCCAAGGGCCTTTGATGCCACAGGGCCTCTTGTGCCAGAATCTGCATCCCAAGCACCCCTACTGCTTGTCTCTCATCAGCACCATTGCTGCCTATATTATCCGAGCTCCTCCCCTGAGCTGCCTTCTCCCACTGATGTTCATTTAGATCAGCTCAATTCTGGCTGTTGCTCATCTGCTAGCTTTTCTTCTCTCTTGTCAGTGATCCCAAACACACGCTAATTGAAGGGTCTGGGCAGAGATAACTCCATCTTTGATGAGTCATGTTTGTTCTTTCTTTAATTATCCCTCGGAACACTCTACTTGCCAGCTTTGTGACCGAGGTCCTAAAATATATGTGCTTTTCCCCTTCAGTCCAACATTAGAATTAGCACAGCATTATTTCCAATGCTGTTTGAAGAGGCTTCTCGAGAGTGTCTGCACAGCAGCTGAGCACAGGTGGCCAGGACACAATGGACCTGTCCCAGTCCTTCACACGCTTCCTGATCCTGGCCCTGGTCACGGACTTCCCGAGAGAAATATTCCACTCTTAATTTTTACGAAACCTTGAGCTGACTTTGTTTTCTTCTCTTCAACACAGGGTTTCTCTGTGTAACCCTTGACTGTCCTGGAACTCACCCCGTAGACCAGGCCGGTCTTGAACTCAGAGGTCTGCTTACCTCTACCTCCAGAGTGCTGTGTTCAAAGGTTTGAGCCACCAAGGCCCACTCAGACCAGCGGCTTAAACATGGTTGCATTTGCTCTACCACTGAGCTGTGTCACTGGCTTTGAAATGATGTTGAAAGATTCACAGCATCCTTCCCCCCGAGGAGAATGTGTAGCTTATTTTAGTCCTTCTGAGAGCAGAGCCAACAGGATTGACGATACTAAAACGAGGAAACATATTCAACAGGATCCACACAAGGGTTTCTTGTAGTAGACTCTGAAAGACCGTGGAGCTCTAGAACATTTTCTGTGACTGATCTACTTTCTATGGAGGATGGGCAGAGGGGACTCGGCTGTCCCACCAGCCCTGCCCTTTATGAACTCATGCTCCATATAAACTGGCAGTTGTGGGACATGTCCTAAATTCTCCTGTTCATATTCCTAATCATACCTAAGCATCCCCCAGACCTGTCTAAATTCATCAGGAGGCTGTCTGTATTCCTCCAGTGGACCGAGCCAGCAGTGTGAACTCCTTCCTTAACTCCCATGAGCTACATCTATGTGTCCTTAGGCTCTGCCTGCTCTCCATGTTAGACAGGCTGGAAACCCACAGAGGGCTCCTGCTCCACTCATCACTGCTATGTCCAAGCACTGTGGCGTTTAGTCTCTAAACCAGGGAAAGACAGATACTTGAAGAAGCAGCCAGCATGGCTGAGCGCTTGTGTGATAAACCAAGAGACCATTAGGAGCTAACACAGCAGGGACCCCGGGCTGGTCTGTGGTTATCCTTACTTCCTGCCAGTAGGGAGTGGCATGTAACTGGAATGCTGCCAACCCAATAGGTGCCAGCGCACTGCCATTTAGCGCTTTCCTGAACGTGACAGTGCGCATCACACTGGGGTGAACCTTTGTAGGTATTCTGGCATGTGAGGTTATTGAGGCATGCCACACCCTGGGCTGTTGAGTTCGGGGGGCTCTGGCAGTATGCAGAGCCTTCTCTTGCAGGGACCCAGAAGAAGAGAGCTGCAGAGGCGCTGATTCAAAATAGAATCAGGAGGAGGAGGGGACCAGGAGATCTGGCTACCAAGGGGGAACCTGAGATATGAATTTGGAGGAACATCAGACTGAAATATCCCTGCTGACTTAGCTCACCTTTGCCCCCATCTCTGGCTGCTCAGCTTATCCCGAGGAACAGCCTCCTGGTAGTGGAAGATGACTCATTTTTAAAGAGATTGGGTCCCTGATTCTCTCCCAGCGTTTCTGTATACAGAGAATATACAGTATTTGGAATTTGGCACGGCGAGCTTAGTTTTGATGTCCACAACCAGGCTTGTATTGAGGTAGATGCAGCCATACCCCAAGGCACTGGAAATTGACAGCAAGAGTGAGGTGGAGGTTTTAGGGTGCAAAAGACAGAGAGAGCTCAGGCTGGATTCACAAGCCCCAGGTTCTGGTCCAGGCTTTTGTGCTGCGCTGTTGTGAATCTTCAGGTTAGCCTTTACATCTTTGTGCCTCCGTTTTATCTCCCAGGGATGGGGAAGGAATCACATGGTGATTCATAGCAGATGGGTGACCTTTCATGGGTGTGATGTTTAGCCTCCCTAGGATTCCATGCTGCTCTCCCATGCTCATCTGTAGAGTGGGAAGAAAAGTGGCTGGGCAGACAGTGTAAAGAGGGCCACTTGCTGCCTGTGCCAGCTTCTGCTGGGGTATCATCCTGAGGTTACCTAGTTATGATGTGAAAGGTGGATTTTGGGTTGGTTTCAGAGGTTTCAGTGTGTGCGTGGTTGTCTCTGGTGGTCCTTGGCCTGAGGTGAAGGGGCACAGGGTAGAAGCAAGTGATAAACCACGTACTTGGTGGCTAAGGAGCGAAAGAGAAACTGAGGGAGAAACTGGGGTTCCACAGTCCCATGAGGGCATGCCCCTGAGAACCCAATCACATACTGCTGGGCTCCACCTCTTAGGCTCCCCTACTTCTTAATAGTGCCAGAGTCTGTGGGTCAGGCCTTTAAACAGGGGTGACTATGGAAGACATTCCAGGTCCAAACAAACTATAGGACCCTCTCATGAGCCAAGTACCCCATGGAGTCCTGAGGATGTTCATAGACCACAGGGTTCCAAGACATTTCCTGTAAGTTGTAATCTCACTTACATCTGAACTCTACCCTTTGGACCCCACAACCCCTTGCCCCGCTTTGGTCTGAACTTCCGGTGCCTCAGGAGCGGCTGCATCTAGCGCACTGCAGCCCCAGTGCGAGCTTGCTGCACAAGATTCCAAACAGGAAAACAGAGATCAAGCCCAGAACCTTGTGTGTGGTAGGCAAGCTCTCTTTATGTAACTATGAAACTTTTGCTTGCCCACCCTGTGAGCAAAAGAGCTCTCTGGGATGTTGCTCTGTGTTGGAGTCAGAAGGACACCTCGAGTGGGGAACAAATGAGGTTTTCTCAAGATGTCTTCTTTTTTGGTTTTTACTCGGTAACGATATTTATTCATTAATAAAATTGAGGAGGGCATCAAAGAAACCAGAAACACGGCATCACATGTTGGTGGTTGCAGCTCCCTTCTCTCCTCTGCGCGTCTTCTGGTGCTTTATTATTATATTATTATTATTTTTATTTTTTGTTTTCCTGCAAAAGCCCTCCATCCTCCCTGGAAAGGCCTAGAATGTTCCAGAAGGAAAGTCAGCTGACTGGAAACCAGGCAGCACCCTCAATAAGCTGTGGTGGTGGTTGGCATACGATGGTGGTACAAGGGGACAAATCTCAGAAAGCTGAAGATTAGGACCACTGATGATACTGTCATATGGAAGAGGAAGAAGAGGGGGAGGGGAAGGGGGAGGGGGAGGGGAGGGGGAGGGGGAGGGGGAGGAGATGATCTAGGATCAGGTTCTGTGTGGGCCTGTCCCCTGCTCCCGCAGTGTTGGTGCCTTCCTGAGAGGCTTCAGGTTCTTGCTGAGTGTGTGGTGTAGTTTTGTGTCAGTCATGACACGCTCAGTGTGCTTGGTTGGTATAGGATGTGCTTTCCTTAGTCCCGAGTGAAGTCCTAAGACAGAAATAGCAAAGAGCTCCGCAACAAAGGGAGGAAGAATGGGAGCCTGTGCGCTCAGACTCTGGGAGCAGGTGGAGGAGAAGCTCCAAGATCGCCGTCAAGGTGACTATGGTAAAGTCAGTAGCGATCATGGCTCAATGGTCACTTTCAGATGAAGAGAGGCAAAGTGACTCAGCCAAGTGCAAACAACTCAGCAAATACAGTTGGTTAGCTGTGACCCCTGACCTGAGTGTGGGCAATGCCTTGGTGGGTGTTAGGAAGCACTGCTGGGCTGCAGCCTGCAGCACTGGGCTCCGAGGATTGACGACTTTGAACATCTTCACACTTCCTGGGGCAAGCAAGGGCTAGCAGGGTGATGGGCTTGTGGAAGAAGATTAGGACCAAACTAGCGAGCAACAGGTCCTGAAATCTCTGGCCCTTGGAGACAGTGAGGGCATCTGCTCTGCCTTTATGTCCAGAGAGGCTTCTAAGTTCCCAGGAGTCTGAACATTGATGCGGACATGGCTTGTTTCCATGACCAGCCATGCTCTCCAGAGGCTCAGCCTCCTGGCTTGGGTTACCCAGAGCTGGAAAGTGTCACATCAGGTCATGGATAAGAATAGAAACCTACAGACTAGGCACATGTTCCCCTGCTGGGTCCTGGCAGGTATCACAGTACACGGTCACCCCATGTTGGCCACTGCTTCCCCACGGGCTGGGAATGGGTGAAGGGCAAGTCTGTGTTTCCCAGGAAATCTTCTTGGAAGGAAACTGAACACACACACACACACACACACACACACACACACCTTATTTTTAGGTGATAATACTAGGATCGATTAGACAGTTGAGGCTTCAAATCAGAGTGATAGTGATAGAGGCACTTAGGAGGTGAGTTTTTCTTACCACTTGGCCTGACCTAAGCCCATTTTCATTTGGCTCTTGTACTGGCTATTTTTGTGTCAACTTGACACAGCTGGAGTTATCACAGAGACAGGCGCTTCAGTTGAGGAAATGCCTCCGTGAGATCCAACTGTAAGGCATTTTCTCCATTAGTGATCAAGGGGGAAAGGCCCCTTGTGGGTGGGACCATCTCTGGGCTGGTAGTCTTGGGTTCTATAAGAGAGTAGGCTGAGGAAGCCAGGCGAGGCAAGCCAGTAAAGAACATCCCTCCATGGCCTCTGCATCAGCTCCTGCTTTCTGACCTGCTTGAGTTCCAGTCCTGACTTCCTTGGGTGATGAACAGTAGTATGGAAGTGTAAGCTGAATAAACCCTTTCCTCCCCAACTTGCTTCTTGGTCATGATGTTTGTGCAGGAATAGAAACCCTGACTAAGACAGCTCTGAAAATGTTTCTAATTGCTCAGCATGCAGGAAGAGCCTAACTTGACCTTGATGATATATTTCTGCATTTGTAGTCATAACACTGACTGTGCATATGATGGGTGCCCTGTGATAGTCTGAGGCTCTGTGTACACACACACACATATGTGCTGTCTTTACGTCTCTGTGTAGGTTAGTGTGAGGTTGAAATTAGTTCTGCTGTCTTTTTCTTCATCAGCACCAGGGATGAAGGAATAGCCTTGGAGAGCCAGCTGTAAAACAGGCAAGACACGGAACAACTGACTTCTTTAGCAGTGCCAGGCACCTGGAACCCCAGGCACCTCCTGTTTGTGGGGTGATGTACCCTGATGTAGGGTTGAGCACCCTGCACATTGGATGTGAGGAAGAGACAGGCCTGAGTCTGTAGCCAGGATCTTGTGTTCTCTGACCTTGACGTGCCCTGTTTCCACAGAGGGAATGCATATCGGTCCATGTGGGTCAAGCTGGAGTTCAGATTGGCAATGCCTGCTGGGAGCTCTTCTGCTTGGAGCACGGCATCCAGGCGGATGGAACCTTCGGCACTCAGGCCAGCAAGATCAACGATGACGACTCCTTTACCACCTTCTTCAGTGAGACTGGCAATGGGAAGCACGTGCCCCGGGCTGTCATGGTGGACCTGGAGCCTACTGTAGTAGGTGAGAACTGGCCAAAAGAGCTCTCTGCTGGAGACAGCAAAGTGCAGGGTCTTTGGCTTCTGAGAGCGAGATGAGCTGGGAGGTATGAGTGAGCCAACTCCTCCTCCGTGAGTGAGACCTCTCTTAGCTCCTTGGGGAGCTAGTGTTAGGGGTCAAAAGGGTCTCTGCTGGTTTGTGCAGAACCAAGTGCTCCCTAAGCCTGCTGAGACAGAAGTGACCAATGACATTGTTACTGATAGTAGGGAGCTTAAAACACAAACAGTTTTTGAAACAAATAGAAACCTCGCAAACAGCCCATTTCCTCACGTATAGGTTTCTGGTTCTGTGAGGGGCCTGCCATCTGACCTCATGGGTATGGCGTAACTCTGCAGCACTTTATGTCACAGGAAAACACACAGACTATCCGGATTCTGGCTTTCTCAGGACTGGGTTCCCCATGCTCTTTGGAGGACCCCATCCAGGTGGAGGGAAGGAAAAGAAAATGGCTTTGGTGTGGTATCTGCTCCTTCATGTCTCTTCCACAATAGCTTGGCTCAGGGTCCCAGGTGTGGCCAGTACCCTTATTACCCAGAATCCCTCAGTCATATACAGACTTGTTCAGGGGTGGGCTGGCCTCATTCCAGGGGTGTCTCAGACTCAGATGAGAAGGATAGGATGTCTCTCCTGGAAACCAGGATCTGAGGGTCCCCATCTCTTGACAGATGAGGTGCGGGCAGGAACCTACCGCCAGCTCTTCCATCCTGAGCAGCTGATCACAGGCAAGGAGGATGCAGCTAACAATTACGCCCGCGGGCACTATACGGTGGGCAAGGAGAGTATCGACCTGGTGCTGGATCGAATCCGTAAACTGGTAAGCTCGGTGGGGCAAGTCTGGTCAGACATGGTCTGGTCTCAGGTGAGATGGTAGAGTGAGACATCAGCATCTGGTTTTGGGTATAGCACCTAGAGCTCACTGGTCCTAAAGATGCTAAAGATGATGTTTGTTTGGTTTTTTATTTTTGGTGCTGAGGTTCAAATCTAGGGCCTTATCATGTCAGGCACATGTTATACTGCTCTCTGTCCCCCTACTCCTCTGTTCATGTCTCAGAAGGAACATTCACAGGGACAGTTTACCCCCCAGGCCTGGGCATCCTGCCCTGCCCTGTAGCCTGATTTCTTGCCAGTCTATGGTGGTATCCTGGGAAGATTTCAGCCGTATGTGAGGTTGAAGTTAGGAACAAAGGTGAGTAAAGCTTTCATGGGAAAGACGTGAGGAAGAGATTTGAACACTTGTAACTGAGTACTTACATATACGTTATAAGTTCCAATTACACACCTTTGTTTACTCTCTAACACAGGGAGATCTTACCTTTGTAATTGATGGACACAGGAGTTGAGGGCCGGGGTAGCTTGGTGTCTTAACTTGGGTTACATGCTAGAGAGCACAGAGCTAGGATCCGAATACGTTGGCTTGACTACAAAGCTGTGCTGTGGGTTACATCACTGTGTCTTTTTAAAGCTCTCATTTCTGGGTGTTGGGAAAGAAAAATTGGCAGACTTGTGGTGCCCAAAAGTCTAGAACTACTGGATTGCATGGTCATAGCTCACAGCCTCTGGGAAAATTTTGTGAGTCTAAGAATATTAAAAAAATCTTAAAAGAAAAAAATGCAGAAAACAAAAAAACAAAACCAGAGTTCTGTTTACATTTCTTTTTTTTTTTTTTTCTCTTTCTGTTTACATTTCTATGACCGGTTCCCTGCGCCCTTTCCAAGGTTGAGATGTGCAGGTTGACATCCATGCCCATAAAATCATATGACAAGGACAGGGTAGCAGCCAGGTTTGAGCTCTCAGAAGGCAAGGTCACTGCCGCGGCAACTCTGAGACTTCCTACTCCTGGGTCAGCCAGCTCGGAGGCCAAGCCTTTCATGTACATACGCATGTGTTGTTTGTCCGTTTGGGTGTTAACCACTTCTCCCAAGATCAAAACAACCTTTTCTTGTGTTTTATTCCCTATGGGCTAATACGATTTCTCTGACATAAAAATACTGAGGATGGACTTATGGCAGACAGTAGGGGGTTTGTCTGGACTTCTTCATTTGGTGTGTGTGTGTTCAAGACTCTTCCCAATTTCTCCTTGTTTCTGCCTCTCTCCAGACTGATGCCTGCTCCGGCTTGCAGGGCTTCCTCATCTTCCACAGTTTTGGTGGGGGCACAGGATCTGGCTTTACTTCTCTGCTGATGGAGCGCCTTTCCCTTGACTACGGCAAGAAGTCCAAGCTGGAATTTGCCATCTACCCAGCCCCCCAGGTCTCCACAGCAGTGGTGGAGCCTTACAACTCCATCCTGACCACCCACACCACCCTGGAACATTCCGACTGTGCTTTCATGGTGGATAACGAAGCCATTTACGACATATGCCGCAGGAATCTGGATATTGAACGCCCCACCTATACCAACCTCAACCGCCTCATCAGCCAGATTGTGTCCTCCATCACTGCCTCTCTCCGCTTTGATGGCGCCCTCAATGTGGACCTCACAGAGTTCCAGACCAACCTGGTACCCTACCCCCGAATCCACTTCCCACTGGTCACTTACGCCCCCATCATTTCTGCTGAGAAAGCCTACCACGAGCAGCTGTCTGTGGCAGAGATAACTAGCTCCTGCTTCGAGCCCAACAGCCAGATGGTGAAGTGTGACCCACGTCATGGCAAATACATGGCCTGCTGCATGCTCTACCGTGGTGATGTGGTACCTAAGGACGTGAATGTCGCCATTGCTGCCATCAAGACCAAGAGAACTATTCAGTTTGTTGACTGGTGTCCCACAGGCTTCAAGGTGAGAACTGGTGACTTGGGGTTGGGACAGTGCTGGGGATACAGAGGGGATTACTGGGGGTTGGGGACAATGAGTCTTGGGAGCTTGTGGTCTTTTATGATAATACAGGAAGTTAACTTAAAGCAAATCCAACAATGGCTTCATTCAGCATTGACTGAGATGGTCAGCTGTGGAAGGATGGCCTGCTTAAGCCACTTTAGGTAGTGTAGAATTTGCTGCTATTTAGGATTAGTTAGCCACCCTTGATTTTTTTTTTTTTTTCTTTTTAAATTGAGGCACCTGAATCTCAATGCCTTGAGGGCTTGCAATTCATTTTAGTTTGCTGAACAGGAAGTTCAATGGATATTTTACACTTGTAGGTGCATTTTAACTTTAGAGCCAACCCCATGATTCAAATTACTAGAGAGGCATAATTCTTTCTTCTAACAGAAGATGTATATTCCCAATCGATGACAAAAGTTAACTTTTTGCCTTGTATGCCTTATTCTGCTTAGAGTAGCATGAAGGGACTTCCTAGTCTTCATGTGACTGAGTCCTATTAGTCATGAAGTCCTGACTTTCTCCCCTCCTATCAGCTGTGCTGCTCCTGCAGAGCAAGAGGACACAGTTTCCAGCTCACCACTCCTCTCCTTGTGACACACATTGTCTTTTTCTTCCTAGACACTACCTAGTTATGTGGCAGTTTGGCCATTCTGGTCGTCTAAACACTGGACTTCTTCTTCTTCTTCTTCTTCTTCTTCTTCTTCTTCTTCTTCTTCTTCTTCTTCTTCTTCTTCTTCTTCTTCTTCTTCTTCTTCTTCTCCTTCTCCTTCTTCTTCTTCTTCTTCTTCTTCTTCTTCTTCTTCTTCTTCTTTTGAAATAACAATATAAGCTGATAAGGAAGAAGAAAAACTGAGAGACATGGAGAGAGTGGGGAGATGAACACAGAGGGGATGCCCCTCTCCTCTATTTTAAGCTTGCTCTGAGGTCCCCTATGGAAAGATGAGTTAGGCTGTACTTGCTTTGCAGGAAGGCGCCGGCTAGCAGGATCCATATTGCTGAGCTTCACCTGTTGACATTCTCCCCAGGGGTATTTGTCCCCAACTTGACTCAGGTCTACGATGCCACTGTGGATGGGAAGAGAGGCTACAAAATACATGCATGGTGTGGCAAACTATGTCTCTTTCACATCCGTGGCCTGCTGCTTGTTTGGCAGCCGTGTGCCTTACAGTCAGCAGTATCTGGAAACACATTTTAAAGCAGTGACTCTAAGAGGCTGGCAGTTTAAGCACAGCCCAGGGTATATGTCAGTTTTGGGCAATACCACGCTTCCTAGTGTCCTACAGATGCCGTCCAGTTTCCTCTAATTCTTGGTCAGCTTTGCTTTGGGTCTTTTGTGGGGAGATTTCTAGGGCTTGAGCCCCACGGTGAAGCCTCCCTCCCCATGCAGATCTCAGGAGGTTGACTTGCTTGTGTGTGACTGTGTGACCTTTGACTTCTGTGGCCGGTATTTCTGCTTTTTTTCTAAGAATACTGTTTACAAGAGACCGAGCCTGACAAGCAGTAACACCATCCCCAAGGACCTCTGTAATTTACTGCTCTGGATTCTCCCTGTGGCCTCTCATGCAGCCCTTCACCCCGGCAGAGAGACTTCTCTAAAATTATTGCAAAAAGACCAAGAGGGGCATCAGATAAGCATCTAGAAAGCCATGAGCTTGGTGATAATAATGCGGGTTCTAGAAACTGATCGGCCTCTCACAGGGAAGGCATTTCCTGCTCCCTGCCCCTGAGAGAAACACACAAGAAGCCCCCTTTCATGGCACGGCTTCATTTGCTACATCTGCCGACTTGATAATTTCCACTATCATCTCCTCTTTCTCCTAGCCTATCCTTTATTTCTCTTCAGCCTTTAGTTTCTAAGCCCTTGTGATACTCCCGCCTCAGATCCATGGCACTGACATGACAGGCTCACACCGCCATGGCCCTCCCTTTTCACCTTTATTCTCCCCTCCCCCCGCCCCAGCATCCATCCCTTACATCTGCCCACCCTTGTTCATTCACCTGCTCTGTCCTGCAGCCCCCACTCCACGCCCATGCCCTGGTCTTGCCACCGTAGCTTCTTACCAACAGATGTCCTGACGTTGTCTTTGGCAGACTCGTGTGTCATTCTGTGGCCTGTCTTCTTTCTCTGTTCCCCAGGTGGGCATCAACTACCAGCCGCCTACTGTCGTGCCAGGAGGGGACCTGGCCAAAGTCCAGCGAGCCGTCTGCATGCTGAGCAACACCACAGCAATCGCAGAGGCCTGGGCCCGCCTTGACCATAAGTTTGACCTCATGTATGCCAAGCGGGCCTTTGTACATTGGTATGTTGGAGAGGGTATGGAAGAAGGAGAGTTTTCTGAGGCCAGGGAGGACCTGGCTGCCCTGGAGAAGGATTATGAAGAAGTGGGGACTGATTCGTTTGAAGAAGAGAATGAGGGGGAGGAATTTTAAATATACACTTGCCCCGTGACTATGCCTCTTTCTTTGTGTTGGTTCCACTCACAGCAGGCTGGGTTCCTAGTGCTGCGCTCAGACTCCCAGCTGCAGATGCACATGTTCTCTCCGTTTTCTCCTCTTAGGATGCTGCGCTCACTCTTCTGTGGGGAAAAGGAAACCACAGAAAGAGAAAGTGACAGGCAGGCCTCTCAGCCCCAGCCTACTTCCTGGGGCCCCTGACTCCAGCACCCAGGCATTGTAACCAGACACAAGGACACTGAACATACCCAGGGAACTCCCCCTGGAATAGAATATTTCATTACTGAAGGATGAAAGTGAACAGGTCACGAACATGGGGTTAGGAATCTTAATTCTAGTTTAGACTGAGTTGCCCTAAGACAGAGCCTGCTGTTGGAAGAATAGGACCACACCAGCAAAAGCCCAGTCTGGGAAGATGCTGCAGAGAGATGGGATGGACAGATGCTTGTGTGATGGATCCACAGCACAGCCCTGACCTCGTTCGGATTGATCACATTCATTCATCAAGAGTTTGAGTATCTCCATCCCTTTGCCCCTCGGGTATGTTCCAAGACCCTCACTAGATGACGACCACCAAGAGTCCTGTCCCTGTACTTATGTCTGTCTGTCTGTCTGTCTGTCTGTCTGTGTTTTTCTATACTTACACACATTATGAAGTATAATTTAGACACCAGCACAGTGAGACATTCGCAATCACCATCAACAGACTTGTAAGAACTAAGACAAAATTCTGTAATAAAAGTTATGCGAGGACCTGGGGTGTACAGTTCTGTGGTGAGCAAGTGCTTAGCACCTGTGAGACCCTGGGTTCATTTTCTACCACTGTACTCAGAGAGACAGACAGAGCAGCAGATGTGTCTGCTTCCTCCTGTTTCCTCCTCGGTGGATGTCATAACTCACTCTTCTATGGGAAAAGGAAACCATAGAAAGAGAAAGTGAAATGAATGGTGTCTGAAGTCTACTCTCTGACCTAGGCACTGTTAGCATCTGTTCCAAGGGCCAGATATTTAGAAACATGACAATTTTCTGCTTCCTAAATGCATTTAAAAAAAATAGTAAGGTCACTTTAGATGGTGTTTAGAGATGTCAGAAAGTAATGACAGTATCTGGAGTGTCACTGTGGAAAGATGGAGCCCAGGACACATGAGTCCAGGGATACTGTGCACGGGGGACAGCAATATGAAAACAGAAAGGGAACATGTGTGTATGTTCCGACTACAGGAGAGGCATTTGCTAGGAGGGTGGGAAGTCGGGTAGGCGCTGGAGTTTATCTAGCCTCAGAGGAAAAACACCGTGGATGCTTAGATATCTCCTAAGTGCAGCATAAGCAGTTGAAGGCTTGAGGAAGGCTTCCACGATACCTAATCTTTTATCTACACCTTCTTCCATGTCCTCAACAATCTCAAGATGGAGTTCTGGGTCATTCTGTGTGGACACAAGGATGGAGAGGTGACTGCTAGTGACAGCAAGGTAGAGTTCAGATGGGTCCCAACACCAGCCCCCTCTCCACTGGTCCTGCTCTTGTGTTCCTCATGAAATAGCCCACAGGAGAAACAAGCCTGCCGTTTGCCCAGGAGAGGATGGGAGGCACAGTGCATCCCTGCTGCCGACGGCGCAGGACTGTAGAAGCAATAGGAAGGATGTTTCATTTCCCGTGAGAGCTCCAGGGTTGAGTCTGTTATAGCACAGATCCTTGTGTGTCCAAAGCGAACCTCTTCAGGTCTGTTTCCAGAAGGTTTCTTGTAGGAAGTATTCTGGAATTTTGGTTTCTTTCAAAAACCACAGAATTATTATTAGAATATGTTTTCATTTTAAACCCAGGTGTGGGGATATGGGGCTGCTTTGCAGCAGCTGACTGTGATTTACCTCATGCTGTAACAGAGGCGTGCATTTGTCAACACCTGCTGTGTGATATTTGGAATTCTGGAGCCTTTCAGAAGGGTTAGAAATGCGAGGGCCCCCAAGAGATGGGGTTGGCCATGGTTTGCTAGTGCTGTGCGCAAAGAAGAAACAAGAAGCAAGAAGTCTCTCTCTCTCTCTCTCTCTCTCCTTTATCCTTTCCTATCTAGTGATAGGAGATAAAGCCGGTGGGGGGGGGGATAAAGGGTGGGAAAAAGAAGAACCCACAAATTACCTAAGAGCAGCTATGGTTCCCAGTCTATTCCTTGGAAGCCCTGAGACAAGTACAATGTCATTGTCCAAGGAAAGGAAGCTTAGGCAAGAAGTGGTGCAAGCAGAGAGCCTGCTCTCTTGCCCTTCTGTGCAGGAGATCATGGCGGAATAAAAAAAAAAAAAAAAAAAGAAAGAAAGAAAGAAAGAAAAAGAAAAAGAAGAAAAAGAAAAAGAAAAAGAAAAGAAAAAAAGAAAAAGAAAAAGAAAAAGAAAAAGAAAAAGAAAAAGAAAAAGAAAAAGAAAAAGAAAAAGAAGAAAAAGAAAAAGAAAAAAAAGAAAAAGAAAAAGAAAAAGGAAAGGCAGGTTTAGGTCTGTCGTCCTTGGAGATTACCTGGCAAGAAGCGCAGCATAGACCGCGCCCTTCACAGTCGACTCTCCAGTCTCCACAGCTGTCTGTACAGCTGTCTGTGGGAGGAGCTGTTAGAAAGGGGCATCTTCTCTGTTGGCAGAAGTGAGATAGATTCACTGATAGGCACCAACCTGATGTGCATTAGATTTAAAGTAGGCACAAGTGGCGGTCTCAGCGAGGATGCCTCAGAGGTGTGTGCAAAGGGAGTGGCGGGGGAGGGGTACAGCGGAGTTTATGAAACAGCCTTAAGGGAGTTTTGGGTGAGGCTGTTTGTCCTTGTCCATTTTTCCTGTTTGGGCTCTCGTCCTACGTGATCTTGGGCCCTCCTAGGCCAGCTCCACTCTTCTGGTCTAGTTCAGGAGGTGGAAGAAGTATGGAGTCTTAGAACTAGAGATCCATGCCAGGAGAGGTAACTGCCATTCCCCAGGCTATCAGCGTGTGAACCTTAGCCTATTATAGGTCAGCTTGAGGCTACTTAAGAAGGTAAAGTAGGGCTGGGAGATGGCTCAGAGGTTGAGTGCTTTCTGTTCCTCCAGAGGACCTGAGTTTGGTTCCCAGTACCACATGCAACAACTCACAGCCTGCAACTCCGGCTCCAGGGGATCTGGCATGCTCTTTTGGACCCATACATGTGTGATAATGCTCTCTCTCTCTCTCTCTCTCTCTCTCTCTCTCTCTCTCTCTCACACACACACACACACACACACACACACAGGACCACCACCACCACACCCACACCACACATGCACACATACTCAGAGGCAAGGTAAAGCAAGTTCTGCAATGCCAGCTAAGTCCAGGATTGGAAGGACAGCTATGCAGTGACGTTTCGGGAAGTTTCTTGTTTAGCTCACCTGGGTCATACCACCTCCGCTAGAGATACCTTAAAAAACTTAATTCTCAAGGAAAAATACTTTTATTTTGTTGTATTTTATACCAGGACTTAAAAGAATCCATGACTAACACAATATCAGTGAAGTTCATTTCTTCTCTAATTTATCCAATGCAGTTCCAGGTTCCTCTGGACAAAAGTGTGGCTATGCGTGTTTCCCTAACTCCACATTGGCAGCTATGTCTTGAATTCTCAGCAAGAAATACAGGCTTCCAGTTTAGGAGCCAGCTTAGGTCCCACGGTGACTCTACTGAGGAAGAAGGTGGCACGTTTATTTTCTCTGCACAGGCTGATTCTGTTAGCAATCGGATGAGTCCTTGTTTTGGTCAGGGTTCTCTAGAGGAACAGAAACTTATAGAATGGATATACAATAAGGGATTTATTAGAATGGCTTACAGGCTGAGTGTGGTTCAGCTGGTCCATCAATGGCTGTCTAAAAATCTTCATTAAGATTCTTCTATAAGAAACTAAGCAGAGCATGGTAGCCCCATGCCTTTAGTCCCAGCCCTTGGGGTACAGGAGCAGGGGGATCTCCACAACTTCCAGGGCAGCCTGGTCTCCACAGTGAGTTCTAAGCTAGCTAGAGCTTTATAGCAATACACAAATACATATTAAAGGTATAAACATGGGTCATGATATACAATAGTGGGAAAAAAAAGCAAAACAGGAAGTCTATTCTTTATTTTAAAAAAGTCTCCAGTAGACATGACTAACAAAGAAAAGTAGAAGATGTAAATTACCAATACGGGGAACAAAAAGAAGACCACAGACTTGCAGACACAAGCATATGCAATCATAAGACACAGAAAGCTCTAAGCAACACTACACACAAACTGAACATTCATCAAAGCAGTGCCAGTTCCTTGGAAAGCAGGAACACCCCAACATGCCAATATGAAGGAAGAACTCTGTGACTAGCAAAAAAAAAAAAAAAAAAAAAAAAAAAATTGTGGTGGCGCATGCCTTTAATCCCAGCACTTGGGAGGCAGAGGCAGGCGGATTTCTGAGTTCGAGGCCAGCCTGGTCTACAGAGTGAGTTCCAGGACAGCCAGGACTACACAGAGAAACCCTGTCTTGAAAAACCAAAACCAACCAACCAAACAAAAACCAAAAAGAACAAACAAAACCAAAAAACAAACAAACAAAAATTAGCCTTTAATCTGGTGTGTGTGTGTGTGTGTGTGTTGCTGGCATGTGTTTGTGCCACAGATGCCTGATGTCCTCTGTGATTGGAGTTATAGATGTTTGTGAACCAGCATGTGGATGCTGGGAATTGAACCTGGGTCCTCCAGAGGAGCAGCCAGTGCCCTTGAGCAATGAGTCATTCAGTTATGAACTCTTAAATTTTAAAACGCCCCCCAAAAGAATTCATCAGGCCCAGTGGATCTCCCTGGAAAGTTCAACCACACATTTTAAGAATGAATATCAATAGTACACTTCAAAAAGGCAGAAGAAAAAAGAACACTTCCTTACTCTTTTAATGAGTGTAAAAAATGAAAGATTTTATAACATCAAAATCAGAGACAATATAAAGAGGAAATCTGCAAACCAATATCTCTGATTTTCTGTCTAACTGTTGTGTTAATCATTGAGATTTCTCCTGCCTAAATGCCTGTCCTGTTGAGGTTTCAACATCTTTCTTCTTTCTGGACAGATCCTTTCATTGTTACATAATATCCTTTCCTTTTCCTTGCAATGTTTACCACTCTGAAACCCACTGTTTATGATATTAATGTAGTCCATGATCCTCATTTGCATTTGATGTTTGTGAGGTAAATTATTTTTCAGTTTTACTATCTGTGGGGAGTATATGAAATCCTTAGCGAATGCTGCTGTTGACCTGAGTGATGCCAAAGCCTCAGACCCAAGGGAAGGACAACGCCTTCCCCAGGATTGAGGACAGATGTTGACAGTGTGAGCGGAGAGTACTGACCACAGCTTCCTGAGCAGATCATGGCTTCCTCTTCTAGGTTGGGATCCTGCAGCCTGAGACCATTCCCCTGCAGTGACCCTCTACCAAAGTTAGCTTGCCTGTGCCCTCCTTCCTGCTGTGTAAAACACAGCTCCCAGTTCCAGGCTGCTGCTACATCTCCATTGGAGGGCACAGCTCACCTGATCCAAGATCTTTTGTATGTCTGTTTGTTTTTCTTCATTCCTTGTCACTTCAGTTAGGTCAAGCCCAAGACTTGGGCCTTGGCACCCACCTGTATTATTGTCTCATTTCCGGGACCAAAATACCCGGCAGAAACAGGTTAAAGGAAGAAAGATCTGCTTTGGAGCCTGGTTCCAGAAGATCTGAGCTCATGATGGAGGTACTTCACACTGCAGTGGACCAGGAGACGGAACAAATCTGTAGCCTGTGGTCAAGCTTCTAACCTATGTCTACTGGCGAGGCCCCTCCTCCTAAAGGTTCCAGAACATGAGCTCGTGGAAGCTGTTTCAGAGTCAGACCATAGCACAACCTGTATTATCATGTATGCATCTGTATTGCTTCTAACTCTTAAAAACAGCGATGTGTCTTAATTATAAAAGCACTGGTTTTCATGGTGACAGTTTGGATAGGCAGATAACAGCTCTTGTCATTGCCCTTCTTTCTCCCTGTTTCCTGTCCATTCTCCAGTAGACTTTTGTGTCACCTTTATTGATTTATTTTTTTTTTCTAGGTTGCATGCAGGAGAGACGCCAGGTGAGATTTAATTTTGTGAGGATGTCTTATTTTGTTTAACATGGTGAATTCTAGTTCTGCCCATTTTCCTGTAAATGATCTTTTCATTCTTTGTTGTGGCTAATACACCACTGTGTACCGTACATCACATTGCCTTTATTCTTTCATATATTGATGGACTCCGAGGCTTATTCTAGATCTTGGCTGTTGTGAATAATGCTGAACTAAACATGAGTCTCTCCAAGATCTATTTCAATACTAGTTGTTATTTATTAAATTTGTTCTTTGACAATTTCATTCATGCATGTGTGACCACTCTCATCCCGTCCCCCTCCTATCTTCCCGCTTTCCCCGTCTATGTCCCCCCACTTACCAACAAATCTTTTTCTCACATTCATGTTTATTTGTTTTGTTTTGTGACTCACTGATTTTAATCATAGTTGTCTGTGTGACCATGGGTTTGGAGCTGTCCATAGGAGTTGGGTGCATTCAACAATGGGAAGACAGATACAGTTTATGATTCCTTCCCTTCCCAGAAGCTGTTAATAGACAACAGTTCAGATGTAAGAGATAGGGCCAGATGAGTCCTCCCCTCATTTAATGATTGACTGTTGACAGGTGCAGTCCTGTATGACTGTGCAGAGATCTGTGAGTTCAGGTCTGTAAGGGTTGTGCCTGGTTAAGAGGGTGGCATGCCATAGCTCTTCACACTATGTTCTCTTACACACATCCTGTTCCTTCTCCTGCAACATTTCTCATGCCGCAGAGGAGTTGTAACTATCTTGTTTAGGGCTGAGTCCTCAGTTTCCACTTGTTCTCAGTGTCTTGGGAAGTTACAAGTCTCTGAATGAAGTGATATTCACTGCAAAGAGAGGTTTCCCTGCTTAAGACCGAGAGTAGCTTTTGTCTGTGTACAAACATACTTAGAAGTTGCACTAATACTATGTCAGCGTAGTCGGTTTCTGTTCATGGAGCATACCTCAGATCCAATCAGAGGTTGCTTACCTCCTGTCTTAATTAGGGTTTTACTGTTGTGAACAGACACTATGACCAAGGCAACTCTTTTAAGAACATTTAACTGGGGCTGGCTTACAAGTTCAGAGATTCAGTCCATTATCACCAATGCAGAAGCATGGCAGCATCCGGGCAGGCATGGTGCAGGAGTTGCTGAGAGTTCTACATCTTCATCTGAAAGCCGTTAGGAGAAGACTGGCTCTGGCACGGTTAATATGAGGATCTCATTGCCCACCCCCCAATGACACACTTCCTCCAACAATGCCACACCTATTTCTACAAGGCCATACCTCCAAATAGTGCCACTCCCTGGACCAAGCCTATTTAAACCACCACACCGCCAAAACAGTTATGCCTGCTTCCTGTATATATTAAAAGGTTGGGTGCAATAGAGTTTTATCTTCTGGTTTTGGTGGATAACAAATATGACTGATAAGAACTTGTACTGTTTCAGGAGTGCCTGGGGCGTTCTCAATGTGAACTCGGTGGCTATGTTGGAAATTAGTCTTGAGGTCTCTCCAAACATTAGAAATAAAGTGTGACCCTGGTATACCACTTCTGGGTAGATACCCAAAAGGCTCTGTCTTAGTTTGAGTTTTATTGCTGTGAATAGACACCATGACCAAGGCAACTCTTATAAAGGACATTTAATTGGGGATGGCTTACAGTTTTAGAGGTTCAGTCCATTATCATGGTGCAGGTAGACATGAAGATGCTGAGAGTTCTATATCTTGATCCAAAGGCAGTCAGAAGAGGACTGTCTTCTTCCGACAGCCAGGAGGAGGGTTTCTCTCTTCCACACTGGGTGAAGCTTGAGCATAGGACCTCAAAGCCCACCTCCACAGTGATGAACTTCCCCTGACAAAGCTATACCTACTCCAACAAGGCCACACCTGCTAATAGTGCCATTTCCCATAGGACAAGCATATTAAAATCACCACATGCTCTATATCCTACAGAGATCCTACAATTCACTGCTTCTCTATTCATAATCGCTAGGAAATGGCAGCAGCCTGGATGTCCATCCGCTGATGAATGGATGATGAAAACAGTTGTATAGACGCCTAGTGGGATTTATTCAGCCATAAAGAAAAATTAAAGTAAAGAATTTGTAGGCAAATGGATGGAGCTGGAAAAAGGTATACTAAACGAGGTGACCCCAGTACCAGAAGGACAAATGCTTAGTAGTATATTCAGGTCCTAGCTTCATATGCTTAGTTCTGTTTGTTTAACTTGGAATTCTTGTGGAAGCCAGGAAACTAGGGAGGGGACTTTTGGTAGGAGGTTGAGATAGAAGATAGGTAAAGTAGAGAGGGGGAGTTCTGGGGGTGGAATGGTTTAAACAGGGAAGGGGATAAAGGAGTGGGAAGAAAAGCAGGAAGAAGAGAGGATAAACAAAATGAAGGGTGTATGAAAAAAGCCAAATAGAAATCTACCATCTTATAATCCAAATAAAAACTATGGAAGAGGGGCTTGAGAGATAGCTCTTTTGTTAATCATGGCTGATGCTCTCCCACAGGACCCAAGGTGGGTTCCCAGCATCCACTTTGGGCAGCTTACCACTACCAATAAACCTAGTTTCAGAGGAACCTACACCCTCTTCTGGCCTTTCTAGGCAATGGCACACATGCACACACATATAAACTCATACACACCACACACACACACACACACACAAATAAAACAAAACAAAATTTAAAAATGGAGCTAAATTAAGAGTGAAAAACAGAAAAAGGAGATTTATTCAATGTGGGCACATTGAGAAGAGCGATACGGATATTCAGAGCTCCCCCAAGAACCCCAAGTCTATCTTTTAGGTGTTAACATGAAGGTAGACTTTAAATAGAAGGCAAGAGAGCTCCATGCTTAACAGCCCTGGCCAAGTGTGGTTCCACCATTGATCTGTGTCTCAGTTCCAGTCTCTCCTGTAGGGGACTGGGCAAGTTGCTGGGCTCTGCAAAGCCCTCTCTTCTCTGGCTGGCACCAGACTTCAGCCTTTTCCTTCTCTAGTGTGGCAGTCTTGGGTGGGGAATTCCAATTCCCTGGAGTTCTCTCTTTCAAGATGTCAGCCAGCCAGCCAGCCAGAAAGGCTCCTTAGGGCATCCTTTCCTTCAGACAGGACAGTTTCAGGGTTTAACAGGAATTCAGGAGGCTGAAGATTGAAGCTGATTCCCAAAGAGAATATACAAAAGGCGTCTCTTCTCCATTCTGTAAAGAACTCTGCTGGGCTTGGAATGGGTTTGAATCGTCGTCTGTCTCACAAACTTAATTCTATTCTCTTTCAAAATGGTGGGTTTTAAAGGCTCCACTTTCCTCTACCTAGACTTATCTAAGAAACTATTTTAAAGACAACCTGGGACCTGAGGTCCCCTTCCTCAGAGACATGGAACAATTTGCTTGTGTAATAGTTAAATGTTCATCCCTTGTAGCCATTGTCTTAGTTTTCTATAAACTGAATGAAAATCATAGGCAAGATGGAGGGAAAATGAGATGTCTTCCACCATTTTAAGCTAATTGTAATTAACGTATGTACGAGTGTATGTGTGTGTGTTTGTGTTTATGTAGGGGCACATGCATGCATTTGAGAATCCCATACCCTTTTTTTTTGTATATGTGTGGTCTCTCTCTTCTCCATTGCTCCTATTTCTCCTCCTCCTCCTCCTCCTCCTCCTCCTCCTCCTCCTCCTCCTCCTCCTCCTCCTCCTCCTCCTCCTTCTTCTTCTTCTTCTTCTTCTTCTTCTTCTTCTCCTTCTCCTCCTCCTCCTCCTCCTCCTCCTCCTCCTCCTCCTCCTCCTCCTCCTCCTTCTTCTTCTTCTTCTTCTTCTTCTTCTTCTTCTTCTTCTTCTTCTTCTTCTTCTTCTTCTCCTTCTCCTCCTCCTCCTCCTCCTCCTCCTCCTCCTCCTTCTCCTTCTCCTTCTCCTCCTCCTCCTTTCTTCTCCTTCTCCTCCTCCTCCTTTCTTCTCCTTCTCCTCCTCCTCCTTTCTTCTTCTCCTCCTCTTCCTCCTTCCTCTTCTTCCTCCTCCTCCCCCCCCTTCTCCTCCTTCCTCTTTTTCCTCCTCCTCCCCTCCCCCCCCACATCTTCTCATGTTTAGAGACAGGGTCTCATGTTGCCCAGACTGTCCTTGAATTGCTTTGCAGCTGAAGCTAGTCTTGAACTCCTGATCAGTTTATACCTAATCGCTCCAGTGTTAGGATTAAAGGCATACACTACTACAGGGATGCCTAGCTGTATGCTAATCCCAAAGATGGGAGGAGAAAACCCACAGACCTGAATCTTTTGGCCAAATTAATTAAAATGAGCAACTAATTAAAGTAAGCTTTTATATTTGTGTACTCGGGCTGCCTCCCCCTAAGGTGGGTTTAAAGAGGTCATCAACAGATGGGAGGCAGACAAGGTTTTAATAAAGCTCAGGGGGGTGGGCTGAAGAGATGACTCAGCTGTTAAGGGCTAGGCTTACAAGGAAAAACAAAGCTCAGAGGCAGGGGGATACCAAATGGGGGGTTTGAAGAATAAAGTAGGCGGGGTTACAGGCAGAACATAAACATAACCGGAAGGCTTTTTTTTTTCTGTTTGTATATTCTTTTTTTTTTTTTTTATTTTTTATTAGGTATTTTCCTTATTGACATTTCCAATGCTAACAGGCAGGCTTAACAGCTTCCTGAAACCAAGACAAGCTAGCAAGGTGGACATAACAACCCTTGGGGTTGCAAGATGGTTACAAACAACTGCTTGAGTCTTTACGACATGATTGCCATTCCTGGAACAGGCAGTACAGAACCATTCTAGTTACGGTTCCAAGTGGGGCACAGCCCGATCCTTGAGAACAGGTTAAATCATGAACGGGAAGGAACCTAGTTTGTCTTTAATATAAGATGGCTTTTAAGCCTAAGATGGAGGCAGGCTGGCTCTTCACTATACTGTTTCTTTTTTAAGGATCTCTCTAAGTACTCATGATTATTCACATCTTGTACTATCTCTTAGTTCTGCTTAATAAACTAACGAATGGTGTAGCGGGAAGGAGATGAGGAGGAAGGGGCTGGGGGGAAACAGCAAAACTAAAACTAAAACTAAAACAAAGCAAAAAACTCAACAAACACAGCAAGGCAGTGGTGCCGCACTCCTTTAATCTCAGCATTTGGGAGGCAGAGGCAGGTAGATCTCTGGGTTCGAGGCCAGCCTGGTCTACATAGTGAGTTCCAGGACAGCCAGTGCTACACTGAGAAACCCTGTCTTGAAAATCCCAAACCCAAGCCAAACCAACCAACCAAAAAACAAAAATACAAAGCTGCCACAAACAAGTAAATAAAAATCCAAATCAAATAAACAACAAAATCCAAAACGTCACCGAGCTTGCTTTCCTGTGACTTGTCCTGAAATGATTTTCTGTGGTACAGAAGTGTCTGGCTTTTCTTGACGGAAGACCCTACATGCGGAACTCCTCAGGCTATGCTCTGAGAAAGGAGCACTTGGCGCACCCTGTGGATCTGTAACTCCAATGGACTCACCTCACATTGAAAATGGATCCCTGTAATTCACTTCTTGCATCATCTTCTTCTTGTCTGAGGACAGTTTCTCAGTAAAAAGCCTGCAGCCATGCTCTCTTGATTCTCAGTCAGGGGAGAGGGGCATGGGGTGAGTGACAGGATGTGTTCCTACCATCCCCCACTTTGATGAGCACCCACCGTTCCAGGTGAGAAGTCTAAGCACCGGAGCATCAAGAACTAAGTCTGTTAGCTAGAGAGTTACAAACCGTCTCAGCAGGGAACTAGTCCTGTCTGTCTATGAAAGCGAAATGCTGCTTGAGGTATGGTGCGCTGAGCAGTAGTGGGCTTCTAACATTACTTGCTTACATATACACTGGTCCTGGGCCAGATGAAACAGTGCACAGTTGTTTGAGAAGATGCTAAGCCACACCCTGGCCTTAGAAACACCATGCTGCTGAGATGAATTAGCCCTAGATTGGCACCCAGGGAGATAATATCTTTAATCAGTACATTTAAGGTTTCAAACCACATTTAGCTGGGCAGTTCTCTGCTCATAAGGATCTTATCGTCTCTCTATGAAAACTGGAGACTTTCCAGATGATTCCTCAACGCCTCCTGCTCCTTCAGGAGCTGCCTTTTGTAAAGTTTTCAATTTCAACCACAGGGAACGTGGACAGCCCCTTTTTGGGTGCCATCTTACAACAATGTGCTCTCCCCTCCCCCAATTCTTTAAAGGTGTACTCTAAGGAAATTGAGTATTTAAGGTTTTTCTTATTTTTCTGACTCCCCCCCCCCCACCCTTTACTACTGAACACAGAAGCCTCAGTATAAAACTTAAAGAAACAACATAAAACAACAAAAAAGCCATTTGGCCCAAATATCCAAGAGTATACCCTGAGTTAATATGATTATATTATGTTCTTTCAGTTTCCTGGTAGTCCGTGTTCGTGACAAGTATTGGGTCTTCATGGTGGTTTGTGTGTCACTTTGCCTGTCGGTTTAGCTGTTAACCTTCACAACTCTTCACAACTCGGAGTTGCCGTTCTTGTTTTGTGTGTGAGGCTGTAATACAGAGCTGTTCTTTTCTTCACTCTAACCACTTGGTTTCCTCACCTTCTGCGGCCTCTTTCAAGAAAACTGGCTGCTCACTGGGTGTGGTGGTGCATGCACGCCTTTAATACCAGCATCCGGGAGGCAGAGGCAGGCAGATCTTTGAGTCAGAAGCAAAGTCTGGTCTACATAGTAAGTTCTAGGATGGCCAGGGTTACACAGAGAAACCCTGTGTTGCAATATTAATACAAGAAAGAAATAAAGAAAGAGAAAGAGAAAGAGAAAGAGAAAGAAAGGAAGCATTATTCAAAGTTGATCCAGTCTTAGCTAAAGTACAGACATACAAGGATTAATTATCAAACTGGCTTTCAACTAGGAACTTAGGAGGCAGAGGCAGGAGGATAAGAAGGTAAAGGAAAAAGTCATCTTCTGTGGCCTAGTGATTTTTTTCCAACATGGTTTCCCTGTATAGCCCTGGCTGTAATGAAACTCACTCTGTAGACCAGGCTGGCCTTGAGCTCAGAGATCTACCTGCCTTTGCTTCTCACCAAAGGTGTTCCCTACCAGTTTTTGAGGCCACCCTGGGCTGCAGGAGACCACATGTCAAACAGCAGCAACATCAACCACAGAACAAGACAACCATAGCAACAGCAAAAGGCTTTAGAGGAAAACTGAAGGCGACATAATAGGAAGTCAGAGAAGCTGCTGGTCCTGGGATCCAGTTTGCCTTTCTTGCTGGCTGAGTCAGAAATGTAACCAATACAACCAAGATTGGACACAGAGATGTTGCCTGTTTTCTGCAAGAACTCTCAAACAAGGATGTTGACAACAGTTAAGGAGCTGCGTGTACACAAGGTCTAAAAGTCAACCACAGCAAAGCTCCTTTTTTTTTTAAAAAAAAAATTAAACATTTTCTTTATATACATTTCAAATGCTATCCAGAAAGTTCGCTATACCCTCCCTCCGCCCTGCTCCCCTACCCACCCACTCCCGCTTCCTGGCCCCGGCATTCCCCTGTACTGGGGGCATATAAAGTTTGCAATACCAAGGGGCCTCTCTTCCCAGTGATGGCCGACTAGGCCATCTTCTGATACATATGCAGCTAGAGACACGAGCTCTGGGGGTACTGCTTAGTTCATATTGTTATTCCACCTATAGGGTTGCAGACCCCTTCAGGTCCTTGGGTGCTTTCTCTAGCTTCTCCATTAGGGGCCCTGTGTTCCATCTTATAGATGACTGTGAGCATCCACTTCTGTATTAGCCAGGCACTGGCATAGCCTCCTACGAGACAGCTATAACAGGGTCCCTTCAGCAAAATCTTTCTGGCATCTGCAATAGTGTCTGGGGGCAAAGCTCCTCCTTTCTTATCTCAACAACCTTTCCCTCACAGAACCACTTTCAAATCTCATTTATAAAGGAAATTCTTCAAGAAAAGCAAACAGCTAACTGTGACACTCGATTTTCACCCTGCACAGTGTTTAAATTGCGTGAGTTACATACATCCTTTGAACAAGGTAACCTGAAAAGATGCTTGGATTCTGCAATCACGGGTCAGCCGTCACAGAGGATCCTGAGAGGGATGCCTCCCACTTGAGAAGCTTGTACTCATGACTTGCGTGTACATCCTCTGTCTCTCTCTTCCTCTGTCTCTCTCTCTCCCCTGTCTCTCCTCTTGCTCTCCCTGTCTCTTTCTCTTCTCTACCTCTCCCCTATCCCTCTCTCTACTTAAATCTGGACATGTGTTCTGTCCCTATTCCTTCCGTAATAAGCTAGCTAACTTGTGTCTTGTCCTGAAAGTAGTCAAGGACCTGACTTTATGTGAACGGAGGTCCCTGAGTGGGAAGCCCCTCAGGCTACTTGCAGCAGTGCTGGGCTTGATCTGCCCACTACTGGACTCTATCAAAATGGTTAAACTAAGAAACAGTGACACCAGCCAAGGCTGGAAGGGTGCTGGTGACCAGATAGTGTATCCATGACTACTGGGAATGTAAAACTGTGTTGTCACACGTGGAAAAGCATTTAATACTTCTAAAAAAAATTAGGCATGGAGTTACATACCACTCAGCAATTTTATCCTAGACATCTATCCCAGAAAAAAAATGTGCAGAAGAACAACATAATTTTGAATTGTGGTTTTATTTGTAATCAATAAAAAAATGGAAATAACTCAAGAGATGGCTGAACAGGTACACTTATCCTATGAACTACTGCTCAGCAGTGAAAAGGAACAAACTATTGATTATTACTCATCAATAATAATAAGCCTCTAAAGAATTATACTTGTGTGTGTGAGAGAGAGGGGGGAGTGTAATATCTATTTATATAATGAGTTGACAAAAACACAGGGCTAGCTTCCAAGGAAGTAAAAGTTTATTCTGGAACTAAATTTGAATGACAAGGACATGGGAACACAGAGCTAGGTTACCCCGGTCCCATATTCCCACATGAAAGCAGTTTCCTAGCAGCAGAACAAAGAAAGTCACCAATCAAGGCAATTTTAAAATACACAGGTGGATACATCAAAGAGGCGGCTAAAGTAAGCGAGGTCTCCGATGCCATCTGATGACATTTTTAGCTTTTGGTCTTTTAAGTTATTAAGTTCCAAAAGTCTTATCTGTTAACTACAGACTTAAACTCCTACACAGAGGTGGGCTAGGAGATGGTTATTCAGGGGAGCTGAAGCTAGCACAAACAAGGTGTAATTTGGCACTGGACCTGCAATATTCCAACCTCCCCACATCATGCTGCTTCTATCCAGTTAATCAGACCCTGCAGCATCTTTTTAGGAAATCTCCTTCACGGACACTTCTGAAGTGACAAAACTGTAGATATAGACATCATATGAGTAGGTGCCAAGAGCTAGGGAAAGAGGTGGCAGAGCAAGGGCCTGTGAGCCGTTCTTTTTTGGAGGAAATGCTCTACGCTGGGATGGGTCAACACTGGTTGAAATTTGTGCTATAGTTTTGCAAAAACATTGTACAGGGAACATAAGGTGAGTCCAGAGTTTCTCTACTTTTCTTATAACCAAACGCATGAGTATAAAGATCTCTAAATAAGATGAAAAAAACCCTAAACAAATGAGACTATTCATTTTAGCCAGATCTAAATTTTGACAAGATTTTAGAAAGTCTCCATAATTTGATGATAATTGTACCAGGTTACATAATGACGTGTCTTCGATTCTAGGAGATAGATAGACAGTGAATTGTTCAGAGCTGAAGAAGCTAGATAGACTCTGTAATTTACTACTAAATAATACAGGGAAAAGGAAAGAGTAGTATATACATTTGTGTATGGTGTGTTTGATATGGATGTGTTCAAGGTTGAGAAACATTTAGAGGGTATACCCCAAATATGCCAATAATGAGTAAAAGTCACGTTGGGGTCATTGAACTATTTCCTTTTCCTGTATGTGCAAACTCTGTTTTCCAAAATGAGATATTTAGCAATAAGTTTGAAGGGCCCTCCAGGGATACAGCTCCAGAGGACAGAGAATGACCTGGCAGGTAACAGACGCTTTCTTTTCCCCACCACTGGCTGACTGTGTTTTGTCTTCTGAGCCTTTAGCTGGGAAAGTGAAACTTAAGGTTGTGTGTGTGTGTGTGTGTGTGTGTTCAGCACCGCCTCCTTCTCAGGGCACAGGGGTGGTGGTGGTGGTGGTGGTAGGAGTGGTTGTGGTGGTAGTGTGGTGGTGTGTGTGTCAGGAGGGAAGGGGGGGGGACCTCTGCTGAGGGAGATCAAACTCACAGACTTAAAAAGATAATTATTTATTCTTGACTCTATGCAGACCAAAGACATTTGAAGTACAAAAATATCAACATTCAGAGAAGAAAGCAGAGAAGAGCTGTGGAGACGGGGATCACAAGATACAACATACAGAAATGACCTTGGTAAAGAATTACTAAAACGTTATTAGCCATTGCTTTCCTTAAAACAACAAACTTTCCTCTCCGTGCTACAGAGTCTATGCTTCTTACGAACGTTGCTGTCCTGGCCTCTGATATGACTTGTCTCTGAAGTAACTTTCCCCATCAAGGAAGAGACTACGCTGTCTCACCAGGTCAGTCAGCAACTTCTTCTGTGACAAGTTTTTGAGCGAGATGGCTAGGCATGACCTCTCATGCTGTTATTTAACTTTACAAAAAGCTAGATCTTCTGCCAGTGGGGATTCCGATAACACAGACATCACTCCAAGTCGGCAGTCCATCACTCCAATGGACCAGCCAGGAGAAGCTCCTGGGACTCAAATTCACTTTTGGAACAGGTATTATTGTGGTTTGAACTTAAATTCTTTCCTCCCTGGCACTGAAAACAAAACAAAACAACAACAAAACCCCCCAAAAAACCCAAAAACATAAACAACCCCCCCCCACAATTATATTAGCAGTCTTCAGAAAAAGATATAGTGCCTCATAATTCTGTTTTATATTTAAAAATTTGAACGAATATAATACCTATGGGAAAGCTGCACTCACGTCCTTTTCTGTACCCCTATAAGGGCAGGTTCTCTTTCTCTCTTTCCTTTCTGAGGCAAAGTCTAACGCTATATACCAGGCTGACCTTTAACTTGAAGCAGTCTTCCTACTTCTGCTTCCCAGGTGTGGGCATTGCAGATGTGTGCCACCACACCCAGCCAGAGTACGCTTTCCAGATGATGTTTCTTCTCTCGGATGCCAGAGTGGGAAATTATTACCACTCAGGCTTTCCCAGCTGCCCCCCAAACATCCTTTCCAGCAGAAAGATCCAGTTCAGGGCACGTGGTTTATCTTCACGACCGTGCATGTCCCTGCCAGTCAGGGACTGTTCCTCATATCTTGGATTTTGATAACCTCGACTAGAAGACAGCTAGCTGATTTGCAGAACATCTGTCACTTTGGGTTACTCAGATGTTTCTGTGGAAGCAATCAGGGCAAAGGTCGGTGACAGGAGAGTAACAGGAGGGAGCTGTGTCCCTTTCTGTTCACGACATCCTGTTACATTCTGTTCCTCGGAGTGACTGCAACTGTGCAGACACCAGTGATCTCCACTGCTGCGGGAAGGACATGTCTTTGTGACTACTTAGTGTTTACACCACTTGCATTATCTGCAGCCACAACGTAACATGACATGCGGAATGCAGCCGCTAATGGGTGTGTGTTCCTGGGAAAGTCCTTGGACGCTGTGTAAAATACCCAAGCCTCCCCCACTCTGAGTTTACTCAATTATTCACTTGCATTGGTACAGAAAACCATTTTCTGACTTCCCTCCTATTCTTTGAGCATTTGCCTTTCGGCAGAAAGGGGTCCTGCTTAGGTTCCTCTTGTGCTTTTCTTTGCCCCAATCCGGGAAACACCATCTCCCTAAGCATCTCTGGTTTCCTTTGTTTGAGAATAACCACTAGAAGCCAGAAGCCATGCGCTGGATGTTGCCTCTGAGTGTCATCCATCTGTGCACTCGCAGTGGGGCAAGCTAGGGAATGTATGCACATATACACACGCACCCCTCTCTAACTACTCACCGAGAACCACGGATCCATGCAGACCCAGAGCTGCAGGTCTTGGGTCCCATTCTTCACCTTCAACTCTATCCGGGGCAATTTCAAGCGAATGACCAGTTCTAAACTGTTGTGGACTTGCTCACTTAATTCTGCTTCTGGGCATAACTAGTGTCTCAGCTCTACCAGTGCCCTCTCACGTGGACCCATTCCTCACCCTGCCCGTGTCTCCTCAACACATGGAACCTCACTCCAATCCTCTAGGCTCTGAGGCCCAGGCGAGCCGCATCTGCTCTATGTATGAACGGATTCTCTAACTAGAATAGGTTCTGACATGGGTGGTGAGCATATTGTCTCTCCACCAAACCCCCATCCTGGGTCACTGTGGGGCACTGCTGGAATCTACTTCAGGAATGCTTACCAGCTCAGTCTACCACCTGGTTAGAGCCCTGAACTGTTCTGAAAGGCAAGGAGAGATCAGGGGTAGGGGCGTGGAGAGTCCTACTAGGAGTTATAATGGGTTCTTGCATCATCTAGGTATCTCCTGTCCATGATTGACACTAGTCCACTCCGTACTGGTACAAATGCCAATCACTTGCTTCACTGAACAAGCAGGATTGGAAAAAAAAGTCACTTGGCTATAAGGAGCTGTTTGCTAATCACCACTGGGAACAAATACAATTTGTTCCCTAGAACTCTACAGGTATGATATATTGATCAAACTATCAAATTTTATAACATCCTCTTTTCATCCTCCCTCCCCCCGCCCCCCCCCCCCCCCAGTTTTTGATGTTCCTGTTTTTGGATACAACCGAACAGGTAGAAGAAGAAGAAGCTGGTCACGTAATTGATTGATTTGCAAATGTATTGGAGACTTAATGCATTTGACCATGATAGGTGCAGATGCCACATTGTCTACCTCAACCACTGAGCAAGAGACTTTGTTTTACCCTGAGGGCCAGACCCCACTTTCTATTTCCAAACATGGACATCTTGGTTTATTATCAACAGCTGTGTATAACTCATGCTTTACTTACACACACACACACACACACACACACACACACACACACACACACACTATAGGCAGGCAGACTTATTTGTATATCTTATGTTGAACTACAATAGCAAAACAGAATATAGACTCTTCCAGATTTCATAAAGAAAGTCCTGGTAGCTTTCGATTAGGGGTATGTATCTCTCTGTCACCTTTGTCCAGTGCGGGGGGGGTGGGGAGTGGAGGACCCCTCTCAGAACAAGCGCATGGGGAAACCTCATTCTGACTAGCCCAGCAGCTAACAGATCCCCCTCTCCCTCAACTCATAGCCTCATATACAAGATACATCTGTAAAGAGCTAGCAAGCATTTCATGTATTCGCATCCCAGAGCCTCCAAACCAGGCTCGGCTTAGACTGTGTTTGTTCCTCGCTGAGCTGTACCTTCATGGCCACCTCGTGTGCTAATTGCAATGGTCTGCTATTTTCCACAAAGGGTGGGACTGGTCAGAGGTCCCGTTAGAATGTTGCTTTCAGCACTTAGCCATTTGTCGCCCTGAGTTAGTCATAACCTCTTTGATAAAATAAAAACTTAACATTTTATCCTATAGAATTGGGATTAAACGTAGAGGCACAAAAGAACATTGTGCAGATAAAAATTATTTTCAGTGTTTAAGGATGAGCCCGGCAATTAACAGAGATGAAGTAAATGTTATCGCTGTCTCCTTACCCCCTGGGGACAGCCTCAGCAAGGGAGTTATCTGCTGCTGGCTCTCAGAGCAGAAGGTACAGCAACTGTGAGTATTTCCAATCTTAACATTGCAGATTAAAAAAGAGCGCGTATCCAGGAGTTACCGGGCTAGGTCCAGTGCGTCCTGGTGTAGGCGACTGCGGGTTCCGTAGGGGCGCGCACAACCGCTCCGCCCGCCCGCTGCCTGAGTTTCGCTTTCCTTTGGATCTAGGGGAAAACGAAAGCTTGGCGGTGAGGGGGGCGTGGCCAGGCGTGCAGAAGGCTTGGCCCGCAGTGCCAGGGCGGGGCTGGAGGCGGCTGTGCCTAGGGGACAGCAGACACTCCTGAGCTGAGAGGCTGGGAGGCAGCAAGACTGTTCTGCTCCGCGGTGCGGCGTCCTCCTCTGTAGCCCTTTGCAGATCCTGCTCGGTCTTCACTCTTTGGCTTGACTCCGTGCTTGAGGCAAGTTTGGGGCTAACTTTGAAAGTGTCCTTTATCCGCCAGAACTTTGCTTATACATCTCCAGATGATTTCCTTGGGTTCTGCAAAGAGTGGAGATCTGTATTCTTGGCATGTATATACTGGGCCAATGGATTTGCTTCCCAAGCATATATATTATTCAGACTGTAGTCGTGATTTATGTTTAATTTAAAAAAGTAATTACCAAAGTGGCTTGTTAAAAATTCAAACAATGCAGATGTGTAGAGTTGTTTCTCTTAATTTGCAACTCAGTATCATTGTTATGCATACGTTATCAGAAACATTTCTAATGGATGTCTTTAACATTGCTCTGTATCTTGCTTCTTGTTCCGTGCCTTTCTAGACCAGTATTTTAACTGATGCGTTGTATGAGAAGTGTGGATTTAGTTAAATAACTCATGGACATTTAGGTTCGGTCCTGTTTTTCCTGGGATAGACGTTTTATCAACAAATATCATGTTTATGCTCTTGTGCAAATACTCAATCACACGTTAGGAGAAACTCCTAAAATAGAAATCAGTGGACTGAGAAACTGGAGAGATTTTTGTCCAGTATCATAAGTCAGGGTGCTTTAGACCTGTTCCCTGGCTTGTTTTTCCATCTTCTGTAAAGAAAGCTAAATATACCTTTAAGAAAAAACAAAAACAAACAAACAAACAAACAAACAAACAAAACCCCCCCAACTTCCCTGGAAGTCCAACTTTGTGGTGTTTCAAAGTTACAACTTAATTTCATACTTAATATCTTTAGAATTAACTCAAAAAGTGAGGCAAATATTTCAGAACATTTTTAGAATGTTTCCTGTGAAGTGTCCTTTGTGTGTTTGAATACCGTCACCTCCTTTGTTCATAAGAACTAACTGGGCAGAAAGTGGCGTAGGGGGTGAGGTGTATGCTCCCTTCTGACTCACTACGCACTAGCAGAAGACTTTAAGAAGAGAGAGAGCTTTTTGCTTGCTCTCTCTCTCTCTCTCTCTCTCTCTTTCTTCTTCTTTTTTCACTCTGGAAAACCGTGCTTCATGGTCTTGGCACTTTTACGCAACATTATGTTTATAAGGAAGAAAATCACGTTGTCTCCCAATTGAGTGTATCATGTGATTGGGCTGTGGCCAGAGCCCCAATGGGCACGTGAAAGGTGTATCAGCATCTCCAGGCTGAGAATATGTCTAAGGACAGGCTAATGCATATCATCCCACACGGGCCAGAGGAGCCCCAAGTAGTGTGTTAGTCTGGGTTTCCTCTGGAGAGATCTGATTTTGTCTGTTACAGCATCACTGCTCAGAAGAGGCGAGCAGCTTGTTAAGAATGAGGGCAACGCCCAGAGCAGTAGTTCATACCTTTAGAAATCCCAGGGATTTTAGCCCTAGGAAGGCTGAATGAGGCAGGGGATTAGAGTTTGGATCTGGTGTTTCAGTTCACACTTGTAATCACAGCATTGGAGGGGCCGAGGCAGGAGTTTTGCTGAGACTCTGAGGCTAGCCTAAGCTACATAGTGAGATCCTATTTAAAAACACCTGTGCGCAAAAGTTTGAGGCCAGGGGATTACAATACCAGGGCTTGTCTCAGAAGATTTGAAGACCAGGCTACTTAGATATTGCTGGCATTGTGAATTTTATCGGGCATTTCTATCTGGGAACTGCTCTCCCCAGACCCCCAATGTGTGAACAGCTAGGGAGGGACTCACCACCCAGAATTCCCGTATTGTGTCACTGGCTCACTAGCTCTTGCTCTCGAGACCCTTGCTGATTCTGTGGCCTGGTGGTTATTCCCACCATCGCTCCTCATTGCAAGCTTCAGCAAGGATGGGGTAGTCTTCTGCTTTGGGGCCCGCAGGCCTCGAATCAGTGGGTGAGTTTGGGAATGCAGCGTCCTCTGCGCTGGCAGCTGTATGCCTGGTTCAGCCCCATCCTGTCTGCCCACTTGCCCGACCATCGTACATCTCCATTTCCTTCCTCATGGTGCTCTGCCTACCTGCCTGCCCTCCGTGCGCTGGCTCTGCTACCCAAACCTGAGCTGTGTGTGTGCTCTGCCCAGTGAGAGAGCTGCTTCCCTCAGGCCAAAGCTAGACCGTGTCTGCTTCCATCTGTCTGTCCATCCGTCCGTTAGTTCACTAGCTATTAACTCTGAGTTCCAGATAATGAACTGATTAGCAGTAAACTAAACCTCCCGTATTTGTTCTGCCACCAAAGCAAACTGCCTCCGAGCAACAACCCACCTTCCTCCAGCCTCATGCCCTTGCCTCCCCACAAAATAGTTATCTAAATTTGATTTTTACTTTCTATTTAGAATTTTTTTTTTACCATAAACAAGTATTGACAATTTTCCATTGACATTAAGTTTGAATATATAGTAAGAAATCAAATAATGTTTTCCGAATTTTTCTCGTGGTGGTGGTGGTATGTGTGTTGTGTGTGAGTGTACGTATGAATATTTGTGTGTGTTTGTGTCTGTCTATGTGGATGTATGCATGAAGGCCAGAGGTCACCTTCATTGTAGTTCCTCAGTAGCTTTCTACATTGTTTTTTGAGACAGGCCTTCCTATCCTGGAGACTACATGCAGGTGTGCACAACTGGCTTTTTTATGGGAGTTCTAGGGGGTCAGACTCAGGTTACAGACTGAGTCATCTCCCCAGTCCTGTGATTGGCTGTTCTGAGCAGACGTTTTGTTTTTAAAAGATTTATTTACTTTTGATTTATGTGCCCCAGGGTTTGCCTGCATGTGTGTGTGCATCACACAGAACAAGACCCTCAGAGACCCTAGAGCTGGAATTCTGAGTTACCATGTGGGTCCTGGGTTCTCTGTAAGAGCAGCAAGTACTCTGAGGCTAGGTCATCTCTCTAGCTCCCTTGAGCAAATATTTGGCTTCTGAGATTCAGCCTGTTGTGACATGTGCTGTAGCCTATCCACAGCCATTGATGAATGCACGTTATCTGTGGGCTGTATAATACAAGCCATGCTGATATGATCGTGTTTCACATGTCTCCAAGGACACATTGGAGAATTTCTTTACAGGGTTTTAGATGTAGTTCAAGTGTAGATCAGTTGCCTAGCACTCCAGAGGACCTAGATTCATCTCAAGCACTGCAAACAAACTAGCTAACTGAGAGAGAGAGAGAGAGAGAGAGAGAGAGAAACAGTAAAGGCAGAGAGAGAGGGAGGGAGAGAGAGATAGGAGATAGAGAGAGGGGAGAGAGAGAATGGAGAGAGAGAGAGAAGAGAGAGAAGAGAGAGAGGAGGGGGAGAGGGGGAGGGGGAGGGGGAGGGGAAGGGGGAGGGGAGGGGGAGGGAGAGGGAGAAAATTTGGCATTAGATTTCAGTTTAAAAGATGATGATATGAAAATTTTTCCTCAGTTGATTTGGGCCTTTTTATTACTGTCTCATAGTAGCATATAAAACATCCTATTTAGGAGGCTGGCATGGGATGGCAGTGGGTAAAGGCATTTGCTGCCAAGCCGGACAACCTGAGTTTGATTCCTGGGGCCTATGTGGAAGGAGACGACTGGCTAACATGTTGTCCTCCGACCCCCATTTGTGAGCCATGGAATTCATGTATGCACACACACACACACACACACACACACACACACACACACACGCTCGATAAATAAATAACAACAAAAACTTCTAATCTTTAAAAATCATGTTTAGGTCCAGCAAGATGGCTCAGCAAGTAAAGGTGTGTTCTACACAAGCTTGGGGCTCTTGTTCAACCCCCAGACGGAACCCACTCAGTTGAGCTGTCTTCTGGTTTCTGTGTATGTGCTATGGCACACATCCATGTGTGTGTACACACACATTCCTAAGCACATATCCATGTGTGTGTGCACACATACATTCCTAAAATTTAAAAAGAAAAAAAAATCCTATTTACCCTTCCCCTCTCCAACACTTAGCTCAGTAAAAGTTTTCAATAGACATTTTATTTTTAACTGGCACATAGGAATGGTACCAATTCCTCCTGGGTGTGGTGGCCTTGTTGCCTGCTATTCTAGTACTCAGGAGGCTGAGGCAAGTCTTGGCTACAGAGTAACATCTTTCCACCACACACCCTCCTCAACTGGATTTTTATAATCAAAGGCATAGTGTATTCTCAATTCAGCACATTTGTCGTGTGTGGTGATCAGATTCTGTCAGAATTACTGACTGTTCCCAAAAGGATCGTGTAAAATGACATCATATCATGGTCTCACTTGGGTTGCCACGACTGGTAGCTTACCAGTTAGTAACTTTCTTCACTGTTGGTATTTCCTTCCATTTTCTGTTTGGAGTTACTTATGCAAATTTACTTATGCAAATCTTCTTAAAATGCTCTATAAAACTTACCCATATCCCCTTTCCCCAGAAAACCAGCTTTTTCACACCACCCATATTACCTTACTCTTTGCATCAAGATTCAACAAGGTCTCAATAAGGTGTCATTCTGTAGCCTAGGCTGGCCCCAAACTTATTATTCCTTTTCCTCAGCCTCACAGGAGCTGGAATTACTGGTGTTTAGCAACATGCTTGGCCTAATACCCTTAGCTCCCATACCCTTCTACCTTCTTGTCTTTAGTAAACTTGGCTACAGTCTGACTTTTTCCATGAAATACACCCTTATAAACACAACCAGGCTTAGGTTACTCATTAAGCCATTGAGTTCTGACTGGCTCCTTTTATACTCCATTGGCCAGATTGTAAACTGGTACAAGACATGAATTAAGAATGTTATGTTCTGGTGCTGAAGAGGTGGCCTAGGATTCAAGTGCATACTGCTCTTTCAGAGGACTAGAGTTTTGATTTGGGTAGCTAATATCAGCCTGTTATTTGCGCTCCAGGGGAATCTGGAGCCCTTTTTTGGTCTCCAACAGTACCTGCATTCATGAGCACAAATCTACACACAGACAGGAAGAATTTATATACTAGATAAATGCAGACTGTGTGAGGACAGGAGTTGGGATTCCTACACCTGTGTTGATGCTAGGTGGGCATGGTGGTCTCCCTGAAATTCTAGTGCTCATAAGGTGGGGGACAGGGAATCCCTGGAGTAAGCTGGCTAACTAGACCAGACTGTATTGGGTCAGCCCTGGGTTCACCTGAGAGACCCTGCCTCAATGAATAAGATGGAAGGAAATCAAGGAAGACCCCCAATACCAGTCTTTCTCTCAAAAAAAGAATCTAATTAAGAGAGTTCTAGCCGAGTCCGGCTGATTAGGGCCCCATAGCCAATGGGCTCTCAGGCCTCTTGTTTTCCTTGCCTGCTGGGGAAAGAGAAACACAGAGGAACTCTCTTGTTGTGTGTGTGCTCTGGCTAAAGAGAAGGAGACACAGAGGAAACAGTACAGTTGTGAGCTCCAGATTAGACCTGTGGCTATGCGGGGGATGAGAGGGAAGCTGCAGGCAGAAGTTGAAACCCTTTCAGAAGGAACTGGGAAATCAAATGACACGTGGCCCTTAAGGATGGCTGGGTGTTTTCCACTTTCACAGTATCCATAGTTGAAGGTGCCAGCGTGCTCTGTCCAGCTGGCTGCTGCATCTGGCAGTGCTGTGCAGCTGCCGAAGCACACCAGAGAGAGAGAGAGAGAGAGAGACAGAGAGAGAGAGAGAGAGAGAGAGAGAGAGAGAGAGAGAGAGAGAGAGAGAGACAGAGAGACAGAGAGACAGAGGGAGACAGAGAGACAGAGAGACAGAGAGAGACAGAGGGAGACAGAGAGACAGAGAGACAGAGAGAGACAGAGAGAGAGAGACAGAGACAGAGACAGAGACAGAGACAGAGAGAGGAGCAAGCAAGAAGGGTTGTCAGCAGTTGGGACTTTTGTTTCAAACATATGTGAGACTTCTGGGAATCCCAAAGAATTTTGGGGGAGAGTTTACAGGTGGCCAAGGTCTTTGTTGTCAGGAGGAAGTAAGAATAAGAGTTTTGGGGTTCATAGTATTACATTTCCTCATTTGTAATATGACCTTGTGCTTGCAAACCCCTGGTTTGGGTGAAAAGGACTCAGTTGTCTTCTGGGTCTGGGAAGGGATGAGCTTAAAGGACAGGTGGCACCAAGGCCTTCCTGAGGATGGGACAAGCTTCTCCAGGAAGTACCTTAGATGTCTGCAGGCAAGTTCCAGGGGGTCAAGGCTGTAGAGAGTAAGAGATCTGCCTATGAGCAATCTCTACCCAGTGGAGTGGACACCTTTCCCAGCTGTTAAGGATCGAGAGTGAGGTGCCAGGAGACCATCAGGTTTTGGTCCAGACCATTTGCTAAGACAGAGAACCCAGGAGGAAGGAGAGGCCAGTGTTAGACGTGGCCACCCATTGCTGAGGAAGGATGAATGAAAGAAAGGGTGGGAGAGCTGGGATGTTCAGCTCATCATTAACTCCCGTCCATAGCTGCCTTAACCAGTCTTCCTCATGGCAAGTGAGACCATGGCCACATGGTCCCCCATCTTACTGATACCTGTTGCTTTGTGTTCCCACAGAGGGTCATTTGTCTCCGGCTTGTGTAGACTCTGCCTGGAAGTGAAGTTGTGGACTCCTGACCTCCAGTCCTGCCAGTCCCAACCTCGGAGTTTGAGTGTGATCACTAATGGGCAAGGGGTTTGGGCTCCTGAGGAAACCCTGCCAGTCAGTTGTGGCTGAGCCGCAGCAGTACTCAGCGCTGGAGGAAGAGAGGATCATGAAGAGGAAAAGAGTGCTGTCTAGAGACCTCTGCAGTGCCTGGGACAGCCCTCATGGTCATTACAGCCCTCACCCTCTCTATCACTGTGTAGAAATGCTCTGTGCACTCTCTGTTTTGGAAGTGGCACAGTCCACATTAGCTTCATTCTAGCGACTTTCCGTGTGCTTAAAGAAGCACCCCCCCCCACGTTGATTCGTGAGCTGAAATCTGTTGCCCCCGAAACCATTTGCTTTGACCTGTCTGAGAAGCTTTGTCTAGAACTCTGAAATCTGGGATACTCTCTTGGTCTTCAGCCTCTCATCTTCTGGGGTCAGCTGAGCCCGTGGGTGGGAGCTTGACTGCTGATGTAGCACAGAGATGTTATTTTTGGTTTTCCCATATCCTTGTAAGGTGTATCCTCCTCTTGAGGTAAGTTTAGGGCTGGTGAGTCTTCCCCACAGCTGCCTTTATTGTTCTTCATTCATTTCTTCTCTCTCTCTGTCTCTCTCTGTCTCTGTCTCTCTCTGTCTCTGTCTCTCTCTGTCTCTCTCTGTCTCTCTCTCTCTCTCTCTGTCTCTCTCTCTCCCTCTCTCTTCTTTCTTTCTTTTTTTTGAGACAGGGTTTCTTTGTGTAACCCTGGATGTTCTGGAACTTACTCTGTAGACCAGACTGGTCTATTCAGAGATCCCACCTGCCTCTGCCTCCCAAGTGCTGGGATTGAAGGCATGTGCCACCACTGTCTAGCAGTGTCCTTTATTTTTGTGGAGAGGCCTGAGGGACTCCTCTTCTGGCGCCCACTGTAGACCAGATGGACACCGTGCTTCTCTCTGAGCCACGCCGACCCCCATTCTGACTCAGGAAGCAACAGCTCCCCACATAGGTTCTCAGTGTTTCTTTTCTTCTAACAACTGCTGTGTTGCTCATGGTCAACGTGTGATGTCACCTTTCTCTAGAGCATTACTAATGCTTGTCACTCATTTAACTTTTCAAAGCCCGTTGCACCCTAGCTCCTTTCCAGATCCTTTGCAAGCTCCCTGGTAAAGTCTTTGTGTCTGTGAGGGTATTTCTCTGGCTCTCATGTTCTTAGTAGACCCCAGAAAAACATTTGAAATTTGTTCAGTGCTGGGTCTTGCCTTCAGTATTTTTTTTCCTCTTCATGTTGTAGGACTGGTTGGTTTACACAACATCGGACAGACGTGTTGCCTTAACTCCTTGATTCAAGTGTTCATGATGAACATGGACTTCAGAATGATATTGAAGAGGTACAACTGCTTGCTAGTGTGCATGCCACTCATGGTTTAGAATGTTCGTTCACTCACAGTGACTTTGACTTTTAAACGTCTCCTTTCCAATGCTGTGCGTGGTGGCTCATGCCTTTAATCCCAGCACTTAGGAGGAAGAGACAGGTGGATTTCTGAGTTCGAGGCCAGCCTGGTCTATAAAGTGAGTTCCAGGACAGCCAGGGCTATACAGAGAAACCCTGTCTCGAAAAACAAAAAAACCAAAAACCAACCAACCAACCAACCTTTTCAGAGATGCTTAAGAAAAGCTCCTTTCTTGTGTATTTTGTTCAGCAGGATAGCCTCATTTATAGTTTAAACACACACACACACACTGGCCCTCACCTCCATTTGGTTTCAGGTAGTATGGGTCATTTGTGCCTCCTTTAAAATATATTTTTCAAAAATTATTATTTTATTGTTTTATGTATGTGGGTAGGTATTTTGCCTACATGCATCTCTGTGTATCACATACAGGTCCATGGAAGCCAGAGGAAGGAGTTGGATTCCATGGGACTGTGAGCCACCAGAAGGGGTTCCGTGGAAGAGCAACCAATTTTCTTAACTGAGTCATCTCTCTAGCCCCTACACACAATGCCTTAAATCTCAGCTCTTGGGAGGCAAAGGCAGGTAGATTTCTGAGTTCAAGGCCAACCTGATCTATAATGATTTCCAAGACAGCCAGGGCTACACAATGAAACCCTGTTTTGAAAAAAAAAAAAAAAAACCAAACCAAAAAAAAAAAAAAAGGAAAGAAAGAAAGAAAGAAAGAAAGAAAAAAGAAAGAAAAGAAAGAAAAAGACTCCGCAGATCCCTTTGAAGTACAACCATGGGTGACAGTCACTGGTCTGGAGTTGGGGCCAGGCTAACTTCAGAGAAAGTCAGTGGCGTAATATAAGTGAACAGATGCAGACATTTTTATCAGTGGTTCTACTTGGCTTCATGCTTTCTCCTTTTTCTTCTTCCACAAAGCAAGTGAGAGTCACCTGTACGTAAATGCACTACTGGCAAAACATTGTCACCTGCCATACTGCCCTTTCCTCCTGGGACCTGACTGAGTATTTGCTTTTGTCGTATGTAGACCTCAGGGTGGACATTTACCTGCTCTCTCTAGTGCTGGTCCAGCATAAGGTGCAGCTGTCCTTCCTTAATGTGATGGTTGAGCCTAGTTGGGGACTGTGTTGATCTCCCTCTTAGTGAGGTGTTCTGCACACGCCAGTCTCCGAGTCACCAAGTACACTGATAAATCTAGCCATTCCCATCGCTCCGACTTAACCCAGAGAATGACAAGGACACAGAGAGTCTTCGGGAGGGATTCTTTAACTGCTTTCAGCGTGCTCCTGGCCTGGAGCGTGATGGGTCTGAGCTGCCTGGCTGTTCTTACTCGGCAGGATAACAGTGCCTCGGGGTGCAGAAGAACAGAAGAGAAGTGTCCCCTTCCAGCTGCTTTTGCTGCTGGAGAAGATGCAGGACAGTCGACAGAAAGCCGTGCTGCCCACAGAGCTCGTTCAGTGCTTGCAGAAATACAACGTGCCGTGTAAGAGTCCTCTCAGCTCCCCCCTGCCCACTGATACAGGGTTGGGTGGGGGAGGAGCCTTAGGGAAAGAGCAAGGGAGAGGGCTGATGGGCAGTGAGTGAACATCAGAAGTTTTGGTGTTGATCCGAAATAGCTCTTTACTTTTGAAAAAAAAAGTTTAACACATGATTTTTTTTTTTATTATTATGACTTTTATCAAGCTTACTGCTTTGAAGTGGCTTTAAGAGACTAGCCCAGCACTTAGCTATTTTCAGGGTGTGGTGTGTGTATTTGATACATTTATGCCATGTCTAATGATCACATCTGGGTAATTAGCAAATATTTCTCCTTAAAACACTCCTTAAACTCCTTAAACACTGTTGCCTAAAGCCAGGCGTACATCTGCCAAAGCACAGCCTTCAATCCTCCCTGTTGTCCTTTGTCCTGGTTAGCTTCTAACTGTCAACTTGACACAGCCAATCATCACCTGAGAAGGAGGATTGCCTAGATTAGACTGGTGTGTAGGTGTGTCTGTGGGTGACTGACTTGACTGTTGATTGCCGTAGGAGGGCTCTGCTCACAGTGCCCCACACACATCACTGGGCTGGTGGTCCCAGGCTGTATAAGAAAGACATTTGTGCAGGAGCTGGAGAGCAAGCCAGCCAGCAGCGTTTCTCCATGGTTTCTCTTTCAATTTCTTGCTTGAGGTCCTGCCTCAACTGACTTCAGTGATGAACTGTGACCTACAAGTGTAAGCCAGATAAACCTTTAGCTGCTTATGTCACGGTTTTATCGCAGCCACAGAATGGAACTAGAATGTCTGAGGACCTGACTCAGTAGCCTCGACCTTGGGTTCTTCTCCTCCTTATAAAATATATAATAAATCGAATGAACCACATGCAGCAGAATGCTAGAGCCTTTTCCTCAGTTTCCATTTGAAGTGTTCCGTAAATGTCTGTTGAATCTACTTGGCCTATCGAGTTGTTTAACTCGTCGTTGGTTTTAAAAAGACTTAAAATTGTGTTTATTATGGTTATGCTTATATGTGCGATGCGTGTGTGAGTGAGGGTGTATTCACATACAGCAGGTGTATACACAGCGTGTGTCTAGAGGTCAGAGGAGAATTTCCGGGAATTGGTTCCTTCCTGTCCTATGGGTTCTAGGTGTCACAGTCAGGCTGCTGCCTCTGAGCAGCAAGTGCTTTTCCACGGTAAGCCAGGCATCTCACCAGCATTGTTGTTGATTTTTATGGTACAGATGATTTGTCCATTGTTGAAAGTAGGGGTGTTGAAGCATCCCAAGTGCTACTGTTCCGGAGTCTGTGTTCAGACCTAAGAATATTTACCGTATATAACTGGGTGCTTCACTTTTGGGAGTGTATGGGTTTACAACTGTTAAACCTCTCTGTTGAGTCCACTGCTTTCTTACTACATGTTGACCTTCTCTGTCTCCTTTTGTGGTGTTTGGATTTCAGTCTGCTTTGCCAGTCCAGGTGTCGCTGCTGCTGGCTGCCTTTGTTTCTGTTTTCTTGTTAGACCCTCTCAGCCTGTTAGTTTCATTCTGTGTATCTTTACTGGTAAAGTGACTTTCTTGCAGGCATTGCATTGCTGAGGTTTGTATTTTGTATTTTAAGTTTAACCGGTTTACGTTAAATATTACCACCAGTAGCGGAGGCATGCTCTTGTAAAATGATGTAAAATTTCTGTACTTGCTTGAATAATTCTTATTCCTTTTTCCTTTCCTCCCTTTCCATTTTCCCATTTTTTTCTTCACTTCAGGCTCCCTGTGTAGCTTGGTTGACCTAGATCTCCTGCCCTCTAGTCTCTGCCTCCTGTTTCCTAGACTTAGAGGCATGTGCCATCACACCAATATCTTTCTTTTTTTCCTGTTCATCTTTGTAAAGAGGTATTTTTCTTTTCTGTACAAAGGTACACTGTCTTTCCCTTTTTAACTATTTTATTTATTTATTTATTTATTTATTTATTTATTTATTTATTTATTTAATGAACACTGTTGCTCTCTTCAGACACACTGGAAGAGGGCATCTGATCCTATTACCGGTTGTTGTGAGCCACCATGTTGCCACTGGGAATTGAACTCAGGACCTCTAGAAGAGCAGTCGGTGTGCTTAACTGCTGAGTCATCTCTCCAGCCCCTGTCATGTACTTTTATAAGCATTTCTCATGAGGCCAATCTGGTGAAGAATTCCTCAGGTTTTTGTTTTCCTTGGAAAACCTTTGTCTTCATTTCTGAGAGATAGCTTTGCTGGGTATAATATCTGTGGTTGGTATGTTGTTGTTGCTGCTGCTGCTTCAGGACTTTGTATATCCCATCACACTCTTGCCTTAAAGAACATCTTTTCTAACTAAATCTGTTAGGAGGTTTTTGAGCTCCCTGGACTTGGATATCTATATTTGCAATGACTTGGAAAATTGTCATTGATTAATTTGGTGGGTTATCTGCGCCCTTTCTTTCCCATCTCCTCTTATAGCACCTGTATTATGAATGTTTTCCTATTAGTTGTGTGCAATATGTCCCATAGACTTTGCTTTTAATTTTTCTTAATTTCTTTATTTTTCATTTTTCTAATTTGGTTGTTTCAAAAGACATGTTTTTTTGGAGAATTTTGGAGAATTTTTTTCTGTCTGATCAATACTGTTGAGGGTCTTTATGGTGTTTTTTTTTTCTTAACTTATTAAATTCATTAGTGTCATGATTTCTCTTTATTATCTTTATGTATGATGAATTCTCACTTACATAATGGTTTCTCTGACTTAATTGATGTTTTAATTCTCTAGCATCTCATTAAACTTCCTTGTAATGATGTGTTTGAATTCTCTGTTATACAGTACATTAGTTTTCTTTCCTTTGAGGACCACCGCTAGAAAGTTATTGTGCTCCTTTGGAGACACTAGGGTGCATAGTTTTTCATGATTCTTAAAAAGATCCTGATTTTTGAACTGTTAATTTTTTTGTAATGATCATGCGTATTTTGCCTGCGTGTATTTTTGTGTACCATGTACCAAGGTAGGTGGTACTCTTAGAGGCTAGAAGAGGTTGCTGGATCCCCTAGGACTAGAGTTACAGACAGATGTTAGACATCATGTGAGTGCTGGGAATCGAACCCAGGTCCTCTGGAAGAGCAGCCAATGTCTCTGTTGGCATTTGAGTATCTGGTGGATCAGTTACCCCTACCTTAAAAAAGGATATTCTTAATTTGTTGCAAGTCTTAGAGGAAAATTAAATGTGGGTTTGACACACATGGCCTTTATTTTTACGTTTATTTTAAGATTTATTTACTTCTGTGTTTATTGTTTTAAACATGTTAGCCCAGGCAGGCACATGCATGTCACAGCGTGTTTGACATGGCATGTACATGGATAGTAGACGACAGCTTTGGGGGATTTTCTCCAGACACAGTGGACTCCAGAGTTTGGATTCAGGTCCCTCGGACTTGCTCAGACAAGGCCTCTACTCCCTGAACTATCTTGTCTGTGCTTTGTTTTTATTTTGGGAGCATGTAATCGCTTGTATGAAGAAACAGGCTCCTAGAAGTGTGTAACCATCTCATCTATACTCCCACTCTTCTTAAGCTTCCCATAGTGCTTTGTGCACCCCAGGGGACCATTTATTCTTGTTTGAATTATGATCAGTTAGAACTTGTCCTCCATTAGAATATAGATTCCCAGGGACATTTTCTTTGGTTCACATAAAGCCCTCAAGCGTGAAGTGTACAGTGGGACAGACAAGTATCCTTGGGACTGCAGACTCTTGGCTCTGGGAACCCTGATGAGGTTAAAAATAATGACTGCAGATGGTGACCGTCCGACTTTCATTTCTGTCACGGTGATAAAATACCCTGAAGAAAAGCAACTTGGGGGAGAAAGGGTTTGTTTTAGCTCACAAATCCAGGGCACAGTCTGTTATAGCAGGGAGGTTGGAATGGCAGGCAGAAACCTGAAACAGCTGGGCAAATCATACCCAAGCTCAGAGAAAATGAGTGCAGGCCTGCTTTCTTCTCATGCTTGGCTTATTCTCTGTATGCTTATATGATCCAGGACCCAGGCCTAAGAACAGTGCGGCTCACAGTAAGCTGGCTGGGTCTTCCCAGAACAATTAAAACAGTCAGGACAACCCCTGCAGTTCTGCCCACGGGCCAACTCATTCTAGACAGTTCAGACCCTCTTCCCAGGTGTTTTTTGATTGTGTCAAGTTGGCAATTAAAACTGACCACCCTAGAAGTTACAGAGTTGGCTTGGCAGTTAAAGGCACTTGTTGCTCTTGCAGAGGACCCAGGTGTCACTCCCTTCTCCCATGTGGTGGTTCACAACCATTTGTAACTCCAGTTCCAGGGGATCAGATGCCCTCTTATGACCCCTTATGATGTCCAAGGCATGCACATATTACACATACTTATATATGGGTGGAACATCTACACATACAAAATTAATAAATAAATCTAACAAAACAAGACAAAACTGACCACTACAGCACTGCAATCCAATCTCTTTACATCAGTGTTAGCTCTGTGTCAGGAAATCTGCATAATTCCCTGGCTAAATCAGTTTAAACCATCTGACAGACTTTTTTGAGTCGTCTGATAGACTGTTTTTGAGTTGGCATTCATTATATAGATGAATTAATAAATTCAATTTAATTGGTATATTCACATTCATCATTGTAGATTTGATGTGCATAAGGCAACGGAAATGCCATAGATTTTGCCCACAGGGAATTTACATTTTAGAAGCAGGACAGGTCAAAATCAAACGAGAACCAAGAGCATCAAGTTTGTGCTGTGATGCGTATCATGAAGGGATGACAGTGCTGTGGTGGAGATGAGGCGTGTTCTGAGAAACTGCCTTGGCCCGAAATGTCTGCATTCCGGCACAGTCTGCCCTTTTGTGAAACAGTCCACAGCGCGTTTCTCGACTTTTCTGATTCCCCACGTCTTGAGACCAATACCATTAAATTCAGCTGTGTTTGTTTCCGATTTCAGGCCTACTTAATATGGCAGGTAGGCAGTTCCCTGCAAAGCTCTTGCTCGTCTTGCTAGGATCATATAACTCCATGGATTTTCCATGGCCTTTTTGCTCATTTACTCAGGCACCTTTGCGGAAACCTGGCCAGATTAGCAGGAGGCCCTGCTTCTAGTGATGTGAATAAAACTTACCACCAGGGGGCGGACGAGCTCAGCAGAAAAAAAAAAAAAAAAAAAAAAAAAAAAACCGGGAGGAAAATAGTTAGGTTCTGTCGGTCCGCTGACAGAGAGAGGATGGTGAGAAAAAGTGGTGGCCCTATGACCTTAGTTCTAAGAGAAACTCTTGAAAAAAGAATCAACACCAAGCTAAGTTTTCATTTAGTTTTTTTTTTTTTTGTTTTTTTTGTTTTTGTTTTTGTTTTTGAAACGAGGGAAATCTAGGAAAGGACAAAGCGCTGAGTGTTCATGCGGCTGGTGTCCCGTCTCCTTACTAACTGCATTTCCCCCTGACCAGTGTTTGTCCAGCACGATGCTGCCCAACTCTACCTTACAATCTGGAACCTGACTAAGGACCAGATCACGGACACAGACTTGGTAAGCGCTGGGATCTGGAGACGTCAGAGATGTGAGATGTTGCTTGGGACGTGCTCCACTACTGTGTGCTGGGCGTAGCTCCCTGGTGCTCATCTTTATGTGCGGGAGGAACAAAATTTTGTGTCAGCCATTTCTAGAGCTTCTGTCTAACAAACAAACAAACAAACAAACCACCCACGTACCCTGACCTAAAGTGGCTTCCGGGTCATCGTACCTCCTTGCTCTCTCTTGCAGGCAGAGCGGCTGCAGGGCCTGTTCACCATCTGGACGCAGGAGTCCCTGATTTGCGTGGGCTGTACAGCAGAGAGCAGCAGGAGGAGCAAACTGCTCACACTCTCTCTTCCTCTTTTTGATATGGACGCAAAGCCTCTGAAAACCCTGGTGAGAGACTCCTTGTTGGTGACTTGGTGAATCCCGAGGTGGCCGGTTTTCCCCTTGTTTCTATCACCTACCCTTGGATTTTGTAAACATAACTCGTGGGCCAGCAAGATGGTACGGCATCGTGACCTGAGTTTGATCCCTGGATCCTACATGGTGGAAGAAGGGAACTAGAGAACCAGTTCTTGTTCTCCCTGTCTATGCCTTGGCATGTGTACATGCCTCTCTACCATAATCAGTTTAAAAAAATGTAATGCAATTTTTACAAAGTGGCCCGTGTTTCACTTGTATACTCTGGGCCAATCTCTCCTTTGACTTGGGCGAGGGTACCTTTTTCTGTCCTCTTCTGCTTTCTTCACGTTCTTCCTCCGGCAAGCCTCTTCCAGTTTTGTTCCTCCCTCCCGTGGGTACTTTCTGAAATTCTGCCCCATGTATCACATGTGCCCACTTACAGGGAGTGGAGACCAAAGGGTAGCTTGGGTTTCCACTAGCAGGGGAAAAGGGCTGTCTTTGAGATGGGAAACATGATTGCTATTTTTTGATTGTTCTCCTGGGCGGGGCAGGAGGATGCCTTGAGATGTTTCATCCAGCCCAAAGAGATAGCAAGCTCCGACATGTGCTGCGAGAGCTGTGGGGAGAAGACGCCTTGGAAACAGGTACTGCTTACATCCAGATGCGCTGTTCTGGGGTTGCCCTCTGGGGTTGCCCTGTGGGGTTTCCTGACAAGTCTTTGCAGACCCATTAGGGCGTCTTATAATGGCTGATATAGGGAATCTGGGTACCTGGGGTCCTTGGGCTTCTCATTTGCACAACTTCAGACTTAGCATCTCAGACCTTGTCACTGAGAGGGACAGGAAGAACTTTTTAGAGACAAGAGGAGAGAGTTTGAGAACAGTAGGTAGGGCCTTCCCCTTAGGGTGAGATGTGTAGAGTACATCTCACGGTTCCTGTACCTGAGCAGAGGCTTTCTGTGGAGATGTGTGGTGGGTGACACTCAGTCACACGAGTCTTGAAGCTGCTCTGCCGCTCCCGTGTGGGAACCAGCACATTGCCAGCCTCTGCTGACACTGCTCTGACGCTGCCCGTCTCCTGTGCCCAAAGACTTCATCTTCATTCTGATTTTGCCTTTTCAGGTTCTGAAGCTGACTCATCTGCCCCAAACCTTGACCATTCACCTCATGAGATTCTCTGCCAGGAATTCGAGGACGGAAAAGATCTGTCACTCAGTTAATTTCCCTCAGAGCTTGGATTTCAGTCAGGTTCTGCCAACCGAGGAAGACCTCGGTGATACCAAGGAACAGGTGAGGCTTGCCTTCCACCCCTTATTTACCCCAGCAGAGTCTGTGATCTTCTGACATAACCGTCCGTCCCTCTCAGCTGCTGCACATGCTCACCCATGAGTGCTATAGTTGAAAGTAGCAAGCCCATGCCAAAGACTTGCTCTGTAACTCCGCAGACTGTGAGGTGATATGGACCAGCATCGTGTGGGCCAAACTTCCTGGGTGAGGCTCCCATCCAGGGACCCAGACCCCTGGTTTGCCATATTTAGCAAACATATTTATATACAACAGTAGAGAAATAACTGCAGCTTGGAATGATTCACAAAGGAGCATCCTTCTCTGTTTTTCTTCTTTTTTAAAGATTAAAAAAAATCAAATTGCATTTACTTATTTGTTAGTGTGTGTGTGGCATGAGTGGAGCCAGAGGACAACTTTTGGGAGGAGGTCAGTTCTCTCCTTCCACCACCTGGGTCCCGAGGATTGAACCCATGTCATCAGTCTTGGCGGCAATCACCTTCACCTGCTGACCAGTCGCCAGCCCAAGCCACACTTTCTTTCTTGAGCAATATTTAACGATCAAACCTCTGTGGTTCTGCAGCAGCGGTGGGCCATCTCCCTACTGTGGGTTGGAAGTGGGAAATGCTACATTTGCAAGCGATGAATCTCACACACGTGGCTCCGAGGCTGGGCTGTTTCTTCTGCTAGATCAGTCTGTCTGTTCGTGCTCTGGAACCACAGTATTAAAATACGCAGCTTATCTTTTCCTATTAGGTGTCTGTCCGTGTTCTGCAGTATTCACCTTTGCTCTCCTCGCTTTCCTGCTCAGTCTGGCTGTGCAGTGCATTTACGTTTCTTTCTGTTTTAAAAGGATTTCACTATAGGATATGTATAACCAGCCCTCATCTGTCACCCAGCAGTTGACTAATCACACACCCACAGCCGGTCTTGACCTCCATTCCCGCCTCTTCTTTTGCTCAACCATCCTGGTTGATTGTGTCAAGTCAACCTGACACAAGCTAGAGCTACCTGGGAAGAGCTGACCTCAGCAGAGGAACTGACTACATCCATTTGTAAGCCTGTTGGGGCATCTTCTTGATTGATGATTGACATGGAAGGGCCCAGCCTACTGTGGGCAGTGCCATCTCTTGGTGGGTCATCCTGGGTTATATAAGAAAGTAAACTGAGCAAGCCATGGGGAGCATCCTGCTCTTTTTATTGAAGTCTCCTCGGATGATGTTGGGTCACTATAGTCCGCAGTTGGCTGCTTTACCATAGTCTCCAACCCTTTTTTGTAACTTGATCATCATATCCAGATATTACCTTCCTTGAAACAAATTTTTGCAACAAAAGTTGCCATATACCACAAACACACACAGACACAGAGACATACACACACACACAGACACCATATTCACACCATGCTACACCACACACACAGGACTTCTCATGTTTCTTGGAGGCTAACTTTAAAGATTTGTTTTATCATTACTTTTCAAAGATTCATTTATTTTATTTTTATGTGTGTGAGTATTTTGCTTGCATGTATGTATGTATGTGTATCATGTGCATGCGTGGTACCCATGGAGGTCAGAAGAGGGCATAAGATTCCCTGGATTTAGATGGCTGTGAGCTACCATATAGGTGCTGGGAACCAAACCTCTAGAAGAGTAGCCTGCACTTTTAACCACTGAGTCATCTCTGTAGCCCCTATATATATTTGTGTGTGTGTGTGTGTGTGTGTATGTATGTATGTGTGTGTGGTGTATGTATGCACGTGTGTATGTATGTGTGTGCGCTCACAGCCTGAATGCATATGTGCCCACTACATTTGTGCAGGTGCTCATGGAGACAAGAAGGATGTGAGACCCTCTAGAGCTGGAGTTAAGGACGGTTGTAAGCTGTCTGATGTGGGTCACCTGCTAGAGCAGCAAGTGCTTTTACTCTCCGTCCCAGATGCTAACTTTCAGAACAATATATTATAAGCTAGTCTTTTTCCTGTATATTCCTTTTTAAAAACAAATAGTTACACATTTATTTATTACTAATTAGTGAATATGATGGTTTAAATATGCTTGGCCCAGGGAGTGGCACTATTAGGAGGTGTGGCCTTGTTGGAGGAAGTGTGTCACTGTGGGAGTGGGCTTTGAGAGACCTTCCTCCTAGATGCCTGGAAGCCAACTTTCTCCTGTCTGCTTTTGTATCAAAATGTAGAACTTTTAGCTCCTCCTGCCCCTCTGCCTGGATGCTGCCATGTCCCACATTGATGATAATGGACTGCACCTCTAACCCTGTAAATGTTGTCCTTTTAAGAGTTGCTTTGGTCATGGTGTCTCTTCACAACAATGGAAACCCTAAGACAGTGATTTTATTCCTTTTTTTGTTAATCTCATTTTTCCCATTTTTCTTTAAGGATCAGGTTACAGTAGGTAGGATTCTCATCTTCCATCTCCTGAGAAGATAGAACTTACTAGAAGTTCCTTAGATGGAGCTATCCACCATGCAATTATAACCTTATATTGTATATCTTTGTAATTGTAAATATACATTATGATAGGACATGGTGCAAAGGGGAGAAATTGTAGCCATCTTTTAAGGATGATGTATTCCATTACTATTGCTCATGGCAACCTTTGGGCCTTCTGGCTGCTCGCTCCTCCAATCCCATTAACATGGAGGCTCCTCATCTGCCTCTCTGTGGTGCTTTTGCTCGGCTGTCTGGTACCTCCAATGTCTCCAAGTGGGTGAGGTGCTAGCAACTTGCAGGAGAGGTAGGCTGTGGGTTCACATTTTCTTCTTGGTAACTGGAGGTGAACTGTGGTGGCCTACACTGCATGCTGGCTGCAGAGATATAGGACCTGGGCTCCAGGCCCCAAGCCTGTTAGGCAGAGTGCACACATGGAAAGTGTTTTGATTAATGTGGTGAGCTGGCTCAACCCTCTTCCTTTATCACAAGAACTTGTCTCTTATTTTGACTTCCTATGGTTCTGAGAGGGTGGCATGATTTACTGTCAGCTCTAATGGGTGCTTTTGTCTGTGATAGTGAGACTGCTTTCCTGGTGTCAGTTGTATGGTTACTTTTCTATTTCTGTGATAAAAACATCACAACCAGGGAAACTTATAGGAGAAAGGATTTATTTTGGGCTTATGGTTCCAGAGACGTAGAGTCCATTTTGGAAAAATGGAGGTGGTAGGTGGTAGGTACAGGTAAACAGTGGCTGAGAGCTTGCATCTGAAACAGCAAACAGGAAGCAGAGTGCTTTTAAATCTCAAAGCCCACTCCCAGGGACATAGTCCTCAAGCAAGGCCATACCCCAAACAGCTACCAGTGGGAACCACGTATTTAATTCTCAAGACTAAGTGGAGAACATCTCATTCAAATGACCACATGCCGCTCTCGGGGGGGCCCATAGGTTTGTTGTCATATAATAAAGCAAAATGCATTAGTACAACTTCAAAGGTCCCACGGTCTTTCTCAGTCTCAACACTGTTTATAAGTCCAGAGTACAAGTCTCTTCTGAGACTCATGGTAGTCTCTTAGTTGTAACTCCCTATTAAACAAACAACAAACAAGTCACATACTCCAAACATAAAGTGGCACAGAATATGCACCGTGATTAGTGGAGGAATGAGGGCATAGTGAGGAAATACTGGACCAAAGAGAGACTGAAACCTAAGCAAAGCAAACTCCAAACTCTGTAGCTCCGTGTCCTCTGTCAAAGGGCTCAGGTCACTCTGCCCCTCTTGCTTTGCTGCCTGCAAGATACATCTGTCTCTTGTATGGCTCCATCCCCATACCTAGGTCTTGGCAGATGTCTCACAGCTCTGGCACCTCTAATGTCTTGGAGGATCCACACAACTCAGGCTTCACTGAATGGACTCTCAGGGCCTCCATGCTGCTTGCTTGGCCTCAGGGGCTCTCTTAAACTGCAGAAGATCCCACAATTTCTTTGCTCGAATCCTTCGTGACTCTAAAGCCAGCGTGACACTGCTAAGTTTGGCCACCAACTTGGAATGAACCCAGGACCCTTCAAGTCGAATTTCCAGTTGTGTTTTTGTTTCTTTCTAGAAAATTCCTTAGGCCATTTCCTTTCACAAGTTACATACTTAGCTGGGTGGGATCTTGCCCTAATGGTACTTATTCCACTGCAGATTTGGCCCCTCCCTAATGGTGCTAATCTTAAGTACAGACTCTCTTGCATCACATGCCTTGGTTGTAACATTAAGTGTGCCAGTGTCTTCTTTCCCATTTGTAATTTTGTTTTTCTTCCTGCTCTGTTTCCTCTTTTGCCATGGTAGACCTGCATAAGAGCAATCCCTAATAACCACGTGACAGAATCAATATTAGGCTGTTTTGAAATCTCCTCTGCCAGAGATATTAATCCATAGCTTTATAAATTCAGCCTCAGATACATTTTTAGGGTGTGGGCAGAAATCAGCCCCATTGTTTACCAAAATAGCACATTAAAGATCTAGAGCCTAGTTGCTAAAATTCTTCCTCTCTGAAAATTTGTAAGCTGGGACCCTTGCAAAGTTCTTAGCAGCACTGACTTCCAAACTCCTAGTAGGATGACCCATTAAGCCCTGCTTACGGTATTCAGCCACTTTTCTAGTTCAAAGTTCCAGAGCCTCCCACATTCCTCCAAAAAACCTACTATGGTCATAACTGTCATATTAATAGTTTATTCCTGTTATCAATTTCTAAACTAGTTGGTTTTCTATTGTTATGATAAGATATCATGACCAAGGCAACTTATAGAAAAAAAAGAGTTTATTTTGGGCATATTGTTTCAGTGGGTTAGAGTCCATGAGAGTGGAGTGGAAGTAGCTGGCAGCCAGTGGCTAGAAAAGCAACCCGGAGCTCATATCTTGATCCACGAACAACAAGAAAACGCACTAGACATGCTGAGAGTTTTGAAACCTCAAAGTCCAGTGACATTCTTCCTCCAGCCAAGACAGACAGACCTTCTAATCCTCCCAAACAGCCACCAACAGGGGACCAAGTCTTTGAATGCCCAGGACTTATGGTAACATCTCATTCAAACCACCACATCTCTCTACCCAGGTTTCTCCCATGACGTCTGCCCCTGATGGAGCCTTTTCTTCTCATCATTTTGTGCACATTTATTTTGTGTCCACTCTGCCTCACCCCTGAATGTCATCTTATTAATTCTCATGGTCTTCATCAATTACCTCAAACGTACAGAGTCCCTTGTTCCCACCCTCCCTCCCCCAAGCTTAGAAATCCCAGGGATCAAATTCACTGTCTCCATTTCCAAACACCGCTGCTCTGTATGTGACTTCATAGATAGCAACATATTCTCAATTCCCCAACCAGAAACTTGGGTTTCAGCTATCTGCCTCCTGCTCCCCTTTGCAATCCAGTTACTAACTTACAAAGCACTTGTGGCTGGCTAGATCTCATTCTGCCCATTGAGGAACCAGTGCCTGACCTAGAGTAAGCCAAAAATAAAGAGTTAACACCAGAGGGAATGGGTCTCTCTGTTCAGGACTGTCCGGGAGAGGAGGCATGGTAGTTGAACCGTCTCTCTGTGTGTCTCCCTCCAGTCTGAAATACACTATGAACTCTTTGCCGTGATTGCCCACGTTGGGATGGCTGACTTCGGTCATTACTGTGCCTACATCCGGAATCCCGTGGATGGAAAATGGTTCTGCTTCAATGACTCACATGTTTGTTGGGTGAGAAATGTCATCCGCATTGTTACTTGTCCTAGATTGGCTACCTCTTGTAAGCCCTGAGCCTGAGCTGCCTGGGTCCTCTTCATGAAGACTGTGGTTCTGTACTCTGAATGGAGGTGTTTGCAATGGGGTGCAAAGTCCTTTTTCTATGCTTGAAAACTGCTTCTGATCTATCACTGCACACGCTCAGCGTAGTACCCAGGTTTCTGGTGCTCCAGGCTTAGTGCCCTGGCACTTCAGACTCGGTGGGAAACTTATCTAAACAAGAGTTGTAACTGTCTTGGATCGGCTTAACCAGGCTTAAAGAGAGGAATGGATTTACTTCAGGTGAAAGAGGGCACAGCACAGTCCCTCTTTCCAGGGACTCTGAACACACAGTCGGTTGCTGACCTCTTCCTTATGTACTTCCAGGTCACCTGGAAGGATGTCCAGTGTACCTATGGAAACCACAGATACCGCTGGTAAGAGAAGGGCTGGGTTCTTGAAATCTGATGAACTCCCTCCGTATCCTCCGCCATGTGAACCTAAGGCTTCAGTGTTTCTTACATTCTGATGAGTCCCCAGACTAACCAGTTAGCTTCATCCGTGCCTACCTCCCCACTACAACATGCTTCTCTCAGTACTGAGATTTCAGTGATGTCTATGGGTTTGTAATGGAGTCCAAATGTACTGTCTGCCATTTTCTTCCTAGTTGCAAAGCCCTGCTTATCTTTCCATTGTGCACAGCCTTTACAGACTGACCTTGGCAGATCTGTGGGGGCTTCTCACATGCTGACTTTGCATCTTGAGCCTGCTTCTCCACAACAGTTCTAATTGCTTGCTTATATAACTCTCTTTCACATTTCATATATACTCTTTGAGGGGAAAAGGGCCGCCCTTTCCTTTCCTTTCCTTTCCTTTCCTTTCCTTTCCTTTCCTTTCCTTTCCTTTCCTTTCCTTTCCTTTCCTTTCCTTTCCTTTCCTTTCCTTTCCTTTCCTTTCCTTTCCTTTCCTTTCCTTTCCTTATGTCTAGCAGTGGCTTGCATTTAGTAAACCCCAACAAATACCTCTTAAATCCAATCACTATAGAGGAGATGCTAGAAAGAAAAATAAAAGGCTGGATGAAGACAGACCAAAGAGTCTTTGTAAAGCTTTTTTGACTGCTTTTTTTGGGGGTCTGGGAACAATGGCTACACAAAAGGTGATCAGAGATGGCTCTCAGCTAAGAGGCAGGCTTGTTCACTTGAAAACTAAAGAGGCAGATGCAATTGTGTTTGAAAGCCTCTGCCAACCCTTTTGCCAGCTTTTTCTTATTTCTCTCAAGCACCTCTATTAGATGCCAGATCTCTGTTTCTGATTGCTGCTGGTGTCTTCCTGATTTACTGCAGGAACTGGCAGACCCTCTGTAAAGACTGAGGGAGAACGTCCTCAGCCCCGTGGAACACAGCTCCTGTGGCAGCCACGTGGCTCTGCCCTCGTAGCACAGAGGAGGCTGCACACAATAGATGAATGACTGACTTAAATGGGCTCTGTGGCTGAATCTGTTTGTAAACCACAGGAGTTGTATTTAGTTAAAGCTCACAGGTTTCCATCATGTTATTTAGATGTCAATTTATAGCTCCTGATACATGTCACCATTTTGGCTCTCTGAGGGAATGGCTCGGTGGGTCATTGACCTGAGTGTTAGGTGCTTGACCTAGGAGCCAGGAGGTTTGCTGGTGCATGTTGCAAGGGCCAGGAGGTTTGCTGGTGCATGTTGCAAGGGCCAGGAGGTTTGCTGGTGCATGTTGCAAGGGCCAGGAGGTTTGCTGATGCAATGTTGCACTTGGTTTCACTGCGAATGCTTCGTTTTCTGGGCTGACATGTGCTCTCTGTTTTCTAGGCGGGAAACGGCCTATCTCTTGGTTTACACGAAGACTGGATCCTGACAGATATACTCACACCTCCAGAGAGGGATAGGCTCTTATCTCCTCTCCTGTACCCATGTCTGCTGCATTTCAATGAGAATAATAATTTAAAAACCACAATTAAGCCCTATTTATAAGCAACAACTATTATTGCAATGGCTTAGATGTAGTTTGTCTCCTGAAAGTTCACACACGGAAGGCTTGGTCTTTGGATGGCAGTGCTTAGGTGACAGCACTTGTAAGAGACAGGGACCAGTGGGAGATCATCGGTTCATGGGATCTCTCTCCTGAGCACTAATAGTTCTTCTTCCTGTTTCTCTACCCCGCTGTGAGGCAAATGTGGGGGATACAACATGCCAGGGCCAAGCTGGTTGGAGCCTCCAGCCTTCAAAATTCTGAATCTAATAAACATTATTGTACACTATTCAGCCTCAGGTATTTTGTTATAGCGATAAGAAAATGCATGGATATAATTGTTAAAATACTAGCCATGACCCTACATAGATCTTGATCAGTTGGAATGGATAATTTCACCAGCGGGTCTGGCTAGATCATCCTGATTATGACTGTCAGGACAAGACAGGGCCTATTCAGTTGGGAAACTGTGGGAGTCCAGTCAGACAGGAATCAGTGCTTGTAGGAGAAATTGGGTTGACAAGGGACAGTGGAGGGAAGTATTTTAGTGTTTTACAGCTAGCGTAAAACTAGTATGTACTGTGTTGGCTTAGGATTTTCAAAACCTACTTTAATAAGGGTTTTTAAATGCTTCCACCTCCTTTCTAGTCCACCTACCAGAGGTAGGGGGAAAGAAAGGCTAATAGGAAATAGGGGATATGGACATGTTTATAAATCGTTCTTTGGGGGCGATTCCAGACTTTGTTGTCAGGATACCAGCAGTCTAATTCAAAACACCAAGCACAAATCAGTAGCAGGGGCTCAGTGCAGAAGAAACCGAGGCTCTGCCAAATTGGCACGAGTCAGCAGGAGTGGCAAGAAGCGGTTCTCTCTATGAAGTCATGACAAGCGAAGAGTAGCAAAGCGTTGCAAGGTGGATCAGTGCAGGAGCATTCTTTCACTGTCTGTGGGGTTATATTTATATTCTTTCTAAATACTATGCACCCTCTTAAGCCTGTGCTCCAGCAGAACATCATTCCCTCTCACAAGAAAGCTTCTAGAAAAACCCACGTTATCTATTCTCAGAAAAAATATCCTCTCACGTATCTGCTTCAGCAAAACATCCTCTCATAAGACAGTTTCCAGACAAACATCCTATGACACAACTGAGTCGCCAATGAAACTAGAAATTTCCATCTCAGTACTGGCTAACCAGCTCAGCTGCTGCTGCTTCTTCTTCTTCTTCTTCTTCTTCTTCTTCTTCTTCTTCTTCTTCTTCTTCTTCTTCTTCTTCTTCTTCTTCTTCTTCTTCTTCTTCTTTTTCTTCTTCTTGTATTACATTACTGTTGTTGTTACTGTATTATTAATTACTAGTGTCTGTCTGTATGTGCCACAGCAAGCATATGGAAGTTGGTTCTCTCATCCCACTGTGGGCTCCAAGGACCAAACTCAGGTGGTCAGGCATGTTTATTACAAGCCATTTTACCCTGTGAACAACCTCATTGACCCTCAGCCTCCCTTCTTTTGATTTGTTTATTTTTTCTTTTATGAGTATGAGTGTTTTGGCTGCATGTTGATCTGTGCACCGCATCCATCCATGAAGTGCCTGTGAAGGCCACAAGAGGGCATCAGATCCTCTGGAATTAGAGATGGTTGTGAGCCACCACATTGGTCCTGGGACGCAAATCCAGATGCTCTGGAAAACAGCCAGCGTTCCTCAAGGCTGAGCCATCTCTACAGCCTCTTAGTCCTGACTTTAGTTTATGACACATTTACTTGGAAAATATATGGTGATCATCCAGTCTCTGTGAGGTCAGTCTTATTACTTTTGCATAGTCATGACCGAGGTATCTGCGAGAACGATCTAAAGGAGGAAGGACTGATTCTGACTGGCGCTTTTAGAGGATGCACGGTTGCTTAGCCCTGTGCTCATTATGGCAGTATAAGTGTAGCGGAAGTAGATTCCTCCCCCCGACGGTGGACAGGAAGAGAGAGAACTTGAGAGCAAGAGGAGGAGCGTGGAAGGATGAAAGAATGGGCTTGGGAATCACTTACACCTTCTAAGTCGCATTTCCATCCACTTCCAGCCAGGATCCACCCGAAGTTTCACCCTCTTCTCAAAACAGTGCCAGTAGCTGGGAAACTTGTGGTTTAATGAAGCACAATCAAAGTGCGCCACAGACCCTGAAAGTGAAAGCCCTCTGCTGTGGGGCGGGGCCCCGTAAGCCTTCCAGTGGGAGGGGCTTAGAGGGAAGAATAACTGTAGGGAAAGCATACACAGTCCTGGGGCTGAAAAAAACAATATTCAAGGCTGAATGAAGTTTGAAAACATGACTTTCCCATGCTGAGGAAGCAAGTGTTCAGGGGTGGAGACTGGGAGAGAGGTGGAAGGTCTCAAATAGGCTGAGGGGTTTGGATTTAACCAGATGGCTAATGAACTGCTGAAGGGGTTAAAGGGGGGGGGGGGAGGAGAAATGCTTAGTTATGTTATGGCAAAACTAATTTTCAGGTAAAAAAGATTACAGAAAAAAAATTATAGTGGGAACAGAAATTTTCGGTGAAGGATGTGGTGGGGGTGGGGAGGGGAATCCAGAGGAGCCAAGAGCAACCTGGGAGGTAAGCAGGGTCGGAATTAAACAATTCATACATTCATATACTTAACGTCTTGTTCGGTGTTTCAGAATTTTATCAGTCTTCTCTAGAGGGACTGAACTGATAGGATAAATATGCATTAAAAAGGGATTCATTAGAGTTGCTCACACTACACGGCCTGGATAGGCAGACAATGGCCATCTTTACAGGGAGAGGCTGAGGACCAGTAGCTAGTGCTTAGCCACACGGCTGGACACCTCAGCTCCCCATCAGCTGCTGAAGGAGTCCTCAAGAGCTGCTTGTCTTTACCTCGTGTTGGCCGGCCGAGGAAGCTGAGTTCTGGTGTCAGCAAAGATGGAGGCTGCAGTAACGGCATCAAAAGCATAGATGCTCTTCCAGGCAAGAGGCTAAGAGAAGCAGGCAAAGAGTAGAAGCTTTCCTCTGCGACCTCCTTATAGCTGGTCTGCGACTGGAAGGTGCTGCCCACCGGAAGGGTGTGTCTTTCCACATCAATTAACCCAATAAAGAAAAGTTCGTCATGGGCATATCTAGGTGCTCTTAGCCATGGAGACAGCTCTCCAGCTTTGAACCAGTCTTTAAATGTAATATATTAGTTTATCTCCTTTTGTCAAAACTTACAGGATAGGTCTTTAAGAAAATTACTACACAAAGAGAAAGCTGGGGAGATGGTCGCTGGCCTCTGTGGGCACCCGTGCTCATGTGCATGGACCCGAAAGCTGGCACACACACTTATACATAATTAAAAATAACAAAAATAAATCTCTAGAATGTTTTTATTTGTAGAGAATATATGTGCTATATTTTCATTTAAAAAGGGGAAATTTAATGTAAAGCTCTTTGATGTACATATCCATCTCTTTATTTATCATAGTCTTAATTAAAGCTGTTCATTTATCACTCATATATGAAAATAGCAAAATGATAACCAATAATCTAAGAAATGGATTTTTAATGTATATCATCTAGAGGCATTTTATCAACATAAAGCATTTTCAGATGTTATTTGATTTGACTTGAATTTTATCCAGCTTCTGTAATTTCTGTAATAATTTCTTTCTCTCCATCTCAGTTTCTTGAATTAACATTTGAAAGCATCAGGCTCAAACATCCCAGCAGCAAGGAATCTCATAATTAACATTTCCATTAATTACCTTTTACACAGGCCAGCCTGAAGTCTGGCTTTCCCCTTACTTTCAGTTTCCCCCAATGCTTGTGGGCTGGCTGTCTTCTCTTTCAAAGGGAGCCCGTCCTTCCAGAGTCCAGATGCAATGGGCTGTGACACAGAAACACTTATGAAGTACAGCTCCCCCTAGGGGGCACTGAGGTAACACTTTTTCAGTTACAGAAATCATCTCCACATCCTTGCTCTCTTATCTCTACTGGCTCTACAGAATCCAATGGTCCAAGGGCCCCAAGCCCTCTCCTGTCACATGGCAAACACACCAAATAGTTCAAGAGAACTACAGATTTGTCAAAGAGAGCTTCCAAACTGAGAGAGACCATCATAGTGATGACATGGTAGCCCAAATAGCTCAACAAGAGAACTTCCAGAGACAAAGCCTGTTACCAAATGGCAGCAGCCAACAGTGGTTCAGATGAATTCTAAGTTGCTCAAAAAAAAAAAAAAAAAAAAAAAAAACCAAACAAAAAAAACAAACCACTGGCACATGTTCACTTATACTGCCCCTGCAACCAACAGACAGACAGACAGACAGACAGACAGACCAGGAAAGCAAAGCCAGGGAGAAACTTTCTCCAAGGATCAGACTTTCACAATAATCCGAAGCAAAGTCCAAATGATCCTAATGCTCACTTTTCTGTTTCATCAATGTTAGAAGGAAGTTTGGGGTCACAAAGAGGCCACCGCTCCACTCGAAGTGCCCGGACAAGGCAAACTTCACTCTTGATCAAGAAGATGTGATCGGAAGACCTCGCACCTCGCCTTTATTCCAGCTTAGTGGTCACTGTGTCTTTACCTCATTGGCTGGGACCTTCTTACTCAACTGGACGGTCTTTAAAGAATGGGTACCCAGGAAATGAAGGAAGGGGAAAGGGTCTCTCTCCCCGAGGCCATCAGATTCCTGGAATGCCACATGGGCCTTTGTGTAAACTGGATGTGGATGGAGAGGATTAAAACGTTTCCTTGTCCCAAACTCAAGTTTTGTAGTATTTGGTAAAAAAAAAAAAGACTCATATTTAATATTTCTTATACTAAATAGTGGTAAAGAACAGGCGCTAGTGGCCAGAGTGAAGATAAGAAAATATCTTCATGATAAGAGGACTCTAGTAGCTCCTGGGCCTTCCATGCTTTTCTCTCTGTTCAGGTCACCTCGCCGTGAGTGGCAGATGCTCCTACACATGCCTTCTGTCCCTTCACGTCCACCATATTGTTTCTTGATTTGGCATAGCAGCTTGTGCTCCATCAAATTAGGAAAAGGGGATTTATTCAGTGTGGATACATTGAGAAGAGGAACAAAGACATCAGTGATTGCCCCAGTCCACATCCAGGGTTCTGTAGTGAAGTTAAGATGTAAGGAGAGGCCTAGCATTGTGCCTATGTGAAGATCTGTTCCCCCTTCCTACTAAAGATAGTTGAAGGGAACAGTCCACCACAGCTCAGAAGTCAAGGTTTCAGGAGTCCGAGGTAGCTGGTAAGATTATGTCCTCAATCAAGAAGCAGAGAGATGATGGGGGCTGCAGAGATGGCTCAGAGGTTAAGAACACTCACTGGCAGCTCTTCCAGAGGACCTGGGTTCTTCAAGTCCTAGCACCCATGTGGTAGTTCAAAACCATCTGTCACTCCAGGAAATTCAACACTGTTTTCTGGCTTCTGCAGACGCTGCACACATGTGATATACAGCCATAAATGCAGGCAAAGCACCTCCATAAAATAGTAAAAAAAAAAAAAAAAGTACTTACATAAAATAGTAAATAAACCTGAAAAAACCAGAGAAGGAAGGACCAATGCAAGTTGATGCTCAGATGGCTGTTTTCTTTTTTTCCTTTTTTTCTTTTCTTTTCTTTTCTTTTCTTTCCTTTCCTTTCCTTTCCTTTCCTTTCCTTTCCTTTCCTTTCCTTTCCTTTCCTTTCCTTTCCTTTCCTTTCCTTTCCTTTCCTTTCCTTTTCTTTTCTTTTCTTTTTTTACTTTGTGTCTCGCGCAGCCCCGGGCTGGGCATGGCCGCCCGTCCCATGGGCCGCTGAGAACTGCTCTACCCCTCCGTCCTGGCCGCCGGGAGCAGCTGAGCTCGGGGCGGGCAAAGCTCAAGGGAACAGATTGTTGTTTTCTTAAAAAGTATTTGTTATTATTGTGTGTGTGGGGGGGGCTCAGGCATGGAAGTTAAAGGTGCTTTTTGGAGTTGCTCACCTTCATGTGGATTCTAGGGATTGAACTCAGGTTGTCAGGCTTGCAGGTGAGAATTCTGGGAAGAAAAGTTACATAATCATTAAAAGAACAACCATTCCTCCTATTTCTTGCAGGGCTTAAGGTGGACTGGCCTTCATGTGTGGTGGGTCCCTTAGCTAGTGCCACTGAATGTCTCTCCCTGGGCCAGAGAGCCCATTCTCTTGACTAGGAGGTAATTGTTAAGTTTCAAACCACGGACAATGGCTGAGGTGACTCTTTAATATATCAAAGCAAACCTGGCCTCCAGGTTCTCTCAGCATCCTTCAGTCCCTTCCTGTTACAGGGTATGGCTGGCATACTTCTTCTCCCTCTACCCTTGAATTCTCCAGCCCAGGAGGCTGGGCTGCTCTTCCCTGATAAACTCTTCCTTATATAATCCAGACATTTTGGTTACCTGACCTTTTGTATTTTTGTACCTGGTTCCCCTCTCTCAGTTCTCTCTTCCCCTCCCCATCCCCCACATGGTCCAGTTCAGTCTGGTCATGACCACTCTGGACTCTCCCAGATGTTCTGTCTCAGGCTACACTATCCCACATATGCATAAGAAACTTTCTCCTCCACCATACCTAAGAGGACTCATGTTCTTTCCATTTTATTTTTACTCTTCTTCTTCTCCTTCTTCTCTCCTCCTCCTCTTCCTCTCCTCCTCTTCTTCCTCTTCCTCTCCTCCTCCTTCCCCCCTCCTCCATTTTCCTCCTCTTCTTCTTCTTCCTCCTTCTCCTCTTTTCTCATTTAGTAACAGCTTTTCCTTAAAGGGTCTTCAGTGGCACTGTAACAATATTTACTTCAATAGTATTTTAAAGTTATTTAAAATGCCCAGGTGCCTGCCACCATTGACTAGCCAGTTAAAGTACTTGATGCTAAGCCTGCCCACAGAGTTCTATCTCTGGTTTGTGTGATATCAGGATTGAGGAAAACAGGGAAACAAAGGCCAGTCTCTATACCAAGGAGAGAAAGAAACTACAAAAGGCATCATAGACTAGGAGAAGAGTTCAGAGAGATAGAAAATGCAAGGAACTGAGACATGGAACCTGTCTGCTCTGCTCCCTGCTGAGGGTGGGAAAGCCAAAGGCTCTTCCTCAAGGCTCAGGTAACTGAAGAGGCTGTGATCCTGGAGCAGAGGGACAGGGTGCCCCAAACTCCACAGCTCCTTCGCTCCCATGCAGCTTTGCATCTGTGTAGTCGAGGGCTCTAAGGTTCAGGTCCAGTGGGTTCTCTTTGCAGCTCTCCCCTCCCACAGGGGGTTAAATGCCCAGCATGGTTAGAGCCTTAGATGGGTCCTCCCATAGCTGATCTCAGTGCTGCTGCACCTGTTCCAGCATACCACAGCACACAGGAAAACATCTCGGCTTGGATGTTAGCCGCCCCACAGCTAAAATCAGTTTCTAAAGAGGGACTTAAGTGACTCCTGGGGTTGCTAGAAGGGAAGCCCCAAAAGCGATTATAACTCTGTTCCGTGACTAGCTGTAGATTGTTCCAGACTCAGCGCCTACTGGAGCAGAATGAGATAGAAGAGTCTCCAACCTCAAGTGACCACCCTTATATCTGTCAGGATCTACTATTAGAGAAGCCAGAAAGAAATGTCTTGTGTGTCCATGTACCTGTGTGTGTTTAGATCACTCTGGCCTTTGTTTTCCTTTCATCAGACTCTTATGCAACTTTTATTTTAAATACCAGTGTAATAAATTAAATACATTTAATTTCTATCTTATGTTTATTTAGTTGAATACGTGTATTTTTTTCATTGTGCGTTTATTTATTTGTTTGTCTATTTTTGAGATAGGGTCTCACCATGTAACTCTGGCTGGCTCGGATTGTGATATGTTGATCAGGCTGGCCTCAGATTCACAGAGGCCCACTTGCCTCTGCCTCCAGAGTGATGGGGTTAAAGACATGCGGCACCACATCATTATGACTATCATCAGATGAAATCTCAAAGTAGTTTTAATGTGCAATTTCCTGGTGGTTAAGAAGGTTGAACAGTAAATATTTTTTTTGGCCATGTGTATTTCCATTTCTTTTTCTTTTTTTCTTTTCTTTTCTTTGCTTTTCTCTTTCTTTCTTTCTTTCTTTCTTTCTTTCTTTCTTTCTTTCTTTCTTTCTTTCTTTCTTTCTTTCTTTCTTTCTTTCTTTTTGAAACTCTCCTTAGTTCCAAGCCTCAATTTTTAATTGCATTAGCTGTCTTCTTGGTGTTTAGTTATTATTATTATTATTTTTGTGTGTTCTTTGTATATTCTTAGATAGTAACCCTCTGTCAGATGCACAGATGGTAAAACTGTTTTCCCTATTCTGTGGGCTGTCTATTCTCCTGAATGACAGCGCTCACGGCTATATAGAAACTCTTTAATTTCATGAGTTCCTGTTTGTGAATTGTCGGTCTTAATGCCTGTGTTGGCAGCATCTGGTTCAGAAAGTGCTTTTTTGTGTCTGTAAATGGAAGCATAGATTCAGGGTATCAGGGTTCATGTTGGGATTCTCGATCCATTTGGAGTTGAGGTCCATGCAGGGGGAGACATAGATCTAGTTAAACTCTTCTGTGTATAGTTGAGTTGGACCAGCATTGTTGAATGTGCTGTTTTCTTTCCCCAATACATGTTTTTGATCTTTTTTGTCAAAATTCAGGTGGTTGTAGGAAAATGGAATAATTCGTGTGTTCTTAATTTAGTTTTACTATGGATAAATGTTGGGTGTTGTTAAAGGCTCTTTCTGCATCTAGTGAGATAATTATGTGATCTCTGCCCTTGAGTCCATGTGGTAGATTGTATTTATTGATCTGCATGTATTGCACTACCCTGCATCCCTGGGATGGAGCTGTCTTGGTCATGGTGGATGCTCTTGGTTCCTTCCTTAATATTAGGGAAGGTTTTGAGTATTTTCACTTTGGGGGTGGTTTGAAACTGTTGCTGCTGCTTGTGTGTCTTGAGTTTTCATCTCAGTGAATGAATGGCTTAGGGTCAATGAAGGAATGACTTATGATCAATGAGTGAGTGAATGGGTTAGGATGAGTGAATGAATGGGTTAGGGTGAGTAAGTGAATGACTTATGGTCAATGAATATGAATGGCTTAGGGTTTCTGTAGAAATTATGAGGTAACTAATCATCCAATTAGGGTTTTATTTTGACAAACTGTATGGAAATTGTCACTTTATAAAGAACTTCATCCAGTTATTTTTATAGAAGGAAAAATACAATATATAACTTTTGCCCTTTGTAAAATTATTGAAGTACTTGTGAGTTAAGAACTGAAGACAATTCAACCCTTCTAAAAATGATTTCTTTTATTTTTGAGATTATAACGTAATTGTATTATTTCCTCCAATATATCCCTCTTTCTTCTCTTTCAAACTCATGGCCTCTTTTTTTTTTCTCATTCATTATTGTTGCACACATATTAGTCTAGAAAAATAATCTACAGAAGAGTAGGTAGTCAGTTACAGCTTTAGAAAAAAGTGAGAACATATATTTCCTTCATTTAAAAAAAAAAAAAACAGATCTACTAAAACATTTCCACCCACAGAGGATCTACAGCCCCATACCCTCTGATGAATCCGTGTTGTTATTCAACGGCACCTACTGGGGGCGTGTTTAGAAGTTGCCATTTTGGAAACCACACATATCAAGGTGACAACACCAAGGCAAAAACTGAAGAGAAAACAGTCATTCATAAATACATCGCTACAGCCTGCTCAGTCTGTATGATGTTGCTTGCACGTATGTTTTCAGGGTGGACCATTTGGTATGGGATAACCAGTTGGCGTGCTCTTCCCTGGGGAAGACTGTTTCTCCCACTCTCTGCACGTCTTAGTTGCCCATAGTTCTCTGTGTATGGTGAAGCCTGTGGGACCCCGCCCCTCCCCACATCTAGGTTAGCTTGTGTACTGATGTGGTACACGTTCAACACATGTTAAGACTGCCATCTTGATGCCATGGGTGTAGCTTCTAACATCTCATAGCAAAGTCCCTGTTTCTCAGGCTCTGGCAATCTTCCTGCCCTGCAGAGTTGTTTCTTTTGTAGATGTGTCCTTTGGGATGGGGCTACACAACTCTGCATTTTGATTGGTTGTGGTTTTCTCTAATGGTCTCTGTCTGTTGCACAAAGAAGTTTCTCTGATGGGGGGGGGGACTAACTTATCTGTGGATAGAAGGACAGGTATTTAGGGTGTAGTTCAGGAATGGATAGAAGGACAGGTATTTAGGGTGTAGTTCAGGAATGGATAGAAGGACAGGTATTTAGGGTGTAGTTCAGGAATGGATAGAAGGACAGGTATTTAGGGTGTAGTTCAGGAATGGATAGAAGGACAGGTATTTAGGGTGTAGTTCAGGAATGGATAGAAGGACAGGTATTTAGGGTGTAGTTCAGGAATGGATAGAAGGACAGGTATTTAGGGTGTAGTTCAGGAATGGATAGAAGGACAGGTATTTAGGGTGTAGTTCAGGAATGGATAGAAGGACAGGTATTTAGGGTGTAGTTCAGGAATGGATAGAAGGACAGGTATTTAGGGTGTAGTTCAGGAATGGATAGAAGGACAGGTATTTAGGGTGTAGTTCAGGAATGGATAGAAGGACAGGTATTTAGGGTGTAGTTCAGGAATGGATAGAAGGACAGGTATTTAGGGTGTAGTTCAGGAATGGATAGAAGGACAGGTATTTAGGATGTAGTTCAGGAATGGATAGAAGGACAGGTATTTAGGGTGTAGTTCAGGAATGGATAGAAGGACAGGTATTTAGGGTGTAGTTCAGGAATGGATAGAAGGACAGGTATTTAGGGTGTAGTTTAGGAATTATGGTGGTTCAGAAAAATGGCAGTTGTAGGTTCACCTCCAAGATCCATGACTTCACCAGCCCTGGTTAGCTGGGTAAGTTTTCAGTACCAGGTATGATTTCCCCTTGTTGAATGGCTCAACCTTTTAAAATTTAAAATGTAAGCAATAAATGCCCAGAATCCATTTAAAAATCATCTTTTCTACCCATTCTTTCTTTATTCACCACTTTTATTGAAGGAGGAGAGTGGGGGGGGGGCTGAGAAAGGTGGCTGTTCGGGTGTGTGACTTTCAGATATGAGTGGCTGAGGAAGAATGTGTGTTCCCAGTAGAGTATTTGTCTGTTGGAGACCTGGGATGCTCACAAGGCCGTCTGTACCCATGAATAGCTGCCTGCCACTCTGACATTTTAAAATTTAAAAATGTCATTTCGATGATTCAGTTGACTTCTTCTATACTTAGAGAATTTGATTTGTCTTCACCACAGATTTAGACGTCTGATAAGAGTATGAGAGAAATTGGTACTCTCTTCCAAGATTTAAAAGTATGTAGACTGGAAAGTTCACAATGAAACTAGATTTAGGTTTCTTGCCTTTCCCTGTCTCCACAGAGTTACTGCTCCTCTCCTCCATTAGGGCTTAGCTTGTGTGCTTAACGCTTTCGAAGTTGGTCCTCCCCGCTTTCATCACAGAGACTTTGATGCAGGTAACAGAAGGGAGAAAAAGAAGTTTAATCTGCTAGCTGTGATGGTGCACTCATTTAGTCCCAGCACTTGGGTGGCAGAGGTAGAAGGATCTCTGTGAGTTCAAGGCCAGACTTGTCCACATAGAAAGTTCCAGGCCAGCAGGGGTTATATAGTGACTGGTGGGGGGGAGTTAAGTATTTTATAGCTGTGCCGTTACCACATTCAGAGGTACAAGGTAGCAGTCTTTGCAGATCCCTAGTTGGTGGAGAAGAGGCATCGTTATCCTCTTGCAGATGTTTGTTTCACCTCCTGGTGTTGCTGCAAAAGCCATGAGCAGTGGCTGCTGTGAGCCAGCTCTGCCCAGCTGACTCTGACTTAAGCCGCAGTGAGATTATGAATTACTGTGTGGCATACTTGGAAGAACTGGGAGGCAAACATTCAATCTGTGATTGCCCATGACCTGAGGAACATGGCAGACACTGCCAGATCTAAGCGATGGGAGTGATTTCATGAGTTCTTCCCTTCCCTTCCAGCTCTGCCTTTGGTCCTCAACGGGGTCCAGGAAATGTCAATTTGTTTTTCTTAGTTTGCTGGACACATTTCAGTGTGCAAAAAGAAACTGCCTTTAATTCTGTAGTACATTTGCATGTCAACGAGTCAGGTAGGAGGAAGGGAAGGATTATGGAAGCCTGCCTTTCAAAAGTCGTGACAGTCCGCCTCTTATAAAGGAGCAAAAAATAGTTTGGTGGTGGATTTTGGGAATTGTAAATTGTGTAAAATTTGAAGCCCCATATAACCCTAAAACCACATCCAGTCAAGTTTCACATGTTTTAACTAGCTTCATGTACGTAGAAAGAAGCTTTGTTTATTTAAATTTTTTAATTTATTTTTATTTTTATTTATTTATTTTTTTTTTTGATTTTTCGAGACAGGGTTTCTCTGTGTAGCCCTGGCTGTCCTGGAACTCACTTTGTAGACCAGGCTGGCCTCGAACTCAGAAATCCACCTGCCTCTGCCTCCCGAGTGCTGGGATTAAAGGCGTGTGCCACCACGCCCGGCTTAAATTTTTTTTTAAAAAAAATTGATTATGTGTGTGTGTATGTGTTTGTATGCAGGTTTGTGCATGTAAATATGCTGTTATAGTCCAGGCAAGAAAGTTACAGACTACCATGTATATAAGGCCAATTAGAGTCCCTTGAGGAAGTAGAGGTTCTTCCCTCCAAGAAATTCTCAGCAACGACGCTCCAGGGACAGTGTTTATAGCTGCGATGAGTATAATAACAGCACTGTTGGGGACGTACGAACACTTGTTGGGCTATACTTTCAGCAAATGTATCTGAACCATAGCTAGGGTTGTGGACGGCCCTGAATGTGCTGCCAAGGCAGGCATGGCTGCCCAGGGTGGGTAGGGGCTGAAATCTGTCTGAGCAGACACAAAGTGAAATAAAGGGAAGATCAGGACAGATGGCAACACCTCAGTCACTTCAGCCCAGGTATCAGATCTCCTGGAGCTGGGCTTGTTGGTCAGTGAAACATCTAAATGTGGGTGCAGGACTTGAACTTGAGTCCCGAGAAGAGCAGCAAAGACTCTTAACTGCTGAGCCACCTCTCCAGCCCTGAAAGTTGCTTTTGAAGTAGGTCCTTGAGCACAGTAGCTTTCAGAAGTCCTGTCCCTTTAAATCAAGCCACACCGTTACTTTGAATATGGATTTGCCAGGAGGTATTTATAGCATTAGAGGGTAAGAATGAGTGTTAGTGTGTCTTTGAAATTAGAGTATTCTCTTGGCCTGGATCCACTCACCACTGTGCGGCATAGGATGTGCACGGGGAAAGGATAGACTAGTTTGTGAAGGATGTTAGTTTTATGTCAACTTGACACAAGCTAGAGCCATTCTGGAAGAAGGAGCCTCAGCGAGAAGATGACCCACTGGGAAGAGTGGCTCCTGGTACTTGATCTACTGTCTCACCGTAATGAGGTGTGATTAGCCTAGTACATTTTCTGACATTAGTGTTTTTGGAAATGGTGAAGTGGAAGGGGCAAGATTTCTTTCCTTTCTTTCTATCTTTCTCTTTTACCATCCTTGAATTAGTTTAATCCAATGTGGTAGGGTATTAAAAACAGGAAGATGATGTTATGCAGGGGGTGGGACAAGTATATAGGGTGCCAGGAGGAATCAAGGGGCAAATGGCTGGTAGTTGTGACCATAGAACATTGCAAACGTGTATGAAATTCTTAAAGAATAAAAGCAAAGCAAAACAAAACAGAAAAAGTAACTTAATCAAATGAGGTCTTTTACTTTCTAAACATTGCATGGTCTTCCAATTCAGGTCAAGTGTGTCTTGTAAAATATTTTTGTTATACGTAATTAATTAATTTTGTGTGTGTGTGTGTGTGTGTGTAGTGCACAAGCGCACATGTGTGATATATGTGGGCATGCACATGTGGTTCCCACGAATTAAACCTTGGGGATCATATTTTCTGGTCGATAGTAAAAAACGTGGGAAACCTGGAATTCTTTCATGGAAAATTTAACCACTGATTGGAAGATTATACGTGATAAAAGAAGAGAATGCTGCACTCGTGAGCACATGCACGTGCACACACACACACACACACACACACACACACACCAAAAACCCAAACCTGTTAGAATGGCCCACATTCAGAATCAGGCACGCCTCCACTCTGCCTACAATCATAGTCATTACTAGCGGCCACTGTGACCTGTCATTTCTTAAGGCCAGTGTGACTCATCATCACTAAGGAGACAGGTTTTCACCGCTGCCAGTGCGCATGCTCCATACCCTCCCCCCTTATAAAGCCCGTGCTTCCTGAGGCCTGCTTTGTGTCCCCCCCCCCATTCCCGCCTCTACTGTACGCACTTAGGGGTGTCCTTTCTTGCCCCTCCCCCACAAACAAATCCTTGTGTGATTTTTGTTTTGTGGTGTGATTTTTGCAGCATTCCTTCCACCAAGGTACTCTTCCACAGCAAACCCTTCTAAAAACCAAAACCTCAAAAAGCCACATATAATGTCGTATGATTAAACTTTAAAGTAATTTTGAATTTTTAAAAAAACCACCTGTGATTCCTTCTTTAAAAAGTTAATTTTATTGATTATTATTAGTGTGTGTACATCCATGCACGCAGGTGAGCAGGTGTCCCACAGTGTGTGTGGAGATCTGAGGCCAATTTTCCCGAGTGAGCCCTCTCCTCTGTCTTGGCCTCTGGATATTGAATCTTGCTGGGTTTCTGTGACAAGTGCCTATAATTGTTGGATTGTCTGAGTGACCCTGTTTCTTCTTTAAGTTGTATTTCTTAGGAAGAAATAGTTTTAGTTAGCAGTAGGAATTAAGTATTTAATTAACATTTTATATGGTAAAGATTCACTAATTAGGTATGAGATTATATGAGTTTTCTGTACCTTTACTTTTGGAGTCTATGTCACAGTGGAAAAAAACCACACCTTAGAAGCATTGGGGTGGCTCTATGTACTGCGGAACCTGCTTGAGACGAAGATTGTTCTATAAATTAAAATGTTTGGTAATCTAGATGAGAACCCTAGAATCACATAAAGTAAACAGGGTAGGGTTTAGGGACAGATAACTTGGGGTTTAGCTTTAGGTTATGTTAGATCTTTGGAGCATGTTTCCCTACTATTTTCGGGTAACAAGCAAGTCACTATGTAAAGTGGCTTCAGATAACTGAATTGGTGGGTCTCAGTCCTGACAACACAGTAGAATCACCTGGAGAGCTTTTAAAACCCACAGCCAAACCTGCCGTTGCCCCTGCAGACCTCAAGCATCCATGCTGCTCTTTCTGGATAGCTTGGTGGAGGTGTAATTGGTATTCTGCAAATCTTTCTCCTTTATAGAAAGAATTCAGTGATTTATTTTAGAGACTTACAGAATTGTGCAGCCATCACTACACACACACACACACACACACACACACACACACACACATACACAAGCTGCAGAGTGTCTCCATTGCCCTGTTTGCAGTTGTTCCCTCTGTCCACTCCCAGCCCCAAGCAGCCACTAAGCAATGTGCAGATGTGCCTTTTCTAGGAATCGGGATTTCTTCTGAAGCTCTTAGTTTATCTGAATGGGCAGCTACAGTGGAGGACCACAGCTTTAAACTCATTGCAAGCAATCCTAGCGAATACTAACAACTGTACGTAGTAAGAATACTGCACACAGTGTTACAGTTGTGGCACCACCTTTCTGGGTACGAGGATCACTCATCGTCATGACTGAGATCATTAATTTGATAGTGGAGCTCAATAGATAGTTCTAGTTCATCTTTATACATCTTAGTGTCATGTTTAAAATCACCTCTATTTTCTTTCAAGTGCCTTCAAAGCATCTCATGAATGTTTTCCTGGATGCTGGAGAGATAGCTAGCTCAGCAACACTTGCCGCTCTCCCAGAAGGTCTGAGTTAGGTTCTCAGCACCCATGTCAGGCAGACTTCAACTGCCTACAATTCTAGCTCCATGGGTCCAACACTCTCTCTGGACTCTGTGGGCACCTGCACATATATGGTACATATACACATACACTCTACACACACACACACACACACACTCTATACACACAGTCATACACATAGACATACACATTCACACACATACACTCTACACTCATACTCGTAACACACATACAAACACACACACACAAACATTCATATACACATACTCACATACATTCACACATACACACACCACACACACATACACACATACAGTCATACACACATACTCATATACATTCACACACACATACACACACTCTACACACACATACTCACACACACATACTCACACACATTCACACACACATACACACATATTTTACACACATACTCATACACATTCACATGCATACATACACACACATAGACACACACACATGCACACACAGACACATAGACACATAGACACACAGACACACACAGACACACACAGACACACACAGACACACACAGACACACACACACACACACACACACACACACTTGTGGTTTTGTACTTCGCTTCTTCCAGGTGTCCAAGTGCAGGTGCACACTGGGCTGGAAGGCTGAAGTGGAGCCCAGAACAGGTGGGATTTGCAGGATCTCCATCCAGTTGTGAGTTCTCTTTCAAGGTCTATAAAGAATTGCATTGGGGTGTGTGTGTGTGGCGCTGGAGAGATGGCTGCTTTCCCAGAGGACCTGGGTTCAATTCCTAGCACCACATGGCAGCTCACCACTGTCTATAACTACAGTTCCAGGGAATCTGACACCCTCACACAGACATACACACAAGCAAAACACCAATGCACATAAAAAAATAAAAAGGAATTATTGGAAAAATTTAAGTCTTAAAAGAAAAAGAGTTGTTTTGGAATTTTGAAGCGAAATGCATTGAATCTATAGATTGATTTTGGTATGATGGCCATTTTTACTATGTCAATTTTACCAATCTATGAGCATGGTTGTTGGACTTAAGTGTCAGTTTTCAACTGGAAAACATCCAGAGCCACCTCTGTTTCTTTGGCTCTGTACTATCTACAACAAGGCTGCTAGAATCTTCAGGCACGCAAGAGGGAGCTGATGTCTTAAAACTAATGCTTCCTTCTTACATGACATGGTCGCTCATATGTGGTCACATGTTCATGCTCTCTTTGTCTTATTCTTCATTAGGTTAGAGGCTGTTCACGGCTTCTGCTCACACCCAGGAGGACATCATAGAAGGATGGGGAGAGCCGGAGGATTGAATCACAAGAAGCCACTTTGTCCTTCATGCTCACATAGTCCATGTGACAAATGCACTGCTGTGGGAAGCCAAGGAGCTGCTAACTTCCTTAGGCTTAAAACCCGTTCTATGCACGTTCCCCTATCCAAGACTGAGGAGGCCGATGCTTCATCTTTGCCTTCTAGCATTCATAAGAGCAAACCCAGTCAATTTTCACTTGGGCTAAAATTTTCTAAGCTGGCTGCAATTTGATTTATAACTTCCCTACAACCCATCTCCTGCATTTAATGAAGCTAGTAGTGTCTACTTAAAAAATAAATAAAAATTTCCACATTTTATTAAATCTGCTGCTGTGAGTTCTAAATTCCACAATGATTCTGTGTGCTCTTTGGTCCATATCAAACGGTTTGTACCATTTTAAACAACTTTGTAAAGCATAGTTAGTGCACTAGACAAAGGAGTCAGATTTTGGCCTTTTCATTTCTTCCTTCCCCCTCCCTCCCTCCCTCCCTCCCTCCCTCCCTCCCTCCCTCCCTCCCTCCCTCCCTCCCTCCCTCCCTCCCTTCCCTCCCTCCCTCCCTCTGCCTTCCTTCCCTCCCTCCCTCCCCCTTCCTTCCTTCCCTCCCTCTCCCTTCCCTCCCTCCCTCCCTCCCTCCCTCCCTCCCTCCCTCCCTCCGTTCCTCCCTCCATTCCCTCCTTTCTCCTTTTCTTTCTTTCTGTGTATTATAACAAAGTTCTCACTCCAACTCCGGGTGCTTGGAACTCACCATGTAGCCCAGGCTAGATCTGTACTTGCAACTGAAGATTTCAACCCTTCTTTGCTTTTAAAAGTCACAATGTTGACGGTGTGCACAGTTACGGATCTACCAGTGTGTTTCCTCTTCATATCATGGCCTTTTTCTTCTGCAGCCTTCTGCTTTCTGAGCTGTGAACAGAGGTTGCTATATTTTCTCTCCCTGGTTGCCATCCCCAAATGAGAAATGTGAGGATTCCCTCTCTGTTGAAGTTATTCATTCTTTCTGTGCTTTCATGAGTTTCTATTTTGCCCTAGGGATGTGTCGATTGGGCTTTAGTAAATTGGTTTCTTGGGGGTGTAGTGTGAATATATAGGAGGCAGAGAAGAAACTGAAAGCCAAATTCACAATTTCAAAATACTTTGCCCCACATTCATGAACTGGTTCCCACCTGAGGCTAAGCTTCTAGGTTGCTGATAGGCAGTTCTCTCTCTCTCTCTCTCTCTCTCTCTCTCTCTCTCTCTCTCTCTCTCTCTCTCTCTCCATCATGTCTAATACTTTACCTTCTCTAAATTTGTGAATTAATACCTTTCTCCTAAATCATGCCTCAGATCTTATTCCTAAGATTTTAGGTACCCCCAACACATCAACCTTTCCACGCTTGTTACTCACAGGAAAGCATCCTAACCAGTCCTAGGAAGATACCCCATACCTGGATGAAAAGCATGTCTGGGAAATTGTATATATAAGTCACCCACTTTCATTCTGTTTGTTTCCAATATGACTAATTAAGCCACCATTTCATGGTAAATATTTGTTTGCTGAGCAATATGTTTCTCACCCGGGAGATGGCTGCAGCTGTGTGGGTGGTATCGAAGCTGTAGGAGACACAAATGGGTGGCCCCCTCCTGGGGGGGGGGGAGTGCTTTAGCTCACTCTAAATCCAAGGTATTTTTTTTTTTGCTGTGTTTTCTAATGTTGCACCTGCTTCCTTTACAGAAGATAGGAACTTTTTTTTTTTAAAAGAGAGACATTTTATACATACAAAATATAAAAATATGAGAGTATAGATACATTATTCTTTACTGTAGTAACCGTCTTACTAGATCCACGCATATATCCTGTAAAAATTATTTATTCTAGCTAGCTCATATGAAAGACACAAAACCCTGGTATTTTATTTGCAAGTTGTAAGCCTAAATTGGGCAGATTCTATACTATGCTCACCTATATCCAAACCATTCGCCCCTTGCTACTTGCTGTTCGAGTCTCCCCGGGGTTGTGCTTCCCCACCAGCCTGTCCTCAGGGTGCATTTCTCCTGGCTACATGTTCTTGATCGGTCTGGCCTCATGGTGGCCTCCTCCACGCTCTGTCTCTTCTTCCTCCCACTACCCCTGGTTTCTTCTGAGACCTGTCACTCAATCCTCAAGTTCCACCTTTCTCTCTCTACTGTCCAATCACAGGCTCTAGCCTTTTATTAACCAATAGCTTTAAATTGGGGAGCAAGGCTTGCTCAACAAAGGCCAATGTATGTTAGAATGCACTCCTCTGGACAGTCTGGACAGCAACCAGATCTTGGGGTTCAGAATTTAGCATCTGCATACATTGCAACAGGCCAACCCCCAACAATATCCCATGTCATTGTGTTGTACACTTTAAATCAACACCCTTTATATTTAAAAATCCCAAGCTAAGAAATAGAATTCCAATTACTAAGGTCAAGATGGAGAGGAAGAACCATAGACAAAAGATGTTAGGAAATGTTTCTGGCTGAAAACGAATGGTGGTAGGAAAAAAAAAAAAGCTACAAATGGAGATCTCTTCTGTCCCCTCTTTCCTTTTCATCCCTTCCCGGAGCAGCAACAGCATCGCTTTGTTGTCTACAGAGTAGAGCTGGGCCCAGCACCAGAACCGGAACAACCAGCAGGAGCAGAGGATGCTAACTGACGACCAGAATGGTCGGACAAGCCACAGGGCAAAACCAAACTCTAACAGGTGAGAGAAAGTCCGCAGTCATAGCCCTAAGGAACCGGGCGGTGGCGGAGGGCGTTGGCAGTCACAGCCCTAAGGAACTGGGCGGTGGCGGAGGGCGGTGGAGCAGACCGCAAGGAAACCATGTTCAAAGGACTAAAGCAGGGATCAATGGCATCTTGCAATGTCTATGGAGCACCATCCTGAAAAGCTACTGGAGAATTCTTGAGTTCATGTTCGAAGGGAAATGTTCAGACTGGACTTCTAAATTAGATAGTAGTGCAAACGTTAACCTTGCAAAGGCGAGTTCAATGCTGGAATGAAATGTAATAGGACGTGAAGTCAGATAATTAATGGACACTCTCCTTATGCAAAAGAGCACAAACCTAAGAATGAAAAACCAGACACGAGAAGGGGAAGTGCTCGTGCAAGTGAGGGGTCCCAAAGCTTAAGCTTCGCTGCACCCCACTTTGCCTCTGCTGCCTGAGCCAGAGAACCTGGGTTCTCAGTAGGTTCCCAGGCAGCTTCCAGGTCTTCTCCAAAGCTCAGCTTCTCACTGTGAAATAGGGATGGGTACTGACAGTCTCTCTAGGTTGTTACTGAAGACTAAATAAAAGAACGCAAGGGGATGCATGCAACACCATGCTATATTGATGATGTTCCATAGTCCCGAGTTTGGGTAGGGCTCCAGGAAGACATCTTTAACTTATTTAAACCCCTCAATTATCTGATAAGTGTGGGACATGCTCCTAGTCTTTTATCTCAGGTCACATGACACCAACTTGCTGCCTTCCAGAAGCTTTGGTGATGTCTAGACTGTAATTATTGATGTTTGTAATTAGGCGAATAATGCTTCTGGGGATGGCTGGTGTGGCGGGGAGGAAGGAGTGTGGAATGGGGAAGCTGAAGGAACATCCACACCAGCTGACCCTCTTGTATCTGAGTTTGGGCTGAGATATGTATGAAGGACTCATAGCTGAAGTATAACCCGGAGGGGCCTCAGTCTTGTGCTCTCCTTTACCACTGAGAGACAAGCTTAGGAAGACGATGGGCCACGCAAGGCTACACTTAGGTGTAGCCACTCAAAGCTACACTTAGGTGTGGCCACTCAAAGCTACACTTAGGGTTACATCCAGGACAATGCTTACTGTACGCTCTGCCTCCCAGGTTAGCTTCTTATTCTTTTAACTTTATTTCATCCCCCTGTGCCTTGTCTTTTCACTTTTTTCTTTCTTTCTCTCTGCCTTGGCAATCTCTTTTTGTGGCCTACCCTATTCTAGTGGTCAGGCTATTGGGCTATCCTTGGCTTCTCTTAGTCTACTACTCTATAGGTAGAATCTCTTGTTTGATGTATTTATTTATTTATTTATTTATTTATTTATTGAGACAGGTTTAAGGTGAATAGCCCAGGTTGGCCAGGAACTCATGATACTGCCTGTCTTAGCCTCCTCATAGCTGGGATTACAGGCATGTACCACTACATTGATTTTCTTATTGGATTTTTTTGACTGACAGAGACCATGAAATCAGCTGCCTTTAGCCAGGCAATGAGAATGTGGCATGAAACCGCTGTGAGAAAGTTTTAGAGGCCAGAGGTGGACGGGGCATTCAGAACCTGGAGAATACCCAGAGACAAGCAGCAGAAATGGGGAGAAAGTGCAGAAGGAAGGAGAAAGGAGGTGAGGTGTTTATCTTGGAGAAGAAATGGCTGAGGTGGCTTTGAAAAAGAATCCAACCACAGAGCATCCTCCAGTGGACAGAATGAGAAATTAGTTAGCAGTACAAAGATCTGGGCTGCAGGGGTTTTCAGCCTGAGCTGTCCATTAGAGACAGCAGGTTTGTTTGTTTTTTGTTTTTGCTTTTTAAAAAATATCAAGCTGCAATATACAGTTATATGGGATTCTTTGGGAGTGCAAGTATCAGCAATACATTTAGCACTTCTCAGGAGATTCTGATGGGCAGACAAGATTGAGAACTGAAGGACTTCAGGTGACAATTAGGCATCTGTTGATGATTATGTTGCTTAGGGAATGGCCTGTTAGCCTTCTATTACTGTAATGAAATACCTGAGATAAACAACTGAAAAGGCAAAAAGGCTTAATGTGACCCACAAGTTTCAGGGACTCCAGCGCATGCATGATCCTTTAGCCCTGCCTGTTGCTTTGAGCCTGTGTTGAAGCAGCACATACTGGAAGAATTCACATTATGGTGCAACTTGCTTGCTTCTGTCAGCCAGGAAGCAAAGAGAAAGAAACAAAGGACCGTAAAAGCCCCTTCACTGATTGATATGCCTCCAGTGACCCAACTCCTTCTGACTGGGCCCCATTATCTCCCACAAATGCCAGAGTGGGAATTAAGCTGTTAAGACATGGGTTTTGGAGGACATTCAAGATCCAAGCTATAGCAGTGACTGAGTGGCTTGCGCTGTAAGTGCACGGCTAAGTCTTGGGTCCTTCAGAGGCAGGTTTTGAGGTGCTGACATTTTTTGGGGTCAGTGGTCCTCAGCCTGGGTTGTGCAGTGAGATTACTTGTAGGGCCTTAAAAAGGTGTCTCCCTGGGTCTCACCCTAGGGATGCTGGATAAAATCCTTGAGTTGTGGTCTAAACTATAAAGTCACATATTGATTGCATATAATGTGTAAAGATGAACAAGCTCTCTGGGTGAGCCTGATGCACAATCATGCAGCATCACACTCCAAGGAAAAGCCACAATCTGCTGCTTTCCTGAGCGACCCGTGCCTCTGGTGTCCTCTGAAAGGCACCCTAGGTGACAACACTAACACATTGGACTCTACTATACCAGAGTTGTAGGTGTGGAAGAAATTCACATTTGCCTTTTTCCTCTCTTCCAAGAATACACATGAACATGTAAACTTGAGGGCAAAGCCTCATGCCCATCAGCCAGTAAACATTTATTGAGTATCTACTGTGTGTTTAGTTTCTATTGAATCCTTTGGGGATAGAGACCGAGTTCACAAGCCAAGCCTACTAAAGGCATTCATGGAGGAGGGAGAATCATCTCTAGGGATGAGCTTCCTGATAGGCTGCTGTGGGGTGTGAATATGCTTGGCCCACAGTAAGTGATGCTATCAAGGCTTGTGTCCTTGTTGAAGTGGCTGTGTCCTTGTTGGAGGACGTGTGTCACTGTGGGGGTGGGCTTTGCCAGTCTTCTGTTTGCCTTCAGAACAAGATGTAGAACTCTCAGCTCCTCCAGTGCCATGCCTACCTAGTTGCTGCCATTCGACCCACCATTGTGATAATGAATTGAACTTCAAGCTGTAAGCCAGCCCCAGTTAAATGTTGTCCTTTATAAGAGTTGCCTTGGTCATGGTGTCTCTTTACAGCAATGAAAACCCTAACAAAGACAAGTTGGTACCAGGGACTGGGGTATTGCTGCGGTAGGCCTGACCATGCTTTTGTTTGGAGGAATGTGGATTTGGGGACTTTGGATTTAGGAAGCAATGGAATGCTTTAAGTGGGGCTTAATAAACCATCCTAGTAGGAATATGGAAGACATTGGTGCTGAGGGTCATTTTGAACTATTCAGACCTGGCCTAAGATGTTTGTTTCAGTGGAGAAGAATTTTAGTATGTGGCCCAGAGACTGTTCTTGTGATATTTTGGTGAGCAATGTGGCTGCTTTTTGACCTTGTCTGAAGAGTCTACCTGACACTAAGATAAAGAGATTTTGATGAGTTGCTTTGACAAAGGAAGTCTCAAAACAGCCTGGTATAAATTCTGCTGTGTGGTTACTAAAGCTCACTCTTATGAAGAATGTTGTGATGAAAAAGAGCATGCTTAGAAAGGAAAAATACAAAATATATGATTCAAGTAATAAAGGGGCACCAGGAAGTTAAATGGAGTTGAATCCTGTGTTCAAGGAAATAAACATATTAAGGGAGTGCTCTCTGGGCAAGATCTCACCCAGCTAAATTTATTGTTTATGTTTTTGCAGTTGATCAAGACATATTTATGTCATGATAGGTTAATAGGTGTTAATACCTGAACAATTAATCTTTGAACTTTTAATCTGAAATGAATTCCAATCCAGAAATGGAAGACAAAGACTTTTGATTCAGAGGAATGTGGCCAAGAAAGCTTAGGTCCAGGCAGGGTAGTACACACCTTTAATTCCAGGAGACAAAGATAAGCAGATCTCTGAGTTCAAGGCCATCCTGGGACAAAGCAAGTTCTAGATGAAAAAAAGCTTAAATCCAGGTGTGGTAGTTCATACCTTTAATTCCAAAATTCCAGCCATGCAGACTTCTGAGTTCAAGGTCAATCGACAGAGATAGATTCAAGGACAACCAGGATTAAGCAGTGAAGAAGTTGGAAAGCAGAAAACTAAAGCTGATGATAATGTAATAACTTGGCAGCTTTGTCCATATGGCTCTGGCTTTAGAGTAAAGAACAAAGGGACTACTGGAACAATTGATGCTGCTTAGCTGGAGCTAAGAAATTAGCAGTGATTAAGAAGAGACGAACATCTCTCTTTCATTAAGGTGAAATTTCATCAAGGTGAAATTTTCTGAAAAGTGTTTTCTGAGTGCAGAAAGAAGCTGTGATTCAGAGATAGACTTCTGTCTTAGTTAGGGTTTCCATTGCTGTAAGGAGACACCATGACCAAGGCAACTCTTATAAAGGATAATATTTAATTTGGGCTGGCTTACTGGTTCTGAGGCTCAGTCCATTATCATCATGGTGAGAGGCATGGCAGCAGCCAGGAAGGCATGGTGCTGGAGGAACTGAAAGTTCTACACTTTGTTCCAAAGTCTGCTGCCATGCTTCACACCATGATGGTGTCTCTTGACAGCAATGGAAACCTTAACTAAGACAGAAGTCTATCTCTGGAATACAGCTTCTTTCTGCATTCAGAAAACAGGTCCCAGAAAATTTCACCTTAATGATGCTGATCTCTTAATCACTAATTTCTTAGCTCCATCTATCTAGCATCAATTGCCCCAGATTCTAGTCCAGCCTAAATTATTGGACCATTTCCTTGTAATTCTTCCATGAAATCAAGTGGCTAGAAACTAAAATTTGACACAAGGCAGGCAAAGTATGGGGACAGGCAAGGCCATGTGAAAAGTCCAGCATTACTAGTTGGGACAAACTTGTAGGATCCAGTGGGGCTTTCCAGGAAACAGAAACGGTTTCTTCCAGACTCCCAGTGCGCACTTTGTGATGTGATTCTGAAAATTACAGTCACTTGATTTTATGGAAGAATTCTGAGAAAATGGTCCAGTAATGTTAGGCTGGACTAGAATTTTGTTGTTTTTGCAATGAAGGAGTAAAAGCACATGAGACAAGAGGAGAGTGGAGCGAAAACTTAACCTGAGCAGAGGGAGGGCAAGAGGTGAGCACCTGCATCCATAGCCTCTCAAATCATAGGTTCTTACTTCCCCCAGAGCTCAGACAGAGGGATTTTCTCAGTGTGTCAGGAGAGAATGGAAGCTCCTACTAGCTGGGAACTAATGTTGGCCAGACATAGCTGTGCCTGGTGCGCTACTGAACATAAACTATTTTACATTTTATGATCAAGATGGATCAAGATGCAAACAAGGCCATCCTATGACCATGAGTAAACAGTAACAAAATATGAACTCTGTCTGAAATGTGGCCTGTGTATGTCTGTATACAGACAAAGACACTGACATGTGTGCGTGCATGTGGGCACACACATACACACACACCGACATGTGCACACATAGAGACATAGACACACATAGGCACACACACATACACACACACATCGACATGTGTACACACAGAGACATAGACACACATAGACACACACACAAACACATATAGGCATACATACACAGAGAAAGAGACATACACAGACACACTCATGCACACACACACGCACACACACACACACACACACACACACATGACTAGCATAAGTGATGGCTACTTCTTCCTAGTAACACTTTAGTTTTCCTTTATTCTTTCTCCCATAAGATCCATTAAGAAGCCCCAGCTACAACCACCCCTGCTTCTCAACAGCATTCACTAGAGCAAAGCTCTGCTCCAGTCACCCCATGTAAACCCATCCTGTGATAAAGCCCCTCCTGCCCTGCTGACTGTTCTAAGTCCAGGGGGAAGGAACCAGAGAGGAACACAATTATATTGCTCTCACCCATCCTGGTCTCCTCAAACAAGACAAGGTGCGTTCAGACTGTGTTGTGTCTATGTTCATGTGCCAGAGACTAGCAGTGAGACCTGTAGGTGAACAGGCTGTGCTTCAGGCATTTGCAGCATGAAGGATGGGCAGACCATGATGTCAGTGATATCATTTTCTCACTATGAGTGATCTCTGTGGTGCTGTTTTAAAGTGCCGAGGAGAAAAGACTGTCCAGTGGTTGTTGCTCTCCTGGTTCCTTCCTATGACTCATGAGTGCCAGGGGACAGGGGCTGTGCAATGGCCTCACTAGCTTCAACCAGCCCACAGTTTCCTCCTGAGGCAGGCTGTGAAACTCTGCAAGCCTTCAAAGTGCTCTGAGAATCAGGTAAGAAATCAGGAACCAGGGATTAGAAGAAGACCCAGGTACGACTGAAAAAAATCAGAAAATACAGTTGCTCTTCTGGAGTTAAGAGGAAATGTATGGCTTTCCCCTCTCACTAGGGAAGGCAGGGGTGCTAGGAGGAGCTTGCAGAAGGCATGGGCAGCAAAGGTTCTAATGAGATATAAACTTTTAAAGTTTATCTATTTATTCTTTGTCTCTGTCCATATCTGTCTCTGCTCTCTCTCTCTCTCTCTCTCTCTCTTTCACACACACATACACACACACACACACACACACACACACACACACACACACACTTTGTGTGTGTGCACATGAATGTACCAGAACAGGGGTGTGGAGGTCAGAGACAGCTTGTGGAAGTCATTTCTCTCCTTCCACCATGTGGCTTCCAGGGACTGAACCGGTGAAATCAAGCTTAGCAGCAAGCTCCTTTTAATCACTAAGCCAGCTTGCCCTCCAGTGAGGTTTTAAAACGATTCTTCAAGTCCTAGTGAAATTTCCAGCAAAGGAAATATTTTAACAACTCCTCCTCCTCCTCCTCTTCCCCCCTCCCCTTCCCTCCCCTCCCCCTCTCCTCCCCTCCTCTTCTTTCTCTTCCTCCTCTTTATATATGTGAGTACACTGTCACCTTCTTCAGCCACACCAGAAGAGGGCATCATATATCATTACAGATGGTTGTGAGACACCATGTGGTTGCTGGGATTTGAACTCAGGACCTCTGGAAGAACAGCCAGTGCTCTTAACCACTGAGCCAACTCTCCAGCACCCTCCTCCTCCTCTCCCTCCTCCTCCTTTAAAAACAACTTACTCTTTATCTACATATATGTGTATGTACAGGTAAGGAAGGAAGTCCTGAGGAGGCCAGAAGAAGGTGCACCCCTTGAATGGAAGTTCCTGACGTGGGTGCTGGGTACTCAACCTCAGACTCTGGAACTCTGCAAGAGCAATGAGTGTTCTTAGCCATTACGTCATCTCTCTAGGCTCAGGGCCATTTCTCTTTTCTTGAGATTTTATGTACTCATCTCTTTCTCAAAGTAAACACAAGGCTTGGATTTTGTCCCCCACCCCCACCCCCATTCCCCTTTAACATCTTAGAGTTAAAGTGGCGGTGTGGTAGTTATTAATGATGTTCATTAGACCCACAGACCTGAGTTCAAATCCTAGCTGTAACCATTCACTAGTTATGTGATCTTGAGTATGTCACTCAGTTCTTTGCCTCAATAAACCATCATTAACCATGCCTAGCTTGGCCCTAACAGTAATTGCTATGGAAAGGGATAAAGAGGAATGCTCATGCCACGTGACACAGGGCCCCGCATGTTGGAAGTACCCCATGAGCAATAGTAGTGACAATTCATGGTAGTAATATATTTTTCATAAATTTTGAGTCTTTGAGACAGACCTTGTGTTGATAGAATTTAAGCTAATCCTATCTGTAATCAGACACAACACGTAGAAAAAACATGAAAAATTTCAGTGGTACCTGTGGGCTCTGTGTCTAATATCCCAGAATTTGTTCATTCCAGTCACACACTGGGACTGCTATAGCCAAGGAGTGAAACTATCTTAGCTCACACCCCTTAAATTTTAAACCAGTCTAAGATTTAAAAGTTGTAAAAAAAAAATCTTCATATAACCTGTGGTCAGTTTCTGCTGATATAAGCATTATACAATCGTCAAAAATGGAAGATCAATATTGGTAAAGTGTTATTAAGCTAGTGATCTCATTTAAATTCCACTGATTTTTATGTTGATGAGCCTTTCTAGACCAGATCCTACCTACACTCCAATTCAAGATCCTAGGATGCACTTAGCGTTTTTCTTGTGCCTGCATGAGTGACTCTTCATACACACTTCAGGAAGTGAATGGTACCCGTATGTTCTATGGCTGCGTGCTTCCTGGCCTTTCTACCATGAAGTTCACATCTTTCCCTTTGTAGTGGATAAATATCTGTGGGGAAGACACTTAGAAACTATGAAAATTCTGGTCTTCCTCCAACGTGTATTCACAGATCTAATTGGTGTTGTGGTTACTAAAGTTGTCTGTCCAATGGTGGTTTCCTATTTCTGTCTTTCCTTCTACATTTGCTAACTGGAAATCTGTCTTAGGGAAAAGGTGCATTTTTGTCCCCCATTCAGCTGCTTATTTATTATTTATATTACCACAGACACGAGTGAATTTTACTCTGTCGTCACAGTCTACCGTTGCCAGTATTTCTTTTACTTCTCAGATTGTCACCATCCCAGAGAGCTGTCATCAGGTATCGCTCGAGGAAACTTTCTTGCTCCTTTCTTGCCATTAGTGTTCTATTGGAGACGGGCTCAGGCTGCTCATTTGTGAGCAGGAAAGTATGAGGCTCTCTCTGTTGAATCGCTGTCACTCAGAGGTGGAAACAGGTCATGCTTCTCTGAAGATTCTCCTGTCCCTGTTCTGTTCCTAGTGGAGACAGAAAATACCTGGGAGAACGTGTCATGACACACTGACATTTAAAGATACCCAGAGTTGACTTGGTGTCAGCCACTCCCCATACTTTTTCATGAGCTCATTTTGCTTCATCCGATTCTGCTTAATGTTCAGTTATTCTTGCTAGCAGTCCCTAGAGACTCCTCTAATCCTCCTGCTGAGTGAGAACTTGTAAACACTCGTTCTGACAGTGCCTGACCCTTGGTCTTGTCCCTGGATACCCAAGGGTTGGGAAAGCAACGGTTGTCCCTTGTGATTGATACGACACTCCAGAACAGGCAGTCTGAAGGCTGTCACTGACAGTTGTACCAATGGTTCTCAAACTACCTCTTCATCACTTGACTGAGCAGGGAAAAATATCAACCAGGACAGCCTAGAAATGAAGGATCCCGGGGATCACAAATGTTTGGAAAGATATAAAAGAGCAATCAAAGAGGCAGTGTAGCAGCCGTTATGTAAAAACCAAAGAATCAACATTCCCTCATGTCAGAGCAACTCCAGAGCAACAGAAGATGACACTAAGGATGCTCTGATCTCCGGGGGAGTGTTTCCCACAGAGAAAAACATCACATTATTGCTTGTGTGAGGTCTCAGAGACCCAGGTAGCACTGCTGAAGGCTATGTGGTACCCAGACTTCTTAGGGCACCGATTTGGGTCTCCAGCTACCTGGTAATTAGAGAGTACAAATGTCACCATTTGTACTTAGTAGATCAGTTAGTAGGCTGCTAGTGGGTATCACTTGGCATAAGTCTAGGGAGTCAATCACATTGCTTTAGACTTTTAGTACAAATATGCAGCCTCTCTTTGAGAATCCTTTTAATCTTTTTTCTTCACACCATAAGATGAGACAGATGGATGGTTAGGAAGGAAGAAGCAAAGAGGCTTCCGAAACACAAGAATAATTTCCAGAGGCTGGAGAGGTGGCTCAGTGGTTAAGAACTCTAGTTGCCCTTCCAGAGGACCTGGGTTCGAGTCCTAGCACTCTCACTACGTGGGCCCATATCTGCTTGGAAGTCCAGCCTCAGGGGATCTGACACTCTCTCCTGCCCTCCAAGGGCACCCACATAGATATACACATACACAGACGTATACATATAAATAAAAGTAGAAAATACAATCTTTTTTATTTAAAAAAAAAAGTCTCCATGAAGCTCATTCTGAATAATTCTTAAACAGCATCAGTAGCTATTCATGAACTGGCTACATTATCAGATCCACTCTCTCCTGAAATCTCCTGCAACTTTCCAAGGTGCGCAACCCTGTCTTCATCTTATAGCTGCAAGAATGAGAGTCTCCAGAAGCTGAATGCTCTGCTCAAAACTCCAAGCTCCCGAGTGACAGATGCGGCGCTTGGCCCCTGTGCTGCCTGGCACCAAAGCTTACACAGTGTCCCCCTGCAACTGCCTCGCAGCAGGTGGTGGACCCAAGACTGCGCTCTAGTCTTGGGACTCACAGCTGAAGGAACAGCCGGCCACCTCCGCGGGTCATCCCTGCCTGGAAAGAAAGTCCTGTGACTAGCTGTCTGCCTCCCATTGCCAAATCTTCCCTGGTGACTTTGCTTTAAACCTTGGCATTTCATTGATTGCAGCTAAAAAAAAAAAGTTCTCGAACATTGTCAAAGAATTCAAACAACCCTGGAGCTTCCAAAGGAAGAGAAAAATCTCCTTTCCTACCGTTTCCTAACCCAGTTCTGTTCTGAGTGCAACCACTATTAACTCAGAAACCTTTTCCAGACATTGCAACATTGTATGTGCACATATGTGCGTGTGTGTCTGTGTCTGTGTGCATGTTGGATATTTTACTGACTTCTCACAGTTCAGTAATCTAATGTGTGGTTATTGTTGTTTTCCTAATTCATTGTCCCTTCCAGAATGCCATTTGGAGCCCGATAAGGTTGGTGTACTTTTAAATTAATCCTAATAGCACCTCCCCAAATAAGCACCTACTAAGCACCTACTACTGACTGCTTCCCAGGAGTCCTTGAGTTGTGGGAAGACAGGGCAACTGGCTGATCTCTTTACGGAGATCCCAGAGTGTCAGGGGGAAGGGCAGACAAGCTGTGGCAAGACAGCATGCTGTAGTAGAATCACAAGCAACCGGCTGAACTGCCAGGGCGGACAGAGTCCCCAGGCCAGGGAATCACTCATGTGCGGATTGTCTGGTGGCCTAGGGGGAGGGGAGGACGTGGGAGGGGGAAGGCAGGAGGCGGAATGTGGGCCGGGTCAAGTTTAAGATTACATGCACCACAGGGCGGTCTCCAGCCACGCTTTAAATAGCCAGCCCCTTCCCTGGCCCCCTGGAGAATTCTCCGACAGGACCTCAGGCAGAAACTTCACCAAGGTTCGGAATATTCTCTGCTCTTTCTCTTTTTCCTGTTTCTGGGCCTCAGAATGTAGGTTGGTGGGATCCATGGATTTACAACCATGATGTCCCCTGGATGGTGTTCTTGGTTGGCTCTTGGGTGTGCAGGTGCAAGCATTTTCTGCTATTCTCTTGATATTCTGAAAGGGGTGGCTCATGACTTAAGGGTGACAGGAGGAGGGGTGGAGAATCCTAGTTGGAGAGGAGAATGATTGAGTTTCAGGGTGAATATAGAATTCGTCTCTCCACTCAAGCCTCACAGCTGAGTCTACGCCAATGTTCCCACTGTCACAGACCAGCAAACTAAGGCCGTGTTACTCATTAACCTTAGGGGTCAGGCAGGGGTGCTAGGAACGGCTGTGGCATGAACCCGGCATGCCTGAACCCATGCTTTCTCCACTGCTCCTGAGAAGCACGGGGCTGAGAGGCAGAAGGTTACTGCTTGGTTGCTGGAAGGGGGATGAGGCCAAGTGGGATGGCTTTGCCTCACAGGAAGACATCCCTGTGATGGTTAGTTAGTAAGCGAGGCCAGGATCAGCAAGAGGCCGAGAAGATCAGGTCAGTCAGGTGAGAAACAACACCTTGACTTTCACCTTCTTGTCCACAGTGAATTTGGATCCCACTCCCCAGCTTGTCAAATAATCAGAGATGTCTTCTACTCCTGGCCCTTTGGGCTGACTTTTCTGGTCCCTAGGGTTGCAGATAGAACCTAAGGGAAGTCTCTGGCTTGGAGGGGTTTCTGGTGAGAAGGTTCCATACTCTGAACTTGTTTGAGGGTTCGGAGAAAGCCCACCTGCTTAGTTCTCTACAAAGAGGCCACTCTAAATCAACCACAGGGCCTCAGGTACGTAGTCTGAGCACCCAGGAATCACCTTGAGTTTATGTTATAGATCAAGTCCTTGGACAAGCTGGGCCATAGACAAACAAACAAACAAACAAACAAACACAAAAACTAAAACAAAGACCAAAACAAGAGGAGCCATTGCATAAACTGAGGAAGGAGTCACTAACATTAAGTGTGTTGATAAACCAAGGCAGTGAACAAGATCTCGTTGGTAGAACCGAAAGAGCAGTAAGTGCAGTGACTTCAAGTCTCCATACGATTGACTACCTAGGTGGCAACAGTGACTTGACTTAACAGAGCAGTGGCTGCAGGTATTTTATGTACCATCATTTTTGCAACAATGACAGGGTTGGTGTAGGAATTAAATGACCATGTGTGCAGTGCTTAGTCCAGGGTAGCTGCTCATTAAGTTTAAAACACATCCGAATTTATTCTCAGTCTCAATATCAGTCTAGGATAGGATGTTTCTAAGGTGGGATTTCCTTTTCACGCCATCATCTTGGTTGTAACAGATTTTGATACCGCTAGTGACAAAGAGAGGAAGGGAGCAAGGGAGGGAGGGAAGAAGGGAGGAGGTGGGAGAGAGGGGGAAGGGGGAGGAAAGGAGGCTAGGGAGGGAGAGGGGGAGACTTTTTTCCATGTATGCTGATTCACTAAGAAATGGAGGGGAGAGGAATGAGTTCCTAGACAGCTCAGCTCTCCCAGTCCTGTTCCGGGTTCCATCCAACACCCCTCAGAAGACATTTCTTTGAACAAAATGGTGAAGATATAGATAAGGAAAACATCCCTATGATGCAGTCACTAGGAAAGAAACATCTTGGTGTATGTCCCAATCTTTCAGTGCGTGTAGCTATTCTGTAAAGTGTCTGTCAAGCCCGATCATTCTGTTCATACTAATCTCACTTCCTATAGCATGAACACCCTTTTGTTTCAATACACATCTTCCTGTAACAGTTTTAATGGTTGTATAGAAGCTCATAATACATCTACCATAACTTATTCCCTCACCTTCCATTATTAGCATATACATTCTTTCCATTTTTTTTTGTTGCTGTTATAAACAATCAACATTTTTAATATCAGCTCTTTCCCCACGACCACAGTTAGGGTAGTTCCTGCAAGGGACATGCATGGTCTTGAGAGTATGTCAACTGCCATCCTCTGGGTAGTCCCAGCCTATTACAGGATTGCACTGCTTTTTAATAGGCCACAGTTGTGAGAAGCAAGTGGGAGGTGCAGACACCTGCATACTATGTGAATCCAGAGAGCATGCGTCAGGGGAGGAAAGTCTCCCCTTCTGTGCCAGTGCTTTCTTTTAAGTGTGAAGGGAACAGGCAATCCTAGGAGCTCCTCCCCAGCTCTGCCAGTGGGGGGCGCTAAGGAGGAATGGTTCAGAGGATAGGGAAGGAGGTCACCCTTTTTTCAGGGAATTTTCTGAAGGGAGGAGGTGTTTCCTGTGGGCTTCCCACCAGTGACAGAGCACTGCACTTGTTTTCCAGGTGGGATGGAGAACAGGGCCTCGGGAACAACCAGTAATGGAGAGACAAAGCCAGTGTGTCCAGTCATGGAGAAAGTGGAGGAAGATGGTACCTTGGAACGGGAGCACTGGAACAACAAGATGGAGTTTGTGCTGTCGGTGGCTGGGGAGATCATTGGCTTAGGCAACGTCTGGAGGTTTCCCTATCTCTGCTACAAGAACGGGGGAGGTGAGAGCCATAGTGCCACCTAGTCTCCCCAGGAAGGAGAGTTCTTCTGTCTGCTCTACTCACTGTCCCTCTGGGCAGGGCCCTGATGGGTCACTGAGGACACTTTGCAGGAGACTGAGATTTAGATAACCCGTGTGGGTGCCCTAGGGCTTTCTCTCATAGAAGCGTGAGTACGGGTTCAGATACAGATGGATCAGGCCGTGGATTCTGCCTCTGTTCTTAACTCTGTGTGATCTTGGTCAAGTTCCTGAAGCCCCCAGAGTCTCAATGGCTGTTCCTGTAAATCAAGATAGCAATACCTGTTTTTCAAGGTTCTTGTAAGGATTGGCAATACTACCCATAAAGTGCTTAATAAATAGGAGTTGCAGGGCTGCTGCTGCTGCTGATACCGAACTCTTCTGGGATCTTGGGATTCTTCAGCTTTGGCCTTGTGTCACCCCCCACCACTCAGCTGGTACCATGACATTCCCAATACCATCTGTTTCCCAACTCTCACTAGAATCATAATCTTTGACCTTCATGGCTTTCCTTTAAATCTCTTCCCCCCACCCCCGCACCTCTGTCTTTCTGTCTCTGTCTTGTGTGTGTGTGTGTGTGTCTTATTTTCCTTCCCAGTCTTCTGGGGTAATTGAATGAATCCATATTTAGGGAATTTCCACACCCCTGTGGGAAGCCTTGGACAGAATCCCCAGGTACTAAAGGGCTTAGAGTTGACCCGTGGGTTAGGAAACCATTCTGTTCTGTTGATGGATAAAGCTTCCAGGGATTGGAGGTCATGGGCCTGTTTTTGTAATGAGGCTGTATCCTGAGCTGGAGGAATGCAGAACCCGGAGGTAGGTCACCAGAGAAGAAGAACACCTTCCCACTGGCAGGGGAGCAGAGGCCCCTTAACCCGTCAAGCTCTTCAAATGGATTTGAAGGGATGAGGCACACAGTCCAAGTGGCTTAGGAAAGAGTTCACACTCAGCCCAGGGTGGAGGTCGGAGGGATTATGAGAGACCAAGAGAGAGGTGCCTTGTACCCACTGTGGGCGTCTTGTTCTTGGGTTTGTGAATGTTGGAGACTGGGGTTGGAAGTTAACTTGTAATTTTCCCCCCAGAGGAACGGGAATGAGGTAATATGTCCTCTCTCCCTAGGAATTCTGGCTAGCGGCCTGAAATCACAGGACTTTGCTCAGTCTGTACTATGAGAGAAGGAGGGAGGTCTTCTTGTTTCTTATGTAGCCATAGATACTTCTGTGTTTGTTGAGGAGTTGAGGGCCTTCCCTTTAGAGCATTAGGTGCAGGGATGCGGATGGCCCAGGGCACAGACAGAAGTAAGACACTAAGCCGCGTACTCTGGGCCTCGGAACCTAGTAACCAGCTTACCTTCTCACGTGGCAGAAAGATTAGGGAGCGAGAAGATTTCCCCAAGCCTCTCTGGAATTGGGTAAGGGTTGAGGCACCGATTTCCAAGCTTAGCTCAGAGCCACTGGGGGTGAAAAAGAGGCAGCAAAGGGGAGCGGAAGTGCAGCAGCTGGGGATGTTGGACTCACACGGCTTCCTGTGCCTGGCAACTTTGGGGTCTGAGCTTTGCCCCAGGACTTCGTGGCAATTTATCTAGTCTCCGTCTTAGAAATGCACACACAGGAAAGTCCTAGGCCCTCGTTTTCTCCCGTGGGTGCCTGGGTACAGCTGCTGAGACTTCTTTCCCCCGGACAGAGCCTCTGACTTCATGCAGCAGTTGAGATTTTTTGGGGGGCGGTCCTGAGATTGAATCCAGTGTCGCTACCACAGTTTTGGCACTTGCTGTAGCTGAGGACTTCCTGTGCCACCTCCCTGTTTGCTGATGAATAACAGCAGCCCGGGGATGTGGGGGTGTGGGGGGAGTTCTGATGGACTTTGGAGCTAGAGGCGAATGTCCAGGTTTGCTCTGGAGGGCACAAGTCGTTCAGGGCTGCTGGGCGTATTAATGAGAAGGCGCCTTTGCTAAAGACTGACTGAGGAGCCCAGAGCCTTCTCTTTTCTTTTTCTTGTTGTGCTCTCAGCAGCTCAGCCTAGAGAAAGAAAGCTTCCCCAGAGCGGTGGGTCAGAGCGCTTGCGTTTTTATGTCTCCTTTTAGCCAGTGGATACATGGACGCCTCACACCGAGGGGATTCTTCGCTGCTGATTTGGTGAAGAAGGTTGCAGAAAACAGAGAGCGTTTGGGCCAATTTGACTCCTTTTATCTTGGTCTCGTGATTTTAGTTAAGCCCATTGCTTTCTCACTGGGTCTTGGGCTCCTAGAGATGACATGGGTATTCTGAACAGGTTCTGGGAAGGATGCCGTGTGCTCCAGAGAGGTACCATGCTTAGTAATGTGCTCTATCAACCTGCTTCTGGACTCTTTCTCTAAGTCCATAGCTCTGTACAGTCACTCCTGGGCTTGGGGTGGGGGAGGGCGGGGTAGAGGGTAAGGTGAGAAGTTAGATTACTAATGCGTTTGTGCGGCCACAGTGTCAAGCACTCCGAATCGCCTCAGAGCTTAGTGATGTCTTCTCTGGTTTCAGCTTTCACACTTGGCAGATCTAACTCAAGGCAAGTTCCACAGCATGGAGGAGCTGAGATAGATAAAGGAAGGACTGGGGGAACAGTTGACTACTCAAGCTAAAAGTGAGGGGAAGCTGAGAGAGTGTGGAACAAAGCCATCAGGACTCAGAAGTTACCGATGGCATTCCCTGGGGTGGGGGTTAAGAGGGGTGCCTACCTCAGTCACCCAGACAATACCCTTACTGTCATCTAGGACCTATGGCCCAGTGCCGCTGTCACCACCAAAGTTCCCTAGGGTTGCCAGGCTGTCACTTGTGTTGGCACATGGACTAGGGAGCCTTGACATTATGCCATTCAACAACAAATACTGGGCACCTGGCACGTTGTTCTAAGTGCATGGAATACATTTGTAAATACACCAGACCCATGCCCTGTCCTCGTGGGTCTTGAACTCTGGAAACAGAGAACAGAAATGAAGCTTTATTAGAACAATTGGAAGTTACCAAGTACTATGGAAAAGAACAAGAGATCCCCAGTAAAGGGAATTAGGAGTGTGGGTATCAGCATGGTGGGCTTCATTGAGAACATTTGAGTAAAGGCTTGCCAAGGAGCGATGGCGTGGTCATGTGGTCACTGAGGTAAAAATGCCACAGGGAGAGCTAAGCAAGAGCCCACCTGGCTGTTTGGAAGAACAGGAAGGTGGCCCACAAGCCCAGAGCAGGCTGCATAGTGAGACGGTGCAATCAGAGTGATAAAAGGGAAAGTCATTGTCTCCTGCCTTTGGTTGATGAGACAAAACCCAGCGTCTATTCACCATCCACACTAACAACATCCCAAGAAAAGACTCCACCGGAGTGAACCCAGCTTGCTTGTTTCCAGAGGCAGGGGTGACTCGGGCAGCTGTATCACTAACACCCCCTCCCCAGCATGGGCAGCTCAAAGACAGCCCCATCAGAGACTTCTCTTTCTCAGTATTCGTCTGTTGCTCTACTGGCTTGGAGAGGATCCTCGTGATTCCAGTAAATGTCTAGAACTTCCCAAGTCCTGTGATCATCTCTTCTCCCCGGTGGAGGGCATGTTGAGATTTGGAGCCACACAATACAGGTGCAGACCTGATAGGGCCTTGCTGGCTACTGTAAAACGCTGGCTTTCCCTTTAGTGTCATGAAGAGTGAAGGCAGGGTTTTGAGCAGAAATGGAAAGACCTCATACTTAGGATATTCTCACTGGCTGTTGTGTTCAGAGCTGCCTACAGGGGACAGACCGGTTCTGAAGCTAAACATTCCGGATCCATCCCCGATTCCTGTGACGGTTAGGGATGATTGTCTGTTTTACAGGTTCTGGAAGTCTCCTAGACACCTGTTTGAGATTGCTTAGATCAGGTCTGGGGCTGTTGAGGTGGCTCAGCCTCAGGGAAAGGCACCAGCTTCGAAGTCTGATGACCTCTACAAAGTTGTCCTCTGACCTCCACGTGTGCACTGTGGCGCCAACACACCCCCACACATAGACATACACACACAATAAATGTAATACAAATTTTAGATTAGATTGGCTTCTGAGCATGCCTGTGGGGGATTGCCTTGGCTAGTTTAACTGAGATGGGACAGTCCATCCTAACGAAGGGGTGGCACCACTCTTTGGGATTGGGTCCTGGGCAGTATAAAAAGGAGAAAATGGGATGCATCGCTTTCTTCTTCCCGACTGTGACCAGCTGGTTTAAGCTCCCCCTGGCTTGGCTTCTCCACCAGGACGGACTGTATTGAAGTATGTGCCAGAATAAACCCTTCCTTCCTTGTTACTTATGTCAGGGCATTTCAGCACAAGAGCAGAAGAGTCTCCAAGACTAGTCCCTTCTCTCATAACTATTGACTCTACCCAGATGTGTAATGCAAAGTGCTTCAGTCCATGGTCTTCCGATGAGGCCTCTCCAACTCTCTGGACCCTGGCTGCCAGCAGAATCAGTTTCTCAACACCCAGCATACCTCAGTCTGGAGTCTCTGTGTGAGATCATCAGAATCTGAACCCTTGACATAGTGCTTGTTGCTAACTCCCTGACTAAGCAGCCTGAAACTTTTAACCCGAAAAGAGCTGCTTTTCCTGAGACATAAAAGGCTGGAGATTTTAAGAGAGAAAGAAGTGATTGAGTTAGGGGAACACCGACCCGGGCAGTACAATAGGTGAGTTTGGAGTCTGTGTGAAAGATCTGGCTGGAAATACACACTTAGCTGTCACTAGCATTTTGAAGGTATTAAAAAAAAAATAGAAAGCCTGGCATGACGGTTTATATCTGTAATCTCTGGAGGCTGAGGCAGGAGGATTGTGAGTTCAAGGCTGGTCTGGATCACATAGCTTTCTGTCTCAGAAAAGGGGGGGGGGAGAGAGAGAGAGAGAGAGAGAGAGAGAGAGAGAGAGAGAGAGAGAGAGAGAGAGAGAGAAACACACACACAGAGAAAGAGAGAGAGAGAGAGAGAGAGAGAGCTCACCAGCCTACAAAATTGAGAAGAGAGAGAACCTGTACAGAGGATAAGGAGAGAGCAGCAGCAACACAGGTCAAAAACCAATGAGTTTTGGAAAGGCAGCTGAAGACGCGTGAGAGCAAACAGAGCAGATGCTTTGAAGGGGCTGAGAGGGTGATGGGTGAGCAAAATCTCTGGCCCACAGCAGGGAGGTCATGGGTGATTTTGGTGGAGTATTAGACCAATCCCTGATGAGGGTGGGTTAAAAAAAACCAGGGAGATGGACAGAGCATTGGAAACCACAAACACAGAGGTTGCTGAAGACCATCGAGGAAAGCACACCTCTGCTTTCAGCATCTTTCTTCCTGGGTGGAAGTAAGCCAGCCGAGCACCTGGAGAAGGAGTATGCCCACACATCCGGCAACTGTGGCACCCATCCCAGAGCTGGAGAACTTACTGAGATTGTAAGCTTAAACTATTTTTCCAGCCCTTCATCCTCAGCTCGCTGGAGAGAAAATAAAGATGGCTTTCTCCCAAGGCCTGTGCTGGACAGGCCTCAGGCAAGGGCATAAAGAGACTCTGGTCATTTCACGAGATCTGAAGGGGCAGGTAGAGAGAGTAGAAGAGGTAATACCACTTTATTTGGCTAGGAGAATTTCAATTACTTACCTGTCAATCTCAGCTCTGACTGTCAATCTCTGTCGTTTAAGTTTTAAGTGTGAGTTGCTGGCAGCCTGGAGTTCTGCATCCACACAGCTGAAGACCACCTAATATAGAACAGCTGCTCCCTCCTCCTTGCCCTTCTCCAAGCTCGTTCTAATCCTCAGTCTCCACACACCCATGTTCTGGGTGCCTCCGACCTGAGCTCTCGGGTGGGATCCCTCTGGCAGAATACCCAGGGCTGGAGTCTTCAGGTCAGTCTGCAGGATGACCTACCAAAGGCGGGCCCTTTGGGAGTGGCATGCTGGAGGGAAGGCAGAAACAGACAGTATCGGTTGTAGGCTTAAGAAGAGAGCAGTCCAGGGAGACCAGTGTAAGATGGCCAGAGGAAACCATTAGCCAGTATGCTGCTTGTAGCTACAAAAGAAGAAAGCGAATGAGAAGCAATTTCCTAATTTTTATGCTTTTAACAGTGCCATTGTGTGCATCCACTGGACTCGGCGCGTGCTCCACCCACTTTATAAAGCACATACTTCATCCGCTGCACATGACACATGTTCCACTAAGACATGTTCCTTAGCTCTCAGTCTCTTTCACTCCCCTAGAGAGTTTGCATTTACTTTCATATTGCACATGTGCATATGTATATAAATATGTATACACAGGTGATTTTATGTGCCTATGTATTAGATTATAAAATCTAATACAAATGAGAGAAAAACAACATATATTCTTCTGAGCTTAGCTTAATTCACTTAACATGATTATCTCCAATTAAATTGCTTTCCTGCAAACCACAGAACTATGTTCTTGTTTACAGCTGAAAGCATTTCCAATACACACACACACACACACAGACACAAACACACACACACATACATATACACACATACACATACACACACACAGACACAGACACACACACATACACACACACACACATAGACACATACACAGACACACACAGACATACACACACATACATAGACACACACACAGACACACACACACCATACACACACCACACACACACACCACACACACCACACACACACACAGACAAACACACACACACATAGACACACACAGATACACACACAGACATGCACACACACACACACCACACACCACACACACACATACACACACACACACACACACAGACCCATACCCACACACATACACACACAGACACACACACATACACATGCATATGTTTCTTCTGTAATTTAGCTCTCATGAGCAGTGCTCCAGCAATGTCGATGTGCAAGTGTCTCTGTGATGTGCTCACTTGGTGTCTTTTGGTTAATGCTCAGGAGAAGTGCAGCCGAGTGATGTGGAAGAGCTGTTATAACAGACGGCTTTTTGAGGGATCTCCATACTGATTCCTGCCGTGACTGAACTAGTTTAAACTCCCACTAGCAGCATGTAAGGCTCTGTTTGTCCTCACCCTTCGCCATCATTTGTTGTCATTTGTTTCCTTGATGGCTGTTGTCCTGACAGGGGTGAGGTGGGAGCCCACTGGACGTTTGGTTTGCATTTCCTTGATGGCGAGTGAAGTTGAATTCTCTTGTATGCTTACTGTTTATTGTGTTCCCTCTTCCGAGAACTGTCTGCTCACTTCATTATGACTTATGGATTAGGTTTTTTGATCTCTTGTTGCTTAGTTCTTTGTATTTTATAACATTAATCCTCAGCCAGATATACTGCTAACAAATACTTTTCTTTCGATCTGTTTCTCCATTGAGTTTCCTTTGCTGTACAGTCGAGTTTTGATTTTTCGAGGAACTGTTGTCAATTGTCGGCTTCCTTTCCTGGGTTCTTGCCTAGGCCTACGCCTTTCATTGTATCCCCTACTTTTTTCTCTAACAGCCTCCAGTTTTAGGTCTCACATTAAGGCCTTTGATCTGTTTGGAGTCGAGCAGGGAGAGACTGAGGTCTAGCTTCAGTCTTCAGCACGTGGATATCCGGCTCCAGCTGTTGAAGAGAACGATAGTTTCTACAGTGTGTATTTCTGGTATATATGTCAAAATCTGGCATATTTGTCAAAACCCAGGCAGCGGTGGCTACATGGGTTTATAAGCAGTTCTATGTTCTCATTCACTTTGTGCCAGGGCCACATTGCTCTTGTAACCAAGCCTCTGTAACATAGCTTGAAGTCAGGTATGGCAATACCGCGAGCATTATTTCTTTGCTCCGGATTGCTTGGTCTATCTCAGGTCTTTGGTGAGAAGCAGTTTACTTAGAGAAACAGTTATTTTGGAAGCACTCTGCAATCTTGTGAGTGAGTTGCTCACTCCATGCCCACTTTGGTCTGGCTAGCATCCACCGAGTGCAAACCTTTTTCATGTGTGCCCTGACTTCTGTTGTGAATGTAGAATATAGTTCTTTGTGTCTTGAAAAAGTAGCTGGAACATTACAGGTGACATCACAGAGTGGGCTTCTTCTAAGAGGGGTGGCTAGCTGCAAGAGTCCTTTTGCAGTCCCTCCCAACTCTCGGGAAGTGGGCAGCATTTTAGAATTTTGAGTGAGACTTACATGGGTGAAATGAGGATAACTTTCCTCTCCCATGACTCTTCTTGTTCTATAGGGTCTCACTTTGTAGCCCAGGTTAGCCTCATGCTTATAATCTGCCTTCTCAGCCTCCCAGGTGCTGATAATAAAAGCACGAGTCTCTATGCTAAGCCCTGACTCCATCTTAGTCATGGAGATCTGAAGGGGCAATGGCCCTCAGGACTCCCTCGGCTGAGTTCAGGTCTCTCTTGATCAGCCTCCAATCACTGGCCCCTTCTAAGCTTCTCCTGGTAAGTGTGGACTTTGCTCATGTACTGAGGGGCAGAGCTGACCATGGGCCTGCGGTTAAACATTGGCTTGGTCTGTTGGGAAAGAGCAGGCAGCATAGATCTGGAGGCTTGAACCAGACTGTCAACTTTCTGAAATGACCTGGGCTTTCCCTACAACCTTTCACATCAGCTACTGGGTTCTTCCTCCTCTGGAGTTTCCCATCAGGCCCTGGATCTCTTAGACTGAACTGTTCACAGTCTTTATTCCTTGGTTTTTAGGGCAATTGAGTATTTCTTCAGTTTAGTTCCTGAATTGTGGTGTGTCTACAAACTAAAGAGCTGTTCCCATTAACTTTCAATTAATTGGTGTATTTAAGATGAATAAATTGCAGTGTCTTGACACTCACATAGCCACAAAAGTATCTCCACTGTCCAGCTAATGAACATATTGCTCACCCTCAAAAACTTTCTCCTGGCTGCTGTTAACCCTTTCTTCTTCTCTTGGCCCCTGCAGCTGTGTCCCTGTACAGTTATGAAGCTCTGCTCCACAACTGAGAATTCATCTGCTTTTAAAGATTATATATATATATATATATATATATATATATATATATGGGGAATCATGAGCTGTGTACTTTTTTTTTCCTTCTGGCTTCTTTCACAGAGAATAATTGTTTTGAGATTCAGCCATAGTTTCCTTCTCAGCAGTCCATTCCTCGTTCTTAAGTCTCTTTAGGGAGCCCAGGAGACAGCTCAGATGCTAGAGAGCTTGTTTTGCAGGCGTGAGGACCTGTGTTTGAGCCCACAAAGAAAGAGAAAGATATGGCCATGATGATGGATGCTGATGATCTCAGTGCCAGCCAGGCAGAAACAGATGAATCCCTGGGGCCAGCCTAGCTGACTTGGAGAGTTCCAGGCCAGTGAGGGACTGACTCTGTGTTAAAGAAAAACGTGTATGGATGAGGAATAATACCTGAGGCTGTCCTCTGGCTTCCATACACATGTGCACACACATACATGTGCACACACAAACATACACGCCCCCCCCCAAATTAAAAATAGCTTTAAAAGACCTTAAAATTTGTTTTTTCTTTGGTATTTTGTCTGGTTTTGTTATCACAAAATACAGGCTTCATAGAGTGAGTTTGACAGTTTCCTTCTTTGTCAATGTTGTGTAAGATGTTTCAGCTGGGTGCATACCTTTAATCACAACACTTGGGAGGCAGAGGCAGAGGCAGAGGCAGAGGCAGAGGCAGAGGCAGAGGCAGAGGCAGAGGCAGAGGCAGAGGCAGAGGCAGAGGCAGAGGCAGAGGCAGAGGCAGAGGCAGAGGCAGAGGCAGAGGCAGAGGCAGAGGCAGAGGCAGAGGCAGAGGCAGAGGCAGAGGCAGAGGCAGAGGCAGATGTTCAAAGCCAGCCTGGTCTACCAAGCAAGTTCCAGGACAGCCAGGGCTACGCAGAGAAACCGTGCCTCGAACCTCCCACTCCCCCTACAATAGAAGTTTATATAAACTGGTATGATTTCTTCCTTAGGCACTCAAGAGAATTTACCAATGAAGCCCTTAGATCTAAAGGTTGCTTTATGGGAAAGATTTTTTTTTTTTTAATAAAAAAGATCGGTTTCTCTAGTGGTTAAGGGCAGCTCTCATTGTCCTTCTTGAGTAAACTACAGGGGCCTGTGCCTTTTGAGGAATTGGCCCATATTCTCCATGTTCCTCTAGTTATCAGTATATGGTTGTTCATGTATTTTGTTACCATCATTTTCATATTTGTAGAATTTGTGCTGACGACGTACCTCCTACTTGTCATACTGGTGATTTTTGAAAACCTGACTTACTTTTGTCTTCTGTCTGTGTTTGTGTGTGTGTTACATATGTGTTACATGTGCAATGTGCATGCATCCATGCATGTGTATGCCTGCTGTAGTGGGCATGTACGTGTCAGAGGACAACCCTTGGGGGTAGGCGCTTGCTGTCCACCTGGTTGAGTTAGAGTCCTGTGTTTCTGCTGCTGCACTGCTCACTCCAAGCTGGTTGGCCCACAAGCTACGAGGTGGTCCTCCTGTTCCCACCTCCAAGCTCACCACAGAAGTATTGAGGTTACACAGTATACTGCTGAATCTAGCTTTGAATGTGGGCTCCGGGTACTCAACTTGGGTTCCTTGGCCTCTGCGGTTAGTACTTTTACCCACTGAGCTAGTGCCCCAGACCTGCTGTGGGTAATTGATGTCATCTGGAAAGTCTATTGATTTTGTTGTCTCAAGAAGGCAGCTTTTGGTTTGGTTGATTTCCTCTCATGCTTTCTCGTTTTCCACTTTGATTTAGTTTGGGATGCGCCGACTTTTATTTCTCGTTTATTAAGGAGGAAGCTGAAGTTATCGATTTGAATTCTGTCTTCTTGTTATGATAATAGACATTTAGTGCTATTGGAGCAGAAACTCCAATTACTGCTTGAACAGAATACACAGATTTGAGTATGTTCTGTCTTACTTCACTCTACTTAAGAAACTTTCTAATTTTTCTTTTGGTTACCTATTTGATCTATAGATTATTTAGAAGAATTAAAAAAACCCCAAATATGTAGGGGTTTTCTAATGTGTTTCTTTTATTGGTTTTTAATTTAGTCAGGAATACATCTACCTAAATGAGGTTTTTCTTACTAGGATTTCTTTGTGGACTAGTGCATGGCTCATCTTGGTAAACATTCTATATATGCTGAAAGTAATGCATAGATGCTCTATAAATGTTATAAATGGAGTTGACATATGGTTTTCTCTCTTTTTTTCCCCTTCCCCTTTTCCCTCTTGCTACAGCCCTGGCTCGCTCCGGCCCATAGATTCTTTATTATTTGTTTTCTCATTACAAATGGTTGTGAGCCACCATGTGGTTGCTGGGATTTGAACTCATGACCTCTGGAAGAGCAGTTGGTGCTCTTAACTGCTGAGCCATCTCTCCAGCCCCACATATTGTTTTCAAATACTTTACATCCTTATTGATTTTTAGTTTGTTCTTTAAATGATTTAGAGAATATTAAACATTTCAACTTTTATTAGAAATTTATATACTTTTCTTTGCGGACCTATTAGTTTGTTTCATGTATCTTAAAGGCTCTATTTTTCAGTAAATATGAATTTATAAGATACTATGTCCTCTTGATGAATTGATCTCTTTATTATTTTCAAATTATCTTTACCCTTGAAGATATTTTTCGCTCTAAGATCTAATTTGTGTGATGTTACAATAGGTATTCTTTTATAAGTTTTTCTCTGATATTTTTAGACATTGATAGCTATTAAAAATTGATTAGCATAAACAGATAAACATTCCTTAGGCATGGTGATGTGTGCCTATAATCAAACATTATAACTCTAAGATTCTGAGCTAGGAAGACTGTGAGTTTTGGGACAGCCTGGGCTACATGCTGAGACCTGTCTCAAACCAATCAAACCAGATTCCTACTTGCTTTCAGTAAGTAGTAACATGAAATGCATTTTTCTATGTTTTTACTTATAATTTCATTCCCCCTAAAACCTCAAGTGCACTTCATTTAGGCAGCATATACTTGAATCTTACTAGTTTCTTTTAAAGCCAACCTAGAAGTCTGAGTCTTTTCATGATGTTTTAGAGCATTTACATTTAATAGAACTAATCATAAGGTTGGTTAAAATATAACTTCTCGATACTTATTTTATGCTTTTCCTATTAGGTCCTTTTTCCTCCTTTCTTCATCTGCCTTGTGTTATAATACTTGGACATTTTAAATATTATCCCATTATTTGCGTTGTTCTTTTGATGCCTTACTAATCATAACTTTTTATTGTGTTAGTTTAGACTTTGTAGCCTGTATTTTTAATTCATCAAAGTTTATTTTCCAAGGATATTGTACTATTTTATATATAAGTCTTATAATTCCGTATTTTTTCTGATGAGTATTGTATTTTTGCTATACATTTTATTTTTCCATTTGTTATACATTCTTTACATTTTTTTTTAATTTAAATTTTGTGTGTTTTTGAGACAGGGTTTCTCTGTGTAGCCTTGGATGTCAGAGGACTCACTCTGTAGACCAGGCAGGTTTCCAACTCACAGAGATCCACCTGCCTCTGCCTCTGCCTCTGGAGTTAAAGACATGTGCCACCATGCCTGGCTGCATTGTAAACTTTAATAAGCCAGTCGCATCTTTTGAATTTTATTATTATCCCTTGACATTTTAATGTACCCATAAACCTTGGTTATTTTTCAAGTCCATCACTACCCTCTTTTATCCCCCCCCCCCCGAAACTGTTCTTTTTCTGAGCAAGGCCTGCCCTACTCCGTGTCTTCTCTCTTGGGTTTGACTCACTTAGTTAAGTTGTGATTTTCCTCATGAAGGCGGACACAGGGTTAGCTATTGAAATGTGAACAAATCAGTGCTACAGCACTGAAGAAAGAGATGCTCACTCCCCTTACCCGATAACTGCCCGCGGACCTTCAGGGAAGGGTGGGGCCACACGAGCTTCTTTCCTATGCGTGATGGAAAATTGACTGCTCCGATCCTGTACAGGTCTTGTGGAGTTAATCACAGCTGCGGAGAGTTCATGAATTCCACGATGGTGTCTAGAAGACGCGGATCTTCAGGATCCCTCCCCATCCTCAGGCTCTTACACTCTCTCCGCCCCTCTTCCATGATGTTTCCGGAACCTTAGGTGCTCTAGGGCTTGTTTATACACGTCCCATTCGGAGATGAGCACTCAGTACTCACGTATCCTCACCGCTTTGACCAATTTTGAGTCTCTGCATTAGCCACTGCTCGCTGCAAAGAGGAGCTTCCCTGATGAACATTGAGAGGCATACTCATTAGTCTATGTTAGTAGACACACAAGTATTTGGGAGGCAATTAAGTCAATTGTATTTTTTTTTTTTTCAGAGTGAGGAGACAGGTCTTAATAGGTAGCCTCTGTTGGCCTGGGAACTCACTATGTAGGACAGGCTGACCTTGAACTCAAAGATCTGCCTGCCTCTGCTTTCTGAGGGTTGGAATTAAAGGTGCACCATGATGCCCGGCCTAGTTGTATTTTTAAGAGTTTAATAAGGAATAATGTGAGTAATAAAATTATTTAAAAAAAGAGTTTAATGAGGAGAAAGGGTTTCTCTGTTTAGCCCTGGCTGTCTGGGAACTCACTGTGTAGAGAAGACTGGTTTCAGACTCACAGATTCACCTGCCTCTGCCTCCCAGGTCCTGGGATCAAAGGCTTGTGCCATGACTGCCTGCCTTGAGACAGCAATTCTTATGTTTGCCAACAGAGTTACTCTCTCTGGAGTTCTCTACGTCTTTGTGGATATACATTGCTATAGGGCTTTGTTGTTCCCTCTGCCTGAAGAACCTCTTTAACTTTTCTTGTAGCGTAGATCCTTAATTCACGGAATTTTATCCTCAAAGGATATCATACTACTTTATATTAGAGTCTTCTAATTCTATATTTCCCCTCTGATATTGTGTCCTCTTTATTATGATGAAATTATCTTCAACTCTTGGAAGTATTCTTTGCACTGAGATCTAATTTGTGGGATGGCAAGGTAGACATTCCTTTGAAGATTTCCCTCTGAATTTTTAAGAGGCTGATAGCCTTTAAAATTAATTAGCGTAAATGAATAAACACTCCCGGGCGTGGCGGTACATGCCTGTAATCACAGCTGTGTGATCTTGCTGCTGCTGCTGGAGTCGTTCTCCTTATGACTCATGAAGCTCTCCTTTCATTTTCATTTCTGAGCAATCTTTCTCTGGGCACAGAAGCCCAGGTTGACAGCCCGTTCTCCTTATTACTGTAGCACATTTGCTGCTCTCTGGCTTGCTTGCCTTGTCTCCAGGGATTAACCTGCTGTTATCCTTATCTTCACTCTTCTGCACATATGTGTCATGTCCTCCTCTGGTTACTTTTAAGGTCCCTAGAGCCCCTCCCCCCACCAAAGTCCTGGGATAGTTCATACAGTATGATTGTGATGTGCCTTGCTTTGGGTTTCTTCACCTTTCTTTGGTTAGGTGGCGCTGGAGCGATCTCTGGTGCAGGGCTGATTATTCCCCAGTGAGGAGCAACGCATACACTATCATTATCATCAGAAGAGTCTCCACAGCTTTAGTGTGGCGAGTGGGATCAGGCACTGTAAGAGCGCCATTATTTTTAATCTTTTGGAATGGTTTTTTTTTTTTTTTTTCCAGAGCCAAACCACCCTGAGCATGCTCAATCTCACCGTAGGTCATTTCCTCTTTCCTGGTTCAGGTAGAAAGTTTTGGGTCTCTGACTATGTGTCCTCCCTTTTCTGGTTACTCTTAACTGAATTTTCCTGTCAACCTTGGCAGTAGCTGGAGGTTCACATAAAGAAGATGCTAGTCTGACACCTCTTGTCTTTCCTTAGCCAATGCTTATGGAGAAAGAATCAGAATGATTACCAAAGTAACCGATTTTAGCTTGATAAAAGGCCTTGCTTATAATCGCAGCCCTTGGAAAGCTGTAACAGGGGGATTATGACCTTGAGAATAACCTGAACTATATGGTAAGGTCATGTCTCAAAACTTTTCTTTAATAAAAAGTCTGGAATTAGTATAATAATTTCTTTGAAAAAAATGAAGAATTATAGTCCTGTGTTGAGAAGTCTTGGTACTTATCATTCAATGGTCTTCCTGCTGTCTCCACAAGTGACATGTCACTTAGGCAGTAATTGATGGTCAGTGGGGAGTAGACCTGGCAGTCACTGATACAACTGCACAGTGAAGGCAAAGCGTGGACCCATACAGTTCCCACATAATTTGGTGCCTCTTGATCCCTGCTGTGGTAATAGCTAACTACACAGTGTCACCTGCGGTTTGCATGGCTCCTGTCTCTAAGATGCTGACCCGCAGAGTGGGGCGGTACTGAAAAGGGATGGATGTGGACCATGAAGAGAAGATTGCCAGGTAATGGGCATCCAATTTTCTACCCACAGGTGCCTTCTTTATCCCCTACCTCATCTTCCTTTTTACCTGTGGCATCCCTGTCTTCTTCTTGGAGACAGCGCTTGGCCAGTACACCAACCAGGGAGGCATCACAGCCTGGAGGAAAATCTGTCCCATCTTTGAGGGTGAGTAACCAACTCTGTGTCCACTTCCAGGGCCATGAGCTAGTGCTTGTAATCTTTATTTAGGGTGACTAAGTGGTAAGCAGCAGTTCAGAGATTAAAACAGGACCACAAGACTTCCATATTTATCTCCGTTTCCTTTGTGAGCTGCAGACTAAGGTGGTTTCTCGGTCCACAAAATGGAACAAGGAAAAATGACTGATGGAGGCAAAGGCTTTGGGTTAAAAGGGCAGAGCACAGTGCTATCTTACTGTGTGTGCTTTAAATCTATAACAGTGATTTTGTTTGAACAGAAGCTACTTAATCAATTAGAAAACATTTTAAAAGAGAAATTTATTTAATTTTTTTAAAACAGCTTTCTTAAAAAAAATCATTTTTATGTGCAAATGGTATTGTCGCCTGCATGTCTGCTTAGGTGAGAGTGTTGGATTTCCGCTAGAACCTGAGTCACAGGCAGTTGTGAGCTGCCATGTGTGTGCTGGGAACTGAGCCTGGAAGAGCAGGGCTGAGCCACCTCTCCAGCCCCTTAAAAGACAATTTCAAACCAGAAGGACATTTCATTGATTGTTCCACTGCCTTGACATAAGAACTTAAAAATTTAGACTGCTTCTTTATTTCATATCTTCTCTCTTTATAAGATAAGATTTTAATTTATGCTTTTATTTTGAGATAAGTTTTGGTTCACAGGGAGTTATAAGATAGTACAGAGAAGTTCCATGGTCCCTCACCCAGTTTTCCCCAATAGTGACTTTGGTCAGAACTACAAGGTATAGTAGCAAACCCCAGAAATTGACATTGGGATCATCCACAGAACTTACTCCAGTGTCTGCGACTTTTCCTGTTCAGCGTGTGTGGTTCTAACTTTACCACCAGTGGATTTGTTTGACCACCACCACCATTACCACCACCAAGAGCGCCACCCCCTGGTGGTTGAACCATGCTGATCCCCATGGCTTGGCCACATTCCCTTCCCTGCCTCTATTCCGGCACACTCTATTCTCCTTTCTATTTCTGGGAACACCATTTAGTGCCCATCTGAAGCATTTCTGTGATTGGGCTTCTCACTCAGCATGATCTCCTCTGCATCCAGCAATCCACCCAGTCTGTTTTGTTAATAATCCATGTCTTCTCCTTGGTGGGTGGCGTTCTGCAACACTGGTGCACATCTGTTTAGCCGCTTACTCATCAAGCAATATTTGGGTTGCTTCTAGTTTGCAGGGGGCTTTATTTCTCTATCTATTCTTCTTTCTGTGGTGCTTATAGCACACTGCTAAGCAATATCCATGATTTAGGGTCTGGTTGTCGGTTTGTTTTGTTTTCCATCTTCTGCACGGTGATCATTTCATGGTTTGTAAACGCCCATCAAGTGCATACATCATAATTTAGACATTCTCTGCATGAGGCATTGTGCTCATTTTCAATTACTTATAAAACTTTCATACCCTGCTAGCACCGCTGTCTGTTTAGATAGCTCCCTCCTGCTTTGAAGTTGTTTGTTTAGGGACAAACTCATTAGATCAAATAGATGCCAAGTTGGTGACTCCCCTCTCCCCCATCTCTCTGTTCCCCCAGTATGGTTTCTCTGTGTAACTCTGGCTGTCCTGGAACTTACTTTATAGACAAGGCTGACCTCAAACTCACAGAGATCCACCCATCTCTGCCTCCCAAGTGCTAGGATTAAAGGCTCATGCTATCATGCCGGGCGGGCTGGAAATTCTTGAGTTGGTTCATTAGATTGTCCTGTGGAAGTGTTAACTGACTGACGGTGTCACAAGACTTTAGTAGCATCTCTCTCTTTTAAAGTTTTTGAAAATTCAGCTCTTTTTGTAAACAAACCAGTTCCTCCCATTTCCTGTGGTGCTCAGAATTGAACCCAGAGCCTTATACATGTCTTATAACCACTGAACTATATCCCTAGTCCTGTGGAACAGTCTAATGTCTAAATAAGTGTAGAGACCACTGACTTACAACATTTGTAAAGTCAACCAATCATCAAACAAACAAACACCCACGTGGGCTAGCACTCGGAATGCTGAGGCAGGAGATTGGGAGTAAAGACCAACCTGGGCTATCTAGCAGGTTTGAGGGCTCCCTTGACTATCTGAGACTCTATCTTAAAAAATATCACCAAAGCTGTAGCTACAAAATGGTATTTTACTGTGTTATCTCACACTCTGGAAGCTGTTAGAGATGATGACTATTCTTAAGGTATTTATTCAGTATCTGTATTTTTTTCTGTGAATTGCCAGTCTCTGCTTTTGTGGTTTTGTGTTTGGTGTGTGCCTGTGTCTATGGTGAGTGCCTTCATGTCCGTGTGTGTGTGTGTGTGTGTGTGTGTGTGTGTGTGTATGTTTGGCTAGAAGTCAACTTCAGGTGTTTTGCTTCAGGCACTGTCCACTCCTTTTTTTTTTTTTTTTTTTTTTTTGAGACAGTCTCTCTCTGGCTGAGAACTTTTCAAATAGGTCAGTCTGGCTGTTCAGGGAGTCCTAAAGATGTGCCTGTCTGTGCCTCCCCAGATGTGAGATCAGAAGCACATCGTGCCACATCTGGCTTTTTTCCTTTTAACATGGTTTCTGGGGATGAAATGAAGACCAGGATCTCATGCTGCAAGGCAAACGGTTTGCCAGATGGGCCCTACTCTCATCCCTGGTCTTGTATTTTTGTTTCTGAGACATGTCAGTAGAACTCTGGAGAAATAAACTATTGTCATGGTAGAGTTAGTCTCACCTGTTTTGAGACAGGGCCTCATGATGTAGACCAGGCTGTGTTTGAACTTGTGGTAAACCAACTACCTCTGCCTCCTGAGGGCTGAGATTACAGGTATGTGCTACTATGCCTATCTCTGATCTTAGGTATTTAAAATCAGCTCAGAACCTGATAAATATCAAAGTTCAGGCTTACCAGCAGAAGACAAGAGAAAAGTGCTGGACCAACCTAGGAGACCACCAGAGCTTAGAAACTCTACTCCTTTGGCTGGGAGGCTAGACCGAACACTTCTTGCCCTGCAAGTGGCAAGCAAGACCCCTTCTGCACAGGCATGGGTGGTGTGTGATAATTTTTGTGCTGTCCCCTTCCCAGGCATCGGCTATGCCTCACAGATGATTGTCAGCCTCCTCAATGTCTACTACATTGTTGTCCTGGCCTGGGCCCTCTTCTACCTCTTCAGCAGCTTCACCACTGACCTCCCCTGGGGAAGTTGCAGCCATGAGTGGAATACAGGTAAGATCATTGCTGAAGAGCCCATTTCCTTCTCCTGCCTTGCTACGCTGACCAGGAGGAAGACACCACTCTATTGCAGGCAGCTAATTTCTACATCATATTTTATTCCTTTTTCTTTTTTTTTATTTTTTTTAATTTTTTTTTTGGTTTTTCGAGACAGGGTTTCTCTGTGTAGCCCTGGCTGTCCTGGCACTCACTTTGTAGACCAGGCTGGCCTCGAACTCAGAAATCCGCCTGCCTCTGCCTCCCGAGTGCTGGGATTAAAGGCGTGCGCCACCACGCCCGGCTTTACATCATATTTTAAACTCAGAATCACCTAAATAGATTATGAAAAGGAGGAAGGGGCTAGGATGGAGTTCTGTGATAGGACACATGATAGGTGTGTAGGCAAGGCCCTGGATTCCTCATCCAGCACTCCCCAAAATGTGAGATTTCACAGCCTTGCAAGCAAAATGTCATGGTCTTAAACCCCCCACCCCCGATATACTCTATCTGTGTACCTTGCACATAGAACTGTCTTCTGTGTTCAGCCACTTATTTATTTCTATCGGAAACACAGCCTGTTTGATATGTCAGCTTATTTATTTGTTTTTTCACATCTGATATGATGTAAAGTTTCTCAAACTTGTAAATTATCTGGGTTCAACTTGGCAATGAGCTGTTTTGCCCATTATCAGTGAAATTTATGATAGCAATTAACTTCTGTGTTAACAAAGCCATATGAACAGCCCAGAACAATAGAATCATCAAATCTGATATACTGAGAACTGTTATAACAGCAAAGCTGTTCAGGGTGGAACTTCATGGTAGCTTAGCTTATGAGGATAGACATGTTCTCTGTGCAACCCATGGCTACTGAGCCCCTGACACGTGTCTGAGGTGTCTGAGGAGCAGAACTGTGAAATCTTACCTTTAAGCACTGGATGGGCTTGTGGCTCCCCTGCTGGGTATTGCAGATGAAGAACGAGCTGGCTGCTGTTCTGTCTCACTTCTCATTGCTACACACCATGATCACTGTCCAAGTATCTTGTAGTGCTTGTCCACAAGACCGTATGAAGGAGCGGTGGCAAGGATTAATGAGTTCTCGGGCAGAGGAGTCACTTGACTCTGGGCTGGAGTTAGAATCTTTGACTTGCCAGGTTCAGATCGGCTCTGGTTATACCTTCTGGATCTGGTGTCTGCGTGTTCCTCCTAGCTCACCGTGACAAACTTCACACTTCCTTCTAGGGCAAGCCCCTGCCCATCCTAGGCTACCACCTCTATTCCACCATCTTTGTCAAATGAAAAGCTAAATCTTGAAGGCATGCTGCCCAGCTCCCCAGGATTGCAATAGGCTCCTCTCAAATGTCCCGGTGGCCTTGCACTGACCTTTGGTCCTTCTGGGCACTTTCCTTCTTGGTGCTTACTGGTGTGGTTGTTTTAATTAGCTGGAAAGGCAGTGATGCGGAAAGGGTGCACGAGCTGGCAGCCTACCTTATAAGATTTCAAGAAAATGTCGAGGGCCTGGGAACATAGCTCTAACCTAAGGTCTGAGACTGCATGAAAGCAAAGAGTCCTTCTCTCTGGGAGCTGTCACTGAGCAGCAAGGGACACACTGTCTTGGGTTTGCTATTGCTGTGATGGAACACCATGACCAGAAGCATCTTGGGTCAGGAAGGACTTATCTGCCTTAAGCTTCCATACCACTGTTTATCACCGAAGGAAGTCAGGACAGGAACTCAAATAGTGTGGGAACCTGGAGGCAGGAGCTGATGCAGAAACCACAGAGGGGAGCCGCCTACTGGCTTGCCCCTCATGACTTTCTGTTTACCTTTTTATAGAACTCAGAGCGAGGGTTATAGCCTGGGATGGCTGGGGCCTCCTCCATCAGACACTAATTAATAGAATGCTCTGTGGGGTAACCTACTACCCAATCTTATGGAGGCATATTCTCAATTCAGGTCCCTTCCCCCCTCTCTAATGACTAGATGATGTCAAACTGACACAAAACCAGGCAGCACACACACTGTGAACAATGTAGACAGGAGTAGAGAAAGAGGTAATATCCCTCGTCAGGCTTGGTGGTGAACGCCTTTAACTCACTGAGCTATCTTTCGGGTCCCCAAAGTATCTGTCTTTATATTCAGGAATATTCTATTGTCGATAAAACATTAAAAGGAGTGTCAACATTCTGTAAAATTTCAAAGTGGCGTGCAGGTAACAGGTCCACCCTCTATTGCTTCTCATTTATATTTGTATTTACTGTTGCATTATTCCTGCACACTAACATCTATGTTCTATGAGAACATATGTTCTATGTTCTAGAGATCAGGGAAGGGATGTTTGGAGTGTCAAACTGTTCCTCATCCAAGGCCACACAGCCAATCCCTGGGGAGCCAGTGTTCGAGCTAGCACTCTCTGACCTTACTCCTGCATCATGACTTTCCTAAAAGACGTTCATACCATTCTCCCAAGGCTGGGGCTCCACCTGGGACAGTTCCCCAGGGATAGCATACATTTGGAAGCACCTGGCACACGAGCCTCTTCTTGAGTCCGGTTGGACCACACTTTCCTGAGAATCTGTAAACAAAGGATAGGAAATCGACAGTGGGAGTGCGAGAGCGGTGAGGTGGGCTGGTGGAGGGCTGCTGCTCGAGAGACCATATGTGGGTCACAGGATTCTAGCCCAGGGCCTTCCAGGCACCTTATTTTGGTCTTGTTCTCTTTGGCCGTGCACGATGTTGACTGATGAACTCTCCCTTTCTTCCTTCCCTGGGGTTTGCGGATAGAAAACTGTGTGGAGTTCCAGAAGGCCAATGATTCTATGAATGTGACCTCCGAGAATGCCACCTCCCCTGTCATCGAGTTCTGGGAGTAAGTGAGACCCTTTTTCCTTTTGGTTATGGCTGTGTATTCTAAAGAAGGGCCTGAGCAGGGGATTTCCCTGGGCAGCTCTATGTGATTTAGCTCTATAGTACCTCAGATAAACCTTGTAATTCTTATATTAGAGAGTGTCCATATACATAGTGTGTACCCATACGCCGACCACCCTCCCCTGTGGCTGAAAGTGTTACATTCCATCTAGACCCGATCCCCAAATGTTGTTCACTCAAAGCTTGATCCCTGACATCTAGCATCCTCAGATGGATGGGAAAGTTTATGTCTGCATCCCTCTCCCATGCTCAGTGAACACTCTGGGCAAACTGAACCGGGCACAGTGTACGGTAGCCATGCCTTAGGTCTCCCTCCATATCGCTACAAAGGAGAGCATCCCAGGTCTCAGTGCAGGAGATGACAAACCTTAGTGAAGAGCCTGGAGGGTTTGCTCTGCTGTTCACACATCTACCCTCAAAGTTGGGGCAGTTGCCTAGCAACGTTCATAGCCCTGGGTTCTAAGCCTTACCCAGGAAGAAACAACAACAACAACAACAACAAAAAAACAAGAAGCAAAACGCAAAACCACAAAATAAATAAAATCCAACAACACAGAAACAAGGGAGAGAAAGGAAGGACAGGAACCCAGGAGAGAGGTCAGGGTCTATCTGCTCTCTTAGGAGGCGAGTCCTGAAGCTCTCGGATGGCATCCAGCACCTGGGGTCCCTGCGCTGGGAACTGGTCCTGTGCCTCCTGCTCGCCTGGATCATCTGCTACTTCTGCATCTGGAAGGGGGTCAAGTCCACGGGCAAGGTCTGTGCTGGCAAGCTCTGCTCTCCCCTCCCATGACAGCCTGCCTCTCCTAGGGCTGCCACTCCTGCTTTAGGCTGGTTCAGGCAGGAGGGAATGACACGGAGTTCATGTGGCTTCCTTCCTGAATGCTGTGCCTCTCAGGGGCTCCATCCATGTACACCTGGGGGATAAATGGATGGAGAGGGGGAGGAGGGGCAGCACCAGAGGAACTCGAGTTTGCAATCCACAGTACACGTGAACATCTTGCAAATTCAACAGAGCCATTGGTCCCCATTTTATAAAACAGTTCATAGATAAAACAGTTGGATAGAGAATGCTGTTAGACCACACACCTCACAGTGATTCTCAGCCAACTTAGGAGTTTTGGCCTCTCTTTACCCTAGGGAGTCTGAAGTGGAGCATGCACGTGTGTGTGTGTGTGTGTGTGTGCTTGTGCGTGTGTGTACACGCGCGTGTGTGTACACGTGTGTGTGTGTGTGTGTGTGTACATGCGAGTGCATGTGCATGTGTATGCACACATACATATCTGTGTGCACTCATGTGTGTGTGTGTGCGCGCGCACGCGCGCGCATGCGCGCGCGCGCGCGCGCACACACACACACACACACACACACATCCTGAATTCTTCTGGCCTCCTGCCCTAGAGGCCTCTCCTAAGTCTTGTTTACTAATCTGACTGCCCATGGAGGAGGAAGGATCACCTGGCACAGACATTTAAATACCAGACACCATTGTTAGTAGCTCTAAGCATTTGTGTGGGCAAATGCTTTCATTCATCCGGCCACCAAGCAAATACTGAACAGAGCGGAGGGTGGGGCTGGAGGGAAGGAGAGGTGAGTTGTGGTCAGAGGCTTGAAGCTGAACAGCTGCGAGGCTGAGGGAGGAGCTGGCGGGGAACTCCCTTGGCCTTTTCTGTGGGATGAGGGCTCATGTCAGCACCCCCCCCCCCCCCCCCCGTTCCTCTGCTAGGGAATTTCAGTGCGCACCTTACTCCCTCACTCTCTCCTTGTCTCTCCCGGGCCCGGGGCCAGGTGGTCTACTTCACAGCCACTTTCCCTTACCTCATGCTGGTGGTCCTGTTGATTCGAGGAGTGACACTGCCCGGAGCAGCCCAAGGAATTCAGTTTTACCTGTACCCCAACATCACACGTCTGTGGGATCCCCAGGTGAGAAGCTGCCCAACGTAGGGCTCTGGGGGTGCTTGAGCTATATGGCGTATCCTGGATCCTGGATGGTCCCCAATGCATCTGTGGTGGTAGTGGTCTGTGTGTTGGGGGCGGAAGTGTTCTGTTCTGCAGATATGGGTCAGCAGTTGTTTGTGGTCATAGGGAGCCTGCCACTGCTCTTTCTTGGTCTACCGCTGCCCCAGGGAACCCAGAGACTTGCGACCCTGGACCCTGGCAATAACCTGTCGGGGCTAAACGTCTTTACTCTTTACGTCTTAACGGAGCTGCACCCCTCTCCTCTCCTCATTCTCAAATCCCATGCTTCCCTTTGAGCTTCCTCCCTTGTTTCTCCCCCTCTCAGCCTGCCACCCCATTTGCCCTGTGCTGCCCCCTCTCTGGCCCAGTGACCTGACCCTCAAGCCTCTGCTTCCTGCTCCTCCCCTAGCAGTTGGGCTGGTGTCGAGAATTTCCTGTCAGTTGTCTCTTTTCCTTCAGGCCCCCTCTTTTCGGTCTACACTGCAGCTTCAGTGTGTCCAGGGAGGGGTGCTGGAGGGTGGTGTGACTTTCCAGTGCAGCACAGAGCAGACCGATTGTAAAGCTCTTGCTTCTGGCAAGTGTCTGCTTGGCAGCCGCCTTGAAGGACTGTCAAGTGGCCTGGCACGGAGGAGACTGCTCACTGTTGTGACATACTGCCCACGCTTCCTTGGCTCAGAGGGGAGACTGTGTATTAGTCAGTGGTACCCCTCTTGGTTTGGGGGAGAGGGAGAACTCTCTGTATTAGTGCAAGGACCCCCCCTTCCAGGGAATTGAGGACAAGTGACTCCCAATACATAGAAGACTGTTGGATGGCCTTCCAAGTGGTTAAAAATAGCAAGGGACAAGCCCTATCTGCGAAGTTGCTGGAAGAAAGACAAGCAAGGGGTGGCCCAGGGTTCCCGAGTCCCCTTGTTTGAGGCAAGAGTTCTCCTTTAGGTGCAATATGGGTTGACCAGAGTTCCCAGGTCTTTAACCTCACCTGAAGTTATTGCAAATCTTCTCAGGCCAGCCAGGCCAGCCAGGCCAGCCCTGGTCAGCCTCTCCTCACAGACTCCAGCAGCCTCGAGTCTTCCTGTGGGATAGGAACCTTTCCTTCTCCTCCTGTCCGGGTCCTCAGAAGCCACAGAGATGCAGGCTGCTATCAAACTGCCGCACACGGCATTAGGAATTGGTTTAGCTACAGAGCCAAGCTATAGGACCAGAGCTCTGTTGACGTTTCCAGAATTCTAGAGCTCAGACTGTAAAGCTGCTCTGCTGTGCAGACAGGCAGGCTGGAGCCCCAGCCTGGACACGGTAGTTAAGCGATGTTTCTGTTCCATGATTCAGAAGCCCCTTGTCTTTACCTGGAACCAAACGGTTGGGACAGACAGTGGACAGTAAGCAGGCCTCTCTGGGGCAGCAGTGTAGGCAGGCTAGGGGAAGTCAGACTTGGATCCATCTTGTTAAAGGGATCCCTTGTGGCTCTAGAACAACAGAGCCATGAATGTGTGGGGAAATATCACGTTTATTTGTAGGTAGGGCTGAGAACAAGAGGGCCAGATGAACTGAAACACCAAAGGAGCCCAAGATGTGTGGTTTGGTCCTAATCAGCTACTTATAGCCAATGACCTGTATATCCCTGGCACTGTTAAGAGGTTTCCATGTCTTATGTTAGCTAATCCCCACAGCATATTAATGAGCTACTTCTATTTTATAGATAGAGAAACTGAGGCCTAGAGATCCTTAAGATTTTGTGGTTTTGGAGATGACGACGCAGGGCATCATGCAAGCCAGGCAAGTTCTCTTACCCCTGGGCTTTCAGGCGGTTTACATTCACATCTGCAACTGGAAGCAGGTCTGGAACCCCCACAAAATTTCTGACCTCTCTGGAGGGCAAGGTCCCGGTCTGTTCACCTTGTGTAAGTCATTTACACACACACACACACACACACACACACACACACACACACACACACACACACACAAAACAACAAAAACAAAACAAAACAAAAATCAAACCAACCAAACAAAAAAAACTGTACTGAGCCAGGCCCATTATAGAGGCAGTGCCTGCTATATAAGTGTCCGGAAGACATGAGTCCGTGGGCCAGGCAACCTTCAACTCCAGGGGTTAATGAAGCTGTGTCTTGATTGCCTCAGGGAGGAAGGCTTTCTGAACACGGAGCTCCTGTTGCCACGGTCCAATCTGCAGGCTGCTGTAGGCTGCATAGGGAACTTGCGTGTTCCATAGGCTTTGTGGCTGTGGGCAGGGAGCAGTTTCAAGGGTAGCTCAGTTGTAGGTAGGTCTTGTTATCAGTGAGTGGAGTATTGCCTGCAGGGTGGGATATCCTGCTAGGCCCTAATTGAATGTAGTTGGCACTCCTCGGGAGTGTGATAATTCCAACTGGTGTTCGCCTGGCACTTGAGAAAGGTACAGAATCCCCACTAGGTACCACAAAGACTAAAGGCATGTCTCCCGCCAAGAGCAGAGGCAGAGAGCCAGGGGAGACTGCTGGGTTCCTCTCTCATTTCAATCTCTTTGCCAGACTTGCTGTGTGCTGGCTGGGTTCCTGCCTTCCCCAGGCTCCGGGGGCTCACGCTGAGAGCTGGCTCTTAGGACTGCTGCACCTGCCTTGCTCCAGCGGCCATGCTTCTTCTCTCCCTCAGCCCAACCTCTTGTTCTACTGAACTTTGGCAGAGGGTGGGGGTAGAGCATCCGAAGAGCTCTGTGTAAACTTTTAGCCCCCATGTTGCAATTCTTATGAAGTGGGGTGTTGTAGCTGTAGATCAGAACTTGTCTTTTATTTTGGTGTTATCTATTGTGAGCTTAAGCAAAAGTTGCTCATATGTGCGACGTGCTTCTATCTTGTTGGGCCTGGCATGGTTGGATTGTTTTACTCATCAAATGCAGGCAGGTGTTGGCCTCATTTTCTAGATGGAGACATGAAAGCTTAGGAAACGAAAGAGGCTCATCAAGAAGTAGAAGCCAGTGTGTAAGAGGGGTGGGTTTGGACTTGAATACTCATTTGGAGTCCGCTACCTTACCCTTTGTCTTTGACATCACACACACACACACACACACACACACACACACACACACACACACACACACACACACAAACCAAAAAAACAAAAACGACTGAGTCCAAGATGGTCTGGAACTTGCTTTGTAGTTAAGAGTGATCTTGAATTCTTGTTCCTTCTGTGTCTGCCTCCCAGTGCTGGGATTACAAGACATGTACCATCAGGGCCATCTGAAAGCCTCTGAATTATTTGAGTTCTAAGGTCTACTTTTGTCTTACTCTGGGTAGGGACTTAGCATGTATTTATGCATTAGGCACTTCACGTACATCATTTTATTTGTCATTGTATGGATTTTCCTTGTGAGAATGGAATGGCTCAGAGAGGTAGAGTCAAGCAGCCAGGAATGACTAGAGGTGGGGCTGGGCCCTGATTTGTCTGATTATGATTGTTCTGCTGTAAGTCATTGCCCTTCTCAGAATAGGAGGCATTTATCCACAAACATGGAGGAGAAAGACATCAGCCTTGGATCTGCTGAGGTCCCTCAGTGCCTGTCTCCCCCCAAAACCTCTTTGTACCCACACCCCACCAAGTGTTTCTCACACTCCTTTTTTTTCTGGGTCAATCTTCTGGCCCAGTGGGAGACACATGAGAGTTTTGTTCTGAAACCCAGGGTGCCTGGAATGATCCTGCAGTGTGTCGCCTGCCTGTGGTGGGGGAACAGAATAGCTTGCTCTGCGAGTTCCTGAAGTCCCCCTCTCCCCAACTCCAGCAGGCTTGATGGGCTGCAGCTGCACAAAGCGAGGCCTGCCAAGCTCACAGCCAGAGGGCTCCCGTCAAAGGCCACATCTGACCCTTGAGCTAGGACCGTTGGCCCTCCTGTGGCAGCTTCTCTGTTCTCATTAACCTCTCTCCTGACGTGGCCCTTTCCGCTCCCCTGTCCCCAACCCCTGCTAGGTGAGGCAAACAGCCAAGCCATGGTTTCTCTGAAGATTTCTTCCCAAGTCTAAGATCACAAATAAGTGGGGTCACAGGATGGAGCCACTGCTTGCCTAAGGGCCATCCTAGGGTCTCTGTAGGCACACAGGGCTGCCGTTGTAACACAGGGACAGTGCACTGTGAGGCATGGAGCAAAAGTTCAAGGCTAGCAAGGTTTGCAGGGTGCACAGCCATGGCCTGAATGGCCTATTTGGGAGAAAGCAGCTGGCATCCTGATTAACTCAGCCCTCTCACCTCCAGTACAGGAATGTCTTCTCTGTCCAGGCTCAACAGGTTCTGCTCTTTAAGTGGCCTGGACTCTATGGAGAATATGGATAATGAGCATAGAGAGAATATCTTGTGTATTGTATGGATGCATCACCTGTCAATTAAAAAGCCTACGGCCTATAGGAAAGGGTAGAACAGAAGGTGGGGCATTCGGGAGGAAGAAAGAATTCTGGGAGAAAGCCAGGCACTGGCGATTCACCCAGGAAGATGTAAAGAGATGGACACATAATACCCAAGCACATGTAACCAGCCATGGGGCAGAATGTAGGTTAAAACAAATGGATTATAATAAGTTAGGATCTAGTCAGAGAAGAGCCTAGTTTAGGGCCAAGTATTTGTAAATATATTTTGAGTCTGAGTCTGATTTCTGGGAGCATGGGGCTGGGAGCAAGATCCAGGATCTAACTTCTACATTTGAGAGGCCATGGTGCTTCCCTAAGATGGCTGGGACAGCTTTGGGAGAGCAGAGGGTGTGGACCATCTTAAAGGAACAGCCACACATGGGCGACATCACTCTGGATTGCAAAAGTACCCTCACCTGTCCTCTGGTCTCCGTCTCAATTGTGCCCTCTCCTTGCCCAGCTGCCCCTAAAGGTTTGGGCCCTTACTTTGCTCTGTTGCACTTTCCCCTCATGGTTATCTGGTGTCTTCTACCTCCCGTGCTGTTGTCTGGGGAGCTCTGGCCCTTCCCCATCCTCTGCTGTTTTGTTCTGTTGCTGGCTTTTTTTTTTTTTATCTGGAAGGGGTTCTCAGTGAGCAGAGGACAGAAGGCTTCAGACTCTCCTCTGTCCTCTGCCATCTTTCTGTTTGGTCCCCTTGCCTGTGAAGACAGAACTTGGATAAGAGGAGGGGTAACTGGTCTGCCTCTGCCGTCTTCTCTCAAGGACTATATGACAGTGATCCTATAGTTGACTCTTGGCTCACCAGGGAGCTTTGAAAAAGGTACGAGTTCTGGGTTCTCCTCCAGCCTTTGGGATTCATAGTCTCAGCTGTGGATGCCGCCTGAGGACCTGGAGTGATTCTGTGGTGTCAGCTGCCTTGGCTCCTCTAGACTCCCAGGATGTAGAGGAAGATGGGCACTTGACTAGGTCTGAGAGTGAAGAGAGAGAGAGAGAGTAGAGGGTGGGGTGTGGCTAGAGCAGGGAGGTTAGGGCAGGAATGGTTATGCTTAAGGAATTAGGGATGGGCAGGAAGAGGCTGGAGAACCTTGTGTGGGGCCAGAGGGGGCACTGGAGGTGGTTATCTGTGGAAGGAAACGGTGGGAGGTAAGAGTGTTGGAGCCTCCTGAGCCCATCTATTGCAACCCTGCAAATGGCTTAACCCTGAGCCTTGATGTTTTTCTCATTGGGATATTATTCTAGCTGTTAGATCTAAACCACAACATGCAAGGCCAGGTCAGGCAGCTGAGATAACAGTGACCGCCACACTGAGGTTAGGATGGGGGAATTTTTTGCTTCCCACTTCATCCTCTGGACCCCCGTGAGAGAAGGACTATTCTCTCTGCCTGTAAGACGCAGAGTACTGCGGAACAAAGCTACATGCTTGAAATGGCTTTTACGGTATGGACCACATTCCTTGCCATGCCTTCACCATGGGCTGCACTGCCATGAAGCCAGTAGGAGGACACAAGGCAGAGCCAAGGACTTTGCAGCCATGATTGAAAGACTGATACCCATCTCAAGGTTGAGAACATCCTCCCCTCCAAGTCTCTGTTAGTTTTCTCTGAATGCCCAGTGTATGTTCCGTCTTGAGGCATCCCTAAAAAAAAAATCCATTTAGGGAACCGAGGTGGAGAACCTAGGTGAGCAGTGGGGACAGGTTTGCCACTACCATTAGCCAGGGCCTGGGGCATGTCTGTATTCTCCCGTGGAGACTTACAAGGCCTTTTGTGCGGTTCAGCTTCCTCCTTTCCTTTGCGTAGGTATGGATGGATGCAGGCACCCAGATCTTCTTCTCCTTTGCCATCTGTCTGGGGTGCCTCACGGCCCTGGGAAGCTACAACAAGTACCACAACAATTGCTACAGGTGACTCTCCTGCCTCTTGTCAAGCTAGACCAGAGTGGACCGCACTAGCTCATGCGCCCGATCCATCTGCATCCTACCCCAATACCCCAGGGGTATGGAAAGGTCATAGAGGGTGGGCAGAGGATTGCTTTTCTAAAGGCTGGATGGCTGGGATTGGCTGGAGGACCACATGGGGGTTCCCAACCTTCCCTGGCTTCTTAAGAGGTTCATAGGTGCAAGAGAGCTATTCCAACAAGGCCAGGAATTAATTGCGAACGCCGTGCAATGATGGCTCTGTCTTGATGACTGTATCTGGCAAATGATATGCGCCCTTACATATTTTCGCCTCACTACTCCAGCCTATCTCCCAGACTTCCCTCTCTCACTTACCTGGTTCATACTCAAGAGTTTAAGCCATTTTTAATGTTATCTGAAATACAACCCAAGATTCTACTGTGTATTTCAAGATCATACCGAGATGTCATACTTGTCATTTGTGATTATCTATGTCCAGACCACATGGGCTCATACCAGAGTGACTCTTTCTCCAGAAGTATAGCCACAGTGTGTCAGGTTGGAAGTGATGGAGTGTTTACTGTTTCCCTTCTACACTGCATCCTTCCTTCAGAACCACCATGGTTATTCCACATATGAACTAGTCCGGGCGTTAAACGTGATGGAAGAGGGGTGCACGTTGAAAAGTCTAAATTCTGCCAGGGAACTTCACCCTTGGCTTCTGCAACTGTGGGAGAGGCTGTGCTCCTCAGGGCTCCTGCTAGCTCCTGGCCAGGAAGCCCAGGCTCTTGGCAGTTCTTTTCTGACCTGCTGGATGCTTCCTTCTCCCATCTGCATCCCACAGGGACTGCATCGCCCTTTGCATCCTCAACAGCAGCACCAGCTTCATGGCCGGGTTTGCTATCTTCTCCATCCTGGGCTTCATGTCTCAGGAACAGGGTGTGCCCATATCTGAGGTTGCTGAATCAGGTGAGTGATCTGGGGAGGCTGAGGACAGGTGTACTTTTGGCAACCAGGATCCAGAGGTAACGACGGAAAGGCTTCCAATTTTGGAGTGTTTCGGATTTTCAGACTAGGGAAACCTAACTGTATGGGTCTGTACAAACATTCCTAAATAATAATAATAATAAAAAAATCTCCTAAGCATTTTCTATACAGTGCATTGGAGCAGTATCTGGCACATGCTATATGGAGAGTGTCTGGCCTATACCATGTGGTGTAAACCATGTAACACGGATATTAATACTCTCCTGGCTGTCCTAGTGTGGGAACTGTGTCCTCGGTCACAGGGTACTCTTAGCTTTTCAGAGGAAGCTTCCTATGGCTTAACCAGGCTTTGGCAGGAGAATTTGTTCTTGCCCCTTGAATCAGCTGAAGAGCAGTTATTTAACAGCAAATGGGTCAGTGGATTCTAAAAGTAATTCTAATTCACTCATTGTGGGGACAGAAAAGGCTTCTGGGTCGTCAGAGTGAATTGCAGGTCCAGACCGAATGCAGCCTTGGAGGAGCATCCTTTACTACAGTTGTTAGCACATAAAACACCGCCCTTCCCTGCTGTGGTTTTCAGCAGCCTCCCTCCCCCCACACCCTCCCCCCATTCTCTTACTTTCCTTCAGGTCAGCTTGGATTTGTTTGGCCTGCTTTTCCTGGACCTCATTCTTAACTTGAGACCCCTGCTTTGAGGCAGCACCCTTGGGTGTCCAGAGCCTTTGTTAGACCCAAGTTTCTTCATTGCTAGCATCTCTAGGTTCTCTTCTTGCCAGTGGTACTGTGGGTGGTGTCTTGGAAACTGGGAACCAAGTAGAAGCTTGGGTGGCTTGTGTCAGGATGATCAAGTTATCAGGTGGTGATAACTTTGGAGACAGTTTCTTCCAGCTGTTATTCTATGGCCCCATCCTGGGAGGCCCTGGGGTTGCAGAGCTGACTCAGGCTCAGGGCTGTACTCCTCTGCTCCCACTCTAGGCCCTGGCCTGGCATTCATCGCTTACCCTCGAGCTGTGGTGATGTTACCCTTCTCACCGTTGTGGGCCTGCTGTTTCTTCTTCATGGTCGTTCTCCTGGGACTAGATAGCCAGGTATCAGAGGCGGTTACTCCAAGTCTGAGGGATGAATAGTTGCAGAGGGCGATGGTTGAGTTTCTACCCCATGAGACCTTGAATCATCGGGGACTGGGTGGATGTCAGAGGTGGATGCCTTTCAAGGGACCCAGGAGAGCTCTCAGGGTGGGTCAGCTCATACCCAAATACAAAGATAACTGCTAGCAGGAAGGAAGCTGGAGCTGGCTGACAGGGCTTGCTGTGGGGGCTCTCTTGGCCCCACTTTCTCTTACCCTCTCATCCAGTTTGTGTGTGTAGAAAGCCTGGTGACAGCGTTGGTGGACATGTATCCCCGGGTGTTCCGTAAGAAGAACCGGAGGGAGGTCCTCATCCTTATTGTGTCTGTCATCTCGTTCTTCATCGGGCTCATCATGCTCACAGAGGTGAGAGTCTGGGAGGCCAGATGGCGACTGGGTTAGCAGCCGAACAGATAATGACACCGTCTGGGAAGAACCACAAGACAGGCCTAAGGGATTGGGGACACTGGGACTCGCTCTCTAGGAATCTCTGGTGCTTTCCCAGGAATGACCTCAGAGGGAAAGTGGCACCTTGGGGACGGGTGGTCTTCCGTCAGTGTCACACTGGAGAAGACAGGTGACAGAGCCCAACCCCTTGAGATACCCAGTGGGGAGTGTCTTGATCCCTTTTAAAAACACTGCATATACTGTCTGGAGCTTTGGGGTCTAACCCTAAATAGTCTCAGCGACAACAATAACAATACCAACTCTCAGATGGTCTCCATCTTCTATCAGAAAACACCGATTAAAAACAAGCAAACAAAAACCAAAACAAGACATAAAAACAACCTCCCCACCCCCCAAAAACCCAGCCTAAGGTTTTCTGCCTTAGTCTGCTCAGGGCTTCAGAGCGTAAAGCTCTCTTGTCTTACAGAACTGTTTGTGAGCCTCACCACCTCTGTGAGCCTGCAGGGTGATAGGGGTGATAGGGGGTCACAGGGGTCACAGGGACTGGCCCTTTTGCTTCTTCCCAAAAAATCATCTCCCGCGCAGGGCGGCATGTACGTGTTTCAGCTCTTCGACTACTATGCAGCCAGTGGCATGTGTCTTCTCTTCGTGGCCATCTTTGAGTCCCTCTGTGTGGCTTGGGTTTATGGTGAGTGGCTTCTGTCCTGGGCCCAGAGCCTAGTGTGACTCTTCCACGCCGGGACTCTCAGACCAAAGTGAGCCGTTTGCTGCTCACACATGCCTCTCCTGTCACACCTAAAGAGTCCACCCCCTGTTCTGTCTGAAGGCTTTGAACAGCCTCGGTGTTGCCCTACCCTGCTGTTGTGTGTGCCAGTGAGTCCATGGTTTCAAAAGGCAGCTGTGCCCCTTGTCTGTTTGTCCATACCCATCCTAGTCTGTCTGGCCCCATCCCACCCTCTCACAGCCTGAAACGTGTCTTCTGTCCTTTTTCCTTCTCCCTGACAGGAGCCGGCCGCTTCTACGACAACATTGAGGATATGATTGGGTACAAGCCATGGCCTCTTATCAAATATTGTTGGCTCTTTTTCACGCCAGCTGTGTGCCTGGTAACAGAACTCTCAAGGGGTAAAAGCAGGGTGCTGGGTGGAGGGGGATTGTGGGTGCAGTGGAGTGAAGGCCCACAGCTCCTTAGGCCTTGGACATCACCTTAGCTTTTCCTTCATCCTCTCACTTGATGAGAGAGGAAGATGAATTCCTCCCTTCCCTTTCTCAGAGGGATTAGCCCAGGCTCCGGTCACAGTCAGAGGAGTTGACCAATAGTACAACGTGAGGCTGACTTCCTAGGCAGGACTGGCGCACAATGCTAGGCTGCTCAGAATCCTGCCTGTGAGCACAGAAGACAGTCCCTGGAGAGCCTGACCCATGGGCCATATTAGTGCCATCTCAGTATCTCATGGGAGGGAGATTTACACCCACTTTACAGACAGATAGCCTCAAGACGTGAAATACTCAGACCAGCTAGGATGTTTCAGAGCGTTGGGACTCTTGGTGAGAGAGATGGCACACAATTAAGTCCTTACTAGAGCGACTGAGGAGAGAGACAGAGGGTGTACCCTGGACATGCTACCCAGGAATGGATTTTGAGCAGAATGTGGGTGGAGCTTGGCGACTGACTGACCTAGAAAAGCACCAGCGGCATGTTGGGAGAACAAACTCTACCAGGCAGCTGTGGGGGTGGGGTGGCCGATGGGCTCCAACACCAACCTCTTCCTCTTCCGTTTTACTGCAGGCGACCTTCCTGTTCTCCCTGATCAAATACACGCCACTGACCTACAACAAGAAGTACACGTACCCATGGTGGGGGGATGCCCTGGGGTGGCTCCTAGCTCTGTCCTCCATGATCTGCATTCCTGCCTGGAGCATCTACAAGCTGAGGACTCTCAAGGGCCCACTCAGAGAGGTAGGAGGAAAGCAGTGGGGGATGGGAACCTCACTGGATGGCAGGTGGGTTGCTATTGATGGGGGTGGGGTGGGGCGGGGGTGAGAAGCTGGAGTACAAAGGGACCACCCAGCCTGGTGTGGGTACCAGAAATCCAGAGGACGTGTATTTGGGAGTCTTAAAAAGGGACACAGGATAACTGCAAGACCCAAGCTGTGACTATGGGGTTGGCAACTGGAAGCAGGATATAGCAGAGAAGGCAGACAGACATTTGTAATGAGAGATGCTGCCAGACACCCATCCCTTCCATGACACCTGTCCTTTCAGAGACTTCGCCAGCTCGTGTGCCCGGCTGAAGACCTGCCCCGGAAGAACCAACCAGAGCCAACTGCTCCTGCGACACCGATGACATCCCTTCTCAGGCTCACAGAACTAGAGTCTAACTGCTAGGGCCAGGGCCTTTGACACACCTGTGAGCCTGGCTGTGGGGGCAGCTATAGAGGCAGAGGGGCGGAAACACCCCTCTGTGGTGGGGCAGAAAGATGAAAGGGGGTATTTGGGACTCACCTTCTGAACTGGGTACCTCCTATCTTGACGCCCCTATTCCAGGGTGGTCCACACATTGTGACGTGCCTGAATCAATAACATCCCATTGAGGCAGCTTGGGAAGCCCAGGGAGGGCTGGGGAGGCAAAAGCCTGGCTTGTTGCTGGGCCCTCTTCCTTCCATGTCATTAAATCCAACTTCCTCTCACAACTGCTTGCCAAATGCCTGGTTTCTGTCCTCTGTTCATACCTGTCCCCTGTTCATTATAACATTGTGGCTCTAGGGTCTTGCCTCTCCCTACCTCTTACCAAGTTCTTATGAGCCACATAGCAGGTGTGGTTGCTGTGGTGTGGGAGGGAAGGCAGATGATGGGACCAGGCGATGGGGCCAGGCCGTTGTCCTCCATCACACATTTGGATTGAAGGAAGGGGGCCCTCCTCTCTCCACACTTCCCTAGAGTGTCATGTATGGTTCTGTATGATCCCCACCCCCACTTGCCACCACTGTTCCGTGCTCCTCTCCTCTAACTCATCATGGTATTAAAAAAGGGAGATGGAGGAAAGGACAAAGGGATCAGGCCCTGGTTACAAAAAGAAAGAAGACAGACTAGCTGCAGTTTCTTTCTGTTCCCATGGCCCCTGCTGTGTCCCTGCTAGTCAACACTGTCCAGCTGATGTAGGGGGAGGAGCTGATGGAGGGAGATGAGTTGATGCAGGGTGAGAGAGGGTGGCCAGCCAGACCAGAGGGGCCTTACAGAAGAGGTCCTGCCCAGACTCTACCAGTAGAGGGACTCCTCAGACAGCCTTATTCTCCCTAGCAAGAGATTCAGATATGGGGTACTGTTACTTCCAGATGCGACCACAAGGGGGCGGCACTGTCATGTCCTCAGTCCCCAGTGTCAGGTTTGAGCTTCAGGGATAGACCAACCCTTAAGGTCGAGCTTTCAAGAGACTCAGGCAGGAGGCGGGCCAAGCTCTAGGATGTTACCTGGAGGTCAAAGCAAGGCCCCAGGCGTGCCTTAGCAACCAGCCTCTAAGGGGGTGGGGAGAAAGTCCAGTTGCTCTTTGTGTGCTGTGGAAGTGGATGAAGCATGACTCTCTCCCCATCTAGGGGAAGGTCTACCTGAGTCGCTGCAGGTTCACCTGGGGTCCTCTGCTGCTGCATGACATGACTAAGTGTCCTATGACTCTCTGAGCTGTTCAGGCTCCACCCCCACCCCGGGTGTTTTTTCAGCTTGTGACATGTCAGTTTCAAGGGAAATGTTTTGAAATCTTTGCCAGTTTTCCAGTCTTGTGTTGGAAGAGTCTGTAGAAATCAGGGACAGTGGTCCTCCTGACTCTGAGGGGGCCTGGACTCTTTCTCCTAGGTGTTTTACTCCGTGGATACATGCTTGGTCACAGTATTGTGGGTTTAATGTGCCCAAGCCTAGGATTCTACACAGCTCACCCCCTCACCTACCTGACTGTGTTTTTACAACACCTATGGCTACAAGGTTATGCTGCACTTACTACAAACATGGGCAGAAGCAGAATTCAACCTATTTCTTTTATCTTTTAATACAGGGTCTCACTATTAGACTTGGCTGGCCCAGAGCTTTCCTTGTAGAGCAGGATAGCCACTTGCCTTTGTCTCCCTAGTGCTGAGATTAAAGGTGTGCGCCATGATGTCTATGTCAGTTTCCTTGAATGAACTTGGGGCTTTGAGAGGGAGTCACAGAGGGTGGAGGGAACCTGGCAGGCAATTCTGAGTGTACGCTATCTGCCTCTCTGCCCACTCGTTTGCTCAGAGTTTTATAAATATGCGGAGGAAATGAGATGGCTCAGTGACGGTCATGTGAGCCCCACTTATCAGAGTCCCAAATGGTGGCATCTAGAGTGTGAAAACCATGTGTTGGTGCTTCTCTGATGTGTCTGCTTCATGGGCTGTCTCGGTAGAAACCCCTTGGAATTCACATTCAATTTTCAGATGTGGATAACTCCATGTATCCTGCCCACACAGTTTTATGACAGGGATCAAATGAAGTCAGGGGCCCAAGTATTCTTTTAGTCCGGTTTTGGGTTCAAGCAAGGGAGATAAACGCTGGCTGACAGGTAGAGATGATGGAGATTTGAGAAATGTGGCTGGTGTGCTCAGAGTCGGCCAACACTGTTTCGTTTTTGCCTTGTTTTGTTTTGAGACAGGACCCCAGTCTTAGCTCAGGCTGTCCTTGAACTCGTTCAGGGTGGCCTTGAACTCACAGAGATCCTCTTGCCCCAACTTCCCAAGTGTTGAGATTATAGCTGTGAGCGACCAAGTCTAGCTATAGTCAGAGTTGGGAGCTACGATACTTGAGTTTGGCTTTGGCTGAGGTAGAGGCATAGGTGAGGTGAAGGACTGAGGATAGCTGTGTCCCTATCTGTAAGGGGCAGAGACTGGATCCTGCAGTTCCCCAAAGAAAGCAAGGCAGGGAGGGGAGGCTACACAGAGAGGTCAGGTCGGCAGGCGAGCACTAGGAGAGGTAATCTGAGTGCAGAAGGCAGAAGCCTAGGGGAAACTGGCACCCGAGAAGATGCCCATGGCACCAGGAGGCACTTACTAACCCCTGAGCCCACGAGGCTACCTGGAGACCTCAACTGCCCAAGGCTCAGACTCAGGTACATCTCACAACGCCGGCCATCCCTAGACAGTGTGCACGTAAGCACAGGTCACCTGGGCAGCCTTCTCAATAGAGGCTTGCAGCCTTTTTTGGATCTCAACCCTCACATTCAATAACAGGCAAACTATTCTCTGATCCTGTTTTCTCCTCTAAACTATGCTAAAACTACTGCTTACCCCACAGCCTCACCAGACTCCAGCAGAAACAGGTACCCAGGAAGCACTCTGGTAAAGAGGACAGCATACCACCCCCTAGCCTCAGGAAGAAGGATGCGCATTTACTTAGCTAAGTGAATTTGCTAGGGAATGAGGAAGAAGTAGCCTCAAATAGCCTGTGGCCCAATGGCCCTGGGGCTGGGGCCCTTCAGTCCCTGGTTCTGAGAGAGCAGCGTATGCTGTCTAAGCAAAGGGATAAATGCGATTGTTTCTCCTGCAGCGGTTGTCATCTTCCTCTCTCTTTCCTTTCTTTCTCTCACCATCCATCCATCCATCCATCCATCCATCCATCCATCCATCCATCCATCCAATACAGGCCATTGGTCTGCTCGGAGGCAGCACTATTTTAAATGCTAAAACGGCAGCGGAGAATCACGAGATGAGACTCCTGCCTGTTAACTGTTCATGATCTGAGGAAGGAACAAAAGCTCTCGGAACCAAGGGGCACAGGTCCCAATGCCGGCTTCTTCATTTACTGCATGTGGTCACAAGGTGAAGTGTTTCGCTTCTAGTCACCCCCAGAATTCTTCTCAGGCAGAGCCTTCTCATCTCCACACCTCAAGGCTCCTAATGGAGGCAACACACAGTGTACCCAGCCTGAACGAGGAGCTCAGAAAATAGGCTTCATGCCAGGTGCCTAGGAGTGTGCACGGGGTCAGAAAATGATGGCTGCCCGTGGCTCTTCCTCTCTTTGCAGTACTTTGCAAATGCTTGCAAAGACACAATCTCTGGCTTCTTGAGTTTCCAGTGGTCTGATAACAGGAGGGTGCAGGGGAAAATGAATGTTGGGACAAGCTTGATTGGGGGGGACCAGCGTTAAGAGAGGGAGACAAGGGTCTGAAGTAGCTAGGGGAAGGAGATGGAAGGATTAGGTAAAATCCGACTTTACTCACTGGGCAGAAGGGCTGCCAAAGTCAGCTATTTTGTTTTTTGTAGACTCTGGTATCTCCTGTGTAAGAAACAGCAGAGCAGTGTCTCTCAACTTTCCTAACACTGTGACCCTTTAAAACAGTTCCTCATGTTGTGGTGACCCCCAACTGTAACATTATTTTCATTGCTACTTCATAACTGTAGTTTTGCTTCTGTTATCAATTGTAATGTAGATATCTGATATGCAGGATATCTGATGTGTGACCCACAAAGAGGTCACAATGCACAGGATGAAACTGCTGTACTGGGGGTCATGATGGTGGGCCCAGTGTGCAGGCACAGAGCAGACCCAGCAGGCAGGGCAGGTTGCACCATGCCAGCTGGGCACGGGGGTGAGAAGTGGGTAGCTTGCGGCAGACCATGACTCTTTTCCCTCCAGAGCTGGTCCCCAGCTGGTAAAGGCGTGGAGAGCCAGACTCATTCTGGTTTTCCTTGATGGGCAACAGAGGCCGGGGGGACCTGAGGGATGGTGAGTGGGGTGCCGATGGAAAATTACAGACTGCCAATCTCACTTCACACCCTCCACTGTTAAGACGTTTTTTAGCAGATAAAGGGGAAGTCCACGCAAAGGGAAATTTCCCTTTCTCCCCACAACTTCCCCTGTTTCCATCCCACCCGGCACTGAAGAAACATCTTGATGTTTCCAGAGGCCACAGGCTTTTTCGTATCCATGCTGTGAAGACTTGCCCAGAGAACCCTGTTTTGGAAAAATCCTCCCATCATTGCTGAGGGCACACACATTCCCCATGGGTGTGCACACTTGACAGCCGCCAGGCTGTTCCAGAGGAGTCTTTGGTTTGTGGCGCTGTGCTGGGTAGAATCCGAGTATCTGGATCCCAGAACCCCCACTGGAGCCTGCAACAAATTCTGACAACTGTCCTTAAGAACCTGTGATTTCCCGGCACAGCCATGTTGACTTTAACCCTCCACAGCAACCTTGAAAAGCACCCATTATCCACCTTTCCAAAGTGGGAAACTGAGGCTCAGAGTCTTCCTTGGCTGAGAGGCCATGATAAGGGTCAGGTGGGTGGGCTGAACCCTGGATCCTATTTGCATTTGCCTTCCTGGGATATGCAGGCTCTGGAGACTTCTCTAGGAAAATCCCAAGGAGAAGGCAGTGGCTGGGAAGGTCTTGAGCTTTACTGGAGAGCCACAGAGGGCAGGTACTTGGTGGAAAACTCCAGTGTGTGATTCACCCTCCTCCCATGCCCTCGTCACTGAGGCCAGCTCCCCTCCCAAGGTCCTCAGTGTCCAGCCTGAAAGTTGGTGGCTCCCATCCCACTGCTCTGGTAAGAGGGGCTGTACCTTGCCTAAGAAGGAGCCGGTAGTTGGGGTGGAGGTGAGGATAAAGGCGAAGGGCCAGGAGCAGGAGGAGAGAGGTCATGGAGGTAGGGCTGCCTGAGGCAGCTGTTCAACAAGGTTCTGGGGGCTTCTTCTGGACAGTGCCCACTGGGAAGACACTAGTCAGGAGTGAGGGGGCCTGAGGGGACAGAAAGAAAGGGTCACAAGGCTTCGTTCCCTGAGGGTGGATGGTGTAATCTAGGCTTATAGACTTCTCAATCTCTTGTTGCTTGTGGTATTTTGTCCCTTCACTTTCTACAGCCCCCCTTCCCTGGTCAGGCCATCCATCTCAGGACCACTGGGTGGGGCTGTGGGGGGGGGGCGGGGGGAGGAGCAGGAGTAAGGAAGGTGAGAATTCCTCTTCCAGGTCTGGAGACGCTTACTCATTCTGGAGCAGGAGTTCTAGCTGGACTGAGAGACCAGGTGAGTGGGAAGAGCATGCGCAGAGCGCGCAGTCTGGTTATCATAGCCTCTGTACCCCTGAGTCTGGAGAGCTGAGGCTCAGGGCAGAGGCAAGACCCAGCAGAACTGTGTGTCTGGGCAGGAAGCAGGGAGCTGCGGTCCCCTGAGGCCACAGCGAGTCTGATGCCACCCTCACTAGCCACATAATGAAATTGCTCAGGGACAAGCCCCAGTAAGTAAGGAGAGTCCACAGATGGGGAACTGGCCCCGAGGAGGCGGGCCATCTGCCTGCCAGGGGAGGGCAGTCAGTTTTCAGAGCTAGGAAGGGTGAGTGGATGGATCTGGAACTAACGGTCACAGGTTGGGGGCGCCTGCCTCTTGGTCAGCTAGGGCTAGAGCAGAAAGCAGGGCACCAGCTTGGGTGGGACTGGGTCTGAGGAGAGGGAGCTGGAGATGTGGGCTGCCACTGTGGAGGGCAGCTGCCTACCAGGTGTGAAGGGCTACGAGCAGCCAGGCTTTGGGGCCATGCACACAGGTATGTGTGTGCAGAGGGACGTGACGGAATGGCACCGGTGTGTTCAGGGGTGGGTGCTGGTATGTGGGTATGGGCTGAAGTGGGGCTGGGTCTCTTTCGTTCAGGGAAGGGATCAGTGGTGCCTGGGCTGAACTCTAGCAGTATGTGGGGCGGGGAGGGTTTCTGGAGGTGTCTCCTAGAACCAGAGTGGGCTTCCATCTAATCTGCCCAGCTCCTGAGGAGAGAGTTAAGACTGTACTTGCTGGTCCTTTGAAGACAGAACCCAGGATTGGCTCAAGGGCACCCAAGTATGGTGAAGTCCCTCCCCTTCCCCTTGCTCAGCCTGGCAAAGCGGGTGGACAGCCTGCAGAGGAGATCTGTGGCTGTGGAGGTAACAGAGCTTGCGAAGGGGAACGAGTTGTCCTTGCTGTCACAGAATCATTCCTAGCAAACAGACTGGGGGGGGCACCCTGGGGGCAGAGGCTGTGTTTTTGAATTTTTTTGCTGTTGGTTCGGAGCTGGGCTGAGCTGGAACTTTACTGTCCTGCCTTGATTCTGAGATCTGGAGTTCTCACGCAGATGATATTCACTATACTGACCCATAAGAAGAATAGAGAGAAAAGGGGCCCTGTGCAGCGTGTTTGTACGGCTAACGTTCTCCTGGACATTTCTTCCCCGAGTCTAACATAGCTGTCCAGTGCTGTGGTTTCAGCCCTCTCTCCCCCCTGCTCACCGTGGCTCTGAGCCATCTCTCCTTTTGCCTGCCTTTGTTTTTATGCTGTGGTTCCAGTCTTCCTCTCGAAAACATTTTAAAGACTTTTTATTTGTTTATTTTTATGTGTATGAATGTTTTGTGTGTGTCTGTGCACACTACATGTCTGGCGACTGAGGGAGCCGGAAGAGGAGTCTCCTGGGACTGAAGTTAGAGGCATTTATGGATCACTGTGTGGCTGCTGAGAGTGGAACCTGGATCCTCTAAAAGTGCAGCCAGTGCTCTTAACGGCTGATCCATCTCCCGAGGCCCAATCTTTTATTTATAGAAAATTATATTTATATTTATTCTTATTTTCATTATATATTTATATAAACTTATATAATAATAACACATCAACATTATCAATAATATTTACATATTGATATATTTATGTAAATAGAAATATAATTTGTATAAATATACTTATTATATTTATTTATAGAAAATTATAAAATGGCCTATGGCTATTCACTATCTCAGGTCCTGTTCTTCCTTCTCTTCCTTGATAAACCCAGTCTCAAGCCTGGACAGGGTTCTGGGTGTGCTCCTCTGACCCTTCCCCCCTCATCTTTCCCATCATGCATCGCTCATATACTCCTTTCCCCACCAGATCATCCCCTCTCGCTCTGTTCATCTTGCAATGGCTGCGAGTGGTGGGGAGAGTGGAAGGTTTGTCTTCTGCAGGTTCCCTCAGGCTTCCTCGTGGGTGGGTGGTGCTTGCCGAGCCCGCTATCCCATGGCTTAGCAAGCAAAGGCAACCTATATGGTCTTTTTCACATCTCTTTGCCTTTATTCTCCCCTTCTGCCGCTACCCACTGGAGACAGGGTCATTCTCTCTAGGAGATTTAAAGCTCAGGGATCATTTGCCTAAGTCACAAAGCAAGAGCCCTTCCTACTAGCTGCTCTTTGGGTTCAGCCTTTGAAGATCCACTGAGCACTGAGCATGCGCTGTGGGTCAGGTGTTGCTCCCCATCCCTGAGCCTCGCTTCCTCATCTATAACGTAGGCCTAACAGTACTCGGTACTTCAGAGACTGTTAGGATGGGATTTGATAGCGGATATTAAAAACCCCGTGTCTTTAGTCCCGCGATGACTCGAAAGTTGACCTTTCCTTGTTGTAATTAGCAAGTCTGAGTGAACTTGACTTCCTGTCTGGTGCTTTTGCAACAGTGTTTCCAGCTCATTCATTAGGTCTTTATTTGTTTGTCATTTATCATCTGGACGTGATTCAGGGGTCACTCTTCAGGGTGCCAACAGATTCCGTCTGGGTTCGGGCCTCACTGACTGCTCCCCTGGCTTTGTTAATGCAGTCTGGAGCCTTCCTCCATGCCTCGTCTTTCTCCCTTGTGTCCGAGAGACTGGAGCCTGGAGTTTGCACCAGCTTATGTGTCTCCTTATGTTTTTCCTGCCCAGAGCTGGCAGTGAGAAACTGAAAATATCCCAGTACCAGAACCTCACCCTGCCGTGCTTTTTCATTCCTGGGATAGCCTGCACCCTCCAAATCACCTTCAAAAATTTTCCACAACTGTAGCTGGTTCCTGCCCACGCCTTTCTAACGGACCCAGGCTTGGGCTGTTGCCTGGGTTAAAAGGACCAACAAATAAACATAGAGTCTTCCTTCATAAAAAGACTCCCTTGTGTCCTGGAGGAGTATAGGGTACATGCTAGGCCTGGTCATTTGATTCCCTGAGTGTCCCTGGAGGTGAGGACCAATGGACAGAGCTTCCCCGAAGGTCTAGGCACCCCCTTCTTGGCATTTCCCTGGGAGGAAGGCTTGAAGTAGCATCAAGATGACCAGCTGTACAGAGGCAAAGAGGAGAAAGCTAGCGTGGGTTCCAGATACAATAGACCTCCTGGCGAGTGACAGACAAAAGGGACAGAAAACAGAAGGGACAGTGGCCCATGGAAGTTTGGGGGAGGGCTGTACATTTTAGAGGGCAGGGGGAAGGGAATGGCAACAGCCACAGTGGGCAGCCCCTGCCAGGCTGTTCTTGTAAGAGACGGGCATTCGGTATCTTGAGGTCATCTTGAAATGACCACCATCCAAGTGACCCCTCCTGGCTCCAGGATCTACTATGTTTCTTGGGACAGATAGACATAGAAATGGCCTCCCTTGAAAGCCTGCAGCTGGAGCTGATGCCAATCTTGTCCTCGGCTGGCCTTACTTAGAGACCACACCTTCTCCCTCCCTCCCAATCAGAGACCACATTGAGCCAGCTCCCATGTTTACCAGGCCTCCATCGATCACAATTGCTCAGGAAAGGTCCGTGAGCCACCTCGGCCACACCTGCCCTTTAACCCAGCAGCTCTGGCAGCCTCTGGTCTGGAGGCCAGAGGCCGAGTTGCTGTTATTCACAGCGTACTGAAGATCTAGACAGAAGAGCCAGCTGGAGTGGTGGCCAGCTATAAAGATCAAAAGGGAGCCGAGCTATAATGGGGTTTTAATCACAGCTCTACCCCTGGGTGGTGCTGGGCAAGTCTCTGACCCCTGAAAACCTGCTCTATCTATTGCTTTGTCTGCCGAAGACTTGGCAAGCTGAGATCTGCTTCCGGTTGGCTCAGCCTCATAACTCAGAGCAGAGTGTCACTTTAGATAGAAATGTCATCAAGAGCTTGGGAAGAAAGGTAATATGCCAACAGGAAGGCCTGGGCGGGATAAGTCAGGGTGGAGGGAGATGGGTGTGCAGGGTGTGTGAGTGTGTGTGTGAGTATTGTGTGGGTGTGTGTCAGTATTGTGTGAATGTGTGTTTCTGTGTGTGTGTGCATGAGTGTATGTCTGTGTGAGTATGAGTATGTGTGAGTGTGTGTGTGTATGAGTATGTGTGTGTGTTTATGTGTGTGTGTGTATGTTTGTGTGTGTGTGTGAATGTATGTGTATGTATGTGTGTAACAGTCCTTTTCTTCCCTCACCAGGTTTCTGCCTCTCACAGTCCTGCCTTACCTTACAGGGCCTCCCTATCCAGTATGGACAGGAAGGTTGCAGTCCATGAAGATGGCTATCCTGTGGTCTCTTGGGTCCCTGAGGAAGGAGAGATGATGGACCAGAAAGGCAAGGACCAGGTGAAGGATCGAGGCCAATGGACCAACAAGATGGAGTTTGTGCTGTCAGTGGCTGGGGAGATCATTGGCTTAGGCAACGTCTGGAGGTTTCCCTATCTCTGCTACAAGAATGGAGGTGGTGAGTTCATGTTCAGGTGATGTGGTGGGAAGTCCTGTACCTACCGGCTGAGCTACCCCTTCCCTGGAAGTGTGGTCAAATGGAAGGGGGCACAGCCATGAATCTGGAAGTCTCCACCTCCATTTCTAGCCTTCAGCGTCCCTCCTTCTGAATTGGGGGTGATATAATATCCAGGACGAGGTGAGATTTAAGGGAGACAGTGAGCAGAAGCATGCAGCCTGGGTTTTTAGCTTCTGCATCACTCCCCATGGATGATAACAGCTAGTGGGGTTCATTCATTGATTCATTCATTCAGCTCTCATGACTGCAGGCCTCTCATGAGCCAAGGCTCTGCTCTACCTGCAAGCCAGGACTTGGTCTGTGTGCTGCACCCTGATGAAGGCTGCAGGTGACAGGCAGGAAACACATGTGCCATGTCACTGTGATGAGTTGAGTGACAGAGAGGAAAGGGAGAGGGTCTCCAGGGCAGCATCTCTGTAGGCAGACATGAAGAGTGTGGGAGAGGGATGGATCCCCTGGGACTGGTGGGATTCCTTCTTGGGTCTGGAAGGGGGTTCTTCTTGCACAAGTGGCTGTTCCAGGAAGAGGAAACACACGTAGAGATTATCAGTGTTTAGAAAAGCCTTCTAAACTGATTTATATTTAACCTGATAAATAGCTAGCAGGTGTGTGCAACCCTCTGACACGGGTCTGGCATTGACAGAGGCAGCCTCTTGTGGATCAAAAATATTCTTTTAGAAAAGTTGCCTCTGCGTTAAGGGAAATACAGCCTTTCCAGATGGCTCCCTTGACAGGACAGTCTAACATCTTAACGTGAGCTGGAAGTTGTGGCTGGGTCCTGTATCTAGGACTGTCCTTTTTTTATATGAGCAGCTTGAACGCTGTGGGTTTTGGCATCAAAATGATTCTGGAAGTGTTCTCCCAGGGATACCAGGGGCTGACTATGACTGGGCAGGTGGGCTTTCGCAGCCACCTGTTTCTCTCCTCTTTAACATGAGGAGTAAATGAGGTCTGGGGTCCCACCTTGGAGTCACTGGTTTTTTTTTGGGGGGGGGTTAAAAAATAATAAGAAGGACCAGCGATTAGTCCTTTCCTTATCAAGCCGGGAACAGATTTCTATGAGAACATGATGTCAAAGATGAACCCAAATGTCACTGTTTTGCTTTAGGCTAGAATTGTTCTAACTCCTTGTGATAACAGGACTTGCCCTCCTCTGACCACAGGCCCTACTTGATGGAAGCTCATCCTTCATTAAAATATGTAGACAGATTCCTTGATGACTGGTTAATAAACATAGCCCTGCAGAGAGAATGGCCTTTCGAAAGAGCAGAAAAAAAAAATAATAATGAATTAGTATGAGGTCATCTCTGGGTGTGAGAGAGGAGAGTAACTTAACTTAAGCGTCCTTGAGAAATGCCTCATCCCAGACTGAGCCTCCTGCAAGTTGTATTGCTGACTCTGAGGTTCAGGGAAGAGCCAGTGGCCAGGCCCTTGGCTAAAGGTAGATTGGAGTACAGGAAGGGAGAGTATAAAATGACCTCAAGCTGAATCCACAGTGGCTAGGGTCCCCATGGACACTGTCGGGCTGCTTGTGTACACAGCTGGATGTACACCCCGAGGCTGTGGCCAGGTTAGGATTAGATCAGGCCAGTGAAACGAGGACATTTGCAGCGCTGATGTTCCGGAAGTTCAGCAGAGCGCCGTGTGCCAAGGGTCTCCTATATCATACTCAGAACCAGCCTCCATCCAGTCCCAGAGGGCCCAAGGAAAGCCTATCTCTGGGTGTCCAGGACTCTGCATCTTTTGTGGGATGAAAACCCACATTAGGGGCACAGGAAAGATACTCCTGCACCTGGTGGGAAGGGCCTGTGAGCTATGTGCCCCCACGGACTTCCTGTGAAGGGCCCTCCATCAAAGTGTGGAATCTGTGCACAAGGAGCGTTAGTTAGTCTTTATTTATTTACAGTTTTTCTTTTAAATTTATCTTTATTTTACATGAGTGACTGTTTTGCCTGCATGTATGTATATGCACCACCTCTGTGCCTGGGACACATGGAGGTCAGGAGAGGGTGTTGAATCCCTGGAAATGAACTTATGGATGGTCGTGATCTGCCATGTGCGTGCTGAGAACTGATCCCAGGTCCTCTGCGAGAGCAACGCATCTTTTAACAGCTGAGCCATCTCTCTCCGGCCTCATTAGCTAGTCTTTAAAAGGGAGTTATGATACATGCTGAGGCATGAGTGAATGTGGAGATACGATCAATGAAATGAATACGACAGGATAAACGCCAGGGTTCCATTCACGTATTCCATGTGAGGCGTCCACAGAAGGCAGTCCATAGAGACAGAAAGCAGCAGGTCGTCACAGGGGCGGAAGAGGGAGAGCTCATGTTTAATGCATACAGAGTTTCAGTTTAGGATGATGATAAAGCTTTGGAGGCGGAGGCACAGCACCCGGAACACTTTACTGCTATGGGAGCGTCCACTTATGAAAAATGTATATCCTTACATAGTATATACTTTAACATGCACATATATACCAAGAAAAGTGGATTTCCTCAGCAATTATACCTAACGAAATTTGTACGGAGGAGCAAAACTGGAAAAGTATGTTAGGATGCAAGCGTTTTTTTTTTTTTCCTACCACAGCAAAAAACTAAACACAAAACTAAAAGTCCAGTGTCAAAATACTAACAAAATACTATCCTCCACACTAGAGCATTCTACAGGTGCTGAAATAGTGTCACGTATTTATCGACATGAAGAGGTTTGTGATATGAATTTAAAAATAGTGGCTGAATCACATATTGTAATTTTTGTGAAGAAGAAATGTGTGTGCTTACAAGAAATCCAGAGAGAGGGCCTGTATTCCAGTACGTGGGTCACTGAGGCAGGAGCATCACAGGGGCCAGATGGACAGCACAGTGAGACCTTATCTAACAAAACGGAACCAAGTGGGTTCTGAAGTTCCATGGTCGAACACTTACCTGCTGTGTGCATGAAGCCCTGGGATGTCATCCTATATCAAATCACAAAAGATGGTGTCTCAGTCAGGGTTTGTGTTGCTGCACAAAACATCATGACCAAGAAGCAAGTTGGGGAGGAAAGGGTTTATTCAGCCTATACAGTGCTGTTCTTCACTAAAGGAAGTCAGGACTGGAACTCACACAGAGCAGGAACTTGGAGGCAGGAGCTGATGCAGAGGCCATTGGAGGGATGTTCCTTACTGGCTTGCTTCCCCTGGCTTGCTCAGCCTGCTTTCTTATAGAACCCAGGTATGGCACCACCCACAACCAAGGGCCCTCTCCCCCTTGATCACTAATTGAGAAACTGCCTTACAGCTGGATCTCATGGAGACATTTCCTCAAGGCAGGGTCCTTTCTCTGTGATAACTCCAGCTTGTGTCAAGTTGACACACAAAACCCGGCCAGTACAGATGGGGATAGATGGAGGGAGGGAGGCAGGCAGGGAGGCTTCTGGAAGGATATTAATACTCTGTGCTTTCTTCCCCTTTGTGCTGGTTTTCCTCCTTAGTGGGAGTGATGACTTCAGAGTCACTATGACGTAGCCATATGTAATGGTCAGGAGTGAAGCCTCGGGGTCAGGATACCTGATATGGTGTTTGTTTCTTCATCTAGACCTTTGTTCTTGTGTTTTCAACCTGGCCTCAGTTTCTTTATCTGTAAAGGGGAGTGAGAACAGTATCTCCCCAGTGGAAGGTTGACTTGTAAGGGTTCGACCCTGGGGAAGCTTAGAAGAGGCTCCCACATAGAAAACACCAACCAAGTGCTAAGTTGCAGTAGAACCGAGACTCCTCTCCCTGGGAGGGACCTCTGGGTCAAGATAGTACCTCAGCAGCTCTGCAGGTTCCTGTAGGGTTTGCTGCAGGGCAGGCAGACCAGACAGCCCCAGGGATTGGGGAAAACCCTCTGAAAATGATTGGTGAGAAAAGAATGCTCGGAAGCTGGCTCTGTCTGTTTGTTTCTAACACGTAGCCATCTTGATAGTCTAATAAGCATATCAAATTATGCAGAACACATGTTCTTCTTTCAAGACTAATAACATGATTTGGTTTGTAAAGCACAGTAAATAGTTCTGGTTTATTCGAGCTCCCATCTCCAGAGTCATTTCTTTTCCTCCAAAGACTTTGCCGGACTTATTGGGGTGGGGGGGGTCATGTCAGGATCTTCTACTGGGCACCCCTGACAGCATGTGCGGGACACACTGTAGGTCTTGGGCATGGTGAGAAAGGAGGTTGAGGGTAGAGATGCTGGAGTTCAAAGTCTGGAAGCAGCAGGTGGTTCAGACTCTGCCTTTCTTTCCCTCTCAGGAGCTTTCTTCATCCCCTACTTCATCTTCTTCTTCAGTTGTGGCATCCCGGTGTTCTTCCTGGAGGTGGCACTGGGCCAGTATAGCAGCCAGGGGAGTGTGACTGCTTGGAGGAAGATCTGTCCCCTCCTCCAAGGTGAGTGGCGTCCTCCCTGTTTCTGCCCTTGGACCTACCGTCCTGCCCACCTCCACTCATTGCCAGTGTTCTTGCTTTCCTGTCCTAGGCTTGGTGTCTATGCAGACTCCCTTGCCGAGCTCTCCTGTCCTGTGCTATGTGAAGTCAGACTCTTGAGGCTAAAATTTAGACGCCCAGGGAGAAGGACGTGTCAAGAGAATAGAATTATAGGTACCAAATTAGATATGGCTGGGGAGGTGCAGTCAAGAACCTGAACCTTAACCTTCACCTGACCCAAGGTCAGCGATGCCTCTGACTCTATATCATGACTCACACAGGCTTCAAAAACCCTCACAGGTACAGGAATGCTGCTGATGGTGACAGCCAGCATCTGTGGAGCCCGGCTGTGTCAGTGTTCATGTGTGCACTTTTTGTGCATTGCATCACCCAGGCCTCTGTCACTCCCTTGACCTCATTTCACAAATAAAGAAAGCAGGGCCATTTAGTGAGAGTTTAAATCAGGGCCCCCTGAGCTCTTTTCTTCTCGAATCTTTTAGGGACAGCTTACTCTTCTCTGTAGATCTGTGGAGTGGAAACAAGCCCCTGGGGTACCTTTGACCAGCTTTCCTTAGTGGCTTAGCCAGTTCTGGGCCTGCAACAGAAGGCTCAAGAGCTTCCTTGGCTCTTAGACATCCCTTACACCTCAGATGCAGCCTCTAAAGGACCATCAGGGACCAGGCTGCCTGGGTTATTTGTCCAGAAAGGAACCAAATTGAGCGTACCTGATGAGAACTGGTTACCCTGACTACCTGACCAAGGATTGGGGAAGGGCAAGGCTGGTTGCAATCTACACCTCTTGGGGCCTCAGTTGGCTTCTTATACTATCAGGGAGATGTCTAATGGGGCTACAGCCCAGCAGAGTACTGTAGCTAAGGTAACTGTGAGAATTCCTACATTTTATCTCTACCGAGGAGACCAAGTTCTTGCCACAGCCCCAGTGGCTTCCAATGCTCTTGCCAAGCATGCCCTGCTCCTCCTTGCTTTGCCACTTTTCAGTTTGCAAGCAATGTATGATGGCGACAGAAGAATAGAGAGAGTGAAGGCAGGAGAGCTAGAGATTGGGGGGGGGCAGAGATAGACCCAGAGGGTGAGGGGAGAAGGAGATGTTAGCACTGCAAGTGGAGCATGTGTAAGATGATGAACGTATCCCTGAGAAGATGATATGAACGTTGGTGTGGGGGCACATGTGACTGGCGGACCCTCCGTGAAATTCTTCTTTGCTTATGCAGATCTCTTTGAACCCCCCGTCCCCCATCCCCTCTGCTCCCATAGGCATTGGCATGGCCTCTGTGGTCATTGAGTCTTATTTGAACATCTACTACATTATCATCCTTGCCTGGGCTCTCTTCTACCTGTTCAGCTCCTTCACCTGGGAACTTCCCTGGACAACCTGCACCAACTCGTGGAACACAGGTATCTGTGTGTCAGCCCCGCTACTGGGCCTGGCTCAGGAGGTTGGTCTGTGGTGGCTGGTGACAGAGTGCCTCACAGACCTTGCCTTAGAGCTGAACTGGTGTGGGCTGTGCTTTCATGAAGTCCTCCTGGCTGACCCTTCTGTGTGGCTTACAGAGCAGCCACTGTCAGAAGCAATGGGGCTGTTATGCAACCACAACATGCCTCCATTTAGCAAATGTTCCTGGGCACCTCTCACATGTCAAATGCTGTCAAAACTGGGTAAGGGCAGATAGGCCCCCGACACTGTCTGACTTGGCTGGGGTAGAAGTAGATGAATCAAAGACGGGTGGAGAAAAACAGTACAGTAACTACAGAGTAATGAGAGAACAATGAGTCCATCTTGAGAACAGTATGGGGGAAGTTCAGTGCAGCACAGGGTCTAGGTTCTCTGTCTGTAGGATGAAAAACCAGCGTGGCACAGTGGGCAGGCCAGAGACAAGATATTGATGGGAGCTGCCCATGTGGATATCACCTGTCTGCCATCCATCCTGTTCTGGAGGACTTTAGCATATTTATAGCCCTGGTCAGACTCACTAGGAACAAGTGTAGGGGACACAGGCTATACAGGGAAGAGGAGCTGGTCCCACCAGTATCCTGGCCCCTGAGGAATCTCTTATGCCTAGAACTGGTGGGAATGTCTGGATGACAGGTGAGAGGGTAGTGAAAAGGCATCTTTCCTCATCTGATCCCTAATGGATACACATTCCCAACCCTGTCCCCTACAGAGCACTGCGTGGACTTTCTGAATCACTCATCGGCCAGAGGAGTGAGCTCTTCTGAGAACTTTACCTCACCTGTCATGGAATTCTGGGAGTAGGTTCTGGGCCTGGTTGCCATATGCCAGGGGCCCTAAGAGCAGGGAGCCTGGATGTCTGGATTGCACAAACTTGAACATCAGTGGTGCATGCCTCAGACTCTGCATCCTTCTTATTGCTACCTCTGCCCACTGGACAGATATCACTTAGGGATAAGGGAACCTTCACGTTCAGCCTTGATAGAATCTACCTATTCCTTCATAGTTATCCCAAGCCTTCCCATATCTGCTTGCATTTTCTCATCTGCATCTGCTCACTCTCATGGCCGTCCTCCTGTGCCGTCCCCATACTCCAGCTGCACCCACACACCCCGGACCTCTATCCACAGAGTCATAGAAAACAGCTTTATTATCTTCTGGCTACTGGCTGTTCCCTGGTACCCATTTGGTAGCTTGACATTGACTCGTGTTTGCACCACACAGACGTGCTCATCATTTACTCTCCTGCATGACGATGCACACCCCACCCCCACAGCCATGTCTCCTACCTGCTTCCCTTGTGGTCTACCTGTGTCCTCACACCAATTCTTGCTGCACTGGTTCAACACTCTCCTGTCTACCCGTGCCCTCTCCCCTACCCATTCTGGGTTATTCTGAGCTTTCTCCTAGGCAAACACATCTCCACCCTCATCTTTAGATTGTAGCATGCTTCCATTACCTCCCTCTGGTCCTGTGTCAAGCATGTGTCTATCCAGTCCCCCTCTGTGGGATTACAATGGTTTGGTCTTCTAACAGCCAGGGACACTCAGACCACAGGTGGGAACATGGCATGACCATGGAGAGGCTGGGGAGGGCAGGGATGGGACAGCCCTGGAGAGTGTCATCTGTTGGGTCATCTCTGAATCAGGGGACTTGGTGACAGGCAGATTGTTCCCTATGGGCTTTCAACTGGTTACTTATTTTTCCCAATCCCTTAGGAGACGGGTTTTGGGTATTACATCGGGCATCCACGACCTGGGGTCCCTGCGTTGGGAGCTGGCCTTGTGCCTCCTGCTTGCCTGGATTATCTGCTACTTCTGCATCTGGAAGGGGGTCAAGTCTACAGGCAAGGTAAGGGATCCTGGCTCTTTGTGAGTACTTACATTCGGAGTCCCCAGGGATACTTTAAAGAAGCCCCCCAGGAGAGCAGAAAGAACAGTTTGGGAGAGATATATATTTATGTAAGAGCAGGCAAGTTTTAGGAACATGGGGATTTGGCTCAAAACGAGGGGAGACGCCCCCTATCCTCCAACAGATTTCAAAAGACCTGTTTAAGTTATATTTAGAGTAAAATAAACTATAAGAGTCCCACTTTGAGAACTCATTGGTTTCCAAGCCATTAGCAATATGGGGGGCGGGTGTTTCCTACTCTCCTATGCATGTGTGCATCTGTGTATCTGTCTCCATTATGTACGACAGGGTCACATATTCTTATGACATGCCTGTTGTATTTAAATGAGACACGAAGAAGAGTTCCCATACAAATTAGCAAACAGAACCATCTTTGGGGTTAAGTGCCAATCAGTGAAGGGGTTTAAGCCAAGATGAGCATCACTGGGCTTGCTCTGTAGTGAGATTTCAGACCTGGGCTTCATTTCTAGTCTGGAGGACCCATATCTCCTACTTCTCAAAGACAAGATTAGCAGGTACTGAGTTCTGACTGAGCGCCTTAAGAGAGGAGAGGTTGATTTCAGCATAGGATTTCAGGGAGTGACATCATGGGGGGGGGGAGTGTGGGTTATGACTTGGTGGTAGAAACTTGAAGCTGCTGGTCATTACATGATGGTGACCAGGAGCCAGAGAGTTTGGATGGGAAGCAGAACTAGGTTGAAACAATCTCCATCCTTCTCCAAAAGCCCCACAACTTCCCAGCACAGCACCACTAGCTAGGAACTAAGTGTTCCTAGGGACACTGCCTGCCAGGGACATTTCACAACTCAGTGGTGACACTCCTTCATCCCTTGGTTATGGCTTAAAGAGGCAACAACAGTAAAGATAAGAACGTCGTCAGTTAGTGGTGGTACCCAGAGGGACATAGCCTGGTGTCCCTTTTCAGTCTCCAGGATGCTCCCAGGCTGCTGCTACTGCCCCAATCATAGTCTGGAAAAGTACAATCTGGATGGCCCACAGATTGCCAGCAAACCTGGCCACCTTCCTGGAGAGGCACCCACTCTCGGGGGGTTTGGGGAAGGCACCCAGGGTGGTGGATGGAAGGGACCAGGTTCTGGATTTAAAGTCCTCTTTGAAACGTTGTGGGCTGAGAGCTTCTTCCTCTTTCTTCCCCCACTTGCACGCTCCCTTCTTCCCCTCCCTGCTGATGTGTATCACACTCTGCTGGGGAGTAAGACCCGCTGGAATGTGTAAAGGGAGGTGTGGAAAGTTTCATATGCTCGCCATCAGCTGACTGTATGAAGTCAGAGGACAGAGGTCCCCTGATGGTTGTGGTGAGATCTGTTCTGCCTGGGGACGGGCAGAGGCAGGGCAGGATGACCACTGGAGACTCCCTGGCTCCCCGCTGCCTCTGCGTACCCGTGTCAGAAGTGATTTTTGCCTGCTTGCCTTCCAGGTTGTTTACTTCACAGCCACTTTTCCCTACCTGATGCTGATTATTCTCCTGATCCGGGGTGTTACCCTTCCTGGAGCCTACCAGGGCATCGTCTTCTACCTGAAGCCAGACTTGCTCCGCCTCAAGGACCCCCAGGTGGGCACCACAAGGGTGTTGTTGATGGATACATGTCCTCCTCCACTATACTGAACTTTCAAAGGCTTCTATTGCTTTTCCTTTGATTTAAGAGAAATAGAGGTTAGCTGGAGAAGAACTGGGGAAGAAATGTTTGAAACGTGGATGGAGGTATCTTGAAATCCCACCACCGCCATTACCATATTAGTCTCACCACCCCCAAGTGGTGTGCATATATTAACACAACGGAGGTAATTTCATTTAGAGAAACAGACCTGTTTGACGTAAATTATATCATGCACTTTTCCATGCTATTAAATGCATCTTTAAATGTCATCTCAGTGCCTGTATAATATTCCCGCCAAACTTAATTTATTCAACAAAAAACCCAGAGGGCCTCTTAATAGCTACATACTGCCTAGTGCCGGGGCTAGCACAATGGAGAAAATGAACCATTTCTCTGCCCCGCTGAACCCTGAGGCCCAGCCATGGACACTGAGGTGATGTCTATCGGTATCTGGGGGTGATTGTCATGACATCGTACCCAGACTCTCAGGTCTCTCTTTAGAAATGGTGTAGTCTTTGTGCCTGACCAAAGCTCTTCCTACCACACACACACACACACACACACACACACACACACACACACACACAATCATCTCTAGATTGCTTATAGTGCCACACTATCAGTTTTTTTTTTTTTTTAAACAAATAGTTGTTCTATTGTGTCCACACAGGGAACAGTGCTAAGTAAAAAGTCAGTCAGTCCTTGTTAGGACAGGTACAACATTTATTTTTTCTGAATACTACTCATCTGAGGGTTGGTTAACCCCCCTCTCCCTCCCCCTCCCCCATCTCCAGTGTATCTCTCACCAGCCTGGGACTTAGAGGAGACAACCCAGCCAGGGAGCTCCAGGGAGCTGCACTGGGCTTTTACAAGTGCATATCACCATGCCTGGCTTTTTAACCTGCTTCTTCTAGGGATTGAGCTTAGCTCCTCAGGCCACTACTAATACCCCAGCCCCAGTTAGAATGTCTTTTACTCTTCAGTAACTTTGTAGACTCAACAGTAGCACTTTATACTTTGTTTTATTGTTCACCAAGGGGTGGGGCTGGGCGTGTCCTCATGAATGTATCAGCGATTTGCATTTCTTCCTCTAAGGCTTGCCTGAGCATTTTTGTTTGTTTTTTGTTTTTTGATCCCACCAAGAAGCCTTGGTGGATTTTTTTATATTTTTCGGAGGCAGCCTGTGTACCAAGTCACAGTTCATAAAGTGTCATAGAGCCACACTGGCTGAACGCGTGCCAGGCACTCTTCACTCTACCTGGGTCTGTAGATGCCACCTGCGAATGGAATAGTCCGCAGGCACTTGCTGCTTCCTGAGTACCCACAGAGCCAAACCAGAAACAGGACCTGCCTATGGGATGGTGGCTTCAGAGAAAGGGGACAAGTTACCGGGTGGTAGGATGCAGGCAAGATGTTGTGCGGAACATGAAGAGGTGGACTGTGCTGTAAGGGAGGAGTTACGCTCTGCTAGGCACAGCTCAAGGCCCTGGTGGCCTCTACCCACTTTCTTGGGCCTCATGTAGGTGTGGATGGATGCGGGCACCCAGATCTTCTTCTCCTTTGCCATCTGCCAGGGGTGCCTGACAGCCCTGGGCAGCTACAACAAGTACCACAACAACTGCTACAGGTGAGATCTGCTGGTGTGGCGGGGGAGGGTAACCCTGCCTCTGCGGGAGCTGAGCAGGGCTCATGTGGACACCTTTCCAAGACTCAGCTTCTTTCCCCTACTTTGCTGGTCTTCTCTTGCCCTGACATCTGGTGTTTGTTTGTGTTGCCTGTGCCATATCACACTCCCTGCTCCCCCCATCTTTCTTCCGTGTCTTTCCGTTTCTTGTCCCCTTCTTCCTCCTTTACCGTCTGTCTTTCGATCTCACCTTCTTGGGTTGCCCTTTTTTCTTCTCCTTTCTCTCTTCTTCCCCATCTCTGACCTCACTTATCCCCACAGGGACTCCATCGCCCTCTGCTTCCTGAACAGCGCTACCAGCTTCGTGGCTGGGTTTGTTGTCTTCTCCATCCTGGGCTTCATGTCTCAGGAGCAGGGAATACCCATTTCGGAAGTGGCTGAGTCAGGTAAGGGACACTCTTCACATGATGCTTGAGACTCCGGGGAAGGAGGGTTGCAGAACAGACCCCTCCTGAAGAGAGGAAAGATTTCCCCAAACCAGAGCTAGGGACCTTTTTAAGCTCGGGGTTGGGAGCGGGGGTTGTGTGGCAGAAGCAAAGCTTTTAGAAGTGTGAGAGAGAAGAAAGGAAAGGAGAAGAGACATAAGCAGAAGAAGGGAGAGAGGGAAGGAGAGAATCAGATGAGAGAGAGAGAGAGAGAGAGAGAGAGAGAGAGAGAGAGAGAGAGAGAGTGTGTGTGCACACACGCTCGCATGCACAAGTGTCCCAAAGAAGAGCATAGAGTTGATCTCGTTTCCTTAGAACAGCTCCACCCACATGCCTACGCACAGAGGCTTACAGATCCACTAGATGCACACATAGGCACACACATAAGTGCTCACAAACATATACTCATATGGACACTCAAAAGTGCTCAACACCCACACACAGATGTTCACAGATACACAGAGATACACATAGAAGATCATGGAAGTCCACCTCAAATGTTCACCAGCACACACAGATGCTCACAAAAGCTCATGGATATAGTAAGTCATTTACAAAGAATCCTATGTATAAATTCATACACACACATACACACACACACAGACACTCTGACAAATAGAAGCACATAAAAATCACAGAAATCCACATTCACAGGTGTTCACAGATGCACACAGATCCTCATATAAGTTCAGGACAGATGCTGACATGCACAGAATCTCATAGACCCTACAGATGTTCACAGACACAGAGACACTTATAGACAGATGCTCACAGCTGCAAACATTCACAGAAGATCTCAAATGCTCTCGGACAATCACAGACATACATAGAGGCACACACATAGATGCACATGCATAGGAACTCACAGACACACATAGATGCACATGTATAGGAACTCACAGACACACATAGATGCACATGCACAGGAACTCACAGACACACATAGATGCTAACAGCACACAGACCCTCACAAACCCTCATGGCATTTACAGGCATGTCAAGATGCACACAGATGTCCCCACACACTCCTGGGTGCACATGGGGCTAAGGAGAAGGCTCCTCTCCAGGTAGTGAGTGGTCTGGAGCCCACCCAGCTGCGTTGTGTGCCCGGCAGGTCCTGGGCTGGCCTTCATTGCCTTCCCCAAAGCTGTCACCATGATGCCTTTGTCCCAGCTGTGGTCCTGCCTCTTCTTCATCATGCTCCTGTTCCTAGGGTTGGACAGCCAGGTATGGCACCCTTCTTGGTGGCACCTTTCTTCATGTACCTTTTCCCTGACTATGGGTCAGAGGCCTCACTATGGTTCAAGTCTTTAGCCTGGTGTTCTGATGACTGGTCCCAGGCCTCCTCCAGAGCCCCTGCTGTGAAAGACCTCCCACAATGCTCAGATGCTCATCCCCAGCCTCATGGTCCAAACCCATTCTTCCTAGCTCCGGGGTGCAGAACCTCCCTCTTCCAACCTTCACTACTGGGATTCCTTGATATGAAGTTGTAGCTGAGGGCAGGGCTGGCTTACCACTGCCTCTGTTCCCTGACATCAACAGAGGCACATAGGGTGATGCACAGTAGGGCCTTGTAGGGGCAGTGCAGGGCAAGCCCCATGCCCTGGCTGCACAGCTGAGTCTCTCCACTCTATTGGTCCACAGTTCGTCTGTATGGAGTGCCTGGTGACCGCTTCCATGGATATGTTCCCTCAGCAGCTCCGAAAGAGTGGCCGGCGGGAGCTGCTGATCCTTGCTGTCTCCGTTGTGTGCTACTTGATGGGGCTCCTTTTGGTCACCGAGGTGAGAAGACAGCGTGAGGCTGCTGATTCTTAGAACCATTCTCTCCTCCTGCCCAAGGGCTTATACCCTCTGTGCCCCTGTCATGGTGAGGTTTAAGGTCCCACTCACTGAGATCTAAGTGTTGGTAACGTCACATAGACACACACACACACACACACACACACACACACACACACACACACACCCTAAGCACCAAGGGGACTGAATGGGGTTAGGTGACAGCGGTGTCTGGAGCTATTTGACTTCTGTGAAATGCATGAATCTACTTGTAACATCACCGGGTACATTCCTTTCTGTGTCCCCATCCCCCTTTCCTCAGGTGACTTGGCTCCAGGCAGACTTTCCTCTGTGAGAGCAAGGAAGGCTGTTTCTGCTCCTGGTACCTTTCCCCAGTCAGCCAATCAGGTTTTCTCTTGAGTTTGACAGATGTCAGGCTAAGACCCTTCCCCAGGCTTACAATATTGGAGAGGACTGCCACAACCCAAAAGGAATGTAGAGAGGGGTACCAGTTCCACCAAGATGGGATATTGGGCAACAATACACTACCATAAGTCTGTACCCCCAGCACCTCTCGGGTATTAGAAATTATTGTCCTGAGGCTGATGGTAGTTCCTGAGGGCAGAACCAGGCTGAACAGACTCCTGGTAACTGTAAAATCTCTCTTATGAGCAGGGCAGGGCAGGGCAGGGCAGGGCAATACACCTCGCTATGAAAGCAGGTGCTAGCCCCACCCTAGCTCAGCCCCCTCCTCCTCCTCCGCAGGGCGGGATGTATATCTTCCAGCTCTTTGACTACTATGCCTCCAGCGGCATATGCCTGCTCTTCCTCTCCCTGTTTGAGGTGATCTGCATCGGCTGGGTGTATGGTGAGTGGGGCAGGTGGCTATGGAAGAAGATGCCCCAGGACTGATGAGGCCAGGCTCTGTCCAGTTTGGGTGTCTTGGTCAGAACGGCCTGATTCCTTTTTTCTAGGATTGTCAGACGTACCTGGAGGCTCGATGTCTCTCTTAGACTTAAGTCAAGGACAAAACAGGCATCTTCCATCTGCGAAATTCCAGTCAGAGGGGACCTTTAGGGCCTTTGGCCTGACATCCCCCCCGACCCCCATACCCATCCTCAGATTCCTTCACTGCATTTCCTACAGCCAAGCCACTTGTGCCGGCGTTGTTGAACATTGAAGGCTCCATGGGCAGTCCTCATGCCTTCAAAACAGCTTCCCTGCTGTTATTGTTACACGTGGCTTTTTTGCAGGGAGGTGAATTCTGTCGTGCTTGGACTTCAAGGGATGGCCTAGGCCTCTCAACACTAAGATCACTAAGCTGCAATCCCAGTGCCACAATGTCTAAGCCATTGTCATACTTAGCATCACAACCCTGGTGTTCCTATGGTGTCCTTTCCTGCTCATGGAGCTGGCTCCTCTTCCCTCCCTAAGCATGAAATATCTGTCTGACTCTCCTGGAACTCTTGTTCTCAAAGGCTCGAATATACTCAATCAAGGAGGCAGACATTCCTCCTGGCAATATTGGTCTCAGAGCTTGAGGCCTTTAGAAGTCAAAGCTGTGGCCCTTTGAGGGTTGGCCTTCAAGTGTCAGTGGTCATTGGGAAGGCAGTGAGCCTGGGTTAGAGGAATTCCCCAGTTGTGGCCACCGGTGAATGGTTCTTCACATCTGAGGAGATTGGCTCTGCCTGAAAGAGGGCCAGTATGAACAAACGTCGACATAAGCCAAGCCAGTCAGTGCCTTCACTAGATGCAACCCAACCTGGCAGTGCTCAGTGTGAAGAATTCACAGCCCTGGCATCAGGAGCACTGCTTGCTCTCTATTCCTGGTACTTTTCTGGCTTTTCTCCCTTCCGCAGTATGGGTCAGTAAAGATTTGCTGGGACTGGCCCTTTAGGCCCGTATACTCCTGTGTATGTATAGGACAGACACTATTCACCCTTAGACAGGGCAGCAGAAGTTGTTTCAGCAGCCTGTGGGAAGTAGCTTTTGCCAGCACGGCTGCTGCTCCTCTGTGACTGGGAGGCTGGGCTGCACTCTTCCACTGTGTGGTGTGTGTTACCCTTTCTATCACAGCTGGGCCTGGGGGAGGAGTGGGAGTCTTCCCCAAGGCCAAGAAGCCTTCACTTCTGGCTCTCACCTTTTCTCTCACTCTGCTGGCTCAGGGGCTGACCGTTTCTATGACAACGTGGAGGACATGATTGGCTATCGGCCATGGCCCTTGGTGAAGATCTCCTGGCTCTTCCTGACTCCTGGCCTTTGCCTGGTATGCACCTACCCATTGCCACAACTCCCTCTTGTCTGTATCTGAGGGCTCTTTCCAGCCTAAGAGCAGGGGCTGGTCCCTCACTCTCCCTGTTCTACTGAACATTCTGCCTCGGCCCTCTCTCACAGTCCTCCTTACTCCTCACAGGCCTCTTCCTCTTCTTGAGCTCCTTAAGCCCATGCTTGCCATCTGCCTCAGTCCCTGTGACTGATGGCTCAACAGACCCATCATACCTCAGATGCCTTTCAGTGTGGTTGGGTGCGCCTCTGTCCTTAGCTCTTGGTGTTGCCAGGGGAGGGACTCTGTGGCTCCTGTCTCACCCCGCCCCTCTCTCTTTTAGGCCACTTTCTTCTTCTCCTTGAGCAAGTACACACCTCTCAAATACAACAATGTCTACATGTATCCTTCTTGGGGATACTCCATTGGATGGTTCTTGGCTTTCTCCTCCATGGCCTGTGTCCCACTCTTTATCATCATCACCTTCCTGAAGACCCAGGGCTCCTTCAAGAAGGTAGGTGGCCATGGAGGTGGAGGGGACCCAGTGAAAGAGGTCCTTGAGGGAGTCTTAGGGGCAGGATCACATCAACTCCCCACATAAGAAAGCCCTGGGGTCGTATGGAGATCTTTAAGGCCTTTAAAAACCAGCCTCTGGAATCCTAGGTTCATAGAATCTGGAAGCAGGCTCACTTCGAAGGCAAACCGCTTAATGGTTAAGGGAAAACATGGACCAAACAGGGCCCAGATTCAGGAGGTTAAAGGCACACACATTCTGGCTTGGGAAAACTGCCAAGTGCACCCTGGCTCCTGGCTTCTTGTGCCCAGTTGGGGCACAGCAGATGGTGCCCATGTAGCTTGAGGCATGCCTTCCTGGAAGAAGCCATTGCCAATGACCCATAAAGACATTAATTTTGTCTGTCGAGGTCAGATAGTAACAGAGAGCCGATATACAGTGGTTCAAGCAAATGGGCTTCTTGAATTCGTATGTAGCAGGAAGGTCAGAAATGAGAGCTGCCAGCATTTGGTTTGGCTGCAGAAAGACCACTGGGGCCCTGTCTTCCCATGTCCTCATACCTTCAACCTGAGCATGTCATGTCCTTGTTTTCATGTGGTCATTGTGAGGTTGTCAAGATTCCCAATGCCCACCACCACAGCTACATTCAAGGCCAAAAGGGGTGGGGTTGACACACCAAAAAAAAAAAAAAAAAAAGATGTAGTAGCATCTCTTCCCTCTACAGATAACTGGGAAATCCTTAAAGGGGCATATGACAATAGTAATTAGAAGGGTAGTAAGGAGAATCGCAACACTTCTTTATACCTTGCCCTGTGCCATGAACTGTCTCATAAAGTGTCTCGTTACCTCCATTTTACAGATGAGGAGAGTAAGGGGACAGAGGGCTGGAGGAGTTAGGCAAGTTGCCTGAGATCATCTAGGTTGTTCTAGTCAGAACTGAGTTCAGTTCATTTCTTCTCTTAATTCCCTCTCCTTGTTTGCTCTTATCTCACCAACCCCGAGTTTGGCCCTGAGTGTCTGACTTTGTTTCTGGGGACACACCCACAGAGAGCATCCCACTGCCCACCCCAGTGACATACCCACAGAGAGCATCCCCCTGCCCACCCCAGTGATACACCCACAGAGAGCATCCCCCTGTCCACCCCAGTGACACACCCACAGAGAGCATCCCCCTGTCCACCCCAGTGACACACCCACAGAGAGCATTCCCCCTGTCCACCCCAGTGACACACCCACAGAGAGCATCCCACTGCCCACCCCAGTGACACACCCACAGAGAGCATCCCCCCTGTCCACCCCAGTGACACACCCACAGAGAGCATCCCCCTGTCCACCCCAGTGACACACCCACAGAGAGCATCCCACTGCCCACCCCAGTGACACACCCACAGAGAGCATCCCACTGCCCACCCCAGTGACACACTCACAGAGAGTATGCCCCTGCCCACTCCAGAGCTTACTCACTCCCTGCCTTTCTCACCCTTAGCGCCTTCGAAGACTCATCACACCAGACCCCAGTCTGCCCCAGCCAGGGCGGCGCCCACCACAGGATGGCTCCTCTGCTCAAAACTGTTCATCCTCTCCAGCCAAACAAGAACTCATTGCCTGGGAGAAGGAGACTCATTTGTAGGAAGTGCCAGAGGCCAGGTGACTCCAGAGCCAGGAACCTGGTCAAGGCTAGCTCCTCCCAGGGGTAACCTCTGCTCCACCCTGCTGTGACCTCTCAGGACACCCCTGCCAGTCTTCTGGGAGCCACTCTTCTGTTCAGCTGGAACAGCTTGTCACCTCTCAGTCCTTTCCAAGTGATCTCTAGGAAGCTGAGTCTGCCAAGTGGTTTGAACTCAAAATCCTGACTTTTTGGATTAAAAAAAACTAAGAACCAGACAGGCAAAGTGATATTTTCAAGGTCACACAGCCTGTCAGAGCCCTAGACCTTCCTTGAACTTGCTGCTCTCAGCTGAGGCGTGTGAGCCTCCAGCCTCACCCCTGCAGCAGCTAACAAGCCTGCATGGATCTCCTGCTGTGACATGTGTGTCGTGTGTCTTTTCCTTGTCTCACTCCACTTCAGCTCTTTTGTGGGTGGGAGGTCACCTCATGCAGGTGCTCGGGACTGGGGACATACCTTGTTAAGTTCCCTTCTAGCCTCTACCTATCAGACTTCTCTGAGCTCTCCATGTTCTTTTCCTGGGTGGTAGGACTGGAAGCAGGAGATTTCCTCTCCTCCTTCTCCTCCTCCTCCTCCTCCTCCTCTTCTCTTCTTCTTCTTCTTCTTCTTCTTCTTCTTCTTCTTCTTCTTCTTCTTCTTCTTCTTCTTCTTCTTCTTCTTCTTCTTCTTCTTCTTCTTCTTCTTCTCCTTTCTCCCTCTTTCCCTCTCTCTCCCCCTCCCCCTCTCCCTCCCTTTTTCTCTGTCTCTCCTCCTCTCCCTCTCTCTTTCTCTCTCTCTCTATCTCTCACACATACACACACACACACACACATACACTCACACACACACACACTCTCACACACACAAATACACAATGCACACACACACAGACATAGACACACACACACTCACACACACACACACACACAAATACACACACACAGACACACACACACTTCCCTCTTTTTCTTATCCTCTTTTTTGTCTGGTCCCTTCCCAACCATTCCTTCCCACTTGCTAACATACAACACATAGCCTCTGGCTTCTGAGGGTTCCAGGAAAGCAGGATGCAGGTGAGTTCGTGGTGGGCCTTCAAAAGAGAAGGGAGGGGAGGGAGTAGGGTTCTGAAGACACTGTCCTGGGCACAGAGCCCTACTCCCAAGGAAGAATGCCTAGATAAACATCATCCAGAGTCAGTATCCAGTGGTTAGAGCAATAAGCCATGTCTTGTCCTGTGTGGGTTCCATTCAGAGAGCCTCTGAGTGTTCCCACTTTCTCTTCTTGAGAAGGTGCATCTGTGGACTCCCAGGACTTCAGTTGCCTTGGCTCGTGGAAGCTCTTCCTGTCTCCTTCTAGACTGTTATGTGCACCTTGATAATCCTCATTGGATCAGCTAGTGAGAAAAATAAGAGGTCTAAGAGAGGAATTCTTAGAAACCCTGCCATTGCAGCTGGGTGCTCTGACCAGTCTAAACTCCTACTTTGGGGCCGGCATGGAGCCCTCTTCTGCCCCCTGGTGGCAGAGGAAAGCAGAACTCCCCATTAACATTTATCTATCTATCTATCTATCTATCTATCTATCTATCTATCTATCTATCTATCTATCTATCTATCTATCATCTATCTATCTACTTACTTATTGCTGGTAAAGTCTAGAGAGCACCCTTAGAAATCAGTTGGGTACCTCATTGGCACTCTTATCTGTTGCCTGGACCATGGAAGGTAAAGTCTGTGTGGATGCTGGCTCATCTGTCCTCTTACGGTCTATGTCCGGGCCTCTCCTTTGTCTTCTCCTTCTTGGGTGCCTCCAGGGCTCTCTGACTCACTGGCTGTCTGCCTCACTCTGAGGGACCAACAGCCTCTCTCTCTGTCTCTGCCACTCTCTCCGCTCTAACTATTCAGCTCCCTAGTGACCAGATCCACACTGCTTCTTTGTTGATTTAGCTGCTCACTGAAGTAATGAGGGCCGATTGGATCTGACAGGGATGAAAAGCTTGTTAACCACCCATGGAGAGAGGGCAGGAAGGACACATGAGCTTGGGGAAACAAATAGGATCGCAAAGCAGGTCTGGCAGGTCATGTCAGGCTGAGATGGGCTGCAGCCCCAGGGACGGCATTCTGGTTCCACCTCGTGTGATAACTGGGCTGGGTCTCCCATCTGGCCTGAGGCGTCCGTCTGTAGGTCACATAGGTAAGCATAGAATTGCCACAGACAGACTGGATGCCAAAGCCTGAGCCAGGTCTGTCTGCAAGAGCAGTGTCCAGTCCCATTCCTGTGACAAGAATCTGCCAGGACAGAGGCAGACACATTCTGAGGCTTGCTCTGTCCACTGCAACCCCAGCAGCGTGGGGACAGAGGCTACCTTAGTACCTAAGGCCTGGCCCTGAGGCCAGACCCCATAACCACTCCTCATGACTGGGGCAGACCTGTGCATCCTGACAGGATGTTCGTCCATGGGAGTAAACAAAAGGACCTCATGCTCTCCTGGCTGGATCAGGGCTCTACTGGAGAGGTAGCATTTGTTCAGCTGTGGAGAGAAAGGGTCTCAGGGGATACAGGAGCTGTCAGCACAGCCTGGGAGCAGCCAGCCACCAAGAGATCTGAGTTCTCTGCCTTATTGTGGTCTCAATTTGACTCTTTTGGTTTTTTTTTTCACACAGACAAATGAGCTGTCTGGAACTAGTCACCATGTTTCCCCAGTCAAGGCTCCTCATTTCTTTCTCTTGTCTTCCATCACTGGGTGCCTAGAAGTGGTGGCAAGGCAGGATCCTGCCTCCTTCCCAGTTTTGACAAAAATCTTAACGTTTTGCTACTTGAGTGAGGCTGTTGGTGCAGATGTTTGATGGACAGTGTTTATTAAGTGATGACGTTTCATTGGCTCCGATGTTGTCTTATTTGAAAGTAATAATTATAAGTGTTGAGCTGGGTGTGGGGGTTTAGCAATGGGGATACTGAGACCGGAGGATTGTGACTTCAAGGCCAGTGGGGCTGCAGGGGAGAGCATGTCTCAAAGATCAAACACTAAAGGAAAACAGGAAAATAAGAGGTGACTTTAGCTTGCTTTTTTATGTGAATCTGTTAGATGATTTTCTACTCCGTTGATGTGCTGAAATATATGAATATATTTTTCTAATAGTAAGCCATCTTTCTATTCTTGGGACAAACTCAGCTTGGTCGCAGAATGCTGGTTTTTGGCCACGTGATGCCACGTTCAGATGGTTAATACTCTGTGTATAATTTTTGTAGGTAGGCTCCTAAGGCTCTGTACTCTCTAAATTTTCCTCATAGGCAGTGAGGGGCTTTTTGTTCTTAAGGTTGTATTGGGCTTATAAATTCGGAAGCTGGGATGAGTTTTGTCTTTTCTTAAGGGGTTTGTGAGAGATTAGCATTCTCTGTTCCCTGAGTGTACATAGAACATAGTCACCCACCTGACCCAGTGTCAGGAAGAGGTCTGGGGACTATGTACACCGACTTTTAAAAAAGGCACTGTCATTGTCATCTGTCTCAAAATGTCTTTTCCACCCTCTTTCTTTAGGGTTAAAAAAACCCCAAAACCTCTAGCAAGTTTCATTAAAGAAAAAACTGTTTCCTACTTAACTTCCTCCAGTGTGTGCCCGCATGCTTCAGAAACCCCCAGATCAATGGCAGCCAGTGCATGCATGCTATTGTGTTTTCTGCATGCTGTGCCCAATTCAATATTATTGCCGCTGGGTTGATGGGCAATACCTTTGATCAATCACTGTTGTAGCTTTCCTCAAAGCTGGGCAGTTGGTGAGCATGAGCCATTTGTCCTTTGCTCTCTCTGATCCTCTTCAGAGTCTGGTTATAGCCCGGCATGTACTTTCCACTGCTTATGAGTCGGAGCCTAGAGTTGAGCATCTCCTCGGAGGTGGAGTGTTTTCTTTGTGGCTACCACCTTTCTGCCTTAGGTGTAGAATGACCCCCAACCAAGATGGCTGGTGTGTGAGAAAAACTTTTGGTTTTCTGAGAAAAGGTCTTACTATGTATCCCAGGCTGTCGTTGAACTCACAAATCTCATGCTCCAGCCTTCTAAGAGGCTCTGGGATTGAAGGTGTGTACTGCCATACCTGGCTTTATTTGGTCTTACGTTGTGGTAAGACATGTTGGTAGTTGCCAGTTTACAGTTTCTCTGTAGCATTTGTTTGCAGCTCTATCTTCTGTACTCACTCACTGGCTCAGCCGTGATCCACCTTAGAAGTCTGTCAGCTTCATGGGCCATCAAATGAGCACTCAGACCCACTACTCTTTCTATTGCGTACTATTTTCTACTTCATCTCTGCTTCTGTCTTTTTTTATGCACTTCCTTCTACTTATTTTGTATGATCCCATTGTTCCGATGTGCCCTCACAAGAAGGATAGCTAGGTGGTGGCTCACGCCTTTAACCCCAGTACTCGGGAGGCAGAGGCAGGTGGATCTCCATGAGTTCCAGGCCAGCCTAGTTTAAAGAGTGAGTTCTAGGACAGTCAGGGCTGTGTAGAGAAACCTTGTCTTGAAAAAGGAAAACAAAGAAGGATAGTTAACCTAGCTAGTTAAAGTAAGTATCCCTGAAGATCCGGTGTGAAAGAGGACACAGCTCTCTCATGGCCCCCTCTTGGAAGTCCTAAGGGCAGCTACTCACAGCCCAGATGTCTTAGGAGCAAAGGAGATGAGGTTCTTAAGAAAGGAGGGTAAGGCTTGTCTTCCCAGGAGGCTTGAGACACTGAGGTTGGGGGTGGGGGTGATTGTGGGGATGAGGGGATGGGTGTGGGTGAGGGAGCCAGGTCTCTAGCCTTCCCTGCATCTAGTCATGGTTTTCCTAGAGTCTAACTTGAGTCTGAGGTCATCAATCCTGAGGTTGCGAGAGCAGGAAGCCCTAAGTTGCAAGGGGCCAGCTGGTTCTCTAGGGAGCAAAACCCACAGACCTGTTGGGGGTGGGGTGGGGTAGGGTTCAGAAGGGTGTCTGTCCTCCATGCTTATGTCTAGTGCCTGATTTCTCTGGCCTAATCCAGGATGGAGTTTTCCTGCTGGGAACAGTTCTGAACTTGCCCCTTTCCCCATCCCAGATCATTTAACCTTCTTGCTCCAAGAGGCCTAGCTCTGGACCTGGTTGCCTACCTAGGAAGAAAAGGGAACAGTAAAGAATATCATCTTGCTTTGGTTCTTATGTCCTGTCTTGGGGCCTCAGTCCTCCCAGAGGAGAGAGAGCGCTCCACCTTTCAAAGGGGCTGCTTAGAGGGATGTGGAGTGGACCTTGCTTCAGAGAGTCATATGTGTGTACCCTGAGATGGGCTGTCCACACAGTGTTCCCACACTCATCCACAGCTGGAACCTCTGTGGTCATAAGAGCCTGTGGGTCAGAGAAGGGAGGTGGCGGGAGGTGAATGAAGGGGCCCAATGGACAAGGTTCTTGACAGGCTGTCAGAATGTACGTTTGCCCACCCAGAGAGAATGGCTGTGGACATCTGAGGGTCGGAGCACTGCAGAGACAGAGAGAGCTTCTTTTACGAGGGCTCTCTGTTGTCAGGTGTCAGACTCACAGAAATGAATCCTGCTCTGGCTCTGCCTCACCCCATGAGTGTCTCTGCCTTCCAGCTCCACAGGGAAAGCCCGAGTCTCTTCCGAGCATCTGCCTGCCCACCTTCAGGTCCTTTTTTCTTTGCTCCGGGCTTCTGGCAATCACCTGATCTGGATATTCTAAAAGGCCAGTCCTATGGTTTCTGTTTTGTTTTTGTTTCATGTTGACACCTTCGCGGAATTATTTTCAACATAGGTAAATTTACATATCAACGTAGTCCTTTGACAGATTGCCTTGGCTTCTACTTCCAAAAGTTGCGTCTACTCTTCCCTGTAGCTGTAGTTTCAGGTTGCTTCTCTGACCCTGACCTGGATGAGTTGTCCTCTTCAGACATTCTCTGTTTGAATACCCACTTTAACACCTGCGTCCACCACCCCTCCCGTGTCAGCACAGCTGCACGTTTCTTGATCCTGTGGACTTTGCCTTGTGTGGCCTTGAGAGCAGAGGTTTGGCGGTAGTGATGTGTGCTCCTCCCACCCACTGCCTGTCAGCCGTGAACAAGCTTAATGTTTAATTCACCAACTCTGCACCAACTCAGCATCTTATTCTGACTCATCTCTCGCAGTCAGAAACCCATAAATTCTGGGTCCCCTGGATGATTTCTAAGTCAATCACCAATGAGTGGGTCCCCCATTTACAAAGTGTCATCAGAGACACTGGCCTAGGACAGATTGACCCAGAGACTCCATTTGAACAGTCTGTCTCCTTTTCCTTCTGGAGGGCATCCTTTCTCCTGGACCACACTGCAGGAGCCAGAATGTTGGGAGAGTGGAGCTGCCTGCTAGCCTGCTTACATCATTGGTCTTAAATCCTCTTGACCTTGGGCCCTTTCCCAGGCCTAACCTTAGCTGAACCCCTCAAGGATGCTCTCAAGGGACTAGTCTTCTGCTTTCTAGGTCATAGAATTCCCAGGATGGGACAGGTCCAAGCTGTATCTGCTTCTTCTGGAATTTACCATTTCCTGGGAAAGGGTGAACTTATGTTCCTAAAGGTTTTAATAGAGGATCATGGAGCTGTTAGATGTCTGGGTCTTCAGAATTCTGGTCGCCTGGGAAGCTGGGCATCTTCTTTGCAGGTACCAATCATTTTCCTTCTCAGAAAAGATTCTCTGGTGCATGGCTGAGGTCCTTTCCTGCCAGGAGAATCACCCCCAGTGACCTCCTGCCTTGTCCACAGAGCTGAACTGTGTGACATCCTTAGCTATAAATATGCACAGCAGCCCTCTGCTCAGCTTTTATTCTGGCCTATGTCTAATATCTTTTGTTTATGTCTTGATCCCGTACCTTGATATATATTTCTAGCTGACATTGGACTTACTAATGTATCCCAGGGAGGTCTCAAATTTGTGGTGATCCTCCTGACTTAGCCTCCTGTGGGCTGGGATTATAGGAGTAAGCTACTGTGTTCATCTCTGAACCCACCTCATAGCCATTTGGCTGTTGTCTTCTTCTTCCCAGAACCCTGGATTCTTGTTCAGCTCCAGAGGGAGACCTGGAACATGACTCTTGCCCCAACATTGTGTCCCACAATTCTTTCAGCTGAGCCTGTTATTCTGGCATTGAAAATCCATCCCTTATATCAGGTGTCAGACTTTGGGTGTGAATGTCAGAAGCAGATGGTCTGGCCTTGCTCCACACTGGATGCGCACATGTATTAGTTGTGAAAGAGGCAGGCTGCACTAGCAGAGCCTTCTACATCAGCTCTGCCCTGGTACCCACCTACCCTCCCACTCAGACCTCAATTTCTTAAGACGGGGTTTCCTAATGCCTATGGAGTTACACCATAAGGCATTGTCTGTCCTGGGGAAAAGAATGGTTGCCATGACCAGAGAGGAGCTGAGCAGCCTCGAGGTCAGAGGTCAGTATACTGTCTTTCTGGACCCTAGAAAGGGAGATATGTTAACTTAAGGTGGTTTCCCCACTCCCACCCAACACCCCATAAAGGTGAAAGAAACAACAGACACAAGTTTGCTCAAGTGACACAGTTCAATAGAATCTCTAAAACTCTAGGAATTGAACAGATAAAATACCTCTGGGCTATTTTGTTACAAAATATTTGCCATTTGGATTAGTTGCTGAGTGCAGCCACCCTGCCTGTCCCCAGAGAGCTGTCACTCCATCTGGTGAGGGGTGAGCAGGGGAGGAGAGGTACCACTGGAAGATGGACAGCTGATGCAGAGACAGACAGATGAATGACATCGGGAACCTCTACCGGGTAACAGAGACATCCCTGTACTCTTTGGACACTGGAGTAGGGGGAGCAAAGACCCAGGACCAATACATATTTGTGGGAGCAAGACATCTTTGCAGACGAAAAGACAGACAGGCCAGCTTCCAGGAAAGGCTGCCAAGACAGGACTACACTAGGTGGGATTGCCTAAAAGGAGGTAAGAAAGCTGGTTCCACCTCCCACTTGGTTCTGGAGTTGGGGCCAAATGGAGAAATTGGAAGAGGATCCCAGGCTCCCCAAAGTAAGGCCTAGAGAGTTGATGGACTGGGGCGTTTTTAGGGTGCTTGGATCTGGGAGCTCAACTAGCACTCCACCTCTCCCTTAATTTTTGAGACAACTGGAGTCTCAAGAGCCTCTTCTGGGCCTCTACAAAAAAAATGGAGGCCCTGCCATCAGGAGGGGGAGGAGGCTTCTCCCAGGTCTCTAGGGACTAAGATACAGGTGAATCCCACCACTTGCAGGTTGGCTGATATGAGAACAGGTGCCAGGGCTTTAACTGCCTGACCAGTAAGGTGGGCCAGTTCCTTCCTGCACTGGGCTACTGGGGGCTCAAAGTCCTGCCAGCTCAGGGATGTTCCATGCTGTGACCCCAAGCAGTGTGGCTTCCTGTGCAGGACTTTGCTCTGGCTAGCGGGGTGTAGGTGAGCTACTACAGCAGCCCTGGGTAAGCCTCTCCCTGTAGAAAAGGTGCACAGTGCTGAGACTCTGGGTTCTCAGAGCCTGTGCAGGTGGGCCAGGGCCCAAACCTCTGCTGATGCTGGAGCTCCTCTGGAAAGTCAGACTTCAGCTGAGCTGGGAGGGGCAGAGGGCACTGTTAGCATGAAGCCAGATGTGAGCAGGGAGCAGGGCTTGCAATGGGAACTGGGCTATCTAGGGCTATGTCCCTCTTCATCAGCCCTCGACATCATGACCTCCACTCCAGAAACATGCTAAGACACATTCATAACTCACACTCCTTCATACCCCACGTCCTCCATATTAGTCATACACTCCCCTCTATTTTCAGTTATCTTGTTCATCCAATCACAATCAAAGCTCTGTGCGTTCCCCAGGCTCTGCCCTTTCTGCTCTGGCCCAGGTGGGTGAGGTGTCCAGGCACGGCACCTATCTGTCAGCTGTTCCAGCCTGACAGATTCTGATGATTTTCTGAAATACCAGTGCTCTAGAAGGGCCCAAGGCAGCCAACTCAGAAAAACACAGGCAGGGAGCCTGTGGGGAGACAGTATATTGGCCAAAAGTTACAGGAATAGGCCAGAAATGCCCTGGGTGACATTATAATGACCTTTGGGTGAAAACACACATACATACACATACACATGCACACGCACACACACATGCACACGCACACACACACACACACACACTCACTCACTCACACACGCGCACGCATGCACACATGCACGCATGTACACATGCACGCATGTAAAATGGGGTCATTTGGCCCCTCTAATAGCCTGGGTTATTTATGCCTCCTATCTGGTTCAGAGTACTGAATCTTTGGGGGGGGTATAGTAGGGACCAGGAAAAGTTAATTCACTTCCAACCATGGCAACGTTCACTGTGCCTCTTGCCTCTCGGGAAACTTTAAAATCAGGCTCTGATAGGAGGACACCTTGAGGACAGTCAGAAATAGCTGTTGGCATAGGACAAAGGAGGCTGGCCTGGCTTGTGAAAGGTGTCCCTGAAAACAGCATGAATGTGACCGCCCGTGACACCACCCCTGTTGTCTCTGGGGCTCTGTAGGGCCAGGGCTACCTGTGCTGGCTCTGGTGCTGATGAAGGCCTGGGAAGCTGATGGGTTTTCCTGCTCTGCTCTGCTCTGCAGTTTCAAAGGTCCAGGAACTCTAGGCCATCCCTGCTGGAAGCCAGCATCATTTTCCAGGGAGGGACTGTTTCAAAGCTAGGACAACAGGGTTGGCACAGTGACTCTGGAACCCCACTGCTTCACCTTGTCTTTGTACACAGAGGCTGCAGAGTCATACACCAGGAATCCCTGCCTCCAGGCCAAGTCATACCTCGGCTGGGCAGAGCTGCAACCTCATTTCCTTGCTTCTGGTTCTACCAGGAAGTCATCAACCTGGTTCTCACATGTGTTTACGGATAACTGCCTGTGTACGCTCAGTACTGGCTGAGCGTTTAAGGCTTAGAGAACCAAGAAATGTTCTTAAAAAGTGCACTTTGCAGACATGACCTCACTGTCTCAGGGCCACGTTGAACTGACCCAGACAGAACTGAATACCCTGGCCCCTTCTCTTTCTTGGGTCTTTCCTGGGTCTGGGGGAGGCAGGAGAGCGGACATGGTTCAGGGAGCCAACATCCCTGGGAAGCTAAGAACCAGTTTCCTGACTACAGGTTTGGATAACAGACGCAGCAGACAGAGCTCCCTTCTACTACGCCTAGGTCCTGCCAGGGAGCCAGGGATAGCTTTCCTTGATTCAGCTGGGGCATAGATACACCTTATGCTGGGGTAGCCTGCCCCTGTCCTGGAGGGTGCTGCTGGCAGGTTCAGCCTTTTGTTCTTGGCCCAAGACGTGGACACTGATAGACCAAGATTGCAAGCCCATCAGCCCACAGGCCCCTTGGCTTCAGTTTCCTTCAATCTACAATCTAATAAGGGGAGCATGGTGAACACAGAGGAGAAGGTCCATCTGGCCATGTGGGACCCCCTAGAAGAGTGAGAAGGTGGTTACACATTGGTGGCAAGGTACTCAAATCAGTTAGTGAAGGATGGTTGGGTCAAGCAAACCATCTTGCCAGGGCATTCTCTTTCTACAATAGTGACCAGTGGCCAGGAAGGCATTACACCTAGATGTGAGCAGTGCCGACGAGCAGCCCAGATTCCCAAAGGACAGCCCACTGGGACATAGGGGCGCTAAGGGTAGAGCCTACACCAGGCTCCTGGAGCCGCTGGAGTAACGGCGCCGGAGCAGCATGGAGCCTGGGGGGCAGAACTGATGAGGGTGGTTGTATGGGGGTGGGGGCGGGGGCAGTGGAGGCTGGTGGATGACCTTAACTGGGGAGCCTGGACCACGCAAGGGTGTGGAGCCACAGGAGTCTGAGGAGGATGAGGCATAACAGGACAGAGCCTGGCTCAGCAGGGGCTCCATGCGGGCCAAGCAGGGTTTGTCCAGGACAATGACCTTGACAATCTGCTGGCACTGTACCAGGGTGCCTGGGGGTGTGGGTGGTGGCAGTGGCAGCGGTGGGGGCTGCTCCCTCAGGGGGCTAGGCTGTGGGTCTGGCGGCAACGGCGGTGGTGATGTTGGTGGTGATGGTGCAGGCGCTTCCCTCTCGACCCCCAACTTGGGGCTGTGCTGGGACGTTTGAAGCCTGTTGTGAATTGACACCTAGTTTAGAAACAGCCAGAGAAGCATGAAATGTTACCACTAATTCCCAGCTGCTGGGGCTGGCCACCCGAGCCTCCCAGAGCCTCCCTCCAGACCTCTCCTGCCCAATGTCCATCGGATGCTTTTGAGCTGGCTTTGACCCGCCCCTCATCCCCATGGTGGTCTGTTTCTCTACCCACAGGGAAACAGCTTCTCAAACCACTCTTTTGTGGATGTATGGAGAATACCAACCACCACCTTGGTTCTCCAGACCTGTCTCATCTCCTGTGAGTTGATTCTGCAGGGCAAAGTCCTCCCTATGAATACTCTCTCTACCCACTGAGCTAGAGAAGCAGGTCCATCCTCGTTGTGACTAAGGAGGAAGCCTCGTCATTACCATTAAGGTGCCTGAGCCCAGAATGCTGGGGAACCTTAAAGGGGTCCTGTGGACCTAACCTGCCCTGTCCTTCTACTGTGTCTGAGGCCATGACCTTTGCATTTGAGAGATGCTGAGATAGTCAAGTCCCCATCACCTCCAGTCTCACTCAAGAGAGACGGAGAGAGCTCCTATCTTGGTTCCTTGCATGGGTCAGGAGCAGGTGGCTGGGGCAGACGCATTGTAAGAATGTAATGTTAGAATTGCTGCTCAGGCTATAACTACTGCAGCAGCAGCCATTTCCTTCCCACAGACACTGAGAGGTGCCTCCTCAAGGCATTGCCTCCGAGTCCCTAGCTAACAGGCTTCTGGATGCCAGAGAATCTCACCCAGAGAAATGCATTAACATCAAGGTGGGTATTGGTGATCATGACACATCCTTGACTCCTGCCTGGGAACCAGAGAGCCTGGTGGCAGGCCTATGCTTTTTCAGACACTTCTAAGAAGACACTTCTACCATGCGGGCCCCAATTCATCTCTTTAGACCCTCCATTTATCGTCTATCTGTGGTGCCAGGGCTTCTCCTTAGAGCCATGCCAGGCTCCTGTCTGTCCGTCCATCTGTCTGTCTGTCCGTCCGTCCGTCCGTCCGTCCGTCCGTCCGTCCGTCCGTCCGTCTGTCTCTGTCTGTCTGTCTGTCTGTCTCTGTCCAGGATGTTAATAACTCTTCTAATAGACTCCTTGCCCCATAACAGTCTGTCTGCTCTTGAACCTGCATCTGAGACCCATTACATAGGCCTAGGTGTATGAACACATCTGGCCCCCTCTGGCTAACAGAAGAGGTAGAGGAAATGGATGCAAGGGGATGAGAATGATGTAGTTCTTCATCTGCATCCTTCACCTCCCTAGCTGTGAGACACTACCATCTTCTCCAAACACATGGGCCTTCAGGGGTGCCCAGGATCCTTCTCTCTGGAGATGCTTTTTTTCTGGGCCTGTCTGTCCTTAGGTACCACCTTGATGGGCCAACTTCTTGGGCACAGAGAGGCATGCTGAAGCTGCAGAAGAAACGTCCTTATTCCAGGCCTGGGGCAGAACAGCTCGCACTCTCTCAGAGCCCCAGAGCAGCATTTACCAGTCCTGTTTCCTGTCTAAAAGTGTAATTTCAGAGACCTCCTCCTTTCCTAGACTTGTGCAGTCTCCCATAAGGCTCGCTAAGATGTCACTAAGATTCTCAAGCCCCAGCTCCCAGATCAGCCAGTTACAAGGCTGTTTTCTCCCTCCTCTCCTTCCCCCGGGGCAGCATTGCCCAGGCAGGAAATCATCCTAGGTGAAGTGTTCAGAGTTTATTGCTGTTGAGACACATAGCCTGTAGAGGGCATGGCCATCTCTGTCCTCTCGGGGGCTGTCCTAGGCAGAAGGGCATGCCACCACTGCTGACACAGGGCACAGGCTAATCTCTTATCTACTAGGATTCTTAATAATTCTCCAGGAGAAATGGCCAGAGACAACCTGACCAGGCTCATCCTCTTCGATTCCCAACCCCCACCTCACGGCACCCTTGTGCCTGGTGCACCAACGCTGGGCTACCCAGTCCAGAGCCAGTGAGCCTTCCTTCTCCTTTCTCCCATCCTGTAGGCCATGCCTCAGCCTGCACACAGTTTCCATTTCCCTCCATTTGCATGACAGTCCCACATCATCTCAGATTTTTAAAACTCAGTAAGTGAAAGCCTCAGGGAGAGAGAAAGAGAGAGAGAGAGAGAGAGGGAGAGAGAGAGAGAGAGAGAGAGAGAGAGAGAGAGAGAGAGAGAGAGAGAGAGAGAGAGAGAGAGAGAGAGAGAGAGAGAATGAACATGAGTAGCAGTCACGATAGCTCAGAGAAGATGAAGGAGCGCCTGCCATAGGGGCTTGGCCAAGCGATGCCAGAGGAGAGGGAGCTAGGGCCAAGCCGTGAGGCTGTGGGGTGGCCAGATTGCCCTCTGTTTAGGGAAGCAGAGGCTGGCAGGATCCCTGGAGCTAGCTGGAGGGGCAAGGCAGCCTTGCAGATAGCCGTGTGGCCCCTTTGGGCAGCTAGGAGGGAAGAGGGGCACCATATGGCTGGTCCTTCCTGGGTAGCCCCAAGAGGATGAACTGGAGGGCTGGTGACTAGGGTTATCTGCAAGGCTGAGAATGGGCAGCTGCGGGAAGATGCGGGCGCAGGGCAGGGGATGGAATACCCACCCTGGGGGCTGTTCAGCTGCTGGGGCGGGAAGCTCCTCCGGGTAAAGGTGCCTCCTCCAGAAACACGTGGGGGATGGGGTGCAGGGACAGAGAGAAACTGAACTCCCAGGTATCCTGTGGCTCCCTAGGGCTTGGCAGGCTGCTGGGTGGGCATCTCCCTTACATCTAGGGGAGCCCTCCTGCTGGTGGGCATGGGAGAGGACTGTCTATGAGCAGCTGGTGGTCCTCAAGGCCTGGCAGCCAAGGAGAGGGTCTATATGGGAGGCAGTGTATGCCGCCTTTAGGGGCTGCCTTGGGGCTGGCAGAAGCCAGCCGCTACTTCTAGGTTCCTTTTCCTTGTGGTTTGGAAATGGCATCCTCTCCTCCAGCTCATCCCCCAAGGAAAACCTCTGAGGCATCTAGCCCTGCTGGGCTTCTTATTTCTCCTGTGTTCACCCCACCCCATGGCCAGCTTTCCAGAGACTAGTTGTTCCAGGGAGAAATTCCTTCTCACTGTCTCAAACCCCGGTCCTCCAGTTTCCCTGGAGGTGTCCAGATGTCCCTAGGAGTGATCATGGAGAACTTGGCTTTGGGTATGACTTTGGGAGGGAGCCCAGGCTCCCTGTGTGAGGAATGATCTAGAAAGGGACCATTGAGTCTCTGATATGGCACATATTTGGGGGATAGCGAGCAGTGTATTGGGGGTAGTGGGTGTGCAAAGAGCATGGAAGGGGGGCCACTAGTGTTTGGGGGCTCATCTCCCTGGACTGGGTTGGGCTGGGCTGGGAGCTTGGCCCCAGAGGGCAGTGGGCAGGGACAGCTGGCTGACTGGGGAGCAGCAGTTTGGCAGTGCTTGCGGCTTAACTAGGCGCTGGAAGGGTGGCGTTACCCATGCTAGCAGTAACTTTTAATTGTATCTCTTGAAATTGGTAAAATGGTGAGTCGGGCTGGGGAGGCATTGATTAATACCTGAGAAGAGAAACAACAGAGACGTGAGAAGAGGGACAGGGGGTCACAGGGTCACTCACCTGGATGCCACCAGGCCTCCACTTACCTCCCCCGAGCTCTCCGCCGCTTTCTCTCCTGCCATCGCCTCCCTCTTGGCTTTGAATGCAAACAGCACAGGACTCATTCTCCACCAGTCCTGCCTGGAACCCTTGGCCCTCTTCCTCCCCATCCAGCATCTCTGCCCTCTGGCAGGTGTGGGTAGCAAGACTTAGGTGCCACACACACTCTCCACTGGGGAACTGCCTGGCATAGCAGGCAGGATATCAGGAGCCTCACTAGGTCCCTTAAGAGCTCTGTGACTTTAGGTAGGGTGCTGCACCTCTCTGGGCCTCCACAGACTAGGAGGCCTCTGGAATTCTTTCTGACATTTGTACTGGGGAGTCACTTTCTCTTAGTCGAATCCTTGCCAGTACGATTTGGATAGGGTCGCTTTTGAGTGGGCCCTGATTTGTAGGCACCATATAAACCTGTTTCCTTTCTCTCATAGGTCCCTTGAAGGAGGGGCTGTCATTTGCTGTGGTAACTGTGACTTAGTAACACTGTGGAGTTTTGAGGATCTAAAGGCCCATGGCACATCCACACCATGTTGCTTGCCCTCCACAGATGGGCCAATGGCCTGTAATTAGGTCTACATTTTCTCGCCACCGGATGTGCATCAGGGACCCTGTGGACCCTCGGGGAACGACTTGATGACGCTTCCTGCCTATGGTCTTCCGAACCTGAGCTCCTTCTGTTTCTCGCTTCCCATCCTCAGGATGGCGGTTTTCAGCCCTCTGCTTCTTGAAGTGCAAAGGAAACCGCACAGTTAAGGACACCATGAGGCAAGTCCTTGGGGAAACACATCCAGATCTGACAGGGGTTTGCGGCTCCCACATGAGAAGCCGAAGGGACGGGTCATCTCAGCTGAGAACTGATGGTGAAATCCTGATAGCCCTGAAAGTGAGCAGTGACCCATATCCCGAGTCCTTGGAAGGTAAAGGGGGCTATTGGCTTAGGTGGGTGGCATTTAGTCATGGTGACATAGGACGCATATAGATGACATCTCAGAGAGCCTGAAGCCTTTCTGGGAAAAGGAATGCTATTCTTTGGCTGGTGTCATTAGTGCTTGGGATGCTGTCTAGCCTCACTCTGGCACTGGGACTAGCTAGAGAGGTTTGGAGGGCTTGGGACTGTAGGAGTCCACTGTGTTCTTCACTCAAGCAGCTGTCCTGTGCCTGTGGATGCCCAGAGTGCTCTCGCTATAAGCTCTGAGTGTGAGATGCAAGCAATGGATAGGCTAATGCATGAGCTGTGCATGGGGTTTCTGGATATCTCCCATTTCTCTTCTAATGTCTCCATAATTGGGGGCTATAGGAGGGTGCACAGCCCACCTCTCTTGCTCTCTACCAGTGGGTAAGACTGAATGAGGTAGCTGGCAGAAAGGATAGAGTCAGGCAGGGGTAATCAGGCTCCAAGGGCTGTGTAAAGGAATACTAGATCCTAAGCTCTCTCTGACTCCACTTGGCTAGAGGGGAAATTCAATCTGAAGAAACCACTTAAACAGAGTTTGAGGCCCATCTGGATTGAAGCCAGGCTCTTGACCTGACTCCAGGGGCAAGTAGTGACATTTCATATACAGTCCTGCACTTTGGGACCTTTTGCAAAACGAATACATTTCTCTGTCACCTTTTCCTGCACCGACTAAAGGTTAAAGACACAAGTCTGGAATTTCTCTATGGAAAGAGATAACTAGAGGAGCAGCGTGGCCCCACCCAAACCCCCCCAGAGCCAGGTGCAGGACTGTGGTGAGCTCTGCATGGGCTGGGTCAGGGCAGAGCCCAGTCTCACCTGTGGGTGATCCTTGCTTCGACTGTGGGTCCCCTTGGGCTCCAGCAGACCTCACGGAGAGCGTCTTTGTGCCCTGCTGCTTCTCCAGTTCCCCTAAGGAAGGGAGAAACATGAACAGTGGCAGCACTCACAGTCCCAGCCCTGGTGTGCTAGGGGCTGTGGGAAGAGCAGGAGGAGGTGGGAGGAGAGTGCCCTCCACTCTGAGAGCCAGAGTGGGCCAGGACACTGAGAACCAGTTAAACCTCTCTGAGCTCTATGTGCGAGTGATGATGATGATGGCCAGATTTGCTTGACTGTCAGAGGGGCCACGAAAAACTGATGTGGGACAGGAGACGGACTGCTGGGATGGTCACCCCGACTGATGGCTCTTAGGTAGCCTCTTTATTCCTCGCTTGAGGAGACAGATGGGCTCAGTGCCCAAGGTCACTAGGAAGACTTCCTGAGGTAAAATACATAGACTGAGCCCTTACTTGGGCAAGCATTCCGTGCGTCAGGATAAGGGCACTGTGCAAGGCAGCATAGTCTCTAGACACAGCTGGGGACATCTAGTCCTGTCCCCACTTGCGAGCAGGATTGTCGCCCCACCCACCCCACAGCTGCTGAGCTCCCTGCAGGACGTGGTTCAGTGTTTCCCCAAGGGGTGGATTCCGTAACCTGTGTGGCTGGGACGCATGTCCTAGCTGGCCCTCCACTGGCATCTCTCTGCACTAGTCATTATCCCAGTGGCTCTAGGGAAAGGCTAATTGCCATCCATGTTGAGTTGACAGGTATTATTAAAGTGTTCTCTCAGCTTCTCGGTTCCTTGGGACATGATTCAAGCTCCCTTTATTAAAACTATCCACTTGGGTTCCATTTGCTGTTTCTCTGGCTGCTCCGAATCCAGGGACACTGAGCGGTAAGTGTCCACACCAGCAGTTTGCCCGTGTTGCTGGAACCACACCCGTCCCCCACATGTGTGTGCAGTCTTACTCAGCTCAGCCTTAGCTGCTTGCTGATTCGCAGAGGGGCCCTCCTGGCTTTGGGGGAATTAGTGCCGTAATGACACACGAGTCCAGGGGGCCTGGGTGTGATTGTTCACTGTCACTCACCGACACTTGCTGTGAGAACTTGGACTCCCTTTTTAAGCTCTGCTGGCCTCAGTTTCCTTGCTAGGAAGGGAGCAACATGCACACATGGGAAATTGTGGAAACCAAGTAATGGGTCCTATTGCCCGTCCAGTGCCAGGCATGTGGCAGATACTGAAATGGTGGCTCCTGTGGCTCCCATTTACCTCCTCACTGACTCATTTTCTCTCCCGCCTTCCTCCATGACCAGCCCTCTTCTGTCACCTGCTGTCACCGCACTTTTCCTTCATCTGAAGACAAAAGGCCAGCCCTCTACATATGTTCCTTCTGGCTTTCTTGTCCCCCAGACAGCCACAGAGGCTGTTTCTTCTCCCCCTCCCCTCACTGTGATGGATTCTGACTGGATCTGCCCTTCTGCTGCTCGGAGAGTGGATGTCAGGGCTGCTGTCAGGCTAGAAGAAAAGAACCTTCCTCAGGAGAGCTGAGGCCAGGTGGGCAGTGGCTCCTGAAGCAGTTTGGAGCCATTTGTTATGTTCTGACTGGGAGGAAAGTAGATCCATTTCAGGGCACACATTTAAGAATGTTCAAGAATGAATAGCCAAACTGGGTCCTGCATGCAACTAGTCCAGCTCTTGAATAGAGTTTGCTCGTGACACCCCTGATTCCAAGAAAACCAATGTTGTTCAAAGCCAGCATGCACTTGGTGCATCCCCTCCCCAAGTAGCAACTCCATCCTGCTGGGTTTCATTTTTAGCCCAGTTTTGAGTGTTTTCTTAGGAGACTGTACACAGAACCTCTTATTTCAGTCTCATAGTAGAAAGACCATGGGCTAAGCACCATACTCAACTGCAGATGCCACCTCTGCCTGTGTGCTGGGCACTGGTTACTGTCTCTGAGCCTCATCCGTCAAAGGGGACAAAGCAGCAGCTCCCTTGGAGGCTACCGCGAATGTAAGCAGGATCTAGCAGAAGCATCTCTCCCCTGGAACTGGCTCTGCTGTGCCTGGATCAGCTCTCTTGGCTGTCTTGGCCGACACAGCAGTGTCTGGTTGAGAAAAGCCTTGTACCCCACGTGGCTGGCAGATGTGCATACACATGTATGTTCTTTGGAAGGTCACGTCAATTGTGAAGCAACCCCACATTGGGATGGGATGTTTCAGTGGGCCTAGGAGTGCAGGGGAAGGGAGTCGGGCTCACGCTGGGGCAGCGCAGACATAACAGTTCCCAGGAGGTAAGGGTAAGATGTGTATGCAGGCTGCCTCTGCCTTTGGGGACCCCATTTCTCTGCCTTGGGAGCCGGGGCCCATCCTTACATTCTATCCGGATCTGTTCCAGCTCCGTCACCTCAGCGATGGACTCCTTCAGGTCTTCCACGAACTTCTGCATCTCGTCGGAGCCCAGGGCGCAGAAGTGCAGCACCTGCTTCTTCTCAGAGCCCGAGACTGGGGTTGCCAGAGTGATGCCATGGGAGTAATCTGGAACCCAGCGACCCCCGACCAGTGAGCGACCCCCCCACCAATGAGCGACCCCCCACCAGTGAGCTCCCACAGCAGGGAGGCTCGGCAGCTAGGTGCAGGGAAGGCTGGTGTTTTGGGAAGCTCCCATCCTCTGGGTAATCTGGAACCCAGCGACACCCCCACCAGTGAGCTCCCACAGCAGGGAGGCTCGGCAGCTAGGTGCAGGGAAGGCTGGTGTTTTGGGAAGCTCCCATCCTCCGGGCCCGGGACTCACACTCGTTCTCGAAGAGGTGAAAGCGCATGCCTAACAGGCCGACTGCCTTGCAGAACGTATACGTGAAGGAGCTCTTCTTCTTTGGGCATAGCTTGAGGATCTGCCCAGGGGAGGGACAGAAACAGATGAGTGGCCTCCTGTAAATGTGCGTCCACAAAGACAGGCAGCAATGCCCAGAGACGTCTTGAATGTTGGTCAGTAGACAAAGATGCACAACTGTTCACGTCAGAACAGTCTCCATGCCCCCGGCCAGGAGGGGGGCGTACACATGGGCCATCACTGGTTAAAACCCACCAGAACCCATTACTTCTGCACTAGAAGCCCTGGCCTGTAAGTCCTCCCAGATCTAGCCTCTGCCCCAGGTTGGCTTTATGTTGGCCCTCCCAGTGTCCTCCATTTGTAGCCTGAAGCAGCCTAGCTCAGTTCTATGGCAGTTATTCCCTTTCTGCAACTCTCCCTGCAGCTTTCTGTACTGCCAGATTCTGCTCATTATTTAAGTTAACCCAGATGCTCCTTAGAGAGGGCTTTCTTTCAAAATCCCATTTAAAGCCACAAGCTAAAAGCAAGTCCCCAGTCTCCTCTGCAACCCTGTCACCCTGTCCCACCCCCATTTTATAGATTCACAGCACCCCTCCCATCTGATGTGGCTTCATTCTCTCTCTCTCTCTCTCTCTCTCTCTCTCTCTCTCTCTCTCTCTCTCTCTCTCTCTCTCTCTCTCTCTCTCCCTCCCTCCTTTCCCTTTCTTTTCAAATGTTTGTTTCTGCCTAAATTGAAAGATCACCTCACCAGTTGCTCCATATATAAACTTATATTTTATTTAGGACCTCTTATGAGCTGGGCACAGAGGATGCAGAGGGATAGATGTGACAAGAGCCCTGCCCTTGAGGAGCTCACATGATTGGGGAGGAAGATGGCTAAGAACAAACCCCCTCTACCCACCCAGCAAAAGCAAAGCAAAGCAAGGCACAAACGAGGTGATTTCAGAAACTTTGATGTGCTTTGATGAAAGTAAGATAAAATTAGAAATTGAAAGTGCCCTGGTAGACTGCCTTGCTTGGGCAAGAGGCCACCCGGGAAGGCCACATTTAATTAAAGACCTGCTTGAAGATCGGGAGGTGACCACACCCAGAGAAGCTTTTGAAGGGAAGTGAAGGAGCAATCAGAAAAGAGGTCTGGCCAGTGGGAGGCAGCTCCTGGGGCCGGGGTGTTAGAGTGATCCAGAAGTGTATAGAAAATGAGCTCAGAGACCTCTGGGGCTGGGGGAGATCGGGCCCTGCTGGAGCCTGGCAGAGGATAGGCACTGATGTGCACTCCAGAAAGGTACCAATGCTCTGTGGAAGTGGTAGGAGATGGGGGGACTGAGAACATCTTAATGTCCTATGTAATACAGACCATCTGTATTCCATATTGTAAAAAAGAGGAACCAGCATTATATGTGTGTGTGTGTGTGTGTGTGTGTGTGTGTGTGTGTGTGTGTGTGTGTGCATCACTAACTAGCATCACTAACTAGATTCAGGGCTTCAACAAGTGCCTGAGCCCAAACTTCCACTGTAGGATGGAAGAGGGTAAGGGTGGGAACAAGAGGAGCGTGGACTTCACAAATCCTCCAGATGACTGCCTGACCGAGGGGCAAAACTGAGCTGGGGAACGACTCTCTGCCTGTGTCCCCTCCCCCATTATAACCTGCTGGTAGGGGGGTGATATGGAAGACATGTTTTTAAGATGCCAATCCACTGTCTTCTCAGATTGTTTGCTCTGAGTCAGGTTCAGTTTCCACCTCTTTTGTATTGACTCTGTGAATGACAGGTACCAGGGTGCTCCTGTATTCTGGCTACAGAAGGAGGATCTGAGAGAGTCACTGGGCCAGGCTGGCAGGCTGGGCAGAGTGAGGGGTCCCTCTGTGGGATCCTGCACAGGTTTCCTTTCATGTGACTCACTTAGGGAGCAGGCTGGAAAGAACAACTTTGTGGAGCTCATTCACCCCGCCTGCTTCTTGACACTGGGGACAAGTCCCTCACGGTGGGAAGGATTACAGATTTACTGATGGGACACTTGTTTTCAGAGAGAACTACACCACACATACACACGCTATCCAGCCTCTCTCTGGGCCCAGGGACAGTGACCTTCTCATGATCTCTCAGGCAGGACTGTGGCGCCAATGCTGAATGCCTCACCCCGGGGCTTTTGGTGTCACGGAGAGGCAGGTTGTCTGGGGTCTGGCTCATTTTTGCATTGACTTGTGTCTGTGCCTCAAATTCATGGTGTATCATGTCAGAACCGGTACCTCTACAACTGCTCCACCCTGCCCAGTGTCTCCCTGCTTAGTCTTGCCCTGCCCAGTGCCAGTAGGCAGGGACTCAGGACAGCACCAGCTTCAGTTATTCCCTTCCCTGGCCTGTACTGCTCACCACCAGCAGATCATTGAAGAGGAACACTTCTCTCTGGTGTGCTGCTTGTTTCTGTAGCTTGTTCACATCGGTCACCTCGAAGAGCCGGCTACAGCAGACCAGGCGGCGGTGCGGCATGGACAGCACCTGGAACCCAGAAAGGGCTCTAAAGTGAAGCCCCCAGAGATCCAGGGGCCCTCCTCCTAGCCAAGGGCACCGTTTTTCAGAAAAAGAGATAGAGGTCCAAGGATGGGCTCTGCTTCTATGGGAAGGGTAACACTTGACCTTCGAACTCTGCTCTGGGGGCCTCCGTTCCCTTCCTAATGCCTCTAGGGCAGCATACTCAGAGAAAGGATTCATTATGCCTGTGTAATGAGATTGAGGGATGAGGAACAGAAATTGAAATAAGCCTTCAGAGCGTTCAAAATCTACCGCCCTCCTTTGCCCCCTCTATGACTACGCATGTGTGGAATCCTTACCCATCTCTTCACTGCACACTCAAATGCAAAATGTGCAAGGGAGAGGGGATGATAAGGACCCTGGAATCTATTCCAGTAACTTAAATATCAACTGGCTTGCAGAGCAGACAAGTGCTGAGCCCTTGGCTTTAGAGGCTCTGCAATGATATCCTTCCTGCACAGAGGAGGGAGTTCACAGGCAAAGCTCAAAAGCATCCCCCAGTGGGGAGGTCATGAAGCTTCCTTGACTTGTCTGCACTCAGTGTAAGGTGCCAGTAGCATAGAGAGCCACAGGGGATGACCCCCCAGAGGGGGACTCACTGCACACTAGAACATGTTTCCTGGGTCCAGGTTGCCCTAACCCACAGTCTACATAGTTCATTTTTTTGCCTGTCTGATCATCTGGACCATTCAGGCATATGTACAATCCACTGCCTCTTATGAAGGGTACCCTAAACTTTCCTGACTGGCCATCCCAACCTTAGATCACTGGCCAGTCCTTTCTGACACCAAGCCCTAGTAACAGTGGGGGGGGGGGCAAAGGGGATGGGGAAATGATGCAAAGGGGGAAAAGGATGTCGTGCCTGGTACACAGCACAAGCTCAGTCCGTGGCTAACAGAGAGTGGGGGGGATTTCAGGAAGAAAGAAAGGGCAGGAGGTGGAAGACAGCTGGCTGTGTATCCCACCACAGGAGCCTCAGGGAGCGCTGCTCGGTGTGGGCACTCACCGTCTTCATGCCCACGATGGACTTCTCCACCTTGGTGACATATGTGACATGGTCCTCATTGGATTTGAGCTCCTTTTGCTGGATCCTCTCATAGATGCCTACCACCAGTTCTCTGGGGATGTCCGCACCATCATCCACACCTACCAACGTGGGGGAAGGGGGAGTCAGAGCCTCAGACAAGAGGGACAGGACTTCCCTCCACAGCGAAGTACTAGTGAGGTGGCTTTGATTAGCTTTGATTGAGTTTTGCCTCTGACCTTTACCAACTGGCTCCACACTTCCACCAAAGGAAAGATGTTTTAGTGGTGGAAACATGGGTGCCAAAGTGAAAACAAAGGGAAGCATGGATCTAAGAAAGACAGAGAGCCATAGCCATGGTACTCTGGAGTGTCCGCTGCGGGCTGTGTTTGCTCAAGCGTTCCTGTCCCACACTGGTTTTAGTGTCGGTGGATGAGGAAAGTGGATAAAAAAAATTCTACATTATAGAAACTTTAACCAATCCTTAAAATAAAAACTTTTTAAGTGAAAAACCCCAAGTGTTACAGTATATGTGCTGTGTGAGTCCATGTCTATACCCTGGGAAATGAGAAGGCTACTGGACAGTACTGTAAAGCATGATAGTGGTAAGCTCAGACAGGTGTCTCAGCTGAGAGAGGTTCTGTGTTGATGGAAATGGCCAGTTTATAGGCACAGGTATGACCACATGGTGTCCGTGAATATAAACTGTCGGATTTATACGTCGTATCTAGTCTGCGTTTATAACAAGGGTGGGAAGAAAGAAACAGCCTGCTTCTGACTGATGTGAAAGGAGCACTATCACACAGCCAGCAGGCTGGGGATGCGGCTCAGCAGAAGGAGGTCTGTCTAGCATTCAGAAGTCCCTGGCTTCTAGCCTAGCACCAGAAAATAAATCAATAAACAACGGAAAACTGTTGAAAGTGCAGCTTCAGGGAATGGCAGGTGACGGGGCAGGCTCTTCTTTTCTGTAATAAACCTTGTTAGAATTATTTTACTTTATTAAATACATACATGCATAACTTTGATTGGTTGGTTTGTTTGTTTGTTTCAGTTTTGGAGACAAGGTATCACTCTACAGTCTAGGCTGGCCTTGAACTCACTCTGTAGCCCAGGCTGGCCTCTAATAAGCAGCAATCCTCCTGTTTTATCCTCCCATGTGCTGAGGATTACAGGTGCACAGCACCACACCCAGCGCTTTGAATTTTTTAATGCCCAGACTCTCAGTGTTGCATGCATCACACGCCGATGGCTTTGAACTGGTGCCTGTAAGGAGTTCATGGTATTGGTTAGAAAGGTTTCTCTGCAGGGTGCTTATCAAGCAGCTGAAAGCAAGGATGAATTAAAGAAACTCAGAACCTGGAAGCTCTACTCCCAATCCCTTCTCTCCTATGTCACAAGGTGAGAAGGGCTGCTCCCACTCAGACACCAGACTAGTACCAATGACCCTGAGGTCATGGGGATGATCCGCAGTAAACAAAAGGCAGAAGGTATTGCTATAGGGCCCTGTTGCTTTGAGTAGGGCTATAGTACCTGGGGACTCAGTTTGCTGCAAAGTATGAAAATTTCCCAGTCTGCTAGGGATTACCAGGTCCCCAAGGGACCAATAACATCTGCAGTTAGGGCTCATATTCACAGAATCAGCAGGACCAGGACTGGGCTGCACTGCTCAGCACCCTCACCCCACCTACCCAGTCCAGCCTCCTCACCTCGGAGGTTCCGGATAAAGTCTTCTAGCATCATCTTCCGGTCAGGCTTGATGTTGGGGCTGTACATGTCGGTGTTGAGAAGGATGATGGCAAAGGCCAGGATGAAGATGGTGTCTGGGTTGTGGAACTGTTGCACCACCTCAGGATTGCACATGCAGTAGCGCTGGCTGGTGGGCGAGTCGGGGAGTAGGACCATGAGTTCCCCTGTCACAGCTCTTGAAGGATTTTGGGATCAGGGAGGCCACTGGCTGTCCACCCTCCAATACCCACCTCCCACATGCACTTAGTAAAATAGGTTGTCTGTAGGTAAGCAAGGAACATCCACTGGGAGGGTCCCATGTGACTTCCAGCTTGGAGGACTCACTAAAGGATTTGGTCCCTTTGTTCCATTCAGCCCACCTTCCCGCCTATACCAGAGGGGCATCACCGAGCATTATCTCGGTGCCCAGAACCATGGCAGCTTTTATTCACTACTTCTGTCTCCTGGGAATCAGCGATGCTTGGAGGATAGGGGGAGGGGCAGGGAAAGGGCTCTCACCTGAAAGCTTCTATGAGTCGCTCCACCTTCTGGGCTTCCCCCTGCACACGGATGTGGGCTTGAAACTTCCTCAGGGCTTCATCCAGCTCCATGTTGGAAAAGTCCATCTCATCTACCACACAGCTGAGGGCAAGCAGAAGGGGGCTGTGAGTGAGGTCTGTTCCTGTCAACTTCTCTGGAGCTGGTAGGTGAGGTGAGGCCACCATGGAGTAGTGGGGAGACCTGGCTTGTTTCGAGCCAGGAGGGGATGGAGGAAGAGTCTTAGAGCCTTGCCTACCCCTCTGGGGTCTCCTCCGAATAACCCAGGAGGGCATTTTTCTTCTGCCATCTCTCAACTCATGCAGCAGCCCCAGGGGGCAAGCTGTTGGTTGCCATATCTGTCCCACAGCCAAATACCCAAGGCCCAGAGTGATGAGCTGTGGCCCTGCACCACCAAGGGTCGGGAGAGCTGAGTTCAGACCTTCCTGTTCTGGATCCAGGTTCTCCCTGAGCCCCAGAGGATCTCAGGGTTAAAAAAAAAAAAAACACTTGAAGCTGCAATGAATCAAGCATGGTGGCTCATACACGGTCCTAGTTACTTAGAATGTTGTGGCAGAAGGATCCCTTGGGTACCATAATAATTGTATCTCAACAAAATGGGGTGGAGATAAATGTTATATATCATATATCCTATTAAGATGGATGGAGAGCCCCTTTCTCACCACCAGGGTCTCTGAGTGGGTGAGTCTTTCCTGGATTCCCTTTGTGGCAGTTTGAATATGTTTGACCCAGGGAGTGGCACTATTTGGAAGTGGGGCCTTGTTGGAGTAGGTGTGGCCTTCCGGAGGAAGCATGTCCCTGTGGGTGTGGGCTTTGAGAGCTTCCTCCTGGATGCCCCAGGAAGCCAGTCTTCTCCTGTCTGCCTTTGGAACAAGATATAGAACTCTCAGCTCCTCCCATAACCATGCCTACCTGGGCTCAGCCATGCTCCCACCTTTGATGATAAGGGACTGAACCTCTGAACCTGTAAGCCAGTCTCAATTAAATGTTGTCCTTATAAGAGTTGCCTTGGTCATGGTGTCTCTTCACAGCAAGGCAAACCTTAACACATCCTTTTCTTAGGCTGCCTGGAAAGGACAATGTCTGCAGAGTGTTCTCTCTGTTCTACCACCAACCCCCATCCTTCTGCCTCAGCTTCTTTTTGGGTGTTCTATTCCCAGGGTCTTGTATGGGGTGGCAAGACTCTGGGTGTGGTCATGTTACAGACATGATACTTCCAACACTAGACCTTCCTGCCAAAGGAAGCTTATCACAGTATGGCTGCCACTTGCCTACAGGCTCCCAGAGCTGACATCTGTCGTCTTTGTCACAACCCCATCCTAGTTACCTTCCTATTGGCTCCTTCACAGTCTTCCTCTTGTCTGCTTGGGTCTCCTAGCAGAAAGCATCTCAGAACAATGTGGGCATAAATCACCCTTGTCCTTCAAGGGTGCTCCCAGCTGTGAGCCAACCATGTAGCTCAGGACCCAGCACTCTCAACTTATCAGGCATCTATAGCGTGGCCAGCTGAGGTGTAGACAGGCTCTGAGCAGGACCCACCTCTTCCATGATCTCAGAACACCCAGTGTCCCTCAACTCTGTTGCCATTTGTCAGGAGAAAACAAAGAAAGATGCTATAAAGCAGTGACCTGGGCACAGTGATCTGCCGCCCCACTGTGGAAGCAGGGAGAGAGGTCAGGCCCAGGGACTGCAAAGAAGCAGGGGGCTGGGAGGAAGCAGGACCCTTCCTCTTTCCTCTCCCTGCCCTGGGTAAATTCATAGCCACCCTCAGCTGAGATTGCCGGGCTCCTTTCAGGCTTGTTTCAAGCTTGTCAGGGTGGGCTCATGGATGGAGCAGGAAGCACTGAGGTCAAGAGGCTTGCCAAGCCTGAAAATCAGTCTGTGCTGGAGAAGGCCGCCTGGATGGTATAGCCTCCAAGTCTGCCCAGGTAGAGACCAACTCTGCTTTCTCAATGGAAATCTGAGTATTTGCTTCAGCACTGAACATTTCCCTAGCTTGGTGTGAGCTGCAAGGGAGAATCACAAGGTCAGTGGGTGTCCACAGTTCAGCCCAGGTAGGAGCCAGGTGTCTTGCCATATAGTGTTGCTATCCTGGAGAAGGAAACAGCCCTAGCAGGGGACAGAGAAGCAGAGGAGACACAGAGCCAGTGTGATATGGACACAGAACCCACGCCAGAGCCAGGTGTAGGAGGAGACAGAACTTTTGTAGTATGAGTCCTGCAGCCAGAGCCACAGAGACAGGGGCCGGGAAAGGCCAACAGAGAACCGAATAGAGACAAAGGAGCAAAGAGGTGGTTGGAGAAGAGCGAGGAGAACAAGAGGAAAACAGACAAGAGAAGAAAGGAGTAGACTGAAGAGGACAGAGAGGAAGAGACAGGGGAGGAAAGTAGAGATGATGTTGGGCCAGGAAGACTCCATGTATTGGGTGAGGAACCTGATCATACAGGAACAGAGAGAGTGAACACATTGTACCCTCTTACTGCAGAGCTGTGGACCCTTATAAGGACAAGGAAGAGTGTGTGGGCTCAACTGGGCCAATACTGACTAGAGGTGGTCCTGGCTCATCCAAGGTCCAGGATGGCCCTCAGCCATAATGGGCTGACATCTGGTGGCTTCCCAGGCCTGGCCCATTAGTCTGTCTATCTTTCTCTTCCCTCCCTCTGCTGTGGGCTCCTGAACAGTCTCTTCCCTTTCTGTGTCTCTTCAGAAGCCTCTCTCCATCTTTCTCTGCCCCCAGAGCGCTGGGCCAGGTTTGTCTCCTACATAATGGAAGAGGTGGCTGGAAGCAGGGCTCTGTGGGGGAGACAGGGAAGGAGGTGGCAGCTGAGGGGATGGGATCTGCCCAGCCAAGCACAATGGCCTAGTTTCCAGTCCTCCACTCAGGTGACATGCAGCCTGCTAGCTCACCAGCTCACTGGCTCAGGTGCTCTGACTCAGGACTCCAGTAATGAGCCGAGGGTCTAAACTATCCTTGTTCAGGGGAAGCAGCCAGGTGAAACATGGCTCCCATCCCAAGACAGGGGTGGGAAGACTGCCATGGAGCCAGAATGCCTCTAATTCAGAATCTTCCAGCTGTTCTGAGAACCCTGAGTTGTGATGGAGAAGGTATTAGTTAAAATGCAGCTCTCTGGACCTTGACCAGATCCAGTGAGTTAGAACATACGGAGGCTGGCCTGGGAATCTGCATTCTTTATCAGCTCTATGAGTGATGCTTAAAATGGGGGAAGCCAGGGGCTGAGCCGAAGCAAATTGTAGGAGGAAGCTCAGCCCATTGGGAGCTTTTGAAATGTGAGTCTAGCCACAACCAAGCCCCAGGGACCAGTCTTGCAAGGGAAGGTGCTTTCATCCCCCCAAGGATATCAGGATAACTCTGTGTGGGGGCAGTAAGGGGCAGAGGGCTAGGATTACAGATAGATGCAGCACCACCCACCCTCAACTCGCCTCCCTGTGATGCACCTTGAGACATCAGTGTTTTGGTTTTTTATGTGTATGAGTATTTTGCCTGCATGTACATATGTGCAACATATTTATGCAATTCCATAAGAGGCCAGAAGAGGACATCAGATTCCCCTGGAGCTGGAGTTACAAGCAGTTATGAACTGACATGGGGGTGCTGGGAACTGAACCCAGGTCCTCTGCAAGAGCAGCAAGTGCTTTTAACTACAGCATCAGTGTTTGATAGTAGAAATCCTAACATTTTTCTGGCTGCAAAGTCCCAGTGGGAAGGGAAAAGAATGGATTGAGCCACAGGAAAGCCCTCGATCTGCCACAGTGGCAAGTCACTTCTCACATGGTTATGGGTCAGTCACATTGAACTCGTAGGACCTGCCCCACCTTCATCTCAGCTCTGGTATTCCCTGAGCAGGACCCAGAAGCAGGGTGAGCTCACAGCCCACCATGAGAGCACAATATGATACCACCTAAAGTACCACAGATGCTCCCAACTGCGGCAGACACGGACATGGCACTCTAGCTGACATGGAATTCATCTCCCTTGGATGAGCCATTCTGCCTGCAATTCAGGGAGTCATCTTATGCTTTCCTGGTGGGGTCCGTGTCCTCCTGGGAAAGCTGACTGGGAGACCAACTGTGCTGTCTCCCAGCAGTCTGCTCCAAGAGACACTCATCAACAGGACTGTCACCCATGACCCTAACAGCATGGGTCCCTTCAGTATGGATTTGGCTGGCACCGCCTAATCTTTTACTTTCCTCATTTTCCTTCTTCATATTTCTATTTTGCAGTATCTGCCAGTGCTTAAAAATCCCCCTTCCCATCTTTCTCTGTCCCCCGGAATCGCTAGAGGAAGCAGACTGCTGATCAGTTTGCTAAGTCCTACTGCTGCTGGGACCTTCCATCCCTAGTGTCCTGAGTCTTCTTGGCTCTTTCCATCTCCTAATTTTACATAATGCACCTCTTAGGCCACCTAGAGGCTTGCTTTCCTGTGGTTCTGGGAGGTTCCGTCCTGCGGGGCTTCCTCGTGTGCACATGGGGCATCAGCTGGGAGGCTCCCTCTGGAGTCTTGCTTATTGAAGGTTATTTTGGGGCTTGCTATGTGTTGAGTATGAGCCGTTTCCCACAATCCCATGTGCTTGAGTGCCTGGGTCCCACCTGGTGGCCCTGATTTGGAGGTTATGGAACTTTTGAGGCTTGGGACCTAGCTGGCAGAAAGAAGCCCCTGTCGAACCGCTTCTGATCACATCTCCATGTTCTGATCCCCAAGATGTTAGGAGTTGTTGTCTCACACGTGTGCTACTGTGGATGGGCCTGCTCCAGCCATCGTGGCTTCCCAGCTTTGATGAACTAAAGTAAATGTCTCCCTGAAGTAACTTCTGTCAAATATTTTATTAAATGATAAGAAAAGTGACTAATGTCTCCAAAAAGAACATATCAAAATCCTCTGGATTTTATGAGATGTAAACTATTACCTGCAAGTTTTGTAACACTTTTGTAGAAGAGACTGGCTCTGTAGGGGAACTGCACAGACTCTGGGCACACCTCCTGGACAAGCCTGGCCACCTTTCCCATCTTCCTAGTGTTCCCTGCTTTTTAGTGATTGGTGCTAATTGATTCTCCCCGAAGAATTCTATCTCCCACAGGTCCACAGTGGAGGCCTGGGAGGTGCCCCAGAGGACATCTGGACACATTCATACAGACAGTAAGCACGGATATGTGAGGAGACACTTCATTGTTAAGTTGTCAGGGAGGTTGCACCTTCCACCTCAAAGCCCACCTACCACATATCCCACAAGAGGATTCTTATTTCCCCCTTTCTAGGACTTCCCAGTGCTCTGGGCATGGCTGGCTGGTTTCTTGCTTTCAACACATGCACTAAATGGCGCCTAAGTACAAGGCAAGGCCAAGGACCTGCTGAGAATGGCTAATAATACAAACAGCCTCTGTTCTGAGGTGAGGCTCTAGGTGGTTTTATGTCAACTTGACATGAGCTAGAGTCATTTGGAAGGAGGAAACCTCAATTGAGGAAATTCTCCCACCAGGTTAGCCTGTGGGCAAGTCTGTAATGCAGTTTCTTGATTGGTGATTGATGTGGGAAGTCCCAGCTCATTGTGGGCAGTGCCAGCCCTGGACTGGTAGACTTGGGTGCTATAAGAAAGCAGGCTGAATACCTAAAAGCTCTAGAACAAAAGGAAGCAAATTCACCCAAGAGGAATAGACTGCAGGAAATAATCAAACCCAGGGCTGAAATCAACCAAGTGGAAACAAAAAGAACTATACAAAGAATCAACCAAACCAGGAGCTGGTTCTTTGAGAAAATCAACAAGATAGATAAACCCTTAGCCAGACTAACTAGAGGGCACAGGGACAGTATCATGATCACTTGATCTTTGATAAAGGAGCTAAAACCATCCAGTGGAAAAAAGACAGCATTTTCAACAAATGGTGCTGGTTCAACTGGCGGTTATCATGTAGAAGAATGTGAATTGATCCATTCTTATCTCCTTGTACAAAGCTCAAGTCTAAGTGGATCAATGAACTCCACATAAAACCAGAGACACTGAAACTTATAGAGGAGAAAGTGGGGAAGAGCCTCAAAGATATGGGCATAGGGGGAAAATTCCTGAACAGAACAGTTGTAAGATCAAGAATCGACAAATGGACCCTCATAAAATTGCAAAGCTTTTGTAAGGCAAAGGACACTGTCAATAAGACCACCAACAGATTTGGAAAAGATCTTTACCAATCCTAAATTCGATAGGGGACTAATATTCAAGATATATAAAGAACTCACGAAGTTGGACTCCAGAAAACCAAATAACCCTATTAAAATGGGGTACAGAGCTAAACAAAGAATTCCCAACTGAGGAATACCGAATGGCAGAGAAGCACCTGAAAAAATGTTCAGCATCCTTAATTATCAGGTAAATGCAAATCAAAACAACCCTGAGATTCCACCTCACACCAGTCAGAATGTCTAAGATCAAAAACTCAGGTGACAGCAGATGCTGGTGAGGATGTGGAGAAAGAGGAACACTCCTCCATTGCTGGTGGAATTGCAAGCTGGTACAACCACTCTGGAAATTGGTTTGGCCGTTCCTCAGAAAATTGGACATAGTACTACAGGAAGATCCAGCAATATCAATCCTGGGCATATACCCAGAAGATGTTCCAACTGGTAAAAGGGACACATGCTCCACTATGTTCATAGCAGCCTTATTTATAATAGCCAGAAGCTGGAAAGAACCCAAATGTCCCTCAACAGAGGAATGGATACAGAAAATGTGGTACATTTACACAATGGAGTACTACTCAGCTATTAAAAACAATGAATTTATGAAATTCTTAGGCAAATGGATGCTCACAGTCATCTATTGGATAGAACACAGGGTCCCCAATGAAGGAGCTAGAGAAAGTACCCAAGGAGCTGAAGGGATCTGCAGCCCTATAGGAGGAACAACAATATGAACCCCCATATTGTTGAGACACATAGAGCTGTGTCTCTAGTTGAATATGTAGAAGAGGATGGCTTAGTTGGTCATCAATGAGAGGAGAGGCCCTTGGTCTTGTGAAGGTTCTATGCCCCAATATAGGGGGATGCCAGGGCCAGGAAGCAGGAGTGGGTGGGTTGGAGAGCAGGGAGAGAGGGGAGGGGATAGGGGATTTTTGGAAAGAAAACAATGAAAGGGGATAGCATTTGAAATCAAATGAAGAAAATTTTTAATAAAAAAAAAAAAAAAAGAAAAAAAGCAGGCTGAGTAAGCCATGTGGAGCAAGCCAGTAAGCAGCACTCCTCCATGGCCTTCACATCACATCCTGTCTCCAGGTTCCTGCCTCGTTTGAGTTCCTGCCCTGACTTTTCACAGTGATGGACTGTAAATCAGAATTGTAAGCCAAAACGAACCTTTTGCTCCACAGATTTTTTTTTTAGTATGGTGTTTATCACAGCAATAGAAACCCCGACAATGACAGGAAGCTATGCTTTAAAAACTGGGTTTCAAGACTATTTCTTTGTAGCTAAGTGTGGTGGCAAGCCCCTGTAACCTCAGGTCGTGGGAGGCTGGGTAGGAGGATCACATGATCAAGGGCAGCTTGGGCTCTCCCCTCAGTTCTCTATAATTCTCCATACCCATTACAGGCTCTAGGTAGAGAAAGGACAAGTCCCACACAAAGACAAAGAAGACATATCTTATATCACTTTGGCCACAGAGAACTCTTAGGGAACATGCAATTTCAGTTGAGATGAAAGATGAGTTGTGTTGTTGAGGTGAAGTAGGGAGGCTGAGGAGGCTGAGGAGGCTGAGGAGGTCGAGGAGGCTGACAAATACACCAAGGTTGTGGTAGATAAGAATTCCAAGCATCTAGAAAAGCTTGGGGTGGGGGGACCTGGAGGACATAGGGACTTGGGGTGAACAGGATTTTCACCTGCTAATTATGAGGATTCTAGAGTTTATCGTGAGCACTGCAAGATTTCATGAAGATTTCCTGGTTGCTGGGAATGGGGACAGGGAGAAATAAGAGGGAGGGAGCAGTGAGCAAGATGGGGGCCTGGAACAAGAGGGGCCAGGGAGCCCAGTCAAGATGCAACTTCCGGGGTCCCAGCTGGAAGTTCTAGGGCTGAGTCTAGGATGAAGCTGAGGGTGGTGGTGGTGAATGCAGGGTCTGAGATTCTGTCCAGAGGAATCTGGGACTGAAGGATGGAGTGGGTATAGGAGCTATGCATAGGAGGGGCATAGGAGCTATGCATAGGAGGGGTATAGGAGCTATACTTAGGAGGGTATAGGAGCTATGCATAAGAGGGGTATAGAAGCTATGCACAGGAGGGGTATAGGAGCTATGCATAGGAGGGTATAGGAGCTATGCATAGGAGGGGTATAGGAGCTATACTTGGGAGGGTATAGGAGCTATGCATAGGAGGGGTATAGGAGCTATGAACAGGACGGGTATAGGAGCTATGCATAGGAGGGGTATAGGAGCTATACATAGGAGGGGCATAGGAGCTATGCATAGGAGGGGTATAGGAGCTATGCATAGGAGGGGTATAGGAGCTATACTTAGGAGGGTATAGGAGCTATGCATAGGAGGGGTATAGGAGCTATGCACAGGAGGGGTATAGGAGCTATGCATAGGAGGGGCATAGGAGCTATACATAGGAGGGGCATAGGAGCTATGCATAGGAGGGGTATAGGAGCTATACTTAGGAGGGTATAGGAGCTATACATAGGAGGGGCATAGGAGCTATGCATAGGAGGGGTATAGGAGCTATACTTAGGAGGGTATAGGAGCTATGCATAGGAGGGGTATAGGAGCTATGCACAGGAGGGGTATAGGAGCTATACATAGGAGGGGCATAGAATGAGCCCCATAACTCAGCAGCAGTATTTAAGGTGAGCAGGAGGCTGGACTGAGGCTTTAGCTTGGGAGCCTAAGCTAAAGAGGTGTTGAGTTGGGTTTCTCTTTTACTAATTCCTTCCTTCTCCCCTCTCTCCCCTTTCTTCTTTCTTTCTTTTCTCTTTTCTTTCTTTCTTTTTTGTTCTGAAACCAGGAGTAGATCCACAGCCTTACACACAACTCTACCACTGAGCTATACCACAGCCCTGCAAACCCTTATGAAGACCCACTGTGTGTCTCTCTTAGTGTACAGATGAAAACCTGTGTTGATAGCTTCCTGTTACCCAGTCTCTTCCTCTGTTTTTTGTTTAGAGCCAAACTTCAAGAAGTCATGCATGTTCGCGCTGTCCTGTGTCCTGGCCTCTTTTCCCATTCCAGTCCAGTGCATGTTCTCATCAGTCTGTTTCACGTCAAGGCCACCACTGGTTACCCTGACACCAAGTTCAGTGGACTCTGTTTGTCATGCCCTCAGGTGTGAGGAACATAACCTCTTTCTGGGGTGACTCTTTTCTCTTTCTAGGTATTCATCCTCTATTTGACCTCTGGCTTAGAGGTGGCCTCAAGGCCTTTCCCCGTCTTAAAAATCCTTCTCTAGGAGACCTTGCTGATCTCAGTGGCTCCTTCTGCTTCCTGTAGCTCCAAGTTCATTAGACGTATACCAAGTCTTATACCAAGTCTTCTTATTGCTGGGACTCCATTGAGCATCTATATTGTTTACAAGAGCTAATGACAGTGCTACTAAGCCGGGGGCAACTGCATCAATAATGTCACCTCTGCATCCCAGTGGAGCATCAGTGGTAAATCCCCCCCCCCTTTTTCTGGTTGAGTCATCTGAGGTCTGAACGTCCTCCCTGGGTGATAATCATGAGAATGTAGGATGTCCCTTCTTCTCTTGAATAGACAACAGGCTGTGCATCCTTTGCTATACCAGGCATTTGACAGTTTGACTTGCTTAAACAAATATTTGGCAGTGTCAAGTTCGATCAGCTCTGCAGATGAGATGTCCCGAGCTGTAACATACCCTGCCATTTTAAAATGAAATGATGTGCATGTATCAGGAAATATCTGCACCAAGGTAACAAGTCCAAGGACAGGCACAGTTAGTTCTAGGCAAAGATGAGCGCCCTGAATTCTCACGCACTTGGTTGGCTACTCAATGTGACACAGTTCTCTGCTTTCCTCCCACACCTACCACAGGCTCTGAGATCTACTCCCTTCCCTCCTGCTGCAGCCAGAGCTATGGCTAGTGACTTAGCCCATCCTTACTCCCTGCCTTCAGGTCATCCTTGAGAACCATCCTTCTGGGACACTTGCCTGGTCTTCAGTGGCTCCCCTGTTTGCTTTCCTTCAGAACCTTCCACATCCCTTGTATGATGTCCCCAGGGGAGCAGGCTCTTAGCATCCCACTCCTCCTGCCCCTTCCTCCTGACTCCCTCTTGCAGTCTTGCCTTCATGCTGTCTGACTCCAACCTTGAAGGTCTGTGGTCTCCATAGCTTCCATCGTTTTCCAGACCTGTCTTCAGTCTACTTTAAAAATTCCTCGAGTGGTTAGAACATGTTGTTTCTCAGCTCTGCTTCTCTAGAGTATACATGAAGCCATAACCTTTGTAAGGTGATTAGATGAGTGAGTAAAACATCAGTTGGAAGAAGCAGGCTCATGTGCTGTTGAAGTTAAGCTGGAGAAGAAGCTCAACAACCCTTGGAAATTTCACCCAGGGATCTGGAATCTCTTAGTATTCTCTGTCAAGATGATCTGGAATTGACCCCAGACCTCTGCCAGGGATATGTCCCGGAGGCTTGCTGATGCTGGGCAGTGATGAAGCGGCGTGGGTCACATGCACTTCTTGCCTCCTCCAGCTGCAGAAGCAATTGAATGTGTGATGAGAAGTGGAGTGTGTGGGCATCACTGATCAGACCACTTTGGGGAGAGTCTGGACTTGCTCAAGAGGGTTGTGGATGGATCAGCCAGTGAATTAGGTCGGGGGTGTGGATAGAGGGTTTGCTTGGGCTTCCTTCATGCCTATATGTTTTTTGGGGGGAGGGGGGCAGTGGGGGCTGCAGCAAACAGCTCAGGAGGACTTGGAGGCAGAGAGCCAGCTGCTCCTACATCTGTATGAACAGTACACTCTTGCATCAAATTGCTTGTTAACACTGATCCGTTCACGCAATCAATGTGTGTTGCGGGGAAATGAAGCATCCTACACAACTGTGATCAAAACGAATTGCGTCATCTCGGGATTTTTTTTTTTCTTTTCTTTTTTAAAGGAAAGCAAGACAGTGTCTGGCAGACAAAGAAACTGGTTGGGAGCTGAAAATAGGTAATAGCAACAGCAGGGATTTTTTAATTGGCCAGAAGAGATGGTAAAGATATTGTCAGTGAGGCCCTGCTGAGGCCTGGGAAGCGGCAAGTATCTGTGCTTCAGGGGAAAGGCCATGAGGCGCGCAGACCCTGCTTTTATTCTGCGGTGCTTGCTTACACAATTTAATTAAAAATACCCTCATCCGCTGGAGGGTGATTTTCTTTTCTGGTCAGAACTCATAACATGCTCTGTGAAGGCCTTTTAGAAAAGTGAATGGGGCCAAGAAAACAGAAGGAGAGGGTGCTGACTCAGGGACCCAGCAGTGTTCCCATGATGGCACTGCGGCACAAAGACCCTCCAAAGGATGGCTGCCAGGTACTGACCCAGAAATCAAGAGCACTCCGCTCTAACTACCCAGACACATCGGCAGTCACTGTGGATGCCAGAACAGATTTTTCTCATGCTGAACTTGGCAGCATCCTAGTGGGCAGGGGTCATGAGTCCCAAACATGTCTCAGAATCCCCTGGTGCTCCTGCCAAGCCTGGATTACAGGACCTGGAGCCGAGACAGAGTTTGCATCACCATCAGGCTTCCAGGTGGTGCTGATGCTGCCAGCCGGGGCGACACATTTTGAAAAGTAAGTCTGTGTACTGTAACAACGTGGGGCACAGGAAGAGGTCAGGCCTTTGGGTTTGAGTCTTGTTTCTGCTGTGCAGCGTCAGCTCAAGTCACTGAGTTTCAGTGTACCTCACTTCCCTCGCTTAAAGAATGGACACAATCCATGTCCTGTCCTCTGGGCAGAGCTGGCATGAGTTTTAAGAAGTCGATGTGTACAAAGGTCCTGGTATAGTGGGACTTAGTAAGTAACGGCTTTCATTGTGTTTCTTCGGATCAAGCCTGTGTTGACATGTTGATAAGTGAGCGGTTTGAAGCTCCTTTTAGCTGAGGTGCTGTGAATACCCCTTCTGATAATAGCAGCTAACTGTCCGAAACAGTGCCGCCAGCCAGCTATCAGCGGACATTTTAAAATGCACACCAAGCAGGGGAAACTGGATCTAGTGCAGGCCCCGTGAGACTTGGGAATCACACTCTCTGCTCTTTCTCAGATTGGAGCACAGCCAAATAAAATGGGGAGGAGGGATGGAGTTGTGCCTGATTCTGCTCAGTTTCCACTGGCCCGTGGACAGGTCAGTTCTTCTCCCTGGGTCTGTTCTTCCCAGGCAAGATGAGAGGCCTAAGCTACAGCTGAGCCCCCACTGGGCTTTCCAGTGCTACGATTCAGAAGCAGAGAATCACAAGAACCATGAGCGCTGCAGATATTGCTTCTTGTGGAGTGGGGCACAGACATTGGTGTGTTGTGGGATTATGGGCTCATTCTGCCTGGCTGCAGGTCTCAGCCATCTATAAGCTGTGTGGCAGAGGGGAAGATCCCTAACCTCTCTGTTCCTTGGTTCCTGCATTCCCAGAAATGGACGCTCCCACAGTGTGATCTTTATTGTGCTTCACGGATATTCTTGTAGAAATCATCAGGACAGGCTGAACCCCTGGAAGTCCCTCCTAGAAGTCTCATGGTAGAGTGGCTGGTAAGAGCCTCCAATAGAATGTTACCCAGAGGGTGGGAATGGCCTCTCCTGAGCTAGCTTATGAGAGACTGAGCTGGAGATACCTCTTTGTATAAAATCCCAATTCATATGCCTTAAGTCTGGATTTGTTTACCCTATCTTTGGGGTCCACAAAGTATCCATTTCAGGGAGCATTTACTGCTCAAGAGAGTTTTTAATCTATTCATGTCAGGCATAGAGAAGGGTGCCCGGAGAGGTGGGAGGTCAAAGATTTAAATCCAGAAAGACACCACTGGTTTCCTCTCCCTCTCCCTCTCCCTCTCCCCCTCCCCCTCCCCCTCCCCCTCTCCCTCTCCCTCTCCCTCTCCCCTCTCCCCTCTCCCCTCTCCCCTCTCCCCTCTCCCCTCTCCCCTCTCCCCTCTCCCTCTGCCCTCTCCCTCTCCCTCTCCCTCTCCCTCTCCCTGTCCTCTCTCCCCTCCCCTCCTCCCTCCCCTCCCCTCCCCTCCTCCCTCCCCTCCCCTCCCTCCCCTCCCTCCCCTTCTTTCCTCTTTCTTTCTTTCTTTCTTTCTTTCTTTCTTTCTTTCTTTCTTTCTTTCTTTCTTACACAGTCAAAGGACCTGAACCTGGGGCTTTATACATACTAAGTTAAGTGCCTTACAGGCCATATATATATATATATATATATATATATATATATATATATATATATGTATGTATATATGTATATTCCTAACCCAGCACTTTTAAAAGACACTCCTCTTGCCCCTCTGGGTGGTAGAAGAGAACTTTTCAAAGCTGTGGAAATAGCTCTAAGATCTTTGCCTACATGGTTCTTTCCCTCCCCTCCTCTAGACCCTGGAAGGGTCTTCCTGAGCCACAGCCTAACCATCCTCTCTACAAGGGAATTCCTCAGGCAAAGAAAGGGTCTGCTCTGAAACTACAGCAATGAGTGGGCAAGATGTTCTCAAAGAATTCCTTGCTAGCCATAAAGGCCACAGCCTTCCAGTCTGTTGGATATTGACAGACAATCTGTCTTCATTTAAAAATGTCCCAAGAAGAACAAGTCTGTTACATTCTGGCCAACAGACGAATGCTGGTGGAAATGAAGTCATGAAAATCTGACTCCAACATCAAATGTTAATTAGTATGCACCAGAACTTCACACAGGACCCGAGAAGATGAGTGGAAGGAAGGACCATGCCAGAAACTCCCTGCTGGCAGCGTTATCCTAAAGCTGCCCTTAGAGCATTCTTCCTGAAATGACAGGCATGGGTGCCCTCCTCACACATGCGATTCACATCGGAAAGAATCATCCACGCTAGAAGAGAGACTGCTCACAGCTGGCCCAGAACATTCTCCCATCCGCTGGCCTTCAAGCCCGCTGAAGCGGACACTTCAGGAAGGATATAGAGCAGAGCTAAATTCCCAGCCACATGAAAACTGTGGGTGGGGAGAACAGTGGGCACAGCTAGCCCTAAAACATCCTGCTTGGCTCCTATATATGCCTGAACTTGCAAGGTATCTCTTTTGTACATCCAGAAGGGATGTCTTCAGGATACAGGGTGGTCCCTGGAACAAGCTAGTCCCATCCTGTTCTTTCCCATGTCTCCATGGCAAATTCTAGCAAGTTCTCATCTGATGAGTGGATCCGACATCAAGCCAGAATTGGCACACGCAAGCTCTTCTGTTCTGAAAAAGCAGCGGGAATGTTCTAATGTGTCTCAGTTTTAGGTAGGAAAATAAAAATGGAAACAGCTAACATTTATAGAAATCCTCCTGAGTCCCAGGCAGTTCAACATGTCACCTGCGCTTAAAAGGACATAATCCAGCAGATCACTATGACTTTAATGTAACAAACATGGATGCAAAAACAAATAGCTAATACCTTAGAGTGGGCATGGCCCTTTGATAGCTTTAATCTTACTTGATGGTAAGCCTACTAGAATTCACTCTATATTGGTTATTTTTCTTGCACTGTGACCAAATACCTGACAAGAAGCAACTTAGAAGGGGAAGGGCTTATTTTGACTTGCAGTTTGTGGGAAACACAGTCCACCACAGTAGGGAATGGTAGCGGGCAGCCTGGTGATCTTGGGAGCTTCAGACATCTTATTCACATCTTAGAGGATTAGGAAGCAGAGAGCTTAGGTTGGAACAGGACCTATAACCAACTAGTTCTGCCCTTAGAGCCCTATGTCTTCCAGTTATGCCCCAAGTCCAAGAGGTTCTGCAATCTTCCAAAAGGGCACCATGAGCTGGGAACCGAGTGTTCAAACACATGAGCCTGGGGGAGACATTTCACACTCAGACCATCATATCCTACCTCTAGCCCCCAGTAAGCGCCTTTTCAAAATGCCAAATGCATTCAGTATAACCAACCACAAAAGTCATTAAAGTCTTATGGTTCCAACAGTGCTCAAAATTCCAAATTCCAAAATCCCTTCTGAGATTCAGGACAGTCTCTTAATTGTGAACCTCTGTGAAATCCAAAGACAAGTCACGGATTTCTGGCAAGGAAGGATGGGAACAGCACAACACTGAGGTTTAGCTCGGAAAATGCCAATCCTTGCACCTTCACATCTAGCATCTGGGGTTCACAGTGGCCTCAGGACGGCATCTGTTATACTTGCAGTGAGTCACAACCATGCCATACTCCTCTAATGCTAGCTGCCTCGAAACCAGAGTCTATTACTTCTAAATCTAGTCTCACTGAAAGCTCAGAATCTGGGTAGGACCCAGCCAGATGCTTTGACAGATGTAGCATCTGGTTCTAGTCCAGGTTCTGGTAGAGTTTTGATCACTTCTGCAGCCTCAGGAGCTGGACTTTTCGTTGTCTGTGTTTCAATCAGCATCTTGCTCTTCTAATCAGTAACTGTGATAGCTCTACCCACAGCCTTCTAAGACTTCTTGAGCCTAAAGCTCCAAACTCTTCCATGTTCTCTTCTTGTCACCAGGTCTTAAGGCCCAATAGGCACATCGTCAGCCTTATTAGTGTCATGGCCCCACTGCTCAGAACCAATTTTCTGGATTAGCTATTTTTTCTCATCACTGTGATCAAACACCCAACAGGAAATAACCTAAGTGAGAATGGATTTTTTTTTTTTCTGGCTCATGGTTTGAGAGGATACAGTTCAGCATGGTTGGGAAAGCTTGGTTAGTAAAGCTTGGTTAGTAAGCTTAAAGACAGGGGGAGTATTAGTCAGGAGGCAGAGAGATAGGATCAGAACCAGGAATGGGTTTTATAAGCTTCTACCCTCCACACCCTGTATCTGCAAACCAGGCAGATATCAAAAGATTTTACAACCCTCTACGACAACAGTGCCAGCTTGGGATCAGATCCATGAACTTGCGACACTTCCCATTCAAATGACACGTGTCTTCTGGGAAAATGAGCCCAGAGCCCAGAACCATCAGGCACCAGGAACTCACTCTGGGATCAGGGCCCATGGGGGTATGCTCAGCTTGGGCAAGCAGCTGAGGCAGCTCCTGCTCTGTTTTCCCAGCCTTTTCTTTTCCCTCACAGGTCTGAATGCTGCCTCTGAAATAAGAATTTTCCCCTCTGAGAGTCATTCTAACTCCATCTTCCCTCCCACTGCTGCTTGCTGGGGGAACTCTGTGGCTTGGCATGCCTCAGTCTCAGACAGGGGCGATTTATGTCCTTTTGTTTGGCAAACAGCTATGTACAGAATAGACGTGACTTGCTGAATGCCTTCATGCAGGGGCAGGGGAGGCCAGGGCTGTAGAATATCCCAGCGAAGCTTTTCCTGCCTGGGCAAAGCCACACCAGACAGCTGTTACTTCCTGTGCTGCAGCCAGTGGGAGTGCGGAGGGAGGAGTTGATTATTTAATGTTTCCACGTAGCAGGCTGGAGTGGTGGGGAGACACTAATGCTTCCAGTGTCCTGGCTCTCGACACTGACACCTGACTCTCTTTGTTTCTCCATGCCTTGCTGGCTTTTTGTAGGAAGATGCCACCATATCTCAGGCATAAACTAGGAAGTTATGAACTTGGGGTACAGGGCTCTTTTTCTGTGGGGTTGAGTCAGTCCAGGGGCTGTGTGTGTCAGGAGTTCAGATTCTGGGGCAGGATTTGTACCTGCTGAATAACGCATGGGACATAAGATATTTGTGGCATAGTATCATACCTCTCCTCTGTACTTCATCCTTCTCCCCACACCCAGGATGCCAGTAGAAAAATCCTTGTCTTCTTATTGGTTTAAAAAATATATTCTCTCTCATCCCTCCCGCCCCCATCCATGCTTAGGTGTGTTCGTTTCCTGAGACCATGAGACGTGCCTGTTCACACATACACATACAGAATGCCCCAGTCCAGGTCTATTCTTAGCATAGAACAGGCACTCAATGTTTGTTAAGTGAATAATGAATGGCCATCTCACTCTTCCCTGAAGCCCCAGCATTGCCCTCAAGCCTGAGGACAGCTCTGAGACTCTGACAGGGTGACAAAGCATGATCTCCACATTTAGGGCAGAGACTCATGTGCCCTAATGAATCAGCAAATGCTCTAAGGAACAGGAAAGATGGCAGATTTCACAGAACTCAAGGGGACGTCTGAGATAACACAGCCCAACTTTCTCATCTTACAGATAAGGACCTGAGTGACCACCTTCCCCAAGCTACCTAGCACCTGGAATCAGAGACAGGTCTTTCTTAAAATCTACCCACCAGCCCCTTCTCACCAGACATACTAGCCGATATGGGTCTGGCTCAAGCCTGGGTGCCGAGGTTGCCAGCTTACTCCCTAGCCTGGTCTTCTCCAGTACAGGCCACAGCAGCAGGCCCAGTTCTGAAGCTCTTATTCCCCCACCGACTCACCCATTGTCTGCCATGCCCTGTCTCTGGGGAAGGGTGGTAATTAGCTTTCACTGCATGGTTCAACACAAAACCTGTGCCCCACATGTTCTGGATCAAATGTGGGCTTGGCACTGGAATACAGGCCAAGTGGCAATTAACAAATAAACCAGAGGAAGCCATGAGGGGAGCAGGGTCACTCATGTCTCCCTGAGGAGAAAGACAATCAAAGTTCCCTGGGAGCATGGTTCAGTTGGACAGAAGAAAGTTAGTGGAAAGGGACAGAAGGCCAAAGATGGAACGGGGAGGAAGGGATCGGATGGGTGGAGGAGAGGATGGAAGTGTGGTCTTTCTCCTCTTGAACTGCTCTGGGTCCCTGTGTCAGTTCCTGGGCATCCTTTTGGGACACACCACCTAACAGGGTTGGCCAGACAGAGAAAGTGGGGCTGTAAGGAAAGAGAGCAAATGGGAACTGCTAGAGTTTATCAGTTCTCACTACTCTTCCAGTGAGAGACCGCAGGCTCAGGCCCCAGTTCCCAGAGGGGCAGGGGCAAAGCATTGGTTCTGCCTACCAACAGCATCAAGGGAGGGTGAGATCCTTCAGACAGCCCTTGCTGTCCTATCTGCATTGAGATGGCACTCCCCTGTCACCATCACTACTGACTCCAGAGCATGTAAGGAGCTGCCATCTGGGCCTTTAAGGTTCTTCATACCATGAGGTGTGCCAGGATACCAAACCTCATTCTCAAACAATAACCAGTCCATCATGGAAGGGCCAAATCCTCCCACCCTCACAGGCTGGTGGGACACAGAGGACCCGTGCCATGTCTACTTTGCAAGAGTGCTGTGACTGCTCTATAAGAGAAGCCATCTCTTTGATCACCCACTCTGACTGGCCAGAAACACTCACAGTGACCCACCTAGCTCCCAGTCCCATGTCCCTCTCGCAAGACCAGGAAGGATACGCTTACCCAGGGACCCAGAGCAGAACCTATGAGCCCTCCTCGTCTTTCTCAGGGGACAGGCAGCTCCAAGGTTCTGTTCTCCAGTCTGAGAAGTGCCACCCTGCCCTCTGGAGATGAAGCTGCTGAGCAGCTCAGAGACCACATAGCTGAGGCAGTCCCATAGCCCGCAACCCAGCCACTTCTTGAAGTTTGAGGTTTAGGCTTTTTCGGGGCTGATTTTGTCAGTTGATTCATCTTTATGGAATCTTAGTATTTTCCTCTTTTAATAACCCCCAGCTTAGCCCTCTTTGTCCATGTTTTGCTTCTACCAATATGAAAGTGAGCCTTGGCGAGGGTATCCAGCGGCTGCTGGGGCAGCTGCAGAGAGAAGGTAGGCTAGGAGCCATCTCCAAGCAGAAATGGGCCTGAGCTGCACAGTTCATTAACTGTTTTATGCCCCCTTCCCACTCCTGTTTCTCACACCCAAGGGTGTCCCTGGAGCTCCCAAAGGCTCCAGGCTCAACCTACCATCAAATGAATGACTGTACCCATTGTTATTCAGGAAGCCAGAGCAAGGATTCCCACCTCCAAAGAAACAGTGAGAATTCTTGGGTCCAGGGCATGAATGAGAGAAGCGAGGGCAGGGGCCCCATCATGGGCACTCAGGGCATGAATGAGAGAAAGGAGGGCAGGCTCCCATCATGGGCACTCACTCCAGCACGTCCCGGTTGAATTGCTTCTTGCTGTTGCCCAGGAACTCTCCTATCATCTGGCGGCTAAGGCCTTTCCGCTGGAGGAGGAAGTGGGCCACACCGATGGGGGTGTCAGGGATGAAGCCACGTGAGATCAGGAACTGGATGCCCTTGTCCGGATTTCTGCAGAAGGGTTGGGGTTGGGAGGCGAGAGGAAGTCAAGGCTGCTGTCTTGTCTCCTATAAACCCTGTGAGATCTACTTCCCAGGCCCACCCCGTGGTCTCCCCATGGGCGTAATTGTCACCGGAACATCACAGAAGTATGGGGTGGGGATGCTGGGGAGTGGGGTTGGGTTGAGGTGGAGGCTGCGGACAGGTATGTGGTTTGAATTGTGAAGAGGAGGTCTGACTCAACAAGAACCCAGAACAAGTAGAGAAGCTTCCGTCTCTGCCCCTGTCTTGCTCTGGATAGGCCCTCTAGTCCCCAGGTGGCTGGGGAGGCTCCGCCTCCAGCCTGCACCTCAGAGGCTCTTGGAGCTGCCATTCACTGAGTGGGAGGAGATAAGTGATCATGAGAAACCTTTCCTCAAATGTTTGACGTTTTCAGGACACCCCAGCCTGTGACTTCTCTCCTAGCAATTCATTTGTATTGTGTTTTGCCAAGGCATCATTTCCCCATCTGTAGGGGGAGGGGATACAGCTGGTTCTTTACCAGGGATAGATTGGGAATCATAGTCTTGAAGGATAATGGTATCTGATTTTACATGCACTCCGAATTGATGGGGGGTGGGGAGTGGTGTGCTAGGGTGGAGCTGTGCTCAGCAGGGGGCAGCCTAAGCTACAAAAGGATGGATGGCTCTGGCCTCACCTAGTTTTACCTCTTGCTAACAGTTGAAGAGTGAGCATCCTCCCACCCTCCTGTGAGCCTGTTTGCTTTTCCGTGAACTAGGAGGATGGTCCCTAACTCTACATACTGCTGGGAGGACCGCAGGTGCACTATCATGAGGCCAGGAGCTGTGTCTCACTCATCTGTGTTGTAAGGGCCTGACAGTCATAGTTATATGAATGAATGAACCCAGGAAAGGGTTCCTGCTCTGTGGCGGTAGCTACAAGGGGGGAAGGGTGAATGAGTATCAGTGAGCATCTCACGGGGATGGAAAGTGTCTGAAGTTTCCTCAGTGTGGCCCTGCCTGCGCTCTTGCTGTTACAGTCTTATTTGAGTCTCTGCGTTACAGATCGCATTAAGTTCTCCCCTGTTTCCTAATCCCTTTCCTATCCATTTGGTTCTCTCTATGGTCCCTTTCTGTCTTTCTCTCCTCTTACCTATCCAGCTACTTAAAAAAAAATCATTTTCAAATCTGTGGTTATTGTGGGGAGAAGGAATGGCCTTCACAGGAGGTCAGGTGACAACTCTGTGGGGTCGGTCACCTTTCTCCTTCCACATTTATGTCTTTTCCTGGGACAGAACTCAGGCTTGCTGACTGAGCGCTTTCCACCAGGACTCTATCTTATTTTTATACCACTGTCTCTTCTGTCTCTGCCATTTCCTCATTTTGTGATCCCAGTGAAATAACACCGTTTCACTAACATCATTTTCGTCCTCAGTGATTCCTGGTCAGTCTTCATATTGCCTGTGCTCAACTCTGTATTTTCCCACTTTCCAAACCACCATTTCACCTTGGAAAGCAATACTTGTGAAAAAAAAAAAAAAAAAAAAAACCACCACCAACAACAACCACCCATGTTTAATGTGTTGGTCATCTGGAAAAAATAGAGTGTGCATTTCTTAAACACTGGCTAGGGACTCAGGCGAGGGTATTAAACTAGGCAAGTGGTGGGGACGAATCGTCCCTCCTGTCCTTCCCTAGGCTCCAAGCTCACTCACATGTTGAAGAGGTTGAGGCCGATGCGGTACAGCCGCTTGCGCAGGGTGTCTGTGGAGAGCGTGGGGGACCTGCAGCTGGCTGGGTTCTCGCAGTGGTAGCGGGGCAAGCTCAGGATCACCGCCTGCAGGGCCTCCTTGGAGGCGGCGGCAGAAACCTCTGAGCTGGATTTGGCAGACTTGGTGGAAGCGCTGCTGCTGCTCAGCTGCTCAGAGTTGTCGCCTCCCTCGGCCTCTGCCCCTTTCCCTGCCTGCTTGGCCCCCTCCTCTTCCTCCTCTGCCTCTGTAGCCACCGCCTCCTCCACCACGGCCTGGGCCACCGCGGGTTCCTGTGCGCTCTGGGCGCGGCTCTCCGCTGCCTCTGAGTCCTCATTGGGTGGGTCCATCCGTTCCGAGGCTGGGACTTCCGAGACCTCCTGAGCCACGGTGTCCTCTTGTTCGGCTTGGGCGGCAGCAGGCTCGGCTGTGGCCTGGGCGGTCTGTGCGCCCAGACAGTTGGCCACAGACAGGGCGGTGGAGGAGGAAACAGAGATGTTCTGGTTAGCGATCTGCACCGTAACGTCCCGGAAAGCCATCATGAGGGTACCGCTGTGACCCTGAGGCAGACCACCGGCCTCATCTCCAGACCCGGGGCCGCTCTCTGGCTCCCGCGCCGCCGCCTCGGTCTCCAGGCCTGGCTGTCCCGCACTCGGGTGCAGCGCCTGGTGGAGCTGGTACGCGCCACTCTCTTGCAGGGAGCACATGGTCTTGAGGCTCCAGGTGCTGAGGGCGTCGTCGATGGACTTGGCCAGGGACTGCACCTGCTCGGTAAAGGAGTCCTCCAGCTCGGTGAGCGAGCCAGCGAAGGTGGGCGGCAGCGAAGGCGAGCGCCCCAGCGGGAGCCCAAGGAGCCCACAGCCCTCCAGGAGCGCTTTCTCTGCCACCAGACTCTCTGCTGTGGGCGCCCTCACCTTGCGCAGTGAGATCCGCCGAGGCAGGCGGCTCTCCAGGAGTGAGTTACGGATCTTCTCAAAGTTCTTGCTGAGCTGGTACTGGCGAAAAGCGGTTTGGATGGTGCACGCGGCGCGTCGGGATACCAGGTGGCCCCCGTATTTGTGTTCTAGCATTTCAATCTGCAGCAGGGATAGAGAGAAGGGCTCAGTTAGGGGAAGGGTGGAGATAGCGCTGATTAGACCAGTACAGCCCACCGTAAGAATCAGGTTCTGACTCCCCAGTGCACAAGTGCACAGCTTTACCGGGAGCCTACATCCAAGACCCCAAGCCTGACATGCCTGAGATGCCAAGTCTTTGGAAAGACTCCTAGGGGCAAGATGGAAGATTCCACGCAGGATTTGTGATGTCCTCTGTGGTGGTAGACAGAGGCGTTAGGATGGAAGTCCCATTTATGTCCTGATTATTGAAGAACGCTTACATCAGAGACGCATGCAGTATTTATTAGTAAAATACTTATCTTGAATTTGTAGTAAAATGTACCAGCTAGCATGATATTAATATTAATAAAACATTAATAAAGATGGTTGGAGCTTGGTGATGGCTATATGGGAGTTTATTACACTATTGTTTCTGCCTTGATGCACACTTAAAAATAATTAAAAATGAAAAATTAAACAGTGGTTTCAAGATCAGTCAATCAAGCAAACAAAACTCCTGCTCACCCGGGGCAACCTCAGCATCCCTTGGCATTTGGATTTGTGTGTCTTTGCATCACCAACCCCCAGTCCAGATTCAGGCACATGGGAAGTGCTCAGTAAATGTGAACACAAGAGATGGACCACGGTCCAAGCGTAGGATCACCTTTGTGTATATCAACAGGAGCTGTTCAGCCAGGACCAGGCTTGGTTAGAGCATCTAACCTGAGCAGAGCACACATGGCATCCGTGTGTTCAGGGTTCTGCCTCATTTCCTTCGGCTCTGCTCTCTATCTCTGAATTTCTGTTTCTCTATGTGCTGTGTTCTTGCTTTCTCCAGTTTATCAAAACTTCTCAAGAATGGACTAGGGACGTCACCTGTAAGAGAGCCAATCCCTGACACTTATTGGTGATACTCTGCTATGCTTGTAGACAGGAGCCTAGCACAGCTGTCTCCTGAGAGGCTTCACCCAGCAGGAGATATAGAGGTGGGAATGCAGAGACTCACAGTCAAACATCAGGCAGAGCTTGGGTAGCCTTGTGGAAGAGCAGGGGTGGGGGGTCGGGGGGAGCGGGGAGGAGGCGAGGTTAGAATTGAATGAACTGGAGGGGTCAAGGACAACACAAGAAGGCCTACAGAGTCAACTAACCTGGGCCGGTGGGGTCTCACAGAGACTGAATCACCAAATGAAAAACCTTCAGGAGTGGACCTAGGTCTCCTTACACATTTGTAGCAGATGTACAGCTTGGTCTTCCTGTGGGTCCCCTAACAATTGGAGCAGAGGCTGTCTCTCTGACTCTGTTGCCTGCATTGGATCCTGTTCCCCTAACTGGACTGCCTGGCTGGGCCTCAGGGGGAGAGGATGTACCCTCTCTGAGGAGTGGGGTGGGGGGAAGGAGATATTGAGGGGAGGGGTTTATAAGGATAAGACTGGGAGGAGAGGAGGGGCAGGAGGGTGCAACTGGGATGTAAAGTGAATAAATATATTTCTAAAAGACTTGGGAGACATTCCCCCCTACACCACACCCTCAGAAGTAACTGACCATTTAACTATGCCCCTTGGAGGGCTTTGCATTTAAATAAAAGATCAGGCTAAAACTAGGGAAATAGGCTTCATTAGTATTGCAGACTCCTCAGTCCCTTGAATGCTGTGTGAGGGACAAGACAAACCTGGACTCTGAAATCAAGCTTCGCTCAACCTTGCCCTCGTGCCCTTCTGTAACTGAAGGTCTGGCTGAGGGCCACTGCAGCACTGCTGTTCCAACATTCTCCAGGAGTCAGGATGGGGAGGGGCACAGGTAGATTTGCTACCCACGGAGCAGATGGAAAGGCAAGCCCATCCCTCGATAGGGCATTCTCACCTGCTTCCTTATCTACTCAACCCACCAAAGGCTGTGTCTGGGATGACTGGCACAAGGCTCTAAGCTTCTCAAGGCATCACTACAGTGGTATAGCTCTGTGTGTTGCAGGGGAGTCTTTAAGGTGATATTAAAAGCATACCAGGATGGGTTTGGAGACACAGCTTAGTGACAGAGGTTTTGCCTAACACATGTAAGGCCACAGGTTTCATTCCCAACACTGCTTTAAAAATAATCATACTGAGTATGCCGTCTATCAAATTACTGAACACTTAGCAGCTTAAAATAACACATATTTATTGTCTCAGGTTCTTTACATCACTAGTCTGGCTAGAGTTCAACTGGGTTCTCCATGAAAAGCAATATCTTTGGAGGACTTTCCCGCATGAGTCAAGACTGCATCTCCATTCTATGCCTCAGTGGATATGCTACAGTTCATCACTGAGAACCAACAAAGCTATAATTCTTTTCTCTCTAGAATAATGTCTGCAAGAGCAGGAACAGATGTCTTGAGGCAAAAAGCCAGGTTTCTTAGAGGTACACCAAGGGCTACATAGAGAAACCAAGTAGGCTACTCTCTAGCTGAGTGGTAGATAGAATTCCAAGATGGTCCCAGTGAGTCTCACCCTGCTGTATTTACTCTATGTGATTCTCTCCCTTTGAATTTGAGCTGGCCTAATTAATGTGATGACATTATTCCTGTGAGTTTCCAGTATATTAGAAACACGTTTCTGATCAACTGACTTTCAGTTAACCAAAAGGAAAGTTGTCCTGATGAGTCTGATGCAATTGGGCAAACCTTCTAAAAAAAACCAAACAAACAACAAAACCCTAAGGTGGATGATTCCCTGCGTGTCTCAAACTGCCATATTGTGAAGAGTAAGATGAACAACACCCCCCCTTTACCGACATCGTTTAATCCCTTGTTGAGGACCATTAGGAGTCACTCAAGGCTCGGATTCCACATCTCTTTTCCGTTTTTAATTCCTGGAGAAACCAAGACTCAAGAGAATCTTGACAGGTGATAAGATTCTATAAGCAACTGAAAGAAGTTGTGGAAAACCATTACCTAACATAGTTCCGACAAGGCATAGAATCTATTTGTTTGGTGTGGTACTGGTTAGGTGATATTGTTGTTGTTTTGATTTGTCTATTCAACTTGACACAGTTTAGGGTCATCTGGGAAGGGAAAGCCTTAATTTAGAAGATGTCTTCTTCAGATTGGTCTGTAGGCAAGCCTTTGGGGTATGTTCTTGATTAAAGATTGATGGATTTCGGAGGACCTATCCCACTCTGATAGCGCTACTCCCCTGGGGAGATGGTCCTGAGTTTTGTAAGAAAGCAGTCTGAGCAAACTGTGACAAGGAAAGCCAGTGAGCAGCATTCTTCCGTTGCCTGTTTCAGTTTCTGCCTCTAGGTTCTTGCCTTGAGTTCCTGCCTTGGCTTCTCTCAATGATGCACTGTGACTTCTAAGTCAAACAAATGCTTTCTTTCCCAACTTGCCTTTGGTCAAGATGCTTATTATAGCAATAAAAAGCAAACTAGGATAGTTATTATCACACTTAGAGGCAGAGGACTGGGCAAGGTGACCCTAAGAGGGTCCATCTTCAAGCTCAATGTCTATGTTGCCTGAAAAAGTTGAAGTTTAGATTCCTATCTCCATCCTACCAATTCATTCCGACACTTTAGTCCTCTTTGGTTCAAATATGAAGTGTCTCCTACTGGCCCATGTTAAAGTCGAGGTAAAATGTTAAGGCCTAGGTAACTGTTACCTGGCTAGCCTGCTATTATAAGGAGACTTTATCATATGTTTCTAGGAAACTTTTAATGCCAAGTTGATTAAATATTCTGTTATGTTCTGTGCTCTTAGAAACCAATTATGATAGAAGTCAGTAGAACTCCTTTGTATAGTCACCCACAATGAGCTTAGACCTGAACCAACCATCCGGCAGCACTTCCTGCACCTGTGTATAGGCTTTAATGGTGTTGCCTTTATAAACTGCCCCTGGGATGGACCCCAGCATAGGAGATATAAGAATCTATTTAAAATAAGACTTCCATTTTGAATAGGGGTTGAGTCAAGTTTAAATTCTCAAGAATTCCCTGGGAACTGACGCCCTACTTGGCAGAAAGAGACACATACTTGGGCAACTGACACCCTAGTTGGCAAGTTAAGACATAACTGTTAGATAAGTCCCATCCTGGTAGGCAAGTTAAGACACGAATGTTAGACAAGGCAAGTCCTCTGCCACAGTTGAATACCCAACCAATGAGAGCAGGATAAGTGTACAGCAAAGACATGTTCCAAAGGAAATCCCCTTCCCCCTAAACCCTGATTGGAAGAATAACTTGGTACAGATGTTTGTAGATGTCAGGCTTAAAAAGTCCTGTAGGATCTTAACTTGGGGTTATGGTTCAATTCAGGAATCTGGACCATGTCCCTGATTTGCCAGTCTTAGGGTGTGGTATTCAATAAACCACCCCTATTTGACTGAGATCAGTATCTGTGTGGTTTGCCCAGAGATTCCAAGACCTCAACACTGTACTTTGAATGCTTGCTTGCTCCCCAGTTTTTAGCACTGGTTTTGGGGAGAGTGTTGAGCCTTTTAAAGAGGTGAGGGTATATCTGGTGGAAATAGGTAAGAAAAGACAGGTTATAGCTAGCCCTTCCTATCAGTTTCTGTTTTCTGATGACACGAACAGCCCCTCCTACTATGAGCTGAGATGCTGTGTTATGCTTTCTTTCTCTGCAGTGGTAGACCAAACATCCTCAAACTGTGAGCCAAAATACATCCTTTTTTTTCCTCTTTAAATTGTTTCCCTTAGGTGTTGTGCTCACAGCAACACTAACCCGTTCAGAAAACTGGTGCCACAGAAGAGGTTGTTACTGTAACTAGCTCTGCCCATGAGATTCTGAGGCCTTTGGAACTGGTTTGTAGGAAGACGTCAGAAGAGTTTGGAGAACCATGGGATGCTGTAAGCAGGGGCTGATCAGTTGAAGCTTGGGAGGCTAGAATGGTGATAAAAACATGGACAATAAAGACTGTGCTCATGAGATTTCAGATGGGAACTGGGCTACATCCATTTGGATACAGCCTGGAAACTGTATTCTGCCTATACCCTGAAATTTTAAGTGAGACAGAATTGAAAAGTAACTTCAAGACAACATAGGCTTCAAGTTGTGATGTGCTTTTTGTTGCATGCTTTCAGCCAGGTATGTAGTCACAATTTGGAACAAAAAGCCACACAGAAAAATATGAAAAATGTTTGTCCACAATAGCAGCTACACTGGATGGTTTTATGTCAATACCACAAGCTAGAGTCATTTTCAAGGAGGGAACTTCAATTGAAAAATGTCTTATGAACTAACCAGTACCCCGGAGCTCTTGATTCTAGTTGCATATGTATCAAAAGATGACCTAGTCGGCCATCACTGGAAAGAGAGGCCCATTGGACACGCAAACTTTATATGCCTCAGTACAGGGGAACACCAGGGCTAAAAAATGGGAATGGGTGGGTAGGGAAATGGGGGGGGTATGGGCCACTTTTGGGATAGCATTGGAAATGTAATTGAGGAAAATATGTAATAAAAAAATATAAAAAAAGAAAAAAGAAAAATGCCTCCATAAGATCAGGCTGTAGGCAAGCCTGTAGGGCATTTTTGTAATTTACAATTGATGGGGGAGAGCCCACCCCATTGTGGATGGTACCATCCCTGGGATGGTGATCTTGGGTTCTAAGAGAAAGCAGGCTGAGCAAGCTATGAAGACCAAGCCAGGAAACAGCGAAACAGCACTCCTCTTTGGCTGCTGTACCAGTTCCTACTTCAGGGTTCCTGTCCTATGCGAGTTCCTGCCCTCACTGCTTTTGATGATGAGCTGTTATATGGTACTGTGAATGAAATCAACCCTTCCACCCCCAGTTGCTTTTGGTCATGGTGTTTTATCACAGCAATAGTAACTCTAAGTAAGACAGCAGCACATTTAAAGTGGCAAGACCGGCCGCTGGAGACTCCGGGTGTAGAACTGCAAACTCATTCAAAAGATTCACCTTTGAAAAGAGAGTGCCACTGGGCATTCCACTTGTAAAGGCCTGCCCAGAGAAGTATTTTCCCGGGTTACCCACACAGGCTCTCAGAGGTCACAGAGTCACGGATCCATATTTTTAAGGAAGGGTTGGAAGGTCAATGGGACCATATCCCCACTTCAGGGATTCCCTAACTGAGAAATGCATAAAACTTTGAGGATAAAATCCTGAGATACAATAAGACCTCAGGATGCTTGAGATGCTGGGGATATAGAATGTCTGTCAGGGGAACCTGTGGGCATTGGTGGAATCAGCCCCAGGAAGAGGTCACGTGGATTGCAAATGGCAGGACTGCCCAAGCTTGATGGAGTTCAAATGATGTCACAACCACCAGTTCTCAGGGACAGAGCTAGAAAACTTGACATTTCCCTGCGTCTTGGTTTTGCAGTAGTTCTTGTTTCCATGTTTTCATTTCGACTTTTTTTTGGAATGAGAATACTTACTTTGTACTGTTGCGTATTAGAATTAGGTAACTCATTATCTTTTTAAACAGAAGATCACAATTAAGAGGTTGCTGTGAGTCTTCATAAGACCCTGCAGTTTAGATTCCCCCCTCCAACTTTTGGGAGAATATATTCCTTATTCGTAGCGTTCGGTTTAATAAAGACAGTTGTTTTCAAATATATCATGTCCTTTGACTTATTTGCTTCTGCTCTTTCCTCTCCTTTGTTCCCACTCCCCTGAGACTTGGGTTTATGAATGGTGTAGGAACTGTTAAGACTTAGATACGCTTAGATTTGGACTAAATGCATTTTGTATTATGATATCCATGGATGGAATGTTTTGATTTGAATGTAAGATGCCCCTGCTGGCTCATATTTTTAATGCTCATTTCCGAGCTGTTGGTATAGTTTTGGGACATTTTGGTATCACTGTGGAACTTTTTGAAGGTGAAGCCTAGCTGTCTACGAGGGGTATATCTTTGAAGGTTAGACCCAGGGTCTGGTCTTTGTCACAGTCTCTGGTTCCTCATCTATGTAGTGTTGCCAAGAGCCCTACCAGGTGCCCCCTCCACTGAGGACTGAGCTGTTGCTCCGAGCCTTGCCTGTTGTGATGGAACTGAAACTATGAAACTCCTTTTTTCCCTTGAGTTGTCTCTGAGAGCTGGGTGGTCCCAGTGATGCAGACAGAATGGACACAAAGCCTGGTGAAGGCAAAGGCTTCGCTTGCTATTTTTCACTGCCTGGTCCCCCGTCTTTTGACAGCACCCAGAACACAGCATCTATGTAGTGAATACATGAGAGAACAAACTTCCCCTCTCCATACCCACCTGGTAATCCATCAGACCCAGAGCAAACAATCCCACAGCATCTGTCTCCTATGGACGCTTGGTCCCTCATCCTTCTGTTTCTCACCAGAATCTCCTGCTTCTGTCCTTCTACCTGCTGCTTGTCTCCTGCTTTCTGACCCTCTCCCTATTCTCAGAAGACTAAAATATGGCTCCACCTGAGTCTCCTGTGCACAAGGCAGCAGTTTACTGTTTCTCACTGAACCTCTTGGATGACTATCGTACTCTCTCCGCCTCCTTTCTGGACAGCCAGACTCCTAAGGAGTTACCTCCTGCTCCACCTCTTTGCTCACTTGTTCTACACACTCTACAACTTTGAGGTCCTTTGAAGTGATGCTCAAGAAGACCAGCTATGTGGGTTCACCAGCACAGGTCCTCTCTCACCCCTCCTCTTCCCTCCTTTATGCGACTCTTGATGCTCCTCCTGTGAAACTCCTTGACACTCAGAACCCTTGTCCCCAGCCAGACCATCCATCCTAGACCCTAGCTATAGAATCCCATGCATGCCAGTCACAAGTGCAAGTTGTGACCATTTTCAATTCTCTACAGACATTTTCCTTTTTTCCTTACCCACTGCAGAGCATCTTCCATGTTTTCCATGTTGGGAATCTGAGGGAGCAGCATTGGATGGGTGATAATTTGCAATTAATTAAGAGAGGGAAGCATCTTAGGGAGAGCCTTTCTCAGGACTCCAAATATATCCCCCAGTGACTGTCTTCATGCCTTGGCCACTGTCAGAATACCACCCTAATAACTTGATGAGAAAACATCACAAAAGAAAATAGCACCTTTCAGATTCGCCTCTTCTGTGCGGGTAGACCTTGGCATGTTTTTAACTTCTCTCAGCCACTAAATGAAGCCAATTTTACTGACCCTGAGGCTTGGGAAGCTTAAATGAGACTGCGAGGCTCCCAACATGTGGTATGTGCTTAGTGAATGACAACAATGGACACACGTGTAAGTCTCAGATCCAACTCCATCCCGACCCATGATCCTGGAGCCACATGCTCAACAGCTTTACGGATATCTCTATCAGATGCTACAAAGCCACTGTCCTGCCTCACCTTGCCCCAACCAGCTCCGCCTTCTTTGTTTGCCTCTTAGAACTTTGATTCTTATACCATCCAGTCTAGGCAGGTTGTGTTTACCCCTGTGTCCTACTTTGCCCTGTCCTCTGAGTTGTCAGACTGAAGCCCTCACTTCGACTTTTTGCAACCACGCCTGATCTTTCTGCAACAGTGTCACTGAAGGAGCTGCCTGTGACTACTTACTTGGGCAGGACCATTTCTGCTTCCATACCTTCTTCATTCTGACACTTTATAAACCCAATCTATGTTTTAAAAACAAGATGGAATCATGGATTTTCTGTTGGTTTAGAACCATCACCCACAGCAAACGGAAACTCTTCTCCCTTGTTTTCCAACCCAAATGGATCTGGCCAGGTCTTGTTCTTTCTGTGCGGCTTATATGGCAGCCAGACCCACACTAACTCTCCCTAGCCACATGAACCTCTTTTCTGGGCCCTGGCTCAGCCTCTCTTCTTCAGGTACATATGCTCCCCTTTCTCCAAGACCTGTCCCAAATGTGTCTCTCTCTTCCAGAAGGCTGTCTTAACGTGCCAACCAGCCAGTACGGAATGTTGTCTAAACTGGTTTTTGACACTGTTTTCCATGATTTGGGGGGGGTATATTTAGACCTCCCATCCCTCTCTTTGTTTATTCTTTTTACCCCAGACTCAACAGGAGGGTTGGTTATTGGAGGCATTTGCTATGCTTCTGTCACCCTGGATACTCAAGCAGTGCCTAGCACAGAGAAGCTGCTCATGGAAAGCACAGAAATTCATTATTACTTCGTCACCTTCTGCTCCAGTCATTTTGCACAGCCATCCCCTACTGGCTCCAGCTGTTTCCAGCACTGCCTTCCCATCCTTTATAGCTACCTCTGATGATTGCACCTCTGCTAGCTCTGAACCCTCAGCACTTCCATGCTGCCCCTCAAAGTCATCCCTTGTGCCTGTCTGGTACTGGGCCAGACCCATGGCTGGAATTTAGTAAATGAGTGTGGCCATGGGCTAAATGAACTTTTTCCTATGCTTGGGGGAAATAAAAACACAGATTTGCTCTCTGGTCTAGGCTGGGAGCTAAATTCTCCTCTCTTCCTCCTCCTTCATATTTCCAGACAGAGTCTCATAGGGTTGAAGAGCTCTGCAGTGCCCAAGGTCAGGCCTACCTAGTCACTTCAGTCTGTTCTTAACAGGGTCGCGTGGAGAGCTAAGGGGTGATGTGGCAGCCTGGAGTGCCCAGGAAGGGGCAGGGGGTGGCTGGACCTACTGGCCAACGAACAGGTCTATTCACTTCCCCCTGAGCCCATGATTCATAGGTAATAAACTGGCTTTGTCTGCCACTTTCTGCCAGGAGCAGCTGTGAGGGGGTCTCCAGTGTCCTTAGAACATGCTCCCTCTTTTCAGAGGTCAGGCCAGCTGAGCCTGATGAGAGCCCGGAGAGATGGCAGCAAGTGAGAGTGGAAAAAGAGTTGCTGTCTGGGGGAGGGGTACAGTACTGAGGAGCCTGGGCTGGGTGGGGTCTTCTTTCAAACCAAGGGATGGTTTCCTCTGGCTGAATTTCTCAATGGAGAACACTGAAGCCATGCTATGAGTTTCTGGACTTTGCAAATACCAGGCTGAGAGCAGAGACCCTGTGTGCAAAGCTTCTCCACTTTGAACAGCAGGTCAGGCTGAGTGCATTGACCTGTGGAGCCTACACAAATAATTCCCTGTGATGACCAGAGATGGGAAGGAACCAGGTTAACACCATTAACTGTGTCTTAACTTTGTCTTCCCATCCATGGTATGATACAGTAGCAAGATCCAGATCTGGGACACAATGTAGGGCAAGGGCTTTGCACTACCCCTAACAGATAGCTGGTTCTCAGATAGCCCTAGATGGCACCCACATGTCATTGTCTACCACAGGAAGATGAATTATGTGGCAAAAGGGATTGAGTGTTTTGCATTATGGTGTCACTAGGTCTCACAGTAAACTGAGAGGGGGAGGATAACACCCTCTCTGTGAATGAAGCCAAGTGGGTACCACTTCTGCATAGTCTTGTCTTCACCCCACCTTCTACAGCCTGCTCCTCTGGCTCTCTTCTAATTCACTTTAAAAATCTGACCTTCCTTCAGAGTAAAAAGAGCCTAGGGATGCTTCAGCCTAGCACCAGAGTTCACAAATGAGGAAACAGGCTCAGAGAGGAGAGGCAATTTGGAACCAGCAAACCACTTCTTGGCAAGGTGACTCAGGGTAAGGCTGGACTTTGAAGCTTGGGATCTAGAAGATATGCCAAAAGAGGGGACCAAATGTCACATGTATGGATCCTGGATTGGGGGACAATGTCTGGATGCTGCTGACCACAGATCTATGGCCCTGAGGTTTGGCAAGAACAGGGAGCTTTACAACAGGGACAGCCAGCCAAGATGGCTTCTTTGGCAGCCACGGCAGAGAGCAGGGTGCAAACTCCTTGGAGAGCTGCAGGATTTGGGAATCACATCAGGCCCTCTATAGTCCAGAGGGTCTAGCTGCTTTCCTAGAGGGGATGTGGAGCATGCATGCTTGCTCTTTCTGTCTCTCTGTCCCTAGATTGTACCCACAAGGATCATTGCAAGAGGAAGTGACAGACCAGGGCAGAAGGGGTAAAGGGTGTTGGAGTTGGGTAAGGGGTCCTCTTCCTGGGGCAGGGTCTTGGGGAAGGGGTCAGTGAGGCGCAGGGAAGCTTGGGGCAGATGTCTTTCACTAGATCATTCCAGGCTGAGCATTTCCTAGAAGCCAGGGGCTATGCTGAGTGCAGAACTGTGACTGAGAGCAGAGCCGTGGCAAGTGTTCCACTCCATAGCTGTCCATGTAGATTGTACTATGAAGTGCAACCTCTGCCCTGCTCCCCCTCCCCCGCACTCCCCTCCCCCCACTGTGAGCATTCAAAGGATAGTCCATCCAGCTGGGCAAGAGCCAGAGAACAACACGGTCCTTGTCTGTGTGAGTGGGGAGACTCCCAGTCAGTCGTGTAAGCCGTGGGCATGCTCCACGTGCTCACCCAGCTTGGAGCTTCCGGTTGGACCAAAGTGTAAACTGAGACCACCTGAGAAGCACAGTGGAGCCAGCTTAGGTTTGACACTTCCAGTGGAGGAAACAGCTTGTGTGAAGAACCAGAGGCAAAAAGGCTAGCCAGGGGGACTCAGGGACTGTGGAAAGGAACAGTAGGGACCCTGGAGTGAGCTTGGGTCTGTGGTAGGGGGGTGCAGAAAAGCTTTTGTGCTGCACATCAAGGCAGCCATCAAGGGCTTCAAGCAGAGAAGAGATCAGCGTGATCACAAGTGCACTTGGCAGAGATGACTCAGCCGTGCTGTGGTGGCCAGGGTGGAGGGGCACAGCTGAAGCGGGAGCTGGCAGGAGGTGACCCAGGGGTGCTGGCAAGAGGCAGGCTGGCCCGGCCTTACGTGGAAAGGGTGGGATTTGGGGAGAAGTTAGAGGCATCTCAGTAAGGGTTAAGGATGGAGATGATAGAAAGAATCAGAGAAATGCTTCCAGGTTTCAATTGGTGGACAGGAAAATCTGGGTGGGGGAAGACAGGGGAGACCATGGTTACCCACACTCCCAAGCCTGAGAACTGCTGGATTCTGTGTGATCGTGGGTAACCACAGGGTCAGAATAATAATCCCTCTCTCAACAGTAATAGGACCCGGTTTAAGCTTCAGGTTCATCCTCATTTCTCGTTGTCACAAAGCCATTCTTTCTCCTTTTCAGTCTCCAAACATTTTCTTTGGATTTTTTTTCTAATAGCTCTGATATTTGCATACATTTTAAATTAACTTTTAAGTTGACCTAACAGTGATATTTATTGTGGCATTTCATACTTCGTTTTCCTTCTGGAATGACTAGGGTTTTATTAATTTTAAAAGGCCCTCCCTGAGGTTTAACTTCACCTTCTTGAGGTGCTGGGGATAAAGCCCAGAGCCCCATAAGCTACAAATGTGTTCTACCACAGAACATCTTTTTAATACCAGGTGCTGAGCTGGGCAAGGGGGGCGGGGGAGTAGTGGTGGTGGTGGAGCAAGTGGGGTGGGGGACGAGGCTGAGAGGCCAAACAAACTTCCGGAGAGGTGAGGAAACAGGAGGCCAAGGGGAGGAACATGGGGAAGAGGAAGAATTTCAAAGACAGAGGCAAAGGGGATGGCACACAAAGCCTCAGAGACACATATTCGATAGCTGAGGCCCAGAGAAGGCAAACAGCTTGCCTAAGGCCACACAGCTCTTTAGCAGAGAGTGGGGGGATTCAGTCTACTGAAATTGTGTGCCATGCTACAACTAGCTTGCTCTGTCCTCCTCAATGCTCCTTTGCCCACTTCTCCTCCTGCATGCCCTACCTGTGGTTGGTCTAGAAAGATACGAAACTCAGGGCAAGCCAGCTGTTCCTCAGACTGATTTCCTAGGAGAGAATGACCCAGTCCTAGTGGCTCAAAATGCAATCCCACCTGTTAGAATCGGGCTCACCATGGACAAGTCACCAGTCAGATGAACCTGCCACAATCCTCCATCCCCTAGCATGTCAGCTAGCACGTGGACTAATTTCTCCTGCTCAAGCCAGGCCTTCTTTGGTTTGGTTGATGGACTCTAAATGTGATTGTGATCCTTCCGGGTGGGGAAGACTCTTGACTTTTCTCCTTGGTGCCTGAATGCATAGTTACTAAAAATGATACCCACCCCTCCCAGTGCTTACTACATCCAAGACACTTTGCTGGATGCTGAGGGTGGGTGAGGGGAGGGTACAAAAGATGGCTCCTGTCCCAGAGGGGCAGAGAGAACGGTAGAATGTGCTCACAGATTACCTATGCCCCAGGCCACACTGTCCTGATCCTCATAGAGCTTCATCCAGTGAGAAGGAGCCCAGGGCCTCACAGGCCAGGCATCTGTACCAAGTCCTTAAGCTAAAATGCTCTCCAACCTCTGTGTTCATATGTTAGTGTCTCTGTATGTTCCCAGAAGGATAGAAAACAGATCTCCTCACTTCTCCATACCTCAGCCCTTCCATATTTCAAACTTGTCTTCTAGTCTATGGTTTCTTCGTGTAACCATAACCTATTCTGTTTCCCTTCTTTGGGACTTCCAGAGTTCTTATTTTGCATCCAGAATGCAGAAGAGCCAAGGGAGTATGAGGAATGGACTGCTGGCTGGCCATCCCATTGTCCTATGGCTTTAAGGGATCTTCTCTGAGACCCCCACCCTCGGAAGAGACCATGAGTGCTGTGTGCTCCAACTTCACTAATAGCAGAAGTCTATGAGTTTACACTCAAAGCCCTGGGCTCCTGCTCCAAGGCTGTGTTCTCACATAACACACAGAATACTGAAGCTTTGGGCATTGCAAGACTACAAGTAGAATTTTAGAATTCTTCCTATTTTCTCTGACTTATGTTTTAATTGAAGCATCTTTCCGTCCATTAAAAAGGAAAACAAATCTCGGATTTAATTATTAATGTTCTTGCTGTTGCTCTTCAGACTTATCGGAATGCTTGATAACTATAACTTTGATATTTTTGCCCAGTGCCTTCTCAAAATGGGGGACTGGGCAGAGCCAAGGACAGTGGTCACTTGGCTGTCCTTCCCTGGATGTCAATCAGATAGAAAATGCTGATGATTTGGGGTTTTGTTTCTGTCTCACAAGTTCGACTTTTGAAAAATCCACACCTGTCTGTGTTGTCATCTGATCCATATAATCCTGTCTTATCACATAGATAACGTGAAGGATTTTTGCCAAAGTGCTTTACTGCTGGTCCCAACCCAGGAGGATAGCATCATCGTCCCTCAGAAGGAAAGAAGTTAGTTTGGCTTTACTCAGTCCTCCTGGCTTGTGGAGATTTGCCTTGTTCACAGGCCAAGACTGTGTTCTTCAGGGCCTACACATCACAGAGCTAGCCAGGGTATTGGCAGGAACTGAAGGCCGAGCTCCCAATCTCACAATGAGAAAAGCAATACCCAGAGTGTTTCCAGGGCTTTCCTGAAGAAAGGGTGAGGACTGGATCCCAGGGCTACCTCTCCAGGTTCAAATCTGTTTTCTGATAGACTCTAATAGTTGCATCTCCCTCTAAGCACATGTCCCTCTCCCGAATGCCCGCAACTGATCAGCCTTGGAGAGTCTGTCAATCTATATACAGTCACCGACTTTGCACCTTATTTTGCTAGTGTATGCCTCAGAATTGGGCTTTCCCCTGAAAGGCATGGAGATAAAGCTATTTCTTCTGGGTAAAGTGGAAGTGAGGACTCCCCTAATGACAGCTACTTGAGAGGTTTGCATCTTGTAAAGGGCAGAGCCCCTAGATACACTAGCTACAGGCAGTGTGGTACAGGATGTGAACCTTGCCAGGATGGGAGTTAATCATGGCCTCCTGAGGAACTGGGAAGGGCAATTAGGTAGCTCAGCTGGGAGATACATAGAAAGAAAGTGTACCTGCGGGTCCCTGGCACCCTGAACAATCCCCAAAAGTCAGGACCCTTCAACCACCCTCCCCACACCCCCCTGGGAGGCCCTGGGTACCTGTTTATTCTTTAGGTCAAGGGAGAGTTCGTATTCGGAGGCAGCAGGAGTGTGGGAGCAGAGCGCCGTCGCCAGGGCAGGCTGCTGCCGGCCAGGAGAGGCCGCGCGGAGGGGGCCAGCCCGTGGGGAGCCCACTGCCCCTGGCCGCTCCTCCTCCTGCTGTAGCTCCGGGGCTTGAGCCTTCGGGGCATGGGCACTGGGTCTGCCGGCTGCCACCGCTGCCACCACGGAGTCCTCCATGCCCCCACCGGCCTGGGCACAGGAGCCATCACTGTGAACAAAAGGCAACGGTGCTCGGTTGGGGGAGGGGGGATGGCGCATGTGACCTGACCTGCCTGGGGCTTGTCCTTTCCAGAGAGAGTGGGCTAATGGGGTGTCTCCTGCTGCTCCTCTAAGGAAGGGCTCTTATGGCTGGAAATAGTTGCAGGCAGGGGTAAACCTGAGCACATTTTCAAACTACCTGGCTTGTGAACACAGTGCTAACCACTGTGGTAGTCACTGGTCTGGTTCCATGGCATTCACTTGGAAGGTTTACTGGGACCTGCTATATCTTTCGATGGCTTTTAGGGATTGATATTAGAGGCCAAACTTGGGGTTGGACCTGCGGAGAGGAGGGAGCTTGCACTGCTGGGTTTAGAGAGGCCTCTAATCTTGCTCTCCTTTCTTCTCATAGAGCCCCGAGCTGGGTGAGCTATTCCTGCCTTCCTCTTGCCTACCCTAAGAAGATATGGAGTTAGTAATTCGGGCTGCTTCTTTCTCCACTAGGCTCCAAGCTGAGCTCCACTTCAAGGCCCAGAGCTAAGCCCTTCTCTAAGAAGCTCCTCTGGATGACTGCAGCTCCCTGCTCTGCCTTAGAACACTGAGAGCCATCCTCAGAGAGTCGTTGTATACTGTGCAATAGAGAACAGAGGTGTAGTTAACAGCCAGTTCCAGTCCAGCCTTGACTGTGTGGCACTGGTCATGTTGCCTCTGAGTCTGGAGTTCCTTATCTGCATAACCAGGGTTTCCTGACTTTAGTGAGTTACAGTAAGGAACACAGGAGTCTATGGATCTAAGGTCAATTCTGACCTCGGTGAGTTACCGTGAGGATCATAGGGGTCTAGTGTATAAGGGGGTTAGCACAGGCTACATGCTGAACGAACTCTTCTTTCTACGCTGTCCCTTCCTAGAGGCCGACCCGGATTCTATTTGATTCTTATGTCCCCACAGAGAGCTGAGCAGATGATAAATGCACACAGTTACTGATGTATGACATGAAGTGAACCAAGGGTCTGGAGAATGCCCCTACAGTGGACAGCAATAGAAGGTCAGGATTGGAGGAGACCTTGGGGTCACACAGTGATGCCTGTTCAACTGTGACAGAGGAGGAGCAATAGTGAGGGAGGTGGCACTGGCACTGGAGAGCTGTGAAACCTTAGGAATTAGTTCTTCCAAGACTGCTTCTACAAAGGTACTCTAAACTCTGCTAGAAAGCCCTTTCCCGTGCTGTCCTTGACCCTGGAGAACAGAGATACCCAGCCTCCAGAGGTGGGGTGAAGAACCCTCTTGTCTCCATCTTGACCAGCTGTTCCAGCCTTCCTTACTCTCCACAGATAAGGAAGAGCTCATGGGCGTGCCTCAGCCACAAGGAGCATTGTTCCACAACATAGAACTCCAGGATATCACTTCCTGTGTGGCCACTGGACAAGCCCCATGCTGGAGTGTGGCACTCTAGACATCTTCCATGTTTTTTCACTACCGTCACCAGAAAGTTCTTTTGGCCATCCTACTTCAACATCTCTTACTATAGCATCTGCCTCTTTTTACTTCTAAGTGCATGGAAACGGCCCTCACCCACAAATAGGTCACCCTGCCTCCAGGGCTGGGCAGAAGCACACTCTTACCCTCTTTTCTCCAGCCTGTCCTTGCCTTGGGCTTGGCCCTGATACCCAGAGCTAGTTGATCCTCTAGGGAACTGGGCATTGCTCAGGGATACATAGACATTTGGTTTTTTTGTTTGTTTGTTTGGTTGACCTGTGCCTGTCAAGAGGCTTCATGGATTGTTATCCTTTGATGGTTGTGTACCACGACACTGTAGGTTGGTAGATAAACCTTGGCTTTGCCTTCCTTCCCTGGGTTCACCTATAAGCAACATGGGAAGTGGCCATGAGCCATCTGAACTCTCCAACATGGCCAAGATTAGATAGTGGAGAGTGATGATCATAGCTTCACTATCAGGAAGTATGAACTATAATTCTGCTCTGTTCCTGTCTATGTGACCTTGGTCCATTAGCCACCTCCTTTGCAACTTTATCTGTTCATCTACATATTGGATAAGTACCTTGCAAGGCTTTGCTGTAAGGAACAGATAAGCATACACTGCCTAGCATACATTTAGGCCTTAATAAATAGAGGGTATGGTTTGTTTCTGAGCCAGACTCACACAGCATGGACTATTCTGAACTAGAAGGCATTTCCCCACATTGACCTTCTGTTAGACTTCACAAAACTGAATAATAAGTTTATCCATATAGCATGTGACCTTACCAGCCCTCCAGATAGACTGGCTTCCTTGAGGATTACCTGTCTCCTGGGCACAGAGAAGAGCTGGTTCTGAGCAGTGTCATCTGTGAGACTGTTGGCTTCTCTCTGCTCACTGCCTCTGTGCAGACTCCTTGGTGGTAGCTATTACAATGTGACCTTCTCTGGACAGGCATTGTCCAGAGACAATTATGTAAACCTGTGAATTGGACCCTTGGACATGGAGCAGAAGAGTTCTCCATGCTCAGAACCTTTACTTTGTGTCTAAGCACCAGAAGAATGGGCCTATGCCCTGTTTAGACAGTTATTTAAAGAAATGCTGGGATTTTCATGGGAACCATGCTGCTAACCATACTCCAAGCTAGAGGTGGTACATATCCCCTTGTATTCGAACCCAGAACAATGCTTCTTCCAGGACATAGGCTGTGTCTCTGCAGCTCCTTAATGGGTCAGGTTCTAGGCAGCCTAGCTGTAAATGGGAGTCATTCACTCATTCTGCAAACAAAATAGCTTCTTTACAGTTTTGCCTCTGAGCGTCTAGAGGGTGTCTAGGTGATCTCAGCTCCCTTGGGCACAGGGATGATGCAGTTGCCCTGGACATTGCTAGTGTGTGAGTGGACCTGTTCACTGGGTTCTTCCTTGGTCTTGGGCACCCACTTGAAAAGGCAAAACAGTAGGATGTGGTGGCACTGAAAGGAAGGGCTCTGAGAAAGCTTAGAGTCTGCCCATGTGACTTTAGGTCCATATATCTACAAGGGCCAAAGGCACCAATAAAGGCTAGCCCATACTTGAGAGTGCAGCAATTTACATACAGGAAGTGAAGGTCTTTGGGAGACTGAGGAACAGTCTGTTGCCCAGAGAACACATGTGGAAAAGGTCACTTAGGGGGGAAATTGGCCTGTGGTTTGAGGGTCACTCGACGCCTGCTGTGCATGCCCCATCCTGGCCTATGTTGGCATAGATACATCTATCCTTGGGTTTCGGGTGACTTTTCCTTGCTGTTCATTGTGTCCATTATCAGAGCCACCTTCCTGAAATGCAATTGTCTGCCCAGAATCCCTCAATGATTCCAGGGTTAGGAGAAGAAGTCCATTTATAATTGGCCCACTGAATGACCTCTCCACTCATCGACACTGCCACCAAGTCTGCCAAGCCTTCTCAGGTCACCATGTATCTCATAGGATCCTTCTCTTCCTGCACGACCCTTCCACCCACAACATTCTCCTTCTTGTGAACTCTTTCAGGACTCAATTAGTGCTTGTGGGAAGAGCCGATCCTCCTTCTACATCCCCCTTCTTACCTTGGATGGGTAAGTTTTGACACTTGATTCTCTTTCAGTTGTGACACTGTAATTATTTATCAGTGTGCCTCTCTTCTGCACTAGACTTCCATGTGCACCCCCGCCTTTAAATCACAGGTACTTATTACATTGGGATGGCTCATCAGATGTGTATAATAAATGTTAATGGATGGATGAATGGCCAGGTGGGTAGATAAATATTACTTTCCCAAGGGCAGAGACACTGGAGTATGATTCGGTATGTGCTATTTTAATTGTTGCCCAAGGATTGATTTCTTGCCCATCTACAGAGAGTGCCATAGGAGATTCTCTTTGGCTATGGGTGCTATCATCCCTACCACAAACTATATCAGCAATAGAGAGCTATCTGTCCCCTGTCCCCAAGTCATCCTCCTCAGGGATGCCCACATGACCAACTAAAACAGAATTATTAAAAGTCCACTGAGGCCCACTGGGACTCCCCCACCCCACCCAATGCTTATAACAGATTGTCTAAGACTAGTAGACTTTTTGCACTTGGATTTTGCCCCTGCTGTGTCCCTCATGTCCCAGTGGAGGTCACACAACTGCAATGCAAGTAAAAGTCGACATATGATGGTCACAGTTTGCTGACCAAACTCATGGTGGAGGCCCATCTTATACCTCCTCTTTTCTGGATGGCCAGGATTATCTTTGTCTTTTGTTCTTAGATCATTTCCAAGACCCATGTGCCTTTGCTAAAACCTCTGGGTGGTGTTCCAGGGAAATGCTTACATTCTCACATCTAGCATGTTGTGCTGTAGGGACTTCATGCACGTATTCAAGTAAGAACACTCATTTTTGAGCAATGGTCACAGAGAAGTTTCTGTGTCAAGGGTTGCAGGCATCTCTGGGGACACAGGAAAGATGCTTGGAGAAGAAACTCTACTCAGCTTTGCAGAGCCATGTTATTATCTTCAGTGCTGATGGAATGCTTAATTAAAGGTCAGGAAGCCTGAGAGGGATAAGGCTCCTGCTTCTGCACCTGAGCAGCCAGATACCCAATGTCCTGATTTCTCATCTGAAAAAAAAAATGGGGATGTGAATACTTCCCTTCCAGGTCAGCTGAAGATGGAATGACCTCACAGATAATCTGTGTCCATAAAGCTACCAGGGCACTGACTTGGGAAGGGACTGTCCCCTTTCAGCTCCTTGGGAGTCCCTTGTAGGTCATACTTTCCAGTTTCAGGAGCTGAAGGGGACAGGGGCAACTTGAACATAGGAGAGGGAATGGGGGCTTTGTTTGGAGAGGGGACCACCTTTCCACAGGCAGAGGCTAGCTTGCCTGGTAGCCCTGCACACTGTTGGGATAAGGTGATAAGGAAACACACAGACCTGAGGGGTCGGTGGCAGCAGATGCCCTCCTCAAGGGCCAGGTGTGTTTATTTGCGTACCACTGCAGTAGATACAACGATAATTACCACGGATCTTGCTGGAAGGGTTTTGAAAGCTGAAGGACTCCCCTTTTATGTTGAGGCCCCTCCCAAGGGCCTAGACACCCTCACTAGATTACTCCCGACTCTGCCACTCATTCTCAAAGCTCTTCTGGGACAAAGAAACAAAACATTTTCTAGACAAAAGCTAACAGCACACTTCACAACCCCTCAAGATTTTTAATCTTTTACGAAAACACATTTCTTTTTTCTCCTTTCTTTGAATCAGTGGAGTGGTTTTAGATGGTCAGAATGAGTGTAGGAAGCCAAGTGTCCTCTCAGGCCCCAGATGGGACTAGGGAAGGGCTGAGGCTAGAGAAGGCCAGTGTTAGTGACAGACAAGAACCAAGTTGTGGAGAAGGCTGAAAAACCCCACACAAAATGGGCAGAACAAGACCAGGGCTGGTCTCTCTTCCTTCTGTGTTCTCTGGCACTGGGACATCTCCCTCCCTTAGTGGACTCTGCTTTTTCACCATGCAGCAGCATTCTAGAAAAAATGCCTCAATATCTAGAAGGAAAGAGAAGCTGGCTTTCCAGTTCTTGAGGATGTGCATCACCAGAGGCCATACTCTCCAACCCAGCTCTTGCTTACAACCCTCAGTCTACCCCATATCCCTATGCAGAAGCCTCCCATCTCTTCCCCCAAAGCATTTAACACAAGCTTCCCTGGCCCACAGTTCTTTGACCACCATGACCCCATCTGGAAGTTAGGTCTGCCACAGAAGTCCTAGGAAGATTTCTTCATTTCAAGCCGCAGCTCCTGTGATGGTGACAGCCCTGCTCCTCCAGTTCCCTAGGGTCCCAGTTGAGATGTTATTTGCTTTTCTGATTGGTCTCACAGAAGCTTTGGCCTCACAGCTGCCTTATAAGGGGCTGTTAAGTTTGTTTTGCCTCCAGGGCTGCCTATCAAAGTGAGAGTAGCTTTGTTTGAGCGCTAGCCCTCACTCTATCATTCTGAGGTCATAGAGGTAGTCAGAGATGCTGGCCTTGGTGATGAGCTGGAAGTTCCTGTTTTATTCATGCAATGAGAGTCACCACTCATCTGCCAAGTTCCTAGACTCTCCAGGTGGCTTGTCTCAGTCTCCTACAGACAGAATCTCTCTAGACCCCAACCTGAACCTGTATGATGTGATGTCTTCATGTTGACAAGCATATCATGTTCCCACAAGCATGATGGAGTTCTGGTATGTATTAGAATTGAGTTCTGAAACCCTTCTCTGCCCTTTGCCACCACACAACTCAGTTTTGCAAATCGTGGTAGACAGCTGAGGAGCACTGTGGGCTGGCATTGTCTTGCTTCAACTATTAGCCAGTCCTCTAGGAAGCTCCTGTCTTCTGACTCCCCATATCCCTCAGCCTTATGGTGAGCCTCCAGAACCTTCCCTGAACATACATACACTCTAATGCAGTGTTACAGCTGGTTTGGGCAGCGCTTATGATTTCCAGCTGCACACACACTGTGTGTGACCCCAGCGTTTTGAGGCTGAGGACTTAATTGTCCATCCACAAGGAACCCTCATAGGGCTCTTTAGAGTGACAGCTTAAACCTGTGCATGTGACTCGTCCATGAGTCAGGGCAGGGTTGTATCTTCCCACCTCTGTAGAGACCCATTGCTGTGCCTTTGTCCTGTTCAAACCCTGGCCACCCACCTTGCTTCTTCATCTTTGTCCCTGAGCTAGTTCCAAGGAAGGAAGCTATTCACAGGCTCAATATGACCACATGCCACAGGAAGGTCTTTTCTCAGGAAGATGTGGACTAGGGACTTGCTGAAAACTACTTTGTTTTGATTTATCAATGACACCACAGACTCATGATTTGAGGTCTTAGCCCTTGACTGGTGGTACTGTTTTTGGAGCTGTGGTGATTGGTTATTCTCAGCTGTCAATGTAGTGAAGTCTAGAATCACCTGGGAGGCGGGACTTCTGGGGAGGACTGTTGGGGATTATTTTGTTAGAGCAACTGAGGTGGGAAGAGCCACTCACTCTTCTCTGGGTTAGAGTTCTAGACTGTACAAAATGGAGAAAGTGAGCCGAATGTACATTTGTGTTTCTCTGTTTCTCAACTGTGGCTACAATATGGCTGACACCTCAACCTACCGCTGCTGTGACTTCCCTGCCATGGCAGACCTTAACCTCAAATTATGAACCAAACTCTTTCCTTGAGTTGCTTCTATCAGGGTACTTTGTCAGAAGAGCAGTCAAAGGAACCAAGTCAGTAGGTTCTGGATGCTGGGAGAATCAGAACCCAGCCTGCAGAAGAGTCACTAGGAGCAGGGTTTTACTCAGCCTCTTCTACCTGCCTCTTCCTCTGCTTCCTAGTCCTCCATAATTTGGGCAACCCCTACCACAAGCTTCCACTGCCATGAAGTTGTTCAGTTGTTCTGCTATGCTGTCCCCTCCATGATGAATTGAAACCTTTGGCAACCTGAAGTGTTTCTATCCGGTACTGTGGTCACTATGAAAGGTAATTATTGCAGGACTCTGAGTTGAACACAGCAGCATCACCAGTAGAGTAAATGTTTCAAACACTCTCAGTCACTGTGAAGCAAGACTCCTTATGGTGTCCTTGGAGTCCCTCTCAGCTTTCCTCCTATGAGGCTTTTTTAGAGTCCTGTTGGCTTTTCTTGCTTCAGTAGAAAACAAACTAAGCTATCAGACTGGCTCCACTATTTCCCATAGTCCTAGTAGGAAGGAGCGACAGCCTGCTGCAGCATCAGAGATGATGCACATCATCCAGAGCGCCTCCACTACATCCTGACTTTGGGAGGAAGCCTCAGGGAACCCAGCTTGCTCAGCAGCTGTGGGGCAGGACTGAGCCATAAACCCTTCACTGTTGAGATTAAATTAATATATCCTCTCCGAGGAGCAAGACAGGCAATCTCTGGACGGGCAAGGAGACTCTTCTGATATAATGCCTGGCTCTCTATATCATCATAACCTTCATGGTGACATCCCAGGTCTGGCTTAACCTTTCCATCTCCTGCCTGATGTCTAGAAAATCCCCCCAAATCTCTTGCTCTAGTTGCATGGCATTCATCTGAGACAATCCTTTTTATGATTTCTGCCTTAAGTAAGACCATCCATTCAGAGTTTGTCTTGAATGTCAGGCTCTTTTCAGTCAGTTCTGTATTTGCCACAGGTGAGAACAGACTTCTTTGGATGAGAGTCCCTCCTGGTGAGCCATGCCTAAAAAAAAGACTTCTCTCTGAGGGGCCCGGCACAGTGGCTGTTAGAATTTTGACCTGAAGTGCTCCCACAAACCACGTGTTGGTTGGTAATCTGTGGCTCTACCAGGAAGGAGAGAAACATTCAGGACATGAGGTCTGGTGGGAGAAAGTCAGGGCACTGGGATGTGCTCTTTAGAGCACATGTGATGCCCCCACCCTCTCTCCTCTTCTCTGGTTTCTTTTTTTTTCCCATGAGCCCATCTCTCCTATCTCCCTCCTTACTGGCTGCCATGAAATAAGAAACTTCCACCATCATGTATTCCCTCCACCATATGTGGTACTTCCAGGGGTCCAGAAACAATGGAACCACATGACCATTGCATACTACTGCCTTTGAAACCTTAAGCCAAAATACACCTGCATGCTTTAAATTGTCACCCACTGGTCCACCCCTAGCTGTTGATCGAAACAGTTCTCAGTTGTATTGAAAACCTTGCTTTACCAACCCTTGAGTTGTGTGCGTGTGGGTATGTGTGTGTGTGTGTGTGTGTGTGTCCTTGGATGCAGAGCAAAAGAATGTCAAAGTTCAGGACAAAAGCTGGGACTTGACAGTGCATCCTTCAGACCGTACTGAAGAAACTGAGGCACAGAGAGAGGATGTCCCCTTTCTTGTTGTGCTGGCAAAAGTTCTGGGCTTCTTAGGGCCCTAACTGTACATCTGCCTGAGTTTCCTCAGCTGGAATGGAGATGACAAGCCTCTACCAGTGGAGTCCCCTGCCCCTGCTGCTCCATGCTTTTACAACACTGGACACATTCTCTTCGCTCCTCTGGCTCTTCCTTCTGCCAGCGACAGCCGCATACACTGGCCTCCTCTGTCTCCTCATCAGCAGTCTTTGTCTTAATACATTTTTCTTTCAATGTGTTCTTCCTATGTAGTCCAGGTTGGTCTTGAACTATTGATGACCCTGCCATAGCCTCTGGTATGTTGGAATTATAAGCACATTGCCACCACGTCTACCGTTTGTCCTTTTAAGAGATCTTACAAGAAATCTCTAGATGCCCCCTATCTTAAAGCATCTTAAGCCTCTAAAAAGGAAACGAGAATGCCTGGTACAATTAAACCAGTCTTGCTATAAACCAGTTTCTTTTCTTTTCTCCAACTCTTGGTTTGAATTTTTAAAAAAGGTTCTTATTTATTTAGTTTTGGTCTAACATTGGGTACTATTGTGGAATTTATAAATTATTCTTATGGATGGGTGATAGGTTAAATGATGATGAACTAGAAAAAGTGCCTTTCAGAAGGGGAATAAGACAAAGCTCAGGAAGGTATGGATTAGGAAATCTTCAGGCCTTAAAGGAGAGGATGGTGCTCATGGGAACCAAAGAACATCACAAGGATTCGCATAAGACAGTTTCAGTAAATAAAATTAAAACAGCTTCACTTGAAAACTGGGCTATCTGTGCTAATGGTGAGCACTGTGGGAACCCCAAGGTACTCCTGGGGTGTGGTTCATTCTGCTCTGGAAGTCCATGAGTGGGCTTCTGATGGGATCAAAAGGGAGAGGCCACACAGCTCAGTTTCAGATTTCTTCCCCTCCAAGACCCTGGTGCTCCTCACTCCATTACATGGCTCTAGATGAATGCCATCTCTGGGGTACTTGGAAGCCCCAGTGAGGAGCAAGGCTAGACTTCCCTGTTCAGTCCCCCTTTTCTGCAGGGGTGGCTCTGTCCTGTATTCTATATATGGGAGGTTTAAGTTCCTACCTGAGGACTAGTGGGTCAGCTGTGTCATGTCAAGGCAGGACACTGCAGGATCCCTGAAGGAGGGGTACTTTTATTCTTTTTTTTTTTTTTTTTTTTTTTTTTTTTTTTGTCTCCTCTGCCATACATCACCTCCCTGGTGTGAGGACACTGAGGCTCCAGGGCCTGGGGCCTGGCAGGCTAGGGGGCGACCCCAGGTATCTTGAAGGATATCATGGGAAGATGTTCCAGCAGTGTAGCCTGGATGACCCACTTGGCTGGTTTAAATCAGTGAGTGAGGTAGGTTTCAGGCAGTCTCTGGGCCTCAGTGACTACAGGAACAGGCATGTGAAAACTGTAATTGTCTAGTAAACACAAGCTGGTCCATTGATCTGCTTCAGGCCCATTACAGCCAGCTGGGTGAAGGCTGGAGGTGAATGAATTAGGGGTTTCCCCAGGCCAGTGCAGGACCTCTGCCTGATAGTCCTCCCAGAATGATCCCGCCTTGAGGAAACTAAGTTGGCTGAGTATCATCCTGCAGATCCCTGTAGGCATCACTGGTCATCTGGTTACCAGGTAAGGTATGGTAGGACCAGGGAAGCCTGGTTAGGATTGGAGGCCCTGGAGAAACTATAATGGTGCATACCAGAGGAGGATGCAGGCTACAAATTCCTCCTCCTCCTCTTCTTCCTCTTCCTCCTCCTCCTCTTCCTCCTCCCCCTTTTCTTCCTCCTCCTCCTCCTTTTAATGGTGGGAAAACATAAAACCCAAGGCATAGCGAAACGAAATAGTAGAAGGTTGTCCACTCAAATATTATCAGTAGTTCATACTGTATGATTGGAGAGCATTTTCACTTGTCTTTTATTTCTACACCCACTAGACTTTCAAAAGGAACTATATGTGACTTAAGATTGAGTGAAATGGCTGGGTGGGTTTTCCTTGAGCTCTAGAGGGGGAAAACAAATTCCAGTGTCAGCATCCAGGGAGGTTAGGCCTTAGCGCTGGACCTGGCTCTGCTACTTGCCTTCACCAGCCATGGTCCTTCTGCCATGAGTCCTTGTGTGCACTTGGGCACCACATCTGTCTCACAGATGTGAGTATGCTGAGACAACTGCCTGGAAAAAGGGTTGAGGCAATGGAGCTGGAGCAGGCACCAAGGGAGAACTCTCTTCTGGATGCTGGGGCCCCAGGCTTCTCAGCTGTGGGTTCCTCTTCCTCCTGCTGGGCTTCCTCTGCCACCCACCACTCCTGCCACCCACCTCCCATTACTCTAATGGAAGCCATCCATCCTCACCTCAGTCCTATTACCACCCACGGAGAGAAGTGGGATGCAATTCTGAGCGATGCTGGGAGGCGGCTGGCCAGCTCTTGGGTCATCCATTGTTCTGAATGTCACTGGTAGCTGCAATTACAAGCTTATTCAGCTCCCAGAGCACAGCCCCGTTTTTTTTTTTCACAGTAGTGAGGGGGAGGGAGGGAGGGGGCCAGCACCAGGTCCCCAGCCAGCGGTGGGAAGAGGGAGAAGCTGGCACATAGCTGCTGTTTCCTGCCTGGTCACAGGGATGCCATGCCATGCTGCCTGTGGGGCTCCTCTGGCTCCCCAGGCTCCCACTTGAGGGTTCACTTCCCTGGCTAACAGGCACAGGCCCGTTTGCCTGAGCTGTGTGGGAGTCAGTCTCTTCATCCTGCTTCAGCAGCCTCTGCCAGTCAACAATGGCTCCTTTGCACCTGGCTCCCTGCTGCCTGTCCCTGCCTCCCCTTCACAGACAAGCTTTCAGATTTACTCATTTGCAGTTCTTCCCTCTCCAGCAAGCAGCACTCACTGGCAGGCTCCAGGTCTAGAGAGAGTCATTCCTGACACAGATACCAGCCAGGACTGGGGAGACTGTCCTCTCTTCCCTATGACTGGGCTTCTCTGCTTCTTTGGGAGCCAGTGGGGGTCCCTCTAGATACCTGTGACTTTCCAACAGTGTTGGCCTCAAGGTAACACAATTGAACAAATAGGTAAACTCTTGGATCCCCTAAGAGAAGAGCCCAAGGATTAAGAAACAGGTAGGTCCCTGACTCAGCCCTGCAGTAGGAGAATGATATGCTACAAACTTGTGTTGACCTTGACCTCAGCTGGAAAACAGAGGAAAAGGAGAAGGCACTTCCAGAATTGGATAAAAGATTTTACTTGTTTTGGATGCTTTGTCACTCAAAGTCTTTTGTTGAGACCAGTTAAGTTTCTCTCCAGAAGTCCTCTGTCTGGAGACTGACAGAGATAGTAGTAAACCACTCTGGCCATGGCAAGGAGTTTAAGGGAAATCCAGAAGCTCTGGCATGCCTATGTTAGCCTATAGTCTGGTCTTTGGCCTTGGCATGGTCTTCTTGATGAGATGTTGGTAAGTTTAGTCTATTGTCTCTGGAGGTGGGACGCCTGGCCCAAGGAAAGGGTCAAAGGGCTGTGTAAGGCTCCGGAGCAGATGTTGGGATTCCAATGGGAGAAAAATTGACTTAGTTTGGAGTTTTCCCAGAAACCAACAGACACATGAGTTGTTGACCAGTCCTCCCTAAAGATCCAAAAAGCTGGCATCAGACCAATAGATAAAACAGACTATAGGAAACTATAAGCCAGCCTGCCAGGACTATAGCTGAAATCTGGAGACAGGCCACTGATCTGGGATGACTGCCTGTCTCATGCAGAAATGACTCTGTACCTTGTAGGAGCCTGAGAATCCCTCCTGGAACATTCCTGAGAGAATCCCACCTCTTGTTTTTTTTTTCTCCTCCAGCACTTCTGTCTCTAAGCCTATTGCCTGACCTTCTAGCAGAGACATAGCAAACCTTTGGGAAGTAAGAGAAGGGTTTGCCTACCATCCACTCCAAGCTTTGAAAACCTTCACTGTCACAGAGTACTGCGCTCCTTCTTGGTGCTGCTGGATATGGTGGATCCAGGGGAGTCATGCAGCAGGACTTGAAAGACCGTGAGAGTAGAAGAGAGGCAAGGAAAGAGTCTGCCCCACCTGGGCCTTAGCATCCCTGTTCACCCTTTCCAAAGGAGTCTTGTGCTTAGGCAGTGCCATCACAATGTTCACTGAAGATGGCATTGACTACTTGGGCAAGGAGGCCACTTCTCCCCCTCTGCCAACTGAACAGTGACCATCCAAAGGAAGGAGCCAGTGCCCTCTGTCTCATTATGTGGTGTCACCTGTGCCCCCTCCTCTACTCTTTTCTCCCCTTTCCTCCTCTTGTGTCTTCCATTGCTCTTCTTCCTAACTTTCTGATGAGCTGTTTTCACTCTATTATCCAGGTGCCCTACCAGATGGGAGCAGAGGGCTTCTTAAGGGGCCAAGTGAGCCTTGTGTGCCCCAAACGTGGGAGAGACCACACAAAATGGACCACCCTAGCCCTTTCACTTTGTCTCCTCTCCTCCATCCTGGCAACCTTCAGGGAACCCCCACCTCTTCCTAAGCCTTGGATTTAAGAACCCAGACTATGTGTCCCTCTGTTGGGCCCCAGTATCTGCCTCAGAGTCTTGTCTTTTTCTGTTACTCCTCTTAAGGACATCTGAGTAGCAATGCCTGTGTGTGTGTGTGTGTGTGTGTGTGTGTGTGAGTGTGTGAGTGTGTGGTGTATGTGTGTATGTGTGTGTGTGTGTGTGTGTGTGTGGTGTATGTGTGTGTGTGTGTGTGTGTGTGTGGTGTATGTGTGTGTGTGTGTGTGTGTGTGTGTGTGGTGTATGTGTGTGTGTGTGTGTGGTGTATGTGTGTGTGTATGTGTGTGTGTATGTGTGTGTGTGGTGTATGTGTGTGTGTGTGTGGTGTATGTGTGTGTGTGTGTGTGTGGTGTATGTGTGTGTGGTGTATGTGTGTGTGTGTGGTGTATGTGTGTGTGTGTGGTGTGTGTGTGTGTGGTGTATGTGTGTGTGTGTGTGTGTGGTGTATGTGTGTGTGAGTGTGCTTTTTTAAATATTCCTCATTGTTTCCCAAGGAGTGAAAAGGGCACAATTATAGAATCATGGAATCTCAATATGAAAATGGAGTGTATTGAGAGTTCAAAGCCAGGTGTTGGTATTGACTACATATGACAGTCTGTAAATCAACCTCCCTCTCCACCCATGCATAGCAGGGAGGATCTCCTGCCTGCTCTGCCTCACAGAGCTACTCAGAGATCAGTGACATTACATGTAAACTCTACTTTCTAGACAGACCCAGCCCTTTACTCTACAGATGAGGAAACTGAGGGCCAGGGATGTTAAAGAATTAACATTATTTCCACATCTGGAGATTCAAGATGGGGCCAGAATATAGGTGATGTGAAGGAAAAGGAAATGTGAGAAATTGGCAGAGACTGAGAGAAGATGAAAGACAGAGGGAGGTGACAGTGATGTGGGCGATGAGGAGGAGGGGGGCTGCGAAAAGCACAAGGCAGGGAGGGAGAGACGCACAGAGGGAGTGTGGTGAAAGCCTGGTGACAGGACCACAGCAAAGGTGACTGAGGCAATGGGGAGTGTGATTGGCTTAGACAGAATGAGGACAGCACAGGGCAGGGACACCAAGCCCAGCCGTATCTCCACTGCCCTTCCTCTCCAGGTTGTCAGCTAGCCCAGTGAGGGTTGAGAAATCCTTACAGTTAAAGCCAGTCTCCTTGGCCCCTTTTTGGAAAGAGGAAGATCGGTAGGAAAACTGATTCTGCCACAGGAAGGCCAGGCAGAGTGTGTGGGTTGAGCATCCACTAAATCCAGCCCCCCGGTCACAAGGAAAACCTGCATGTGTGAAGTCAAAATCATCTCTCTTGTTTGCCAAATCCATTAATTTACACAAGCTGATCAGAAGGAAGGAATGTGGCTGGGTATAGAGCAATAGGGTATAATGACCCTGAGGAGTAGGAATCTCTTACGTAGGACTAGAGGAAGCAAAGAGGAATGGGAGGATGGGAAGGCAGAGAAAAGCAAACAGACCACACAAGACTAACAAGAGGCCAAAGCTGCTCATGTTGGATGCTGGGCTCAGAGAGGAAGAGGGGTGGCAGGGAGCGGAGGAAGGTCCAGTTCGCACCTTTGGGAAGCCAGGTCGGAGCAGGCAGGCTTCTGCTCGGTGTCAGCGGCAGGGCAGCAGAATTGGTGTAGCACAGTCTCATTCCTGCAGGCAGAGAGGGAGAAGATCAGAGTGTAAGGCCAGCTGAGTTCAGTTCTAAAGACCCCCTCAGCATCTTTCCCCCAAAACCTGGCTACTCTTTCCCTACCTGAAACCCTCTCAATCAAACACTGCTCTGGAAGAGCGAGCAGAACACATTGCCCATCCATCCAGGTTTTCCCAATCATTCCTGGGTCAATTCAAACACAGGCCCTTAGCAGAGTCTCCCTGCTCTACTGCTCTTATACTGCAGAGCGCATCTCTGCAGGAGGCTCCCACCCACAATTCTCTGTTCATAGAGACCTCTTTTATTCTAGTTTTCTATGATCCTGTTCCTTAGAAGTTCTGTAAGGCAGAACACTGTCTAAACACGAGGACTTGGCATCTGCAAACCACTGAAAAGCCCACCCCACACATGCAAACCCTCCACATGTGCAGATGGACTTCATGTTGCCTCCCAGAAGTTTGGGGTGTGCTACTTGGTGAGAGATGTCAGCAAGATGCCTGGCGGAGAGGAGATAGTGGAAGTGTGGGTTCTCACTGGAACTCTGGATGGCATGGCCGGCTGGATTCATGTTTCACCTCTGTGGGCCTCCACCTATCAGCTCTAGTGAGACAACTTGCACTTTTACTGAAATCAGGAAATTGTACTGGAGGACTGGTCCTCAACCCTAGCTCCCTATTAGAGCCACCAGCGCCTAGGTTCTGCACCCCAGGGACTCTGAGTTCATGTGGTCTGGCAGGGGTTCAAGTACCAGGTCCCTTTATAAACTGCAGGCTACCAAGGTCTCCCCCGCCATCCCCCTTCCCCGCCTCCCTGCTAACACACTGTGTTCTGGTGCCTGCTTTGAGCCAACTTGGAGCTAATACTACACTTGTTGTTGGGTGGCATTACCATGTCCTATTGTCAACTCTCCTTTCTTAAGTCTAGACCTGACAGTCAAGATGTATCCTGGGTCATCTGAAAGAGGATTCCAGACCTCCTTAAAGTCCAGAGTCCAAACCAACACTTTACTTAAAGCACATTTTGCAGAACAACAAAGGGGGAAAAGTCATGTCTCTGGGGAACAGAGATTTTGTGCCACTTCGCAGATCCCTCCCCCCCAGACCCAATTTTAGAATCTGCCACCCAGGCACCTCTTAAGAGTCCCTAAGTTCTGAGATAGGAGATCTAGATAGGGCACAACATTCAGCTATATCCGTGGAAGAAAGTAACAATGGAGCTTACCTTAAGTAGGTAAACATAATAACACAGAGAGTATATGTTTAAGCAAGAAAAAATATCAGAAGGAAACAGAACTATGGCCTATGAGTTGGGGAGATGTTTTTGAACAAAACAGAGAACAAAGATGCCAATAAGAAAAAGATATGCTGGCATTGTGGTGTATCAGAGGCTGAGGTAAACAGGACAGTTTAAGGCTAACCTGAGCCATATAACACGTTCAAAGCTAGCTAGTACTATGTAGTGAAACCCTATATACAACGATACTATAACAAGTCAAAGACAATAGACTGGGAAGGTGTCTTGCACCATGTACAGAAGAAGGTGTTAAGACTTGATTCTGATGTTCTCCATGGGCGCCTGTGTTTGAACACTTGGTCTAGCTGGTGGTGCTGTTTGGGAAGGCTGTTGAACCTTTAGGACGAGAGGCATGGCTCATAGCAGTGGGTACCTGGGAACTCTTTCTGGTCCTGTCTCTTGCGAACTGAGCTTCCAGCATCTGAATAAAGCCACACTGCGAAACTCCACTACCACAGACCAGAGGTTCCCACCACCATGGTCTAAGCTGCTCTAGTCCCCATGTCTCCGCTGCCACGCTGATCTGTGACTTCTAAAACTGCTAACATAAACCTCTTGTGCCTCGAGTGGCTTCTCTCGGCTGTTCTGTCAAGTTAATAGTCTTCTTACCTTGAGCTCTAATGCATCCAGAAGGAAAAGACAAAGCCAGAAGAGAAAAATGTGGAAATAGTTCTTGGAAGAAGAGGAAATCTAAAGAGCGGATCGTTTATATGAAGAGATGTTCCACATAGCTTGTAACAGGCAAAATGCAAATTAAGCTAGCACTGAGGTACCATAGCCTATTCATCAGATGGGCAACCATTAACAAGATTGCTTATACTGTTATAAGGCTGTAGGAGACCAGGGACTCTCAGCTCTGCCTGAGTAGGTATGATTCTTATAGCTGCTTGGGGGAACTAGAAAGGATATGTCTTCCCATCCAGAAATACCACTGCTGGGATTTTATACTTACAAGGACTCAAATATTTACTCCAAATGTTTAAGGGAGCATTGCTTTGTGGGAAGAAAGAACAGCTAGAAACAACACTCCAGGCAGCCAGGAATGGGTAATAAACCAGTGAGACCTTCAGCCATACCTTGTAATTACATGTCTGTCCAAAAGAGCCAGCACTTTATCTCTTGGTCTGAGAATAGATGTCCACACTTAGGGCTAAATTGGAAAAACTGGGAACCTCAATTGAGAAAATGCTTGCATCTGATTGGCCTGTAGGGAAGTCTGTGGGAGACCTTTTCTTGATTAATCATTGATGTGGGAGGGTCCAGGTTACTGTGGGAAGTGTCACTCCTGGGCAGGTGATCCAGGCTGTATCCAAAGCTGAACAAGCCACAAGATGCAAGCCATTGTACAGTGATCCCTTGCTCCTTGGTGGTCTCTGTGTCAGCTCTTGCCTCCAGAATGCAAATTAAGCTAGCACTGAGGTGCCTTCCTTTTTGAGTTCCTGCTCAGACTTCCCTCAATGATAGGCTGTTATACTGAAGTCTAAGCCAAATAAACCCTTTCTTTCTCAAGCCGTCTTTGGTCATTATGGTTATCACAGCAATAGAATGCAAACCAGGACATCCCCGAGTGTGAAGTCTACATGTGCGTGCTCCATGCTTTATGTGCAGACTAAGCTGTTAACTTTGGCTACTGCAGCCGGTGAAGCTGAGACAGAAAGAGAAGAGGTCAGACATACAAGAGAAAAAGCAATGCCTGGTGAGACAGTGACAAAAAAAAGTCAACTATAAATTCGTGTTTATGCTATTACTGTAAATTCATTAAAACTGAATATATATTTGGATGGGAACAGAAAGTGTCTGAAACCAACACCAATACTGTTGTCACTTTAGGAATCACATATTGATTTTATCTTGAATTTTCTAATTTAAAGGGTCAATTATAGGTTAGGATATAGCATATGATTATAGATTTGTTAATTTGTTATTCAACTAATATGGCATTATAAAAAGGCAAAGACTGAGGGCAGTCAATGAGAGAATGAAGGCTTGGCATGCCTAAGAGCATGAATTCAACATCTAATATGGCCAAAGAGTAGATATAAGAGCAATGAAGAAAATAATTGGGGCTGGGATGGTAGCTCAGGAGTTAGGTGCTTGTCACCCAAACATGAGGACCTGAATTCCAGGTACCCAGCCAGCACTCCAGCTGTCAGAACACAGAGGTAGGAGGATCCCCAGAAACTTTCCAGCCAGCCAGTCAATGTTCAATCAGAATCTGCTTCCAATATCCCCTCTCTCCCAAATCTGCTTCTAATCATCCCCCCCAAAACCAAAAGGAAATCCATGGAGGAAGATACCTAGTGTATCTTTCACATGCACAGGAACATGCACATGTGAACATATACCTCCCACAGAAAGAGGGATCGGGAGAACAAATAATAATAGTGAAGAGAAGGAGGAGGAGGAGGAAGAGGAGGAAGAGGAGGAGGAAAAGGAAGAGGAGGAGGAAAAGGAAGAGGAGGAGGAGAAGGGGATCCCCCTACAGAGAACGTGATGGGGAGAGCAAACAATAATAGTGAAGAGGAGGAGGAAGAGGAGGAGGAGGAGGAGGAGGAGGAGAGGGAAACTAAATGTCTGGCTCTAACTACCCATGCTACAGATGAGAACGGGGCCCAGGATAGAGACAATATATCTAGAGTTGTCCTAGGATCAGTTTTCCAGCTTCCTCCACTTCCTCCTCCAGCTCTGGCTTCCTGGGACACATCAGAAACTTTATAGAGAAGTGTCTGGAACCAAAAGACATTGTAATAATACCCAGAACTTCCAGGCTTGAAGAGGGGAGTAGAAGGCCAGACTCTTGCAGGAAGCAGACAGGCTCAGAGCCCCAGCAATGGGAGGTGGGGCGCATAAACTGACTGTGCAGGCAAAGCCTCACCTACACTTCCAGTTCCAGTCCATCACCCTCTGTGTCTGCAGGAGGCTTAGAGTTCCTGGCAAGGCCATCAAGCACATAGGCAGGCAAGCAGCCTTGCCCAGCCAGGGGGTGGCCTTTCAGGAATGAGAACCTAGCAGGCTGCAGTTACCAGCTGACACGGAGTGCCTGAGGGGACTGACTGTGAGCTGCTCTGCTGTCCAGTCATGGAAGGCAGGCCCTGAGGGGCTCCAAACTCTAAATTTTCTAACTGCACTGACACATGCCATGGCTGATACAAGCCTAAAGTCTGGGGAGCCTTCTCCTTTCCAGGGGTTGGCTAGTTGGCAGTGCTGCTGGGGTTCAGTCTTTATTGAACATTATGCTTTGGAGCCCCTTGGAGGCTGAGGTTTCCACAAGCCCTTTCCCACTGTCCCTCCATCCACTTCCCTAGAGCCTCCCCAACTCTCCCAAAGCTTTCTTCCCTGTCTTCCACTGAAGTTTGAGCACACACTGAGTTGTGGGTTCCAATCCCTTCCCCTGCCCAAGGTCATGTTCCAAGTCCCCTGACCTGAGCAGGCTAAATGTTACCTACAGCCTTTGCAGACTGCTCTCCCTTCTACCTTGAAGGGAAGCATAAAGGAGGGGGCCAAAGAACCAACTCATTCTCACTAAAGAGGAAATGGGATCTGCTGTGGGAAAGGTGTTTCCTCTGTGGTCTTCCTTCTCTAGAACTCATAGTCCAGGTGTGATCATGAGAAACACACAGGCAGCTTAGGTTCTTAACTAGGGATACTCCACTAACACCTTCCCCCAAACTTCTGAGAACATAAAAAACCCAGGAGATGGAATTTGACAGAGAGGACACCGAGGAGACGCGGGAACTGTATGTGATGTACTAGGAACACAGGTCCTCGACCACAAAAGGGACATCAGTGGAAAAACTGAGAGAGAATAAACAGGTCTGGGTGATCAGGACAGGTGGTAGATGATTGGTAAGTGACAGACAGCAGAAAAATGATGGTTAAATGACCTCAACCTCCAACAACCCCCCCTCAATAGAACAAAACTCCCTCAACAGAAGAAGAAACCAAGGCGCCTTGTGTTTGTGAACTGCCAGTGGTGTGTCAAGTTTACCTCCTTCCTCACGGCAACTCTTCATGGTGTGCACTGCCAGCCCCTTTTATACACTAAAGAAAGGGGTAAACGACTCGTCCAAACTTCTCACAACGCAACATTCCCAGGGCCATGTGGTTGATCACTTGGTTCCCAGCTAGTGCCATTGTGTATTGGAAATCTGTGGACCCTTTAGACATGGAGTCCAGCCTATGAAGAGTCTACTCAGTTCTGGTTTGAACCAGAGCTCCTTGCTTCCTGGTCTGGCATCCTTACTACCATGTGAGTACCCTTACCACACACTCCCGCTGACACCAGCGTAGCTGACCCAGCTACTGCATCCTCCCACCAGAATGACGGACTGATCCCTCCTCCACTGAAAACTAGAGTCAAAATAAACACTTCTTCTCATAAGAAGTTTGCATCAGTATTGGGCCAGGACAACAGGAAAAGTGGTTAATACAGGCACAAGGCCAACTAAGGTACAATGACAGCTCAACAGGCTGGTTCAGGGATTGTGCCCCTGGCCCTTTTGGGAAACGGAGATTAGTGCCTGGCACAAGGCTGACTCTCAGTACATTGACAAAGGTTAAAGCTCCAGGGTGGTTGCAGCTGGGAAGGAAGCCATGAGCAAGCTCAGGAATTACAGCCTCACATGGTCTCTGCTCAGGTCTGACGCTTATCCTGACATTGTCCTAGAGCCTGTACCTGGTTCCCTAATCAGCAGGACACAGCTTCTCTCTTCTCTTTCTCTCTTCATCCTTCTCTTCCCACCCCTCTGGAGAACCATCCCCACTTGAAGGAACTGTGTTCCAGAGGCTTTGAGGGAACCCAAGAGGCAGGAGAAGGGAATATAGGTTTGTTCCTGAGGTTTCTCGGGTGGGACCAGCCCAAGGCTGTCCATGTGAAAGATCAGTGTTCCTGAGTATAGTCCATTTGCCCATAGAGTCCAAGTGAAGCATCTCTTCCTGACTGGAGGTCTTGCCATCATCCTACTCTAGGCTGGCTTGTGGCACTGCTGCAAGGCATTGGAAGTCCCCACACATGGATCCCAATCCCTATGTGTTCCCGAGTCACTTATCTTTTAGGACACCCATGTTCTCAATCGTCTCACCAGGCCAACATCAACATCTGGCCTTGCAGGGCTTTTAAGAGAACAAGTACTGCAGTAAATACAAAGGCACATAATGAGGGGGGGAGGACATGTAGGTGTCCTGGTATTCCTGACCACAACACCAAGTGTTGCCATGGTTGTATAGTTCCTGGAAGTCTCTCACAGCTCCAGTGGGAAGGCAAAAAGGCAGTCTGGCAGTCTCCTATAAAGTTAGATACACTCTTGCCATAAGCCCCTGCAACTGTATTTACTCAAGATGAAAACACACAGGGACACACAACTATTCATAGCAGCAGATACACATAGAAAGGGGGAAAGGAACAGTTTAAATGCTCATTGATCTGCTAAAGGGACAATCAAATTGTAACATATCTGTATGGTGGAATAGATGACATGTAAAGGGGAACCAGTCCACATGCCCCAATATGGATGGATTTCCAACGTGTTCCAGTAAACCAAGGCCAGTCTAGAAAAGGCAGAGGGTCTGTTTCTGCCACATGGGAAAGGCCTGATTCAGAAGGAACTCGGGTCATCCGGGGCTATGGAAATGCTCTATATCTTGATAATGACAGCAGCTACACAACGGCAGACGTCTGTCGGAGCATATCAGCCCATGCCCTTAGAGTGAATGGATTTCATTGTATATAATTGCACCTGAGTAGAACTGATTTTAAAAGAGAAAAAGACCGAATCTGCGTCCCCCCTTTCTCCCTTCTTACATTTTCCTGAGCCTATTAAGCCATTTCATCTTCAAATCCTCCCTCTACCCACAACCCCAGGTCACTTGAGTATTAACCTCCTTCCCAGCTGCGGGAGGAGATGCTGTGTTTCCTCCTTCCTCCTGCTAGATTGCTTTTGCAGAGACCAGATGGCTCATCACTGAGATGGAGGAGTGCAGGGGCCAGAAAATGGGAAAATGAGAAGCCTAGGGGTGGAATGGGAGGAATTAAGGTGCCAGTCCCAAGGTCTGAAAGTCCGTGGGATGTGTGGCAGAAATTACCTGAGCTGAAGACAGACACCTGTGTGCACTGCAGCCCAGTCTGGGATGCATTGTATGGGATGCAATGATGGTCATCGTTAATGAGGCTCCTGTCCCCAAATTGTTTATTTCACTGAGTGGCGGGGATTTGACATGGATGGGAAGTCACCGTGAGAGAAAGTTAAGCCCTGTGTAGGGCCAGACTCTTTTAATGACTACTGCTAATACTATTAGTCTCTGCTCTAGGGACTGGCAGCCATTGCTCACTGTAGATGTCAGTGTAGATGTCCTCTGCTTAGTGGCACACTCTGAAAGTGATATAGAAGGGTGTGGAAGACCTCAGTAAGGCGAATGATGACAGCTCTTCTCAGAGCTGGCACTCACAGCACAGAAAGCTATGTTGTGTTAGTCTTGGGACATGGTGACGGCCCAGTCAGCTTCAGGGCCCTGCCAGAGCCTGCCAGGGCCTGGCATCTCTACCTGGAACCCTCGCTGCTTTCTCACTTTCCTTTGGGGTAACCTTCTCAGATCTTCCTACTCTGGCCACCAGGAGAAAGATGGTTGACAGAGTCCTGGGTAGTGGGCATCTGGCTGTCCCCTTCAGTCAGACCCTTCTTGAGAGCATGCTGCAGCTTATCAGGTGTCCCCATGAAGAGGACGCTGGTCTTGTGGTGAACCATCAGACACTCCAGGAACATCCAAGTTAAGAGGAAAGTGGAGAAGGAAGACTGCAAGCCTGCTGTTTCATGGAAGTATGGTGTGGTCTGTTTATGCATTAGAGCTGCTTACTAGCTTTAATTTGGTGGAGAGGGGGGAGAGCAAGTTTCCTTCATGGGGCAAAAACAAACAAACAAACAAACAAACAAACAAACAAACGCAACTTGGAAGGCTTACACCTGCAATCTGAACACTCCAGACCAGCGTTTCTCAACCTTCCTAATGCTGTGACCCTTAACACAGTTCCTTGTGTCGTGGTGACCCCCAACGGTAAAATTATTTCATTGTTAGTGCATAACTGTAAATTCGCTACTGTTGTGAATCGTAATGTAAACATCTGATATGCGACCCCCAAGGGGGTCGTGACCCCCAGGTAGAAAACCACTGCTTATCGAAGATGAGGCAAGAGAATTGCCATGGGCTCATAATCACCATGGAGTAAGCAGTGACTTCCCGGCCGGACGAGCTACAGAGCAAGACGCTGTGTCAAAAGCCAACTCTACTTCCTCAAATAAAGCATCTAAACACTCAAATCCAAAGTCCGTGACTGCCACTGAGAAACCTGGCCCTACCTCATCCAGCCCTGCTCTTGTATCGAGGAGCTGCCTGCAGTGTCCTTTAGCAGTGTCCCCTATGTCACTGTGTCAGGAAGCCTTGATGGGCTTTCAGTCCTTCCCAGTGCCATGGACTTTACAGCCATTTCCTCATGGTGGAAGGACTTAGTAAGGGATGTGTAATTACCTCACTCTGGTTTCTGTTACTGTCACCAAATTCCCAATGCTGCGTGTATCAAAAACAAAACATGTTCTGGCTTGGGATTTTAGAAGTTGGAAAATCTAAGCAGTATGGCTATGGGAGGGTCTCCCTAACTGTACCCAAACATGGCAGCAGGTACAAGATGGCAGGTGTGTGTGTGCATGTGTGCGTGTGTGTGTGTGTGTGTGTGACAGGGCTCATATGGTATGAGGACAAGAGAGCTGAGAGAGGCTGAGCTAAGTTATGGCAGGCCACCCTCGTGGGACCTAATCTGCTCTAGTGGGAATTAATCTACTGCTCTGAGACCAGCATTTAATCCTTTAAAGCTCATGACCCAATCACTTCCCATCAAGTGCCACCTACTAAAGGTCACAGCACCTTCAGATATTATATATTGAAATATACTGGGAAGCAGGCTTCAGCACAAATATTGACAGGGACAAACTACATCTAAATCTGTAGCAAAAACTGAACTTCATTTAGGAGTGGTATGGAGAGGGAATGAGTTAAAACACAAAGCATTTGAATACCAGTTAGCTTAATCAATGGCGGCTGCTATCAACATGTGCAAAGTAGACCATCATTTCCCTTCCTCGTGTGGCTCTGAGTAACAGGTCCTCTCTATCCTCTGTCCTTTCTCCATCTCCTACTGGCCTCCAAGGCTGTTAGCTTTATAGGCTGTTTTGTTTGGGTGCAAACACTTGCTTACAGCTCCAGTCACAAGCCCGTGATTTCTCTCTTTAGCTCTCCTTTCTTCCTTGGCTCCCAGAAGAGTCCATGCTGAGTGAACTTCCCTTCCCTTTGCTCTCTTGTCGCCCTCCCCCACTGGCATCTGAGGTCTTCCTCAGACCCTCAGCAGCACCTTCCCATGGGGATTCCCAATGATTTCATTCCCCAAAATGAGGGAGTTTTCCAGTTCCCAGTGAACTCAGCTCAGTAGTCAGTGGCCAGAGCCTCCTAAGAAAACATCCTTCATTCATGGTTTCTCTCCTTGGCAGGGGAGTGAGCTATTTTGCTTCCTGATCCTTTTTTACAAAAAAAAAAAAAAAAAAAAAAAAAGTAATAACAGGTAACCAGCACTGGGAGGAAGTCCAAGCAGTTGCTCCAGAGAGGCCCACGAAGAAAGGAACCACTAACCAGCCTCAGATGCCAGCTATTTGATGACCATCCCTAAAGACAAGGCTTGCCGCCCCAGCCGGGCCTCCCTCCTTCGGGCTCTGCGGAACAGAAAAGAGCTGTCTCCATTAAGCCCTGGACAGATTGCAGTTTTCTTTAAAGTAGAGACTTCACTGCATGCTGAGTTTGGGGCTTGGTTTTAAGACACCAGTCTCGCAGCATGGTGTGGCTGTGTGCCTGCAGTCATGTGATGCTGAGAGGGAGCCACTCATTCATGGGGAGAGAGATTTCACAGACGCCTCCTCTCAAATCATAGCAGAAGGCATGGCTCCCAGAACAGCAGTAGGCTGTAGATTTGTGAGACCTGCCTTCAGATGTTGTCTTCTTACCGAGATGGCTTTGGATTCACAGGCAGCTTCTCTGACCTCTTTCAGCCTGAGTTGCTCAGCTGTCAAAGAGCCGCCCTGAAGCACGTACCTGTGAGCTCTCAGCGACTCTCCTGATGACTAACTGGCTGCAACATCCAGTTTTTTTTTCCTGGTGCATTGCTGGAGTTTATATGCATTGCACAGCTCCCTACACTAGAATGAGCTTTCCAGAGCCACTCCTGTGGCCAATTCATTTCCACATCCAGTGCAGGACGTGGCCAGGCACATGATAGAGCAGCCGCTACTCGTCACAGAATCCATAAATAAATCCCGGCTCCTGAGGGACTCAAAAGCAATGGGGGTATTGAGAGGAGTACACACACACACACACACACACACACACACACACACACACACACACAAATGAGAGAAAGCACCAGTGCATGCCATAGGCATATGGACCTATTCATCATTGCCACCATAGGCTCAAGGCATATAATCCCTTTCCATATATCACCTCCGTATAACCCTCACTTCACATCCATCTGGAAGATTCTGAGGAGATTCACTCAGAACAGAGATGCAGTTTGCAAGTTGAGTGAGCCACTGACTCTCACCTACCTTTCCTGCTCCCCTCTAGCCACCTACTCCAGCCCCAGAAGGTCAGGGCTCAGGCTGCCTTCTCTTCTTCTGCTCTGCAAGCCCGGACAATGAGCTGTCCGGGCTCAAAATCTGGTTTAATCTGAGCTCCATCAGATTTGACAGGAGCTAGGTGGCCTCCCAGTACCAGGCTGGCAGCACCCTACAAGTTTACAGAACTGAGCCTTCACTGCATCTTGCCAGCTTCCCTCAAAGGATACCTCTTCATTACTCGGCAGACCTGAGCCTGGCTGCTGAGTAAAGATGACTGCATAGGGTGAATCAGGGCTGTCAAGCCAGTGGCAGCTCCAGAGGCTGCCTCACCCTGAGCTTCACCCTGAGGCCTGCTGCTCAGCACCAGAACTGCAGGAACCTAAAACTCACCTTCGTTCAATTGTGCGCATGTCTTCAGGAACGGTCAAGTCTGGCCAACAATGAGACCTGCGTTTGTGCAGTGGTCATGTCCTAAGAAGAGCTCCGTGCTTAATATATTCTTAATAGCACAGCCTGCTTAATACATTATGTTAATAACTATAATTATGCACTGGTGTCATTTGGATGATGGAAAACCAGAGTTAAGAGAGGTCTGATGACCTCCCAAGGACCCACGGCTAAGACTTCAGCTGTGCCTCTTGCATAACCTCACACTGCCTCTGGTGTCCCTTATATTCCACTCTCCTACTCCGGGCCTCTGTGTGGTGTGGGGGTGGGGGTGAGTGGCTTCTGGGCTGTGAATGGAAGAGCCTTGATTATGTCTTCCATAGAAAAAGCTCTAGAATTAGACAAAGACGTTGGACCTCACCCAGCCAATCACCTGTCTCATAGCTTTACCCGACCTCTAAGTGCTAACTCTGTTCACAGTATGCACCTAACCTGTAGGCTCATGGAACGCCTACTTTCTTCTGATAAATCAGAATGGAACACTCAACATATTTGTGCACACCCGTTTCAATGAGCAGAGATCCATCCATACAAACACACACACACATATGCATACGCATGTGTGCGTGCATGCACATGCACACATGCACACATGCACATACACACATGTGCACACATGCGCTCACACGCGTGCGCACACACACACACACACACACACACACACACACACGGATATGTAGCTTCACATGTCCACATTTTCACACATAGCCCTGTATGTTCATACATGTTACCTGTGTTACCTGGTACACTGAGGTCAAACCAAGGATTTTTTATCACCTACATGAACCCTCTTGACCATACACACCATGGACATTGTCAAAATTCTGTGATGACTTGTAAGCCATTACCCTGTGTCTATGTGTGGGTGACATTCACCAGCCCTGCCTGGCATGACATAGACAAGCTGACCAACGGCCAAGTTCACAGCTATGACAACATGAACAACTGTCATATGGGCAGGGTGCCACCAGTCTTTTTGTCCCTAAACCCTGGTTTATGTCCCAGACTAGGTTTTGCTTGGGGAAGAGGGACTCTTCCCTAAGACTGAGACAGCTACGCTGGGCTTTAACAGACTACAGAGCTTGTGTGCAGGGCCAAAAGATGGCTCTTCTTTTTTTCTCTGCTGCCTTGGGTAGGTCACCCTAATTTCTCTGTCAATCAAACTCTACCTCTAAGGAGTAGGGATAGTAATACATTACCGCAGGGCCATGTGGATAAACGAGGTAATAAATGCCCATAAATGCCATGCCCAGCAGAAATTAAATACTTCAGGACTGAGTCTGGGATAGCAGTGAGTGACCTCTCTCTTTGGCTCTGAGCCCTTCAGCTGTTTAATATGCTACTGGATGACATCACTCCTCTGCTCAGCCACCCCCTGACTTCCCATGAGTCTTCCACCCACAAAAAACCCCTTTCCAACCCCTGCTCCATTCTTCTTTCCTGCTGTCACCTCTCTAGGTCTCTATATTCTCCTTCCCTTCTTGTTTCCTTAGAGCACACGACTGTCCTATAGCCCAGGGTCTTTGCATGGGCTTCTTTCCCTATAGAAAGGTGTTGGTGCAGATTCAAGTCAGGGTGTTCCAATGCCAGCAGCCAAGCCCAGCACCTGTTTTCTACTGTAGGGTTTAATTTTCCTCTGCTCAAATGTCATCTCCCCGGGGGGTCCTGCCTAACAGCACAGCTCTCCTTCCAGCCACCCTTTAATTCTCTTTCAGTTCTTATGAGCTAAAAAACGACACCTTCACAGGTTCCCCTGAATCTCACCGAGAGATTCAGACATACACAATGGCAGGCCCTTTGATCTGCTGGTGAGTCCCCAGTGCCAATGACAGCAGCAGAGCCTGGCACGCAGGAGGTTCTCAACAGACCACAGTCTACCTCAATAGATACTGACTCCTCCTCCCCGAGGAACATACATAAAATTGTCCATCCCCAGCAGACATACCCTCCGTTCCTTCTCTCCACTCCCTTTTCCTACTCAGCTGTGCACTGGGTTTCTAGCCTTGTTCCATGCATGAAATTAGGCAGTCTGTGCTGGCCAATGAATGTATCCGGCTGCTCCAGCCTAATGGTTTGTAAGCAGGGAGAGGCATCAGAATCCCAGGGCTTAATTTGAACCCCTTCTAAAAGCATCCCCTTGTGACCAAGTCCAGGGCAGAGACCCTGACAGGTGCATTTTGCAAAACCTTCTCTGGGAAGCTTGGATGCTTGCGACTGTAGTCATCCACAGGAGGCAGGGGGAGAAGAGAGGCTCACAACACCAGAGCCTCTGCCTGGATTTCAATCCGAAGAGCAACCCCATGTGGCTCGGGCTGTGGAATGGAGCAGACTCATTACGTTTTACTAGGACATATTGAGAGAAAGTCTGTAGGGCATTTATACGGTGGTGCCCACCCCGTGGTAAGTGCAAGTTCACATTTCCTGTGCACTTACAGTGATTAAACAATTATTTTCCTCCGGGAGTCTTTGCTGATTGCTTTGCAGTGCTTAGGTTAGGAGTTTTCCTGCAGTGGGTGGCCAGTACATGAAGCTGGCTGGCATGCTGCTGAAAGGAGTACACTTCCCTCCATTGTGAAGAGCAGCGCCTCTGTCACCCCAGTTTTCACAACGCTTCACGGGCAAAATTCATCAAAGAGATCGCCTCACACACTCTATGCAATCCTCTACATCCTATCTTCCTTTTACATTCCTTGCCCGGGAAACTTCAAACACTGCTGGCTAATCTTCATCCCTGTATTTTGGTGGAGTTTTTTTTCCTCCTTAAAACAAACCCCAGAAATAACATCATTTTATTCAGCATGCATTTCTAACCGGTGAGAACTTTTAAGAGATATAATAACAGTATCATTATCACACCTACTTAAATTAATGGTAATTCTCTAATCTCTGCTAATACCTTGTCTGCATGTAAATTTCCCTGGTTGCCTTAAAAATGTCTCCTTCCAGTTGCTTCATTTAAATCGGGAGGAAACCAGGCCCTCACGTTGCTGCATTGTTGCATCAGGTTTGCTTTTTCTCTTAAGCCCCTCTCCCTTCTCCCCAAAGCTCACCGGAATCATGTTTGCCATCCAGATAACAATTACTTAAATATTGCTGACGGCATTGGCCAGTTTCTCCTTGTCCTGCTGGGTGAGGAAGGCCACGTTGGCAGCAGCAGCCTCTGTGGCAGTTCCTGGGGTTTGTCAAGCTTTTCTTACCCACCTTTGCCCACTGCATCTCAGCTCCTCCCCATTTCCCAGCACTGGTGTGTGCCAGCAGTCTGCCCCTGGTTCTCTTTAGTCTCCTTCCCCCCCCCCGCCCCCCACAGCCCTTCTCATTTAGTTATTGGTATTGTTCAGTCTCGAGGACTTAAAAGCTGTCTCAAGTTTCTGTTTCTAGACCACCCAGAGTCCCACTCAATGTCCAACCTGACCCCCATCCCCAAAGGGTCTGCTGGACCTCAACCTTCACCTGTCTGAATTTCAACACTTGCCCTTCTGATGACTTTGGTTCGACCCTTGAACTCATCCCCAATCTCCGTCTCTCTCAGGCGCATGCTGTAAGGTTAGGTTTAAGAAGGGCACTGAGCTGCTTTGTCCTTTGGGGCAAGAGAGTTGGGAAATACTAATGTGGTTGACAGGCAGCCCTTGCGGGGTTCTGAAGAGCTCTCAGTCCCTCCAGGTCAAGTGAGGTTTCTTTGTTAAGGTCTCTGAGGATCCAGTGCCACATAGTAAGTATCCAACTGACTTAAGTGCCTACAATTTTGGTTGCCTGTGTTTCCTTTTTCTTTCCCTATCCCTCCTCAGGCAGTCCAATGTGACTGACTACAGCCTTCGCCACAGCCCACAGCAGATGGTCTGTCAACTCTAGCCACAGTGCCTGGAGAGGGGCTGGCTGCAGGGGGTGTGGCCCGGTCTGTGAGACAGTAGCTCCTGATGTAAACCACATTAATCTACTTACTGGACAGCCCAGCACCTCATTTACTGCCACTCCCTCTGTCCTAGCCACCACCGTGCAAACCTTCTACCTAAACTCTCTGTTTCTGTCTTCTTCTCTTTTCTCCAATGCCTTCTCAACTCTACATTCCAAGTTCTTTATAAGGATTCTTTGCTCAACATTATCCTATGGGTCCATTTTTCTCAACACTTCATGACAGGCCTTAATTCCCTGGACTAGAAGCACTGGTATCGTTGGCAGAGGTCTTCATTATGTAGGCTGCACTGGGCACTACAGGATGCTCCACAGCATCCTGTGGGGGATGCAGCCACAGTGGGCCTTGACCCACTAAAGGTCGGCTGAGACTTATCTCCCAGCAGGTATGTCAGGCACTTAGAGTTCTGGGATGTCTGTATGCATTTCCAAAACTGCCTGGAATAGAGTGGGATCCCGGTTGAGAATCTCTTACTAAATTTGCTGCACCCTTCACTATGATGATTGGTTTTGTCAGCTTGGTTCAGTCTAGCTTCAAGTGGGAAGGTAGTTTCAGTGAGAGACTGTCACAGATTGGTCTGTGAGGGATTATCTTGATTTCCTTAACTGGGGTGGGGAAGAACCACTATTGGGTGGCACCATTCCCTTGGCAGAGGATCTTGAACTCTGTTAAGAGTGGACAAGGTGAGTTTAACACACAGATACAATGTATTGATTCATTCCTCTCTGCTCCTTGACTGTGGATACAATGTGAAGAGCTGTTTCCTGCTGTCTGGACTTGCTGCAAGGATGGGACCTGAAAGTGTAAGCTAAAATAAGCCCTTTCTCTTCTAAGTTGCTTTTGGCAGGGTATTTTTAATCACAGCATCAGAAACTAAGACAGCCACTAAGTTCTCTGATTTTGCCTCAGGCTATGCTCCCCGCATGCTTAGGCTCTTATCTAGCTGAACCCCAAGAGTCCAGAAGCCACCTCCTTTCCCCAGCTCTTTGTGTAGACTACCTTCCCTGTGGGGACTTCCCAACACCTGTTCATATCCCATATTTCTTACTTCCAGTCTTCTCTACTTGCCCTTTCTCTAGAGCAGCTGACTCACTAGATACACTGTGAGTTTTCATCATCTTATTGGGAGTACTTCTCCAACCTTGAGAGCAAAGAGAGCCCCCAAGAACAAAAGATTGCTAAACCAAGGTTCTCTTTTCACCTAAGAATCATTTTCCCTAGATCTTCAACTGCAATTTACTAATAATGTTCATAGCATGGGGGTTGGAGGACATTTCAAATGGAGGCCCTCAGTAATGGCTGCCTGTCTTTTACCCCTCTTGCTAACAGGAAAGCATATGCCAAATGACTACACAGAGGCAAGCTGTCCAGAACCTGCCTTTTAAAAACTCCCAGCAGGCTCTGAGGAGCCAAGATTCATGGCTGTGCAGTGAACTCAGCAGCTATTGAGGCAGCAATTTTGATAACAAATGTGTGTGTGTGTCGGGGGGGGGGGCAAAGTACATACAGAACAGCAGATAGTTACTACAATCCGTGTTAAAAGAACTGTGTATGTATGTATGTATGTATGCATGTATGTATGTATGCATGCATGTATGTATGTATGTATGTATGTATGTATGTATGAGGAAACTGCTCATACTGGTTGCTCTAAGATGGGGGGGTGTAAGGTGAAGAGTGTGTGTGTGTGTGTGTAATTGGTTATATTATAGAGTTGTGGAGGAGGGGGAGATACTCCATCAAACTGTATATACATCTTAACTTAAAAAAAACTATATCAATGTACTATATATCTGAAAAGAACAAATTAAAACAAAGGACATAATTTGACTGATGAAATGTAAATTACCAGGGCTGTATGAAAAGTCCATGCATTGGGGATAGGGTGGGGGTAAAGCTCCTTGCACAGGTAGAGGTGTCTAGAAGCCCAGAGCTAGCGTACCCTGGCACTTGAGTGTGGTTGGATGGTTTCTGTCTGCAGCCAAGGGTTGGGAAAGTCAGAGGGTTCCCAGGCCCACAGCCCAGGCTTAGCAGTATACAGACTCTGTGGCACTGGAACAAAGTCTGAGGAAGGGCCTGCTTGTGCCTAAGCTATGTGACCATGTGCCCTCTGGCCTTGGGGCTAGCTCCTTGTTTTGTGCTGGGGTGTGACTGAGGCAAGTCAGAGCCACCTCAAAGGCATGCAGGCATGCATGGCAGGAGGTTCTAGGACAGAGTCAGTCTGAAAGAAGAGAGTGATCATGTGGAGTGAGGGGTGAGGGGGACAGGAAGGTAGGGTGAGGATGGAATGAGCTGTCCTCAAGTATCTGAGGGGCTGTCAAATATAAGAGGGAGGGAGGAGTCCTGTTCTGAGCCTTCTAGATGACTCAGGAGGGGGACAAGCACTTTGTGCTAACCCAAAGCACTCCCTTCCTGTGTTCTTGCCATTGGGAGGGACTCCAGGTAACAGGAAGTACCAGTACCACATTGGGAGTCCTCAGTAGACCCATGGCTGGCCTGCCACTTTAATCACCATTCCCCTCTCAATACCAGGGCAATACCCATAGTCAGTGGTCACAATCACTGTGTAAGGATTCAAACTCAGCCCCGGATCCTACTCACCTAACATTTTAGCTCCAACCAGGAGGCTCTTTGGGATTCTAGGGCTGCAATTCTATCCTATAGCAAAAAGGCGGCAGGGGGAGGGGCAGGGGAAGGAGGAGGAGGAGGAGGGGCAGGGGAAGAGGGAGGGGGAGGGGAGGAGAATGCTGAGCAGAATTGTGGACTTTGGCAAAACCATCTTCAACTAAGACCCTGTCACTCCTGCCTTTACTTCCCCTTCTCCAAAGAGAATCCCCAGGCAGACCTAGGCTAGACATCAGAAGTCCAGGCAAGGGCACTGTCAGCACCAGGTGACCAGCCTTGTCCCCACACCTACTGCTAATTCGGAGGAGTAGGTGCATTGGGCCACCATGCTGTGGTGGAGTGGATGGAGAGTGAGTGTGGAGTGTGGAGGTTGGTGTGGGAGAGGGAAGGCTGGCTGGTGAGCCTGGGGCTGGAGGGACACTGAGGCAGTTGAGCCCCCCCCGCGCCCCCCCCCGCAAGAGGTGGTGGGGGCGGAGGTCGGCCGCACAGGTAAGGACAGCTCTTCCCCCACGCATGTGACTCAGCAGCGTGGGAGCGCGCGGGGCGGCGGGGGCGCGCGGCTTCCCCAAGGCTGGGATGCCCGCCCCCGCGAGGGAGCGTGACGCTGGCGTGCAGAGGGGGCGCGTGGGCCGGGAGATTCTGTGCTGTTCGTCAGCAAGCCAGCCGCCCACACCTCCTCCGCTCTCGCCCCCAGCCGAGGGAGTCCCAGGAGTAGGTGGAGGAGGAAGGACTTTCCTGTGGGTTTGCCTGTGGTTTGAAGACCAGGCAGCCTATGGGGTCTAAGGAGTAGGGAGGGGAGTGAAGGGGCCGTCCTAGGCCCGGGAAGGGAGGCAGGCTCACTGCCTGCAGAGCCCCCTCCTGCTGTTCTTTAGGTTTAAGCCCTGATGACTACAGGGGACCCAACAGAAATTTCTAGGGTTCTTAGCTCTGGAAGCCTCATCGGGATTCCCCTACATTCCACCCTCCGAAGGCTCACAGGCCACAGTTTCCCTACTCCCAGAAAGAGAGCATTTAGTCTCTCTCAGGCTCTCTTCCCAGTGTCTTGCCTTGAGATGTATTCCCCACTAAGGGTTCTGCTTCATTATTCTTGGTGAGCTGAAGGTACAGGCCAAGGGAGAAAATGGTTGTCCAGTGGAGTTGGACAGAAATGGAGGCCCAGGAGGGTTCACTGCCAGGCTGTACCTAGGTCTGTGAGGGAGGACTGGCATCAACTCTGCCTTGGCTGTAGGATCAGAATCCAGTTGTGTAAAAGGATAGTGCTGTCAACCCGCTACCTGTACCTGACTCTGGAAGTCTGGGGTGATAGTGTGTGTGTGTGCGTGTGCATGTGCGTGTGCGTGTGCGTGTGTCTTACTGAGTAGCATGAAATAGTCAAAGCTGCTGGGCAGGGCCTCTTGTATGCAGTGGCTCTGGAAGGGAAATCCTGATGCTAGACCCAATCAAACAATTCCCAAATGCTTCGCAGAGTTTTTGTTTCTGTTGTTTTTAAATAATCATTGTGTTAAATTTTAGGACTGATTGAAAATTATGGTAGATTGGAACCATTCATCAAGGAAGAAATTGCGGGAGTTCCCTGCCTGTGCCAGGCATGGGAGAACATTCCTGACTGCTGGAGGCAGGAGGCTGGTCTGACCTGGCAAGTCAAGAGAGGCAGCTAGTTAGTATCAGTCGCTGGCCGCAGGACATGTGGGGAGTGTCTGCAGAGAAAGCCATGCAGGTTTATCTCTATTGTGTTTCTCACTGGGCTGTAACATTGAAGCAGTACTGCCCACTTTCTAGGGAGCCTTCATCCTACAGCTTTACTTTATGGGAGGGGGCAGGGGATCTAGGAATCCTGCCTGCCAGATAGTACACCAGTGACAGGAGGATGGGTGTGGAGGTCCAGGTTTGCAGAGGACTACAGAGGTAAGGTGGGAAAGAACCAAGTAGCCCCAGAGAGGGAGAGGAGGAGGGAGAGGGAGAACAAGGGGGGGGGTAGGGGCAGGGAGGGGAGGGGGAGAGGAGAAGGGAGAGGGAGGGAAGGGTACGGGGAGAGGGAGATGAAGCTTGCCATGAAGAGAGGGAACAAGAACCAAGAACAACCACCACCTGGCTTTCTGATAGTACCGAGTTTACCAGACAGGCCTCACTTGGGGCTAGGGGTAGATAAGGAGGTGACAGCTGCCTCCCTGCTAGGTCTGCACAACCATGAATGCACCTTCAAGCCCATTTCAGTAACACACTCACCTGGCCTCACAAACACACCTCCACCATGTGCATGCCCAGCTTCCTCCATTGGAATCGTAACATCACCTAGGAGATGTTTCAAGAAGTGTTTGACAGAGGGGCAGGCCTAGAGGGTTCCTGTTGGGTCCCAAGCAGAAGGGTGATTCCCCACATCCTCTTCCAACTATTGTTTCTCCTCTGCCTTCCTCCCTCTCCCTGGGGGTGAAGTACGATGGAGCCTAGAGCTTCCTGTATGCTATCCACCATGAACCACATCCCAGTCTTTCTCCTCTTCCAGAGATAAGGCCATGCTTCAAGACTCTATCCGGTAGACATTTTCTACTCGTTCATCCTCCAAGGGTATGTGTGTGACTAAGACGTTCATCATAACTTTTCTCATGCTTGGTCATTGGTGCATTTCCTAGGCTAGGAGACGAGTCAGAGGCTGGGAATGAGAGGTGATCTCTCCTTGCTCATAGTCGGGAACAGTGGGATCCATTATAGATGGACAGGCACTGTCTACCATACACTTCATTTCCACAGCAGCCTGGAGTGCTGAGTCCCCAGATCTGCTCTTTGCACATGCTCAGATGAGGGATTGGACGCTCAGTGCTGACAGGCTAATTGTGAACTACACGGGGGAGGGGTTTGTCTTCTGGTCAGCTCCTCCTCAGCCCTGACACCACCCCCCTTCTCTCTCTCCACTTTTGGCTCTATGGACACCAGCTTTTCTTAACCAGCATCCTTTCATCAGAGACTGGCTCAGTGCTGAGCTCCGTCCGCTCTTGTCTCCCACATCTTGGTAGGCCACACTTCCTGCTCTTTAGCAATGCCTAACACTGTCACGGGGCATCTTACCATCCCAAACATTATTCCAAGATCCTTGAAAAGAGCAAGAGCTTTCCCAGCACCTGGGTGCTTCTTCAGTCCTTCGTTTGTGGCTTTTGCAACAGGGATGACCTCACAGGGAAGGCTGCCCTCTATAACCCAAATATAGCCCAACCACTGTGAGTGACCTTTGTGGCCTCCCCCCTCCCCTCAAGTGATCTCAACTCTTACAACACATTCATGGAAATAAGGCTAGGCTTAGTTCCTCAGCAACCTCTTTATGTCCCTCCCTGTATGTCTCTGAGCCTCCTGCCCTGGCCTTCAGGCAACCAGTACCTTCATGTAGCCTCCTCTGGGGCTACCACTGCCCTGGGAATTGTCCACAGACACACTTCTATGTGGAAACGGGGAAGACTAATAAAGCTACATGGGTGGGTTTTATCCTGTCCTAGAAGGGTTTTTTTTTTTTTTTTTTTTTTTTTTTTTAACAAAAGAGATAACCTGGAAGTGCGCAAAACCAACTCTGTGGAATTGTTGTGTGGGTGAAGAGATTCTGGAGAGCAGCCATGGGCCTCCCACAGCCCCCTTGAGACCCAGGAAGTAGCTAAGAGTTTGTTTCTGAGCGCCAAGGGACCATCCAGATGGGTTCTTCTAATCTGTCATCAAGAAAAGCCAGAGGAACAGGATGAAGAGTTAAAAGAGGGGGTAGTGGGGGATGGGACTTGTAAAGGTGGAACCTGCAGGAGGGAGGGGAGCTGCAATTGGGATGTAAGCGTAATTAATAAATAAATTAGTGGGGGGAAAAAAGAGTGAGCTCTAAACCCATCCTTGGGACTAACTAGTTTAGAAGCAGCAGACACTTCCCCTCTGCTTTTCATTTTCTCCCTCGTGGAAGAAGCCTGGACTGGGTGGCCTTAAAGCGTGCTTCTAGCGCTGACATTTGCTTGATTCCCCAGAGGGCCCCATGAAGTCCTTGAGTCCTTGTAGCTCTGGACAAGATGAAATAACCTGACGGCAGCATAAAGCTCGGGCCCTTCTCAAGGAAGGAAGGAAGGGACTCTGTCCACCCTCTGTCCACAGCAGCCTGCCACGGGGGAGGGACAGGTACCATGCAGCAGCACAGCACTGGCCTTAGTTACATAACCCTCCTGATCCCAGCAAAGAACAACAACAAAACAGCCTGTTCCCAGAGCACCCAGAATCCCAACACACACACACACACACACACACACACACACACACACACACACACACACACACACGTCATTAGGGGTTTTGTAGACACCTGTGAGAGAATCTGAGAATCTTTCATGTGTTTTCTTTTTTCTACAAGTATCTCATCCGAGAGCAGTCTTCTAACCTTTAGATCTATAAGACTAGAGATATTAGGGTCCCCACAGTTCCCTCACACCACTTAGTGTCATAAGGGCCTCTTGTCTTTTTGGCCTCTTCCTTCTTTCTCTCTACCTCTGTGGGGGTTCCATAGTGAAGGTCTACCCTCCATCCCCAGTAGGAGCGGTCTGCAGAAGGGACTCACTGGTCCTGCTTTTTTCTGAACATGGAAGGCATTTCCCAGGTCCTGTCCTCACAGATCACTGTTCTCCCTGGCAGGTCACTTTGTCTTTCCCTTGAGGAGACTGTGGCTTCCCATTTTAGGAAAAGTGGCAGAGTTCCTTCTCACCAGAGGGCATGGTGACAACCCACATGTCTTTGATATCTTAAGAGAAGGGCAGATGATCTTAAAGTGCTGCAGGAGAGCTTGCAGCTGGCAGAAGATGCATTTTCGAGCTGTGAAGTTGTCACATCTCATAGAGATCACAGGCCACGGTGGCTTTGTCCTGCCCGGCTGCTTGACAAGGTCGAGCTGACAGTCACAGCTCTGAAATACGCTGGGTGTGTGTTGTCTGGTGTTAGAAGAATAAAAGAACAAGGAGCACATGTCCAAAGGTGACCTAATAGACCAGAAGGAACCTAAGTGTGGATTCTGGTCTATTGATGTTATCTGAGACTAGATGATGCATTCATCCTTCCTTGGTCTTTATACATTGAAATACCGTACTGTATTAAGTGCTTAGTGAGAGCCCAGAACAGTGCTAAGTAAGTAACAGTTTGGAGTTCTTAAGGACTGGAAGAAGAAAGTGGGATGAGGTGAGGTACCCAGACCTGTGTGTGCCTCTGAGATCCCAGGTTCTCAGATGCTTAGACCCAAGCGTTCTGGGCTTCGGTGGCTCCCCAGCTTTTCAGCCAAGAGCTCCAGCTTGTCTCCTCACCGCACTCCTATCTTTTTCTTTCTGAGAAGGCTTTCAGAACCAGAACTGACACTCAGATGTCCCCTCCCTGCACAGAAACGAGAAGCCCTTTGCAGCTTCTATAGAGACCAGTACTTGGTGCTTTTCCAGAGTGAAGCAGAAAGTTGCTGCAGTGTCCTGAGTTTGGAAGCCTGCCAGAATTATCCCAGTTGAGAACCTGCCATTGTGATGAGTGTCCCTAGAACCTCTTACGAAGCTGCTGCCCTGCCGTACTGGGTCCTGGACCATGAAGTTTATGTCTGGACCCCCGTGGGGGGAGGCAGGATGCTCTTCCCAATAAGAGAAGTTAGGGTAAAAATCTTTACATGGGGTTTAAACTAAAGCTGGGTTTCCTTAGAGACCTTGGTCCCAGCTATGGGTCCCAGCTTGCTTTTCTTTTTCATACCACAACCCCTCTCCTTCCCTTCCCACCCATCCCTAACCCAATCTCTCTCCCTCTCCTCCCCTGGAAGCAACCTTTGGAATTCAGGCTGTACAGATACTTGCCTAATCAGCAGTACCAACTGCTGTGCCTCTTGCTTGGGTTGGGGCCAAGAGGGACCTGTGCCAGGATGGCTCTGTGGGGCCCTGTGGTGTTGCCCACACAATGTGGGAGGAGATGGGGGGGGGGGAGGAAAGGAAGATGGATGCATGGGCTGGGGGATGGCTTAAGCCCCAAAAGTTGTGGGGGTGTTGTTGTTGTTTGTTTGTTTCTGAATTAAAGGGCAGAAGGAGGGTTGGTCTGGACCTTTGCAAAGGTCTGGCATGCAAATTTTGTAAAGATCTGCTCTTTATCAGATTCCAGGAGTGAATAAAAGGCTTCACTCCCTCCTCAAGTGAGCCTTCCTCGGACCCCACTTTCTAACTAGTTTGTTTGGAATCCTCTGGCTACTGATGGCAGCAAATGGACAGGGTGTGGACAGAAGAGGAGCAAGCTATGGCAACAAGGCATGTCTAGGCTCAAGACATGCTGAGACCGCCCCTACCCACTGACATGACTCAGGCAGGGACGCTCTGTCAGAGGGAGGAGTGATGTCTGCGTGTAACACAGATGTATCCCAGGTCTGAATCTGATAGACAGTTTCATTTCTGGCTATCTTTGGCTCTTACTATTTTCTGACACAAACCCTCACCTCTAGCCAAGAAACCCTTCCATCTGGTTCCAAATTTCTGCATATGCCCATTCTTTTTACTCTATAATATTCAGAGAGTAGACGGCTCTAGGCAGCTGCAGTATGCTTACACTTGCTTAAACATTTCTAGATGTGCCTTGTTATATGTCATGTAAGGCCCACTTCCTTCCTTCCTGTCTTTCCACAGCACAGATTTCAGGCTTTTAAAGAGACGGAACACCTGATACATTTAGCTCACTGATAGAACTCCACTCTCTGGAGAGCTTTCAGGGTGAGCCAGTCAGACACTTGCCACCTTCAGGAAGACCACCCTCACTCAACAGTAGAGATATCTGCTCCAGTCAGCATCCTAGTCAACTCCCGCTAAAAGGCATCTGCATAAATCATTGAGCTGTCCCCAGACCCTAGGCAGTATGAGGCTAAAGAGCTCTAGAGATGACTGAAGATGTGTTTCATGTGGTGCTGGGGGTGGAGCTCAGTGCTAGAACATGTGCTTAGCATGTTCAAAGCCGTGGGCATGATCTTTATTAGGAGAAAAACAAGGGAGGGGGAAAGAACATTCAAGAAAAGAGGGGGGAAAGACGAGAAGGAGGAAAGTAATGAAGGAGGGAAGGATGCTCCAGGAGGGTAAGGGAGGAAGAGTCAAAGCCATGGTAAGTATAAGGGCACTTAGACTTTCACACTGAGTCAGGAAGTAGAGAAAATGCTGAATTTGAAGCACGACGCTCAAACCTTACCTCGATCTGATTAATCACCTGCTTCTGGGACTGGAGACACAGAGAAGCCCTGGGATCCTAACTGAGCAGTGATTGAGTAGGTGGGCAAATATGCTGTAATAGAAGCCATGGTCATAAAGGCAGCTTCTATAGCAAGGGGTCTTTTCCAGGTCAGGCTGAGACCTGGCTCCAGCCAGGAAAAAGATAATAATCAATTCCATATATGCTGTGAGCCTTGATTGAAAAAATAACAAAGAGGAAGAAGCTATGCTTGCTGCTTCCATTAAATAGCATAAACATTGGGGCTTGCGCTAGCAGGAGTGGGAAGCAGGCAGAGAAAGGATGCTAACCCCTAGGGCTTCTGTAATATGGCTGTACTCACCCGCCTCCACACTGCTGCTTTCTTAGCGTGGATCCCAAGGCCAACTCCTTTGTGTGTCCCCCAGCTAAAGGAGGGAGAGAGGCCAGGCTGCACACTAATCCCCATCAGATGGCCACTAAATGATCTATCATTTCCCAGCTCCTGAGCTCCTGAGCTCCTGTGCTCCTTCCCAGAGTTGGGAAAGAAGAGGACTTGAAGGAGAGAGCAGACTGTGTGGCTGGCAATGTGCGTGTGTGTGTGTGTGTGTGTGTGTGTGTGTGTACGGTATCTAACAGTGTTTACCCATCTGTAGTCACCTATATAGACCCACATTCTCCTTTTGTAATGAGGACAGAGAGGAATAAGCAAAGCTTTGCAGAAAACCTGTGATCTGAATACCTTCCTGTTCCATCTCTTCCCTCTCTGCACAATAGGGAACTGACTTAGCAGAAGCATGGGATAGAGAACAGGTGGGGCTCAGGGGCACAGCTGCTGGTTCTGGTCCCTTCCCTCACCCTGTACATGGAGGTCTCTCTCTACCTGATGGATCCCTCTATCCTTGCCCCATGGACTAAGGAATTCCCAAAGGATAAACATCCATGAGGCCATGGGTAGAGGACAGAGTGAGCTAAATTAATGAGCCACGGTGATTCACTCCTGAGTTCTATGGGGGAAATGTTGCTTGAAGTCAGGCAAAAACATGGGAGAGAAATATCATTCCAGGGACCTCCAGCCATCCGAGGTGTGCTTTACGTCACAAAGAAGGGAAGAAAGTTGAAGGGAAGTGAGGTAACTATGTGCTCACTCTTGATGTTTCTGGGTATCTAGGCCTGAAAAGGGCTGGAGACTCCAGAGAAGCTAATGTTATGATAAACCCCTTAGTGCCTACCTAGTAACATGTTTACAGCATCTTCCATTGCCTTCCACCATGCTGGTTGGTTCTTATTTTTGGACCATGGGAAGCAGAAACAGGGTAGGGAAGACAGAGTTCAAGGATGTCACATGGTATTGACATGTGAGGCCCGAGAGGAATCCAGGGGATTCCTCAACCTCTGGACTCCTAGCAGGAACATCTGTATAGAAGGCATGGGCTCTCTGGGACCCACATCTGTATAGAAGGCATGGGCTCTCTGGGACCCACATCTGTATAGAAGGCATGGGCTCTCTGGGACCCACATCTGTATAGAAGGCATGGGTTCTCTGGGACCCTTTGGGGGCCACAGAGAAGTCTTTCTCCAAGAACAAGATCAGTCATCAATTCTTATCAATCACAGCTTCCCAACAAGTTGCAGAGACACTGAGGCTGTAATAGGAGAGAAAGAGGATACCAGATATAATGAGGAGAGAATTCAAGTGAAGAATTCTAAGTGTCAGGCCTCTATGGCTGCCCCCAGGGTAATGGAGTGGAATTGTTCCCTCGGTTGGGGGAAAGGGCTATATAATATCTTGGAAGAATGTTGCCTTTAGCTGAAATGTGGGCATTGAGGAAAACCTAACTCTCTGGTTTTCAGACCATGAAAAAAAAAAAAAAAGACAGCCATAAAACTGAAAGACAAATAGACCACAGAGGATTTTTTTGGGTCTTGAATCAGATGCTTCAGGTCATCCTAGATCTCCATCCCTGAGCTCCTGTGCCTGCCTGTTCCCGTTCCCCCCACCTCCCGTCCAAACCTACCCTGCGATCAAGTATGCCTACTTCACCTTTTAAACTCCATCTCGATGGGAGAGGAAAGTGAGGTAGGGGGCAGAGAAAAGGTGAACTTTTAAGTGATGCAGCCAGTCTTCACAAGTGTCTTCCAGACATAAAGCACATGTGAATAGAGATGAGGCACTCGGTGGCTCTCCTCACTTGCCCCTCCCTCTCCTGTAGCATCACACCACCAAGGCCACTGCTAACCAGGTACTGATTGCCACAGGGCTGTTCTTCTCTCGCCTGTCTAAAAAGAAGCAATACTGACAGGATCGCCAGGCTCTTTCAATACAGAGGAGAAAATGTTCCAGCCCCCTTTATCTCATCCTCCCACATTCCTATACCATGGACCTCACAAGTGAAAAGAAATCTCGAGGCCCTAGACTCTGCGTGGGGACAATTAATATTTCTCCTGGAATCCAAGATGAGGTTTCCTAATAACCAAAGGGAACCAGGGCTTGCCGTAAGAGGTCACCACAGATTTATAGAGGCATTACATTCAAGAAACTGCTTTCCAGCTGTCTCTGATCTCATTGTTCTCTTCCCATGATTTGAACCCAGATAAGCTTCTGAGTCAGCGGAGAGCTCCAGCCAGGTGAGTCCTCAAGCTGAAACAGAGACATCCAGGAGTCTGGAGGGCTGTTTCTGCGTATGCCTTGGCACTATAGAGGCTCAGCATAAAGATGTTCACTTGGGTCAGAAGGGAGAAAGCTTTCCCAAGTGAGCCACTCCTGGCTCTGACTCCCACTGCATCAGATAAAGAGCCAGCTCCTTCCCCTGGGCAGCGCTGTCTCCCACCATTCATCTTCCTGTATCCAGCTCCCCTGCCTGTTCCCGTTCCCCCCACCTCCCGTCCTTTGCTTTATCCTACCCACTCTAATCCTTGCTGCTGGACCCCAGCCCCTATAAAGCTCTTAAACTTCCTGATCAAGTCTGTTTTGGTGTCTCACTCTTTATTTAAACAGTTGTACTATGCAAACTCCCTTCCGAAATTTTCCTAGCTTAAATCCTTCAATGGTCCCCTGCTTTGGCTTAATTTTTTTGTCCCCAACTTCCTCCCAATTTTATCTCCTTTAATTTCTGGAAGTTATCAATATCCCCAACCAGTTAAAGCCCATTCCTCTCATTTTTTGCCCCAAAGATGGTCCAGATACTTCCTTTGGCTCCTACCACCACAGACCTTCCAACGCGGATCTCAAGCCCTCCTTTGCGGGACTCTCCTTGACACATTTTTTTTCTACCCAAGGCATTTTTGCCCGCTTCACTTCACAGTGCTCAAGTCCTTTACTCTTACACACAGATTTCCCATTTCCTCACACCCACTTGCTTCTCCCACCTCCTTGTCCCCACTCACTCGGGTCTCCTGCTCAGGACGCCCTTGCCGAGGGCGGCGGGGGATGCGTGTTGAAGCAGGGCTCCCGCGGCAGCACAACAACTCGAGGGACGCTCCTTCTCCTTGTCAGCTATGGCCCCGGGTGCCACCGGGTGCTGGTGGGGCGACTGAGGAGTCTGAACCCTGCTGCTGGGTGCCGGCTGGGGCTGCGCCAGGAGCTGTCCGTGGTGCTGAAGTGGCGGCTCCGGTGGGGCGGGTATGAGCTGTCCGTGGTCCTGAAGCTGTTCCTGGGCCGCCGCGGAGGCCGGAGCAGTGACTGCAGGAGCAGGCAGTGGGGCAGACGGCGGCGGGGGAACCAGCCCAGGCGGAGGCTGGGCTTGCAGCAGCTGCTGGTGTTCCCACAGGCTGCGGTTCTCCGCGCTCAGCTCGTCTAGACGCCGCTCCAGCTCATCGATGCGCTGGCGCTGGGTATGGATGAGGCTTTGCTGGTTCTGCACGATGGCGGTGAGCTCCTTGAGGTAGAGCACGGCGCGCACCGGGTTCTCCAGCAGGCTCTCCATGCCGCCCGCCGCCGCCTGCGCCCTGCCTGCGCCTAGGCGGGCGGCGGGGAGCGTGAGCGCGCAGGAGCCCAGCAGCCCAGCAGCTCTGGCGGTCGGTGGCCTCCCTCCTTCTCTCTCCCTCCCCTTCCCGCCGTCGCTTGCGCGTCACCGCCACACAGGCATTTGCACACGCACTGAGGGGCGGACCGGCGCCAGGGCCCACCTCCCACCTCTGGGTTTCGTGAGGAACTCTGCTTCCCGCAGGGGTGTAGGAGAGGCGGGTGGGGAGGGGGAGCAGAGGGGAAGAGGCTGGGTCGAGCAAAATACTCTATGAAAACCCAGGATGGAGATCTGTCCTACCAGGGAAAAAGGAAGAGCCAACCCAATCAGAAGCGCTGGGAAAGTGCTATAGAACTAAGACAAAAAGGAAGCCGCCAGAGAAAGATGTAGAATAAAGGAAGCTGCCAAAGACATAGAGAAGTACAGGAGCCCAGCTCTAAAAGGTCACCGTCACCCAGAGAAAGGGCCCATTTTTTTAAGACCTTCTAGGGAGGAGACACACCTGCCTTTCTGATGCTCAACAATTTTCTCTGTGGGATGTCCGTGAACAGTTATGAGACCCTAGAGAACGAGGCGTGTGTCTCTTGCTTAGTTCTGGCAGGGGTAAGTTAAGGCAGGAAGGCTGCGCATGCAGGGATTTTTCTCTGGAAATGAGATCTCATGGCTCTTTGGACCTCTCTGACAGGAACAGAAACTAAATAGAACCTCTGAGGTTCCTGCTTCCAGAACCTTCTGAAGCAACCATACTCTTTGACGGCTAGGAAGCGCATGCAATTAGTAAACACTGGACTAGGAGATGATATAATAAAAACTACCAGGATGGATTTGTTGGCTTCTTGTAGCTTATAAGCGGTGGATCAAAGATGTAATAATTTTGAAAGGTGGGAGTAAGAGCTGTGACCAGAGTGTTGTAGGAGTCACCAGTCTGGGGATCTCTGGAATGCTTCTTGGAAGAATTAACATTTGAGGAGGGAGGGGTTTTCCTGGAAGCTCAGAGACAGGAATCAACATGGAATTATCTGTCCATTTTTCAGTTTTTGCATATAACATCCACTGGATGCAGCATTATACTAGGTCAGCCAGGAGGAAAATTAAGGCAGGAAGGCTGCTAGGGCTGGATTTTTCTCTAGAAATGAGGTCTCAGGGTATTTGGAGTAATAATTCATAAGCAACAGTCTGCGCTCATTCTGACTACACAGCTCCGTGGTTTTGACAGTATACACCCAATCACTCATCACTACAAACAAACAAACAAACAAACAAACAAAAACCTGTTACGTGTAATAAGCATCCCTCGGCTCTGTTCAACTTCCTGTCCCCAGCCCCAGCTAAGCACTCATCTACTTCCTCTAAACACACATTAGTTTTGCCTGTTGTGGGATCTAATATTAATGAAGTCACATAATGTATACTTGCTTGTGTCTGATATGTATGCGGTCCCTCCATTCTGTTACAAATACCAATAATTTCTTTTTATTTCAGAGTGGTATCAACAACAGACATAGCATAGTTTTTTTCTTTCTTTCCTCTATTTGCTGATGCTGTTGGTGGACATTTTTGTTGTTGGGCACTTTTTTCTTTTTTTTTGCAGGTGCAAGCTGACAAGTGACTCACTGTTGTTCTGAAGCTGAGCTCGGAGACAGCTTTTGATTCTCTCTCTCTCTCTCTCTGAGTTCACTTCAGTCTTTTATTGGTTTTACACACTTCCTTGTTATACAATGATACATAACCAAAAGCCTTTTTATTATTTTCCTCAGACTCATTATTTTTCCTGAAAAGCCCCACATAACTATTTCAACAGAAAGCACTATGCACACATGAAGTCACAGTCCAGCATCTGCACAAGCAAGTTATACAATAACTCTTAACTCTCAGAAAGAAATAAACCTCCGAATCACAGGCCATCCAGACATGAACTTGCAGTTACAGAATTATATGAGAGCAGAGAAGTAGCGCTTTTATTTTAAGAAAGAAAGGTTCACTGAGCTCACTGCACAGGGAAAATGGGCTGGGTAGTAATAAAACCACTGTTATCAGCAGTCTGCTCTGCCTGTATAGAATAAGCGGCTATTGTTACCAAAGGACAGGTAGAGATGCTTTTTCAAGAGTAAAAATCTAGAGTTGGAATTCTGGATTGTTTAAATTAGGAGGAAACTTCCTGGTGACCTTGCACAGTGGTTGTGCTTTGGTTCCCAGCACCTCTGCTGAGGCCTCTGGTTTCTCTCCTTTCCGGGGTTTCTTTTTTCTGGGTTTAGTTCTGGGCCGACTTTTATTTTCTTTCAGTACTTGCAAGCACAGTTCCTGGGTCCGTGGCTTGCATTTTCGGACAAGAAGTTTATGCCCATTCTTATTCCCATCATGACTCAAAAGAAGGAGAAAAGCAGAAACACGGTGAATGACAGGGAGCCGAATCCACAGGTGCGGTCTGGAGACAGCTGCTCTAAATATGTTTAAGGGTTTAAAGATATATATATGAACATAATGGGGCAAGAAATGTGATTTTACAAAAAAAAATAACTAAATGGAATTTCTAAGCAGTGTTTCACCCCCTAGGAATGTAATATCTGAAATGAAATTTATACTGGATGGGCTTCCCATCAGATGTATATTGCAGAAGTTCTAAGCATCAGTGAGTTCAAACATAAACTGTCTAGATGGTCTAATGTTTCTCTATAGGTCACTGAGTCTCTGGTGTCATGTTCTCAGTTTTTTAATTTTCTGTGTTACAGCTTGAAGATTCAGCTGTATAAATTTCATCTACTTCTTTAAAAAAAATTCTTCCAATTTCTTTCTCCGCTATGCTTGTTTTATCTCATTTTGGGTTTTCCTTTTCCTGTCCCTTTACGTGTGTAGCAAATGCTTTACATTTTGACTGTAATTTCACTAAGTCCACATTCTGTTATTTTTCCTTTAAGAGCACTGTTATTTTAATTTAATTTTATTTTTTGTCCTAGCAGATAGATAGATTTCTTGGGTCTGCTTTCATTTTGAGCTTTGGTAGGTCAAATCCCTACAGGTCCAAACCCTGTCAGATGAAATCTCTGTACCAAAGTCCCTTTGCCATCCATGGGTAGCTTCCAATATCTCTTCTTCCTGGGAATTCCCATGTCAGCTGGCTCTAGCTCTCTCTGGTTGTCACTGTTCTCTCTGTTGCATAGTTAGTTGTGATGCTGTCTTCACCTGTAAGACTGTAAACTCTATGAATGTCTCATGAATCTGGGTACCTACTTATTACTCCATTCTACCCAAGTCCAAGGCTTTGGGCACAATATATGTTCAAATAATATGTTCACATAAAATTATGAGGTAGTAAGTTGCTGAGATCAAAAGACAAAAGGAAACAAACAGTTGCTTTTTGTTGTGGGTAAAATGCAGTCATACGAAATGGCACTCCAGGCAGTGAGCTGGTTGTCTCATTAGCTGAAATAGCATTACAGGGACAGGCATTTAAATGATGATTACCTTGCATATCATGCAAGAGGCCCTGGACTTGATCTCTGTGATGGCAAAATGAATAAATAAGAAAATAAGAAAAATAAAATTATAATTGTATTTGGATAAATTGTGTGTACAAATCTATACATATCACATGTGTATGTATAGGTATCACATATATTCACAGAAATATATACTTTATATTTTCTACACACACACACACACACACAATTGGCAATAAAATATTTCAAAATCAAGAACTGTTTGACTAGATAGGCACTAGGAGAGAACCAGCACTAGTATTCTGCTTAATGGACATAGTAATGAACCAGCTCCGAATGAGTTATTGTTATATTTATAGATTAATGTTTCTCTTCTTATCAGGGAAGTTTCTGTTTGCAGTAAATGGTGATTAACTCAGAGAGTCCACAACTGGTCCATGTGCAGAAAAGTTCTAAGTTTCTATTTCTCTACTGTGGAATACCCAGCCCTCCATGGGGCATCCACATCACACTCCATCCTCCCAAGGCTCAGGAGTTTCTGCAGAGGGGGAGCAGAGTATGACAGGGTGGCAGATGACTACAGGGAAACAGTCTTGTGGATGCAGGGAGCAGTTGCACATGTGACCTTACAGGGGTGTAACTGCATGCACAGGACTCGTGAAAGCTGCAGCCAGACAAAGTCCCAGCATGGAGAGAAGAGACTGGCACGGGTCCCACCCCTAGTAGAGGAGCTATCAGCAATTGAAAAGAAACAATTTCTCTGAGAATGGAGATGAAGAAACAATTTCTCTGAGAATGCATCTCCTTATAAGCTGACCATGCTGCAGTGGAAGGCCCCACCTCCAAGCAGTGCGAATTGAATCTGACAGGTATAAGAGGGGGAGGTGAGGGGATATAAAAAGCTGGATGGGTAGGGGAGGGGTGGGCTTGGAGGGGTAAATATGGTACAAACAGATTGTACGAGAGGCTAAGAGAACTAATTTTTAAAAAATGAGATTGTAGAACAGGTCATTTCTAGGCTCCCTCTTCGCTGTGATACTGCACAAGTTGGTTGGCTGTGTTGGTTAATGTTAGCTGTGAACTTGATCGGATTGAATCAGCTAAGAGCTGTGCATGTGTGACTGGCAGTCGATGTCTCCAGTGTTGCCTGTGAGGATGCTCTCCATTAGGTTGGTTAAGGTAGGAAGACCAAAAGGAATGTCAGCAACACCATTGCCCAGACTGGGGTCCTGGGCTGAATAAATGAAGAAAGCAAACCAACCGCTGCCCGCCAGCACTTCCTGCTTCCTGCACACGGATCAACCGGGGTCTGTACCTTAGGCTCTGCTCTCATGACTTCCCTGCTAAGATGAACTATATCTTCGAACCGAGACACTATAAACCCTTCTTCCTTAAGTTGCATTTATCAGGGTATTTAATCCAAACAACTGGAAAAGTAACAAGTATGCATTTTAGAAGTAGTAATTCTGCAGTAATTTGATAGTGCAACAGGGGTGTTGTAATGACTTAGATGGGTAAAGACCACATGTCCTTTGGTCGTCCTGGTCCATTGTACTGAGTACCAACCATCTGTCCCTTCCTATCCCCATGGCCACCCACAGGTCACCTCTAAAGATAAGGTTCCTTGCTGCAGCACAGAGGGCCCTGGGGTTCTCACCTGGATCCGTTCAGCTGTAGGTAGGAGTAGTGAACAAGACACTGGCAGCATCTGCTCCAGCTCGGAAGTTCTGATGGATGTCAGATAGCTAGAATGGGTGGGTGGCTAGGAGTCATTTCTTTTAGTCTCCAGCCTCTGGGAAAACATCAGCTAATTCCTCTTCCCCCGAAACACAACCAGAACTTCTGGATCACGCGGCTTCATAAGGATTCTGTTGGCTGAGATGAAATTAATGAGACTGTCAGCTTTGGGGAAATAAACCCGCAGCCTTTCCTGGGAGTGGCTGGGTCTGCTCTCTGTGGGCGTTTGCTTCCCTGGCACATAACAATAAGGCCACTGGTCCCAGTCAGCATTTTTATTTCATCTCAAGGTTCAATCAGTTCTGGTTTCTTTGGCTGTAAAATGGGCATGATGACTTGAGTTCACATAAACTCATCATGAGAGTAAAGGAACCATGGGTGTCCAAGGCTGTCATATTCATTTGCTTCTCAGGGAGCCCTAAGCAAGCCACGTTCTGTTCCCACTTCTGTGTTTCAGAAGTGTTAAATGAGGCTCAGAAACAACTAATGGCTTTCTTTAAGTTTCACAGCCAAAAAAAAAAAAAAGGGCAATAAGCAAAATTTAAAATTTAAACAAAAACACAAAAGCAAAGCAAGCAAACAAACAAACAAAAAACACAAAACAAAACACCAGAACCCTAGTCTCCAATTCTTAGCCCCTGCTCCTTTTGCTCCACACCCCATATTATAACATATATATGGACAGGATAACAGCTTGGAGCTCGAAGCTTTCCCAAGTCCCCTGCATTGTTCAAAGCTTGGTCCTCAGCCTATGGCACCACTGTGAGGTAGTGGAACATTTTAGAAATGGGGCCCAGGGGAAAGAAATTAGGTTGCTGAGGCACGCCATGCCTTTCTCTTATATTGGTGTGAAGTTTTTTAGGCCATGTGTCCCCACCACTGATGTGCCAGACACAGCCAGAGATAGCAAGAGCCAATCAATCATGAATAGGAACTTCTGAACCTAGGGCCAATCAATCATGGATGGGAACTTTTGAACCTTACAGAATATAGAATAAGAATATAGCTCACATTTGTCATCCCGGCACTCAGGAGCTGAGGTAAGAGGGTCCTAACACAGAAACAAAAGGAAGGAAGGAAGGAAGGAAGGGAGGGAGGGAGGGAGGGAGGGAGGGAGGGAGGGAGGAAGAAGCAAGTAACAAACCTCTCTTCTTTATGACCTGATTATCTCTGGTGTTTATTATAACAATGGAATCTAACACAGACAATCTGGGAGAGGACACCAACCCCTCTAAAACTGTGTGGTCATGAGTGTGAAGCACTTGGAAGAACATCTAATGGTGTGTGGAGCAGGTAGAGAGCAGTTTTGCTGTCCCGATGGAAAATGATATAGGTTCTGTGAAGGCAGATAGATGGGTTTGGATTCTTGCTCTCTTTCTTCCCAGCCACATGCTCCCCCAGACACGCACCCCTTTCACTCCTCACCCAAAGCCCATGGAATATTATCATCAATCTCACTTTACAGAAAAGGGAACAGAGGTAGAGGGGGAAATAGTGACTCACCTGAAGCTCGAGAATAGCATAGCCAGAAATCCCACTCTGCCTTCCTTTCTCTCAGGCAGAGCCTACGGAGGGAGCTTTCTCTGCATCTGATGCAGCCTGTGCCAGTTGGAGGATGCATTTCACAGCATGGGCCTTGGAGGAGGGCTCCAGGCTACACCATATCAGTGCATCTCGATGGGAAGCCCAGCTCATCCCTAATTGCCTGATGGATGGATCAATGCAAGCTTGCCTGGTTCAGGTCCTCTCCCTGTCTTGAAGCAGCCAGACTCCTCTGGCTTGAGTATAACTCACCTCACCTACCAGTTGTCATTTCTTTGGGGTTCTTCTGAATTTGGGAGTAGAATAGAATCATGGAAAATAATATAGGTTCTGTGAAAGGCAGATGGTTTCAATTCTCGCTCTCTTCCTCCCCAGCAATGTAACTTCTCTCCAGATCCTGTCCTGGACAATGATGCCCTGGACAAAGATGTGTAATGGACTCAGCTTTACAGGAGTAGGTAGATTTACTGTGATAGGAAGGCCATGTATGCCCTGCAGTTGTAGAACCTGGAGTTCACCCATCCCAGCCTCTGAACACATCAGGAAATATGTTGGAATCCCTTTGGCTCCCATCTGTGTCTGTTCTAAACGAAAGGGAACATGACAAACAAACAGAACCTCCAGACTGGGGAGAGGTAGGAACATCCATTGTCCACTGTACCCACATCTTCTGCCCCAGAAGGAGCCTGTATTGACTTCACAGAAAGATGGAAGCCTCTGAGAATAATCCTCTGAGAAGGACACACTGAAAACATAGCAAACCATGCAGGAACAGACTTGTCCACCCCGGTTTTTTTTTTTTTTTTTCCATTTTGAGTCTTCATTTTCTTTTTTCTTTTATTAGATATTTTCTTCATTTACATTTCAAATGCTATCCTGAAAGTCCCCTATAACCGCCCCCCCTTTCTATTGCTGATCTCGGAAGGGCATCTGTGGAGTGGCATTAAGTATGTTTGGGGAAGCTTTTAGCTGGAGTCCCAAGTTGGACAGAGAACCCAAGTTAATTGACCTGACCGCTGTCTGCATAGCTATGTGTGGTGGAATCAAGATACACTTCCTCTTGGCCTAAGGAATTCCACTGTGGAGTCCAGTGTGGGTGTATCACAGAATCTAGGAGAAAAAAGTAAAAGACACTGCCTCTTAATTTATTTTTGATAGTTTTATATATACAGTGTATTGTGATTAGCTACTCCCATCCATTGCCCCTTCTTATCCTTCTGCCCCTCTCCCTAAACCCCTTCCTTTCCTCTCCCTAAAATAGTTCTCTTCCTATTTTCACGTCTTGTTTTGTCTTATTTCTTTTTTTATTGGCTGCGTTTCATTAGGGCTGTTTATATGAGTTTGGGTGAGAAGCTAGAGCACGGATAACTTACCAGTGGCTACGCTACTGAAGAAAACAGCACCTCCACCCTGCCAATAGCTCCCAGGATAAAATGGGGCTCCTTGGTGAAATGTTGAAGGGCACAGTCTTCTGCAGGTCTTGTGTAGGTACCCTCAGTTGTGGTGTGTTCTTGATGGCAATGACCTTGTCCTAACCAGTGGGCCGTACTTCATAGCACTTCTTCCTACCCTCTAGTTATTACATTTTGGTTCTCCCTCTTATGTGATGTTTCCTGGGCTGGGGTGGGGACTATGTGTCCAATAGTCCTCCTTCTCCTCCTCTGCCTCCTTCTCATTCTTCTTTTCTGCCTTCCTCCTCTCCAGTACCCCCTACTGCTGCCCTCAGAAAGTGGTTGGTCATCGCTCAAACAGTCATGCTACTATGCTACCAGTGGGTATCTCTTGCCTGGCAGGGCAGTATTATAGAATGCTGGGTCCATTGCTTGGCAAGAGTGTTGAGCCTTTCTTCCCCAGCAGCCTGCACAGTACCTCTCTGCAGTAAGAATGTTAACATCACAGAGGGAACTTCCTATTTAGTTCCAGGTTGATTTCTGTGTCTTATAACTAAAGTGGGTGGTATCTTTAGCAGTAGTTCTTAGCTCAACTTACCATTGGCAATCAAGAGCAATGGCAATAGCATGTATTGTTTTGAAAACTACTCAGGCCCACAACTCAAAAGGAAGCTATCCTACACCTGGTACTGAGATTTAAAAAAACCAAACCAAACCAAACCAAACCAAACCAAACCAAACCAAACCAAACCAAACCAAACCAAACCAGTATGACTTCTGGGAGCAGCTTTATTCAGTCATGCTGGGGACCAAGAAGCTACCTCCTCTTGTGCACCCTCCCAGGTGCAGGCAACCACTCAGTTTCCCTGGTTAGCAGACACTGCTCATAACCTCTCAGGGCAAGCAAATATTTGCCTTACTCGTGATTATCAAACTTGAGGGTAACAAACGGCAAGCTGACTGTTTTTCATTTGTTTGTTTTTACACTGAGCTGTGACCACTTTTTCACTTCTGCTCTCTGCTGTACCCAGTTCAGTCCTCTAAGGTCTTTATCAAACCACCTCTCTATCTCTGCCTTATGAGAAGAAAAGAGTTCTGATGAGTTAGGGAAGGGAGGAGGAAGCCTGATGTAGCTGCCTGAACATCTCATGTCTCATCTGTCTGCACACAGAATCTGTGGGCTGCCGTGTTTGACAAGTACTTCTAAAATACTCTCTTGTTCTGAGTGCTGCCTACACTTCCTCACCTATACCCACAGATGCTACCCTAAGGGTGACCCAGGAAGCTGGAAGCAGCCCCAGCACCCCACGCACCCCAACACAGGCACCACTCTACTTCCAGTAGTAAAATCTAGTGCTTGTCTACAGTCTTTTATGTTTTAGTCACTGCTAGATAAACTTACATGGAACTCCACTGGAAGGATGGATGGGTAAGTTAGTGGATAAGTGAATTAAATGGTAGCATAATTAAGGAAGTGTACAGACTACACGGGTTCAAATCTCCCCTAAACCGTTTACTAGGTGTATTACCCAGAACAAGTCACATAACCTGTTTCCTCATCTGAAAATAGGCAGTTTGAGGCCATCCTATAGGAACATTGTAACTGCTGCTAGGGCTGATATGCATGAAGGGTGAAGGTTACCCCTATAGCCGTGAGTGCACTGTATGTGTGCCCTATAGTGCTACTTTGCTAAGTTTTTTTCTACTGATGACTACAGTTGGGGAGATTCTCCCATGCCCCAACTATTTCAGGTCCTGAGATTCTGACAGCTTTGAGGAACTTAACTTTAGGACGAGGATACTTTCCTTATCCATTGGATGAGAGCTAGAGACTGGACATTGCTTGACTAAAGTCATAGAGATGCATGGCATTGTAAAGACTACATTGAGAAGAGAGGCCTTCTGATTCATGGCCTCTGTGACTTACAGAAGACTTTTTGCATCTGTTGCGCTTTGGACTGGGCATCAAGGCCAGGTACAAGGACTTGGAGCATGCCCAGTAGCCTGCAGAACTGACCTTGGCTGAGCTGATGTACTCTGTCTCCACCAATCTCACAACTTGCATGCTGAGGAGGAAGGACGCCAGTTCTCTTTAGGATAAAAGTGAAAGTGGACCAGTGAGCTGAGGCACTTAAGTTACACTTAAGTTATGACATGAAGGGAAAGAGGGAAATAATGAGAGGTGAGGTGTAAGTGGGGAGAGGGATGGGAGAGGAGGCCAGAGGAGGGCAGGAGGTAGGACAGGTAACACCAAGGATGTTTCAGATAGCTACATGGAAACCTGCTATTTTATAAGCTTTCTCTCTCTCTCTCAATCTCTCTCTCTCTCTCTCTCTCTCTCTCTCTCTCCATCCATCTATCCACTATCTACCTATCTATTCATCCATCCACTATCTATCTATCTATCTATCTATCTATCTATCTATCTATCTATCTATCTATATCTGTATTTACTATCTCTATCTATCAATCATCTATCACCTATTTATCATTTATCTACTTATCTATTTAATTTTAAAGATTTATTTATTTTATATATGTGAGTACACTGTTGCTATCTTCAGACACACCAGAAGAGGGCATCGGATCCCATTACAGATGGTTGTGAGCCACCATGTAGTTGTTGGGAATTGAACCCAGGATCTCTGGAAGAACAGTCAGTGTTCTTAACTGCTGAGCCATCTCTCCATCCCCTATCATCTATTTCTATCTATCTATCTATCTATCTATCTATCTATCTATCTATCTATCTATCTATCTACTTACCTACCTATCGATCTATATTTATATAAGAGAGTTTAATTGGAATTGCCAAACATAGGGGACAGTGCTGTTCCCAGATTACTAAATTAAAAGCTCAATGCCAGAAAACATTCTAATTAGAAGAGGCAAGAGTTCATATCCTCCACCTCCAAGGAGCTGTTGACAGTTAATGGCTTTTGAGGAAAAAAAAAGAGTTAATTTCCTCTAAGAGCGTGTCCCCCTGGTAGGTCTGCCATACCCCAGTGATGATTATAGGAAAATACAGACACTACAAACTGAACTCAGTGAGCTCTCTTTTAACATAGAGAATACAAAGTTGGGAGGTAGAGAGAAGGTGATGGGTGGATCTGGAAGGAGTTATGGGGAGGATCGGGATGAGTATGATCAAGACATTATTAAATTATCAAAGAATTGATAAAATTATTTTTTAAAAGCAAGAGTACAAAGATTATGCAAAGTATAATAATAGATGACTCATCAGCTTCTCTACCCTCCTCCCACTCCTGCTCTGAAATATTTGAGGAAGTGTCTCACCCCAGGATAGACAATCCAGGCAAGTGTAGCCCTGTGAAGCATATGTGGACCTCCCAGGTTATTGAGCAGGAGGCTTTTAGTTTGAATCACAACCAAGAGAGCTTGTTGAGGTGTAGTGGCACACACCTATGATCCCAGCACTCAGGAGAAGAATGAGTTTGAGACCAGCCTAGGCTATGTAGTGAGACCAAATCTCAAAAAAACCAAACAGACAGAACAAAGCCTAAAACAAACCCCCCAAATGACTGCTTATCTTACATTGCATGACAAACTTTCATTCACATACCATCTACTTAGTGAGTTTCTACCATACGCCACAGCCATCATCACAGGGTAGTTCGTGTGGTTCCCCAGAGCCTTACACTCAAGTGCCCTGACCTCAGTGCATACTGTGCTGTCACCACATTGAAGTGATTAATACTAGAAGCTGTCCATTCATATTTCATAAGCGAATTGTGGTGGGACAATGGAGCGTGTACCCGGACTGAAGAGACATAGAGAGTGTGGGTGACTGCCATTCATTACCACTCACACACAACCTTCTCAATGAGCCATGAGGACAGGATTCTTGGGGTACTCACAAAGGAAGGGGTTGAAGAAGACTCAAGTGCAAAAGAAAGCAAGATCACTAGGCCTATGACTAATTGAGTGAGGATCTGGACAACTGTGAGATCACATGTTCCATCCAAACCAAACTTGATTTTTCACTTAAAAAAACAAAAAGACAGTAGCCTTTGAAGAAAAGTTCTTGTTTTTAACTTGAGATACTTCTGTATTAACCAGCCATTTCTCTTGAGACAGGACAGAGAAGTGCTTCTTGCTGGAATTACTGTCCGTTCTTCCTCCATAAACCAATGTTTCCACAGGAACATCTCTTGCCATGTAACGGCACTTAGCCTTTACCTTGTTTCGCAGCTCAGGCTGGCCTAGCACTTCCAACATAGTGCAGGCTGGCTTTGAACTCACTATCTCGTTTTCACCTCCTAAGCACTGTGATTTGTAGGAGTGTGCCACCACACCCAGCTACATCCTGGTTTCTGATCCTTCACTAAGAGTGTATTTTTACTGTAGCTTCTTTGCATTAAGTGTATGGACAGTGCTTTCCTGGTAGTTCAGATGGCCATTATCATTTTAGTAACAATTTTAAATTAAGATACACAAATTCTAAAATATAGTTTTAGTTGTGTTAATTTTCTATTGCTGGGTCAAAGTGTCTGAGACTGAGGGCAGGAGAGATAGCTTAGTTGTCATAAGACCTGAATCCAAATAGCACTACGAGCTGAAGACCAAGGCTTTTCTACACACGAGCCCTTGGGAGATGGCTTAGGCCCATAGCATAATCACACACTTAAACTAGGAGAGAGTGTAAACGTGGCTTTCAAACGCTGTGGGAAACCAGAGATTTCATGTGCCATGCTGAGTTGTTATACTTGCTTTGTTGCAGTAGTCTGGAAATAAACCTGCAATGCCTCCAGGTGTGTCTTTGCTAAAACGAGAAGACCATAGGTGGAGCAGGAAAAGAAGGCCTCCAGTTCTTTCCCTGTTAGTCCTTCCTTCCTGCTTGGTAACCCAGAGATGGAAGTGTGGGTGGAATGAGTGGGCATCCAGGAATGAAGTAAAAACAGCCAGGTTAACTTTGGGCAGTGTCTCCACTGTTCTGGAAGAACAAGATGGATATGCATATATTAGCTATGGAATGTGAATTCTGCGTTTTAGGTGATTCCACGTGACTCAAAAGCTTCTGTTTCTATTAACAACTTGTCATACATATGATTAAAAAAATGAGCAGGAAAATAAAGATACCATCACAAGAATGGAGGGAGGGGAAGGAAGGAAGGGACGAAGGGAAAGGGCGTGGGGGGGGAGAAGATGAAGGAGGAGAAGGAGAAGGAGAAGGAGAAGGAGAAGGAGAAGGAGAAGGAGAAGGAGAAGGAGAAGGAGAAGGAGAAGGAGAAGGAGAAGGAGAAGGAGAAGGAGAAGGAGAAGGAGAAGGAGAAGAAGAAGAAGAAGAAGAAGAAGAAGAAGAAGAAGAAGAAGAAGAAGAAGAAGAAGAAGAAGAAGAAGAAGAAGAAGAAGAAAAGAAGAGGCTGAATAGGTGACTCATTGATGCCCCCTTCCCTTAATCTTCAGGCTCATTTCATCTTCACTGTGCCCCATAGGCTAGGCATCCATCTGTGGTGTTAGGTATTTAGGCCACATGGTAAACACAACAGCCCCTTTCCTCCTGGAGGTGATAGAAATATAATTGAGTGCTCCCAATGTATATAATATGACAAGAATTATGCAAGAATGATTACAGGGCTCTCTGAGGTCCCTTGATGGTAAAAACCTAATCAATTCCCAGGATCAGGGAAGGCTTCCCTGAGGAAGTGACATCTCAACTGAGATATGAAGAATAGCGTGGGGATAGAAAGGTGAAGAGGAGGGAAAGAATGTTCCAGGCAGAGGGTATGACATGTGCAAAGGCACTGGGGCAGGAGAGAGCCTGGAATTACAGTTAAGAGGAAATAAGTATGCTTGAGCAGGCACCAGTCTTATAAACATTAGGAATCAATCCTTATCACAAAGGTTACTGGAAACCATTGAGATCTTAAACCGAAGAGCAATGTGATCACACCTGCGGTGTTAGGAGCTCTGACTCTGTTCCACGTACAACAGACTGAGGGGAATAAGAGGGAGCAGAATGGAGGTGATTGTGGCGATCTATTTGAAGTTTGATGCTGCCTTTAGTGAAGGCAGGAATAGAGAGTCACACGGGATTAAAGAGGAAGAGAAGTGGACTGAATAGGGCAAAGAGACTGGGGAAGGATCAGAAAGCATGCTCGAGTGTCTGGTCTGTGCCTCTGTGTAGACAGAGTGGTCACCACTTTAAGAGTGTGTCAGTAGCGGAAGCTAAGTTCCCATCCATGACAGTACAGAGATTGAGAGAAGACTGCAATTTTGCCTTTCTCTTTAGCAGTGATCCCTTTGAGACACCTAAGGAGGTAGTGAGAATGCCATTGGGGTGTCTGACCAGAACACAGAAGGAAGGCTTGGATAGAGGAAATAAAGTTGCTAACAAAAACCATAGCCATACAAATGGATTAAATGGGCTCTTCACAGAATAGATTATCGAAATGGCCAATAACTATGTAAGTACTCAACTTCATTTGTCGGTAGAGGAATGCAAATTAAAACCACCATGAGATTCCATTTCACACTAGAATGGATAACATTTGAAAGGACTCACGCTAAGTGCTGGTTAGCATGCAGAATTCCCAGAGCCCTAGCTGGTTCCTGATGGACAGGGAAGGTTGTACAACCATTCTGGAAAACAGGCAGACAGGTTTTTCAGAAATTAAACATCCTTGCCCCATAGCCCAGCAATGCACTCTTAGACACCTACCCAAGAAAAACAAAAGCCCTGTGACATAATATTCACCGCAAATGTCCTTATCATAACTTCCAAATGGAAACACTGGGCCGTGCCTCAATTACGTGTAGAATAATTCTGGTGTGTTCATGCGGCAAAATGCTGTTCTCCAATTAAAAGAAGCAAACTACTGGTACATGTAACGAGAACGCCATTAGTGTGTTTGTGGGCTGAAAACACCAGGTTGCAGAGTACCAGTTTGGCATCATGACTACAGCAATCTTGCTTGTAGCTGTCATTCTGCCCTCTGGGTGACCCTGACATGTATCCAAACCTCACAGGACAAATAAAGTTAAGATCATTATCTGCGTGTGGTTTGCCGGTGATTGACAGTGGCCCATTTCCTAACTGATGTTGTCATTCACAGATAATGCAATTCACATCAGATAATGGTTTTGAGAAAGGCCACTTAACTTCTTGTAGGCTAAAGCCCACTTTGGTCCAGCTTAGCACAGGAACTTCCTACTGTCTTGGATGTGCACATCCACCCGTCTGCTGTTCCTTTGGTCTCAGGGCACTCTCTATCTTCGGGCTCTAGTTCCTATGCTCCAAGCCTGGGCTGTTCTGATTGTGCATAAAGTTGGATCACATTCTAGAATGGGCAAAACTAATAGCCAGAGATAGAAAATGGGTCAGAGTTTGCTGGGAAGGAGGTGGGGTGGGTGATTGCAAAGGGTTGGATTGGTTTGAATTTTGAGAAGTGTGGCTGCTGGTCTTTTTACTTTGTGGGTTCTTCTTTTTCCCACCCTTTACCCCCACCCCCACCCCAGCTTCACCTCTTAACACTACATAGGAGAGAAAGAAGGATACATGAAGTGGGGGTTGGGGGGAGAGAGACACAGAGAGACAGAGACAGAGAGATCCCTGAATCGAACTTCTTTCTTTTTGTTTCTTCTTTGAGGATGACTATTTTAACAAACCACAGCCAACCCCACCAAATGATCAGCAACCACCAACCCCACCTCTCAGGGTCCTAGCATTTATACCCTCTGTTAAGTTCCCAGAATTCCAAATGTCACACAATCACAGAAACTATCGACAGCTGGCAAAACCACGCCTTTGTGAGAGCATAAGGCAAATCATAGTCAGCTGCTGCAGATAGTCCTAAGTGACCCCATATCTCCATCTGGAATTGAAAAACAAAACAAACAAACAAACAAACAAACAAACAACCTGAAAGCACATTCTTATAGCATTTCAGTGTTTTTTAAGGAAACCAAAATTCCAGAATTGTTACTACAGAGAAGCGTTGGGGCTGTCCAGCACCTTGGTGGGCGTGGTTACAAGGCTAGATGTCCTTATTAAAGCTCAGAGAGCTGCACATGAAAACATGTGAGCTTTCCCCAGTGGTATATTATTACCTTAAGAAAATATTCTTAAGAGATTTATTAACTGACACGGGATGAGAACTTGAAGCTGTTAATCTTACCAGCAGGTGTAAGGCATTGTTATCCTCATATGATCCTTATATCACCTGTGGGAAGATTGGGGCTTAGATACAGGAAATGACTTCCTCAAGCCATCACAGCTACTGAGCAAAGCTGAGGTGGGAACTCATCTGGTCATGAGGCATGGTCATTAGTTTGAAGTCCCTTCCAGCCATCAAGCCTGACTCTCGGCTGAGCGTGATAGCCAAGCAGATGGTTTTGTGGGCTGAGCCTGGGTCTGACCAACTCTGTGATGGATTCTGTGTGTGAAGATGAGGCTCCTTAGCCACTCAGCCACAGAGGGGCTTTGATGGCCGAGTATAAATAAGGACCACAGTGCCAATGGTTTTGTTCTGAGGCAGCCACATTCTTTTACCCCTCCCTCCCCTTACCCAAAGGAATCACTTGCAAAAGGAGGTTCAGCCTTGACTGGGGGGTTGTCCTGGTGTTACCAGACACTAGAGAGCCAAAGTCAGATCTGTTCCAAGGGAGGAAATTCTGCCCTGTTCCAAGTCACATGTGATTTTGACGAGGCCCCGGATGCTTTAGAACTCCAGAAACTCTGAAGACAACTACATCCAAAAGCCTCTCCCAGACCTGGCTCCTTTGATCGCCGCAGCATGCATTACCTGATTGTTCCCAGGGCTGATGGGTTCCTCAGATTCACACCAGCTTCCTCTGCCATCCAGCCAGGTTTTATTCCACATTACCCAAAGACCAGGCTGGAAGCCATGCTCACCAGATCTTTAGGAGCCTATCAGCACTTCCTATTCTCAGGGTAGTGCTTTGCAATCTTTGACAGTAGTGGATGCAGTAGTAAAGACTGTGGAAGGGGCTGGCTGGGCAGTGGTGGCGCACACCTTTAATCCCAGCACTTGGGAAGCAGAGGCAGGTGGATTTCTGAGTTTGAGGCTGGCCTGGTCTGCAGAGTGGGTTCCAGGACAGCCAGGGCTACACAGAGAAAACCTGTCTCGAAAAACCAAAACCAACCAACCAAACAACCAAACAAAAACAAAACAAAACTTAGGAAGGGAGAAGCTAAAATTCCGGAAATAGAAGAAAAGAACAAAGCAAAGAGCAGAGCGTGTCCCCGTGTCCCCATGAAGTCCCTCTACCCTACCCCCACCCCCATTATGAGGAGGTGAGGCCTCGACACACTTCCATAACCATACGGTCCTCAGATTTCCTTGTGCATTGCTGACAGAAATGTGATGGGCAATTCTTGCTGTGGATTATGGGAAGGACGAGAAGTCCACAGAATATAGCCAGACAGGCTCCAGGTACCTTTTCTGCTTCCAGCTATACCCTTTTACCCCACATTCTTCATCCCGACTTCCCAGAGTATCCCTACTAATTCCCTACTCCCTGCACATGAGCCCCTTTCTCAGCCTTTGTCTTTCTAGGACCTTCTTTTCCCATTGCAAATCTATTTGGCAAACACCTGTTTGAAACCCTCCAGCGAAGAAGGGGATTGGGGAAGAACCCAATCAGCGCTCATCATCAATTCCTCTGTTCGCACAGTGCATTTGCATACACCACTCTTGCACATTTTATTCTGCTTGAATAAAGGTTAATTCAAATGTCACTCTCTCCCAGCTGTCTTGGGTGTTGGGAGCATATCTAATTCATCTTTGTTTTTCTCTGCGTGCAGCTCGGTGCCTGGCACACTGGATCCCGGAGGAAGAGTTTCTTCATTTCAGAAGAATCTTTAAATAGCCCCATGAGGTGGGTATTATTATTCCAGTTTTGCACATAAGGCAAATGAGGCGCTGAGAGTTTAGGCAACTTGCCCAAGGCCACACAGCTAATTTGCAAGTAGACTATGGGAAACAGAGAAAGTCAATTGATTTTCTCTTGTTGGAGACCTGACCTCTGAATGCACTCTTGTCTGTGAAGTATGGTCTTGGTGCAGGCTTCCCTCATAATGACCCAGTCAGAGAGACCTGAAATATTCCAATCTACTCATATTCTCACAGAGTTGATGGGAGGTCCTCACAGGCCCCAGTGGGTTCTGGAATATGGTAGGGAGGAGCTGGAGAAGAGGCTGAGAAAGATGGGAAGAAAGAAGAGCCAAGAGAGAATAAAAGGGGAGTGACAAGTCTAGAAACCAGGGCAGAGACTCACATCAAAGGGACTGAGGAATACAGGAAGATAAGGGAGAAAGAGTCAGGAGCCTGGGAAGTGGAGACAGAGAGCAGAGGAGAAAGCAGGATGGACAAGGATGAACAGATGGAAGGAGGTACACACTAAGGCTAGGCTGAAATACCTAGGAGTCACTGTGGTCTTCCGCATTGCCTACTACTATCCATGGGCTCTCTCCTCCAAGGGCTAGCACTTCTCACCCTCCTGAGTATCACCCCGGGGCCTCTGGCATCAGGAGAATGGCAGCTCACTTACTACCTCTCTCTGGCCAGCCAAGTAATGTTAATTCCCTTTGCATGAAGAAGGCCACCCAGGGACAGGGTAACTGGTGATGGCATGCAGGAGCTGGATTGAAGACTTTGCTCCTGCCTCACTTTGTAGGAGACTAATAGTTCCTATCTCAGTTACTTCCTTGTTGCTTTGTAGGAGACTAATAGTTCCTATCTCAGTTACTTTCTTGTTGCTTTGTAGGAGACTAATAGTTCCTATCTCAGTTACTTTCTTGTTGCTGTGATAAAATACGTTGACTAAATAAAGCAACTTAAGGGAAAAGGGGTTTGTTTGGGTCCATATTTCAGGGTTACAGTTCATCATGATGTGGAAGTGGCAGGAACTGGAGGCAGCTGGTCACATGGTAAGAAACGGAACAATGGATGCTTCTGCTCAGCTTTCTCCAAGGCTCTAGTCCAGGGTCTCAGCTCAGGGGATGGTGCCACCCCCAGTAGACAGATCTTCCCATTTCACAGGAGTGCCTGAAGGCCCATATTCCAGGTGATTCTAACTTGACAGCAGAGTTTAATTAACAGTAACATTTCCGAAGGTTGCTCCTCAGAAAGCCTCCCTGCAGGGTAAAGCCAGAGGCCTCCTTTTCTAGCTCCCAGCTGGGAGTTGAGTGGTAAGAGGGCTCAGTCTGCCTTTGCACATCTTTTCACGCACAGTGAGGAACTGGCATGAACTTAGTCTCTCAAAGCAGACCTTTGTGTAACTCAGTGGATCACGGTGGCCCTTTGATCCTTTCGTGCGCGGTTTAGCAGATTCTGCAGCTGCTGAGAGCAGGGTTTCTCTCCAAGTCATATGCTCAGAGATTTGTTTCTTAATTTGAGCACCTTTTGTCATGTGGGAAGCCGGAGGATTTTCAAAATCATTATGTCCTGATTTCTCTTAAAAAAAATCTTAAAAATCAGTTTCTCTTCAATTTATCTCTGTCCTCTCACATTATAATTAACAAACCCACAAATCAGGTAGCACCTTCAACACTTTGCTTAAAGTCTCTTTAGCTTTATAACTAATTTATCCCTTAAAGGGCTAGATTCTCACTAAGTGCTGCAGACAGGCTTTTCTAAGCTTTCTGCTTCTACCTAACAGGAATTGGCCTCCTCCCTGCCCCCAACCCCATCCAGCTTCTATTAAAATCGCCAATCCCTTAAGGCTGACAAGTCCAGGTTGGCCTGATGATCTAGGCTTTCTCCACTACCCTCCTTCCTTCAGCCCGGCACAATGCACACACTTGTCAGCCATTGTAATGGTTTTAACACAAAATGTCCTGCATAGGCACTTGTATTTAAGTACTTGGCCTCTATCTGTGGCACTGTTTTGGAGATCATAGAACCTTTAAGAGGTGAGGCCTGGGTAATTGAAGTGGGTCATTGGGTGCAATCTGATCATTTATACTGGATCTGGTTCTGGTTCTGGTTCTAGGTAGGAATCTCTCTCTACTTCATATCTACTATGATTATGTGACAGGCTGCCAGCTCCCATGCACTGACACAGAACCAAGCCTCTCCTGGCATGGAACTATGAGCTAATATAAACCCATTTCTCCTTCAATTGATCCTTGTTAGATACTAGGTCACAGCAATGAGGAACGTAATGCACCCACTGTCATGTGGAGAAGGGAGACTCGGCACCTCTTGGCCACTGGGAGTCTGGGGCAGGTTTATCATGAGTTCAAGGCTGACTGAACTATATAGCTAAGACCTTGTGTCCAAATGCTTATAAATACACAAGATAAAAATCTTCCAGCCCCTGCACAACTCCAAGGCTAGCGCCATATTGTTAGGGCAGAAAGACTGAATCTGGATTCTATGTTCGCTTCCTTGTATTGATTTTACCACAAAAGTAGAGGCTAAAAGTCAGATATATTTATTTTCTCACAGTTCCTGTATAGGTCAGGAGATGGATCGTGGCTTAGCTGGGTCCTTGTTACGGCTTAAATAAAGATGTCCATAAGAAAGAAAGTAGACTTGTGGATGCTAGGAGCTGGTAGGGGAAAAAGATCTGTGATGGCAAGGTTTGGGAACAGAATACGGTGGCTTATACCTGTGATCCTGACCCTCCCGAGGCTGAGGGAGGAGTTTTACAACTTTGAGACCAGTCTGGATTACATAGCAAGTTCCAGGCTACCCTTAGCTATATAGCAAGGTACTGTCTCCAAAAAACAAACCGGGTTCTGGGTTTATCTAGTGGTGGTTGTCACCTAACCTTGTGAACATACGCAAGGTACTGGTACTTCAGAGTAGGCTTCTAACCTGGGGCCTACTTGGGCAGGAGTATGCGGCTAGGCTGTTACAGTCATTTTGATTATCAACCTGAGAGGATGTCTGTTCTGTTATCAAGGAGACACACTATGTCTGTGAGGGGAGATTCACCCTGAATGTGTACGGCACCATTCCATGTCCTGGAGTGAGTAAACTCTCAATAAAGTGGCAGAATGAAATGGGGAAAAGGAGAAAATGACCTAGTACTAGTATCCATCTCTCTCTGCTTCCTGACTGTAGATACAATGTGACCAGCAGCCTCGAACTCCTGCCTCCGCGCCCACCCTGCCATGATGGGCTGTATCCCCAGGACTATAAACGGAAGCACACTTCTTTCCCTTGAAGTGCTTCCACCAGGACTTTGTCAGAGTAATAAGAACATAATTAATATTCCAGCAAAATATTCATTGACCCCTCTGTGACTAGAACATGGCGGTAATACTGGGAATTTGAGGGAAAGCACCTCCCAGCATGGACTGTTGGTTTTATGCAAACAGGCCTTGGCGCCAACCACATAATAGGCTGTGGCTTGCTCCGTGTAAGAAGATTATTAACTTTGTCTGCTGGAGTCGGCTCTGCACCCTCACCCTGCCAAGCCACCTAGAGATCCTTTCTCTGCTTTGCTAATTCTTTTCCTCCACTCCTGGCTAGATTTGTGCCCCTCTGTTTAGTCTTAATGACTGGAGGAGTTCTGCCCAATATAAAGATGATATGAGCAATGAGTGTAGTTAAAATCTCCGGTAGTTACATTACAATTTTAAGTGAAATTAAATTTAATAATCTAACCCAATATAGTCCAAACATCATCATTCCAACATGCATTCATATGAAAATATTAATGAAGAACTTGAAAAATATCTTTGTAAAAGTATTAAACCCTAGAAGTTTTGGGTTATTTTAGAATCATAGCACATCTCAGTTTATATGTCAAGTTTTTATTGGAAATTCATGTTCCGTATTTAGACTGCAGGTTTACATTGGAAATGTAGATTAGCAGATTTAAATGGTCTCATCCATACGTATGAATTTCCAAATAACTCAGTGGAGTATCAGTTTTAATTTTTATTTTAGAATTATTCATGTTAACAGGACAGCTCAGGTGCTTCATCACAAGGCTATCATTCTGAGTGTTCAGCACATACATGTGATGTGCCAAGCAGCCATACAGAATAGTCTCCCTGTTGCCTGGTCCCAGCTCTGCCACCCAGCTCTGGCGTCATCCTCCCACCTAGACCATCTTCCGTTTGAACTGCCATCTCTGAGTATAAACACATGTGCGCAAAGAAGGGAAATCTCCTACTGACTATTCATGCTCAAGAAATCAAACTTTTAGAGTCAGAGACAGTTGCTTTCTTATCTAGCAATACCTCAAAATCCCAGATTATGATTTCCATCAGTCCTGAGAATGGAGGTCTTTCAAGGTCCCTTCAACATAAAAGGTGGGGACCATATTAACCATGAGGAGTACAAGAAAGCCTCTGATAAATGAGTTAGATAGTGTTGGCGCCTGTGGAGGTGGGCAGTTTTACACATGTGCTTCGCTCTGTTGGAACAATCTGGTTATTAAATAAGGGCCTTAAGGCATCCATTCGCATTTCACACTTTAAATTTTTCATCATTTAAATTCCTTCCTTCAGGTTGATAATTTTTCTTTCAAGCTTCAGATCTCTGGCTTCCGTTGGCTTGATTTACATAATCCCACCTCTGACATTTAGTCCCACCCCTTAGGGCCTCCTCCTTCCTGTTGGCTGCCCAGCAGCTCCTGTTGAGCATCAGCAGTGCCCCAGCCCTCTCCAGGCAGCCACCCAGCTCTCTCTCTGGGAAGAGGCTCATGCTGTTGCTGCCATGGCCACTGCTGCTCTGCTTCATGATGCTCGGCTAATCCTCCCTGAGCTGTTGCAAGGATTAATCCTGCGGCCCTGGGCCCAGCTCCTGCATGTGTGGGATTTGTGGGCACAACCAGCAAGACACAGGTGCAGCATCTGTAATGCAAATCTAGGCAGGGTGCTAGGCTCCTGGGAGCAGCTTCTGGATTCCTGGGTTCACGCAGAATAGCAAGATGGGTGCTATCAACCAGACCTTCTGGGTATGACCTTAAGTCTAAGAGCCTTAGAGCTGAGAGGAAAGCCATGGATCCCCAATTTCTGCCTGGATATGCAGACTTGTGCGTGCATGCACAAACACAGACATATGTGTGTTCCTTTCTTGCATCCTTAACGCTGATTCATCAACCTCATTCTGACTTCGCACAATGGACACTGATGACTTATTGCATTAAAAGTATATTTTTATGATAGTGTATGTGTATATTAACGTTATGTATTGAACCATCTTTCTGCCTCCAAAGCTTGCTTTTCTTTTTGATATTAATTAATATCTTGCTGCAGGCTTCAGGCACCGTGCCTATTGGAGAAGTCAGCTTGGCCCATGGCCCCTGCTTAATTCCACAGCTCATGTACAGAAGGTGGGGGTGAGCTGGTAGAAGAGCTGGAAGGTGCTCAACTGGGTCACTCTGGGCTCAGAGAGGGATAACCAAGCTCCCTGACAGCTGTCTAGAAGGAGGTGCCCAGGAAAGCCAGTCACTGCAGAGGAGGCTGCATTGTGGCTTTGTGGAGTCCATCTTACTCCCTCGCTCCCTGCTACATGCCAGTAAGTGTGAACAGATCTGAGGGATGGCTTCTTCCAAACTAAGTGCAGACACCCTTTGAGAGCACAGGACACCCTCCTCTTTAAGTACTGGGACAGTGAACTTGACAAGAATGTTTATTAAGAGGTAGAGCTGAGGTGGGAGGATGAATGGATGTGAGGGTTGCAAAGCCCACCTAGGCAACATAGTTTCTGTTTTAAAGAATAAAGGACTGGGCTTGCTGGTGTATGCCTTTGATCTTAGCATCCAGGAAGCAAGAGGCAAGCAGAGACTCTCAGCCTAGTGAGTTCCAGGCCAGACAGGGTTGAATAGTGAGACCTTGTCTGAAAGAGAGAAGTGGGGATGGAGGAAGAAAGAGAGGGAAAAGAGAGGAGAGAGGAGGGGAAATAAATAAAGAGATGCTGACCTTGGCCAGGTGTTTAAATCTCAAAGCCATATTTTTCTCTACCTGAAGAGAGAATGAAGATAATGTTTTCCTTACCAATTTCTTGAAAATATAGGATACATAGTTAAAACACGAGAGACTCTACAAGCTCCAGACTCCCAGAGGTTGGGAGGCCTGAAGACTGCTGCTGTATCAAAGGAAAACCAAGAGCCAACAACTGGTGAAGAGAGAGGCTTATTTACAGTCAGGGCCAGAACTGGGGGAAAGAAAATTCTGCCTCTCCTGTCTTTCCTGCAGGAAGGTTACAGCTTTATACAAAAGATGAAGCAAAAGCCAGGAAATAGGTACAGTGTAGCTGTGAGTCAGAGCCTTGTGATATCTCTTCCTGCGAGACAATTCCTCCCCCTCTGCTGCCAGGTAACATCCTATTCTCTCTCTGCAGACTTTCCTGAGGTTCCTCTCACCCCTGGGCCCAGCCTTTCTAAGCCTGGAGACACTGTTACACCAAACCTGTTAGGAAATTAGGTTATTAGTAAAATAGATGAACATAAACGCCCCACCTTTTCTTCCACAATATGGACACCCCGATTTCAATGTGATTGTATCCTATGTAAATTATCCAGTGCATAGCCTGGCAGAGACTAAGATTACCCAGCAGTTATCTAGCACAGTAGTCTAGTTCCCATCCATGTCTGCCTTCATTCCCACCCCTCTGCCTTTGGTTATCAGACTGAATACAGTTTAGTCTCCTCCCACCCCACCCCACTTGTTCATTCTCTCATCACCTCCTTGGGGGATGATGACTAGAGTAGAATGGCTAGTTTCTTTTAGGTCCATAGCTAGACTACAGTTCCCAGGATCCCTTGGAATAGGAAGTAGCCATTAAGCAAGCTGTAGCCAATGAAAGGGGACTAGGGGTTGTTGCTGCTTCTAGGCAGGCTTCTGCAAACTACAGGCTTTTTCTCATTGTAAGTTCTGTTTCCAGGCAGATAGCAATCTCTGGAAAGGCATGTGGGAAGCTGCTTTCGTTTTAAACCACCGTCCATTGGAAGGCCACAAATCACAGAAAATCTGGGCAATACAAATGGGCCTTGTTGGAAGGAAAAGACCTAAACTCGGGTGTGAAGGAAAAAGCAGGAGTGATTCTGGGAAGGATTGGTTGTGGGAGTGTTGGGGGTGGTGGTGAACATGGTCAGAACACATTGCACACAATTCTAAAGCAAAATAAAACACAACCCAAACATCATTTGGGTGCATGAGATAACTAAAAGCAGGATGAGCGCCTGACATCTCTGCCTTCATTTTGGATGAAGGTGCAGATGACAATTTAGCAGACCACCTTGCAGCGTGAATGACTGCAGGACTGGAGCCAGTGGGTCTGTGGGAGACAGGACTACATTTTGATCAGCACCGAGAGGTTATACGTACATCTTGCCCTTTATTTAAACCTAAATCTCTCTCTTTCAAGGCTTATTTTATTTTTATTTGTGTGTGTGTGTGTGTGTGTGTGTGTGTGTGTTGTGCATGTTGGTACAGGAACCTATAGAAGCCTGTAACTTTAATTTTCTCAAACCTTATTTTTAATGATGGTTCTTCAACACTTTAACCTCCCCTGTAGCCCACCACCCAACAGAGGTAGTCGGAAAGAAAGGATACGGGGAAAGTGGATCTGTTTAGAAAGTTTCTTTGGAGCAACTCCTGACTGGAAATCGGCAGTTCACTTCACAGGTTAGCAGGCAGTGGCAGCTCCATCAATTCGCAAACTCTTCGTGAATACACCAGCAGTCCAGTTCAGTCGAGTTGGGTTAGCAACAGTGGTGACGTGACCTAGCAGAGACAGCCAGGCCTCAGCCTCGGCTCCAGTCAGCAGGAGGGACCAGGAGGAACACCAGGAGAAGTTCTCAGCTGTGCCTCTCTCAGTGAAGCAAAGATCAGTGAAGAAGTGAGACCCACAAGAGCTGTACAGCTAGCTGTACCAGTAAGTCAAGCTCTGTCTCTGTCACTCCCTGGAGTCCTATTTATACCCTCCAAATATCACATGTTCTCAGCATGGCTCTTGCCTCAGCATGTGCATCCAATCAGCCTGAATATGTGGCAAGAAACTGTAGTACATCACCAGATAGTTTTTGGTGTGTTTCTCTCTAGAGTTCCAATAAATGCAGCTCAACTATGCAATATATGCAAGGCAGACATGCATGCCATTAGCAAAGAATCCTTCATCATGCTTGCTTTAGCAGAACATCCTCTCTCCTGTGTCTGCTTCAGCAAAACCTTCCTTCATGAGTCTGTCTCCCTAGCCTTCATATCTTTGTCCATTTTAACAAAACATTCCTTCATGTATTTGCCCCAGCAAAACACTATCTAACTGACTTTCCAAAGAACCCTTTAGTTTCCATTTGGGAAAGCTAAGTAGCAGGCTTGAAGGTTACCAGGGATGGACCCTTTTTTATAATTAACAGTTGGTACAACAAGCAACTGAAATGGCAGGACTTGAATTATTATTTATAAGAATGAAATTTGCCTTCCATCCCTGTTCCTACATAGAGAATGACATCTGGGTCCAAACTGCCAAGACGGTCATTAATACATGACTTTTGGACTAGTTTCATTTCCTGTTGCTGTGATAAAAGACTTGGCAAAAGCAACTTGGGGGTGGTTATTCCGGCTTTCAATTTCAAGTGACAGCCCATCACTGTGAGGAAGCAAAGGCAAAACTTGAGGCAGCTGGTCACATCCACAGGAATATTCAGCTCACGTTCTTCCTTTTAAATCATTTAGCACCCACGCCCCAGGAATGATGTCACCATGTTTCAATCGGTTTTCCCACATCGGTTAATCGAGACAGACACCTCTGCAGGGCTACCCAATCTAGACAATGTCTCATTGATGATTGAATTGACAACTGAAACAAACCATCACAACGATCTAACCTTCTAACCTCTCCTGGAGGCTTTGTGGGAGAGAACAAGGAAATTGTGTGCTCCCTTCCCATAAGTCATTCGCAATCCCCCTAGCAGAAATCTGGTTAGGACATTACCCGTCAGGAGAGGCTATCTTACTAGAGGCGTTAGAAACTGTACAAAGTGGATGCAAAATGTTTTTTCATCACAATGGTCTCTTTGTCCCTTGTCCACTCTTACCCCTCGAGAATATTCTACTCTGTAATAAACTATAAATTGAATCCTGCAATTTTGTGAGTGTACCTAGCAGGGGAAGGACAGATTACAAATTACATGGACCCGTCTATGGCACTGCACTGTGTGTGTCTGATCAGAATTCTTGTGATGGAGTTAAAAGAACCAGCCAGTGAACTGAAGGAGTCCAGAGTGAGATTCCATCGGCATCATCATGAAAAAAGATTACCTCTGCATCTTTTGGTGCCTGCTAGGAAGAACTCTGGCTGACCGGTGTTTACAAGTGTATAACAAATAAATAAATAAAAAAGATGCACTCTGAATGACTTGAATTGTTTTTATGTGTCATTTTGTCTGCATTTATAATGACTGGCTTGGTGGAGACTGGAAACTCTGATGACCGTAGCAGTAGTCCCACTAGAAGGACATGATTGAGACACTATCCACCTGCATCCTGAAGAGGAGAGAAGATGCTCCCTCTGGTCCATTCTGCCTGAGTGTAGATCGCCAAGGTATTCAGAGAAGGAGCAGGATCACAGGGAAGCATGGAAGAAGAGCATATCTCACGCCTGGGTTGGAAGGAACTCCAGTATCCACACCCAAGAGGTACACATCAAGGTTGGTCAAGCCTCAATGTGAGCTGCCCACATTCCTCGATGGTGGGACTCCCAACGTATGTTAAGAGGACACACTGGCTCCCTGGTGGCACTCCTGGAAGGGATCCCCATTAAGCAGTACATATTATGGACTCAGAACACACTCCCTAGTGCTTGCTCTTGCTTCAGCCAACAAGATGAGCAGGAACCTAAAACTCGCTCTGCCCTCAGAATTCCTAAAAATTACTGACTAATGTCCCTGTAGCTACTTCAATTTTTTTTTTTGCATTTTTAAAGACCCACTTATGCTAAAATTATTATTCTTGACATGCCTAATTTAAAATGTGATCTTTTGGGACTTGGGCCAGGGTTTGTTTCCTGTCTGCATTTTTTTCCCCCTGTGCCCAGAAAAACTGGCTATGCAAGAACATTTCTCAGCCAGGCCTAACTGAAATGTAAATGTTCATTTTTAATTTTCAAGTGGAATGGTTAGGACCCAGTGCTTTCCAAGGTTAACTGTAGAAATAAAACTTACAAAAGGACTTTTTGGGGGGAGGGTATGGTTTAGTTGACCATAAACAAAATGTTGATAAAGTGGTTTTTAAATGCCTTATATTCAAAGCAATTATATTTGCTAACAATTTTGACCAAATATACTTTACAGAAGGGTTAAATTTGGAAGACAACAATTTAATAATTTGTTTTCTGTTCATTTTATTTGTCTTTTGACAAAATCAAGGCTTATTTACCCTTGTGTTTGCATACCATGGGTCAAATTGCCATGTTCATAGGCCAGGGGTCAAAGGTCAGGATAACTTGGAGTCAGTTGTCTCCTTCCACTGTCTGAGTTCTGGGGATTGAACTCAGGGAAGATGCCCTTAGCTGCTGGGTTATTTTGCCAGGCCTTAAGGTTGAACACTTTTAGAGGCCACATTACAGCGTAAGTTAAAGAAGGCTGTCACCTGTGAGACACACTTATGGACTAGTTAGTAAGTCTTTAAGGTCATTTATAAACACATTAAAAATGTTTCAAAATGTAAATTTATTTAAGGGCCTTTCTACGTTCTAAACTTAATGTGCTGAAGCAGAGGTAGAACCGAATCCTCTGTGTCTAAGGGAAGAACGCTTCCTTTGAAATGTTCTCAGATCTCAATAATATTTATTTAAAAAACTTGCTTGGAGGACAAACTGTGTTTTACTAAGACAAATTTTGTACATTTTCTTCTGGTTAGGTCAGACTGCTTAGAAAACTGAGTCTATAAAAAGTCACGGTTAATTAAGGATCTGTTTATGGTAACATCTTTTAAATGATCATTCTACAAACAACTATTATTTTAAAGTGATTTAGTGCTTTTAATATTCTGTGTATGTGGGACATATGTCCACATTTTATCCAGACGTTATGTGAAGGTTGACTGAGTAAAAGACATGAAAATTTAATATATACAAAGTGACCAACAAGGGCTTCCTTTTGTGTAATGTGTTCTGTGTGTGAACAGTCGAGTTAGTTAGAAAATGGCCAATGAAGTTTAGCATGTTTCTGATATTTGTAATCAGCACCATTGAAGTGGAAAACTGTCTCCTTGGGCAGTCCTATTGGAGCCGGGCATACATCCAGTCACTTTGACTAACTAGGAGTCCTGTCATTGTGTATGAGGGACACACTCGTACGTCAACAAGCAAGTTTATCTGTGGTTAGTGCATTTGTGCAAGTCTGTACAAGATAGAAAGCCCAATATCTGTCAGTGAGACCTGTTGTCCAAAGGATTCCAAATATTGAAAGAGAGGGGAATAGATAGATAGATGATAGATAAATAGATAGATGATAGATAGATAGATGATAGATAGATGGATAGATAGATAGATAAATAGATAGATAGATAGACAAATAGATAGATAAATAGATAGATGGATAGATAGATAGATGGATAGATGGGTGGATGGATGGATGGATGGATGGATGGATGGATAGATGATGGATAGATGGATAGATGGATAGATGGATAGATAGATAGAGATAGATAGAGATAGATAGAGATAGATGGATGGATAGATAGATAGATAGATAGATGGATAGATATAATTCTGAGTAGCTGTGTTGCTAATGTTCATGCCCCCCAAGTATCTAAAACTTTGCAAATAGAAAAGTTAAGGAGACACTTTCATTAATTATTTTTTCTTCCTTGCTGTGACAAAACCTCCTGACAAAATCCATTTAAAGAAGGAAGGTTTATAGGGTTTATTCTGGCTCACAGTTTGAAGGCCCACCATGGAGGGGAAATCATGGTGGCAGGAGCTTTTGGCAGAGGTAAACAGGAAGAGGCGTAACAGGCTTCCTGTGTAAACAGGAAGCAGAGAGTGGTGAATGCTGGCACCTGGGGCGTTATCCCCTTTTCATTCAGTCTCAGCCCACTGCCCCCGAAATGGCACCGCACACATAGGGGAGTTGATCTTACTTCAGTTAACCCAATCTAGAGACACTCTCACAGATCTGTTTTCTACATAATTCTAGGTCTTGCCATCTAACACTTTACCAAACTGGCAATCTCCCTGACCCTGTGCTGTGTGCTCCTGACTGTACCCTGACCATCATCATCAAGAAAAGAAATCTGTACTGCTCTGTCCATTGCTCAGCTTTCTGCAGAATTCTAACTGCGTCTTTTCAAAGTCTTCTGTTACTCGCTGATGGTCCTTCTCTAGAGAGTGTGCAAGTGGGTCACAAAACGTGACTCTGACATGAACTCCATCTTCAAACTAGTTTTTCTTTATTATATACCCAGGCTTCACAGGGAGACATTGACTCATTGTGAAGAACAAAAATGGAGTCATTTGTATTGGCCCTCCCAAACAAGACTAAAGCCGAGAGGTTATGGGTAAGTGTTTCTTATGCATGACAGCTTAAAGGACATCTGAGCTAGGCTACTAGTGTGCATACACAGAGCTACTTAACAGGGAAGAGGAACCTCTACTGACTTTAGTTAGTAGGTGTCTTTTGGCTTTCCTTCTCGTAATGTGCGTTATAGTGGCGCTATACACTTAAACATCTGCCTTTGTTTTGCACCAATGTGTTTTAGCTAATTCAGCCAGTCTTCTTCTCTTATGTTAGCTTAACACTAGGCCAGGGGACTGTCAAAGCCAGCTTGGCCAGCACCCTGATTCCCTCAGGAGTGAGGAATGTTTACACACAGATACACTGAGGTTGCTCTTGCTACAAAGCACTGACCCCTCCTCTGGGCCCACAGGGCAACAGGAGGAAAGCCGGCCACCTTTGCCTTCATTTTGGGTCTTCATTTTAGCTAAAGACATGGAGGCATGTTGTTGTTCTTAACCTCTGTCACTTTGAGCTCCAGGAAGAGCAAAACCTCACAGGACAGACCCCATATCCCAGAAGAAGATGATGCTGGAGAGACTGAGGTTGTACCTCAGAAATGATGTAGCACATTTTTATCATGCAGATATGTCAGTAGATTGTTAAATTAGATAGATAAAGGCTTAAGTAAAATATTAACTTACTTCTCACCAATGAAGTATCCAAGTGAGCAATTTAAAAAATTTGTTTTTATATTTTATTGGTTGATTGACATGCATGCATGCGTGTGTGTGTGTGTGTGTGTGTGTGTATGTGTGTGTGTGCATGTGTGTAAATATATGTGAGCACCACGGGACTTTGGGTTTAGATGTGCATTTATACTTACAGACATCTGTGATGGTTCTGTTTCTTGTCATGTAGACAGGAGATGGGCCTCCAAATGTATATAGAGGGTCATCTTGATTGAATTAACTGAGGTGTGAAAATCCATCTTACCTCTAGGTGGCGCCCTTCTCTGGGTGGGGATCCTAGACTGTCGGAAAAGGAGAAAGTGAGCTAAGCCTTGGTGTTCACAGCTTCCTGATTCCTGCTTGGAGGCACAATGTGACCCACTGCTTCAAGCTCTTGCTGCCTTGACCATGGACCGTATTTTGAATTGTGAGCTAAAATAAGCCCTTTCTCCCGTAAGTCCCTAGTGCCAGAGTATTTTATCATGAGAGTGAGAAAAGCAACCAAGATACTCAATTCTGCCCATCCACACTTTCCCACTGAAGATGCAGCTCAGGCCACTGTCCTGGGTACCACAGGCCTTGGAGGGCTAGAGTGCAAGCTCCTTGTCTAGTGTTCTCTGTGTCTCATTGAGGCTTCTCCAAAGATGCTGGGATGCAGACTGCTGAAAGTTATTCTCCCTTACCATGCAGGCAGGAGTACTTCAGCTCCTTCTACCCAGAATGCTCTCTGTTTCCTCTCTTCAGGCCTTGGGGAGAGGCAATGATTGTGGTAAGAGGCTTTCTGGACTTCCCTCGCCCCAGGAGGGTTTTTTGGTCCTCAGCATGGTACTCAGGGCTCCAGTAGAATGCTTATCAAGGGGGAGTCATTTGCAAGCCACTCTGCCTGCCCAGCATCCTCACATTTTCAGCCTGTGGAGATCATGTTGATCAGTAGATGTGCACAGACCGAATGGTAAACCACTAGCAGGTTGTATCTCTATTAATTCTCCAAGAATCTTGTTGCTTCCTGATCCGGGGACTGTGCATCTGCAGTCCCCATTGCTGAGTGAGCCTGGCTGACCACACACATCCAAAAGGTAGCTAATGAGCTCACCCCGAGACACATCATGTACAGAAAGTCCACTCCATTTCCACTTCCAAACCCTATAGCTTTGAGATGTGAGACACGAACTGTATCAGCCCGGCAGGCTTGCAGCAGACTGTACAATGATGGACAGCAAGGGTGGATTTTCTTGACCGAGTCAATGGTCTCTGGGAGTTTGGCACCTTAGATGTTTGGGGAGCTGGTGACAAGAAGAGAGGGAATAGATTGGGTGTTCACAGCACTTGGAACCCAAGGAGCTTTTAGAAATGATAGTTTGAGGGGGGAGCTCACCCCGAGACAGAGTTGAAGGCCAGACTCATCAAAGCAGATTAGGGTAATGCCACCCTAAGGAGCATAGGAAGGAGCCAGAGGCACAGAACGAAGAGCCTGAGAAAGGTTCAGGAGGAGTGAAGAACAGGCTCCTACTTGGTGAAGGTGGTGGATTGAGATGCCCTGTATAACACACGCACCTGTAATAGATGTGTATCACTGTGTATCACCGGGGCTAACAGCTTCTCAGAGAGCAGTGCCAGCTCCCACTGTTCAGAATGGGAGGTGGGCAGACTCAGAGGCTGAGAGAGGGCAAGCAATTAATTCATCAAGGTCGCACAGCACTTGAAGCCCAAACGAAGCCTCCTAGCCCTTCCTGCCACACTTAACCCAACCCCACTCACACCTCTTTTGCAACCAAGGGGCCTGATATGGCACCTAAGAGCAAGTCTGGGGTGGGTGCCAGGTCTGATTAATGTCTTCCTCACCATCTTCCAGTGAGGGGCTGTGATTAGACCTATTTATAGGGGCCTGGTGTCTTAATATTCTGCCTGGCGCATCTCTTGCCAATCAAATCAGTGCCGTCTGCAGTGTGATTGCTGCTTTAGTGGCACCAGGGAGCGGAGTTAATTAAACCCAATATAAATAGACTCTGCCCGCGCCTTGCAATTCAGAGGCATGCTTTTCCTTCCTGTCCTCCACCCCCGTATGTGCCTCCTTCCTTCTGGCCCCTTCACACTGACCTGAGGATCACAACATGGACACCCCTCTTCTTAGAGGCAGTGGCCATTGCCTTGCCTGTCTCAGGCCTGCCGTTGGTCCTTGTGTAGTTAGTGTTTGTGACCTCCATGTTTCCAGGACTTGGTAGTCTACACTAGTGATTCCCTCCTCCCATCCATCCTTCTGCTTCCAGTGTCTTTTGTGTTTATCCAAGCATGGGAGGTTGAACTGAGCTAATGAATACAGGAGCTTGGTGGGATATGACCTACCTTCTGAACTCCTCTGTTACCCCACCAGCGACTTCTCACTGCCCACTCAGCAGGCTTCAGCAGAACATCTCCCATGAGCCTCTGGCCTCCCATTGGGTGTTTCCCTGCTTCCGCTCTCATACACAGGCTGCAAATGTGCAGACACCAGGTGCTCCCTCCTCAGCACCACTGTGTCCCTTTCCTACACTTTGGTTTCCACTCACAGACACCCCAGTTCTTATGGGGATCCAACACCCCTAGACCTCCACAGAGCTCTCATTCAAACAAATCTGTGGACCTGTGGAGAGAGGCACTAACCTAGTAGTTGGGGACATCCTGTGGAGTCTTCAGATTGCCAGAGACATCCTAGCAAATGTGAATAGCCACGAGCTACCCTGGGAGAGGGCTGACCCTGACTTGGGTGGGCTTGTCTTCACTTGCACAGATGCATCCTATAGCCCCTGTGGTGATGCTGGTCCCAGGGGACTCAGCTTTTTTCCTGTGTGAGAGGGGTTCCAGTCAGCAATGAGTTCACAGACTTTCTCATGAGGGGGAGAGCTCACTACTTACCTAGTGTGTTGCCTATAATGCCCCTTGGCTTTCTGTGGGTTCCATAGGCCTCATAGGTGGCTCTGCAACTCTTCCCACTGGATGGAGTCTTGTCCTTCACTAATTGTGTGTGTGTGTGTGTGTGTATGCATGGTTCTGTGCTTAGCTCTAATTACAGCTATTGGCTAGCATTCATAGCTACCCAGAGAGTATGATCTGGCAGGAGGGACAGATCTAAATACTATCCTGTCTTCCTCCACACCAGGCTAGGTTCTGAGAAGTGCATCTTCAGATGACTTTATTGTGTGTGCACCGAAGTGTACTGTGGACATCTGCAAGGTGTAGTCCCTTGGTGTGGCTTCTTGATGTAACCAACACCTACTGTGAACCTGAGATTAAGTGTGGCCCCGCTGCTAACCCAGCACACTGTACAGGAGACCTCTGTAGGAGTACACTCTAACATAACAGAAGCAAATAGAATGTACGAAACGCGGAAACTTAGTATGTCTGCTACCGCGACACAGCATCTTGTACAGTGCACAACAGAACATGGCTCATTTGCTTACTTTCTTTGTGTATGTGTTTCTGTGGTGCTAGCGATCAAGCTGGGGGCTTTGCATGTGGTAGGTAGTTGCTCTATTACACTTCAACTCTTGGATTTTTATACGATGGACCATGCAGCCAGCTTGCTTATGCAGCATCTCAAATCCACAGTGATGTGCTTCTCTGTGGCAGCATTAGACTGGCTGTGTCTCAAGGTGACTCCACCTACAACCCTTTATGAGGCGGTACTGCTATTTATCCTTTGCATTAAAAGCCCAAGAGACTTATCCGGGTGACAAAGCCAGGATTCCAGCCTCTCACTGTGGTTCCAGATTCCATGGTATTTTCATCTCTGAAGGACAGATGACTTATAATGACACCTGTAGTAGGGGCCTTGGCTTGATCTAGAAGGATCAATGAAGAGATGTGTAAAGCAATATCCTTTTGTGGTAAGATATGGGAGTAAGAATTAACAACCCAGGAAGGTACAGGGTATGAACAGAAACCCTGGTGAGAAGCATCTGTGACCGGGGCCAGGAAAGGCTGCTGACATGAGCACGCCCCCTGACACCATTAGTGGTGTTTTATTTGAGTTGCTTGTTTTATCTTGCTGTAACAAACTACTTGAGGCAATCAATCTTAAAAAAAAAAAAAAAAAAAAGCACAGCAGGTTTTCTTGGCTAAGTTTCAGACTATTTAGCTGGTGACCACTTAGTCACATTGCTTTGGGCACAGTACTTTATGGTGGGAGTTGATTGGATTGGCAGTAGAAGCTTGCTCATCTCATTGTGGCCAGGAAGCTAAAAGAGGGTGGGCAGATCAGGGAGCCTCTTACAGGTCACTTTTCAGTGAGCCAACTTCTTCCCTTTGGGTTTCACTTCTTAGAGGTTTCACCTGATCCTTGAATGGTATCACATGTGGTGAAGCGGCCTTCAGTACAATGGGCTTTGGGTTGGTGAGATCAACCACAGCAGAGCTTCAAAGCTGCTGGTAACTTACCCAGCACAGTCCTTAGGCAAGGATGAATCTTCCTCCTATGTTTACTTAACACGACCTGCTGTGTGGTGACTGCTGTTCCCTAGCAGAGGTCTCAGTTCTGTCCAGCAACAGGTCCTGTCTTTGGTGGGAAGTCACATGAGCCAAGGCCTGGTCTCATGTCTAGAAACTCACACCACACCTCACAGGGGAGGACCCTCCTCAAACTCTGTGTGATGAACTTGACAGGTTCCTCTCATGGATCAGGTTGTAGCCTGTGCCATCTTTGCTTGCACATCAGACCTAGAACCCCTCTAGTCCTTCCCATCTTCTCCTTTACCATGTGGACTGCACCTCTTCTGTAGAAGTTAAGTTCAGTTCTTCCTCTCAGCCCCATGCTCTCAGAAAAAAAAAAAGACACCCAAAATATATTTACAAATACCTTGGCCATATAGCTAGGCTCTACTCTGACTAGGTCATAACTAAAATAACCCAATCATTTTAATCTGCGTTTTGCTCCATGGATGGTTACCTGTGTTCAGGTACCATGTGTCCATTTTATTACATTCCTTGGGCGAATCTTCCCACACCTGACTCTATCTCAGAATCCTTTCTCTTCCTGGATGTCCCACCTCCTATTTCCTGCCAACTCCATAGGCCATCAGATTTATTATTGACAGGTGCCACATCCATACAGATATAAGGTATTCTCTCTATGTTCTTCCAGGCAGCCCTCCTCACAAGTCACTGTCTCCATCTGGACATGCTATAAACCCCAAACTGACTCTGGCACTTCCTTCCCTACTGACTCCCTGCCTGCCCCAAATGGGGACCATAGCAAGGGGTGTTACTGATGTTACAAAGGAAGTCACCGCTGTAGCACAGTGCCTTGGCTCAACTCTGCCACCATGGACTTGGGCACATTACTTAACCCCTTTAAGCCTCTGCTTTCATCTGCTTAGTTAATGATAAGAGTGTCACCTCCTAGTGGGACTGCTAGGACGATGGACTGAGTCAGAGCATCCAGAAGAACTAAACAGCACCTTGCACACAGCAAGCATTCAGCAAATGTTAGCTCTTATCTTTTGGGATCATTTCTGCTCACTGCACCTTATGGTGGCCGTACATCAACCTGCCATCAATCAACGGGCAAGTTAGCAGCCTCCTCTGTGGTTATTTTGTACTTAATGTGCCCCAAGTGGCACATAAGCAAGAGGAGATAGGCCGCCAAGAGCCATCAGCCCTGGATGATGGCTGTGCTCGGATTGAATGTAAAAAACGAATCCTGGAGAAATGCTTGCATTTCATTGAGATGGTGACCTCATTGCTTACCCTTGTCTGGGGATAGTGTTAGATTTTGGCACAGGTCGACCATTCCCCCTTCTGACACTTGGCACCTTACAGATAGATGAGCTGAGGAGAGGATGGGGGCCCTGAGGGGCTGCAGGGTAGGGGGTTGCTGAGCATGAGTGTAGAGCTTCTACGTTAAGCTGCCTCGAGTTTCTCTGCATTCTCTGTCTGCTGTGGGGGTGCCCTAGAACAGCAGGAAAGGAAGTGAGCAAGGCTGTGAGCTAAAATCTGGGATCAGGAACTTGGGGTCCATGCAGCAAGACTGGACTTAGAGCATGATCCAGGGATTCCATATGAGGTCCTCAAGTGGCCAAATAATGGGACAGAAAACTTTGAAAAGCCAAAGGGGGCATAAAAGTTGGGTCGTAGGGCCACCCTGCATGCTTGAGTCAGACCTAACAGGAAAAGCTGTGGAGCCAGCCCTCGGTGGCTGAGGAACTGGGGAAACATTTCAAAGGCCGCAGTGACAAGCTCTGATGAGATAGAACCATAAGAACAGGAAAGGGAGGGTGCATGTGGGAGTGGGCAGGGAGTGCAGAGCTCCATGCTCCACTATGTTCATAGCAGCATTATTCATAATAGCCAGAAACTAGAAGCAACCCAGACGTCAGTCAAAGAATGGATACAAAAAGTGTGGTTCTGTACCATACAATGAAATACTACTCAGCTATGAAAAACAAGGACATAATGAATTTTGCAGGCAAATAAATGGAACTAGAAAATAACATCCCGAGTGTGGTAACCCAGACCCAAAATGACATGCATGGTATGTACTCACTGATAAGGGGATATTAGCCAAAACATACAGAATACCCATCATATACCCCACAGACCCAAAGAAGTTAAACGTTTAAGAAGGAAGGCCCAAGTGAGGAGGCTTAAATCCTACTTAGGAGGGGGAACAAAATAATCATGGGAAGCAGAGGGAGGAAGGGATGTGGGTGGGAGGGGAGGGGAAAGGGAGGGAAAAGGAAGCCAGGATCAGATATGGGGAGATACAGGACAGAGGTCCAGAGGGCCAGGAAAATGAATGGAAATATGCAGATGCAGAGAGTGATGGGTGGGAGGAACCTCTAGATGGAACCTCTGAGGAGTCTAGAAACCTGGTGTCTTAGTCAGTGTTTCTATTCCTGCACAAACATGACCAAGAAGCAAGTTGGGGAGGAAAGGGCTTATTCGGCTTATACTTCCATACTGCTGTTTATCACCAAGGATGTCAGGACTGGAACTCAAGCAGGTCAGGAAGCAGGAGCTGATGCAGAAGCCATGGAGGGATGTTCCTTACTGGCTTGCCTCCCCTGGCTTGCTCAGCCTGCTCTCTTATAGAACCCAAGACTACCAGCCCAGAGATGGTCCCACCCACAAGGGGCCTTTCCCCCTTGATCACTAATTGAGAAAATGCCTTACAGCTGGATCTCATGGAGGCATTTCCTCAACTAAAGCTCCGTTCTCTGTGATAACTCCAGCTGTGTCAAGTTGACACAAAACTAGCCAGTACACCTGGGATGGAGGAGGCTCTCAGGACTCAATGAAGGTGACCTTACCCAAAGTGTTCAACACTAGGGGATATGGAACCTGAAAGAAACTACCTTCAATAGACAGGACCATCTGTGGAGGGATGGGGACACCAACCTACTTACAAATCCCAACATTGCTTTCGACCCAAAATTGTTCCTGTCTAGAAGAAATGCAGGGACAAAAATGGAGCAGAAACTGAAGGAATTGCCAGCCAGTGACCAGGCTGGCTGGTCCCTGGGCAGGCACCCATCTCTAACGCCATCACTGATGCTATGTTGTGCTTGCAAACAGGAACCTAGCATGGCTGTCCTCTGAGAGGCTCTACCAGCAGTTGACTGAGACAGATGCAGATACTCACAGCCAAGCATTGGACTGAGGTGGGAGACCATATAGGGGGAGTACAAAAGGAGCTGAAGGGAATGGCAACCCCATAGGAAGACCAACAATATCAGCTAATCTGGATTCCTGGGAGCTCCCAGAGACTAAGTCACCTATCAAAGAGCATATATGGGCTGCCCTGAGCCTCCTGGCACATTAGTAGCAGGGGACTGCCTTGTTTGGCCTCAGTGGGAGAGGATGCATCTAATTCTGTAGAGACTTGATACCCCAGTGTGTGTGGGATACCTGAGGGGGCACCCTCTCAGAGACAAAGGGGGAGGGGAAAGGAGAGGATAACCCTTTGAGGGGGGAAAGGGGGCAACATTTGAGATGTAAATAAATACAATAATTAATTAAAATAGAAGAGGGGGTGGCAGAGCCTATGTGCGCATGTGTGCATGTCCACCATGTGCCTTTCTCATGGTTCTGATCTGGTCACATGACCCTGGAAGCAGCAGGTGATATCCAGCCCTTCCTCCTGGGAGTGATTCATATGCTTCTCATTCCCCTCTCCCATCTCTGCCTTTCTCCCCACCCCCTTTCCCACCTTCCAGCTCTTTCCTCTTGTCTTCCCTTCCTCCTGGCTTCTTCCCTCCCCCTTTCTCGACCCTGATTGACACTCCAGGCCTCAAGGTTGCAGCCACAGTCAGCTGCCTGAAGAACAAGCCAATCCTTCTGAGTTTCCAGAATGGAGGAGAAGGTGAGAGCAGGAGCCAAGGGCCAGCCTGCTCCTGCTGGGGCCTTGGCAGGGAAAGGCCTTTAGCCTGCTGGGAGCCGAAGGCAGATGGTTCTCTCTGTCTAGCTGTCTCTGAGTCTGGGATGCTGGGTGCCATGTGTCCTGGGCCAAGGCAGGCTTTGAGGACCAGGGCTGTCTGGCATTGCAGGAATATTCCCCTAGGGAAGAAATGGGCATCATCTTTGGAGGAGGGTGTTGGGCAGCTCAGATCATCCTGGCTCTCTCTCCCCCACTCCCCTGCCACGTTGCTGCCCAGTCCCTCAGACACTCTGGCCTCCATATTGTTCTCCTACCAAGGTACTTCTTCTTGGAACTTCTTAGGCCCTTTGTGTTCCTGACTCATCTTCCAGGACATTGGCCTACCTAGCCTGCCCACCTCTGCAGGAGTACACTATCTCCTCTTTGGGCTGAGGCCTCCTAGCCTGCAGGAACTGAGAACTCAGGCTTTTCAGATAAGAATGGAGCACTAGGTAACCACGAAAACTATTGGCCTCACAGCCACTTGCTCAACAAAATTTGATTTTACACTCCACCCCTTGGAGCACTGACCATGATGACCTCCCCCCACCCCCTGCAAGGTTACAAAGTTACTCTGTGTCAAAATAGATGTGCAACCCAGGTCCATGGGACTCTGTGGTCACTGTTATCTGTCCACCTCTGACCTTCCCTCCTCCCAAATCTCTGTGAGTGTGTTTTAAAGAACACTCAAGCTCCTTGTGGAACAGTGGGAGTGGAGGGGTGCATGTGAAAGGGGTGCTTGGGAAGCCCCCCCACTCCAGGGACTGTATGTAGAAGAGGATTCGTTGGCAGAAGCTGAGCAAGTCTCTGTCCCCACAGGCACAACGTCCCCCACAAGTGTCTGGACAAGTGTGCTCATATATATATATATATGAGAATTTATGGACACCTTTGTCTCCCATGCCTGGCAAGGTCTTTTACTGGCACATCTCTGGCAGGAAACCAGCCAATAGCAACCTGACAGCTTTGCAACTGTTCGCTGGAATGTTCTCTCATGTAGAAGCAAGGCTGGATTCCATAAGGAATTCCTTGGCTACAGAGTCTCTCACCATTTTCTCACCTCACAGCCCCAGTTACAGTTTTGTGTGTGGAAGGGTTGCCATCCACTCTATGCCTGTCAACTCCAGGCAGAATGTCTTTTAGTGTCCCCAAGTGATATGTGCTTGTCGCTCATCTGCAGCCTCATCACCCCACATTGTCTGTTCAATTGTTTCCCATACTTCACCGCACTCCTCCCACCTTCCCCCAGGCTGGCTACACGGCAGGTCTGTGCTAAACACTGGAGGTATGTTGTGAATATGTATCTACAGTCTAAAGGGAACATGGATCCCAGTTTGGGGGCTAGAGGGGCTCATCGTTGAGTGAAATTGGGCCCTGACCTGGAGCCACTCTCATCGAGCTACAGCCATTCTTTCTTCTGCCTCCCAAGAGGAGTGTTTGCTGTGTGTCTTCAGAAGGACAGGCAAAGGTGAGAGGCTGTGTACCCCAAGATTTCACCTTCCCTTTAAGTGTCTCATAAGGATACATTTGGAACCTCCTGAGCGTCCAGTGAGCTAAATAAACCTTCCCAGTCTTTTCTTCCCGAACTACCGGGGAAAACCAAATTCCCTCTACCTGGTGTATGTGTGCACGCAGAGTCTTCCTGAGCTTTGTAGTTACATCCGTAAAGGGAGTCTTGTCAACTCTAAACTATCCCTTGACCCTTTAAGATTGAATCCTGATTCTACAGTGCACTTCGATTTTCCACTGGAAATCTTCAGTTTTCTATCAAGTGCTGAAAGAGATAGACAGGGCCAGACCTTGCATGCCAGATGGAGTCGGTCACCCCACAACAGGCTGACAGGGGTGGGGGTGGGGGGCTACTGCTCCAGAGGGCTCGGAGTTTTCCTTCTCCGTGTGTTCCAGTCTCAAGATGGCTGCATTTTGCTCATTGACGTTTATTATAAGCTATCAAAATCCTGGCTGTGGGGGTGTCTCTCTGGTCCCCCAGTCCAATGACCTCATCAAAAGGAGGTACAATTGATCTGTATGGATGCTGGTGCCCAGAATTCACCTTTTCTTTTTCTCCAGGCTTATGAACCATCCTCCCTGCCCTCCATTTAATAAAACACCCGAGAAGCTGCCAAGGCTTGTACAGAGCGGTCAACACTCCTCTGCTCTCCTCAGCATCACTGACTGGGTATTGTCCGTGTCTCCTGCTCTCTTCATGGACACCAGAGTGCGGTGCTCGTATCCCACCGAGGGTGCTTTGACGCAGTGTGGCATGCTGGGATCTGAAAGTAAAGCTGCTGTGTCTGAATCCCAGTGCAGTGAATGAGGACTCTCAGTGCTGGGGACAAAGGCGGGCACCTCAGTGAGCAGATTCATTGGGTAGACGGAGGCACACCCCTGTTCCCTTTCTGCATTGCTACCCTTCTCACACCTACCTCTCAAGGAGAATAAAGCTTCTTAATGTCCACTCAGCTCTGCCACCTCAGTGAGCCAGAGCTATAGGACTGACATCAGTGGGCATGGGTACTGTAGGGTTGGGGGGGGGGCGTGGCCTAGGAGGCTGGGACTGGATGCCTAACTGTTCATTTTAGCTTTAGAGAGATCCCAATGCTCCGTGGTCTCAGGATCCCTCTGCCATCCTATTTATTCCTTTCCTCATGACTTAACCTTGGCCTCTGATTCCTCAGTGCCTGAGCTTCCAGCCTATGCTGGCTCTCACAGGCCCAGAGCTCAGAGGCCTTCACTGAATGGGACGATGATGGTCATGAGCAGAGACTGACACTTTGGGAGGTGTATAGCTGGAGGAGAGTGGAGGGGAAGACGTCACACAGCACATGAGGTCAGAGTCCATTTAGCAGGGAGAAACTTGGCTGTGGTTCCACAGTGTGGCAGCAAAGACAGGGAGACGGGGAGAATGATCTATCTTAGTTACTTGTGATGCAAAGTGAGCACCTGCAGGTACAGGCGCTGTCTGGGCACCGGGGTACAGCAGAGACCAGGCGAGGAGGCTTCAGAGCTCACACAGTCGGTGGATACAATGTAACTTTGTGAAAGCAAGGCAGCGGAAGCACAGACTCGTTAGAAGCATTTTGGAATCCTTGGTCCAGGGAAGGAGCTAGCCATGGTGGTGTCTGAGTAATGGCTTCCAGTTTGATACAAAGACGATGAGGATGTGTTTGGCCTGTCAGGGCATAGCAAAGTTGCTAAGGTTTAGTAAACCTTTCTTTCACTGGAACAAGATGGAATGAATGAGGACCGAGGCCACTCAGAACCTTGTGAGCCTTCTGAGTCGTAGTCAGGACTCTGAATTCAGCCCTGTGAGCTATTGGCTAAGTGTAGGGCGATTCCTTAAGAACCCTGGGAGGAATTTGGATAGTGGTGCATGGGTTCTTCCTGGCCACTCAGGTGACCTCACAGAACTCTAGTTTCTCCTCTGCAAAGAAACCAGAAATCTACTTGCATCCTATGATGGTGGAGGGGGATGGGCACAAATGCTCTGCCAACTGCAAACAGCTGTGTGCCTCTGTGAGGACTATGTGCTGTGCCTGAGGCTATAAATCTTGGAGGCAGGAGCTATGTCCTAGCATATGCTATGCACAAGTGCCAACTTGGAGGGCTGGCCAGGGTGGAGAGTCACTGCTCAGGGCACAGGCAGTTCCTGGATGCTGCAGGCTGGGTGGTTATAGTACAGGTAGCCTGGATGGCACCAGGATTGGCCCCGGGAGGTAGATGATGGCCTTCGAGAGCTGGGCAGAGAACACTGGTGAGTCCCAAGACTGCTTGTAGAACAGGAGCTGTGGAAGCTTCAGGGCCGGGGTACCCCTCCCCATTTTCACATCTCTCCTGTGGCAGGAGCTCTCAGTGAGCGAGGCTGAGCTGCAGTCACTCACAGGCCTCTGGGGAGAGGGTTTCCTTGAGTCCACATGGGCCTGTGTTCCAGGGCTGGTGCAACCCCTCCGTTTTCCTATGCTCCCACCACACCGTATGGGTTTCTCTTATCCCGAGCTCTTTCATGTCTGCTCTCCGATCCCAAGCTGATAAAGTCTCTCTGGGATCAGACTATCCCTGTGTCTATGGGTGTTTCCCACAGCTAAGCACTCAAGCCACAGAGCATCCTCAGGATCTCAGCAGCTCAGATCTCCATGTTCATTGGAATGCAGAGACAACACCCCCATAGGGTATAGTACAAACAGCAGACACTAAATGGAAAGGCCATGCAGGTCTAACTGCCTACATGTTTTCACATCTGGAGCCCATGGGTCCTGTGGGAGAACCCTGAGGATCTAGTACAGGCTACTGACCTCCCAGGTGAGATGATTTGATCTCATACTGAAACCCTGAAAGCCATAATCCATCCTTTGGTGATACTTTCCTAGGAGAACCTGAAACACTTCTGTGTGTGTGTGTGTGTGTGTGTGTGTGTGTATGTGTGTGTATACACCAAATAAAAGCTAAGGGGGAGCTGAGTAGGAGTGTGGGGGTCTTCCCAACAACACAAGCTCCATCCTAACCCCTGCTTTTCAGGACTACTGAGAACCTAATAGATGGGAGACAGAGGTCAGGGGAAGATGAGGACTGGGGAAGGAAGAATGGAGGGAGGCTTATAGCTTCCAGAAGCCTCAGGATGGTAAAAGTCAGAGTGGAGGCTTTGGTTGGGCCTGCTTGTAAAGCCTGGGAATATTCAAAGCAAAATGCTCCCCCTTGAGGTAGACAGAAACTAGGATTTAGAATAGGTGCAGTCTCCCTGAGTCCAGCTCATTGTGCAGGTACGAATGTGCATTCCTGGACTCCCTGGCCAGTGTTCAAACAGCGACCTGTATGATGCTGGGGAACGGAGCTGGAGCACAGATGAACAGACTTGGTGGGCACTCTAGAGAGCTTCTTTAGAGCAGGGTTCTGCCAGCACCTTGCTTGCATAGCTGTGAGTTCACACAGGCCCTGTAGGAAGGGCTGCCCCAATCATGCCTTCCTACCTGGCCCTGTAGGTTGTAGAGAACTGCTTCAACATGTAAGATCTGGGTGCAAATGCCTGAGATTTTACCTGTCTGACATCACAACAAGTACCTACCTGGGTGACTAACCCTGGCACCTTTCTACAACTGATCACCTTCCACAGAAGTGGATGAGTCTTCCATCCCAGGCGATCTGGGATGGAAGCAGGGATAGAGAATCCCTAGTTTATCTCCAACCTCACACAATCAAGCTGTTGTTTGCTCCAGCCTTAGAGGGAGGACTAACTCTCCTCTGCAAGCTCTGTAAGTTCTCAAAGCTCTTGAGAGGCTGCCCATCACTGTCCTGCCCCTGGATACCCCTTTGGGTAGGTTTGGTGTTGGGTTGGCTGGTGGGGCTTGCTCTCCTGAAGACACCTCAGACTGGCCCATGTCTGGATCCCTGAAAAGCTTTCTGGAGGGAAATGAATGAATCTTGGATCTTCAGAATAGTTTCCACCTCTAACATTCTGCTATACTGATGCAGGAGCAGTTTGCACTATGTGTACGGCCGTGCGTTCTGACCTCCAGGACACGGAGAACCTGGAAAGGAGAAACTTGGTGTCACCAACTTCCAATTAAATACCAGGAAAAAGGGTCCACAAGACTGAAATTCCAGAACTCACTTTGAATATTGTCCTCTTGCCTATCTCCTCTCTCTGCAGGGGGCATAAAGTCTTTTTCCTAGCTTGTGTGTCATGCTAGGACATTAATGGCATAATGACTCATAGGAACCGCCTTTGCAGAATAACACCTAAATGGGGTGGGGGAGGAAGTGAGAGTGACTAAGCATGCCTTCATAGAAGGTCCCTGAGATTGGTGGCTGCAGAAGACGCTGTTTCTCTTTGGAGAAGAGGTATCCTCCCTGACTAAGATAGCCCCCTCTCCTGATGGATCCTCTGTCTTCTGCTGCCCATGGTAATCTAGGCACTGGGCAACTGTCTGCTTCTGCTCCTGGTCTCTCATCACAGGACGAGCTGTGTGCACCATCTGCCTGGCTCTGCTGTGGTTGGTCTGCATGCCCCTCAGTCATGGTGTGGTTTCTCTTACTGAGATTGAAGCGATATGAAGGAATAAAGAAGGGGAATGTAAGAACTGAGTCCCAGCAAATCTCATGCTTAAAATCAACCAGTTGTGGCTGTGGGGTGCAGTGGGCTCTCGGGGCCTGACCTTTCCTGAGCAAGTAGTCTCCAGGCGATGGTCAAAACAGCTGACGTGACCAAGGCCCTTTCTTGGCTGGGGATGAGAAGAGAGGGGAAGGGCAGATGGACAGAAGAAAGGATATTTTTCCACAGCGGGGAAGAAAATGTCTCAGTGATAGACACAGGGTCTCTAAAAATAGACATGCTGAAAGCCCAATGGCCCTTGGTGTAATCGCTGATGTCAGGGTAGGTGTCTTGGCATTTGCTCAAGTGGCTGAGGGCACAAGGTGCCATTGGCTTCAGGGAGGAGCTGGAGTCAAGCCAAGAGCTCACATTCCTGGGGACAGATGAGGCCAGACCTGAGGTTAGGCAGCAAAGCTGTGTGTATGGCATCCTATGGATGCCGGTGACTTGGAAGTGGGGACATCCAGTTTCAGTAAGATGTGACATGTCTAGAACAGCTGGATTTAGCTGGAAAAGACAGAGATGGAGTGAGGAGGCTTCTGAGAATGGGGAGGTTGCCCTTCTCACTGTCTCCTGCAAAGGCCCTAGCAGGAAGCTGCCCCTGGGCCATGATGAATGGAGAGAGTCTATTCCAGGGGCGGCCCGGGCAAATGAGGCCAGGCCCTGCTATTCTTACAGGGCAAGTTGGATTTGTTCCCACTGTCTTCTCTGTGTAAGTCTGTGCCCTGGTGTCTCTAGCAGGCTGATGTGTGCCCAGCATATGACTTTACTTTCCCAAGATCAAGATAAAAGTCCTGGCAAGCATACAGTGCAAAGTAAGAGTGTGCACCAGGAAGGAAAATGGCCAACCATCAGGAAGGCTGTGAGACATCCTATTATGAGACAGAGCAGCTCAGGAGGAGGAGAGGGTACCCCAGCCTTCTGTGCAGCAGCGAGGGCAGCGTCAAAGGTGGTAGGTAAAGGTGGCTTTTCCCACATGGCTATGCCAGGATGGGGGTGAGCATCATGGAATCCCAGGACTGTGACTTAAGCAAAGGCATTCTGCCTGGGGACCTTGCCTGGGTGAGCATAGAGGCTGGGCTCTGAGTTAAGCCTGCTTCCCACAGTGTGTGCCCATTAGTCCCCCCTCTCCCAACCCCTGGCCTTTAGATGATGGTTTTAGTACGACAAATTCTTGACTTCCTCCACCCACTCAGCTGTTTCCAGATGTTCACCTCTGTGATAGAGTCCAGGCTCACCTGTGGATTGGTTATCAATCCTCACATATTTCTGACACCAACACCTTTGGTGGTGGAGAGGGCAGGGGAGGCATAACTCGTTGTCCTAAGTGGAAAGGACAAAGGAGATAGCTAGTCAGAATTGACTTTTACCTGCCTGGTATCCCAGGCTTCAGAGAAACGCCAAGACACTTCATTGGCCCAGGCCAGTAGGTAGTTTAATAGGTCATGATATGTAGAACATCAAGGGGAGAGGAGAACACCTAAAAACTTTCGTAGTAGTCAGAAAATACATGCACAGATCATAGCATAGAGCAGTGGTTCTCAGCCTTCCTAAAGCTGCCATCCTTTAATACGGTTCTTCATGTTGTGGCGACTACCCCCCAACCATAAAACAATTTTTTGTTGCTACTTCATAACTGTGATTTTGCTACTGTTATCAATTGTAATGTAAATACCTGTGTTTTCCAATGGTCTTAGGCAACCTCTGTGGAGGGGCCATTCAGTTCCAACGGGGTCGCGACCCATAGGTTGAGAAACGCTGGCAGAGCCCAGTTCAGAGTAACATAGTTCTTCCCCTTGGCCCTTGTCTTACTTAGGGTGTCTGCGAACAGACACCATGACCAAGGCAACTCTTATGAGCACAACATTTAATTGGGGTTGGTTTACCGGTTCAGAGATTCAGTCCATTATCATCAAGGCAGGAACATGGCAGCATCCAGACAGGCATGGTGCAGGAGGAGCTGAGAGCTCTACATCTTCATCTGAAGGCTGCTAGCAGAATACTGACTTACAGGCAGCTAGGTCTTAAAGCCCAACAAGGCCACACCTACTCTAACAAGGCCGCACCTTCAAATAGTACCACTTCCTGGGCGAAGCATATGCAAACCATCACAGCCCTCTTTTCTTGGCCAATAGAACACCGAACACACTCACAGGGATATGATAGCCTCTTGTAGCTTTCGAGACTAGATAAAGGGTGGGGAATGTCTGTCGTGGCCATTCTGTTGGGATGGGACACAAGATGACAGGCATGCAGGGTCAGACCCTCAGGATTTTCACCACACATAATCATCTGCTATGTTTTATCTCTTCTACTGCAGTCTCCCTCCTCCCACTGTTCAGTCTCCCTCCTCCCACTGTGCAGTCCCTCTTCTTTCACTGTGCAGTCTCCCTCCTCCCACTGTGCAGTCTCCCTCCTCCCACTGTGCAGTTCCTCTCCTTTCACTGTGCAGTCTCCCTCCTCTCACTATGCAGTCTCCCTCCTCCCACTGTGCAGTCTCCCTCCTCTCACTGTGCAGTCTCCCTCCTCCCACTGTGCAGTCTCCCTCCTCCCAGTGTTCAGTCTCCCTCCTCCCACTGTGCAGTCTCCCTTCTCCCACTGTGCAGTCCCTCTCCTCTCACTGTGCAGTTCCCCTCCTCTCACTGTGCAGTCTCCCTCCTCTCACTGTGCAGTCTCCCTCCTCCCACTGTGCAGTCTCCCTCCTCCCACTGTGCAGTCTCCCTCCTCCCACTGTGCCTCTAGCTTACTTACTTTACTTCTCACCAGGAAAAGGGTGCTACAAGTCAGGCCAGTGACCTGGATCAATGATATCTTTCCAATCCCCACTGCTCCACAGAGCCAAATCCAGAGGTGCCCATGGACCCTGAGCCAGCAGTGCACACTGCCAAAGGTCCCAGTTTCAATAGAGAAGACACTACCTACTGGCCTGGGTTGCCAGAAAAGTCCATGTCTTTGTTCACCCTCCTTCCCTCCAATGACTGTGCCATTAGCCTGGTGCCAACATTGTGAGCGAGACTGGCCCAGAGCTGTTGAGCAAAAGCTGGGATACTTTAAACTATCCCCGGCTTCCAGGCCCACGTGGTCTTGGGATTCAGCCTCAGCTCCACCTGGTACATGGAAAATGGTTCAGCACCTGCTCCATCTAGTTCACTCTCTCAGGCTCCTGAGATATCTGGGGAGAGAAGAGAATACTTTCAGGAAAGGGTTTTGGAATGTGGGCTCTCCAGTCTGCTTCAGCACTTGAATTCTATGTTCTGGAGACACAGTCACAGCGTCAAGTTTTAGAGAACCTTGTGGGCCTGGCTCTAGACTGAAGGTGGTAAGACAAGGAACTAGGAGGAGCCAAACCCACTCATTCTCTTTTTAAAGTCTCCACACTCTGGGTGTGGTGGTGCACACCTTTGATCCTAGCGCTTCCTTCCTTCCTTCCTTCCTTCCTTCCTTCCTTCCTTCCTTCCTTCCTTCCTTCCTTCCTTCCTTCCTTCCTTCCTTCCTCCCTCCCTCCCTCCCTCCCTCCCTCCCTCCCTCCCTCCCTCCCTCCCTTCCTTCCTTCCTTCCTTCCTTTCTAAGATTTATTTATTTTATGTATATGTGTACACTGTAACTGTCTTCAGACACACCAAAATAGGGCAAGAGTGCATCAGATCCCATTACAAATGGTTGTGAGTCACCATGTGGTTGCTGGGAATTGAACTCAGGACCTCTGGAAGAGCAGCCAGTGCTCTTAATCACTGAGCCATCTCTCCAACCTGAAGCCAAACTTTTGACTCAAGGGGTTTAGGGACTCTCCAGAAGAGCTCACAGGAGCACTATACTCACAGGATAAAGGTAATGGGGGCCAGAGAGCTACCCAACATTTTTCATGGTGGCCTGCAGAAAGCTACTCTTGTCTTGGTGTGATGCTTAGGAGAGGAAGCAACACATCCCCTTTCCAGGGAACACATTACAGAGAATGAGCCTCATCTCCATCTCTGGAGGGCAGGCAAGGAGGCCCTGGGGAAAGTGCTACATCCGTATCCACATAGAGCTTTACTGGGGCTCAAAACTGTGAATGAAGATTCACACGGCGCTGGGCTCTAAAGGAGGATGACAGCTGAGGGGCTCTCCTTCCACAGGGGAATGTGCCTGCCTTTATCACATCCATCCCAGTACAGCAGGCATCCTAGAGATAGAATGTATTATGGGATGCCTCTGAGAGCACTCCATCCCAACCCCCAGTGTCCTGACGGGCACCATCCGGGATGAATTAAGGAACTGACATCCTAGGAGCGTCTTTGAAGTTGTACCCTGAGATCTGTACCCTTGCTGGGACAAGGACTGATATAACCAACCTCAAAGAACAGAGCAGTATGCTCTCCTAAGCTGTGTCCTTATGGTGATGCCTGGAGGGCTACCGAAAATTAACCTTAAGAACCCAAGGGATGAGGGTGGGAGGAGCTTCCTTAGTAAGAGTCTGGGCGGATGCTACTCCTCTTGTGCCAGCTATGACAGATCTCTCCGATGCCAGGACCGACCAGCATGCCCTGCACTTGAGGGGGGAGGGGCATTGTGGGAAGGCTGCTAGCTGTAACCCTAGAAGACAGCTTTCTTTTCTGGTTTGTCAATCTTATCTGCTGATTGGAAGGGCAACGGCAAAAGATGGGGACAAGAGCAGTGTTGTGGTAATTCTCCAACCAAATATGCCCCGGCAATGAAAACACAACACAGTTCATATGATTACATACTGTGCACCTAGATTGGGCAGATCTACTGCTGCACTACCATCTTCCACATCTATGAGACCCCTTAGAACTTGCAGTTTCTCCAGGGCATGTGCTTCTGCTCTGCTTTTCCTCCTCCTCCTCCTCCTCCTCTTCCTCCTCCTCCTCCTCCTCCTCGTCCTCCTCTGTGTCCTCTCCCTCTTCCATTTTCTCCTTCTTCTCTCTCTCCACCTTCTGCTCCACCTTCTCTTTATCTGCCCAATCCTCAACTCTCCTTTATTTTACAAATTAAGGTGGGAAGCAGGTTTACAGGAAACCACTTGAGTGCTGACTCATTCCTTGTTCACAACCCCTCTCTGGAGAACAGAATTAACATCAAATATAATTAGCCCCAGGACAGTGTTAGGAAGATTACATGACTGGATAAGACTCAGGGAGGAGCTGATAAATAGAAGTGTAGACCAGACCGTTCTGTACAGCAGAGTCTCATGCGGGCTCTTTGCCCCCAAATTTCCCAGCCTAGGGAGAGATATTCCCAACCGTCACCCACCTGGCCATATCAAATGTAGACAATGTAGGCGAGAGAGAAGCAGGCAAGATCTGGTTCTAGACCACAAGGGCCAGAGTGGAGGCACATGGCCTTTCCCATCCTGGACACGGGTCTTTATCATACGAAAACCCCACCACTCACTCAGCTTCCAACTACTCCCCCAAACCAGGTAAGTCAAGACCCTATGACATCTCAGAAGAGGGAGGAAGGGCAAGCCTGGGCTAGGAGGCAGCAGACACACATAATAGGAAATGACTGGTGGCAAATTAGCAGACAGAAAACTCCTTTTTACCTGAGTACAGTAGCATAGACCTGGAGGGACACTTGAGGAGTGGAGACAGGAGGATTGAGAGTTGCAGCGCAACCTAAACTACATAGTAAGCTCCAACCCAGCTGGGCTATCTAGATCAAGACTTAAAAATCAAAACAAAATGAAAAATAACTCCCTCATTTTTGAGCCAGCCAACAAATCAATCAACCTATGAGACTGTTAATGACATGCAGTGTTGGCGTCCTTATTTAAACAGCAAAGAAAGTTGGCACACTTGACTCAAAGATGCTCAACTCCGGTTATGCAGGAAAGTCACCAGTGGAGATTCTGCAAAGATCTGCATGGCCAGGGGCTTGGTCCAAACCTTTGAATAAGACTCCCTAGAGGCTGTGGAGATGGCTCCCCAGAAAGCACCTGCCTTGCAAACACTAGGACCTGAGTTTGATCCCAGAATGCAGGTGAAGATACTGGGCATTGTGGCTCACACTTCTAATCCCGGAGTTGGGCGGCAGAGACAGGAACCCCCTGTGCTAGGTGGCCAGATAGCCTTACCTAAGTGGTGATAGCCAGGCCAATAAGAGACCCTTTCTCTAAGGTGAATAGTGTTCCTCGGAATGACAAGGATAGCTTTATAACTCCACAAAACCAAAAAAGAAAAAGACAAAGAAATGATTTTCCAAGAATAGATGCTGTTTGTCTCTCAACAACTTGTTCCTGGGGCCCACACAGCCAGTGCCCTGTTCCCTTTAGTGGTTTTATTTTGCCTTTTTATGACATTAGTCACCCCTGAACCATTGACCACTTAGCGATCGTTGCCTGCATGTCCTGACAGTCCCTCTGTCCAGCACACTTAACTGCTCCTGGTCTCCTCATTTTGGTGGATGGAGCTGGGCTCAGGCCTCCCACGACCTTTGATGGACAGCCTGCCTATTTAGCAAGTAGCTTCCCAAGAAGAATCTGAGTGCATGTTGAGTGGTGTCTATGGATTGGAACTTCTGGGTGAACTTTAGATTCAGGATTGCTGGGTTCAAGAGTAAAGCTATATCTAACTCGTCAAATTCTGCCATGGAGCCACCAACAAAGTCCAAGAATGACAGGTTTTCCAGAGGGATTAGAATTTTAGATTTCTGATAACTTCACAGATGGAAGAAAGCCTGGGAGAGTCTTTTTCATGCATATGCAAGTACACGTGGAGGTGCTGGGAAGTTGGAGGCTAACCATGGGCTGTGAGGGACAGCAGCACTAGGCTTCCCTGAAGGTATCTTCCATATATATGTATATGTATATATATGTGCATATATATGTATGCATATATGTGTCTATGTGTGTTAAATATATATTATATAATTATTACATAATAATATATTGCATAATATATGTAAATAAATATATATGTTAAATATGTATTTAACTTTTGAAACCTATGAATGTTTACATGTTTGAAAAACAGAACTAAACCTACAGAAAACGAGAAACTCTGAAGTTGAAAATAAGCCCCTCCCCCATCAAATAATGCCTAGCCATGTGTCAGATTAACAACATAAGTGCGCGACAGCATCCTGGTTTCACATAGCTTTATAACCTTTTGTTTTCTTCCTTCCTTCCTTCCTTCCTTCCTTCCTTCCTTCCTTCCTTCCTTCCTTCCTTCCTTCCTTCCTTCCTTCCTCCCTCCCTCCCTCCCTCCCTCCCTCCCTCCCTCCCTCCCTCCCTCCCTCTCTCTCTTTCTTTCTTTTAAGACAATGTTTCTCTGTGTAGCCCTGGCTGTCCTGGAACTCACTCTGTAGACCAGGCTGGCCTCGAGCTCAGAAATCTGCTTGTCTCTGCCTCCCAAGTGCTGGGATTAAAGGCGTGTGCCACCACTGCCCGGCTCATAGCTTTATAACCTTATAAGAGCAAAAGAGAAAGAGGTAAATGAGTTCCAGAGGATGCTTTTGTTGTTGTTGTTAGCAGTCGTAACTTTTATTTATACTTAGTGTAGTGGGGCAGGGGCAGAGCAACCACTGTAATGTCAGTGTGGTGAGAAGCCACGTGGTTGCTTGGCGACAGACTGTCCCAGATCCTTTCCTCATCAGTAGGTGTACATCCTCCGTCTACGTGCAGCTGTGCCAAGACAAAGGCAAGACGAGGTCGAATTAATTCTGGGATTTGACTCAGAAATATCAACACAGACGCGTGCTTATGAATATTCACTTCCCAGGCCTGTCTACTGAAATGCCCGGTAAATCCAGGAGCCAAGGTCACCTATTTTTCTGCACATTTTCTCCACGGAGGGCAAGGAAGTACCTTGGAAAGGGAGTGGGCCTACACTGGAGACGAGAAAGGGGCATTCCAAGAAGCGGGGAACCCATCCACAGTATTATTAAAGCTGGCTGGGGTGGGGGTGGGGAAGAGGTAGGGAGTGGGGGTGGGGTCCTACCAGCCAAGTTTGAGCTGATTTCAGCATCAAGGGCATCCTAGTACTCTGAGAAGAAAGCTACAAGGAGGATGGAGACCAGGAAGCATGGCCGAGGGTCCAAAAGTCCTGACAGCAATGCAGCGCTCTTCATCATGGAGAGGGAGACAATAATCCCAGCAGTGCTCTGTTTATAGTTATCATAGAATGATGAAAAACAGAAGCAGAAGGAGCAACGTTCTAAACTGCTAACAAAATGAGAATGACTGTGAAATGCACTTGGATAGTTAGGATACATCACACTGGGACACGGTGGAATAAATCTAAACTTGCAGACAAGGAAGAGTGTAAAATATAATAGCATGACATAATAATAGCATTTTTTAAAAAAAATAACGTACTCTTAAGTAAAGGTGATGCATAGGAAGATAAATAAAACATAATAACCATGATAAATCTGTGCGTGAAATTACCATCTGTTTTTCCATTTGATTCTCTGATTTCTACAAAGAAAATAACGTTTTCTAAAACATACATACTACAATTTAAATTTATAAGAGGGAAAAAGTTGGATGCAGGAAGGCATTAGCGGGAGTAGAAGGCATTACGTTAAAATCTGGGACTATGGAATGGCTTTCTTTGGGAGAAGTGTGAGCTCAGGTGGAGGACCACCAGAACAGCCTGAAACAAGAAAGAGCAGGGCAGGGAGATGGTACAGCAGCTCCACTCAGTGGACATCTCTGGGGCTGCATGTGTTGAGATTTTCCTGTTTTGTTATTATCCCAAGACCTGGGTACAGGAGGGTAGGTTAGGTAAGAATTAGCTGCGTGGGGCCACCATCCAGCATCCTTCCAGCACATGGGTAAAGTGCCCAACTGGGTTTGGGAGCGTAAGTTTGAGTCTGGTCAAGCTGAGGCAGGGGATGAGGCAACCAGAGGTCAAGGGTCTCCAGTGGATCCTTCTAAGGGTTATGTAAGAGAGCACTTTCCATCTAAGGTAAACCCCATTCCTGGGACATTCCTCTGAGGCAGCCAGTACTGTCCCCTGCCTCTCAGTCCGCACGAGGAAACTAAAGTGCACTTGTAAGTCACAGCATACAGTGTCAGAATCAAGACGCAGCCTAAGCCCATGTATAAGAGAAAGCAAGCAATATTTGCCAGAGTCTGGCTTATTTTGCTCGATATAATGATTGCTGCTGGTCTCACCCACTTTCTTGAAAAAGATATAATTTTATTCTTTGTGGATGAATAAAACCCTGTATGCTGATTCTATGCCTTGCCTTTTGTGAGTTGTGTTGCAACACAGGTTTGTAGGAATCTCTCTGATATACTGGCTTAGACTCTTGCATATGGATTCAGGAGAGGCACAGCTGGCTCACAAGGCAGTTCTACTTTAGTTTGGGGGGAAGCTTCCTATGGGTTTCCACATAGCTTCACTAATCTGCAATTTCAATAGCGGTGTACAAGGTCCCTCCCCCCTCCTGCCTTACCATCACCAGTCACCGATAGGTACAGAATGGAATCTTTATGCAATTCTGGCTTACAATTCCCCGGTAGTTATGAACGTTCAACATTTTATATGATTTCTTAGGCACTGCACTTCTTTGAAAACTGACTGCTCGATGCATTCACTGGTTAATTTGGCTTTTTTGTTTGTTTGTTTGTTTTGTTTTTTTCCGAGACAGGGTTTCTCTGTGTAGCCTTGGCTGTTCTGGAACTCACTCTGTAAACCAGGCTTGCCTCGAACTCAGAAATCCGCCTGCCTCTGCCTCCCAAGTGCTGGGATTAAAGGTGTGTGCCACCACCGCCTGGCTTTAATTTGGATTATTTAATATTTGGTTTTGATGCTTTTTTCAGTTATTTATATATTACATGTATATTAATCCCCTAGTGGATGCTTTCCCCCATTCTGAAGGCTCTCTGTTAATTCTGTTAATTTTGGCTTTTGCTCTGGATAATCTATTTTTAATTTCATGCAGATCTGCTTTAATTTCTGGAGATGTTGCAGTCCTATTTGGGAAGTTTGTGCTTATGTATCAAGGTATTTCTACCTAGTGGTCTCATAGTAAAGTCTTCGATCTGCTTTGAGTTGGCTTTTGTAGAGACTGAGAGGTAGGTGTCTGATTTCATTCCGTTGCCTGGGGATATTCTGTTGTCTGAGCACTGCTCACTGAAGAAGCCATCTCTCCTCTAGGTGCTTCTGCACCTTTGCCAAAAGCCAGGTGTCTTCAGCTGAGAGGCTTCCTCTGGGTCTTCTGTTCTCCTCCTTGGATCTGTGTGGCTGTTCCAGTCCATACTGTACAGATTTTGATACCATGACTGTGTAGTGTAATTTAAGATCAGGTCTTATGACGCTTCTAACACAGCTTTCTGTCGGGATTGTTTTGGCTGTTTGGGATGCTTCTATATGAGTTATATGACTATTTCCTTATATTTGTAAAGAACATTATTAGTAGTATTTTGATAAAGGTTGCATTGAATCAGTACATTGTTTTAGGAGTACATCCATTTTCGCAATATTTATTCTGTAAATTCATGGATGTGGAGTCTTTCTATTCATTATTGGTATATACAAAACCTACTGGTTTTTGTATGCTGATTTTATATGGTGCTGGTCATTATAGCTTAGTCTCAGAACATTCTGATTTTGCACTATGCTTTCCATAAAGAGTATATGAAGACCTTCCAGCCAGGGCTAGGACTTGACCCTGATCCAGGAATCTGGGGCACTCCCAAAAGAGAAGGTTTACAATGGGACCAGGACTAGCTAAGATACTAAAAATGTTTATCTCCATGTCCCTAGTCCAGCCACACCACAGTAACTCAGTCACTGCTATCCTGCTCCTGCCTCTCAGCTCTGCCTAAGTTCACACAAATTCAAGGTGGATACCATGTTAGCTTCTCCATGTAGGGGTCCATGATAAGCTTCACAGAAACCGTATTTTTCATGCCTTACTTGATTTAAAACAACAACAACAACAACAAAGGAGCTATGAAGAAAGGAACCTGGGGGGAGGGGTGTTGTTAGCGGGAGAAGTGAGAGGTGGGTATGATCAAGACATATTGTACGCACGTGCTGGTTTGAATAAGCATATCCCCAATAGACTCATATTTGCACCCGTAGTCTCTAGTTGATGGACTGTTTGGAAGGATTAGGCGGTATGGCTTTGTTGGAGTAAGTGTATTCTTGTTGGAAGAGGTGCATTCCTGGGGGTGGGCTTCGAGGTTTTAAAAGTCCATGCCAGGCCCACTGTCCCTCTCTCTGCGGCTGTCTGTGGCTTAGGATGAAGCTCTCAGCTACTTCTCCAGCACCATCCCTGCCATGATGGTAATGGACTAACTCTCTAAAACCCAAAGCCAGCCCCAACCACACACTTTCTTCTATAAGAGTTGCCCTGGCCTTGGCGTCTCGGCACAGCAACAGAAGAATAAGGCAATGCAAATGTGAAACTCTCAAAGGATTTTTTTTTAAAGACAGAAAAAGGAAAATCCAACCAATAAACTGACTCCAGACATGTAAGCCTTGGTTCATAAATATAAGCAACACAAAATCCAAAGTGACCTGTCTCCTCCAAAAATTACCACTGCCACCTCAATGGCCTCTAACGAGGACCACTAGGAAGAACTTCCAGAAAAAAGTTCAAAAGGACAACTATAAATGTGTTTAAATAACTCATAATAGACATGGATGTACTAAAAAATAAACAAAAAAACAAACAAACAAACAAAAAAACCCAATCAAACAAACAAACAAAGCCAAATACAAATAGCTGAATGAAATAAAGAAGAGATTTTTAAAAATGAATGAGCTGGGACTTTGGGACTTTGTGGGGGTACCTTGAAAAGGCCAAATTATCAGAGAAGAAAAGTTCTCAACTCTAGGGGAAGGGATCTCCTTCCAGGTACAGGACACAGATGAAATGTAAAATATACAAGAGAAGAAAAATCTCTTCACAGCATATTGTAGTTAAAACCCTAAGAACATAGAAAAAGAAAAGCACATTAAAAACCGAGAGAGAGGAGGGCCGAGTCGTGCATAAAAGCAGGCCAACGCAAATAAAAGCTAATTCTCTGATAGAAACTTTTAAGGCCAGGAAGCTTGGAAAGATGGTTTTCAAGTTCTCAATGACCACAAGTGGTAATCAGGATGTTATACCTAGCAAGACACTCCATCATAATTAGAGGATGGATAAACATTTTCCATGATAAGAACAGATCAAAGGAATTTACAACAGCTAAGCCATCTCTACAGAGAGCACTGGATGGAATGTGCTATACTGAGAAGGATATACACCCGTAAGAGGTTACAGGAGAAGAAAAAACCAAACAACAGAGCCAGAACAGTAACAGAAAGACGTCTGAGAAAATGCCACAAGAACAGGAAAAAGTGACAAGAATAAATACACATCTTTCCGTAACAACTCTGATTATTATTGATACAAATTTCCTCAATGGAAAGATACAGACTAGCGGATTTGGTTAGACAACAGAATCCATCTTTTTTGCTGCCTCTGAGATATACACTTCACCATCAAATGCAGATATCACCTTCCAGGTAAAGGATTTTAAAAAGTATTCCCAGCCATATAGAAACTAGGAAACAAACAGGCACAGCTGTTCTAATCGGAGTTTAAGGAAGGCCACTTCATATTCTTTAATGAACAACGCATTACAAGGTATTATCTTTCTAAACGTATGTGCGCCAAACACAGTTTCATCCGATTTCCTAAAACAAATACTATTAGGTTAAACCTAACGTGGTAAGGTGGGAGGCTCAAGCTGCCCATATCTTGATCCTCTAAGCAGAAAAGTAAACAGAGATATGATACGCTGGATTAGGTAATGATTGGAGGCTGTAATAGACACTTGCTTAGCATTCTCCCCAAACACTAAAGAATACACGTTCACAGGAGCCCACGAGCTTTCTCCAAAGTAGAATGTATCTTAGGACACAAAACAAGTCTTCCCAGACATAAGAAAATTGAAATAATATTGTATCTGTCTCACCACAGTGGAATGAAGGCAGCTATTAACAAGAAACCAAAGAAAACACAAATGCATGCAGAGTAACATCACATTATTGGATGGCAAAGGGTCACTGAAGAAACAGAGAATTAAATGATTACAGCAGACCAGAGTCTGTGCAGTCCTAAGAGCAAAGCTTATAGTTCTAAGTACCCACATTAAAAAAAAAAAAAAAAGGATCAGAGAAACCCAAACAAATAACTTAATGGCATATGTTAAAGCCTTGGAAAAGCAAGATCAAACTGAACCCAAGGCAGTAGGTAGGTGGGGAGAGATACTAAGATCAGGGCAGATAGGAAATAAAAATGAAAAACAACACTAAGAATCATGAAATGAAGATACTTCGAAAAGTTAAATAAGATTGGTACATCCGTAGCCAAACGAACCAAAAGAAAGCCCAAGTTAATAAATGTAGATATCAAAATTGAGATATTAAAAATGATACCAATAAGTTAGAAAATCATAAGGAAATACCCAAGAAATCCCATGCTTTCCGAGGTTGGAAAATTTACAAGAAACATATAAACTTCTAGATGCATATCACCTGTCACAATTAAAGCAAGATGAGGCAGATCTGTAACTAGCATGAGGCTGAAGCAGCTAACAGCAAACAGTCCCTCAAATGGAAACAGACCCTGCCTGGACAAGCACACCCAGGCTCCTGTTAGGAGACAGGGACATAGTGCTCTCCAAGTGTTGAACCAGAGATGACAGATTATAAACTGGTCTGGGATTGGGGCTGCTGCAAAGATGTGGAGTCAGAGTGTGGCTGCTGATGGGAGGCATCCTCTTTGGTGAGTTTTCACCACTCTTTCTTCCAGTTGTCTACACCATCATACTGGTTTGCCCAGAAACAACATGGCTCTCAGGAGCTCCCTTTTCTGAACAACCGTTACCCACCCACCCGGCCATGATTTTCATGGCCTACCTGGCCTGGTAGAGCTTCTGTCATCTGTTTCCCTGTGTATATCTTATCTTCTACCACCTACACTTCAACTACTAGATCCACTGGGATGCATTCTGCAAGGTGCTCATTGGCTGTTTCTATGGCAACGAGTACTTCCTGTTCCTCTTCATGACCTGCATGTGGAAATACTGGGTCACTGTAAACCTCATAGCACACTCCAGGAAACTTTGTGTAACTTTTTACAGATCTTTGTTTGAATAAGTTTGAGAGTGCCTTGCCAACTATACATACATAACATTTATTTACCTCTTAGTGGCTTATATTTAAAAATGTGTCATGCAAAATTAAGATTTTCATACACATGTATCTTTATAGCTTGCACATATTCCCCTCCCCCACCCTCTCCTGACCACCCCCCCAACCTTGATACTCTCCTCCCTCCAGACCAAATCGTCTCCTGTGTGCATTTATGTTCCGCTTAGCATTTTAAAAAGCTGTCGTGGAACATTCATTATCAGTTTTGTTCACCTGCTATCAAATAAGGAATTAAAGCCTTCACAGGCCAAGAATCACATCTGTTTGGATTACAGCATGAACAAGAGGTTTCAACCCACTGAAAAGGTGTATGACTCCAGATTAACTTTGTATACTGACTGTCTGTTGACTTTAACAATTATTTTATTGTATGCTGATCTGTAAATAACATGTGAACTTTTAAAGACAAACAAACCAAAACAAAACAAAATCCCCTCCCAACTTAAAAAAAAAAAAGTTCAGGACTACTGAACTACGAGTCCTTCAAAAAAGAACCAACATCAGTATTACTCAAATTATTCTGTGAAACAGAAAATGAATGACTGGCCTTGAGATGCATTTATAAACCCAGTATTACTCAAGCCAGATAAAGACAGCAGAGAAAAAAAAGGATGTCATAGACCACTCTCCGTGGTGAACAAATCTCTCGATAAAATACTTGCAAAAGAAGTTTAGGATCACAGCAAAAGATTGTTTTCCCTAAACAATTACAGTCTCCACTCCAGAGACAGAGTGGTGGTTAAACACATGCAAATCAATAAATGTAATTCACATAAATGAACTCAAAGACAGAACTAGCGTCTCAATAGATGCAGGAAAGACTTATGACAAAATCAAGCATCCTTCATGACACAGTCATGGGAAAGCTAGGAACGCAGGGAACATACACACCCATGCTAAAGGCCCTGTACACCAAAGGTGATCTTGGTATGATCATTCACAGGGCAGGAACATCGAGGAAATGTCAGCATCTGAAATTAAGAAACATGGCCCTGTGGGTTCATGAGAGTGAGTCAGAGCGGGGTGCTGCTCAGTGGAAGAGCCAATGCCTCGAAAGTGTGAGGCCCTGGCTTTGATCCGCTGTGTGCAACAAGAGCATCTTCACCCTCTAGTCAGCATATCTGGAGAAGAGAAGCAGGGAGGACTGTGTCCCCAAGAGGAGATGGCATAAAGGAAGACTGGAGATCCTGGCAAAGATTGAGCGAGATAGCAACTCTACTCTGACTTTGATCATTTTCTGACAGGGAGTCTGGCTTCATCAAGATCCCCAAACATAAATGATTAAGGCCCCCACAAGTCTGGGAGAGGCTTTTGGCAGCTGCCCTAAAACGTGCAGCCAAGAAACAGTGGGAGGAGCTAGACACCATGATGGGATTGGGGACATTTCTGAGGGTTCAAGCTTGAAGCAGATTAAAGGGAACTGAAAGCTCCACGGAGAGGAAAGCCGGGCTGCAGACGCACGAGTTCAAAGCAGTGTTGGTGCTGGCATCAGACGTGAAAACCAGAACAAAGACAGTCTCGCCAACCATCGCTAAAGATTTGACACCACGTGTCTAGTTCTGAGGATAGCGCTGTGTACCTGGAACAAAACCACATACCAGGTGCTTTATAAGTCAGGGAATTTCATTTTCTCAGGAGAGGAGACTAGGGAGTAGAAGGTAAAGGCAGATTTGGTGTCTGGTGAGGACTCTGCCTTACAGAGAAAGTCATCTCCAATGTTCTCAGTAACAATAACGGGTCTTGCCTGGTCCTATTTTATAAAGGCATGAATTCATGAGGCTCCACCTCCATATCCTAATTATTCCCCGAGGCTTCACGTCTCAACCCAGCCGTCTTTGAGTTTAGGATTTCAATGTATAATTTGGGAATAACATACACACCCAGTTCCTTCCACCCAATCTATCCTTCGGATTCTCCAAAGAAAGAAACAGTCTAGTTGTGTGTGTGTGTGTAGAAGACGTATTTTAAGGAATTTGTATTATTATGTAGTCTGGTGAATCCAAGTACTGGGCAGGGCTTTGCAATGGAGAACCAAGAGAAGGCTGATTTGAAATTCAAGACCCAGGGCCAATGGTGTCCACTAGAAAAGTTATTTCTTGTTTACAGAAATCAACTTTTGCTCTATCCAGGTCTTCCACTGACTGGATGGAGCCTTCTGTGATGGTTAAGCTTTACTGCCGACTTGGCCGATTCGATCACCTAGGACTACGTAGCTCTGCGTATGTAAGAGCATCTCCAGAGAGGGCTAACTGAGGGGGGAAGACCCATCCTCAATGTGCTCTGGGGGCCTGGGATGAATAAGAAAATAAAAGTAAAAAGTGACTTACCATAAACATTCACCACTGTCCTCCAAACTGTGGGCGCAACGTGACCAGCTACCATTGATATGCCTTCCTGTGTGATCACTGTATCTTCTAACTGTGATGCTGCCAAAAGAGACTCTCTCCCTCCCTCCCTCCCTCGCTCCCTCCCTCCCTCCCTCCCTCCCTCCTTTCCTCCCTCCCTTCTTCCTGTTGAGGCCTGCACCCACACCCACCCCTAGCATAGCTGTAGCTATTTTGTTCAATGCTTGCCAGCTATTTCATATTGTTGCTGTAATAGGCCTGCCAATCATTTACACAGAAAAATAACTTGGCTCAGAGCAAGGTCATGATGATCACGTACCCTGTTATGCTCTGCATGTTATGTTATGAGATTTGTTGATCTTAAGAAATTCTACCACTATAAGCTTCCTGTAGGACCCATTAAATTAAAGGTCAATATGAACTGTTATGTCTAACATGGCTTGAATCAGCGCCAGTCACCAGGCAGCACTACTAGCACCTGCGTATGAGCTCATCGCGTTTTTTCGGTTTTAGCCCTTATAAGCTGACACAGAAAAGTGTTCACAGTGGTAGCCTCAGGCCCCAAATTCTGAGCTATGGCCCTGATTGATCAGGCTTAGGATGTGTGTGCAATAAACCATCCTTGTCTGACTGAGATCTGTGTGGTTTGTGGGGTGATTCCTGGGCTCCAGCATTCCTTCTTGCAACTGCTTTTGTCAAATGCGCTGTCAGAACAATAAGAAAAATAACATGCTGCCTTTTCCATTTGCTTAAAATCGTCCATTTTAATATTAATCTCATAAGAAACTCCTTTCCCGAAACATCCATAAAAATATCTTACCAATTACCTTGGTACTGTGTCTTTGCCAGGTTGTTCATGAAATTAATCATAATGCCAGTGTAATAGCCGCATTGTCTTATTAAAAGCTCCCATATCCTAAGTGATTGAGGTTTCTGCTATTCTCTGATTCTGACATCTTTAATTTATAACTCCTGCCTGGTGGCAGAGATAACTCTTTCCCTGCAGCCATCTGTCTGTCCTAGCTGCCAAGAAGACAACCAGGAAAAAGAGAAGGCAGTCTCGCTCCTTAAGAACACTTTCTGGGGCCAGCCCTACAGGTCTTTGCTGCTGATGCTGACACCCGAGTTCTGTCTCTGGTGGAAGCAGAGAACTGACTCACAAATGCTGCCCTCTTGCCATAGGTGTGGATTTGAGTCTATAGTGCAGCTGCTGGTGTCCCTACAATGAACTGCACAGATGTGGATGGTGACAGGAATACAGATGAGTTTGGAGGTGGCTGAGATCAAGCATGCAAAAACCAGTGGTAGAATTTAAACTTCTCCCCAGTTCACACAACATGGGCCCTTTTTCGATCCTGCGCTTTCAGTTGAATAAAACCCAGTTAGGGGAAGGGCTTCCAGAACATGTTACTCTCTGGAGTCTCCCCTTCTACCCCAGTCTCGGGGTTAGTATGGCTTTAACGAAGTGCCATGACCATGGTGAGCAGGAGCTGTGGAGGGGTGCTGCTTACTGACTTGCTCCTCATGGCTTGCTCAGCCTGCTTTCTTAGAGAACCCAGGACCACCAGCTCAGGGGAGATACCACCCACAGCGGGCTGGCTCCTCCTGCATCAACCACTAATTTAAAAGATGCCCTGCAGCCTTGCCTACAGCTCAATCTAATAAAGACATTTTTTTAAATTGAGGTTTTAATACCTCAAGGGCAATTAAAACACACACACACACACACAGAGAGAGAGAGAGAGAGAGAGAGAGAGAGAGAGAGAGAGAGAGAGAGAGAGAGAGAGAGAGAGAGAGATTAAGAATATGGTGAGATACAAGGGAACATCTTTAAGAAGAATTTTGATTGATAGTGGAAAAGATGAAAGGGGATATTGTGTAATGTCATAACCATCGGGTATAAATGATGTCAAGAGAAATGATAAAAACATCAAGTCATGAAGACAGGTTACAACTACTGATAAATTCAGATAAATTCATCGGAAAATACTCACGTAGATAGAGCCTATCTTTGTATAATAGTTCCGGGGGGCGGGGGGAGGGGGCGGTGGAGATCTGTGATTGCTGTATCTAAGACAGCAGGTAACTCATACGCAGGACTTGACTGAAAGGCTTATATATAAGGCCCTAAGTAATGTTTTTCCTCTTAAAATTTAGTTTAGCCTTTTGTTTTGTATCATAACAAAAACTACCCTCTCTTTTTTCTGTCAAGGTCAGTTAAGAACCTTGTCCTCTGGGTCACTTAGGCTGGGGAAGAGCCTCTGGCTCCTTTAATCTTCCTTTACCAGATGTATCATCTCTTAGAATGATTCAGAGTCTTTCTGACCATGCTGCTTCCTTTGGACATATAGGGGCGTGTCCCCATGTGTTGACTTTCTTCTTCATAGACATGTACACTGGATAAGGTCTTCCATCTGGGGCTCTGTGGTTTTCTGGCCAAGAAGAAAGATGATTTGTCAAAGCTGTGGGATGCTTTGAGAGATACCTCATGGTCTCCAGGGAACTAGTTGACTTAGGGTAGGAGCCAAAACATTGGGTCTTGGTTCACATTAGCGTTGACCTCCAAGTTGTACTCAAGACCATAAGGTTATTTATGTCAATAGTCAAAACAAATAACACTTTAAATGTTTAGCTGTTATGTGACACTAAGATAAAACTTCATAGAGATGGATTTCTTTTCTAAATGAAGCCAACCTAAAACTCAGTGTCTTAATTAGCAGGACTCACTCAGTCCCCAATTTTCAGACTATAGGAATAGTAGAGCCTATAAGATCATCTTCCCGTGGGAAAGATTGTCAGTGAGGAGGAAGTGTGAACCCTGGAGCAGGACTTGTGTCCTCATCTGTTTATTTCCCAACCAAGAGGAGTGTCTTAGATCACTGTGGAGTCAGGGCTGAGACAGTGATCAGCCAATAACATCTTGACTAAAAGCCTGCTTGTCTGATTGTTGTTTCGTTTTTAAAACTTGAATTACACTGAGAACTAATGGGAACTTGGGCTAATTTGTAAGTTTTAATGAACATTACTCATAACCCATTTTTGTACCATGTATAAACATAAAACACAAGCAATGAAAACAGTACACGTATAAACAGTCTTATAGAGGTTTTTTTAAAATGCCAAAGATTTGCACTCACTTGTCAGTTTTAGGTAAGGCTGTTGCTAGGTCACATCTTAATAGAATGTTATTTTCAAAATTAATATTGTTATTAATTCTTTGGTGATTAATACAATGTGTTTTGATCTTACCCATACCCTCCCCCAACTTCTCCCAGAACCACTGCTCACCTTCATCTTTATGTTATCATTCTCTCCCTGTCTCTGTCTTTCTGCCTCTGTCTCTCTACATCTATCTCTATCTTGTCTCTATCTTCTGTCTCAATATGTCTCTGTCTCTCTCTGCTTCTCTCTGTCTCTGTCTATCTATCTCTGCCTCTCTCTGTCTCTCTATCTCTTGTTGTCTCTGTCTCTCTCTGTCTGTCTCTGTCTCTCCTGTCCTCTTTTTCTCTGTATCTTTTTTCTTTTTTTCTTTATTCTTCTCTCGTATATTACATCCTGACTGCAGTTTCTCCTCCCTCCTCTCTTCCCAGTCCTCTCCCCCCACCTCCCCTTTCCCCCAGATCCATTCCTCCTCTGTTTCCCTTCAGAAAAGAGCCAGCTGCCAGGGACACCAATGAAACATGACCTAACAAGTTACAATAAGACTAGGCACACAGCCTCATATCAAGGCTGGAGGAGGCACCCCGAATAGGAAAAGGTCCAAAAAGTAGGCAAAAGAGTCAGAGACAGCCCCCTGCTCCCACTGTTAGGAGTTTTGCAAGAACACTAAGCTACACAACCACAACATATATGCAGAGTACCTAGGTCAGACACATAGGGCTCTCTGACTGTGGGTTCAGTCTCTGTGAGCCCCTAAGAGCCCCAGTTCATTGACTCTGTGGGCTGTTTTCTTGTGGAATCCTCAACCATTCTGTATCCTACAACCCTTGCTTCCCTTCTTCCTCAAAATTTCCCAAGCTCTGCCTAATGTTTGGCTGTGGGTCTCTGCATCAGTTCCTATTACTTGCTTGATGAAACCTCTCTGATGATGATTATGCTAGCCTCCAGTTTATGAATATAGAAGAATATTATTAGGAAATATTTCATTGACTTTTTTGTCAGTCATGCTTGGTTCTCTCCTAGATCTCTGAGCATCCAGCCTCTGGTTCTTGGTACTCCAGGCAGTGTCAGGCATAGGTTTCCTTTCCTGGCATGGATCTCAACTGGACCAGTCATTGGTTGGCCACTTCTACACTTTCTGTGCCATATTCACCCCAGCTCATCTTGCAAGCAGATCAAATTGTAGGTTAAAGGTTTTGAGGTTAGGCTGGTGACTCAATCTCACCACTGGAAGCCTTGCTTGTTACAGAAGATGGCCTATTCAGGCTCTGTATTCCCCATTACTAGTCTTCACTAGGAGTCTTCGCTAGGGTCACCCTTGTAGGTTCCAGGGAATTTCTTTTTTTTTTTAATTTTTAATATTTTTATTACATATTTTCCTCAATTACATTTCCAATGCTATCCCAAAAGTCCCCCATAGCGCCCCCCACTTCCCTACCCACCCATTCCCATTCTTTTGGCCCTGGCATTCCCCTATATTGGGGCATATAAAGTTTGCAAGTCCAATGGGCCTCTCTTTCCATTGATGGCCGACTAGGCCATCTTTCGATACATATGCAGCTAGAGACAAGAGCTCCGGGGTTCTGTTAGTACATCATGTTGTTCCAACAATAGGGTTGCAGATCCCTTTAGCTCCTTGGGTACTTTCTCTAGCTTCTCCATTGGGAGCCCTGTGATACATCCAATAGCTGACTGTGAACATCCACTCCTATGTTTGCTAGGCCCCGGCATCGTCTCACAAGAGACAGCTATATTTGGGTCCTTTCAGCAAAATCTTGCTAGTGTATGCAATGGTATCAGCGTTTAGAAGCTGATTATGGGATGGATCCCTGGATACGGCAGTCTCTAAATGGTCCATCACAGCTACGAACTTTCATCACAGCTACGAACTTTGTCTCTGTAACTCCTTCCCTGGGTGTTTTGTTCCCAATTCTAAGAAGGGGCACAGTGTCCACACTTTGATCTTCATTCTTCTTGAGTTTCATGCATTTAGCAAATTGTATCTTATATCTTGGGTATCCTAAGTTTTGGGCTAATATCCACTTATCAGTGAATACATATTGTGTGAGTTCTTTTGTGATTGTGTTACTTCACTCAAGATGATGCCCTCCAGGTCCATCCATTTGGCTAGGAATTTCATAAATTCATTCTTTTTAATAGCTGAGTAGTACTCCATTGTGTAAATGTACCATAATTTCTGTATCCATTCCTCTGTTGAGGGACATCTGGGTTCTTTCCAGCTTCTGGCTATTATAAATAGGGCTGCTATGAACATAGTGGAGCATGCGTCCTTTTTACCGGTTGGGACATCTTCTGGATATATGCCCAGGAGAGGTATTGCTGGATCCTCCGGTAGTACTATGTCCAATTTTCTGAGGAACCGCCAGACTGATTTCCAGAGTGGTTGTACAAGCTTGCAATCCCACCAACAATGGAGGAGTGTTCCTCTTTCTCCACATCCTCGCCAGCATCTGCTGTCACCTGAATTTTTGATCTTAGCCATTCTGACTGGTGTGAGGTGGAATCTCAGGGTTGTTTTGATTTGCATTTCCCTGATGATTAAGGATGTTGAACATTTTTTCAAATGCTTCTCTGCCATTCGGTATTCCTCAGGTGAGAATTCTTTGTTCAGTTCTGAGCCCCATTTTTTAATGGGGTTATTTGACTTTCTGGAGTCCACCTTCTTGAGTTCTTTATATATATTGGATATTAGTCCCTTATCTGATTTAGAATAGGTGAAGATCCTTTCCAATCTGTTGGTGGTTTTTTTGTCTTATTGATGGTGTCTTTAGCCTTGCAGAAGCTTTGCAGTTTCATGAGGTCCCACTTGTCAATTCTCGATCTTACAGCACAAGCCATTACTGTTCTATTCAGGAATTTTTCCCCTGTGCCCATATCTTCAAGGCTTTTCCCCACTTTCTCCTCTATAAGTTTCAGTGTCTCTGGTTTTATGTGAAGTTCCTTGATCCACTTAGACTTGACCTTGGTACAAGGAGATAGGAATGGATCGATTCGCATTCATCTATATGTTAACAACCAGTTGTGCCAGCACCATTTGTTGAAAATGCTGTCTTTCTTCCACTGGATGTTTTTAGCTCCCTTGTCGAAGATCAAGTGACCGTAGGTGTGTGGGTTCATTTCTGGGTCTTCAATTCTATTCCATTGGTCTATTTGTCTGTCACTATACCAGTACCATGCAGTTTTTATCACAATTGCTCTGTAGTAGAGCTTTAGGTCCGGCATGGTGATTCCACCAGAGGTTCTTTTATCCTTGAGAAGAGTTTTTGCTATCCTAGGTTTTTTGTTATTCCAGATGAATTTGCAGATTGCACTTTCTAATTCGTTGAAGAATTGAGTTGGAATTTTGATGGGGATTGCATTGAATCTGTAGATTGCTTTTGGCAAGATAGCCATTTTTACAATGTTGATCCTGCCAATCCATGAGCATGGGAGATCTTTCCATCTTCTGAGATCTTCTATAATTTCTTTCTTCAGAGACTTGAAGTTTTTATTATACAGATCTTTCACTTCCTTAGTTAGAGTCACGCCAAGATATTTTATATTGTTTGTGACTATTGAGAAGGGTGTTGTTTCCCTAATTTCTTTCTCAGCCTGTTTATTCTTTGTGTAGAGAAAGGCCATTGATTTGTTTGAGTTAATTTTATATCCAGCTACTTCACCGAAGCTGTTTATCAGGCTTAGGAGTTCTCTGGTGGAATTTTTAGGGTCACTTATATATACTATCATATCATCTGCAAAAAGTGATATTTTGACTTCATCTTTTCCAATTTGTATCCCTTTGATCTCCTTTTGTTGTCGAATTGCTCTGGCTAGGACTTCAAGTACAATGTTGAATAGGTATGGAGAAAGTGGACAGCCTTGTCTAGTCCCTGATTTTAGAGGGATTGCTTCAAGCTTCTCACCATTTACTTTGATGTTGGCTACTGGTTTGCTGTAGATTGCTTTTATCATGTTTAGGTATGGGCCTTGAATTCCTGATCTTTCCAAGACTTTTATCATGAATGGGTGTTGGATCTTGTCAAATGCTTTTTCCGCATCTAACGAGATGACCATGTGGTTTTTGTCTTTGAGCTTGTTTATATACTGGATTACGTTGATGGATTTCTATATATTGAACCATCCCTGCATCCCTTGGATGAAACCTACTTGGTCAGGATGGATGATTGTTTTGATGTGTTCTTGGATTCGGTTAGCAAGAACTTTATTGAGGATTTTGCATCAATATTCATAAGGGATATTGGTCTGAAGTTTTCTATCTTTGTTGGGTCTTTTTGTGGTTTAGGTATCAGAGTAATTGTGGCTTCATAGAATGAGTTGGGTAGAGTACCTTCTGTTTCTATTTTGTGGAATAGTTTGTGCAGAACTGGGATTAGATCTTCTTTGAAGGTCTGATAGAACTCTGCACTAAACCCATCTGGTCCTGGGCTTTTTTTAGTTGGGAGACTATTAATGACTGCTTCTATTTCTTTGGGGGATATAGGGCTGTTTAGATCATTAACCTGATCTTGATTCAACTTTGGTACCTGGTATCTGTCTAGGAACTTCTCCATTTCATCCAGGTTCTCCAGTTTTGTTGAGTATAGCCTTTGGTAGAAGGATCTGATGGTGTTTTGGATGTCTTCAGGATCTGTTGTTATGTCTCCTTTTTCATTTCTGATTTTGTTAATTAGGATGCTTTCCCTGTGCCCTCTAGTGAGTCTGGCTAAGGGTTTATCTATCTTGTTGATTTTCTCAAAGAACCAGCTCCTTGATTGGTTGATTCTTTGAATAGTTGTTCTTGTTTCCACTTGGTTGATTTTGCCCCTGAGTTTGATTATTTCCTGCCGTCTACTCCTCTTGGGTGAATTTGCTTCCTTTTGTTCTAGTGCTTTTAGGTATGTTGTCAAGCTGCTAATGTGTGCTCTCTCTAGTTTCCTTTTGGAGGCACTCAGAGCTATGAGTTTTCCTCTTAGAAATGCTTTCATTGCGTCCCATAAGTTTGGGTATGTTGTGGCTTCATTTTCATTGAACTCTAAAAAGTCCTTAATTTCTTTCTTTATTCCTTCCTTGACCAAGGTATCATTGAGAAGAGTGTTGTTCAGTTTCCACGTGAATGTTGGCTTTCTATTATTTATTTTGTTATTGAAGATCAGCCTTAGTCCATGGTGATCTGATAGGATGCATGGGACAATTTCAATATTTTTGTATCTGTTGAGGCCTGTATTGTGACCAATTATGTGGTCAATTTTGGAGAAGGTACCATGAGGTGCTGAGAAGAAGGTATATCCTTTTTTTTTTTTTTTAGGATAGAATGTTCTGTAGATATCTGCCAGATCCATTTGATTCATAATTTCTCTTAGTTTCTCTGTGTCCCTGTTTAGTTTCTGTTTCCATGATCTGTCCATTGGTGAAAGTGGTGTGTTGAAGTCTCCCACTATTATTGTATGAGGTGCAATGTGTGCTTTGAGATTTACTAAAGTTTCTTTAATGAATGTGGCTCCCTTTGTATTTGGAGCATAGATATTCAGGATTGATAGTACTCTTGGAGGATTTTACCTTTGATGAGTATGAAGTGTCCCTCCCTGTCTTTTTTAATGACTTTGGGTTGGAAGTCAATCTTATCAGATATTAGAATGGCTACTCCAGCTTGTTTCTTCATACCATTTGCTTGGAAAATTGTTTTCCAGCCTTTCATTCTGAGGTAGTGTCTATCTTTTTCTCTGAGATGAGTTTCCTGTAAGCAGCAAAATGTTGGGTCTTGTTTGTGTAGCCAGTTTGTTAGTCTATGTCTTTTTATCGGGGAGTTGAGTCCATTGATATTAAGAGATATTAAGGAAAAGTAACTGTTGTTTCCTGTTATTTTTGTTATTAAAGTTGGCATTCTGTTCTTGTGGCTGTCTTCTTTTAGGTTTGTTGAGGGATTACCTCCTTGTTGTTTCTAGGGCGTGGTTCCTGTCCTTGTATTGGTTTTTTTCTGTTATTATCCTTTGAAGGGCTGGATTCGTGGAGAGATAATGTGTGAATTTGGTTTTGTCGTGGAATACTTTGGTTTCTCCATCTATGTTAATTGAGAGTTTGGCTGGGTATAGTAGCCTGGTCTGGAATTTGTGTTCTTTTAATGTCTGTATAACATCCGTCCAGGATCTTCTGGCTTTCATAGTCTCTGGTGAAAAATCTGGTGTAAATCTGATAGGCTTGCCTTTATATGTTACTTGGCCTTTTTCTCTTACTGCTTTTAGTATTCTATCTTTATTTAGAGCATTTGTTGTTCTGATTATTATGTGTCGGGAGTTATTTCTTTTCTGGTCCAGTCTATTTGGAGTTCTGTAGGCTTCTTGTATGTTCATGGGCATCTCTTTCTTTAAATTTGGGAAGTTTTCTTCTATAATTTTGTTGAAGATGTTTGCTGGTCCTTTGAGTTGAAAATCTTCATTCTCATCCACTCCTATTATCCGTAGGTTTGGTCTTCTCATTGTGTCCTGTATTTCTTGGATGTTTTGAGTTAGGATCTTTTTGCATTTTACATTTTCCTTGATTGTTGTGCCGATGTTCTCTATGGTATCTTCTGCACCTGAGATTCTCTCTTCCATCTCTTGTATTCTGTTGCTGATGCTGGTATCTATGGTTCCAGATTTCTTTCCTAGGGTTTCTATCTCCAGTGTTGCCTCATTTTGGGTTTTCTTTATTGTGTCTACTTCCCTTTTTAGGTCTAGTATGGTTTTGTTCATTTCCATCATCTGTTTCGATGTGTTTTCCTGTTTTTCATTAAGGACTTCTACCTGTTTGATTATGTTATCCTGTTTTTCTTTAAGGATTTGTAACTCTTTAGCAGTGTTTTCCTGCAATTCTTTAAGGGATTTTTGTGCTTCCTCTTTACTGTCTTCTACCTGTTTACCAGTGTTTCTTTGTATTTCTTTAAGTGTGTTATTAAAGTCCTTCTTGAAGTCCTCTACCATCATCAGGAGATATGCTTTTAGATCCGTGTCTAGCTTTTCCGGTGTGTTGGGGTGCCCTGGACTGGGCGAAGTGGGAGTGCTGGGTTCTGATGATGGTGAGTTGTCTTGGATTCTGTTAGTAAGATTATTACGTTTACCTTTCGCCATCTGGTAATCTCTGGGGTTAATTGTTGTCGTTGTCACTGTTTAAAGATTGGAGCAGAAGCTGTGTTCCACTCACCAGCAGTCTCAAAATCCTGTGGCGGGGGTCGTGGGTAGCTGGTGGTACCCCGGTGCTGGTCCAGCCGGAAGAGGCCTGTGGTCCTACTCAGGCCGGTTTTCTGCTTCCCTAACTAATGCAGTCTGAGGTCCCGCGAGCAATTGGATTGGAGCAGAAGCTGTGTTCCACTCATCAGAAGTCTTAAGATCTTGTCGTGGGTGTTGTGGGTAGCTGGCGAGTGTCAGCCGACCTTGCGCCCTAGCTACCCCGGTGCTTTTCTGACCGGAAGAGGCTTGTGGCCCTACTCAGGCCGGATTTCTGCCTCCCCAACCAAAGCAGTCTCAGGTCCCGCGTGATTGGACTGGAGCAGAAGCTGTGTTCCACTCACCAGCAGTCTCAAAATCCTGTGGCAGGGGTCGTGGGTAGCTGGCAGGTGTCAGCCAACCCTGCACTCTAGCTACCCCGGTGCTGGTCCAGCAGGATGAGGCCTGTGGCCCTACTCAGGCCGGTTTCTGCTTCCCTAACTAATGCAGTCTCAGGTCCCGCGCACAATTGTCCAGGGAATTTCTATTGCCCTAGGTTTCCAGTTTTCCCCCAAAAGTTCCCCAGTTCCAGTGGACTCTCCTGGTAATTTTTCCCTCTTCCCATAAAATCTAGTCTATTTACATTCTCAGGAAGATTATTGTGTCCCTCGAGTCCTCCTTGTTGTGTAGCTTCTATGGGTCTGCAGATTATAGCATGATTATCCTTTACTTTATAGATAATATCCACTTATGAGTGAGTACATACCATGTTTATTTTTCTGGATTTAAGCTACCTCACTCAGGATGATGTTTTTCAGTTCTATCCATTTGCCTGAAAATTTTCTGATTTTTTTTTTAAACATTTTTATTAGGTATTTTCCTCAATTACATTTCCAATGCTATCTCCCTGATGTTACTTTTAACAACTGAGTAATATTCCATTGTTTTTGTGTAATGTACTACAATCTCTTTATCCATTCTTCAGTTGAGGAACATCTAAGTTGTTTCCAGTTTCTGTCTATTATGAATAAAGCTACTATGAACATAATTGAGCAAGTGTCCTTGTGGTAGGATGGTGTGTTCTTTGGGTATATGCGCAGGATTGGTATATCTAGGACTTGAGATAGACCCATTCCTAGTTTTTTGAGAAACTGCCATATTGATTTCAAAAGTGGCCAAACAAGTATGCACTCCTACCAGCAATGGAGGAATGTTCCCCTTGGTCCACATCTTCGATAGCTGAACTGTCATTTGTGTTATTGATCTCAGTCTTTCTGAATGGTGTAAGATGAGATTTCAAAGTTGTTTTGATCTGCATTTCCCTAATCCTTAAGGATGCTGAACATCTCTTTAAGTATTTCATGGCCATTTTAGATTTCTCTGATGAGAATTCTCTGTTTAGATCTATACCCCACTTTTAATTGAATTGGATTATTTGGCTTGTTGATATCTAGTTTCTTGAATTCTTTATATATTTTAGATATTACCGCTTTATCAGATATGGAGTTGATGAAGATCTTTTCCCATTCTGTAGACTGCCATTTTGTCCTATTTGTCTTTGCCTTACAGAAGCTTTTCAATTTCTTGAGGTCACATTTATTAATTGTCCATCTTAGTGTTTGCACTATGTGTTTTGTTCAGGAAGTTGTCTCTTGTGCCAATGTGTTCAAGGCTATTCCCCACTTTCTCTTCTATCAGGTTCAGTGTATCTGGTTTTATGTTGAGTCTTTAATTCACTTGGATGTCAGCTTCATGCAGGGTGATAGATATGGATCTGATTTGCATTTTTATACATGCTAACATCCAAATAGACCCGACTATTTGTTGAAGATACTTTTTCTTTTCCATTGTGTATTTCTGGCTTCTTTATAAAAATTCAGGGGTCTATAGGTGTGTGGATTTAGATCTGGGTCTTGATTCAATTTCACTGATCAAACTGTCTGTTTTTATGCTGATACAATTATTATTATTATTATTATTACTCTGTAATATTGCTTGATATCAGGGATGGTGATACCTCCAGAAGTTCTTTTTTTGTATATGATTGTTTTAGCTATCCTGGGTTTTTTTTATTTTCAGTATGTAGTTGAGTATTGTTCTTTCAAGGTCTGTAAAGAATTGTGTTGGAATTTTGATGGGGATTGTGTTGAATCTGTGGATTGCTTTTGGTAAAATAGTCATTTTTACTATGTTAATCCTACTGATCCATGTGCATGGGATATCTTTACAACTTCTGATATCTTCTTTGATTTCATTCTTCAAAGACTTGAAGTTATTGCCCTATAGGTCTTTAATTTGCTTGATTAGAGTTACCATAAAAGAAATGGACACTTTTCTTAATAGATACCACTTACCAAAGTTAAATTAAGGTCAGAGAAACAATTTAAATAGACCTATAATTCTAAGGGAATATAAATAGTCATTAAAAGTCTCCCAACCAACAAAAGCTCAGAATTCTACCAGACTTTCAAATAAGAGCTAATAGCAATACTCCTCAAAATTTCCTGCAGATCAATGTGAAGATATACTTTCATATAATAATGTTGTTTAGATGAATTAATGACTCTATAGAATTCCTGATTTGATCCAAATAACTTTAGGAAGAATGTTTAAGGAGATGGATTTAGTTGCTTTGCTAGAAAGATGTAATAAAGTTAGAATCAAGAATAGAATGTGCTCTCTCTTCATAGAACCCTAAGTAAAGGCGGCATAATATGGAGTACAATGAGCTTTCATAAATTGCACTAAGAAGAAAAATAGGCTTGGGACAGATTTGTGATCAAGAGAAAAATCATTCTAGGTCAGATTCAAGGATGAGGCCACAAGTGTGCACCACGATAAGGCAAGGCCATGTGAAACTATTGCTTTGAACTTATAATGAGCTTATAGAATGAAGCACTGCTTTGAACTTACTATTGACATCCTTCTGTAACTCCCTTTTGTGTAACATTTTACCTGTGAGCTAATTTTATAAAGAACTTTTGTCTAAGAAGGTATAAAAAGGCTGAGAGAAAAAAAATAAAGTGTGGCTGTTGGGGCTCTGCTCCACCTACCAAATGCATGTTTGTGTGTGTGTGTGTGTGTGTGTGTGTGTGTGTGTGTGTGACTTTCTCTCTCTCCTTTTCTTTCTTGCTGGCCTCTTAAGAGTTAAGGAAAGACACACACACACACACACACACACACACACACACACACACACACACAAGAAAAAAGAATAGAATGGGTGTTGGGGAATAATATCCTAGAATGTGTTTATTACAAATGACAAAATACTTAAAAGGAAGCCAGCACAGAGCTTTGTAGTCGAGCCTTAGAAGAGTAGAGGTGGGGTTTGCTGAATGACTGGGAGAAGGGTGGGGAGTTGGGTTCCAAACCAGCTTCTGTTGCCTCCCCACCTCCGGTTTGCCTGCCTGCAGGAACCCACTCTGTCAGGAAACACTCTGGGAAGGGATTCTGATGAGTGTGGTTCAGTCACACCAAGCTGACAGGCTCACAAAGCCACACGACTCCCAAATTCCTGACCCCAAGAAACTCTGAGGAATTTTAATCATCATTTTCAGGAACATCAGTGATAAGTTTTGTCTCTGCCAGATCTGAAGCTGGGGACACTCCCAAAGTCACAGAAGAGGCATTCCTGGGAGGGAGGACTTCAAACCATTTTGAGATGTGCAATGGGTCTCCAAAGAAAGAACCACAGGTTGACAGGCACAGAGCCTTCGTCGGATCTGACAAGTGTGTGTGCACTAGATCCTTGTCATGGTATGGAGCCTAAGCCTAAGCCTGGGGCTGCCAGAGGGGCTGGATGTGGAGTTCACTGGAGGGTTTACGGGATCTGAATCAGAGCTGGGGATTCTCTCTTTCAGGGTCTGAGCTACAACCTAGTTACCTTCATCAGAAGAATATACAAAATCTCACTTACTTTAAATTTTATGGAAAATCAAGGTATGGCTGGATCATAAAAGAGTCAAAGCACTTGTGATCCTTGATAGGGACAGAGAAGAGTTGAGGAAACTTTGTAATTCTTCATATCTTCTAGGATAGAGGGATAAAAGGTTCAAATCAAAGGCTGACGTTTCAAAAGGTATTAGAATGGGCATATTATCCCAACAGTAATGTTGCTTACCTGGTTACTTCCTGATGCTGCAAGATATTTAATCATATTATGAACCCTCAGATTGTGTTATTTACAGGGAAAAAAAAGACTGCTGTGGTGTGGTTCAGCCTTAACACACTTTTAATACAAGAGCTTTCTGTTTATTGTAAACAGGAATAAATAAAGTCAACCAGAGGTCAAGAGGCAGAACAAGCAACCAGAAGACAGGAAATATTAAGAAAAAGACCATAAAGAGTAAGAGGGAGTCAGGAGGATGGATAGAGAGAGACACACAGGAAGTAGAAGGGAAGACATTTGGTTTGGAAGAGGTTTTTTGAGACAGCCCAAGGGAGGGAATGGATGTTACTGAGGAGGAAAGTCAGCTGAGTGCTTTCTCTGCCTTTCTGAGCTAGCAGGCTTTCACCTCAACATCTGGCTCCTGAGTCTTCATTGGTAAAATCTAACAATTGAGATTTCGTTAAAGAAGCAACAACTGACATGCTTTGCTGGATGATAGAAAGAGGGCTGGAGTCATCTGCAACCTGGGAGCTCTCTATGGTATGCTATCTGTGAGTACTTGAAGATACCTATGGAAGTGCGCTGAGTGGTGATGTCATCCAGCACGCTGGTTGTGAGTGCACTGACAAAACCATAGACAGGCTTATGTCTTTGCACAGCGTGTGCACACTGCCAGATTAAATAGCATTAACTTTACAAAGTATATCAGTTTTATGGCCTGTAATTTGCCAAATCGTCCCAATTTCCCTTGATAGCTGGCCAAGCAAAACACAGGTTATTTTATTCCAATCTTAATTACCAATTAATTCTCAGGCCACACATTATACAAAATGTACGTGTGTGTGTGTGTGTGTGTGTGTGTGTGTGTGTGTGTGTAGGTTATAGGAGAGATAGGAGAGCTATCAAGGGTTAAAGAGGAGTTCAAAAGAAGCTGGACTGGAGGCAAGCAGAAAGCTAGTAGAGATTCAAAGGGGAATGCATCTCTGTGGGGATTCTCTGATGGACACTGCTGGAGGTGCTGCTGCTGAGTCAATTTCAGGTCAGAGTTGAGCTAAGCCTCAGATGCAGTCCGATATGTAAATGAGGTACAGAATGTGGAGTCCATCAAGGCAAAGGGCAGGGCCGGATCCAGAAAGATGGAGGGGCGGACAGACAGAAGGTCTGAATGGCAGACGTGTGGACAAATGAATGGCCATTTGAGGAACTTCTTCAGCAGTAGAGACAGACAAACCAAAGCCCTGGGCAGCAGGATGTTGTCTGCATGAGGGTGCTTATGACACAGGCTAGAGTCATCTGAGAGGAAGGAACCTCAACTGAGGAGATGCCTCCATAAGATGGGGATGTAGGCAAGCCTGTAGGGCATTTTCTTAGTGATTGCTTGGGGACAGCCTAGCCCACTGTGAGTAGAGCCACTCTTGAGCAGGTAGTCTTGAGTTCTATCATAAGGCAAGGCGAGCAAGCCATGGAGAGCAAGCTAGTAAGCAGTATGCGTACACACACACACACACACACACACACACACACACACAGACACACACACACCACCACCACCACCACCACCACCACCACCACCACCACCATAGTCTTTGCATAAGCTCCCACCACCAAGTTCCTGCCCTGGTGTCCCTCAGTGATGAACAATGACATGGAAGTATAAGCCACATAAACTCTTTCCTTTCCAACTTGCTTTTGGTCACGGTGTTAAATTATGAGCCCATGTCTCATAGGTAGTGATGGTCAAATGGTGATTCTGTATCCAACAAGGTCGAGAGTCTTCATCCTGGCTGTGTTTGCATTCAAAATGGAATCGGGTGTTGTTTGTAAAACTGAGTCTCCCCGTGGCGAGACATACTCTGGAAACTTGCTGGTTTGTACAATATGGAGTAACGTAGACAAAGCACACCCTGACCTCAGCAATGACTGACAACTGAGTTCCATGTTCCCACTCCCCTGTCTCAGAAACCCCCTCCTGAGTGTGGAAGACAAACTTCCAGAGCTCCTCCTGTCACTTGGCCAGCTCCAAATCCTCAGGCGCGGGGATGGAAGCCATCTGGCCTTAGGATGAAAGGCCTTATTGACAAATGTTTCTGCTGAGATAAAAGGCAAGAGGCCTCCTGTGTCCTCCCAAAGACTCAAACTGTCTTCCTAGGATTGGTTTGCAACAGCATGGTGCACTGGACAATGTTGGGAAGTGGCAGGTGGAGCTCACTGACTTGAGTCCTAGCAGCTGGGGAAGTATAGCTCCCCAGCTTTGAGCAGCCACAGTGACCCCCAAGCAGCCGTGTTTTGTATTTTATCATCTTTTAAAATAGTTATTGGCTTTACTTATTACTAGCATAAATACATTGTACAAAATGATAGCCCTCGTTAAAACATTCTCATCCATGTATGTCGTATACTCTGATCATGTCTATCCCTCATTAGCCTCTCCTAAGCTCCTTCCCACTGGTCCCTTCTTCCCAAATAATCTTCTCTCCCACCCCCACTACTCACTCCCCATTGCAAGAGTTATTATTTTAAGTCTAGATTTCATAAATGATTTTTAATGTGATATTTGTATTTCTGGTCCTGGATGATTTCACTGAACACGGTGATCTCCAGTTACATCTATTTTTCCTGAAGATGACATTGTTTTCTTCTCCGTGGCTAATTGGTACCCTGTTGTGTACACAGACATCGTTTTCCTCATCCATCATCTGTTGACGGGTGTCTGAGCTGAGTCCATAACTTGATTAGTATGAAAAATACTGCATTAAACACCCATGCGCGGATGTCTCCGCGAGATGCTGGCATTGATTCCTCTTGGTGCACACCTCCAAGTCGATCATAAGGCACTTTTATCTTTAACCTTCTGAGGTGATTCCAGACTGATTCCCATTGTGGCTGCACTATTTTCCAATCCTACAACAAACTCTCCACATCCTTGCCCAATCTACATTGCTTTCTTTGCGGAAGCCATGTTTCCGGCGTAAGATGGACTCTCATTGTAGCTTTAGTTTGCGTGTCCCTCCTGGCTTAAGGATGGCTAACATTGTTTTCAGATATTTGATGGCTGTTATATTTCTTTTGAGAACCTTTTTTGTCTGCTTATTGGATTTTTTAAAAAGTTCTTTGTGTATTTAGTCCCTCATCAGATGAACACTTAGCAAATATTTCCTCCAATTTTGTAAGCTGTCTCCCCTTTCTTGTTGTTTCCTTTACGGTGCCAAAGCTTTTCGATTTCACCGTGTCCATCTTTCATTTCTGGCCTATGAGAGTCTTATTTGACACATTCTTTTCCTTACTTGTATCTTGAAGTGTTTTTCTTTATATTGCTTCTAGTAGCTTTAAAGTTTCAGATCTTACATTAAGGTCTTTGATCCATTTTGAGTTGATTTTTGTACTTGGGAATGGTACAGATGGGTCAATACCATATGAGAGTATTCTCTCTGAATCATCTCCCTTAGTTCCCATGGTCAGTTTTCCCAGAATTGTGCTTCAAGTCACACCACGTTTCGGCCAGAAGGGGGAGCTATGTGGTCTCTAGTCGCAAGTTTATGGTTAAGGGGCATACTGCAATCTAGATCAGCAAATGGCTCAATCTGTTTAAAGAATTCTTAGATAGTTTTAACCCCTTTGTTAATAGCTCCTTTCATCCTGGTTTGGATAAACAATAGACACACAGATAAGATAAATTGCTGAAGGAATCCCAGGGTTAGAGACTACGATTAACAAGATAAAGGCGTCTCAGTGGGAATAAAGATCTATGGGAAGAAGACTCCCTAGAGTCAGCTGCCAGTAATTAACCCCAGAGGTCCCAGCGTCCTCATGTGGGAAGGGAATCAAGAAACTGGAACCTGTCACCCCATAGGGCTTGGGTTTGTTATAGGTTTTGGTGGCCTGCAGTGGGCTCCTCTCCCATTTGGGGTTGGTCGACTTGTATGAAGGAGAAATGGTGGGCCAGCCTAGCCTATGCTTGGTCCAGTCAGCAGCAAGAAGGTGGGAAAAGAAGCCTTGTGAGTCTTCATCTTGGGTGAAGAAGCCAGGAGTATGGCAAGTTGCTTATCATCTGTCTGTCGTTCCCTGCCTGTCTTCCGGGTGCTATCTGACTCCTGTGCTCCCTACTTTGACCCCCACCTAGCATATCACCTGTGTCACTATGACTTTTACTCTATTTCCCGAAGACAGTGAGTAGCCTGGAGGGCATCTCAGGCACACACTGAGTCTCTTCATACTCAGGGCATCTCAGGCATACAGTGAGTCTCTTCATGCTCAGGGTAGGAGCATAACTCAGCTGGTGTTGTGGCAACCCTACCAACTGACGCTTTTCAGGTAATCTTTTATCACCCCAATTCAGGCAATCTCCCAGGGCTTTATGATCCTTGCCTCCTGGCAGGAATGGAAAAGGAGCCTCTTAAGTCGCTAAATTATGATAAAACCAAAGAGACACCCAGGGTGCTGAGGAAAATCTGGCCTTATTTTTCTCCAGCTTATTAGAAATAATGCAGACTAAATATGCAAATCTCACTATGGACGGTGATGAAAGGAAGATTATATCTTTATCCTTTTCAATCAGCACCAAATATTAGAAAGAAGTCTCAAGGATTAGAGGACAGACCCCCACACACTGCTCAGACATAAAGGTAACCTTCAAGGTTTTTAATAACAGAAGGACCTTAAAACTCAAAATTTAAATGAGGTCAGGTTAAACCCCAAATGCTAGCAGCACCTTTATTCCAGGGCTGACTACAGGGTAACTCAGACAAAGAAAGGGGTAACTTCAGGGTAACTCAGACAAAAGGGTGACATTCTCCCCACTCACTTAGGCCTCTGGAAAAGAGCTTGCCCCGGTCCATGGCTGCTGCACTGCCCTGTTCCCTTTACTGGGAAAAAGCTCACCAGAAATCACACTGTAATCAGAGAGACTCCCATTCCTGCCTGTGTCCCTACAAGGTCCTAATCATGGAACGGGAGCTTGGTATTACTGACTGATAGGGCAAGGGATCATTGGTCCATCACTATAACTGTTAATGAACCACAGGTCAGGGGTCATTGGTCCATCACTATCACCCTTAATGAACAATGACCAATGGTAACTTGTAAAACATGTATCAGCTCAGAACCCCCAGGACCAAGTTCTCAGCACAGAGGAACAGAGGAGGGAATAAGAGACAAACACAGGAGGCAGAAGACAAGGGAGAAAGAGAAGGGATCAAAGGAAGGGAGAGAGGAGACAGAGGACAAAGAACTGCCTCTGGATAGAGAGGAGACAGACATGGCCCATAGGACTGTGGCAGTTTATAAAAATGAAGTGGGAATCCCCATGTTAGAACGAGGTGTTGAATTTTGATTAGACATGTTAATTAGGTGAGCGAAGGGACTTGTGACTGCTGGACTTCCAATACTTTGATAGCTGGACCTTGGTGCTCAGCCTCAGGAGGAGGAAGTGGGCAAATAAGGGACCTTGGTGCTTCCTTTAAGAATGTAATTTTTTTTTTTTTAATGTAAGGCAAAGGGAATGAGAGAGAAGAGCAAGACCTGCCAGAACCATGCTTGCCACATGAGAGTCCCTTCAACTATCTCACTCATTTTATTGGTTACGGGATCTAATTGTTCAGTTTTACCAAACTCTGCTGGGCCACTACAAAAGCGCCCTCTCAAACCTAAACAGAATGGCCTTCTACTGTGCGATCTGCATGGCCGCTCCTTCTACTATTTCTTCTTGGCTGTTCTTGCAGTCTCTACCTGTCTCCTTAGATATGGTGGCTCAGAAAAGCTCCATGCCTCAATTAGCTTCTGCTCACAACCCCCCCTGTGGCAACCCCCCTCCTATGCTCTGTCATTTAGACTTTCTCTTGCTGGGGCCTCTCAATGCTCCCCTACTTCCTATTCACCTTTGGGTCTGAGGTGCCTCCTCCATGACTGTTGCTTACCGCCATCTCTCACACTGATTAAAGATCGGAGGTGGGTGCCTTCAAGATCACAACTGAAGACAAGCTGTGTTACTACTGTGATGAATCAAGAAGTGGGGTTGTTGGCCTTTTAGGGTGTCTGGGGGCATTGGCCTAGAGCATCCACAGAACTGGCAGACTGATCTGTGGAGAGAGTAGGACCTCATGAGTTTTTTGGGGGAAGGCATTCAGGGGTTCAGTGATGGAATAACACGTCACACCTTTCATTATTGGGCTTTGGGTGTGAAATGTCATCCATAGGCTCAGGTGTTTGATATTCAGTGGGTGGCTCTGTTTGGGAAGACACGGAACCCTGAGTAAGGGAGCCTTGGAGTAGGTGCACCACTGTGGATGTGCTCTGAAGTTTTACATCCTCACTCACTTCCTGTTTGCTCTCTGATTCCTGACTGCAGATACAATGTGACCAGGGGCCTCTCACTTCTGCTACAATGTCTTCAGTACCTGGGTGGACTGTACCCTGGAACTTTTCCTTAAGTTGGTTGTGTCAGGTGATTTGCTGCAGTAACAAGGAACTACTACACGTATATTAAAGAAAGCAGAGGTCTGAACTCAGAGGATTTCCAGCCACCTGAAGGGAAAGGAAAAAATTTATGAAGACAGACCCAAGTTTTCTGTGGTTAATAGCACTGGATTTGGGACATTCCCCAATGGGAAAAGGCATTCATGAGGGCAGGGGCAACCATGGAGCCCATCACTGTTGCTATTGATACAGGCAGAGTATCCCTTCAATTCAACAAGTCAGGCATTTATTATGATCCAGCCTAGAGCAGCAAGGATCTAGGTCATGATGTTCTGTGGTTGGCTACAGCTGAGTGAGCAAATTCAAAGGATGGTAGCCACTTGCTTGTCAACAGCAGCTGGGGTCCTGAATGGGGTTCAAAGGGCCACATCAAAATATCCAAAGATAAAGAACGAAAGTGCTGCAGCTGCCAGCTGGCTCATTGCATGGGCTGATGAATCATGGTGATAAAGGAGTCAAGGGCAGCACGTATGGAGGGATTCCATCTTAAAACTGACCAGACCCCTATTGTGTAAGAGAAAGCACTGAGTCACTGAGAATTCCAGGTATGATTTGGATTCTATGCCCTTTTTACAAGGGCAAAATATTATAACTTCTTTAACTCCCAGTACAAGCCGATTAATTATACTAAAAAGTCATTGCTTAATCCTCAGACTTGAATTGTGTAAAAGCTTGGGTACAGCTTTGTCTTTTAAAAATCAGGTTTAGTTCAATATAAAATAACAGCATAGTGGAAAAGGTCACGTCACACATTTCCGTGTATATAATGACACCAAAGCAACAAAGCTTCTCTACAGAGAAGGTTAGTGATTGCCAGCAGGGATGAGCAAGGTCAGTAGTGCTTCCAAGGGTACAGCAGAATTTCACTGAGAGACAGGAACATTTTACAACCTGTTGGTGGCGCTGCTGCACAATTCTACACATGAGCTCTACTTCATCAACCACAGACTCACAGATGAGTTTGTGTAAAATCTAGGAGCTGAAGGTCTGTGGGCGAACAGTGCTGTGTTCTTAGCAGCATCAGGAAATGGAAACAGGAACTAAGCTGCCAAGTGAAGCTGGAATTCTTCACTCCACTAAGGACGACAATTTCAAGTTGAGTTAGAATTCATTAAAGAAAAAAAAAGAGAACCAATTTTAATACAGATGTAAACGGGTGTTAAGGGGGAGAGAAAGATGCTTAGAAAGAGAGTGGTATACACTCAAAATTTAGGCATATAGGCATTGGCTCTTCAAGAGAGAACTGCTTACATGTCTTAACACTAGACAGATGTGTGTGTGTGTGTGTGTGGTGTGTGGGTGTGTGCGTGCATGTGTATATGTGCAAATTTTTGATGGCCCCTGAAGTGATATTGTTTAAAGAGCTTCTAAGAAATATTTTTCTTTCAGTAAATGAGAGCACAGGGTGGCTCCTGGGGGACACTGCACAGGATTATGGGTGGGTGAGGTAAAGCCATTTATCACAAAATTCAAAGGACTCCTCACTAGACTAAGTCACAAAGAAACTGAGGCGGAAATTTGACTATAAACAAAGCTCTTAATATTATCTGTGAGACTCTTTACAGGTTTGTATTAGAAAAAGAGTAAGGTTCACTCCAAAGTTATAGATGCTTTGGATTTCCACATGATTCTGTTATTTTAGCATTCATATTTGTAACATCTTTTTAAAGACAGGAATACTGTCTTTATGGAGAAAATATTCCATGGTTTTTGTTAGTTGTGTTGAAATTCTCCACCCTTAGCCTGTGGAGACTTTAACCAGATTGCTGGGTGAAAGGTTCCCATCTTTTCTTATAAAAATATTGTCACAGTGGTTGTAGAAGTTTGCACTTCCACCAGCAAAAGAGGAGTGCTCCCCTTTCTCTGTATTCTCTAGCCTGATCATCATCAGAGGGGCTTCATCCAGCAACTGATGGGAGCAGATGCAGAGACTCATAGCCAAATATTAGGCAGAACTTGGGAAACCTTGTGGAAGGGAAGGAGGAAGTATTGTAGGAGCCAGAGGGGTCTGGGCACCATGAGAACACAGCCCACAGCATCAGCTAAGCAGGGCTCACAGGGGCTCACAGAGACTGATGCAGCCATCATGGGGCCAGTATGGGTCTGAGCTAGGTCCTCTGCATACATGTTATGGTTGTGTAGCTTAGTGTTCTTGTGGGACTCCTAACGGTAGGAGTAGGGGGTATCTCTGACTCCTTTTCCTGCTCTTGGGATTCTTTATCTTTTACAGGGTTGCCTCATCCAGCCTTGATATAAGGGTTTGAGCCTAGTTGTATTGCTTCTTGTTATGCCATGTTCAGTTGATATCACTGTGAGGCCCTCTCTTTTCTGAAGGGAAATGGAGGAGGACTGGATCTGGGTGAGAGGGGAGGTTTGTGTGTGTGTAGGGTGGGGGTACTGGAAGGAGTAGAGGGAGGGAAAACTTCATTTGGGATTTAAAGTATAAGAGAAGAATAAATTAATTTATAAAAGAAAGAAATATAAAAAGTAAATGAATAAATAAAATGTTACCACTGAGTGAAACTTGATGAATTATCCAAAATTTCCATATATTGTTTTTGGGACTCTTGTGAGTGTATAAATTGTTTTCTTTTGAACTAGACTTATTGTGTTATATAGACTGGACCTGATTTCAAGATCTTTCTGCCTCTGTCTCATTAGTAGCTGGGATTATGGTGCCTATGCCACTAAGTTCTGCAGTACAATAATTTAAAAATAAAGTTTAAGGAGGAATCTTACAGCAAAAATACTGTAATCATCCCAGTATCTTTCTGGAATTTAAAATTGATTCAATAAACTATGTTGTATCTACATATTATATACAACCTTAATGAGATGAAAATATACCAGCTGTGCTCATCTGATCACTGTGTACATGTATTGAAATGCCACAGTATGCTCCATAATACACACAACTTTTGTATTAATGTGTATTTAAACAAAAAAATAAATGTGGTGGTTTGAATATGCTTGGCCCAGGAAGTGGCACTATTAGGAGGTATGGCTTGCTGGAATAGGTGTGGCCTTGTTGCAGGAAGTGTGTCACTGTGGGTGTGGGCTTTAAGATCCTGTTCTAGCTGCCTGGAAGTCAGTCTTCTCCTGTTTGCCTTCAGAACAAGATGTAGAACTCTGAGTTCCTCCTGCACCATGTCTGCCTGGATGCTGCCATGCTTCCCCCTTGATGATAATAGACTGAACCTCTTGTAAGCCTGCCCCAATTAAATGTTGTCCTTATAAGAGTTGCTTGGTCATGGTATCTGTTCACAGCAGTAAAACCTTGACTAAGACAATAATGAATATACATGCAAAAGTAATGTGAATAAGTAAAAAAGTGTGGTTTAGAGAACTAGATAAGATGTTCTAGCTAGAACATGAGAAAGAAAAGTAAAGCAAGAATGAACTACAGACCTGGGGTCCTGGACAACAATGAGAAGTAAACAGATTTGAAATTAACTACTTTCTTTCTGTTGTTGATAGAAATTAGGTACAAGGCAGCCCCAATACACAGACCAAAGGAAAACAATAACAACAAAATAGTCAATATGACCTAGCAGAACTCTGGGAACACTGAGTTCTACAGTGAATTTGTGATGGCTAACTTTATGTTTAAAAATTTTAAATCTCTGTGCTTAAGTGAAGTCTAAAGAAAACGTAGATCACCAAATGTTAAAAGCTGTTACGGACTAAATTTTTACTGCTTTTTCTGCTTCTGTAAAATACGTGTTTTGTGTCAGAGGACCTTCTGCTTCCATCTGGACTAATGGTTCTCAACCTGTGGGTCTCCATCTCTTTGGGGAGATGAACAACTCTTTCACAGGGGCTGTATATCAGATATCATATAAGTCATATATTTACATTATGAGTCACAACACTAGCAAATTCACAGTTATGAAGTAGCAACAAAATATAACAAAGGGTCACCGCATTAGGAAGGTTTAGAACCACTGCTTTAGATAGACTGTAACCTTGTGTTCTTTGCCTTTATAAACCCCTGACAGAGGTCGCTAGATATTGTATTCTGGAATCTCAAGCCCTGGAGTAGACTTGGTGCCAATATCTGAAATAAAAGCCTCTTCTTTGTTAAAACATATGAATAGTGAATATGAATGGTGGGTCTCTGAATAACCCTAAACCCATAATTTTGGGGGCTCATCTGGGATCTGGGCCTTCAGCCAGATCCACCTTCTCTTTCAGGCTGGCCTTGGGACCCTGGAGGCTCCCAGAGTACTGGAAGTCAAGGAATCAGACAGGCCCAGAATTAGAAGGGAGCCATGCACAGGTTCTCTATGCTTACAATCTATGCTTAAATTGTAAGAAAAGTAACATTGGAAAACCTCTGGAGGGATAGGTAATGATCCTGCCTGTTGCAAGCATTTGTGAGACTCATGGAAGAACAGGATACAGTGCTGAATCCCAAGTCAGATAGACTGCCTGGGTTATGCTGGCCCTCATTTGGTTTTGGTTTGTCTGGGCCATAAAATTGTAGAATTTTTATGTCTGTTTTGTGATGCTTGGATTATTTGTATCTGTGGTGCTGCACCTTTTTTTTTTTTTAAATCTTAAATTCTTATCTTTAAACCTTCTTTGTTCTTAACTTACTTTGTTCCCTTTTGCTGGTCACTGGATCCAAGTGTCTTTATGTATGGGTGATAGTAAATTGTTGTTTTATGCTGTGCTGTTTCAACAAAAATCTGGCTCTGGAGTTGAGTTATAGTTCCCCATCCTCTAGACGCATGCATGCTTGTTTAAAGGTTTCCTTCAAAATCTCCACCCCTATATCAGGCAGGCCACCTCACTATGTGACAGAGAAAAGAGAGCAAAACAAAATGAAAGAGACAGACTGTTACCAATGGAAACAAAATGAAAGAGACAGACTGTTACCAATGGGGACAAAATGAAAGAGACAGACTGTTACCAATGGGGACTATTGCTATTCATCTCATACTTTTTGATTTTTATTTAACTCTAAATTTTTTGCTAGAGTGTGAATCTTATCCAATGATCTGTAAGGCTATTACATAATAGTCTCATCACTTTCTGTACCTCAAGATTTGTAGGTTTATTAGTAGGGCTAAAGCTCTGTAAAATCTGTAACAAAATGTTAACTTAAAACTTATGGCATGGGAGTTGATGGTTGAAAATCTATAATCTTAATTTACTACAGGATATGGCATATGCAACTTGGATTCAACTCTTGTTTAAAAGAAATTGGTGATTTTAGATAACAGTGGGTCTCCAAAATATTTTGGATCATAATGGTTTTGTTTGTTTGTTTGTTTTGTTTTTTGTTTTTTTGTGGTGATTCTTGTCCTGAGTATAAGAGTAACAGACGAGGGGAAACATTTTGGTACATAACACTAAAAAGGCTACAATGTAACAATTTTTATTCCCTAAACGAGGAAGCAAATGAGGTTTTGTTTACTGTGTTTAGTAACTCTTTGCTCATTTTAAATTATGGATAAATAACAGGTCTTCTGGATGTCATCATTATCTCAGAATAATGTCCTGGGTTCAAAAAAAAGTTTGTCCTTGAATGTTTTCAAAATTCATTGAGCTTGCAAATGCCAGTGGTTTGATATATGCAAAGATTCTTCTAGTAATTTTGCCAATTTCAGTTTTTACTTTAAATAGAAGGCTATGACCAGATACATACTTGAGCTAATTGAATGTACCACCTCAGGACCCAGAGGACTCGGTCTGAAAAATCCATTTAAAAGGCAGACATAAAATGCTGCCAGAAGCCAAACCAAGCAGGAAAGCTTCAGAAAAGCAGCTGTTTTGAACAAACAAGCAAACAAACAAACAAACCAAAAACAAAAACAAAAAACATCAGCCCAGATCATCTCCTAGCTTGGGGATGCTTGTCTCTGACCAGAGTTTGATGCCAACCTGACAGTCACTATGCACAAACTACATCCCTACCTTGATCTTCTGATTAAAAATACCAGCAGAGGTTTAATGTCATGAGATAAGATCTGACTCTACTTTTGGAAAGACTAAGGTGGGAGAGAGCTGTATTTTTTCTGGATAAAGAATAACAGAGGCTTGAGAAGCAGGGTGAACCAGGATGGAAAGGGAGTTTAAAAATTAAAAATATAGTGAAGGAGACAAGAAGCCAAGGAGTTGGGACCATGGCTATGACCAAAAACTGAGATATTCTTGTCTTTATGAGTTAGCAAAATACTATGAAATATCTCTCCATACCTAAGGTGTATTCAGGCTAACAGAAACTGACTTGAAAATGCATATATATATACATCCTCCTTGTGTTTGCTAGCATTGTTAAACTTTAGCTATTAAGATAAAGTGAATCATACATACAAGAAAGTGTGATAGTATATAATTATGCATTATAAAAGGATCAAAAGTTCAGATTCACAGTCTCTCTGTGGGCTGCATTTATGATTTGAAGTTTTATTTTGGCACTAAAATAGCTCTAGTTCAAGAATTATAATTTTTTAAGGCTATAATTAGGATATGTGGGTTAATAGTCACCTTATACATGATCAAAGTCTTTGACGTGCTCAAAACTGTGCTTCTAGTTGGGCTAAGAACAAATGCAATTTACTAACAGCAGTTAGATTTATTTAACTGTACATGCTCTCAAGGTTAAGCCTAAAACAAGTAACTAAAAAGCAGTAAAGTTTATTTAAATTCAGATGTATTTAATAAATACTCTTCAAAAACTCTTCAGAGACCTGCTGAGTATGACATTTAAAGTATTCAGTAAAAAAAGGCTTCCAGTGCTAGACAAAAATCAGCTCCTAGGTGCAACCCTATAATCTCCTCCAAAGAAGATGGCCCAAATGGATTGTGGTAACACTGACCAATGGTCATAAGTTCCCCATGCCTCACCCACCATCAAGCCTGTGAACAAGCAGAACACTGAAGAATTGGATATTCCCCTTTTGTGAGAGACCAAACTGTGGGAAACTAAGTCCCGCAGTTACTATCACCCTAAAGATCTGGCTGACCCTTTGAAGGGAATTATGTCACCCCCTCCTTCATTGTCTCCACCTGGCGCCTAAGACTGCCAGCTTCACTCCCTCCTTCACTTGGCACCTAAAACTGCTTAGATTAAGGCAGCTTCACCCCCTCCTCCATGTCTCTGTTTGGTGCCTGGGACTGTTTATGGCACTCCAAGATAAACTGCAGAATGTTTGAAGGCTGCCTGGAACTGTTTCAGGGCCGACATTCCAAGATAAGCTACAAGAAGCCTGTAATCAGCATTCGTCCCAGATGTCCATCCCTTTCTCTGTATTTTATTATGTCCCCTCAACCCCTCCCTATTTTCTCTCACTGTGTGCTTATAATCAGGCTCCTAGCCTTCATTAAACAGACCTTGACAACTCTTTGCTTGGTCTCGCTCCCCTTTCTCCGCCTGCTTCTCTTGCAGGCCTCGGTCCTCCTTGACCCAGGCCTGGTAACTAGGTCCTGCTGGATGAGACACTCTTTGCCTCACCAAGGTAAGCCAGTCTCTCAAGTTCCTCACAGACACACAGGAAAGTCTCATGGATCTTGCGGGTTTGGCAGCCAAAGGCTGATGCTACCCTGTGTGGCAGTCATAGAGTTGATGCTGTCCTGTGTGACCACTGGATATGGAAGCCACTCTACCTCCTTGGGGATTGTTGAGATGACCAAGGAGAGCCTAGGGTAACCGTCCAAGAAGCTTGTAAGTCTCTGACATTTTATTGATACAGAGGCCATTTGGTTTATCCTTCCTGCTAAAATTTATCCTTCTCAGATCTCTGATGGTGTTGATGGCTTATCGTAGCTTTATTTGTTTGGCAGCAGCTGCCTGGTCAATGCATTTCATATATGAAAATCAGGGCTTGCTTTTCCTAGAGCTATTATGTCTCCTAGTGAGAAAGGTAAACACACAAATGTCGGTGTAACTTTTACTATTCCCATACTTGAAATAACTTGCATTCTGCTCAACTTCTTGTGTCTCATGGTAAGGGATTGAATGGAAAAAAGGGTTGAGGTTTATATGTAAGTTGTAAGGATCAGAGAAAATAATTAAAAATAAAAATAACACAACTTAAAGATGATATGTGATGTTAAGGTTCAGAGTTTTAACATATTAGTCAATAGTGTTCTGATGAGCTATTAATATGGTTCTGGCAAAGAAAGCACTGACTACTGTCATAGTCACAAGCTCAAAATTCAAAGTTTCCTTTGGTTGTTTTCTCAATATAGACTAAAAGGTGATTCTTGTCATGCTAAAGTCATCTCCATCCAATCTCTCTCTATCCAGCCATGTAAAATGTGTTAATGTTTTAACTCAAAATAATTTGGGGGGAGGGTTCCAAAGTATTTATTATGATTCAAAGGCATGTGTCTACTGTTTTGTTTTGTGTTTTGTTTTTCTACAATGTGGATCTCTGTACAGGTTACAAGCAGCGGTAATGCGCACTTTTATCTTTTTGTAAACTTTAAATTCATGTAAGCTTCAGGGAGTCATGACTTGGATTTACATGACACAGGTCAAACAGATTCCAGATAAGTACTCCTGTCAACCAACAGCCAAAGTGTCCCTACCCACTGCTCGGTCCTGAGGGGGAAGTTCTAAACATAAAATTTTCCTTTAAGTTTCTAAACTTTAACTTCTTTCCCTAGTCTATATCTGTTCCATCAAATTTCCACTTGGATGACAGACACCAATCATGAATCAGCCGTGGACTACCAACTAGTCCAAAAGGCTGCCCAAAGCCCTGGACTTGCTGAAAGTTGGTGTAATCCAGTCCAGGTAATATTATTACTCTCTGTCTCTCCAGCTGGGTCAGCAAACCAGATGCTTCTGATGAGTGCTCTCCATTGCCTGAGCCCCCAGCTTTGACCAGCTTTACAGCCTTCCTGGTCCCTGACAATGATGTCCTAGTTTCAATGGGGAAACTGTTACAGAAGAAAGTACATTGCCCCTTATCCTCAACAAAAGGCTAGAATGTTAGGTCCAAAGGAACAGGGACCATGATGGAAGAGACCACTTGACCACCTCTATTGCTATCAAAGTTGACAGTGTCCACACCTAGACTACTCTCAGGTCAAGCACATTATGAGAGAACAACCCAGCTGCAGGAAGATGGACCTGTCACCAAGACCTGTGAAGACCCACTAAAGATAAGATAAATATAGGCTGTAGACTTAAAATGCTGTGTTGTATGACTATGTGCCTTCCTGCTATTTTTTTTTGTGGGAGATATGTCTTAATATCCCTTTAAGAGCAAGTGAAAACTTGCCATAAAAATCTCACAGCTCTCTGCTACCCCTTTGTCGGGTAGATGCTCCTTCCTTTACCTCCCTATTGAAACTGTTTGGTTCATGTGTGATGGTAGACTACATCCCTGATTAGCTATTGCACATCTTCATCAAGACTTCAAATTTTGTATCTTAGTATCCCTATTTCCCAGGATGTTTGTATATGACAGCTCATCAGGAGAGCATACTTGTATTTGCAAATCTTCCCAGCTCCCTGGGGCAAAGAGAAATGAAACATGCAGTTCCTCTTCTCATCCTCCTCATAGTAAGTTTAGGAGTAGAAATACCCAGGGTCATTCTTGGGGCAATGGGCACAGCAATGGCTGATGTCAGCTACAAAACTTAGGACTTCAAGTAAGCCAGAATTTATTTGCATTAGAAAAGTCTATGGCAAAATTAGAATAGGTCGGCTCATTATCTGAGGTGGTCTTACAATATTATCTGAGGTAGGACATTTGGTCTACTTTATGCAGAACCAAATTACGATGCACCTTATGGAAACTTTCTGCTTCTGTGAAAACTACTCAGGAATTTTTAGGGATAATTTGATCAAAATTCCAAAGCACATTGCAGAGAGGGAAAGGGCCTTACAAGGAGAAAATAAATGGCTCCCATTTTCTTTTGCGGGTTCTTCCTGGCTGGTAACTCTGTCATCAGTCATCCAGGGTGTTTAGCTCTCCCGTGCCTGCTGATTACTGCTAGCCCCCGCATCATTAACTACATAACTAGATATGTACGTTCCCACTTAGGAACTATTAAGCTGATGGTATTTAAGTTTCTGCATGACTAAGTACCCACCACAGAGTTGATGTTTTGACTCAAGGTATAATTCAAAGGAGGAGTGTTGATGGCTCACATTATATTTAAAAGTTTAAAATCTCTGTGCATAAGAGAACCATAAAGCAAACTTAGACCTCCAAATGTTAAGGGCTTTTAAGGGTTAAATTTTTACTGCCTCTGTAAATAAGTTTGTTTTGCAGAGAGGACCTTCTGCTTGTAGGAGAACAAATTGTAACTTTATATTCTTAGGCTTTCTAAACTCTTGACTGAGGCGGCTGAGGACTACATTATGGAATTCCATGTTCCGGATGTAGACCTGGTGCCAGTAGTTGAATAAAACCCCTTCTTTCTTAAAAATTGTTAACGGTCAGACTGGCGAGTCTCTGAACAACCCCAGATCCCTGACTAACTTTACACAAGAAATGAGCAAAGGAACCTGAATCCCTGGAGGCTGGAGTTATCAAGGTTTCCTTTGTTCTTACTTCCTGGTTCTTCTGCCTTGGGATTTTAGCAGACCTTTCCTCCACCTAGGAGGCTCCTGAGCCTGTGCTTTCACTAGTTCATCAACCAATCAGAACCCACTAAATATGTTCGGTGTAACCAACCGGATTCATTCCAGCTGGATGTTTGATTAGCATATAGGTGGGACCAAAATGGCCAGTTTCCCAGGATATAAAAATTTCCTCTGACATGTGACACTTGGCAACTTATTATTGAGTCCCTCCTGGCAACAGGAAGCTGTTCCTTTGCTTCTCCATAAACTTTGTTTGCTGTCCCCTCTTCGGTGATGCCTCAGTTTATTCTTTAATACCATGAGACGAAAAGCTCAGCTCTGGTGAGAGAGATGGCTCAGCAGTTAAGAGCACTGGCTGCTCTTCAGAGGTTCTGAGTTCAAATCCCAGGAACCACATGGTGGCTCACAACATCTATAACTGTTTTTCCATGGGATCTAATACCCTTCTGGTGTGTACAAGTTCCGGTAGACAAAACAGCCAAATACATAAAACACATGAATAAATACATCTTTTAAAAGAAAGAAAGGCTCAGCTCCAAGGCAGGGAAACTTGTAACATTGTGATGGGAAACCTGTAACAGTGTCACACACACCTGACAAGAAACAACCTAAGGAATGTTATTTGACTCTTGATCTAAGAAGGGATGTAGTCTATCACATCTGGGAAAGCATGAAGTGGGTGGTCACTTTATATCTACAGCCTGAAGACAGAGAGAGATGATGCTGGTGCCCAGAACACGTTCTTCTTTCTATGTGCTTTGGTATCCCAGCATGTGATGGTTCAGCACACATTTAGGATGGGAATCCCCTGCTCAGTTAGACCTTTCTGAAAACATCCAGTCAAGTTGGAAATGAAGATCAACTAGACACTGTTCAGAGCAACTGGAGAGCATATAAGACCAGGCCCTGTGAGACAGTGGGTTGAAGTTGGGTGCAGTGAGTATTTCTAGGGAGTAAAAGACTTAGGAAAACATAGATAATGGAACTCAGAAAGGTAAAAGTAAAACAACAACAACTTCAAACCCCAAACAACAACAACAACAACAACAACAAAACACTGAGGAATTCTTCATCAGATTGGCCCCATGAGAAATGATTATAAATGTATGTGACAGGGGCTAGAGAGATGGCTCAGCAGTTAAGAGCACTGACTACTTTTCCAGAGGTCTTGAGTTCAATTCCCAGCAACCACATGGTGGCTCACAACCATCTATAATGAGATTCAATGCCCTCTTCTGGTGTGTCTGATGACAGCTACAGTGCACTCATGTACATAAAGTAAATAAATAATTATTAAAAAGGAGGGATACAAAATACTCTCACCAAATGTTATTATTTCAAAGTTCATAATTTTAACATTGATCAATGGAGTTCTGATAAACTAATGAAATATTTTTACAATTTTACAATAGTTTACAATTCAGTCATAATCTCAAGATTCTAATTTCCCTTTGGTTGTTTTCTGAATATAAACTTAAAGATGCTTTTCATTGTACTAAGAAAAAAAATCACTGTTCAATCTGTTTACCTAGTCTTCTGGATTGAGAAAAAAATGTTCTGTGCCTTTTAACCCAAACCCATAGCTTTTACTAGGTCTCAAAGGCATGAGTCTACTCCTGTTGTCTAACAAACACTTGTTAACTACTTTTTCTAAAATATGGATTCCAACACAATGGTAATTACTAATGCACATCCTTTTCTAAACTAAAGTTCACATGAGCTTCAAGGAATTAAGAGTTCTAAGACGAGACATCCAGCACCCTCCCAGCCGGAGGACAGTGACCTGCCCTGCAGGGAGCGCCATCTTGGTTCCGGGACTCCGCCGAACTTAGTCTGTACAGGTTAGAGTGAGGACCACAGAGGCAGACAGCTTCTGGGACAGGCGGGAGCCACAGAGCCACTGAGGCAGCACCCTTTTGGGGCCGCAGACATCCGGCACCCTCCCAGCTGGAGGACAGTGACCTGCCCTGCAGGGAGCGCCATCTTGGCTCCGGGACTCCGCCGAACTTAGTCTGTACAGGTAAGACTGAGGACCACAGAGGCAGACAGCTTCTGGGACAGGCGGGAGCCACAGAGCCGCTGAGGCAGCACCCTTTTGGGCCCACAGACATCCGGCACCCTCCTAGCTGGAAGACAGTGGTCTGCCCTGCACAGGAGCCCTCTGCCTCAGGAGCAGGGAGCACATCTTGGATCCAGGACTCCACTGAACTTAGGAACTTAGTCTGCACAGCTGAGAGTGTGCACCACAGAAGCCTACAGCTTCTGTGACCTGCCAAAGCAACACAGCATCTGGGAAAGGTCCTGTTTCCCGCCTTCTTCTTCGGCCAGGAGGAGGTCCAAACGCCAGATATCTGTACACCTTCCCTTTAAGAGGAAAGCTTGTCAGCAGGGAGTGCTCTAACCACTGAAACTCAGAGGAGAGAGCCTGTCTCCCAGGTCTGCTGACAGAGGATACTCAGAATCACCAGAAGAACAACCTCTGAACAGAGACAACTATAACAACTCCAGAGATTACCAGATGGCGAGAGGTAAAGGTAAGAATCTTACTAACAGAAACCAAGACCACTCACCATCATCAGGACCCAGCACTCCCACTTCGCCCAGTCCAGGGCACCCCAACACACCTGAAAAACTAGACCTGGATTTAAAAGCATATCTCATGATGATGGTAGAGGACATCAAGAAGGACTTTAAAGAACTACAGGAGAACATGACTAAAGAGTTACAAGTCCTTAAAGAAAAACAGGAAAACACAACCAAACTGGTAGAAGTCCTTAAAGAGAAACAGGAAAACACATCCAATCAGATGATGGAAATGAACAAAACCATACTAGACCTAAAAAGGGAAGTAGACACAATAAAGAAAACCCAAAATGAGGCAACACTAGAGATAGAAACCCTAGGAAAGAAATCTGGAACCATAGATGCAAGCATCAGCAACAGAATACAAGAGATGGAAGAGAGAATCTCAGGTGCAGAAGATTCCATAGAGAACATGGGCACAACAATCAAGGAAAATGGAAAATGCAAAAAGATCCTAACTCAAAACATCCAGGAAATACAGGACACAATGAGAAGACCAAACCTACGGATAATAGGAGTGGATGAGAATGAAGATTTTCAACTCAAAGGACCAGCAAACATCTTCAACAAAATTATAGAAGAAAACTTCCCAAATCTAAAGAAAGAGATGCCCATGAACATACAAGAAGCCTACAGAACTCCAAATAGGCTGGACCAGAAAAGAAATACCTCCCGACACATAATAATCAGAACAACAAATGCACTAAATAAAGATAGAATACTAAAAGCAGTAAGAGAAAAAGGCCAAGTAACATATAAAGGCAAGCCTATCAGAATTACACCAGATTTTTCACCAGAGACTATGAAAGCCAGAAGATCCTGGACAGATGTTATACAGACACTAAAAGAACACAAATTCCAGCCCAGGCTACTATACCCAGCCAAACTCTCAATTAACATAGATGGAGAAACCAAAGTATTCCACGACAAAAACAAATTCACACATTATCTCTCCAGGAATCCAGCCCTTCAAAGGATAATAACAGAAAAAAAACCAATACAAGGACAGGAACCATGCCCTAGAAACAACAAGAAGGTAATCCCTCAAGAAACCTAAAAGAAGACAGCCACAAGAAAAGAATGCCAACTTTAACAACAAAAATAACAGGAAACAACAATTACTTTTCCTTAATATCTCTTAATATCAATGGACTCAAATCCCCGATAAAAAGACATAGACTAACAAACTGGCTACACAAACAAGACCCAACATTTTGCTGCTTACAAGAAACTCATCTCAGAGAAAAAGATAGACACTACCTCAGAATGAAAAGCTGGAAAACAATTCTCCAAGCAAATGGTCTGAAGAAACAAGCTGGAGTAGCCATTCTAATATCAGATAAGATTGACTTCCAACCCAAAGTCATCAAAAAAGACAGGGAGGGGCACTTCATACTCATCAAAGGTAAAATCCTCCAAGAGGAACTATCAATCCTGAATATCTATGCTCCAAAAGAAAGGCAGCCTCATTCATTAAAGAAACTTTAGTAAATCTCAAAGCACACATTGCACCTCATACAATAATAGTGGGAGACTTCAACACACCACTTTCACCAATGGACAGATCATGGAAACAGAAACTAAACAGGGACACAGTGAAACTAACAGAAGTTATGGATCAAATGGATCTGGCAGATATCTACAGAACATTTTACCCTAAAACAAAAGGATACACCTTCTTCTCAGCACCTCATGGTACCTTCTCCAAAATTGACCACGTAATTGGGCACAAAACAGGACTCAACAGATACAAAAACATTGAAATTGTCCCATGCATCCTATCAGATCACCATGGACTAAGGCTGATCATCAATAACAAAATAAATAATAGAAAGCCAACATTCACGTGGAAACTGAACAACACTCTTCTCAATGATACCTTGGTCAAGGAAGGAATAAAGAAAGATATCAAGGACTTTTTAGAGTTCAATGAAAATGAAGCCACAACATACCCAAACTTATGGGACGCAATGAAAGCATTTCTAAGAGGAAAACTCATAGCTCTGAGTGCCTCCAAAAAGAAACTAGAAAGAGCACACATTAGCAGCTTGACAACACACCTAAAAGCACTAGAACAAAAGGAAGCAAATTCACCCAAGAGGAGTAGACGGCAGGAAATAATCAAACTCAGGGGCGAAATCAATCAAGTGGAAACAAGAAGAACTATTCAAAGAATCAACCAATCAAGGAGCTGGTTCTTTGAGAAAATCAACAAGATAGATAAACCCTTAGCCAGACTAACTAGAGGGCACAGGGAAAGTATTCTAATTAACAAAATCAGAAATGAAAAAGGAGACATAACAACAGATCCTGAAGACATCCAAAACACCATCAGATCCTTCTACCAAAGGCTATACTCAACAAAACTGGAGAACCTGGATGAAATGGAGAAGTTCCTGGACAGATACCAGGTACCAAAGTTGAACCAAGATCAGGTTAATGATCTAAACAACCCTATATCCCCCAAAGAAATAGAGGCAGTCATTGATAGTCTCCCAACCAAAAAAAGCCCCGGACCAGATGGGTTTAGTGCAGAGTTCTATCAGACCTTCAAAGAAGATCTAATCCCAGTTCTTCACAAACTATTCCACAAGATAGAAACAGAAGGTACTCTACCCAACTCATTCTATGAAGCCACAATTACTCTGATACCTAAACCACAAAAAGACCCAACAAAGATAGAAAACTTCAGACCAATATCCCTTATGAATATTGATGCAAAAATCCTCAATAAAGTTCTTGCTAACCGAATCCAAGAACACATCAAAACAATCATCCATCCTGACCAAGTAGGTTTCATCCCAGGGATGCAGGGATGGTTCAATATACAGAAATCCATCAACGTAATCCAGTATATAAACAAACTCAAAGACAAAAACCACATGGTCATCTCGTTAGATGCGGAAAAAGCATTTGAAAAGATCCAACACCCATTCATGATAAAAGTCTTGGAAAGATCAGGAATTCAAGGCCCATACCTAAACATGATAAAAGCAATCTACAGCAAACCAGTAGCCAACATCAAAGTAAATGGTGAGAAGCTTGAAGCAATCCCTCTAAAATCAGGGACTAGACAAGGCTGTCCACTCTCTCCATACCTATTCAACATTGTACTTGAAGTCCTAGCCAGAGCAATTCGACAATAAAAGGAGATCAAAGGGATACAAATTGGAAAAGATGAAGTCAAAATATCACTTTTTGCAGATGATATGATAGTATATATAAGTGACCCTAAAAATTCCACCAGAGAACTCCTAAGCCTGATAAACAGCTTCGGTGAAGTAGCTGGATATAAAATTAACTCAAACAAATCAATGGCCTTTCTCTACACAAAGAATAAACAGGCTGAGAAAGAAATTAGGAAAACAACACCCTTCTCAATAGTCACAAATAATATAAAATATCTGGGCGTGACTCTAACTAAGGAAGTGAAAGATCTGTATAATAAGAACTTCAAGTCTCTGAAGAAAGAAATTCTAGAAGATCTCAGAAGATGGAAAGATCTTCCATGCTCATGGATTGGCAGGATCAACATTTTAAAAATGGCTATCTTGCCAAAAGCAATCTACAGATTCAATGCAATCCCCATCAAAATTCCAAATCAATTCTTCAACGAATTAGAAAGTGCAATCTGCAAATTCATCTGGAATAACAAAAAACCTAGGATAGCAAAAACTCTTCTCAAGGATAAAAGAACCTCTGGTGGAATCACCATGCCGGACCTAAAGCTCTACTACAGAGCAATTGTGATAAAAACTGCATGGTACTGGTATAGTGACAGACAAATAGACCAATGGAATAGAATTGAAGACCCAGAAATGAACCCACACACCTACGGTCACTTGATCTTCGACAAGGGAGCTAAAAACATCCAGTGGAAGAAAGACAGCATTTTCAACAAATGGTGCTGGCACAACTGGTTGTTATCATGTAGAAGAATGCGAATCGATCCATTCCTATCTCCTTGTACTAAGGTCAAGTCTAAGTGGATCAAGGAATTTCACATAAAACCAGAGACACTGAAACTTATAGAGGAGAAAGTGGGGAAAAGCCTTGAAGATATGGGCACACGGGAAAAATTCTTGAATAGAACAGCAATGGCTTGTGCTGTAAGATCGAGAATTGACAAGTGGAACCTCATGAAACTGCAAAGCTTCTGCAAGGCAAAAGACATCATCAATAAGACAAAAAAACCACCAACAGATTGGGAAAGGATCTTTACCTATCCTAAATCAGATAAGGGTCTAATATCCAATATATATAAGGAACTCAAGAAGGTGGACTCCAGAAAGTCAAATAACCCCATTAAAAAATGGGGCTCAGAATTGAACAAAGAATTCTCACCTGAAGAATACCAAATGGCAGAGAAGCACCTGAAAAAATGTTCAACATCCTTAATCATCAGGGAAATGCAAATCAAAACAACCCTGAGATTCCACCTCACACCAGTCAGAATGGCTAAGATCAAAAATTCAGGTGACAGCAGATGCTGGCGGGGATGTGGAGAAAGAGGAACACTCCTCCATTGTTGGTGGGATTGCAAGCTTGTACAACCACTCTGGAAATCAGTCTGGCGGTTCCTCAGAAAATTGGACATAGTACTACCGGAGGATCCAGCAATACCTCTTCTGGGCATATATCCAGAAGATGTCCCAACCGGTAAGAAGGACACATGCTCCACTATGTTCATAGCAGCCCTATTTATAATAGCCAGAAGCTGGAAAGAACCCAGATGTCCCTCAACAGAGGAATGGATACAGAAATTATGGTACATTTACACAATGGAGTACTACTCAGCTATTAAAAAGAATGAATTTATGAAATTCCTAGCCAAATGGATGGACCTGGAGGGCATCATCTTGAGTGAGGTAACACAATCACAAAGGAACTCATACAATATGTATTCACTGATAAGTGGATATTAGCCCAAAACTTAGGATACCCAAGATATAAGATACAATTTGCTAAACGCATGAAACTCAAGAAGAATGAAGACCAAAATGTGGACACTGTGCCCCTTCTTAGAATTGGGAACAAAACACCCAGGGAAGGAGTTACAGAGACAAAGTTCGGAGCTGTGATGAAAGGATGGACCATCTAGAGACTGCCGTATCCAGGGATCCATCCCATAATCAGCTTCTAAACGCTGACACCATTGCATACACTAGCAAGATTTTGCTGAAAGGACCCAAAGATAGCTGTCTCTTGTGAGACTATGCAGGGGCCTAGCAAACACAGGAGTGGATGCTCACAGTCAGCTATTGGATGTATCACAGTGCTCCCAATGGAGAACCTAGAGAAAGTACCCAAGGAGCTAAAGGGATCTGCAACCCTATAGTTGGAACAACATGATGAACTAACCAGTACCCCGGAGCTCTTGTCTCTAGCTGCATATGTATCGAAAGATGGCCTAGTCGGCCATCACTGTAAAGAGAGGCCCATTGGACTTGCAAACTTTATATGCCCCAATATAGGGGAATGCCAGGGCCAAAAGAATGGGAATGGGAGGGTAGGGAAGTGGGGGACGGTATGGGGGACTTTTGGGATAGCATTGGAAATGTAATTGAGGAAAATATGTAACAGTGGAAAAACAGTGGAAAAAAAAAAGAGTTCTAAGACTTGGACCTACCTGTCACAGATCAAATGGACTCCAGATAAGTACACCTGCCTGTTCTGATTCAATCCAGCAGGTGACCCCAAATATAAATCCAAAGCCTTTGTCTTTTGACACTGCTAGCATTGCAAATCATATTCTGAAAAAGTTACAGGCTGTTTTCCCATCATGGTCTTCATCTACATCTCTTTTATTGCACATAAGAGGACTTGGCTTTATGATCCTTTTTTATGGCATGTCTATTACCTGTTTTTGAGAGAAATCATCAGAGCTTTTACAGATGTCAAAGCAGAGTTATATAAATTCAAGCTCCAACGTCTTCCCTAGAAGAAGTTGGTAGTCCATGACAGTAAGATCATTTTGAGAACCTTCTCAATCTATGACAGGCCATGATTACAAATTATTCTCATGCAAATGACAGGTAAGAGCTGTGTTTTCAGGTGTCAACCTAAGTCAGGCACAACTTTCTGCTCTGTGATTGATAAGGGGTGTGGTTCTTATAGACAGGTAAGATTCTTTCAGAGGTGGATGAACCTAAGACAGGGCATGAGTGGTAGGATTCATGTACCAATGATAGGTAAGGTCCACATTTCTTGAGGGGGCACCTAAGACAGGCACAGTCTTTCTGTGCCAATAGCTGAGACAGCTTTGGCTTGTATAGATAAAAAATGGGAACATGTGAGGCACACCTTAGTTGACTTCTTGCTTGTGATTAATCATGAATGAGTCTGCCAACATCTGTCTTTGTTTTTAGTTAACACATACATTATATCCTGCCAAGTTCCTCTGCTTACGCACAAGCCCTTGAGAGACTGCCCAAGCCTGATGGAAATGGTCTTAGTCAAACATAGATACTGTGTATCATAAACTTGCCACATAAGCATTTATACTCATTGTTTAACATGCTAGAATTGGTCCTGTTTTGTGTTGCTTGCCTTTAAAAGACACTGAGAAAATTGTTTTCATTCTTTTTTTTAATTTTAAATTTTTATTAGATATTTTCTTTATTTACATTTCAAATGTTATCCCCTCTCCTAGTTTCCCCTCTGAAAATACCCTATCCCCTCCCCCATGCTCCCTAACACACCCACTCCTCCTTTCTGTCCCTGGCATTCCCCTATACTGGAGTATAGAACCTTCACAGGACCAAGAGCCTTTCCTTCCATTGATGACTGACTAGGCCATCCTCTGCTACATATGCAGCTAGAGACATGAGTCCCACCATGTGTTTTCTTGATTGATGGTTTAGTTACAGGGAGCTCTGTGGGTACTGGTTGGTTCATATTGTTGTTCCTCCTATGGGGCTGCAAACCCCTTCAGCTCCTTGGGTACTTTCTCTAGTTCCTTCATTGGGAACCCTGTGCTCCGTCCAATGGATGACTATGAGCATCCACTTTTGTATGTTTCAGGCACTGGCAGAGGCTCACAGGAGACAGCTTTATCAGGCTCCTGTCAGCAAGCTCTTGTTGGCATCCCCAAAAGTGTCTGGGTTTGGTGATTGTTTATGGGATGGATCCCCAGGTGGGGCAGTCTCTGGATGGTCATTCCTTCAGTCTCTGTTCCGAACTTTGTCTCTGTAACTCCTTCCATGGGTATTTTTCCCCATTCCAAGAAGGAGTGAAGTATCCACGCTTTGGTCTTCCTTCTTCTTTGGTTTCATGTGTTTTGCAAATTGTATCTTGGGTATTCTGAGCTTCTGGGCTAATATCCACTTATCAGTGAGGGTATAACATGTGTGTTCTTTTGTGATTGGGTTACCTCACTTAGGATGATAGCCTCCAAATCCATCCATTTGTCTAAGAATTTCATAAATCTATTGTTTTTAATAACTGCATAGTACTCCATTGTGTAAATGTACCACATTTTCTGTATCCATTCCTCTGTTGAGGAGCATCTGGGCTCTTTCCAGCTTCTGTCTATTATAAATAAGGCTGCTATAAACATAGTGGAGCATGTGTCCTTATTACAAGTTGGAGAATCTTCTGGGTATATGCCAAAGAGTGGTATTTCTGGATATTCCAGTAATACTGTGTCCAACTGATTTCCAGAGTGGTTGCAATCCTACTAGCAATGGAGGAGTGTTCCTCTTTCTCCACATCCTCGCCAAAATCTGCTGTCACCTGAGTTGCTCCTGTAAGAAGATGACAGTATTTTTCTATTCTTGCATTAGATTGTAATTTTATATCTCCAAAGGATATTGTAGAAGAGAAACCATGTTATTATGGCACTTACATACATACATATATATGTACATACATATCATCATACTTCATTCTTATTGCTCTGTCCCATTGTCCTTGCCATCCTTCTGCTCCCAAGCCCCATGTGTTGCAGTACACTTCTTTGTTACCATCTTCTGATCATGGTCCTCTTTTGACTTTGAAGTCCTGTGCACATTTATGTAAACTGAAATCTAGACTTTATCTACGCAATATTGTTTTTTTTTTAAACTAAGGCGTATTTCACTTATTATAATTACCCCCATGAATTCCCATTTCCCCCACAGACTAGATGATTTCATTTTTCTACATGGTATAATAAAATTCCATTACTTGCCCTTCCGGTCGGTGCCAGCACCTGGTCACCTAGGGTCAGAGCCAGTGGACACTCCCACGGTCCCTAGAGGACTCTCCACTGGATCTTAGGATCACTGGTGAGTGGAACACAACATCTGTTCCAATCCAATTGTGATGGGCCTGTGACAGCACAAACAAGGACACCAGGGACCTTTTTAACCAGAGGCTCAGGTTCCTTTTGATCAGTTCTGGTTTATCTTGGTTTCAAACAGATCAGACAGCTCCATGGTCCTCAGAGGAGACACCACTTCCAGGCACTGTAACACGCTCAGGATCTTAGGACAACAGGATCCCAGGATAACAGGAGCTGGGTCATACCAGTATTTCAGGGTCTCAGAGGAAGCTTGACTGCCAAAAACTCTGACACACCCAGAATCTCAGGATCACAGGAGCCCACAATGAAAGAATCACAGAGAAAGTTGGACTCTGAGGAGTCCTGAATCAACTGGGATTATAGGAAGGTCAGGCTCCAATCAGATATATTGAGGGCAGCAAGAATTTGAGATAATCAGATGGCAAGCTTAAGAACAGAAGCAACAGAAACCAAGGTTACTTGGTATCATTAGAACCAAACTCTCCTAACATAGCAAGTCCTAGATACACTATCACACCAGAAAAGCAAGGCATGGATCTAAAGTCACTTCTCATGATGATGATGGTGGAGGACTTTAACAAGGAAATACAGGAAAACACAGGTAAACAGCTAGAAGCTTTTAAAGAGGAAACACAAAAATCCCTTAGAGAGTTACAGGAAAACACTACCAAACAGGTGATGGAATTGATCAAAACCATCCAGGATCTAAAAATGGAAGTATAAACAATAAAGAAAACACAAAGGGAGACAACTCTGGAGATAAAACCCTAGGAAATAAATCAAGAACCATATATGAGAATCTCAGGTGCAGAAGATTCCATAGGGAACATGGAGACAACAATCAAAGAAAATGCAAAATGCAAAAAGATCCTAACTCAAAACATCCAGGAAATCCAGGACACAATGAGAAGACCAAACCTACAGATAATAGGAGTAGATGAGAATGAAGATTTTCAACTTAAAGGGCCAGCAAATATCTTCAACAAAATTATAGAAGAAAACTTCCCAAACCTAAAGAAAGAGATGCCCACGAACATACAAGAAGCCTACAGAATAACAAATAGACTGGACCAGTAAAGAAATTCCTCCTGACACATAATAATCCGAACAACAAATGCACTAAATAAAGAGAGAATAAAGCAGTAAAGGGAAAAGGTCAAGTAACATATAAAGGCAGGCCTACTAGAATTACTCCAGAATTTTCACCAGAGACTATGAAAGCCAGAAGATCCTGGACAGATGTTATACAGATACTAAGAGAACACAAACGCCAACCCAGGCTACTATACCCAGCAAAACTCTCAATTACCATAGATGGAGAAACCAAAGTATTCTATGACAAAACCAAATTCACACAATATCTTTCCATGAATCCAGCCCTTCAAAGGATAATAACAGGAAAACACCAATACAAGGACAGAAACTACGCCCTAGAAAAAGCAAGAAAGTAATCCTTCAACAAATCTAAAGACAGCCACAAGAACAGAATCCCAACTCTAACAACAAAAATAACAGGAACCAACAATTACTTTTCCTTAATATCTCTGAATATCAATGGACTCAATTCCCCAATAAAAAGACATAGACTAACAGACTGGCTACACAAACAGGGCCCAACATTTTGCTGCTCACAGGAAACCCATCTCAGGGAAAAAGACAAACACTACCTCAGAGTGAAATTTTCCAAGCAAACAGTCTGAAGAAATAAGCTGGAGTAGCCATTCTAATATCAAATAAAATCGACTTCCAACCCAAAGTTATCAAAAAAGACAAGGAGGGGTACTTCATACTCATCAAAGGTGAAATCTTCCAAGATGAACTCTCAATTCTGAATATCTATGCTCCAAATGCAAGGGCAGCCACATTCATTAAAGAAACTTTAGTAAAACTCAAAGCACAAATTGCACCCCACACAATAATAGTAGGAGACTTCAACACTCCACTTTCATCAATGGACAGATCCTGGAAACAGTAACTAAACAGAGACACAGTGAAACTAACAGAAGGTATGAAACAAATGGATTTACCAGATATCTACTGAACATTTTATCCTAAAACAAAAGGATATATCTTCTTCTCAGCAACTCATGGTACCTTCTCCAAAACTGACCATATAATTTGTCACAAAACAGGCCTCAACAGATACAAAAATACTGAAATTGTCCCATGCATCCTATCAGATCATCATGGACCAATGCTCATCTTTAATTACAACATAAATAATAGAAAGCCATCATTCACTTGGAAACTGAACAACACCCTCCTCAACTATACTTGGTCAAGGAAGAAATCAAGAAATAAATGAAAGACTTTTTATAGTTTAATGAAAACGAAGCCACAACATACCCAAACTTATGGGACACAATGAAAGCATCCCTGAGGGGAAAACTCATAGTTCTGAGTGCCTCCAAAAAGAAACTAGAGAGAGCATACACTAGCAGCTTGACAGCACACCTAAAAGCTATAGAAAAAAAGGAAGCAAATTCACCCAAGAGGAGTAGACCGCAGGAAATAATTAAACTCAGCGTTGAAGTCAACCAAGTGGAAACATAAAGAACTACACAAAGAATCAACCAAACCAGGTGCTGGTTCTTTGAGAAAATCAACAAGATAGATAAACCCTTAGACAGACTCACTAGAGGGCACAGGGACAGCATCCTAATTAACAAAATCAGAAATGAAAAGGGAGACATAGCAATAGATCCTGAAGAAATCCAAAACACCATCAGATCCTTCTACAAAAGGCTATACTTGACAAAACTGGAAAACCTGGATGAAGTGGACGAATTTCTAGAGAGATACCAGGTACCAAAGTTAAATCAGGATCAGATTAATTACCTAAACAGTCCTATAACCCCTATAGAAATAGAAGCAGTCATTGATAATCTCCCAACCAAAAAAAGCCCAGGACAAAATGGGTTTAGTGCAGAGTTCTATCAGACCTTCAAAGAAGACCTAATTCCAGTTCTTCTCAAACTATTCCACAAAATAGAAACAGGAGGTACTCTACTCAATTCATTCTATGAAGCCACAATTATTCTGATACCTAAATCACATGAAGACTCAACAAAGATACAGAACTTCAGATCAATTTCCCTTATGAATATAAAAAATAATAAAATCCTCGCAAACCGAATCCAAGAACAAATCAAAATGATCATCCATCATGACCAAGTAGGCTTCATCCCAGGGATGAAGGATGATTTAATATATGGAAATCCATCAACGTCATCTATTATATAAACAAACTCAAAGACAAAAACCACATGATCATCTCCTTAGATGCGGAAAAAGCATTTGACAAAATCCAACACCCATTCATGATAAAAGTCTTGGAAAGATCAGGAATTCAGGGCCCATACCTAAGCATAATAAAAGCAATCTACAGCAAACCAGTAGCCAACATCAAAGTAAATGGAGAGAAACTTGAAGCCATCCCACTAAAATCAGGGACAAGACAAGGCTGCCCACTTTCTCCCTACCTATTCAATATAGTGCTTGAAGTCCTAGCCAGAGCAATTCAACAACAAAAGGAGGTCAAGGGGATACAAATTGGAAAGCATGATGTCAAAATGTCACTATTTGAAGATGATATGATAGTACATATAAGTGACCCAAAAAATTCCACTAGAGAACTCCTAAACCTGATAAACAGCTTCAGTGCAGTAGCTGGATATCAAATTAATTGAAATTAAGCCAAATCAATGGCTTTTCTCTACAGAAAGGATAACAGACTGAGAAAGAAATTAGGGAAACAACACCCTTCAAAATAGTCACAAATAACATAAAATACCTTGGTGTGACATTAACTAAGGAAGTGAAAGATCTGTATGATAAGAACTTCAAGTATCTGAAGAAAGAAATCCAAGAAGATTTCAGAAGATGGAAAGATCTCCCATGCTCATATATTGGCAGGATCAATATAGTAAAAATGGCTTTCTGGCCAAAAGCAATCTACAGATTCAATGCAATCCCCATCAAAACTCCAACTCAATTCTTTAACGAATTAGAAAGGGCAATTTGCAAATTCATCTGGAATAACAGAAAAGCCTAGGATAGCAAAAACTCTTCTCAAGAATAATAGAATCTCTGGTGGAATCAACATGCCTGACCTAAAGCTGTACTACAGAACAATTGTGATAAAAACTGCATGGTACTGGTATAGCGACAGACACATAGACCAATGGAATAGAATTGAAGGCCCAGAAATGAACGCACACACCGTTGGTCCCTTGATTTTCGACAAGGGAGCTAAAACCATTCAGTGGAAAAGTGACAGTATTTTCAACAAATTGTGCTGGCACAACTGGCGGTTATCATGTAGAAGAATGCAAATTGCTCCATTCTTATCTCCTTGTATTAAGGTCAAGTCTAAGTGGATCAAGCAACTTCACATAAAACCAGAGACACTGAAATATATAGAGGAGAAAGTGGGGAAAAGCCTTGAAGATAGGGGCACAGGGGAAAAATTCCTGAATTGAACAATCATGGCATGTGCTGTAAGATTTAGAATTGACAAATGGGACCTCATAAAGTTGCAAAACTCCTGTAAGGCAAAAGACACTGTCAATAACACAAAAAGGCCACCAACAGATTAGGAAAGGATCTTTACCTATCCTGATTTTGATAGTGGACTAATGTCCAATATATATAAAAAACTCAAGAAGATGGACTCGAGAAAACCAAATAACCCCGTTAGAAAATAAGGCACAGAGCTAAACAAAGATTTCTCAACTGAGGAATACTGAATGGCTGAGAAGCACCTGAAAAAATGTTCATCATCCTTAATCATCAGAGAAATGCAAATCAAAACAACCCTGGGATTCCACCTCACACCAGTCAGAATGGCTAAGATAAAAAATTCATTTGATAGCAGATGTGGAGAAAGAGGAATACTCCTCCATTGTTGGTGGGATTGTAAGCTTGTACAAACACTCTGGAAATCAGTCTGGCAATTTCTCAGAAAATTGAACATAGTACTACTGGAGGATCCTGCAATACCTCTCCTGGGCATATATCCAGAAGATGTTCGAACTTGCAATAGGAACACATGCTCCACCATGTTCATAACAGACTTATTTATAATAGCCAGAAGCTGGAAAGAACCCAGATATCCCTCAGCAGAAGAATGGATACAGAAAATGTGGCACATTTACACAATGGTGTACTACTCAGCTATTAAAAACAATGAATTTATGAAATTCTTATGCAAATGGATGGATTGGAGGGTATAATCCTGAGTGAGGTAACCCAGTAACAAAAGAACTCACATGATATGCACTCACTGATAAGTGGATATTAACCCAGAAACTTAGAATACCCAAGATACAATTTTCAAAACACATGAAACTCAAGAAGAACAAAGACCAAAGTGTGGACACTTCACCCCTTCTTAGAATTGGGAACAAAACACTCATGGAAGGAATTAGAGGCAAAGTTTGGAGGTGAGACGAAAGTATGGACCATCCAGAGACTCCCCCCCCCCCCAGGTGTTCATCCCATAATCAGCCACCAAATGAAGACACTATTGCATAGACAAGCAAGATTTTACTGAAAGGACCCTGATATATCTGTCTCTTGTGAGGGTATTCCAGTGCCTGGCAAACACAGAAGTGGATGCTCACATTCAGCTATTGGATGGAACAAATGGCCCCCAATGGAGGAGGTAAAGAAAGTACCCAAGGAGCTGAAGGTGTCTGCAACCCTATAGGTGGAACTAAAATATGAAATAAGGAATACCCCCAGAGTTCGTGTCTCTAGCTGCATATGAAGCAGAAGATGGCCTAGTCGGCCATCATTGGGAAGAAAGGCCCCCTGGTCTTGCAAACTTTATATGCCCCAGTACAGGGGAAACACTAGGGCCAAGAAGTGGGAGTGGGTGGGCAGGGGAGCAGGGCGGAGGTATAGGGGACTTTTGGGATAGCAATTTTTATGTAAATGATGTAAATACCTAATAAAAATTTGGAAAAATTCCATTGCTTATATATAGCACAGTTTCTTTATCCACTTATTGTTGGTCTAGTATGCACAGCAATCAGTATGAATGTCTTTGCACACATTTCAAAATTTTATTTGTACATTTTTTAGCAAGTTCTGTAAATGTTCTTTTCCAAGTTTTTCTAGAGCTTTGGATCCCACAAAAGATAACATGCACAAGATGAAGACCATGAAGAGGATGAAGGTGGCTGGCCACAAATTGATTGACAGACATACTGATCCCTGAGGGAGTAGAAACTAGCTCCAGGCAGGGGGAAGGTAGTCTGAAAGTGAGGGTTTTGGGACCAAGCTGGGCTGGGGCAGCCTGCTGTTGCTGTCTTCCTCATCTCTGCCTCTTGCAAGCCTGAACGTCATGTTCTTCTAGATAATTCTGACTAAAATCCTCCCCTACACCTGTATTTCCATGTTTAGCTCTCAAGGATGGACTTTTGCATCAGTTGCTTATATTGCCACAATTCTTTCCAAAATTTGCCTGTGAGGATGACATGTTTAACACATTCCTCAGTAGCAGTTGAACAAATAGAGGAAACATTGGAACCATTTCCAAGTTTCCTTTTTCGTTTCTTTAAGAAATATGTATTTTCTTATTTTCAGTTATGCATATGAATGTGTCAGCATGAGGATGTATGTCAGATGAATGCAGAGGCCAGAAGAAGGCCTGGGTCTGGACATGGCGCTAAAAGATGAACTCTGCAGCCAATTGGATGCATTATTAACCCATAAAACTTTTCTCTGGCCCATAGGTGGGCTTTTCTTAAAAAAATTTTCTTTATGTGTATGAGTGTTTTGCCTTCAGGTATGTGTGGCCAGATTTTTCTACTATCTTTCTACACCCGTATTGTCCCTTTCAGATAGGAGAGAAAGAAGGATAGAGGAGAAAGGGAGAATTAATATGTTAGACTGCTTCCTGCTGATTAAGGACATTGAGTTCCCTGGAGCAAGTTTGATCTTCTCCATGATATGATATTCAATTTCTTCTTCTCATCATGTTGCTTATAACCATTTGACAAGCCACAATGAAAGTGACCATCAATCACCAGCAGCAGCAGCAGCAGCAGCAGCAGCAGCAGGAGCAACCATACCTCTCTTTGTGCTCTAGCATTTATATACCCTCTCAAGAGTCCCCAGAATATCACACTCTTTCAAAAAGGACTTGAAGCTGGAAAAATCACACCCCTGCCGGAGCATGAGACAAATCATACTCAGCTGCTGTGGATAATCTAAAGCAGCTGCATATTCTCACATGGAATTAAACAAAAACACTTTCCTATAACATTTCAGTGTCTTTTAAAGGCACCAAAATTCTTTCTTCATTTCCCCCTTTCTGTTTTAAGTCACTAATTGTGTCGTGTTTAGTAAGAAATTATACACAGAGACATTTTCCAAGGTTTTCAGGAGACTTCTCCTGATCAATTGTAACCTTTATCAATTTTGATGGTTTCCACAGCTTTCTTTTCCCGTGGAAACAAACCACATCCCCAACACAAAACTTTTGCTGACTTCTGATGTCATTACTTCCTTCTTGTATATATGATTTAATCCCACAATGTTGTGTGTGTGTGTGTGTGTGTGTATCTGTGTCCTGCTGCTGTTGTTCCTTTCTCATTGACAATCAGAAAATTTAAAGTTAATAAAGTACTATTTAGTCTATCCCTGGTGGGTCTTTTACTTCTTGTTTTACAAACATTTTTTTAAAAAGTATGATTAGATCTTACTATGATCATTTGTCCTATAATATTGTGTGGTATATGTGAAATGTGCTTTATATTATAATATGCAAATAATTGTTTCATCTGACTGGAGATATGTATGGGTGCAATCCCCACAATAGACATTGCTTCCATTAAACGTGTATTTCCATAATCAGCCTTTTCACTACTCAAAGTAGTTTGCCCATTGAAATCCTGAATATGTATTAATGGTATAATGTACAAACTTTAGTTTTTCAAATTCTGCAAAATAAAACACATCCATCTGACAGATTTCATTTCTTTTGGTTCACCTGAGATTACTTGTGGCAGGAAATGAAGTTGGTTATACAAAGAAAAACTAGAACATTTTCTTATAATTTCCTTGATGTGTTGCCAGGTGAGAGAATTTTTTCTTTTAACATTTACTGTTATTATGGTGTTTTACATGAAATTTTGAGGCTTCTAACACATTTCCTATTACTAATGGACCAATTTCTTCATTTCCTTGTGCTAGTGAACCTGGCAAACAAGGTTGTTTGAGACTGAATTTGGGTAATATAATATGTAGTTTTTGTTTTTGACTGCCTGTTGAAGTTGCATCAATAACAAGGTTAATTCTTAATTATAAATCCAGCAGTTTCTATATGTAAAATACCGAGTCAGTGTTGCGCTCACCTTGTCCAGCAAGAAAAGATGCAACACGGTTGGATTCTTCTCAACAGCCTTTCTTTATTTCAGGAACACCTCCATGCTAGGGGGAACTCCGGAAACCCCAGGAGGACTGCTTATATCCACCCCAGCACTGGGGAGAACTACGTGTCCTCCTGGGATTTGTCAGTCTGTCGGCACTTTGATATGTAACACCCGCTCAGGAGGGGCTGGCGCCAGATTTGGGCTGGCGCCTGCACAATGGCATTGTTTACTGTGCCGGTGTACCAGAGGTCGGCACCATCTTTTGGGCGTGCAGCTGCCTACAAGTCAGTAATTATATTAAATGATTTAGAAAAACCTAATAATAGCTTAAGGATTGCATAAAACTCTGATTTTTGAACTGAAGTATGTAGGCTTTGAATTACTTTGTTTATTTTGTCTGACTTACAGCATGCCATTGCCATGTAGAGTCTTCAGGAATCGGCGTTCCCTTTACAATAAGTGGGAGAATCCAATTAGTTCTTTTAATAAACTGAAGATGCTTGCTTTTAGTATATTTGTTGTTAATTTCTCAAAAATAGTTACCACAAGCTTTTTGCCAATCTTCATTAATTAGCCATAATGACGTAAGCTCAGCATCAGTGAAAGGCACTATGATTTGGCTGGGTTTGATCCTGACAATTGATGTAGTCTTTTTCTACCTTTTATGATTAAATCAGAAACCTTTTCTATATAAGTTTTAAATTTTTACTTTGTATGCTAAGAAAATCCATTCCACAATACAATCTTCTATTTGCATAATGAGCCCAGTAGAAGAATTAGTTGAAGACAAACTAACCAAAATACAATCAAATTGGGATTTATGTGATCCACATAGGCATCCTGCAGTCTCTGTTCTACCAAAGTTAACGTTCTCTCTCTGCTTCAGCTGTTGACCTTTTTGGACTGTTTAAATCCAAGTCTTGAAACAAATTATTTAACTCTTGAGTAGTTAATCTTATGGTCGGTTGTAGCCAATTACTATCTCCCATTATTTTTTGAAAATCATTAAGAGTCTGCAACTGATCTCTTCTGATTTATACTTTTGTGATCGAATTTTCTGTTTTATTATTTTACAACCCAAAGAGTTAAGAGAATCTCCTCTCTAGTTTTTCAGGAGCAATCTGTAACTCCCAGCATAGCAGAATTCATTGTGTTTCCTTAAACATTTTCTCTAAAGTAGCTGCATCAGATTCAGCCAACAAAATATCATCCAGGTAATGATAAATAACAACTTGAGGAAATTGCCTCAATAGAAATATGAATTATTTCTAGCAGTTGTTGCAAAAAATATTGACATAAAGTTTGACTAATGTTTCCTATGGAACAACTTTCCATTGATATCTCTACCATTATTCTAAGTAGCTACTGTGAAAGCAAACCTTTCCCTATCCTTCTCATGCAAAGTGATTGCAAAAGCAATGTTTTAAATCAATTATCTATCATAGCCATGGCTTACATAATAAAGAAGGACTTCCAGGCTCTAACAGACCCATTGGTTGACTTACTCTATTCACCACTCTTAAGTATGTTTTCATTTTCCATTTTCCTGATTTCTCTTTTATAACAAATACAGGTAAAATCCATGGTCTGGTAGAATTGAGCTTACAGATGGTGAGCTTATAGCTGCTCTTGTACTAGCTGCTCAAGTGCCTGCAATTTTTCCTATGCTAAGGGCTATTGCTCTACCTATACAGGTTTGTCTGTCAATCATTTTAAGGGTTGGGATACTGTTTTTTTCAGCAGTGGCCTGTTGAGGTACACTATGTGAAGGTGTTTCTCTGCATATTCAATGGTTAATTCTGTATTGTCAGAGAGCTAATGGCTCATCACCAATCTTATATTTTGTAAATATTCATCCTTTCTCATCTGTCTAAATCAATCTAGAATTCTATTTGATTGGCTTTAACAGAGATCTGATGGTCAATAGCTGGCAGGGTAGGAAGTGGAGGGTGGATCTACCAGGAGGGAGAGGGACAGTGGGAGAAGAATTAAGAGGCAGGAAATTCAGTTGGGAGACACAGAGGAGAAAGGGCAGACAGTAGTGGGGCAGAGAGATAGACTTGGCCATGTGACAGAATGTAGCATTAGGATTATTTAGATTGGAGTAGTCAGGAGACTGACTAGCAAAAAGCCCAAAGCTTTAACACATTAATAAGCTACTGTGCACTGTGTCATTATTTATATCATTGGTAGGACTGAGAAAGTACCACTATGGTGCATCCCCTTATAAATTTGTAATGTCCTGTGTTTGGACAATTGGCAAAACCTAAGACTGTTTTTGATGATATATATCAATAGCTTCCCCCAGGAGCATCTACTATTTCACACCTACTTTCATCATGGGTTATCTCTGAATTTCAGGACTATTAACCCAAAAACCCCACTGTTGTAAAAGATCCCTTCCCCATAATTTATGAGTATGCCATCACCTTTTGTTCCTTGTCTGTCTATTGTTTGAGAGTAAATTTGTACCTGCTGGAAGGCTGTTTTATGAATCTGTCCCTGTATGTCTATCTCTATGTGTCTCTGCGTGTGTCTCTGCTATATGACTTTGTGTCTGACCCTGTATTAGTCAGGGTTCTCTAGAGAAACAGAACTGATAGAGTATTTTTTCCATGTAATCAATACACACATAAATAAATATGTATATATTCCATATATATATATATATATATATATATGATTTTTTTTAGAGTGGCTTACAGGTTTTGGTCTGACTATTCCAACAATGGTTGTCTCCCAGTGGAAGTCTACAAGACTGGATGCCTCTGCCAGTCTCCAGTATATGCTAGAATCTTGGAGTAGTAGCCTCTAATGCCAGTAAAGAAATAGTTTGGCCAGTAGGAGTGAAAGCAAGCAGGCAAAGAGCAAGTGCTTTTTTCTTCCTTGTTCTTTACATAGTCTGCCACCAGAAGGTGTGGTCCAAATTTAAGGTGTATCTTCCCACCTCAAAAGACTCAGATTTAGGGTCTTACCACTTCAAATGATTCAATCAAGAGAAATACCTCACTGAGCCTCTTGTTTTTTTGCTAATTTCAGATGTAATCAAGTAGAAAAAAAAGAAAGAAAGAAAGAAAAGAAAAGGACATCTATCACAGTCGCTAACAAAGGACTTTGCTTTCTCTTTAATTGAACAGCACAGAAAGCATCACATGGGGAAAAATGGGGATACTCTACAGAAATCTTTCATGGAGTTTTTCTACGCTTAAAGGTGTTGACTCCAACTGAGCCCAACTGACTCAGTTAGCAAAGAGAATTACAAATGTCATTGTTTATCAAACAGTGGCCACATGTGTGTTCAATATCCATGAATGTTACATTTAATGTTTATGATGGATATGCATTTTAGAAGATTCCTTTCAAACTCTGAATTTGATGCTTTTGGCAAAGAATCTATCTATCTATCTATATCTATCTATCTATCTATCTATCTATCTATCTATCTATCTATCTATCATCTATCTGGGTCTGTAGCATGAAAGATTATATAATTTAAGATTGTAGCTATCTGTTAGTTTGGATTGTAAATGTGTAAATATTGATTACATGGGCAATTCATGACAAGTGATGTTGACTGGTACATTGTTATCTCTTTTTGTCAATTCAGTTTTTTTACACTTCATATTGTATTCCCCCCCCCCATCCACCCTCTGACTGTTCCACATCCCATACCTCCTCCCCAGCCACCTGTCTCCACCTGGATGTCCCCATCCCCCACCCCACCTAACCTCTAAATTCCCTGGAACCTCCAGTCTCTTGAGGGTTAGATGTATCACCTCTGAATGAACACAGACCCAGAAGTCCTCTACTGTATGTGTATTGGGGGCCTCATATCAGCTGGTGTATGCTGTCTTGTGGTCCAGTGTTTGAGAGATCTTGGGGGTCTAGATTGAGACTGCTGGTCCTCAGCAATCACAAATGGGGAGGGAGGGAGGGACCCTTAAGAATGACCAGAGACCTGGGAGGTGAGAGACTCTCAGGACTCAAAGGGTGGAATCTTAGATAAAATGCAGTAGAGAGCAGGAACTTATAGAGTCCACCTCCAGCAGGAAGACAGGACATCAAGTGAGGGATGGGGTTGCCACCCCACAGTCATGTCTCTTACCTATAATTATTCCTGTATGAAATAATTACAGGGATGGAAATGGAGAGGAGCCTGAGGAAAAGAAGGTGCAGTGACAGGCACAAAGTGGGATCCAGCTCAAGGGGAGGTCTCAAGGTCTAACATTATTACTAAGGCCATGGAGTGCTCATAAAATGGGACTTATCATGACTGCCCTCCAAAAGACCCAACCTCCTATTTCCCAAGGTTGCCTGTTTCAATTCTTTCTGATGTCCCTCAGGGCTTCAGTCCTTTTCCTTCACCAATACCAGATCAGATTCTCCTCTGCCCCCCACTCTTTATGCCCCCTGTCTACCTTCCCTTCCAGGTCCCTTCCTCTATCCTTACTTGTGATAGCTCTCTTCTCTCTCCCATGCCCCTGTGGCATGGTGGGGCATCTTTTAGGTAGAGTTACGGTATAGCTGGGTCTTCAGGTAGATCTATTTCCAATTTTCTGAGGAACATCCAGGTTGATTTACAGAGTGGTTGTAACAGTTTGCAATCCCACCAGCAATGAAGGAGTTTTCCTCTTTCTCCACATCCTCTCCAACATGTGTTGTCACCTGAGGTTTTGATCTTAGCCATTCTGGTTGTTGTAAGGGGGAATCTCAGGGTTGTTTTGATTTGCATTTCTCTGATCTCTAAGGACTTTGAACATTTCTTTAGGTGCTTCTCAGCCATTTGAGATTCCCCAGTTGTGAATTCTCAGTTTAGTTCTATACCCCAAATATTGATTGGGTTGTTCGGTTTTTTGGTGATTAACTTCTTAAGTTCTTTATATATTTTGGATATTAGCCCTCTATTGGATGTGGGATTAATGAAGATATTTTTTCCAATCTGTAGGTTGCCAATTTGTCTTATTGACTATGTCCTTTGCCTTACAGAAGCTTTCCAGTTTCATGAGGTCTCATTTATCACTTCTTGATCTTAGAGCATGAGCCATTGTGGTTCTGTTTAGGAAGTTTCCCTCTTTGCCAATGATTTAAAAAATAAACAGTTTGAGAATAAGTGTGATAGTAGTCTTAAGTGACCTCTAGGTGTATCACTAACTCTGGCTGTAAAGTTCAGCAAAAGTTCTAGTCTCAGAATGCAAGAGATATTTTCAGAATACTGCATTATCACTGTGCACTATATTTGTGTAGTGCCTTTGGGGGCCAGAATGTATCAGATCCCTGGAACTGGAATTCCAGATATTTGTGAGCTGCCATGTAGGTACTGGGAACCAAACCTGGGTCCTCTGCAAGGACAGACAATGTTCTCAAACATGGAGTCATTGCTTCAGCCTCTGGCTTTCTTTTTCTGACTAAGAGCCCTACAGAGATGTCTCTTTCTGTGTGTGGACTTGATGTCAAGCTTTAGGATGGAATTGCTCACTTGGCTCAGCTGGGAAACATGAGAAAGGTGGGATTCCAGCTCGATAGTCATTGCCATTCACACTCACACTCAATGTACACTTTCTAGAAGACTGAAGAGCTTACATGATCTTTGGTAGCTCCCTGGATTCCATGGTCCTTGGTATCAACACCATTGGATCATTGTATAATGTGGCTGTGAGGAGGTTATGAATGCAAGGCTGTCCATGATGTGCTTGAGAGGCAGGTTATAACTAGGAGCAAAACACACGCATCAGACCACAGATACCATGGACTGGATAAACCAAGGTGTGTTGTGATGGAGAAATGAAGGCCAAGGAAGGCAATTAGGGCCTTCACATTTCTTATCACCCATAAACACAGTACCAAATGCTTTTCCTGAGCAATGTCCCTCTCTCTTTTGGTCCACCACTTGCATTCTATAAGTCAGCAAATCATTTACCACTGCGAGCACTGTGGTCACATTTCCCCTTTATGACCTGAGTATCACCACAGGAGAAAGAAAGGTCAGTTTCGGTGAAGTATTTGAATGAAGGGAGTTGAGGCCAGGCCCCTGCTTTATCTAATTTTGCATGAATGACTTTGCATCTTGTCTAGGATGGAGCCCATACCCCACATCGTATAGGGACCTAGGCCCACCTTCTACTCCAAAGAAAGATGAAAGAGGCCCAGAGGTCATGTGTATATGTACACACACAGTCACATACATATCTAGAGATAGAAAAATATGTCCCCTTACTAAGGATGCAGAAAGCCCACAGTGAAAGTTTGTGGCAACACACAGAAAGAGGATTTGAACTTTTATGTTCACTTGTAGGGAGACCAAGGCCATCATCTATGGTAATGGAAGGGTGCAGCCCAAAGACTACTGGCCAATGTGTTGACTTGCACCACAGAAAGGCTTTCAGCATAAATCTATATGAACCAGAGTTGGATTTATTAAGCACAGATAAAGGATAGCACAAGCTTTAAGGATGGGCATTCAGAGACAGACATTTCTAAGTATCTTAGTAATATATACATATGCAAGTGTGTGCACAAGGTTTTGTTGCTTTTGAAGTTATGTTGCTCAAAAGATGTTATTTAAAACAAGGTTCAAAGATTAAGCAAAATCTAGAAATAAAATAAAACATTATCTCTGGGGACTGGTAAGATGGATAAGCCACTTCAGAGCCTGAAAAGATCTTGTTGAGGAGCCAGGTTTGGTTCCCAGTACTCATGCTGGGTGGCCCACACCTGCCTGTAGCTCTAGCTCCAGGAGATTCTACACCTCTGGCCTCCACACACACACATATTTATGTAATGCTCTGCCCCCACATATACATAAATGAAAATAATATATTTATACATGTAAGTATTCATATACATGATCTGGTTTACTTATTTTTCTTAAGGAATGTACTTATTGTAAATGAAGTTGTGAGGTGACTAAGATGGTGCATTGTTCAGTATTGGGATGGGAGAGGAGATACGGCTAGTAGGCACGAATGGTGTGGCTGTAATCAAGGCTCATTGGTGCTCTTGTTTGAGAGAGCTTACCTCCACGCCCAGGTCATGGTTTGCACATGTCTGCACACACTTATACAATAATACATTATCTTCAAAATGAAAACAGACTATTATCACTAAAGGGCCAAAGATCATGTTTTTCTGTCATCATAGATGTTAACAGGCAGAAAGGAGATTTGAACATGTAACTTGTACTTTATTCAGATGGCAATCTGAGAAGGTGGGAGGTTCATACTCACCCAACACATCTTATCACATCTCAAGCCAGCCATTTATGGGGAATTAAACAAAGAGAGTTAATCATTCATGCTTATACTTGTCCCTTTAGCTAGGTGGCTGCCACATTGATGGCTCTGGTGATATCTGTGATGCTCTCATACTGGTCCCAGGACCTTTGTGCAATATAAGGTCTCGTTAGGGCCAGATGGTACACTCTGCACGTTTCTGGACTGGAGAGTTAACAAACATGAACAAACAAGTCATTAATAACATATGTGTGCTGATTAACTCAAACCAAACAAACTGTCACTGTAGACCTGTATAGATTCATTTCTTAGAGTGCAATTCACAGTGTTATACTATCCTACCCTGATTCCTCTCCTTTTATAACTGTTGCCTCTGAAAGATCTTCTCTGCATGTGAGAAATGGCAACCTGTCCATTGTCAGTAAGATAATTTTTATCTATAAGGGAAATTTCTAACACATATCTACACACTCTGTAATAGGCCTTATGCAATAGTCAGCAGTTGTGCAAAATAAAAGACAAAAGGCAGGATTAGGAAGGCTTCCACGAGGGCCTCTACAACTTGGGAGTAAGAAATTAAGAATCACTCTCCCTTTATGCTAGAGATAATTTCATTAATTATATTAGCCTTTTCTCTTCTTTATGTTAGAGATAATTTCATTAATTATATTGGCCTTTTTGTTGATCAATTGAGCATTGTCTAACTGGTTAAAATGAGAGTTTTCTTTAAACTGTTTACATCCATGGCTTTGTCTCAGTAACAAATAATCCACCATAGCCTGCTTTTCCCCAGTGGCCTTTCTAACTTGACTTGATTCCTGTCTGACAGCCCCAGTAGCATGGGATGTTGTGTCTAAGTCTCTGCCGGTAGTGCAAGTCAGGTATTCCAATTCTGCATTCAAAAATCCTACCATCACTGGTATTATAAAGATGGTCATAGAGACATATTCTGCAGCTCTCCAAAGATGCACTTTGTCACCACAAGTAAGCAGGGAGGAAATTTTCCTCTTTGTTGTCACTCTGTGCTTCAGGGTGGCTTTCTGAGACATGTGTGCTGTAACTCTTCCTATAGTGCTGGGTCCCCACAGCGCTCTTTGCAGGTACAAAAGAGTAAGCTGTCTTCCCACACAGCAGAAACCACCCTGTTGGTAACTTTAGGTGTCCCACAGCATATAACATAGGGGAGAAAGAATCACATCTCATGAGGCTACTTTCTGTCAGATCTACACAGTCTCTAGTACACCCCCAGAAAACAACACAATCCTTGGGAGATGTGATACCTGCCAGTTTTAAGGCGAACATCCCCGTTTCCACCTTGGTCACAATAGACCCCCAGTTATAGATGTCAGAAAAGTCCATCGGCTTATTTATGTTCTTAAAGAAAGTATAGTTTCGTAAATCCTCAAGGTGTGTACTGACACCCATAAAGCATGTTGTAGAAATCGCCTCGAAATACAACCCACTTCTTTTTTTTTTTTTTGGTTTTTCGAGACAGGGTTTCTCTGTGTAGCCCTGGCTGTACTGGCACTCACTTTGTAGACCAGGCTGCACTTCTAAGGCCAAAGTTAGAGGTATTTAAAACATTTTCTGTTAAGTAAACTCATAGAATATCATCCTTCTTAAATGCTGTGGTGTCTTCCCGGAGGGTCGAAAGGCAGTCATTAATAGCAGCACATTTAGCATTGTCTTTTTAGAATCAACTTCAAGGCCCCTGTTGGCTTGGCTGTCCATTGGTCTTCACACACCTTTTTACCATGGTGCAATGTATCTAATGCTTCAGTTCAGTGACTCGCCCTGCTGTTAGTGTCTCCAGAAGTGATTCCCAGGAGCCAGGTCACTTCTCAGCCTTCTGATCCTGCTTCCACGTATTTCAACAAAACATGGTCTGCTGGCTTGAAGGAATACCCAGTACCTGTAGGGACAGGCTCATTAACACTTGCACATGCTTGATTAAATTGCCTTAGATAATATACATGATTTTTCATGTTCAGTTCTTAATCTATTACTGTGCTACTCAGTGTACATTTGCTCTGAACTAGTCACCCAGAGACAATTTCATATTGACTCACACTGAGCCTACCTCAGGGAGTGAGCATCACCCATGAGCAAGGCAGATAGACAAGGCTTAGTCCCTGTGATGTTTCTCGGTACAACTTAGTGATCATAGTTTTACAGTGTGGGTCATTTTCTCTACCTTGAGGCTTCCAGGCTCTGTGTAATGGGCCTTTTATACCTGTTTGTTTATTCTTTGTTGGATCCTAGAAACAGTCTACAGGTAATACTTCTCCCCAGCAAGGATTTGATAACTGCTCAATTGCAGTGAAGAATCTTTTAATCCATCCCCCTAAAGTGTCATTACAAACCAACATATATTTGAACCCTCTTGGCTTTGATATTAGAGTAAAATCAACTTTCAATTCTCAAATGGATACTGCCCTCACTAGTGTTTTAGGTCCTTTTGGTTTGGGTTAGGGGAGTGGTTTTGGGTTTTGTTTTTGTTTTTGTTTTGTTTTGTTTTTTGTTTGTTTTGTTTTGTTTTTTTGGCAAACTGCACATTGAGTAGTTGTCCTTACTGTAGCTTCAGACAGTCTGGGGTCTAAAACTCATGGCTTAATGTAATTATTTGTAGTGTTTCTCCCAACTGGTGTCCCAAATAATAGACTCATGCAATTGCTTAACAATTGGATTTACTAAATTAGTTGGAAAGAATATTTTTCCTTTCTTTTTTCTTTTGTGGTTATATGATTTGGATACATTGAATCATGGCCCGTCCAGCAGGTCCAGTTATTTGAGGGTCTCGAGGGGACCTTCTCCGAAGAACCAAATGTGGGGAGAGAAAGATGGACACCAAGTGCAAGAATGACATGGAAGCAGTCTGAATAGCATCAAGGTGTCTCTATATTCAGCGAGGCTCAAGGCTTAAATGCACAAACAAAAGGGGAAGTACTTCTCAGCAGGAGGAATGGGGCAGCGGAAATGCACAAGCAAAGGAGGAAGTACTTCTCAGCAGGAGGGATGGGGCAGTGGAAATGCACAAGCAAAAGAGGAAGTACTTCTCATCAGGAGGGATGGGGCAGTGGAAATGCACAAGCAAAGGAGGAAGTACTTCTCATCAGGAGGGATGGGGCAGCGGAAATTTTTCTTTTGGCAACTATACGGGGAAGCAGGAACTTGGTGGTATCAGGGTACATCTTGTGGTCAGGACATCTGGCACTGACTTAGGGCTGGAACATTCTGTGGTTGTTCTCAGAATGGTGTGTCGGTGGCCCACTTTTGACCCCCTTTTCTTCACGGGGGGAGAGGCCCAATTCAGAGATTAAGACAATAGAGTTGTCTTAATAGCTCCCAACAGAATCACATCTAATAGCTTTTAAAAAATCTGAAGTTACTAATCCAAAACATCCAGGAAATCCAGGGCACAATGAGAAGACGAAACCTAAGGATAATAGGTATAGAAGAGAGTGAAAAAAATCTGAATAGAATATTGAGGTACAGTTTCAAGCCAGCATTATTTTACTCTAATATCAAGTACAGGATGAGGTGGTATGGCATTGTGGGAGTTCCTGGTCTCTTTAGCTATTTTCTCTAGCTCGTTGTTTCTGCTGACCAATGCAGCATCACTATTCTTGTGAGCAGTTCACTAATGCCACCTCTTCAAGAGCGTGCCAACTTCCAGTGGTCTAAGAGTCCCCAGTGCATGTTTGCTTTTTTTCTTATTAGACTGACTTGTCCCCTTTCTTTCCAATAGAACGGTGAGCATGTTCTACTACAAACATAAACCTAAACTCAGTGTAAGTATTGGCTGGACTCCCTGCTGAGAGTTCAAATCCTCATCATTGAGCCTTCTGGGTAGACATCCTTGGTAGCAACACTTTGGCCTTGCTGATTTCTTCTAGAGTAACTATAGCAAATCCACCCATTCCTCTGCACTGGTGGGTCAGATTCTGCCAGAACTGATCTTGTAAGTCAGATCTACCAGGTAGATTTCATCTATTATCTTGGTGCATTCATGTAGTAAACGCTTCCATTCTGGGCCCCGGAGGAGAGTAACTAGGTTTACATCAGCATGAAGATTATTAGGTAGAATGGCTTGACACTTCTCCATCTGGCCTGTAGTGAGTGGCATATTCCCTTTTTGCTCTAAGAAGGCCATAACTTGGGGTGGCACGTCTACCACAGCAGCCTAGGCAGACCTCTTTTGCTTCCTGAATAAAGAGTTCACATGCAATGGCCATAGCTCCTCTCCTTCTAAGCCTGTTACTATTGCTGAATTTAGTCCAACCCTTTCCATTCATATCCCTGCCAAGCTTCCTAAAGGGACTTAGCCCAGGAGGCCAAAGTTTGGGATCTAAGATGTATAGCAAGCTTCCATACCCAGGGAACACCTTAATTGTTATTCAAAGGGGTTCTTGCTTATGTAATTGTCTACTTTTACCTCCTGATCAGGATTACCCTTTAAGGAGGAAACCCAAGAAGCTCATAGAAGACTTAGGTGTTTATGCCACAAACCCACAGGCAGTCACACAATGTAAATGCCCTCTGGTGTTAGTTAAGTATTGCCGAAAGGAATTAGTCATTATCAGCAAATCCCTGATAAGCAATGCCCTCCCTTTCAATACTAGGTCTTTTAAATTTTGACCCAATATCCCCCCAAAAGTTATTGAGAAATCCATAAATCCCTGAGATAGCACTGTCCAATGGAATTGATTTTTCTTTTCTTTTTCATGTATATGACTGTTTTGCCTGCACACACAATGGGGTGCAGTGTCCTCCTAGGCCAGATGAAGGCATCAGATCATGTGGGACTTGAGTTACAGATATCTGTGAGCTGCTATATACATGCTGCAAATAAAACCTGGGTCCTCTGGAAGATTGGCCAGTGTTCTTAGGGGCTGAGCCATCTTTCTAGCCCCTAGATTTACTGTTTTAACCATGAGTCAGGGTCCTGTCACCCAAAGATGAACAGAGGCTGAGATTCTGAGTCAGTTGGAACATTCACAATGCACCCCGAAGTCCAAGCTGAAAACCACAAACATCTCCCAGCATGCCACTGGCCAGCTGGTATAGGCAGGGACAATATCAATGCCCAATATCAACGATGACTCACGACTCTTGTACGGAAGAATGCTTATCAGATCGGACTTCTTTAATAGTAGTGAAGGACTCTCATTAGGGAGGCTGACAAGGTATAATAGGTTCATACATTGGAAAAAATTAACTTCCTGATTAGCTTTGTCTAGACTTCCCTGTGGATGAAAAACTGCATTTCACTTTGAATTTAGGAGTGTTTCTTAGATGAATCATTACTGAGGAAGCTATTCAAATTCCCTGGAAACCCATACAACTAGACTTACCTTGGTCAGTCCTTTATTTCATGTGACAATCAAGCTCCTTTGTATATAGCTTCAGAATGAATTGCCAGGTGTGTTCTGCAAGAACCTGTAGAGAAGTTGCCAGTCTTTAGGGGTGGGGGGCAAGTGTACACATAATTTGTGCCTGTAGATTAGGTAACAGATCTCTGCCCAAGATGGTATTGGACAACTGGGAATGCAGAATTCATGACTTGATGTGATGATCCCCCTACAGTTTTATAGCAGTCAGGGAAAACCATCAGGGTGAGGTAAGAAGGAAGCTCCACTCAATCTGATTTTATTGTAACCAGGGCTGGAGCAGAACTTCTAGAGTCTTGTCCCAATCATTGTACTTCAGCCACATTTGAGTACAGTACTATTCTGGAAAATGGTGTTCAGAAAATAATTATGTCAGTCCCAAGTGTTCAACAACTTAAGACATGTTTACATTGAGATTCTTTACAAAACTCATCTGGCTTCTTTCACAGGAATGGGTACTGTTGACACAGAGATAGTGACTAAGATTTGGGGTCTAGGAAGTTTGACTGAGGTAAGCATAATGCCTGTGGGAGTCAGGCTGTTGTGGCCCTAAGGTAACACAAAGTCACTTAGGCTGTTATAGAATGGGTTTATGCTCTAAAAGCAATGCTCAAGATTTAGGAGGAAAGGGATGAGATCAGTGAATTCTGGTAGACACGGGCAGAGCCTGTCTCATCAGACAGCAAAGCATCATCAGGTTGTAAAACTCCAACATTCCTGACATTCCAGGAAGAGCAGCTAAGCACCTCACTTCCTTGAAGGGAAGGCTGCATGTTTAACCTTCCTGGCTTCTCCAGTGTTGATCTGTGTGCACAAGGCCCTTTTGCACTCTGCATTTCCCCATTTCTAAGTTTTTAGAGAAAAAGTAGCAGCTGCACAGACACAGTTGAATGCCTTGTCTCTGTGGCCAGTCCAATTAGTGTATCTAACATAAGAAAATCATAAAATAGTTAACAGAAGACCAAGGAAAGGGAGAGACAATCTTAGCCATGGGGCCATTCGAAGGTCACTTGAGAAATTTTATCTTTTTGTACAAATCATTAATTTCACCATCAACAGTATGAAAAAAACCTGATAACATTAAATCAACACATGCCAGGAAATTGTTGACTAGATTGGGCTATAGACAAATAATCTATAGTCGCTCTATTTTGTAAAACTGTGGTTCTCAGTTCAGCCTTCTCTTGGTTGATTTCTGTTAATATCTTTGCTGTAATATTAGTAATTTTTGCTAATCATACAGGTCATTTTAGAGACTTCTCTTTATAGTCCAGTAACTATTTCTGGGATGGGCATTTAAAGCATAAAAACAATCTTCAGCATGGCAAAGAATACCATACTGTCTCCTATTACAGGTGTGTCTTTTATCCCCTCTGACAAAAGTCATTTGGATTCTGCATCTACAAGCTGAGGGTTAATGTGCTATACAGTCAGTTAAATATAATAGCATCATTTTGGGTCTGTCATACAGTATCTTTGTTTCCTGAAATCTCAGAATGAGTCATGAGTCTGCAATGCTATAGCAAATTAAAATTACCAATGTATAACTTTAACCATCAGCCTTTTGTTAAAAGTTTTAAGCTAAATTATTGTTACAGATTTTTTAACCATATGCAAAGAACTAACAAATCCTGAGATAAAGGGTTTATACAGAACAGAGAGTTACTTCTGTTCTCTATGTCCTAATTTATACATGAGGTCAGTTATTATTGAACCTTAATCTTCCTTCAGGATAGCCATTTTGAGTGAGGGAGTCCAAACTGGGGGTCCAAAGCTACCCATTATGATTATAAGTCTCTGGTTCTTCTTAGTCCATCCAATAAAATAAATTTAAAATAAATAAAATAAATTATAAATAGCAGAGTGAGTTAAATCATTTAGCGACTGAGAAACATCTAAAAAAGCTGACTGATTATAGCAAGCTTAAACTTTTGAGTTATATCACCCGTGATGAGAAAAATCTCTGAAGAACATATGAAATTTGTATGTAGGATATATGATCCTTGCCCCTTTAAAAGTCATATTTAAAACATTAAAAAGAAATTTTTATGAGATTTTAAAGTCCTGAATGTATAGGATTTTAGATATAGTTTTAGGGACTATCTATGGGGGTATCTTTAAAAATCTTAATAGGGAAAATTTTAGCTAATTCTCTATAGATCTCAGGTAACATGCCGATGCTACCTGCCCATTATTATCAGTTTGAAACAAATAACCTGCATTTTATCTAGCAGCACAATAATTTCTATTGCTCTTGGTCAGTAAGGGATTATTTCTGAGTTACCACTTTAGCAACTGCATTATTTAATAAACTCGGAACCCTCTCTGCTTTAGATGTTACACTTGTTAGATGAGAGTTTCCAGATAGCACCTTACAGAGCAGAGCCAAATCCCTAGTAGTAATATAATAAACAGGTAAGAACATACCCAACTATATGATCCAAAATTTAAAATTTTGCTCTTACCATGAAAGTTAATCATTTATTTAAGCGTTAATTAGGCAATCAGGAGAAGAGACTTCCTCCATATGATGAATGACTAACACTTCCGGAAATTCAAACAGCATTGGCTTAGTGCTTGCCTTTTGCTCTGATTGTAATTGATTCTGTACTAGTCGTTAGGCTAGTTTTAATTTTGCTCTCATGCAAGGATCATTGATATTGAGTCATTCCCACCATGAGCAGAAAAGCAAAAACATTTAAGCAAAAATCAAGTAAACAAAACCTCTAAGTTCCGAGGCATGTTACGGTGGAGTTCCACGGGTCATCCTTTGGAACGTAATATGCTCCATCAGACCCTGGAGGGCTAAAAAGCTACAGGCTGCGGGGGTGGGGGCAGGATTTGCGTTCAAGGCCGACCGTTCACCAGGATGAGAGTCCCAGTATGGCTTTGTGAGCATCTGCAGTCTTCTTTGGCCCACCCTGCCAAGACCTGCCAAGATGTTGAGTGGCAGAAATCTGTCTCTCTTCCCCACTGTTCTCTCTCTCTTCTTCCTCTTCTCTTTCCCCCACCCTCCTTCATGCTCTCTCTCTCTCTCTCTCTCTCTCTCTCTCTCTCTCTCTCTCTCTCTCTCTCTCTCTCTCTCTCTCTCTCCTCCCCTTCCCCACCTTTGAATATTTTGCTCCTTTAGATCTTAACAAATGAAGCTGTAGATACTTAATCCTCTATAAACTTCCATGGCTGGGCCACTCCCTAACTCCACAGGGCTCACACACAATTTCTGAGTTAATACTTACTAAATCTATATTTCTACTTTCTAAATCTAAATCTATATTTCACCTTTGCTGCCCTGGATCCTGCTGGGCAGTCCTCCTAGGGCCACTTTCCCCTTGTACCTACATGTCTGCTGTGTCTCCTTCTTGTACCTTCCTGGCAGCGTGGTCTGTCTCTTATGCCCTCCTCATGGCGGAATCCCTTCTTCCCCCTTCCTCGGTCCCTTCCAGGGAATCCCAAAAGTCCCGCCTCTGTCTTTTTGCCCAGCCATTGGCCACCAGTAACTTTACTGACCAGTTAAAAACCAACTGGGGACTGGCTTCCTTTAGTCCTACCTGCCGCACCGCAAACAGGTTTTTGGGTAAGATAATTTGCGAGAGAATACAAGCCGCTACAAACAAATATCTCAATGATTGAACAAAATGCTTCATTTCAAAGAACTGAGAAAAATCCGTGTTAATCTCCCTTGGGTGAGAGGACTGAGTTTCCTAAACCCTCAATTTCTATTCAAAGAAAATGTTTCTTACCTTGGGGGATGGGGGTAGGGGTCCTGAGTTTCAGCATCAGCTGTGGTGATTCAGCAGGCAGGGAAACCATCAGGGTGAGGTAAGAAGAAAACTCCACTCAAGGCAATTTTATTGTAATGCATGCTAGAGTAAGACTTCTAGAGTCTGGCCCAGGTCATTGTACTTTAGCCATATTTAAGCACAGTGCAATTTTGGAAAAAAGGTGTTCAGATAACAATTAACTCAGCCCCATTGATATTTACAAAGTACATCTGGCTTCTTTCACAAGAATAGGTACTGTTTGGGGTCTAGGAAGTTTGACTGAGGTAAACATAATGTCTGTGAGAGCTAGGACTGGCCTGGAACTAAGATAACACTAAGTCAAAGCACAAGCCACATCACTCCCAAGGATGGATTTATGCTCTAAAAGCGATGCTCAAGATTTAGGAGGAAAGAGATGAGATCTGTGAATTCTGATAGACACGGACAGAGCCTGTCTCATCAGACAACAAAGCATCACCAAGTTGTAAAACTCCATCATTCCTGACATTCCAGGAAGAGCAGCTAAGCACCTCACTTCCTTGAAGGGAAAGCTGTATGTTTAACCTTCCTGGCTTCTCCAGTGTTGATCTGTGTGCACAAGGCTCTTTTCCCTTCAGCAACTTAAGTCCAGAGTTTCCGAGGGCTGAGAAAACACTGGTTCTCTGGGTTCTGGAAATGCCAATTACTGCTATTGCTTCTCTAGAGAATTCTGTAGCAGGCAGATTTACTGACTCTAATGAGTGAAACTAAGTCACTACAAAGTCTGCCTCCCCAACTGTAGGTTTTACTCAAGACAGGGGATGACAGCCTGTTAGTTGGGTGTTGGAGCTGTACAGCCTCATGAATGTCTTTAAAAGACTTGCTCTATGTTCCCGCTCTTCAACTTCCAAAGACTCCTTCCAGGGAGGTAATGGCTAGTGGGCCTTACAGGATACCCAACTGTTACATACTTTGAAGAATGGATGCATGGGCTGAGAGGAATTTGCATCCATACTTCCTTCTACTCTTTGTAAATTAACATTTTAAACAGGAGCTCACTCTAACTACGGCTGGCTTGGAATTTGCTATGTGCCAGGCTGGCCTTAAACTCATAGAGATGTGCCTGTTTCTGTCTCCCCAGGTGCACATGTCTTTGAGTCACTTCAGCTCCTGTACCTACCCTCTCGTCCGTATTACCACACAGACCCTCAGGAAAACCCACTGGCTCACCAAGTTGGACTTTGGTGGTATCCATATGTTGATCAATTGTTGACTCCTGTTCAATGACTGGCTTTGGCATCCAAGTGGGGGGTAAACTGAGGCAGGCAGCCATTGGGGGTCAGTGCTTAGAGCTGCTGATGGGGGTGGATCCAGTTACCTGCAGGGGCTACTGCCAATGGCAGCCAGTGATTAGAGAAATTACTCAGCAGACTTTTCTCTGAGGGAACAAAGCTTAGTTTACTGTGGCTGCCACTCCCTGTGGCCAGTGGAAAAACTATGAATTCTTTTAACTCCTGGGGTGAGAGAGAGAGAGAGAGAGAAAGAGAGAGAGAGAGAGAGAGAGAGAGAGAGAGAGAGAGAGAGAGAGAGAAAGAAAGAGAGAGAGAGAGAATTCACACACACACACACACACATAGTTGGTGGGTGGAAGGAGCAACGTTCAAGCCCTCCCCTCACATAAACTTTACACATATACATACATACATACATACATACATGGATACATGCATGCATACAGTTGATGAATGGAAGGAACAATGTTCCAGCCCTCCACCCTTTATTTTTTCTTCCATAGCTTATATATCCCAGCAAAATCTTTCAACAAGTATAAAATTACAATGTGATTATATTTTAGTTTTCCTCTAGTAAATCATTATGAAAAAAGCAGTGTGTCCCCCAATACCTTTATAAAAATGATACTATGTAGTATTGGTAAAGAAATCAAATTATTTCCAAAAACCCATGTACATTTTTTTTTTTTTTTGGTTTTTTTCGAGACAGGGTTTCTCTGTGTAGCCCTGGCTGTCCTGGCACTCACTTTGTAGACCAGGCTGGCCTCGAACTCAGAAATCCGCCTGCCTCTGCCTCCCAAGTGCTGGGATTAAAGGCGTGCGCCACCACGCCCGGCTCCATGTACATTTTTAACTAAGCAACTTGTTATAGATTAACAAAGAGTAAACAAGCAAAGTAGTTTTCTTAGCCAGTTTCACTTATTGGCAGGAAGCAAATTGCGATTACAAAGAAAGGAATAACCATTTAATGATTTATCTTTAAAAGTAATCTTTCAAGGATCTTAAAAGAACCACAAATATAAACTTCTTTATGAAAATCAGTCACACCTATCTTAAAGCCTCAGAATACATATCTACTCATCATCTATTCTTAATAAGCCATATCAGGAAGCGAAGGGCAAGAAAATGGGTGTAAGAAGTCAATCGTAACCAGTCTGTCCTCCATGAGAGTCACGTCAGCCAGGGCTGCCATTGTTCTTGTTCCCTGACCATAGAAGGTCCCTGGCTTAACTAATAAGAATCGGCCTTTCTGAAGTTCAAACTCTTTCTTAAGTTTTCCTACATCAGAGACAGGGATAAAAACATCTCAACCTAGCTTCACTAACAATTATATTTTTCCAAATATTTTCTAAGGGTGGTGTTCATTGCTGATTATGTCTCTAAGTTCTTTCCTAGGGAAGTGACTGAATCATTAATTTGCTCCAGCAGCAATGCCTGAAGGAGATCAGCATTATTGTTGTGAATGCCAGAGATGCTGCCCAGTGAGGGACATAGAATTCTTAGATTAAGAAGGATGTGAGGGCAGTGAGCAGAGCAGAACTCCATAACAGCATGAAGTACTCAGCACACGTGGTCCTTGAGGCTGTGCCACACCAAGGCCCACCCATGTGGCCATGAAAGCCAGAGGGCCACATTCCATGAGTTCTAAAGGCATTTGTAGTTCCTCCTACGTGGCCCTCAGCAACTCCTTGTCTGGGTTGAATGTTCCTGTCTCCTCAGAAATAAGGCTCCACAACAGGGAGCCATTAACACAGCTGCACCGATGGAATCCTCCTGGTAGATTATTCCCAAGCGTTTCCAATTCAAGCATTCTAGTGTGAGGGGGAAGGTGTGGGCCCAATAACACCCACTGCCTGTCCATTTCCCATCTCAAGAATGTTCTTAATGGTCATTGCTCTGACTGAGGCTGAGTAGCATCCCCACCAGAAGGGGTACTTGGTAAGCTTCAAGAAGAGGATGCCATCTCAAATTCCTTTCTCTTTTTCCTCATGGACTTTAGCCAGGCCCGGGTATCCAAGACCTGGTGCTGAGGGTAGGCAGTCTCTGGTTTTTCCTGTACCTTCCCCCCCCCCCCTGCTTCAGACTTTCTAAAGCAAGTCTTTTCTAAGACATTTCAAATTCTGCCACACTTCAGTTTCATATTTGTACCATTAATTTATCTCCAGTTAAAGCCAAGTCCTGATTGAGTAGTGGCATACCATCCTGGGTAGGAGGAACCTTTTCTTGACCCTTTGCTGAAACACTGTAGTTATGAAATAGTGTAATATTTCACCCTAGAACCCAAGACACAGAGTGGTCAAACTGTATTAATACACAATTTCATCATTGATAGAGTCATAAGCATAGTCAGAACAATGTGCCAGAATTCTTTCTTTTTTCAATAAACAAAAAAGAGTATTTTATTTTATTTTTTTAAAAAAGTCAATATAAAGTTTGCAAGTCCAATGGGCCTCTCTTTCCAGCACCATATGAATAAATAAATAATTTAAAATTAAAATGTTCATATTCATGTAACTTTTATTAAAATATTGCATTCTAAAAAAAGTCAATATAACAAAACACACAGTTCCCTTATTCAAATGTAACATCAAAGACAACCCCATGAATATATTTATAAATTGACAAGTCATTTTAAGAGAATCTTGTAAGGGTAAATATGAGAACAGATACATATGTTGTGACAAAAACTATTTTCAGAGATAGATTTTATTTAAGTACTGGTAAAACCTTATATAACTATAAAAATAAATGTTTAAAACTAATTAGTATGACAGGCATTTCATCAGAAAAGAGTGTATTCTTTTTTTTGGGGGGGGGGGTGGAACTTGAAAATATCATCCTGAGTGAGGTAACCCACTCACAAAAGAACATACCTGGTATGTACTCACTGGTAAGTGAATATTAGCCAAAATTAAAAAAAAGGCTCAGAATAATCCTGATACAATTCACAGACCATATGAAACCCAAGAAGAAGAATGACCACACCAAAGTGTGGATGCTACAGTTCTACTCAGAATGGGGAAGAAAATAACCTCGGGAAGTAGAGGGAGAAAAGAATCTGGGAGGGGTAGAGGAGGGAGAGGGAACAGCAGGGCTGGTTCAGATATGAGAGGAGAAAGGGGAGAAGTACAGAGGGTGGGGAATTTGAAAGGAGGTGTGTAGCAGTAGGGGAGAGGGATTTGGGGGTAGCCACTAGAAAGTCCCAGATTCCAGGGACCCAAGAGGTTTCCAGGACCCAACAGGGAGGACATTAGCCGAAATACCCAACAAAGGGGATATAGAACCTGTAGAGACCATATCCAGTGGTTAGGCAAGGCCTCTGGTTGAGGGATGGGGTCCCCACCTCAAAAATATTAATCCAGAATTCCTACTGTTAAAAGGAAATACAGGGACAAAGAATGGAGCAGAGACTGAAGGAAAGGCCATCCAGAGACTGCTCCACCTGGGGATCCAGCCTATCTGCAGATACCAAACCCAGATACTATTGCTGATGCCAAGAAGAGCTTGCAGACAGGAGCCTGGTATAGCTGTCCCCTGAGAGTCTCTGCCAGAGCCTGACTGATACAGAAGCTGATGCACAAAGCCAAATATCAGACTGAGTGAGGGGACCCCAATGAGGAGTTAGGGGAAGGACTGAAGGAGCTGAAGGGGATTGCAACCCCATAGGAAGAACAACAATATCAACCAACCAGAACCCCCAAAGCTTCCAGAGACTAAACCACCATCCAAAGATTATACATGGAGGGACCCAAGGCTCCAGCTGCATATTAGAGCAGAGGACTGCCTTATCTGGCATCAATGGGAGGGTAGCCCCTTGGTCCTGTGGAGGCTCAATGACCCAGTGTAAGGGAATGCTAGGGCGCTGAGGTAGGAGTGGGTGGGATAGCACTTTCACAGAGGAAGAGGAAGGTGGGGGTAGGGGGTTTTTGGAGGGGAAACTGGGAAGGGGATAACATTTGAAATGTAAATAAATTAACCATTTTTTTTTGTAAAGAAATGTATTCTTTACTAGAGGAAGGAAGTAGAGAGTTGGATCTCTCTTTTATCCTTTGTTTAAGAGTGTCTTCTAGAGCCAGGTTAGGAGGTACACACCTGTCATTCAGTACCCAGGAGGTTGATGTGCAAGTATTACTAATTTAAAGCCAACTTGGGATATTCATAAAAAATTACAAGAGTAGCAGCAGCAATAGCACTATACACATACATATACACATGTACACATGCATTCACACACACAAATACGTGCAAACAAACATGCACACACATATGCACACACACCCATTCATAACATAAATGCATATCTAAACATTCATATGCACACACATCATGCACACATACATACATGTGCACACACTCATACCCACACAGAGACATGCATACACACATCTACATATTCACATACACATGCATACACATATATACACATGCACATATATGCACACACAAATACACACATGCAGATACATGCATGTGCACATACATACAAACACAGACACACACATGTGCACATCTATAATATTTTTATGGTAAATAACAACAACAACAACAACAACAACAAAGGCATTCCAGGGAGATAGCCCCACAAGCTTGAATGAAAAAGTATTGGCAAATGCTAAGAAAATCTTGGAACTGAGACAGATTTAATATTGTATCAATGGCATAAATAAACTTTAAAGGTTGTTCTAATATATAATGTTGGTTTAAATTATTTTGGCAACTCAATAGAAAAATATCCTTAATAAAGTGAACAGGTTATACAAGGGCTCAATTTTTAACATATTGTGAATATGAAGACTTACAAGTCCATACAAAGCAACCGTCCCAGCAACTGCCTTATTCTATTGCTTGTTGATTTGTTCAAAATAGTAAACTCTCTCCCATTAATGCTGTGACTTATCTATCCACTCTGCTACTAGTCAACAGATGGTTTGTTTTTAGTTTTTTTTAATCTTTAAAATATTTTTAATTAGATATTTTCTTCATTTACATTTCAAATGCTATCCCTTCTCTTAGTTTCCTCTCCAAAAATCCCCTATACCCTCCCCCTCCCCCTGCTCCCTAACCCACCCACTCCTGCTTCCTGGCCCTGGCATTCCCCTATACTGGGACATATAATCTTTGCAAGACCAAGGGCTTCTCCTCTCCTGATGGCTGACTAGGCCATCCTCTGCTACATATGCAGCTAGAGACACAACTCTAGGGTTTGTTTGTTTGTTTGGGATTTTTTGTTTGTTTGTTTTTAAAAAGTTTTAATGTGGTTTTGACCCTTGTTGTGTCTGCTTTACAGATGTAAAATATTTTTTTCAAAGTGATAAATTCAGGAGTTTCCTCAACCCCATCACACAGCACCAATTTTTTTCCAAGGCATTTATACCAATAAGCACCCCCACCCACAGAGACCATGAAGGGGTCATTCCCCTGTGACCCTTAGTGGGAGGCTATGCTTCTTTTCTAACAGACACAGAACTATGAAAAAGACCAACAATATGGGTACCTTCAAGACAGCGTCTGCAGAGACTATCACTTGGTGAAGACAGAACAGAAAGTTCTGTAAGCAAGTCCCTGTAGGCTGTAATGGAAAAGGGGAACAGAAGAGACAGCACAGCGACTCAGTTTGTAAAGTGAAAGTGTCCAATGCTGGGAGATGGGAAGGGGTAAGTTGCCAGATTAATTCACTTGATGGCATTTAGAAAATTTTCCAAGTTAAGAATCTGGGAACCCCCAGCCCAAGTATCCAAACTCTTACCACAGTGCCAAAGAAGTCACAGTGGGGTTGCCAAAGTATGCATGTACATTCTGCCTGATGCAAAGCCAATAAGCAGAGGCAAGAGTTGAGTCTTCAAGCCATGCCTTGCTCAGAGGGCTGATGATCTGAGGAGGGAGTATGCTAACCTCTGAAATACCATGACTCAACATAACCCAACACTGCTGTTTTATAGAGCATGAAGAAGGCCAGCTGGTCATTTCTCTGTCTAGCTTCCCTCCCATTGGGTGGTTATTGTAGTGGATCTGTTACCTCCCTTCCAGACAGACATCTGGATTCCTGGATAAGATATCTGGTTAGTGTCAGAAGATATCATCTTTTCACTTCTCCAGGCTCCATTTGGGCCAGAGAAATAACTCAAAGCAAGCCATTAAAAATGTACATGTGCAGATTTCTTCCTATGGCATGTCATATAAACGTCCTGCCATTCCTGTCTCCTGGCTGTTGTCTTCATGGGTGCTCGTCCCTGATCTTGTCAGCTATTCTTGATTTATCTAGTGAAAAACAAATCAGGTCTTGTGGTGAGTGGCTTTTCTTTCCAGTGTCCCCTTGATTTTCTTTGTCTTTCATTCTACTTCATTCAGACATAGGGTGGGGTGAGCAATTAAACCAGAGTAAATGCAAATGGGAAAAATGAGGCAAGAAGCCATGCATGAAAATAAATCTCACCTCAAAGGGAATAAGATCTAGTTTTGTTTTTTTTTTTGTTTTGTTTTTTTGTTTTTTTGGTTTTTTGGTTTTTTTGGACAGGGTTTCTTTGTATAGCCCTGGCTGTCCTGGAACTCACTCTGTAGACCAGGCTGGCCTTGAACTCAGAAATCCTCCTGCCTCTGCCTCCCAAGTGTTGGGAGTAAAGGCGTGTGCTACCACTTCCCAGCTCTAGTTTATTCTTGAGCCAAATGTGAGCAACCATGACTTGGGAACACAGGTCACAGTGATCTCAAATAACACATTAAATAACATGGTTTAGGGGGGCAGAGAGATGGCTCAGCCAAATTACCTGTCCTAATGTAGAAATTATCTTATGAATGTTTTATAGTTACACAACAAAAGAAAGCTACAAATTAAGGATTTTTCCCCAAGTACATGAGCAGAAATATGAGGCAAGTGAATCACACCAAATCAAGATCTATATTTTAGATTTTCAATGCAATCTGATGACTCTCTCTCTCTCTCTCTCTCTCTCTCTCTCTCTCTCTCTCTCTCTCTCTGCTGTTTTATAGAGCATCTCTTTCTCCATTTTTCCCCTTTGAGCTTGAAGACTCTTAAGTTAAAGTATTCCAAGGGGTTCTGCCCCTTGGAATATTTACAAGGATGTTAGATCACACTCAGATGTGACCAATGAATGGCTATTACTGGGATTAAAAGAAGTCCAGTAGTTATTTGGCTTTGGACCTACAACATTTCAACTCTACCTTGATGAAGTTCTAACCAGTCCATCAACCATGGAGAATCTTACACGGGAGTAACTTATTTCTGAGAGCTTCAGCTCAGTTCTCCACATTGGCCAAGCATTATATTTTATATATGCACAAGACAAATGTTGTTTCGTGTCCTGTGTTAGGAAGGCTCAGTCCTGGGATCTGATAAATGAGACTGAGAGTGTAAGAAAGAACGCGTTAGAAGAGAGAAATGGTTGGTAAAGTCATTAATGAAAAAAACCCTATATCCTATTAACCTCACTTGCCATCCTGATCCAGAGCTCCCTTCTGCATCTGACTCACCAGCTACATAAGACATCACGACGATCCATGTCTAGCTTCTGTATCTAAAATATGACTTATGTATGGCGTATAATAATAAAAAATACTATGTCCAAAATGAATCAGTCAAGAAAATAGCATCATCTAAAGAAGTAGAGATGGCAGCAGAAGGAAATGGGAATGTTAATAACGCAAGGCAAACCCTGTAACCAGACTGACTGTGTGTGTTAACTATCTGAGGCAAACCCTGTAACCAGACTGACTGTGTGTGTTAACTATCTGAGGCAAATCCTGTAACCAGACTGACTGTGTGTGTTAACTATCTGAGGCAAACCCTGTAACCAGACTGACTGTGTGTGTTAACTATCTGAGGCAAACCCTGTAACCAGACTGACTGTGTGTGTTAACTATCTGAGGCAAACACTGTAACCAGACTGTGTATTTTCAACTGTATCTTCATGTACTATCACTCTTTAAATATTTTATTTGATGTTTAGAGTGCTTGAAATGATTTATTATCCTTTAATCAATCTTTTTATACAGTAGTTAATCTCAGAGCTGCAGCCTCATGCAGAGTGGTGAGTTGCAGGTATAGAAGAGATCAGCCTTCAGTAGCTGAAGTTTCATCGTTTTAATTTGTGACTGATAATTTCATTTCTCTTCCTGTTTTGGTGTTCTGTCATATTCTAGTTTGGGGAAATAAATGAATTATAGAATTATAGGTAAAAAAAATATAGTATCACTTTAAATTTTATAAATAAAGTTGTATTTTTTCCAAAAGGCCAGTCTGCTAAAAATTGGGATTCCATGTATTTTTTTATTTTAGAACTTAATATATGAGCACTGTATCTACATCATATTCACCTTTCTCTAGTCCCCTTCCAATTTCTTCCATGTGTCTCCAACTCTGTCTCCTATTCATAGCTTTTTCTTCTTCAATTATTATTGTTACACACTCATATGCACACCCTCCTGAGTCCATTTAACATTGCTGGTATGGAATGGACAACCTGTAGGAATTGGTACCCAGAGAAAACAGATTCATTCTCTCTCTCTCTCTCTCTCTCTCTCACCATTTATAGCCTGTGGTTCTTCTTTTAAGTGTTGACCTTCATATAATTTCCTGACTTCTCAATGGAGAATCTAAGACCCAGAAGAGCATGAACAGATGGGCTTCTTTCTCAAGAGATCAGAGATGCCACCCCAGACTACTATATCCAGCAAAATTTCCAATCACCATAGATGGAGAGTACCTGATAAGGTCAAATTTAAACATTATCTATCTGCAAGTGCAGTTTTATAGATGGCACTAGAAGGAAAACTCCAACTTAAGGTTAACTACACCTGTGAAAACAGAGGACATAAGTGATCTCACATCAGCAAAACCAGAAGAAGGGAAGTAAACACAAACACACACACACACACACACACACACACACACACACACACACACACTCACAAACACCACCACTATCATTACCACCAGCAGCACCAAAATAACAGAAATCAACAATCATTGGTCATTGATAGCTCTCATTATTAATGGTCTTGATTCACAAATAAAAAGACACAGACTAACAGGATGGATACAAAAACAGGATCTATTTGTTGACTGTATCCCAGAAACACACTTCAACATCAAAGATAGATATTACCTCAGGGTAAAGAGTTGGAAAAAGATACTGAAAGAAAATGGACCTAAGACTTAAGATGGTCTGGCCATTTTAATATCTAAGAAAGTAGATTTCAAACCAAAACTAATCAAAATAAGTGGTGAAGGACACTACATGATCATCAAAAGAAAAAAGCACCAAGATGACATTTCAATTCTTAATGTCTATCCCCCAAACACAAGGACACCCACGTCTGTAAAAGAAATACTACTACAGATTAAATCACACCGACCTTCACACACTGCGAGTGATTTGAGTAGGAATGGCTTCATTGATTCATATGTTTAAATACTTGGCCTGCAGGGAGTGGCACTATTAGGAGTTGTGGCTTTGCTGGAGGAACTCTGTCACTGTGAGGGTATGCTTTGAAGTCTTATATGCACATGCTACATGCAGTGTGGAACATAGTCTACTTCTGCTGCCTGCAGAGCAAGATGTAAAACTCTCAGCTCCTTCTCCAGCACCATGGCTGCCTGCATGCTACCATGTTTCCCACGATGACAATAATGAACTAAACCACTGAAACTGTAAGCCAGCCCACATTAAATGGTCTCCCTATAAGAGTTCCCAGAGTCATGGTGTCTTGTGTACCCCTTCCCCCCTGGAGTCTGTTGGTCACCAGCTTGAGGGGAGAAGAAGGGCAGAGGTGGAGAACAGAGTTCAGTTGGCCTTAGGTATAGATGAAATGACCTCTGGAGACCACTGCAACAAGACCAGTCTACTTTATTGTTCCAGGGATAGGGTATAGAAAGGATTTTTGTTGTTGTTGTTTTTGTTTTTGTTTTTTTAAGGGGTAAAGGGCGGATTCCATATAGTACAGCACCTAATTATCATGTGGGCAGGAAGCCAGAGTGGGACATGTGTGCTGAATTATGCAGCTTGCAGTGAGCTCTGTACAAGATGATTTTTCAGATAAGGTCAGACATAGCTGTTCAGGGACACTCTCCAGACAAAGACAGGCAGAGATAGGGAACCCCACTGATAAAGGGAGTCCCCCATTTTGTGGTGTGTTCAGAAAGCCCTCTGGTCTTGGGGGACTGCTACCTTAATAGCAAGGTTCCCCCAACAGTGTCTCTTCACAGCAGTAGAAACCCAAACTAAGACAGAAGCACACTGATAGTGAGACTTTAATACCCAACTTTCACTAATGGACAGGTCATCCAGACCAAAACTAAACAGAAATGTTGGAGCTAACATGTCATAAACAAAACAGACCTAAAAGATGTTTACAGAACATTACTTCCAAACACAAAAGAGTATATTTTCTTCTCTGCACCTCATGGAACTTTCATCAAAATTGACTACATACTCTTCACAATGCAAGTCTCAACATAGACAAGAAAATTGAAATAACTCCTTGCATCCTATCAGTCCACCACAGATTAAAGCTAGATATCATCAACAATAGAAAAAACAGAGAAAGAGAAGGGGGAATAAAATAGATATGGGGAGGCATGGAGGGAGGAAGGGAACTGGGTGGGGAACAGGAGAGATCAAGTGTGGGTAGATAAAGGAAAAGAAAACTGGAATTTGTGAGGAGGGGACATCTCTGGGATAAGCTAGAAACTTAGGGCAATGGAAACTCCCAGGAATCTACAAGGGTGACCCTTGTAGAAACAGGAGATATGGAACCTAAAATAGCCACGTTCTGGAACCAGACAAGACTATCAATGAAGGAAAAGGGACACCAACCCAGCCACGAAGACTTAGATTCACAATTTTTCCTGCCTATAAGACATGCAGGGAGATAAAGAGGGAACAGAAATTGGGGTAATGGCCAACCAATGACTGGCTTGAGTCCCATTCCATGAGAGAAAACCCACCCCTGACTCCATTAATGATATTCTGCCATACTTGTAGACAAGAGGCTAGCACAACTGTCACCTGAGAGGCTTCACCCACAAGCTGATGGAAACAGATGCAGAGATCCATAGCCAAACAGTAGGTGGAGATCCTGGAATCTTGTGAAAGATGGGGGAGGACTGAAAAAGCCAAAGAGGTCAAGGACATCACAAGAAAACCTATAGAATCAACTAACCGGAACCACAGGTGCTCACAGAAACTGAACCACCAACCAGAGAGCATGCTTGGGGTAGAACTAGGTCCCCTACACAAATGTAACAGTTCTGCAGCTGGGCCTTCACGTGAGAGCCCTACCAACAAAAGCAGGGACTGTCTCTGACTATATTGCCTGCTTTTGGATCCCTTTCCCCTAACTAAAATGCTTAGTCTAGCCACAGTAGAAGGAGATGCACCTAGTCTTACTGCAACGTGATATGCCAAGAGGGTGGATACCCACGGAAGATCTCCCTGTCTCTGAGGAGAAAGGGAGGAGGCATGGGAGGAAGAAAGGTGAGGGGGAGGGACTGGGAGGAGAGGAGGGAAGGAAAGCTCACATCTGGTTGTAAAATACATAAATAAATTAATTAATGAGAAATAAAAACAAGCAAAAAAACAAAAACAAAAACAAAAAAACAAACCAAACCTATCGCCTTCCGGTCCACTCCAGCACCGGGATGCCTTGCCAGCGGAGTCTTTGGACACCCGCAAGGACCCACACAGGATTCTCCATGGGATCCTAAGACCTTTGGTGAGTGGAACACAGCATCTGCTTCAATCCAATCGTGTGGGACCTGAGACTGCATTAACTAGGGAAGCATATAACCCGGCCTGAGCTGGGACACAAGTCCCTTCCGGTCCACTTGAGCACTGGGGTGCCTTGCCAGCAGAGTCTCTGGACACATGCAAGGACCCACACAGGATTCCCCACGGGAACCTAAGACCTCTGGTGAGTGGAACACAGCGTCTGCTCCAATCCAATCGTGTGGGACCTGAGACTACATTAACTAGGGAAGCAGATAATCTGGCCTGAGCTGGGGCACAAGTCCCTTCTGGTCCACTCGAGCACCGGGGTGCCTTGCCAGCAGTGTCTCCGGACACCCACAAGGGCCCACACAGGATTATCCACGGGATCCTAAGACCTCTGGTGAGTAGAACACAATTTATGCCAGGAGGAAGGTTCGAACACCAGATATCTGGGCACCTTCCCTGCAAGAAGAGAGCTTGCCTGCAGAGAATACTCTGAGCACTGAAACTAAGGAGAGAGCTAGCCTTCCAGGTCTGCTGATAGAGGCTAACAGAGTCACCTGAGGAACAAGCTCTAACCAGAGACAACTATAACAGCTAGCTTCAGAGATTACCAGATGATAAAAGGCAAACGTAAGAATCCTATTAACAGAAATCAAGACCACTAACCATCATCAGAACTCAGCACTCCCACCCCACCTAGTCCTGGGCACCCCAACACAACCAAAAATCTAGACCCAGATTTAAAAGCATATCTCATGATGATGGTAGAGGACATCAAGAAGGACTTTAATAACTTACTTAAAGAAATACAGGAGAGCACTGCTAAAGAGTTACAGGTCCTTAAAGAAAAACAGGAAAACACAACCAAACAGGTAGAAGTCCTTAAAGAAAAACAGGAAAACACATCCAAACAGGTGAAGGAAATGAACAAAACCATACTAGACCTAAAAAGGGAAGTAGACACAATAAAGAAAACCCAAAGTGAGGCAATGCTGAAGGTAGAAACCCTAGGAAAGAAATCTGGAACCATAGATGCAAGCATCAGCAAAAGAATACAAGAGATGGAAGAGAGAATCTCAGGTGCAGAAGATTCCATAGAGAACATCGGCACAACAATCAAGGAAAATGGAAAATCCAAAAAGATCCTAACTCAAAACATCCAGAAAATCCAGGACACAATGAGAAGACCAAACCTATGGATAATAGGAGTAGATGAGAATGAAGATTTTCAACTCAAAGGGACAGCAAATATCTTCAACAAAATTATAGAAGAAAAGTTCCCAAACCTAAAGAAAGAGATGCCCGTGAACATACAAGAAGCCTACAGAACTCCAAATAGACTGGACCAGAAAAGAAATTCCTCCTGACACATAATAATCAGAACAACAAATGCACTAAATAAAGATAGAATATTAAAAGCAGTAAGGGAGAAAGGTCAAGTAACATAAAAAGGCAGGCCTATCAGAATTACATCAGACTTTTCACCAGAGACTATGAAAGCCAGAAGAGCCTGGACAGATGTTATACAGACACTAAGAGAACACAAATGCCAGCCCAGAATACTATACCTGGCCAAACTCTCAATTACCATAGATGGAGAAACCAAAAGTATTCCACGATAAAACCAAATTCACACATTATCTTTCCATGAATCCAGCCCTTCAAAGAATAATAACAGAAAAAAAAAAAACAATACAAGGATGGAAATCACGCCCTAGAAAAAGCAAGAAAGTAATCCCTCAACAAACCAAAAAGAAGACTGCCACAAGAACAGAATGTCAACTCTAACAACAAAAATAAAAGGAAGCAACAATTACTTTTCCTTAATATCTTAATATCAATGGACTCAATTCCCCAATAAAAAGACATAGACTAAAAGACTGGCTACACAAACAGGATCCAAAATTCTGCTGCTTACAGGAAACCCATCTCAGGGAAAAGGACAGACACTACCTCAGAGTGAAAGGCTGGAAAACAATTTTCCAAGCAAATGGTCTGAAGAAACAAGCTGGAGTAGCTATTCTGATATCGAATAAAATCGACTTCCAACCCAAAGTTATCAAAAAAGACAAGGAGGGACACTTCATACTCATCAAAGGTAAAATCCTCCAAGAGAAACTCTCAATTCTGAATATCTATGCTCCCAATGCAAGGGCAGCCACATTCATTAAAGACACTTTAGTAAAGCTCAAAGCACACATTGTACCTCACACAATAATAGTGGGAGACTTCAACACACCACTTTCATCAATGGACAGATCGTGGAAACAGAAACTAAACAGGGACATAGTGAAACTAACAGAAGTTATGAAACAAATGGACTTAACAGATATCTACAGAACATTTTATCCTAAAACAAAGCATATACCTTCTCAGCACCTCATGGTACCTTCTACAAGATTGACCATATAATTGGTCACAAAACAGGACTCAACAGATACAATAATATTGAAATTGTCCCATGCATCCTATCAGACCACCATGGACTAAGGCTTATCTTCAATAACAACATAAATAATGGAAAGCCAACATTCACGTGGAAACTGAATAACACTCTTCTCAATGATACCTGGGTCAAGGAAGGAATAAAGACAGAAATTAAAGACTTTTTAGAGTTTAATGAAAATGAGGCCACAACATACCCAAACCTATGGGACACAATGAAAGCATTTCTAAGAGGGAAACTCATAGTTCTGAGTGCCTCCAAAAAGAAACTAGAGAGAGCACACACTAGCAGCTTGACAACACATCTAAAAGCTCTAGAAAAAAAGGAAGAAAATTCACCCAAGAGGAGTAGACGGCAGGAAATAATCAAACTCAGGGGTGAAATCAACCAAGTGGAAACAAGAAGAACTATTCAAAGAATTAACCAAACAAGGAGTTGGTTCTTTGAGAAAATCAACAAGATAGATAAACCCTTAGCCATACTCACTAGAGAGCACAGGGAAAGCGTCCTAATTAACAAAATCAGAAATGAAAAGGGAGACATAACAACAGATCCTGAAGAAATCCAAAACATCATCAGATCCTTCTGCAAAAGGCTATACTCAACAAAACTGGAAAACCTGGACGAAATGGACCAATTTCTAGACAGATACCAGGTACCAAAGTTAAATCAGGATCAAGTTAATGATCTAAACAGTCCCATATCCCCTAAAGAAATAGAAGCAGTCATTAAGAGTCTTCCAGCCAAAAAAAGCCCAGGACCAGATGGGTTTAGTGCAGAGTTCTACCAGACCTTCAAAGAAGATCTAATTCCAGTTCTGCACAAACTATTCCACAAAATAGAAGTAGAAGGAACTCTACCCAACTCATTCTATGAAGCCACAATTACTCTGATACCTAAACCACAGAAAGATCCAACAAAGGTAGAGAACTTCAGACCAATTTCCCTTATAAATATTGATGCAAAAATACTCAATAAAATTCTCGCTAACCGAATCCAAGAACACATTAAAGCAATCATTCATCATGAACAAGTAGGTTTTATTCCAGGGATGCAGGGATGGTTTAATATACAGAAATCCATCAACATAATCCATTATTTAAACAAACTCAAGGACAAAAACCACATGATCATCTCATTAGATGCAGAAAAAGCATTCAACAAGATCCAACACCGATTCATGATAAAAGTCTTGGAAAGATCAGGAATTCAAGGCCCATACCTAACTATGATAAAAGCAATCTACAGCAAACCAGTAGTCAACATCAAAGTAAATGGTGAGAAGCTTGAAGCAATCCTACTAAAATCAGGGACTAGACAAGGATGACCACTCTCCCCATACCTATTCAACATTGTACTTGAAGTCCTAGCCAGAGCAATTCGACAACAAAAGGAGATCAAGAGGATACAAATTGGAAAAGATGAAGTCAAAATATCACTTTTTGCAGATGATATGATAGTATATATAAGTGAAATTCTACCAGAGAACTCCTAAACCTGATAGACAGCTTCAGTGAAGTAGCTGTATATAAATTTAACTCAATCAATGGCCTTCTACACAAAGAATAAACAGGCTGAGAAAGAAATTAGGGAAACAACACCCTTCTCAATAATCACAAATAATATAAAATATCTTGGCGTGACTCTAACTAAGGAAGTGAAAGATCTGTATAATAAAAACTTCAAGTATCTGAAGAAAGAAATTAAAGAAGATCTCAGAAGATGGAAAGATCTCCCATGCTCATGGATTGGCAGGATCAACAATGTAAAAATGGCTCTCTTGCCAAAAGCAATCTACAGATTCAATGCAATCCCTATCAAAATTCCAACTCAATTCTTCAATGAATTGGAAAGAGCAATCTGCAAATTCATCTGGAATAACACAAAACCTAGGATAGCAAAAACTCTTCTCAAGGATAAAAGAACCTCTGGTGGTATCACCAGGCGTGACCTAAAGCTCTACTACAGAGCAATTGTGATATAAACTGGATGGTACTGGTGTACTGACAGACAAGTAGACCAATGGATTAGATTAAAGACCCAGAAATGAACCCACAAACCTATGGTCACTTGATTTTCAACAAGGGAGCTAAAAACATCCAGTGGAAGAAAGACAGCATTTTCAACAAATGGTGCTGGCACAACTGGTTGTTATCATGTAGAAGAATGAGAATTGATCCATTCCTATCTCCTTGTACTAAGGTCAAATCTAAGTGGATCAAGGAACTTCACATAAAGCCAGAGACACTGAAACTTATAGAGGAGAAACTGGGGGAAAGCCTTGAAGATATGGGCACAGGGGAAAAATTCCTGAATAGAACAGCAATGGCTTGTGCTGTAAGATTGAGAATTGACAAATGTGACCTCATGAAACTGCAAAGCTTCTGCAAGGCCAAAGACACCGTCAATAAGACAAAAAGACCACCAACAGATTGGGAAAGAATCTTTACATATCCTAAATCAGATAGGGGACTAATATCCAATATATATAAGGAACTCAAGAAGGTGGACTCCAGAAAATCAAATAACCCCATTAAAAAATGGGGCTCAGAACTGAACAAAGAATTCTCACCTGAGGAATACGGAATGGCTGAGAAGCACCTGAAAAAATATTCAACATCCTTAATCATCAGGGAAATGCAAATCAAAACAACCCTGAGATTCCACCTCACATCAATCAGAATGGCTAAGATCAAAAATTCAGGTGACAGCAGATGCTGACGAGGATGTGGAGAAAGAGGAACACTCCTCCATTGTTGGTGGGATTGCAAGCTTGTACAACCACTTTGGAAATCAGTCTGGTGGTTCCTTAGAAAATTGGACTCAGTACTACCGGAGGATCCAGCAATACCTCTCCTGGGCATATATCCAGAAGATGTCCCAACCGGTAAGAAGGACACATGCTCCACTATGTTCATAGCAGCCTTATTTATAATAGCCAGAAGCTGGAAAGAACCCAGATGCCCCTCAACAGAGGAATGGATACAGAAAATGTGGTACATTTACACAATGGAGTACTACTCAGCTATTAAAAAGAATGAATTTATGAAATTCCTAGCCAAATGGATGGACCTGGAGGGCATCATCCTGAGTGAGGTAACCCAATCACAAAGGAACTCACACAGTATGTACTTACTGATAAGTGGATATTAGCCCAAAACTTAGGATACCTAAGATATAAGATACAATTTGCTAAACACATGAAACTCAAGAATAATGAAGACTGAAGTGTGGACACTATGCCCCTCCTTAGAATTGTGAACAAAACACCCTTGGAAGGAGTTACAGAGACAATGTTTGGAGCTGTGACGAAAGGATGGACTATCTAGAGACTGCCATATCCAGGGATCCACTCCACAATCAGCTTCCAAACGCTGACTCCATTGCATACACTAGCAAGAATTTGCTGAAAGGACCCATGTGATAATTTGAATGAGATTTCCCTTCAAATGAGAGGACATTGAGATCCCCAACAAAAATCAGTTATAAATATATTCAAAGTTTCAGAGAACACAAACTCAAAAATGAATTTAAAAGAATGAAAATAATCTGGGTGGATTCGAAAGGAACACAAACAAATAGCTGAATGAAATAAATAAGTTAAGGATTTTAGAAGATGTGATATGCATGTTGGAGTCCAGCAGTGGTTTTACATCCTCCATTTCCTCCCTCTCAGGGTATCCAGATGTCACTGCACACCAGGCTGGAAGAGTGAAGCAGAGTTCATCTGGGATCGATGGAGTTCTTCAAGATTCCTGTCTGAGCAGGAGTAAGTGCTGAGGGTATGTGGTAGGCCTTCTCTGAGGATCTTAGTGTGACAGCTCTTTTAGACGGAGGCCTCCTCCAAAGGTCTTTAATGAAACAGCTCTCTTAGTTGATCTTAGCTGGTACAAATTCAGGGGTGTGCTTGTATGCATACACTTTATTTGGGGTGAGCCAAGGGTATATATAGAACTCAGAGAGTGGAAAGGAGATTTCATTGTAAATGAAAATCATTGTCTGGATTTAGAGTTCTATGAATGCCTCATTTGTATGCCACGAATCCCAGGTATTTGCTGGGTGGGCTATTATGGGTGGGGGAGTTGAACTTGTAGGTCTGCCAAGGAATACTAGACCTCCTCCAGGTAGAGGATGTTTGTGTGTGTGTGTGGGGGGGTCAGGATCCCCAAACAAGGTCAGAGAAGGGGGAAGCCTTGCTTATAGAGGGAGTCCTCCATTTTTCGAGGAGCTCAGAGGAGCTATCTGGTCATGGTTTCCAGATAAGGAGAAAATTTAATGAAGAAACAGAAACATTGAGGAAACCCAATCTGAAATGATGATGAAAATAAAAAATGTCATAAGCCAAATAAAAGACTGATGAAGAAATGGATCTTATGGAATATGACAGAATATGACCCCAAATCTATGAATTACAGACATAGGGGAGGGAGAATTCCCCACTGAAGGCATAGAAAACACTTTCAATAAAACCATGGAGAAAGATTCCCAAAGCTGGAAAGAGGCTTGTTCAAGTACAGGAGGCATGCCAGAACATCCAATACTCCTAGAAAAGAAGTTTTCCATGTCATACTGTAGTCAAGGTATTAAGAATATAGAACAAAGGTTCATTGGAAGTTGCAGAGAAAAAGACAGGTCACATACAAAGGCAGGTCCATCAGATAATAGTTGATATTTCAGTGGAAAATTGAATGGGCTTGGAAATACGTGTTTATTAGTCAATAAAATGCTCCATAAACATGCCCACAGGCCAAGCTGATGGATGTAATTCTCCAGCTGACATCTCTGCTTCCTAAGTAACTCTTAGTTATGCCAAGCAGAAAAAGATCAACCATCATGTGGTTAAGCTAATTCTTTAGATATTTTTAATAATTGCTAACTTTTATGCTATTAAATATGGGCCATCCACTCATGTCAGGACTGTATTATTTAAAAATCAGAGCTGTCCTCTTTGTGTTTCTTACTTCCTTTACATGTTGATGTCTTTTCTGAAGTGCTGTCTTGAGTGTCACTTAACACTTCTGGTAGAAATCCATCCACAGTACTTCTAAGAATTCAGAAGCTTGGGCTGCTGAGATGGATGGCTCAGGGGTTAAAGGTACTTGTCACCAAGCCTGGTGACCTGAGTTTGGTCCCTTGCCTTGCAAGGCAAGAACGATTTCCTCAAGTTGTTCTCTGATCTCTGCATACACATCGTGGCTCACATACACAACAAAAAAATTAACTGAAAAGGTAAATAAGTTCCTGGTGGGTGGTTTGACCATCCCTAAAGTTTCATGAATTTTCAGTCCTAACTTCTATTCCAGGTCACCAGAGTGTGCTGGACTAAAAACAATGGCAAAGTTGAGAATAGATATGGCAAAACTCAGTGCAACATTTGGTGAGAAGGAGAGTGATTCTAAGTCACCTCTGAGTACTGCACACACATACATTGTGGCCCAGGGAACTCAGCTTGAACAAACAGGTATCCTGGACAGGAACGCCAGGAAGTGGATGAATGGAGAACAGTTTGGTGCTGAGCACCGTGCACACTGCACACCCTTTGGGCAGCTGTTCAGGTGTCTATGGCCTTTGGCAGACACTGTAATCTACAGTCTTGTCTAACATAGTGAAGTATTTGCAGACTATGCACGTCTGATTTCTAGATTACTTACAATAGTGCTTAATGCAATGTAAGTGGTAAGTATTCATTATATCATATTTTTTAGGGGATAATGACAATGTAAATGGACTCTGTATGCTCAATACAGATGACTTTTTTTTTTTTTTGGTTGGACCTTTGGATAGAAGGCTGACCCTTCTTCACAGAGTAAAGAAATAGTTACTTAACAAGAGAGGCAGGCAAGGAGAATTCCCATTGGACAGCAGAAGTCAACACAGTACAGCTTAGAGTGGGAAATCGAGTCCATGTCAGCCAAGACCTCTGCTCTCCTTGCATGGTCTCTTCTACTTATAGGAAGAAGTAGATGATGAAGCAGTCTTTACTGCCTGTATTCTTAATGCTCTTCTGGGATTTCTTTCCCAGCCACCCTAGGTACCAGCCCTGCTCTCTGGAACAACACCCAACCAGAAGTCAAATCTTGTTTTCTTTGCTCAGTGAAGAGTTTGTTTGTTTGTTTAGATCATGATCTCTTTGGGGAGTGCATTAATGGGGCATTTTAAATTGCCTGGCAATGTCCTTGGACCTGACTATAAAAGTCCTCTTGTTTTATTTAAGTTTATATAAGAAGTTAAGATGACTTAATATTTTTCAGTTTGGCTATACTTAGGGATTGCTCTGTCCTCTCTTCACCCTAGTCAGACTCGTCCACTTCATTTGCTTTCACAGCAGCTCAGTGTTTCCCAAGCCCTAATCCTGCCTGGAGTCAGCCTGGGACACCTTGGAGAAGGGGACTCAAGGAAGCCATTTTCTAAACCACAGTCATCTTGCTTGTGCCTTCTTTCTGGTGAGGAACCAAAGTTGGGACAGAGAAATACTGAATACATTAGATGAAGGAGCTCAAGCACCAAGAGCAAACGACACGGGTACCCCCATTTTACACAAAGAGTGTACATCTGGCAGAAGCAGGATGCTTCAACCGGAATTCATTAATCAGATCATATAGTGCAACATCATATTACCTCACATGTATTCTCTAGGGAAGCGTGTGCTGTACAAAGCACAGGCAACAAAGCTACATATATATTGTATTGGGTTTTATTCTTATTGGCTAAATCCAAGACACAGATTTATACATTTTCATATAACTCCCTATTTACTTGAATGAAAGGTACAAAAATGTACATAGGAAGGGCCATGAAACAATATTTTCAATTTTTTTTTTATAAAATCTTGCAGAGAATGCTGAGGATATAGCTCAGTTGGCAGACTGCCTGCACAGGATACAGGAAGCCATAGAGTAGATGCCCAGCAACCCATAAATCAGAGGCTGAGGGTCACATGATGATACTTAAAAAGTAAGTATTTCTGGTAAGATCCTCACAAGACTTCTAAGTTAATAGTTTGGTTTAAAACACATTCACATGTATACTCTGACTTGCAAGAAGTAACACACACACACACACACACACACACACCCTACCACCACCACCACCACCACCACCACTACCACCACCACCACCATCAAGAACAATAAAATCTAAAGAGCTGTCTTCATTCCTCTTCTTACTCCAGTTAGTTCAACTAAAAGGAAATTTGGGAGATTGATAAAAATGTTCTATACGTCCTTCTCCATCAACATTCTCTACAGTCTGACTGAACTGAGCTAAGTTGCTCCGATGTAGAAGTGCAAGCTGGTTAGCTTTAGGGCCTTGTGGAAAATGGACTCTGCTTCCTTCCTCACCGCTATCATAATTCACCTCCCTATGAAATATATTCATTTACTAACTGTCTACCAGTTTCAGTTTGGTCTCTCTTTCCAGTTCTTGTACTTTTAAGGTAACTCAGTCATTTTATTGGGAAGAGACTTCAGAAACCCAGGGCTCCAGTGGACCTTTGGGTCCAACCTCAGGCTCATCTGATTGCCCTCAACAACCTACCTTTAGCATTGTACGTTGTGGACAACAGAATTTCCACGACTATTTCTCCTCTACCCTCTATTCTCTAGGGTGACATAGCAACTGGAAAGCTTGAAAATGGAATAATTATAAGGAAAAGAGGAGAATTAAATTCTATAAGGTGTAGTTAAGAATATTTGAGGATAACAGAGATTCGAAAAAATATTTTAATGACAGTTTTTACTAAATTTTGTTAGCGTGCATCGGTGTGGAATTGAGCACAAGAACACTCCTCTCCACGGATGCCTGGGCTCATCGGACAATCCATAAGCAAGTTTCTCATCGTCAGTCCCTCTGGCATGAAGCCAGATAACCACTGTCTTTATTGTTCTGTGATGTTTGTTCCAATCTGGTTTCTTCCCACTGTGTGCTTGGCATGGCCTATTCCTAGTTGGGACAAGGCAAAACTGCCCCCTTGTGGAGAATTCTGGGCTGCAGACTAGATCTTCATAATGCCAAAAGAGATCTTAATGTGAACCAAGACAGCAAACAAGCAGAGCGCACTCTGACCTGGAAGAATGATTGGAAACTCTCACCTGAACGTCTCCAGGAGTTTTGCCTCTCTGTTCTGTTCTTTTCTGCCTTCCTTAGGTCCCTTTCAAATGAATATTTTCTGCAGCTCTTGAATTTATTCTCCTCCTCCTCCTCTTCATCTTTCTTCTTCTTCTTCTTCTTCTTCTTCTTCTTCTTCTTCTTCTTCTTCTTCTTCTTCTTCTTCTTCTTCTTCTTTTTCTTCTTCTTCATCTTTCTTCTTCTTCTTCTTCTTCTTCTTCTTCTTCCTCCTCCTCCTCCTCCTCCTCCTCCTCCTCCTTCTCCTCCTCCTCCTCCTTCTCCCCTTCTCCTTCTCCCCTTCTCCTCCTCCTCTTCCTCCTCCTCCTCCTCCTTCTTCTTCTTCTCTCTCTCTTTCTCTCTCTCTCTCTCTCTCTCTCTCTCTCTCTCTCTCTCTCCTCTCTCTCTCATTGTTCACAATTCTGATACTATCCCTTGGAGAGTATAAATAATTGAATCAAATATTCTGAGTCTAAGGCTTCCATACTTACATATTTTCTTTCCGTGTTTGGGAGAAGCATGGCAAAGCTCTTGTGTGTGTGTGTGTGTGTGTTTGGTTTTTCGAGACAGGGTTTCTCTGTATAGCCCTGCTGTCCTGGAGCTCACTTTGTAGACCAGGCTGGCCTCGAACTCAGAAATCCACCTGCCTCTGCCTCCCGAGTGCTGGGATTAAAGTTGTGCGCCACCATGCCCAGCTTCGATTTCCATTTTTTTAAAAAAGAATTATTTATTATGTATACAGTGTTCTGCCAACATGTATGCCTGCAGGCCAGAAGAGGGCACCAGATTGAATTATAGATAGCTGTGATCCACAGTGTGGTTGCTGGGAATTGAGCTTAGGACCTCTGGAAGAGCAGCCAGTGGTCTTAATCTCTGAACCATCTCTCCAGCCCCTCATTTGATTTCCTGATGACAGCCATTCTTACTGGGGTGGGGTAGACTCTCAGATTGGTTTTCCTTTGCCTCTAATCTGATGACTGATGACATTTGAACAGATTGTAAGATGTTTAGTAGACATTTGCATTTCGTTCATTCGGATCTGACCTCTATTATTTGATTGGATCATTTTTCCTCACTCTTTGACTTTTGAGTTCTGTGTGTGCTTGACATCAGTCTTCTCTCGGATCCATAGCTTGTAAGGACTCTTCCCGTTTCATAGGCCTCCTCTTCACTTGACTAATAACCACCTTTGCTGAAAAGAAGCAGTTATAGTTTCATGAGGTCCCATTTGTCAACTCTTGACTTTATTCCTTGAGTGACTAGAGTTCTCCTTAAAGTGCTCCTATCGCTGCCTATATCAGTGGTTCTCAACCTGTGGTTCACTGCCCCTTTGACAAACCTCTATCTTCAAAAATATATACATTATGATTCATAACAGTAGCAATACAGTTATGGAGTAGCTATGAAAATGATTTTATGGTTGGGGCTTACCACAAGATGAGGAACTGAATTAAAAGGTTACAGCATTAGGAAGGTTGAGAACCACTGTCAAAATATTTTTGGATTTTTCATTGAAGTCTTCGATCACTTGGGGTTGATGTTTGTCCAGGGTGAGAGATCTAGTTTAATTCTTCTTTCTGTGCTATCCACTTTTCCCAGCCCTCTGTTCTTCAGTGAGTACTTTTGTCAAAAATCAGTGCTGTGTTTGCAAGGATTTATACCTGGGTCTTCTGTTGTGTTCCACTGATCTGTGTCTGCTATGTTTTGATTCTCCAGAATCTGTTGTGCCTCCATCTGAATTTTTAAGATTTTTTTCTGTTTCTGTGAGGAATACCAAAGGGATTTTGGTTGAGTTAGGTTCATTTGATCTATGCTGTTACTTAACTGTACTGTCTCTCTTTTTATATTTGTCTTGATGACCTGTCCATTGGTGAAAGTGGCATACTAACGCTACCTACTCTTGGGAGCACATAGCAGAATTTTCTCTGTCCAACCACATTAAATATTAATACAACAAGAAGCCTGTGATTGGACAGGGAAAAAGGAGGCAGAGCAAAGAGTTGCAGAAATGGGGACGGAGAAGATAGGGTAAGAGGAAGGAAGATGGGGCAGGAGGAAGACTATACAGATTCTACATGGCTTTAAATACCCACAGGTAGATATGAATATCATAAAAGGATAGAAGAACTGAGATATCTTGTCTAATCTAGGTGGGTAGCTTGTATCATTAACAATTGGCTCTGAAATTATTGTGTGGGCATCTTGTGAATTGAGAATTTATCGATATGTAAATCTGACTGGTTAGTTATAAGCTTCAAGAGTTTTGATTTACTGGGTTACTGGAATTTGGGACCACTGACCACAGCAGATTTATAGCTGAGAAGGCACAGGCAGCAACAGGAAACCGGAGAAGGGAAGACTGCTGACTGGGGCTAGCTAGAGGCGGTGAGACCTTCGGGCAGAGAGTAGCTGGGTATAGCGCTGGAACTTGCTGTCCTTTTTATTTTTATTATTATTATTATTTTCTGCAACAGGAGCAGATAAAAGAAACTTGTATTAGGCCCTGCTGTTTTGATTTCACATTCCATTTTACCTAAACTGACCAACTCCCTCTCTAAGCAACAATTGTGACCCAAAACATGATGCTTGTTCCTAACAACAGAAAGAACCAGTGAATTTGATTGGTTGGGCAAAAGCACTTACATGAAATGCAAGTTGACAATGATGGGATACTTGTGAAAGTCTTTAATTCCTGAGTTCTGATTGGTAACTGTAACTTGGCTCAGATGCTTGCGGATTTTATGCTTATAAACCCTGCTTCAACCCCTACTTGGGGCTGCCAGAAGAAACGAGGCTCCTGAAACTATCATTGTCTGGTGATATTGATTAGTCAGTGACTCTGCCTATGTGGTTGGAATAATAAAAGACTTTGTTGCTTCATGAGCCCACTGGTGCGTTTCTCCTTTTCTTCAAGGTGCACAATGAGCACATTGTGACATTACTATTCCTTTGCTGAGGTTAAGCTGTGGTTTTATGTCCAGTAGTATTTGTTTCATGAAACTGAGTGCATTTTAAGTTTGTGTATGTTTTGTGTTTGCCTTAGTTAGAGTTTCTATTGCTGTGGAGAGATACCATAATCACCGCAGCTCTTATAAAGAAAAACATTTAATTGGGTTGGTTTACAGTTCTGAGGTTTAGTTCATTGTCATCATGGCAAGGAAACATGGCAGTGTGCAGGCAGACATGGTGCTGGAGGAGGAGATGAGATACACCTGTATCTGTAGGTAGCAGGAAAACAGAAAGACAATAGGTCTGGCTTGAACATTTGCAACCTCAAAGACCACCCCGGTGACACACTCCAACAGAGCCACACATCCTAAGAGTACCACTTCCTAGGAGCCTATGGTGGCCATTTCCACTCAAACCACCGCAGTGCTGTAATGTTCTTGGGTGAATTATTCTCTTAACTAGAATATCTCTTTTGACTCACTCTATCTCAAGTGATTCGTTTTTGTTTGAACTCTTTTTTTTTTCTTCAGCAATTAAAGTAACAACTCTTGCTTGTGTACTGGTCCTCCTGGCTTGGAATATTTTTTTCCCATCCTTTTGCTCCTTGAAGCCAAGGTGTTTCTTATAGACAACAGATGGGTCATGTTTCTTAGTCCAATCAGCTACTCTGTCTTTTGATTACAGAGCTGAGGCCATTAATGCTCATTTATTGTTGAAAGTGGTGCACTAACTGCTATCATTTATTGATCTTTGGTGTTTGTTTTCTTAGTCCTACTATGCATTCTTAGTCCTACTATGCATCACAGTTATGCTTTTGTCAGTTCTTTTCCTGTAGTAAGCTTATCCTTCTCTTTACTCTGAGATATTTCTCCAGTATTTTCAGGGGCCTAGTTTGAGGGTTATAAGTTATTTTTTAGATTGTTTTTATTGTGCGAGAATTTTTTCTTCTTCGACTGTGAAAAATGTTTTGTCACGTACAATAGTCTGGAGTGGCATTCTTGCTCTTTCAGAACTTGAAGTACATTGCTCCAGGCATCTAGGGCTTTTAAATCTTCCATTGGGAAATCAGCCACTATTCTGATGGCCTTGCCTTCTTGATCCATCTCATTGTAGCTTTTCCTTGTTCTGTGGAGTTAGGCTTTTAACAGAAACATGGCTTGGGGAATTTCTATTCTACTCTTGCCTGTTGGATATTCTGTGTGCCTCTTCTTCCCTAGATTGGAAATTTTCTTCAGTGATTGTATTGAAAATAGTTCCTACTCCTTACTTGTGTTGCTCTATGCCTAAAATTGCAGTATGGGTCTTCTTAAGAATTCTGTGGATCCTGTCTATTCTGTGTGTGAAGTTTTAAAAATAATTCATATTTTTATTTAAATGATCTAATTCTTCTACCTTGTCTTCAAGCCCTCAGACTCTGACTGATTGTGGAGTCTTGGCGATGATATGAGATTGCTTGGAAGCCGGAAAAGAAAAAAAGTCCCCCAGTGTGGCTCCCAGCTGGGCCTGGGCAGGGAAAGGAAGAAGAGGAAGAAGAAAGGGACCTGGCCAATGCCTTAAAGAAAATCACCATGGAATCTGGTGACCAGCTGGTTCTGGGCCTGGAGTACAGCGCTGGTCCAGACTTGGGTCAGAGCTCTCCCTTATGCCTGTGCCTGGCGAGGCAGCATGGATGGGCAGTTCTGACTCAGTTCTGGGTTAGACTAAACAAACAAACAAAATAAAATGTGTAGGCTTGACGTTGCCTAGGTCTGGAACCAGAAGGAGAGAGTGTGGAAATAGGGAACCAAGTCGACTCACCAAGGGAGCTTGCAGATGCAGCTTCCTTCTGAGCCTGGAGTGGTGGAATGGAAGCAGAAAGGGAGGAAAGGGGGAGGGGTGAAGTTCTGGGTCAGAACATGCAAGAGAGCCCATGGTTCCTGTTCTGGTGAGAGTCCCACAGCTCCAAGCTCCAGTATCTAACTCTGGTCCTCTGGAAGAGCAACAGGAAGTTTTGTTAGTTGGACTTTTTTCTCATTTTGCTGAACTTTTGACCTTTTGACCCACATTGCAGATTTTCTCACCCATCACTGACCTTTTTCTTTATGCTGAGTTTCCTCTAAGCTTTAGCCCTAAGCAAAATCAATCTGCCTGTTTTTAGAATATTCTCTCATGGCCCATTGATCATTTTACTAATAAGTTTTATTAGTAAATCTTCAGTTAGCATTTATCTATTTCAGTGCCTACATAAAATCATACATCTAGTCCTTGGTTATATTTTACTATCTGAAATTTACTTTTTCAAAAAGTTTTCTACCTATATGGAATAAAACCAATTTGGTCATGTTAAAAAAAAAAAGCATCAGTTCTTTAATGTCTGCTGTATTCCTTTAAGGCATTCATGGACACTCGCTCGTGAGCTTACTTTCACTTGTACTATCTTTGATAAGTTCCGATATCAATGTTACACTCAGTTTACAAAAAATAATGTTATTTCCTTTTCACAGAATTCTCAGAAAATGTCATTGTTACTGGGAATGCCATTGTTTGGTTTGCTGTGAGTAATTACTACATTGCTTGTTTCTCTGAATGCTGTGTTTCTTCAAGTACAATCCAGGCTGCAACCATCAGGGATTTTGTGGGGGACAGTATTTTATGCCACACCAATTTGCAAAGAAAGAGCCTGCTTTAACTCAGGGGGAGAGCTATTTAACTTGAATTCAGTGTGTGCTCAGCTGTTGATGTGTGGATGGAGAAAAGGGAAGGAAGTAATTCCTGGAAGCACACAGTAAAGATGCAGCCACCGTCTAACATGATGCTGGCAAAGCGTCCCATGCAGCTGTGCAAAACAAAACAACAATAAACAAACAAACAACCCCCCCCCCGAAGAAATGTGAACTATATATTTGTTAATGAATTTATGGAATAAACTACAAATGGAGCATCAATTGATAAACAACATTTTATTTAAAAAGTATTCTCTGCTAGAAAATGAGTTACTTGATACTTTTCCTCTTCTGTTTGGTTATTAACTCATAAGAGAAATGCTTATCAGCTTTGCAAATGACACAGTGCTCAGAAAGACAGCCACACTATGGACATTGGAACCACATTTGAAAAAAATAGAAGTAAAGATTAACAGTTGACAATTAATAGTATCCTTTTAGATTCTGATTGAATTGCAATTGTTCTTTCAATAATTATCCTTAAATATCTTATAGAAACAACCTAGAATTTTATAGTTCTAATATACATCTATTCTGTGTCTACTGTATATAAGTGTGTATGTTAATATATGTATGCTAGAAATACTCAGATATATATTTCAGATTTTACTTGAAGCATAGTAGGAATGGTTGAAAAGATTTTCTGGAACAGGACACATTGGATTTTCATTTCAAAGGGCTTACTTAGGCTTTTATAAAGAGAGTAGATATTGGGGAAGAAATGATGAGAAGAGAGATATAAGTTAGGAGGCTACTGCATCAATGAGAAAGGATGGTCATGCTTCAGATTTCTATAATGCTACTTAAGATATACAAAAGACAGTGGGTCAAGAAGAGACCTTGATTTGTTGCTGATCTTCAGGTAGGAAGACAGAACTCTAAATCGAACCTATAAATTTGGAGTCTGAATGGTTAGATGAAAGGGAGAATTATTTACAGGGTGGGAAGTTGCTGGACAGAGAAGAGGACTCAAAATGTTTGGTTTTGATTAGTTCAGTGTAGTGACCAACCCAAGTCTGCCTATGCTTTAATGGGAGGTGTTACAACTTGAAGAATACAAGGCACATCTTTAAACCAGACCAGGTGCTTGCTCTCCGAAGATCAAGGCTAGCCAAGTGTGAACTCAGACCAGTGCCAGGACCCAAAGTGGACATGCATGCTGTTCTCAATTTGATGACTCTCCCCCAACCCTGTCCCACACTCAGAAGAGGTCGGTTGATGATAGGATTGGATAGGAACTCTGAATTTACTTCTTAGGCCCTAGCTATAAGAACAGGTTCTCTTTTGTGTGGCCTGATTTCTAGGATGCACACAAAGGGTCAGACACAAACTTTAATCCAGCTCTAGAAAAGTTTCAGCTCCTGGGTATGGGTTGAAGCTGATGAGGTCAGAAACAATGCCCTGCCTCTAGCTGAGGCCACCCGTGGACACACACTGCCATTGAATTGACAGATCGGAACTCCACACTTGCCCACTCTACCTAGTCCTAACAGTTCCCTGACCTCGTGCACTATCAGGCTGTTGTGCACTGTTGTGTGCATTAGTCTGTGAGCACCACAGAAAGGATATTGCACTCCTGTTCCTGTGCAGCAACTGAGCCCACTGCTGGGTAAAAGGACACATGCTTCTGGCTCCTTTCACTGTTAGAATTGTCCGTGCCAGAGGCACTTGCCAATACCTGAACTAGTGCCCAAGAAACTTCTGTTATCCAATTGCAGCCACTACAGCCACTGCATCTAACTTCCTTAGCTGTTAGAATACTACTACTCTAGTATGGCCTATGGAGGCATGGACTCTCTACTGCTCCATCATGGTGCACAATGTCCTTTATCACTAGCAATAATAATATCTTTGTAAAGGTATAGGGATACTGTATATGATGCTCAACTAGAACCAAACCCAGTGCTTGGTAAGAAACTGACACTCCTTAGAGGGAAGAAAGTTACTAAGTGTCTCTGATGAAAGTACTGGCCTGTCAGCTGTGGAAATCTCAAAGTGGGAACACAGCAATGTGAAAAACCAGATGACATTGTGTCTTTGGTAGAACACATAGTACCATTCTAGCAACAGACTCCACAGCAGCCAGTATGGATGAAATACAGGATAAACAGATGTCAAAGAGTGATTTTAAGGAAGCCTTCTGAATGGGAAGAGAATATGAATACCTATGTCGTGTTAGGAATACAATAGAAGATATGAGTGATTACCTCAGAAAAGGAGGGAGAATGTGTAAATTACCAAGCTGAAATCTTGGGAATAAAAAGTTTAGTATGGTTTAAAATAAGTAAAAGGAGATAGAGAGATTGATCAGCAGTTAAGAGCACTAGTCACTCACCCAGACAGCTTGTGTTTAATTCCCAGAACCAATATGGTAACTCCAACTTCTGTAACTCCAGTTCCAGGGGATATAACCCCCTCTTCTGGCCTCTGTTGGCACCAGTCATGCATGTGGTGCACAGACAAACATGCAGGCAAAATACCTATATGCATAAAATAATTTAAATATTTTAAATAAATAAAGGAAACAGATTAATTTAATTAAATTAATGTATATAAATTAAGTAAATAATTAAAATTAAAATTTTTTAATTAAATAAATAATTAGATTTAAGAGTTTTAATTTAAATAAATGAAAAGCAAAAGATCAGTTCAAGGAGAAGAAAGAATATCCTAATTTGATAGAAGTCTGTGAAATGAATAAACAAATGGAGCAATAAATACATAGGAAACAATAGAAATACCATTTAAGACCTTTGAAGCATCATTAAATGGCAAATACCCACAAGTGAAGTATATCATAAGGAGGTAACAAAAAAGTTCAGGACATAGAAAATTGATTAAATATAATGACAGTTTTAGAAATCCCCAATCTTAGCAAAGCTATGGATATTTGTATATAGGATGCCCATAGGACCCGAAAAAGAGATGATCAGGAAAGATCCCAGCCAATGCATATTACAATCAAATTGCCAAAAGTTCAAGATGGAAAGATTTCTAAAATCACTAAGAGAAACACCGCTAAGTCATATTTAAGAGTTATCTCATTAATCATGGAATTCCCCGCATAAAACCCTCCAGACAGGAAAGAATGGAGCTATGCATAAGTTATGAAAGAAAATAACTGCCAACAAAATATTATACTCAGTGGCAGCCTCATTTAGAAATGAAAAAGAAAGGAAGGCCTTTCAAGATAACCAATAGCAGATGGAATCCATGACTGCCCAGCGCTTGCTAATCCTGCGTCGGAACTTAGGAAGAGTATTTCCTTAACACCACGAGAGCCAGTCAAGGTGTGAGCCCCGCTAGAGGCACAGGTAAACAAAATGAAATAAGTAAGAATTACATATTAATCCGACCGACCTTCACTACACTAGTATGACCAAGAGAGGAAGGAAGAAACAAGAACATTCCAAACAGTGAAGAGGATTCAGCAAGCCATAGCCTCTAGCCATCAGCAGCAAGTTTGAATCTAAATACATTAATACTAATTTAAAGTGGCAGACTGAATGGCTGGGGGAAAAGACAGAAAAGGAAAAGGAAAGGAAAGGAAAGGAAAGGAAAGGAAAGGAAAGGAAAGGAAAGGAAAGGAAAGGAAAGGAAAGGAAAGGAAAGAAAAGAAAAGAAAAAAAAGAAAAGAAAAAAAAAAGAAAAGAAGTGGAAAAAAGTACAAAAACCCAAGCCAAACCAAATAACAAGAGCTACAACCCGCTGCTTACTGGAAACTCACATTGTGCCTTCTGTTTCGCTGGAGGCTAAGGATATTGAAGATCTTTCTGTGCATTTGTTGGCCATTCACATTGCATCTGACAAATGCTTGACCGGTTCATTTGCCTATCCATTAACAGAGTTGCTTGTCTTTAGGTGTTTAAAGATTTTTGTTTTTCTTTTTAATTGTATTTATTTTCTGGATATGAGCAACAAAGATTTGCTCCCATTCTATAGATTGCCTCTTCTCCCTCTAATTATTTCTACTCTGTTCAGAAGCATTTCAACTGAGCATGGAGACCACCTGGTTGCCCCAGCCTACCAGGGACAATACTAGTGCATGCTGGGAAATGCCAGTCAGGTGTATTCCACTGAGCTTCTCTGGGGCTTGGAGACTGAAGAAGGCCGTTAAACCAAGGGAATCTGCTCTGCTGCAGCAAGGAATGGAGTCCTGGGTGCTCCTACAAGCCTTAGCCGTACTGATCTCTGTCCTCACGCCCTCTCTGGCTTTCACCCATAGGTAGTCTCTTTGCTCTTCTCAAATGCTGGGCCAGAGTTCCCCAAAGTAATCATTCCCAGATTTCCTCTCTAGTGTAGTGTTAGGGTCCATGCTTGTGACTCTGTTTCTAAACCACAAGCACACAACTGGTGGGAAGGTGGGCAGCATTAACAATGGTTGTGCATTGACAGAATGTCATCCTTTGGTTTTGTTTGACTGTTTTGGTGGCAGCAAAACCTCCAGGACCGGATGCAGAACTTCGTTCTTTATAGATTCTTGGAGGTTAACTGAATGCATCATCTACTTGATCATCTTGAGATTCTGAATGTTGTGTCCCATTCTCCACTGAGTATCATCAGTGCATGTCCCCAAATGAGCCCAAATTCTGTACATTTAAGTGTCTTCCTCCTGCTTTCCTCAAATTTGCCAATGGCAAGACCATGTATTGATTTCACTTAAAATCCCAGTGTCATCCTCAAAAGTGGGAAAGAAAAACACACCCCTATTTCATGAAGTTTTGGCTCCATGAAGTAAGATGACCCAGAAAAGTACTAGTCACAAATGTCCATCACACCTTATTCAGAAACACTAGCTCTCCCAGCATGCACTGATTCTAAAATAAAAGCTCATCTTTGAAGTCAGGATGTGTCTTATCCTCAATATATGCGTCTTTATTTTGATGAGATTTTGTCTCTTTAAATGGTAATTAGATAACTTTATCCTTTACATTCCTAGTATCTTGAGTGTGATAACATATAGAGTAACAATTTCCTTCTGCAATGTACTATTAATACTACAATGTTATTAAATGTATTAAAAGTTCATATTTTCTCCTCTTCCTAATGTTGTTAAGTGTAGCTTTGGATCTTCATTTTCTTCTCATCCAGATACACTACATTCTTCTATTGCCCTTCACTAACATTTATGGCATAGTTCACCAGAGTAATAACACCTCTCCCACTCACCGTTTACACAGTTGCCTACAAAAGTAAGTCGGAAACCTTTCTTATACAACTCAAGCTCTGATTGTCTCTAGTTTTATCTCTTGGCCCCAGTCAAGCTGAGTCTCTTTTATTTGCAGTTTGTCTAATACCTCCAGTTATTTTACAACCCCACGTCTTTGACCTCATTGGCTTATCTCCAGACTATATCACATCTGTCTGTGGGTGAACCAGGAATCCCTCTGGCAACAAACAACAGGAAAGTGGCTGCTAGTTGCTTAACCAAGCAGAGAAGTCCATTGGTTGATGCAATTGCTCAACCGTGCTGGGAGGGAGTCAGGCTTTTTCTGTCTTTTTGCACCTGCCCAGCAAGCAGAACTTTGACCTTATGCTGTTGCTCAAACTTTTCTAGATAGTTACTGAACATCAAGAAGACGTCGACTTGCCATGGAGGAAAAATAAGGAAAGCCATTGTGCACATTGCGATTCTTGTTCTGTGTGTTGAGAAAGCATAAAATCCCTGTCCATAAGCCCCACCCAGCAGTTTCCTGCTTGGTCCTTGTGCTGGCTAGTTTCACGACAACAAGACACAAGTGGGAGTCATTTGGGAAGAGGGACTTTGAATAGAGAGAATCCCTCCAGAAAACTGATCTATAGGAACATTTTCTTAGTGATTGTTGCGGAAGTGTTCAGTGCATTGTGGACAGTAGTTCTGGGTCCTATAAGAAAGCAGGCCGAGCAAGCTATGGGCAAGCAAGTTAGTAAACAGCACCCCTCCATGGCCTCTGCTTCAATCCTGCCTCCTGGTCCCTGCCTAGAGTTCCCTACCTGATGTTTCTGGATGATGAACCACAAGCTATAAGATGAAGTAAATTCTTCCCTCCCCAAGTTGCTTTTGGACATGGTGCTTTATCACAGCAACAGAGGCCTTAAGGGAAACCTCACTGGCCAGACTAGATCACACAGTCACTACCAGTTTTAAAGTAGCCAGAGAAAATATTGTTCTTTGAGCAATGTCTCTTAGGCCTCTGGGGGGGGGGTGTTGGGAAACAACTGGAAAATGTCTTTCTCTCATGTATCATATCAAAAGTTATATCTTAGAAATACATATAAAACACACACATATGCAATTACATTTCATCATCACATACGTATAACATTGACTATTTCCTAACAATGTCCCAAATTCTTTAGTGTATGCAATTAATTTCCATATTTGTTTTTGAGCCAATATTTTTCAACCTAGTAATTTAACTTAGAGACTAGTCCTCAAGGAAAGGATTCTCACTAAAGTTATAAATAGAATAACAGGAAGTGATTATCAGTAAGTGACTTACTAACTCAATAGTATTTTCTTTTAAAATCGATAGTTTTGTTACATAGGATACTATCTTCAAAGCACATTTAAGCAAAAACAGCAAACTATACAGGAAAATATTTACTTGAAAATGAAAATCAGTTTAAAGTTTCATGTGGAATCTAAAGAAACCTTACGTTGCTGGCTTTGCACGTAACTGGCTTTGTATATAACTAGCTTTGTACATAGGTAACTTCGTTCTTTGGAAACAGGACCCACACTTCTAGCTTCATATTACATAGATGCAGTCATGTAGACAGATTTGTACTGGAATAAAGATGACTAAATCTTGCACTGGAATTCAATAAAGTTCAAATATATACCGTTCTGTTATTGTCGAATGATATTTAACAAAATACCAAGACTACTAAATAGGGACAGAGTTTTCAGCAATAGGTATATAGGAAAAAAACAAGGATCTTTACTCAGAGAAATAGAGGCAGGCCTTCATGTTATGCCAAATTTAAAATTAAATAAAAAAGTTGAATTTGTAAAACAAGACCTAAATGTATAGAGCTTGTAGAAGAAAGTAGCAGAAAAGCCCACAGTGTTGATGTTGACAGTGATTCTTAGTGTGTGAACAAAAAGCCCAGGGGATAAAAACTTATATCGTTAAATGAGATGATATCAAATCAGACACTGTATTGTTTACATTTCTATTGCTGTGATGAAATACCATGGCCAAAGGTAACTTGAGACAGAGTTGATTTGGGCTATGGTTTCCAAGAGAGATGATCCACAAAGGCAGAAAGGTATGGAGACAGGGGTCAGGGCTGGAGCAGTGAGATCACAGGATCAACTACAAGAATAAAGCAGAGAATGAGCCAGTCACTGGGCTGAGGTTGTAAACTCTGAAAACCCACCCCAGTGACACACTTTTCCCAGCAAGGCCACACCCCTTAAAGATTCTATAATAACCCACAGACAGCACCATCAACTAGGAACCAATTGCTCAGATGCCTGAGCCTATTCAGGGACACTTCTAACCACCACAGACATAAAATAAAAAAGCAGTCTGGAATATGAAAAACATACTAGAAAATTATGTATCTGATAAGAGACGAGTGTACATACTATATAAGGAATTCCCTTGAAAGTACAACCAAAAAATCAGCCTGAGTTTATAAATTGACAAGCATGTTGGACAGACATTTCTCCAAAGACAGGATACAAGTAAGTAAGTAATCACGTGAACTGGGGTTTTAACATCACCACTCAAAGCAAAAGTGCAAACATAACCACAGTGAGAGATCGAATCATATCTGGTGATGGTCAGTGTTTGAAATGACACAGAAAATAAGAAATATGGACAAAACTTTAGAGAAATTGTATCACATGAGCACTATTTGTGGGGCTGTGGACATCAGTTATCGAGAAGAATATGAAGTTTCCTCAGAAAATTCAAAGGAATACCACACCTCAGCACTCCTACTTGGAGGTAGACTGCCCTTCCTCAGCTTGGTCTTAGGGCATCGTCAGACATCAAAATCCATGGATGGTCGAGTCCTGTATGTATAATGCTGTAGTGTTAGTATATATTCTACATACACTGTCCTATATACTAAAAATTACCGTTAGATTATTTATAATACCTGATACCAGAAGTCAAGGAAGCAGAAGGCAGATGGTGTTACTAGAAGTTATGGGAAAGGGAAGTAAACTAATGTTGATTAATGAATATAAAGTTTCAAATTGAAGTGACGAGAATTAAATTTGTGCCCTCTAGCTTCAGTGTCTGCAGTGCAACTTCCAGACAGCAGTGGCTTCAGGTAAGAGTCCCACCTCAGAGGCAAGGCACCTCCTGACATGCGCAGATCACCTTTCCCCTCACCTGCTATCTGCTCCCTAACCCAACCACACTTTCACCATGGCACACTGTTGTGTATGGATTTGTCTACAGCCAATGTGTATCCCTCCATTGTATGCTGACCTTGGCCAAGCTTCCAACATTTCCAACCTTGGCCAAACTTCCAATATTTCCAACAGAGGATTTGACTTGGGGTTGGCAAAGCTAGATATGGAAAAAGTCTCAGTCATGGAGTGGTGTGGAATTTTCAACAACTGAGTTCATCTAATAGAGATGCTGGTAAAATTACTGGAATCTTGGAGAGCAAACCTAAATGGTCTGAGCATGGTCAGACACTCACAGAAATACAGAACACTGACAACACTCACGGGGCAGAGGCTGCAATGTGAGACCAGACTTGCCAATGTTTGGGACTAACCTTCGATACAACTTTTCCACCAATCACAGAAAGAAAAGTAGTAAAAAAAAAAAAAATCAAGTCTGCAAACCTTGGCTGTGAGGCTGTGAGGTTGACTTTAATTTTTGCTGGACCCACAATCTGTGTTTAAGTCACTTTGCTAGGTATCAGTTGACCTTTGACAGTGCCAAGTCAAAGGTGACGGCACGTAAGTTTGCAGTAGGCTTCAGGACTAGGGACTTCCAGTTACACGTGGGTGTCAACAATGAGACAGAATTTGGGGAGTCAATTTATCCTAAAGTATGTGAAGACTTTGACACTTCAGTAACCATCAGTCACCAACAGCACACGATTTGGCATTGCTGCTGAAACCTGGTTTGCTCCTCCTGCTTCCATTGATTTGAAAGTCAGTGACTCTGGTTTAATTGGAGTGGGCTTGTTTTAGTCAGGGTTTCTATACCTGGACAAACATCATGACCAAGAAGCAAGTTGGGGAGAAAAGGGTTTATTCAGCTTACACTTCTATACTGCTGTTTATCACCAAGGAAGTCAGGACTGGAACTCAAGCAGGTCAGAAAGCAGTAGCTGATGCAGAGGCCATATTCAGACTCTGAGGGCTATACTCAGACTCTGAGGTCTGGTGTGGAACTTACACTGGCTGGCTGGTAGGCAGGAAGAGCTTTAATACTGGAGGCCACAAACTTCACCTTGCCTTGGAATTGGAGGCTTAATCCAGTTGAAAGAAACTTCTGGGAACAGTAATCATAATATTTGGCTCTAATGTATTTCCATTACCCCCAAGAAGTTGATCAAAGGTTGACTAAAGAAGAACTGTATTTTAAATAGACAGTCACCTGTTGGCTGGTTTCTAAATTTGAAAGGCTATCTGATTATCTATGCTGCTGTTATGCAGCAACCTCTCCATATTTAAATGTATTTAACTCTTAAATGTGCTACTCACCAACAATGAAATGGATGCTTATAAAAATTATTGAAAAAACCATGGGGAAAAAGAATTTAATCTGTTTCACAACAATGTAAATATATGCAACATCACTGAACCCTGTACTTAAAATCTATATGAATAAAAAGAGAGAGAGAGAAAAATCTGTATGAACAATATACAACTGTTATCTAGAGACAGGCAATACTTGAGGCAACTCATATCATACCGTTTTCTGAATATTAGCTTAAGAATGACTTAGTTGTTTAATCTAATAAATATTTGAAAACAAAAAAGTTTATAATCCTCTCATCTCTTCTTAGCAGAATTAGCCAGACACTTTCTAACATTTTTCGCAAAGACGACATAGATGAAAATGAATAGCATATTCTATAAAGAAAAAGGGAGATGAGAAGAAAGGGCTGAGGGCAGGAGTTTAGAGTGCCCACAGTGGCCTCCTAACACTGCCCGGTACTTACTGTATCCACACTGGCTTCCTGACAGTGCCCCAGAGCTTACTGTGCCAACACTGGCTTCCAGACAATGCCTAGATCTTATTGTGCCCAAAGTGGTTTCCTGACAGTGCCCCAGAGCTTACTGTGCCCACAGTGGCTTCCTGACAGTGTCCAGAGATTTCTGTGCCCACACTGGCTCCTGACAGTGCCTCAGCGCTGCCATCCATGGACACTGTTTTTACTCCAGAGCCTGCTGCTCTATTGCACTGTTCGTTTTCCCAAATGACTTACTCTGATCTTTCAAACGCCTGATGCCCTTGTCCAGCATGACATGTGGATGGCTGGGAATGACTGTGCAAATGAGCAGAGCAAATTAGCTCCACCTTGGAGCAGAAGTCAAAACATCCATGCAGACAGGTTTCAAGGATCTACCAGTTGGTAGACAAAATACAGGGTGCATTGCATTCTATGTTGGAGACATGAAGGTGGAGGGTGCTGGTACTGACAGGAATCCCACATTTGAGGCACTGGGCACTTTAACAGTCACTATTCCTTTGAATCAGGCTTTATGTGGGAGCTCCCTTGAGGGATCTGAATTGCTGTGTGGGATAAATCCATGCTTGGAAATCAGATGGCTACTGGTAAGTTACACATTCGTCTGCAAAAATGAAGTAGCCTGTACCAGGACTACCACTCGGCTTAAAAAATAGGAGCCATAGAGGAACCGGAAGAGAGACTTGAACATCCTTCTTAGAATGCCCTGTCCCATGGGGCTGCTTCACAGATTACATCCTCTAAAATGTCAAATCTAAAGCTGTTACTGCCCCCAAGTAAAGACTCAGGAAAACATCATAGTTTGCAAAACACTTAAATAAAGTATAGTAAGCACTTAGGTAGTTTGAACTCAAAGTACTCATAAAGTAAAAGAATAGTCTCCATTCTTGAATACTTACTTACACTAAAAGCCCAGCCTCCCTCTAAATTATTGTGCTTGTTCCTAATTCTTATGCCAACCATATCATTATAACTTCCATCTATGTTAGTAGCGAGTGAACTGATAAAATATAAACATGAAAAAGGTGATCTGTATCTTTATATAAAAACGAGGTCAAAATTCTTAGACTCAATAGAAAAATTGACCTTGAAAATACTACTGGGGCCAGGGCCAGTGAAAAGGCTAAAAGAGTAAAGGCACTTCCAGTGCACCCGATCCTGGCACCCACATGGTGGTAGAAGAGAACTGATGGCTACAACTTGTCTCGACCTCCACACATGCACTGGCATATCACATGCATGCACACATGCAAGCGTGCGCATGAGCACACACACACACACACATGCACACACAGACACACACAGAGTAAAAATGTGATGTTGAAGCCATTTTACACTGTATACACATTTTTGAGTGATGTTTTAGACATATGTGTGTGTGAACATAAAATGTCAGTTAAAATAATTAGATATATTTTCAGTTAAAATAAATTAAGGTGGTCTAGAGAGAGAGATGGCTTAGTAGTTAGAGTTTCATGAGTTTAAACATGCTGAATGCATCAAAGTGTATTGCACTTCTTCTCATTGTTATGTTTTCAGAATTCCATCTTTGCCTGATGTAAACCTTCAAAACTGCCAGTGCTGTCATACTGACACAATCCTAGCAACATTGGCAGTACACTCTGGCAGCATCCTTTAGCAGCATCTTTTAGCAGGATTCTCCAGAAGCATCCTTTAGCAGCATCCTTTCAGAGCACCCTCTAGCATCATCCTTTTGAAGCACCCATTCACAGCATCCTTTAGAAGTATCCTCTAGCAGCATCCTTAGAAGCTTTTTTTTTTTTTGGCACCATCCATTAGCAGTACCCGTTATTTGTTCTTTAGCAACATTCTTTTATTTGGTAGAGCCCATCTTGCAGTTCTTTAAAAAAAAAAAAAAAGATGCCATTGAATTACACCTAGAAGAAATCGTTACATATTTTAAGTGTAAAATATCTATGAAGGATCTTCACTCCATTGTTCATAAACAAGAAAAACTCAAGATCTGGAAAATGTCACTGTATTGAGCATAAGCTTTATGGAAGAAAAATGCTATACCAGGCTACATGGGGGAGTTTAAAGAGCGTATGCCAACAAGAAATATTTAAATTATTTTCCCAGAGGAAAATGAACATGTTTGCTTTGTAACAAAAATTAAAACACATTAATCTGAGAAAAGACACTGTAATGCTTAACCAACTAATAGAATGGTTATTGCAGTCAAAATATTCAGAGTATGATACATGTCATATGCCTCCTGTTCCTACACTTTATAAATTACTTGTAATTTGCCTCCAAATGGCATCAAGTTATTTCAGGTTTTATGAGCACACTTAATTATAACTTTCCCTCAAAACACATCAATGATATGGATTATGCCATTTATTATTGACAGCCTCATCTTAACACATCCTTCTTCTCTTCCTTCTCCCTTAAAACCTCACTCCTGTCTTGGGCTCCCAGTTAAACACACTCCTTGACACCATGAGCATCAGAGCTGCTGGGAACAAACTGTCTGTGTGTAACTGAGCCATGCAGCAGCCTGTAAACAGCACATGCACACACAGGTGTCCATGGATGCACACATGTGCACATGCATTTTGTTCTTGTTTGACAAAAGAAAATTAACCCCCAAAGAGGTCTGCCACATGGTTTCATTTTCAGAAACAAATGGCAGACATTACAGATAAAAATTTCAACACAAATATTGAAGAGATAGGAGAATACTTTTATACTTTGGCATACAGAAAGACCTCCTAATCAGAAAATAAAACTTCTAAGGCAGAGGTCCTCAACCTTCTTAATGCTACGCCCCTTTAATACAGTTTCTTATGTTGTGGTGATTCCTAACCAAAACTATTTTGTTGCTAGTTCATAACTGTATTTTTGCTGTTATGAATTGCGATGTAAATATATGATATGCAGGATATCTGACATGCGACCCCCAAAGGGATGGTGACCCATAGGCTGAGAACCACTGTGCTAAGCCAAGGTAAGCCATGAGTGATAGACATGACACCTAGAAGTGTCAATGATGCCAAGCAGCTCAGAGACTACAGATTTCAAAAGTGAAGAGTATGTGCCGTGTCCCCTCCATAAACGGGTGACATTTTAAAAGTTGACTTATGGGAACATGGTCTTGTCTTTCATAGTGCTGGCAAGAGATTATATTTCTGAATAGATGACATGGAAGTGTGTTTAAGATATTTTACAAGACTGAACTTTGAAAAAACATCATGGAGACACATCAATTAAAGGGTGTCTTCAGGGGCTAGAGAGATGGCTCTGTGGTTGAGAGCATCACAGCTCTTCCAAAGGGCCTGAGTTTGATTTCCAGCTCCTATGTAACAACGCACAGCCACGTTCCAGGGGATCTGATGCCCTCCCTTGACCTTTGCAGGTACTGGGGATGCATGTGGTGCAGAGAAATACATGCAGGCTCAACATGCGTCCACATAAAACAATACTAAAATAAATAAGTCTAAAACAAAACAAACAAATTTGTAAGACTTCAAAGAATGTGCACAGTGTGTGGAGATCGAGTTGGAATTTTATTGGTTGTAGTAAATTGGTTTAGTCTAGGCACTAATTCTTCCATATCTCAATGTAGGGTCTACCACCATGGGTAGTGTGTGTGTCTGTTGTCTTTAGAAACCTAAGGGAGCAAATAGAGCTTAAACGAGAAGACAAAACATGTTAAATGTCTGATAACTTGGGGAGTCTATGGCAAGGACATTGTTAGAACAGAGAACACCTGGGAGTCAGTCTGCTTTTATCTTCACTGCTGAGTTTTCACTGGAAGTTAGGGGAGATGATGTGATTGCAGTAACAAGATGTGGTTAGTCCTGAGACCCTCACTGTAGTGCACATGGGCTTCCCCTCATTCCTGTAGTCCCAAGAGCCTCACTGTGCGCATGCGCTCCCCTCACTAACAAGATGTGGATAGCCCTAAGACCCTCACTATAGTGCACTTGCACTGTCCCTTGTTCCTGTAGTACCGAGAGCCCCACTGTGTACATTCGCTGCCCCTCATTCCTGTAGTCCCGAGAGCCTCACTGTGCACACGATCTGCCCCTTATTCCTGCCTCCAGGCCTGCAGCTCTCTGACTTGGTGAGCGTGCCTATGTCAACAACTTATCTTTCTCATTTTGAAGGTGGTTAATGTGTAAACAGCTGAAATGTCCTCACCATCATGAGGGACAGAATATGTGTTTCCCATGTTCTCTTGGCTTAGGCAACGTGAGCTAGTACATACCAAGGACAATCACAGAACTTTCTATTTCCTGTAAGCACTTTTGCAATGTGGGGGGGGGGGGGAGTGTTTTCTTCTTACTAATTTTGATTAGGGCCTGCCTATCTGTCTCCTAATCTTTTTTCTTTCAACTTGCAAATATCTCCCCTATATTGTCATTGCCATGTGCCTCTTCTGTCTTCTGCACCCACACTGTCTGTTCCATGAGCTGCCTCTCTTATTTTCCTACTTTCAGTTACCCTACCTCTTTTTTTTGGTTTTTAGAGACAGGGTTTCTCTGTGTAGCTCTGGCTGTCCTGGAAATCACTTTGTAGACCAGGCTGGCCTCGAACTCAGAAATCTGCCTGCCTCTGCCTCCTGAGTGCTGGGATTAAAGGCGAGTGCCACCATGCCCAGCTCACTTACTTTTCCTGATGCATCATCATCACCCTGTGAGGCTTGCTTTAACTGTAAACACTTGCTAAGTTCTTCAAAGCCGTACAAAACCCACCCACATCCTGTGCTCCCTTTCCTGTGAGGGATGCTCTATTGAGGTAAGGAAACTCATTTTGTTTTCCTGGAAGTAGTTTTGGACACGGTTCCTTTGGCAAAACCCACAGGGATACAAATAATCTCTTTTCAACCATTGATGTGAAATATGAAGATTAATTTTCTCTATTTTGATAAGGTTTGCAGGTTAAAGGTCACTGCTGCGGCATCTGGTCCATGTCAACCCCGTGAAGCTCATAGCACAGATGTCAGACTTCAGACTTCTGTCAGGACAGCTGAGGCCTGGAGCAGATAGCTTGGCTGGCCAGGATCACATGGCTCAGTCAGAACTGAGGATCTGGTGACCCAGCAATAGACTGCCATGCCCATTTATCCACTGTTTCTTCTCAAACTCCCCCATCCCAAGTGAAATGGGTTTTGAAAAACTTTTCTTCCTTATGAATATGTGGGGAATGGGATATGTGAGTAGAGAATGTCCCTTCACCAGGGGACATTAATTAATTGCTTTATACACATCATCACTACCACCACCACCACCACCACCACCACCACCACCACCACCACTATCATCATCACCATCATCATCATCATCGTCGTCGTCATCGTCATCATCATCATCATCATTTCCACTCACGCACAGTGTGTGCAGATCAGTTCCAACTTTCCTTTTTTTCTTTTCCAGTTTCCCAGGCTCAAGTAATCATGTTTATACTTCCAACTGACTTGTATTACTTTCTACTCATGAAACAAAAGCTGAAGTAGTTGCCTTTCTGTGTCTGGCTTGTTTCACTTAACACAGTATTCTGCACTTTCGTCACTCACTGCATATGACAGGATGCAACTGAATAATGCCCCATGGAGATACACATCTAAGCACGTCTGCTCATCATGTCCTTAGAGTCTCCCTCTGAAGTGATTCACCTACGGTTTAAACTCTTATCTGTGGCTGTGGTAACATCCTTCTGAGAGCAATGTCGAGACTCGAGGTTTAGGGTACATCATGTTGGGAAAGTCAAAGCCACAGAACCGTGAAGCACATGGACATATCACACCCACAGTTGCAATATCTGTGAGTGTGAACTAAGCATGCAGGCCAGTGTTCAGGTTACTTCCAGCATTTTCACACTGTGTAAGGAATGGTGCCACTTGAGACAGGTAGGCCTTCCAATATCAGAACCACAGCTATGGTAGCCAAGACACCCACAGCAATGTCCAGAGGCCCCATCTCCTAGGTTAGTCTAGATTCTGCCAAGTTGACAACTCACTGTTGACATCATGGCAGGTCAGCCTTTCCTCTTACATTGCCTGCCCCTTTACGTTGGCTGTTCCTGACCTCTTACATTGGCTGCTCCTTCCCCCTTATAGTGGGTGTTTCTCCCCCCTTACATTGGCTGCTCCTCCTTCCTTATTTTGGCTGCTCCTCCCCTTACAATGGCTGCTCCTCCCCTTACATTGGCTGCTCCTCCCCCCTTACATTGGCTGCTCCTCCCCCCTTACATTGGCTGCTCCCACTCAGTGTTTATAGGCTGAATATTTTATTTACACGTGTTCTAGACTCTCTTGCTCTTTAGAAAACTTCCTTTTATTCTGCATCTTTGGCAGATATAAACTCCCATTTTCTCCTCATCAGATCAACTACAAAATTGTCTCCGGTTGCTCATGTTCCCTTGTGCCGGGATGAAGCTTCTGCTCCACTCAGGGCTCAGATTCCTCATCTAGACGAATAGTTGCCGTTCTATAATTTAATTTCACAGTGGCATTGGATACAAACAGCCAGAAGTTTGGCAGTGATGGCCTTCACTGTTAATCTTCACAATTTATGATGAGGGATCAAGTACATTTTACTAACTTTTATCCGTCCTGTTTAAGAAATCGTCCCTGGAAAGTGCTTGCTTTTAGCATTTAAAAATTAACTAAAAATGCTGCTACAGTTTGAACCAAGATGTTATAAAGTAAGTCCTTTGTATTTTTTTTTCATTTTTAATGCTATTGTTATTGATGTCTTGGCATGAGTTCATAATCACATTGATCTAGTAACATGACTTTCTTGTTGGAATGATCCTTTTCTTGGGACTCAGAGACCCCTGAGCTCCCTCCATCCTAACTTTTGCTCTATCTGACTGCCTCTTCCTATCACTTAACAGATGTTCCTCATGCCCTTGCCCTGAGCATTTGGTTTTTTTCCTCAGCATCTTGTGGTAGCATCTTCTGAGTACCACCATTCTTTCCCACAGCCTGTGCAAGCAGGTGAATCTAAGGACTTCGCATATTCAGGCAACTTAACTTTAACCTACAAGAAATCCTGCCTGTTTTCAAGATTCTGTCCACAAAGAAACAACATAATCCCAATTTCGAGTTACCACCCAGGACATCGGTAGCTGAACGTGGCCATGACTCACAGAAGCAGTGACACACAAAGTCAGGGTGCAGACTTCACTCCTAGAACACACTGACCAGGAACAGCATACATGGATAGCTCACAAGCACGGTCTAAAACTGATCGTTCTCTCGGCCCAGCCTTCTGTCCTTGCCTCTGCTCCTGCCTGTCTGTTTCTCATCTTACTTAGTTACTGACCAGCTGGGAAATTAAAACAAACAAGTTTTTATTTCCTATAATCTTCTCTCTCAAAGACACTGCCACTCTGCAGCCCCCTTCCAAGTCCATGGTGAATGTCTGGGTACCACCCGCTTGCCACCCACCCATTATCCCGTCTTCTGGATTATTTCCTTTGTCACCCCTCTATATTTCAGTAAGATTGATCTCTTCAAGGATCAGATGTGAGCTTTAGTATTTTGCCAAAGATCTTCTCTGATTTAAAGCCAGCTCCCTTTACCACCCTCCTAAATAGTTCAGCTTTTTCTTCAGGACAAAGAAATCTCATTTCCTTAAGAGCTTCATTACTACTCCTGAATATGTGTGTCATTTTAAGGATTAGAATGCCCCTCGCTCATCTCCTTCTCTGTCTAACCACCACTCAGTATTCGCAGCTTACTTTAGATTTCTGCTTCCTTCCACGTTGTTTCCAGGAGCCCATAACAGGCTATGTGTCCCTCGCACCTGCCCTCGGGGAGACTTCAACGTCTCTAATGATAATGGTTGGTTACTGTACTCGTTGCTCTTAAAAGCCTTCCTGTCCCCTGCCCTACGTCTTAGAACTTTTACGGATTCTTACTTCTACTTATCTGACATTCTATCGCTAGGTTCTAGCCAAGGAGGATCAATAAATGGTTAGAAATAACCAAGAAGCTGCAAGAACGAGTGGATGGATGTATGAATCAATGAAATTGCCTCCAGGACAATTCCAGAGACTAGAGAGGGGAGTGTTGCACAAAAGCGTTTGTTGAGTGGATGGCAAAGGCAGCTGGGATCTTTGTTAGGCACAGTAAAGTGGGGTTTCTGACACTCGTTACTTTTCACCTTAAACTGGAATGAGTGTATGTGAAGGTTAAGGCCCATGCTGTGTTATACTGGGATTTAGAAATTCACTGTTTAGGGTGGACAGCAAGCCCAGGATCCTCCTATCTCCTGTTTTCCAGCACCTGGATTATAGCTAAGCATTAGGAAACTTACAAAACAGTCATTTCTCCTGGCCCTGATACTTCATTTTCAGTCAATCTAATGTATAATAATACCTCTAAAGTCAATACCTACTTCCTAGTTTGGTTCAAAATTCCTTTCATGGAAGGGAACTAAACATGGGCTTTGCGTGAAAGACAGACAGACCTTCTGTGGCTCAGAACTTGCTGGCACGCTTGAACTATTCAAGCCTCTCCAGTGCTGCTTAAGCTGCAGCCTGCTTGCCAACTCTCCAGACAGGAGCCCAGAGCATCAATAAGTGGCTGTGGGGGAGAAGAAGGCGATTATCAACTTTATTGTACAACGGAGAAAAAGTGAGCAGTAACAGGAAAGTGCTTAATCCTTCTGGGAATTCTGGCTAACCGGTCAGGAATTAACCTTGGCAAGTAACTAGGCCATCAATGACCCTTTCAGAGAATGTTCAAAAAACCTCAGCTTTGTTCAGAGAACTCCTGTGGGTGGAACCCGCTGTTTGCATAAAGCCTAGCTGCTCCTCAGCACGTTCAGGACCAGATCTCCGGCGGGGAGCAGGGTGCAAGGCAGCCAGGTCTCCAGTCCTCTCTGCAGCATGGGGAAGCACAGGCTCCCAAGCCTGGCCCTGCTGCAGCTGCCGCCACCGCTGCTGCTGCTGCTGCTGCTGTTGCTGCTGCTGCCCACAAATGCCTCAGCACCACAGAAACCGTGAGTCCACCGAACGCCAGAAACTTGAATTTAAGGCTCTGTTTACTCGTTTCTTTCTTATAAAACCAAGACCTTCTTTCTCATCTCCCAGGTTCCTTAGAGCGCCGAGATTTGTACAAATCCTCCTCACTCATTATTCCCCCTCATCTCAGTTTTAATCATTTCCCTTTAGCTCTCTGGATTTCGGAATATCCAAACTCCCCCGTGACAAGCAGGACCTTTCTAGGTACTCTTGTCTTCAGGACCTCCTGTGGCTCTGCTGAGACTTTGCCCTTCCTTCTTCCTTTACATTCCTCAGGGCGTTTGATTAAAACAAAGATAGGCGCTTTGTCCAAGGATTTCAAAATCTTTAGGAATGATTTCAAAGGTTGATGTTGATGCTGAAAATGTAAACGACTTTTGTTACAGGAAAAAAATAAAAACAAAAACAAAAACAAAAAACTATTGTGCAAATCAGCTAGCGATGAAATCTGTGCTCCAAAGAAACGAACCAAGGAATGTAGAGAGACAGATAGACAGACAGCAGTGGCTCTGGGTGATTTAGAGCAGGTCATACAAGATGCACAAGAAACAGTGACAAAGACATAGTTATTGGGGACTTTTTCTTAGGGCTTCTATTTACACATAAGACAAATGTTACTTGTTTAATGAGGAATTTCCAGATAAAGGTGAGTGCACCACAGTGGAAGAAGAGCACACACAATTCTCAATATAAATGTATGAGTCATGAATATATTTTTTAGTAAGTTATGTACTAGAACTTCTGAAAATAATACAATCATAAGAAAACACTTAACACTTATAAATTTATGGTCACACATATAAAGGAAGAGTTACTGTTAAATTTATATACCCACAGGTAATATTTCATATTTATATTATATATAAACATATATACATAACATACATATGTTAATAAAAATGATAGTTGATCATGAGATATTTTTAAGCATAAGGACATCATAGTATAAACTTCTGGATAGTAAGTGGCACAGAAACTAGAATTTTCGAGCATTACAAAAAGAACCTACACATTTTATTTATTTATTTATTTATTTATTTATTTATTTATTTATTTATTTATTATTTTGTTGTGGTTGTCCATTTGTTTTGTGGTTGTTTGTTTTGAGACAGGATTTATGTTAAGTATGTCTGACAGCATCCCGACATCTCGGCCTCCCAAGTCATGAGTCACATCTCTCAATATCTATCGTTAAGTATGTGATACTACCTATAGCATTTAAAATTCTATGGACCAGCTAAAATCCAACTTAAATGAAATTACGCCTTATTTTAGGCTATCAAAAGAGTTTACTGTTTAAAATTGTAGTAAAAGTAGAAGTTACCTTGAGAGTGCATAGAGTTGGGTGGCATTTAAAGACATTCTTGAGAGTTGCTGTTTGAAACTGGAGGGTTGGTCTTTAGTCACACATGATTGATAAACGGTCTGCCCTGTTCCTGAGTTTCCAGAGGCTGGATTACATTGAAATGGAGCTTTTCTCTACATTTGGGGAGGCAAACTCATATGATAAAACCATCCAGGTTGGGTAACCCGCAAAGACTTAGTTGTCAGCAACTAAGACAACCGAGACTCTCAACTAGCGACTCTCTTTTTGTAAGGTTCAGCTTTTTTATTTGTCAAATAGAATCACGTTCTTGATGTGGAAGTTTTGCAAGCTTGCTGAATACATGTGCATGTTTTCTTCCCCCCCACTGCCCCCTCAAAAAAGATGATCACTGGTGGGTAGTGTGGTAGGGGATTCTTAGTTCATCCTCTGCCTTCTCCTCCCAAATAACTAAGGATGATGATGGTGGCACTGTGATGGCACATAGAGATGCTCATAGCAACAACCCCTTCCCGCTCCTCTAACTGCCTTCCTCCTTCCTCAGAATCTACATGGTGATGGTTCCCTCCCTGCTCCACGCTGGCACCCCTGAGAAGGGCTGCCTCCTGTTCAGCCACCTAAACGAGACAGTAACAGTGAAAGTATCCATGGAGTCTGTCCGTGGGAACCAAAGCCTCTTCACTGACCTTGTAGTTGACAAGGACTTATTCCACTGTGCCTCCTTCATCGTGAGTCAAGGGGTCAGGGGTGGGAGGTTGGGGGTGGGAGGGGTATCAGTGAAGAATGTCACAATGGCAACCAAGCACAGGGATTAAGGATCAAGTCATCTGTTTCCAAGTACATATTATAAGCATATCGAGAATAAATCCAATGAACAAAGAAAAATTCTATTTGTCAAAACAACAACAACAACAACAACAACAAAAAAAAAAACCCAGCACACAGTAGAGAAAGGGAGAAATGTGACTTTTAGCCTTAAAATTCCCTTTTAAAGTTCGTAGAGGAAACTAGTTCAAGGTTAACCATGAGTCACCACTGGTGGCAAACAGGCATACCTCAAACTCTTTTAAGAGTAACAATTGTAGAAATTGCCCTGAGCGGGAGTCCAATCTATCTTTAGAGCTGGATGCATGGGGAATACTTGCAATCTAGTACTACCAAAATGCTTTCTTTTTTCCATAGCGTTAAGACTCTGTAGCCCTGATAACACAGTGCCCTTGTAGTGTATAATTACCTGGTCAAATACAGTGTGTAACCGAGTCAAGACTGCACTGTGTTTTCTATATAAATCAAGATGAGATGTTTAGTCACAGCTCTTCTTATTAATGTATCTTCCAATTTGTAAAATATAAGAATCCTTGCCTGTGCCAACTTCCCAGAAGAGAATGAAGAGAGGGATGAAATCAAGAAAAAGAATGAGACCTCCATAGAGATGCAGAACAGGGAGAGGAGAAAGAGGCTGCAGAGACTCTCCAGATTTTCACTCTCTTCTGTAATTTAGGTCCCACAGTCTTCATCCAATGAGGTGATGTTTCTCACTGTCCAAGTAAAAGGACCAACTCATGAGTTCAGGAGGAGGAGCACGGTGCTAATCAAGACTAAAGAGAGCCTGGTCTTTGCTCAGACTGACAAGCCCATCTACAAACCAGGACAGACAGGTATGATGAGATCCACAATCAGGACAGCATCAAAAAGGAAACTCCTCTCTCCCTGCCTGTCTCCCACAGGCCCTGTGATCCTGAGTCTTTAATAGTTTTTATTGCCCGCCGATAGGATTGGTCAAGAGCTAGGGCTCATCAAAAATATTTCTATTTCAGTGAGATTTCGTGTTGTCTCATTGGACCAAAATTTCCACCCCCTTAATGAATTGGTAAGTCTCCTATTATTTACATAAAATTATTGTTATTTGTACAAACTGGCTGGAACCGGTTTGGATTGTACAGGAAGGAGGAGTTTGAGAGTGAAGGAGTGATTTCTCACATTGCAATAGCCCAGGGTCTTCACTCAAAACATTCTCCCAGGTCAATCGGTAGGGAACATGATCTGCCGTGGTCTGGCACTCAGTTGTTTATCCTACATTTAAACTTACTCTCCGTTTTCTAACTAGGAAAAATAAGAAAATAAACAGCGGGTAGTGGTCTGAGGATCTAAGTTTGTTTTGGCTTTGAGATGTGAATGTTGCTATGAAAGAAGTTTGGGGTGCTCAGTCTATTCCTTTGTGAGGATTCACAAATCTTCCTGCTACCATGTGGGCAACAGACCAACTCTCCATTCTCAGCACCACATCTCCCCATCTTACAAAGACTCTGCTCTCTTTTAACCCCAAAGGCAAGAGGAAAACGCTGTGCCCTTGGCTTCTCTGTCTCTCACGCACTCATCAACTCACACAAATTCATGTTGGCTTGGAAAAGTACCATTTCTTACTACCAGAATTGTTACTCCTTGCCCAACATGTGTAAACAAGACCATGGAAGTAAACTTGATGTTTCTCTCTTTCTCTCTCTCTCTCTCTCTCTCTCACACACACACACACACACACACAAAACCCTATATATGATGCCAAACATATTATATATAGGCAATTTTTCTTTTTTTGTCCACCCTTTTAAAATGAGAACAGACAGACACATTGTTCTTTTCTGTATTGTTCTGTTCTCGGCATCTAGAATGGCACACAACATACAGCTAGATATGTAGTCAACATTATATTTGTAAATGGATAAACTTTGGCAGTAGAGATGCTATTCCCATTCCTTCTCACTCTTAGAAGCATCCAGTAATGCATAGAAACAAGTGAGTTCAGGGCTAGTTACTTGTAGCTCCGTGTGTTTACTTTTCAGTCTGTGAAGTTGCATAGCAAGAGGATGTGCTTGGCTGGGATGCCACAAGTCCTTGGACAATATTAGCCAACCCTACTCCTAACAATAGTGCACAGTAAGCATCTATTACCCATGGCCTACTACGTTCTTAACACTACCTATTAATTTCTTGAAATGAGTTAATTAAAACAAGTTTTAAAAAATTTTATTTGTAGAATACATTTACACACACACATATACGTATACACACATGTATATATATGTATATATGTATATATATATATATATATATATATATATATATATCAAGAGAGAGAGAGAGAGATACATATTCTATATGTGTTGAATTAGCCCATGTAAACTAGAATTGAGAATACTTTCTTTTCTTTCAGATTCCTCTACTGTACATTCAGGTGAGTAACACCAATATTCTACAGTTAGAGAAAAAGCATCTATTTCAAAGGAAACCTTCTTTATGGACTACTTACAACATGCCAGAGACTTTGGGGAAGGGGGAGCTCCCAGCCTACCCAGGAATGGATGGCTGGAACTCACCTGCCCTCTGAGCCCTTCTCATTTGCTCTCTTATTGGGTAACATGGAAGTTTCCATAGATTTCTTTCATAATCTCTGATGTTCTTTCCACTTTTATGAATTACGGCTATTTATTACAGGATTCTAAAAGAAATCGCATTGCACAGTGGCAGAATTTCCGCTTAGAGGGTGGCCTCAAACAGCTGTCCTTCCCCCTCTCCTCAGAGCCCACTCAGGGCTCCTACAAGGTGGTGATACGTACAGAATCAGGCAGGACTGTCGAGCACCCCTTCTCTGTGGAGGAATTTGGTACGGATCGTGCGAACATTGTTTTTCGTAGCTGAGACCTCTAGAGCTCAGAGTCAGCACTCATTTAGATTCGTTCGGTTTCCTGCAGATGGTTTCAACCTCAGAGTAGACCTAATTACATACAAGTCCAGTGGGGCATGAGTGATTTGTGAATTGATTTCATATAGTTAGGTTGTTTGTAGCAGTGCTGAATGACCAAAATAAAATACTGTTTTAGTACTGAGAGTGGGAAGGGGAAAGGGAAGAAAAAGGAAATGGGGTTAGGGAGGAGAGAGGGGGGTGGGAGGGAGGGAGGGAGGGAGAGAGAGAGAGAGAGAGAGAGAGAGAGAGAGAGAGAGAGAGAGAGAGAGAGAGAGTCTTTAAGGTTATAATGAACTGTCATAGTTCCTTAATCAAAATATTTACTTGAGAATGAAGTGAGTGTGGATAAGTTGCAGAGTGGAGTTAGCTTTACAAAATATCAGAATATCATTACAGAGCTGTTGTGAAGAACTAGGAAATACTAAAGCCTTCAGATCTGAAGAGCAGCCACTAACCTCCTTTACTGTGGCCCACAGTGCTTCCCAAGTTTGAAGTGAAAGTTGCAGTACCAGAGACAATCACCATCCTGGAGGAAGAGATGAATGTGTCTGTGTGCGGCATGTGAGTTGACAAGAATGAAAACAACTCTTTGAAGCAGATTCACCGTTTGAGATAGTTTGAATGATTTCCCAGGAGCAGGGGCCACACAGAAACTTTGAGTGTTCCCAACTATAGGCCATTCTTCTCCTGTTTCTTTGTTGGGTTTCCTTCTTATTTTCATTTATATCCTTATCAACATTTCTATAACTGTCAGTGAGGCAGGGATCATTTATAAAGAAGCTAAGTGGCTTGGATTGACTTTACAAGTGAGAAAGCTACACACACATGCACACACATACAGACACATGCATGCAAACGTATATACATGTGCACATACATGTGTGCATACACACATGTATACAGGCACACACATACACACAGAGAGACTTGCACACACACATGTACACACATGCACACATACACGTGTACATGTACACACACTCACACAAGTGTACTGAAGGATGCTGGCTTTCCCTTAGCCATAAGTGATAGCAACACTCTAAGGAGGGAGGTAAGTAATACATGACTATAGAGGAATTTCAGTCAGTAACAGACTTGACCTTGCAGACCATGGGTAAAAATAGCAGATTTGGAGTCTAAATTATGCTTAAGTCATCGGGCAGCTGCAGGCCTGTCACATCCCTCTCTGCACACCATTTTCACCGAGAGACTGAAGATGTTCTTAGGATCTTAGGCCCCCATTCTTAGAGACCTGTAGTGGCAGTAACAGGACAGGACCCAGAAAGACTAGTGCTGCCTGGACATCATGCATGTGACACACCTGCTATCAGCTGCTCAGAGTCATGGCCACCAAGTCCCCTGCAATGGCCAATCAGAGTCCTTGCAAACTGATACAGAAGATACTTTAAATAGGGAGGAAAGCAAAGGCTGTCGAAAACAAAATGGTCACACATAACATTTATCCCACAACACTGTTCGCTTCATAAAAAGTTACAAAAATATACATAAAGATTTGTACTGGGGATGCATCAAGCAGTAGTTTGAATTTTTAAGTAGTTTTGAAAACATCTGTAGTTTCTATTAAGTTTCTTTTCGTGTGTATGTTGCCATTACTTTTCTCTTAAGAGTGTGAAATCATGCATCGTCTCTCACATGTGGATCCTAGCTCTTAATGCTCATGAGTGCATATTAAGAGGGGGAGAGCGTGCACATATGCTGTGAGGCTCAGGTCGCATGAGAAGGGAAAGGAAAGAGAACACATGTGGCAAGAGAGTGGAAGAGGACTGTAAGGGGAGGTGATACAGGGGAGAAAGGGAACAGGCGAAGAGTTGGGGGTGGGGGGGAATCCAAAGATGCTGTTCGAAAATTTGATGACACTGAATATGTGTCATAATTTAAAATTTTTAGAAAAAAATTTATCTAACCTTTGTAACAAAAACACCATTATTTAGATTATACTGAAAATTTAAATTCAAGAACTGATTATGGTGGTATATGGCTGTAATCTCAACACAACGGAAGCTGAGGCAGGAGGAGGATCAGTTCAAGGCACCTCTAGGCTATAGAACTATCTCAAAATAAATTCAATTATAAATTAAAAAAATTAAAAATACCAAACAAAAGGAAAGTGCAGCAAGCCCCAGCATGTGGAGTGGAGGTTTTCTGAGTCAGAGTTCATCTGCCTCTGGTGGGTAATAAGTGGCCCCCGCACAGGGTAGAATGGAACCCCGAGAATGGATGTGCTGTAGCTGAAGAGGACTTACAGAAGGGAGAAACAGGGGTGTCCAGTGCTTGCTGTGAGTCATTTGGCAATATTCTAATAACAGATACACCTATGGGAAGCCTGTTCCAGGACACGTGACTGTGAACATTTGCAGAAAGTACAGCAATCCTTCTAGCTGCTTTGGTGAAGAATCCCTGGCTTTCTGTGAGAAATTCAGTCAACAGGTAGGCTTATTGACAGCAACGTGGTGCTAAGGCAGGGGGAGAATTTTATAATATCTCTAAGAAATTAGCTAAAAAATATATCATTGCTTGTCTTTTGCAATCGCCCAATGTATGTGTTCTAGAATAACAGAAATTGAGCCATGCAAAGATTTCCCAGGTATCTGTAAAAGGAGAAAAGCCAAAGCCATGCATCTTTCAAATCACCTTGACCATGAAGAGTGTCAGCTCTAGTCTCTTTCTAGAAGCAAGAACCTATTACAATGCCCCATCTAGATGCCAAGGCAATGACCCAGGGAGGGCCATCAGATAGGTGACCAATCACCAGTGTCTGCTGTGAGAGGTGACCCAGCCTTTGGTGAAATGCTAGGCCTCAGTTGCAGTTGATTACCCAGAACCATTAGTATATTTCTGAATCAAACAGTGTCAGGCAGTGAGAAATTGAATCTGTCAATTATACCCAAGATACTGTTGTAAAATTATTGCTAATTAGTCCCTAGACAGTGCATATTATGCCCTAATATAATAGAAAATGCCAGATTATTTTATAATTCCCCCTAAATTCTACCAGATTAACCAACTACTGATCTATACGGTTTAATATGCACCATTATTTTCTCCTTTGTTAGCTGGATGGCCGTGGCTGCTTTTCGCAGCTAGTGAAAACCAAGTCTTTCCAGCTAAAGAGGCAAGAGTATGAGATGCAGCTTGATGTGAATGCCAAGATCCAAGAAGAAGGAACAGGTTGTGTGTTGAGGAGTGTGGGGGAAGTATATGATATGGATTGTTGCTTGGCCCAAATTATGAACTGTAAGGAAGGAGATAATGGTATAAGAAATTCGCCGACATCAGCCTTCAACAAAAGAAAACCTTTGCTTCTGTTTCAGGTGTGGAAGAAACTGGTAAAGGGCTCACTAAGATCACAAGAACTATAACGAAACTATCATTTGTGAACGTGGATACACATTTCAGACAAGGAATTCCTTTCGTTGGGCAGGTGGAGTATCTTTCAATTCATTAAGCCATGTGCTATCAAAACTCACATCATAGGTATAAAGTCTGCTAAAATTATACCTGGTTAGCCAAAGGAAAAAAATACTGTACACACACACACACACACACACATGCCATAACCAAATGTCTATGATCTAACCAAAAGTTAAAGTTAACAAAAAATCAATGTATTTGTCTTAAATTGTATATGAAGTCTTTAAAATCACCTGAAAGATGTATCAAGTTACCTTTGCAATGACCTAATGGCCTTTCCTGAAGACCTGTGACAACTTTCCATTGTGTTGTTGTTGTTTTTTCTGTTAGTAGATGTTTGAATGAGCTTTGTGACTCTACAAGTCAGAAGTGAGGAGTGTATCTATGCCAGTGTGTAACTGCTGCATATTACGGTTTCTAATGTAAAGGTTGCTTCACTGTGGAGGCTGTAGAAGACAGGCCTAGACTTAAATAAAATAAGAGTACATTGTAGAAGGCTCAGTTAAATGGCAGAACATATTCAGAAACTAAAATCCTAAAGTTTCCTAAAATCAAAGTGTCATCCATTTAAAAGTTCCCAGAAGTCTTTACAACTTCACACTGGGAAATAACTTTACTACCTTCTCCAAGACTGTCTCAGCAGAAGACAAAAGCATGAATTCGTGTACCCATTCTTGGGTTTGTATGTGCAGCTGACATCTTCATGATAGATCTCATTGATATTTAAGACTGCTCATCCATAACAGCCTGGGTTTTCATTTCTGCTACTAAATAAATGAGAGGATTCATCTCATCATTATACATCATTTGCATATGATTGAAATTGCACATCCAACTTTATAAATATGTATTATGTGTCAATTACAATAAAAAAATTCAAAGTAGCATATAGTGAAAAAAAAAGTCACCAACTTCATAATATGGACTGGGTTGTTTCATTTATTTGTTTGTTTGGCTGAGTTCAGTATTATCAAAAGTTTGGTTTAAAACCTGATATAATGCTGGCTGTGCCTCCTCAGTTTTACCCTTGTCATATGGGAGGCACATATAAAGTCTGACTAGTCTCCAGAAGGCTGACCATCTCGGATGAGAAACAACATTTACAAGTCAACCAGAGACCGGGCGTGGTGGCACACGCCTTTAATCCCAGCACTCGGGAGGCAGAGGCAGGTGGATTTCTGAGTTCGAGGCCAGCCTGGTCTAAAAAGTGAGTTCCAGGACAGCCAGGGCTACACAGAGAAACCCTGTCTCGAAAAACAAAACAAAACAAAACAAAACAAAACAAAACAAAACAAGTCAACCAGAGAAGCAAATGGCACCTGTATCAGGACTCTGCTTGCATACAGAATGCTATGCCATAATATTAGGCCAAAGGAAATTATCTTGTTTACCATGAGATAAACGTCTGCATCTCAAATAAATTTGACTACAGAATTAAATTTTCTATCACTATATAATTCTTATATAACTCTGTGAGTCTTTGCAAAGTAGATGCCACAAGGCATCTGTGATGTCATTCCTAGGTCTTCTTGTTGCTTTATATCTTTTTATACCCTTATTTAATCTTCCTAGAGTTATTATATGTTTATTTAGCATCTGTGCCCTTTTACCACACTGTAGACTCCTGATGATATCCACAGTGCCTGGGACTGTGTGCATGCAATGCCTAGGGACAGACCTTTGCTTTTAATCTTCAGGTGCTGCTGGTGGATGGGAGAGGCAGCCCTATTCCATATGAAATGATCTTCATTGGAGCTGATGAAGCAAACCAGAACATAAACACTACCACTGATAAGAATGGCCTGGCACGGTTCTCCATCAACACTGATGACATCATGGGCACGTCCCTAACTGTCAGGGTGAGTGTAGAGAGAGGTTATATAGTGGCATGAACAAGTCTTGGAAACGAAATTGCCACCTCAAGAGATGAAATTTCCAAATTGTGTTGTATGGAGAGAAAACAGCCCCATAACTTAGAGACAAATTAAGGTCAACTTCTAATAGTTTTAGTAAGAAAGTAATATTGTGGCTAGATATGGGTGCTCTATTATATAAGATGGTAATGCACTGTGGAAAATATTGTACCAGTTTCTCAAAAAAACCTAAAAACAACGAATGTTTCTATAAAATTTAGCAGCCTTACTCATATGTAAATATTATTGTTTACCCTACTGTCCAGTTACAAGATCATAGCTAATGATAATGTGCTGCATATTTCAAAAAAGCTAGAAAAGAGTATTTTAAATGTTGTTACCATAAAAATAATAATATGTTAGCAAATAGGATGCTTAGTCTGATTAAAATATTATGAAATTCAGAATTACAGAACACATTCACTCACACACCTAAGAGAGGCCTGGAAAGGACATCAGGTAATTCTCCCACTTGGCTCTAGCCAGTGCTTTTTTGCAACCATTTTCTCTAGTCCATGAGACTACACTGTTTCATTTATTCATCAAAGCCAGTGGGAACTAATCACCAAAGACTCGACTGCCCTGTGAAGCAGTTACTATGTTTTCTCTCCCTGCTGAGGTTCCATAGCTCCAGCATCTATCTGCACTGGCAAAGCAGCAGAGGCATCGTCAAACCATGTAGCCAGCAAGACACATGGCCCAAGTTATTCTCTTCTGATTTACAAATACCAAACTTGGGATGTTAGGTGGGGAAAAGCCACAAACCATGCCTATATTTAAGACAGAGAAATAGAATATGCACCTCTCTTACTTGTTCTATAGAGGAAAAGACTTGTAGCTGATAGTGAAGGAGGAGGTATAAAGCCGTAGAACATTGTGAGGACAGGGGATCCTCACACATGATGTAGCAAAGTAACGCTGTTTTTCTAATTCCTTAGGCCAAATACAAGGATAGCAATGTCTGCTATGGATTTAGATGGTTGACAGAAGAGAACGTAGAGGCTTGGCACACTGCCAACGCTGTCTTCTCACCGAGCAGAAGCTTCGTGCACCTGGAATCCCTGCCCGATAAACTGCGCTGTGAGCAAACCCTGGCGGTCCAGGCTCATTATATTCTAAATGACCAGGCTGTGCTGGAGCGGAAGGAGTTGGTCTTCTATTATCTGGTGAGAAGGGAGGTCACCCCAGTACTGCCTACACATAAAGCTCTCCGGGGGTAAGGGGTGAAGAAACTATGCACATCACCACTTTGACGTCCTTTCAAACTTATTCTTCTTATGTATGTGTGCATCTGTGAATGTTTGCCATGTGTGTGAACATCTGACCCCGCTAGAGCTGGAGTTCCAGATGACTGTGAGCTGCCCAGCGTGGGTGCTGGGAGTCGAATTCGATCTTTTGGAGGAGCAGAACTGCTCTTAACTGCTGAGCCATCCCTCCAGCCCCAGGCTTCACTCTCTTGTTTGTTTCTAGAGTCCGACTTCTCCTGGGGCCAATCATTTCCAGCAGTGGCTCAATAAGCCAAGCACGTAGAACAGAACGGAAGACAGTAGAAGATGTCTGTTGGAAATTTTTTAATTTCCTGTTTTGCAGATGATGGCAAAGGGAGGCATTGTTCGGGCGGGGACTCACGTTCTGCCTGTGACTCAGGGACACAGTGAGTAAGACATTATCTCCACAACTCTGCTCTGTGCTGACTGCCTGACCTCAGGCCACATCGGGATGCTTCCAGAGGGGCTCTTTCTGCATCTACTCAGAGTGAAGAGGAAGCCGGGAGGGATGCAGGCTTCCTTTGTCATCCTTTATCAAATGGTTTCTTTTGTTCTATTATACTTTACTTGTGTTACTTCAAACACTGATAGGGCCACAAGGATACGGTAGCTATTTCACGTTTTCCAGCCAGAAATATTTGTGCACTCTCTTCTCAACATGAAGAACATTTTAGAATTGTGTAAATAGAGAGGAGGAAGACCTTGGGGTGCTTTCTACTTACCAGGTTCTGTGATAAAGTCTCTCTCTCTCTCTCTCTCTCTCTCTCTCTCTCTGTGTGTGTGTGTGTGTGTGTGTGTGTGTGCGCGTGCGCGTTTCTCTTTTTAAGTTAATGACGATCTACAAAGGATCTACTGGTTATTTCTACCATGGAATGGGACTCTGCCCTTGAATAACAGGATAATAGACATTTAAAGGTTTCCCCCATTCTGACGGGATCTAAAAACCAACTTACTAAGAAAGCTATGAATGGGCACTTCTTTATCTCTTGGTGCGGCAGACTTAAGAATGTTTAAAGCAAACACTACAGTGTCCACAGGCATCAAGGTTAGCTTCTATGGGAGTGTAGATCTCTTCCAGAGAAAAGGATAGAGCCATGTTTCAGGGAGGGTAAACAGGGCATAAGTGTAAATGCAGTATATTAACCTCTTACTGTCAGATGTCACAGCCTCCTCCCCCTCCCCTCATGTGAGGATTAGGAATGATTGATGGTGAAGTCGACACCTCCACTCCCTTAGATAGCATTTGAGGCTAGTGTCAGCCAGCAAAAGCTCAAAAGGGATGAGGTGACATATATACGATTTATATGGGAGAGGGATTTTGTATAACTGTCTTCCTCAGACTCAGGATTCTGCAAGGTAGTGAAGCATCTGTTGTGTGCATTATGTCCACTAACAGCAGCAGTGATTGGCCAGGCCAGGTGCCCAGACTGGCTCTGTGTAATAAAGTACCTCTTGTTTTCACCATGAATGTGTCTAACCCGTGGTTGCCTCCTCTCATCCTCCCTGTTCCAGAGAAAGGTCATTTCTCCATCCTCATCTCGATGGAGACAGACCTGGCTCCTGTAGCTCGACTGGTCCTTTATACCATTCTGCCCAATGGAGAAGTGGTTGGAGATACTGTTAAATACGAGATTGAAAAGTGCCTGGCCAACAAGGTGGGTTCTTCATAGAATAAAAATCTAGCACTTAAAACGAGTAGTCCCTGCTGTCACCTATTCTCTGATATGTGTGTGGATTGAAGGGTTAAGTGACTGGGAAAGTTCCGCAAGGTCACTGCAGACTCACATAGAGTTATTGCCTCAGTTCCAAAATCCTCTGTGTACCGTTGACTCTTCACGTCTCCCAATGCCTTTCCCTCTCTGTGTGATGGAGTGTTAGGAAGGTACACAGCAAGTTTAAAGACCACACAAAGCCCGAACAAAAGGGCCTAGACCTTTGCTTGCACTCCATAAATCCAGAGTTAATGAGCACACTGTACATCAGAGGTAAAAGACTGAAACTTCCAAATGGCCAGTTTAGGAAGCATCTTTAGAGACCATGACAGTTGTCTGACAGAATCCTGAGAGTCAAGGCAAAGTTCAAGAAGGGAAAAGACCTCACTCAGGTAGCACAACACCAACCACTATAAGATCTACCAAAATTGTTCTGCATCAAAGGTGAGTAAGAGACACATGGCGGGATTCAGATGTTGATTTTTCTGGCCTTTCTCTCCCATCTGTCAGGTGGATTTGGTCTTCCATCCAAATATCGGTCTTCCGGCCACACGTGCCCTCCTCAGTGTCATGGCTTCTCCTCAGTCTCTCTGTGGCCTGCGAGCTGTGGACCAAAGCGTACTGCTCACAAAGCCTGAGGCCGAGCTCTCTGCATCCCTGGTAAGTCCCAGTCAGCCTTGGAGATGACAAGCATGTGAGGGACTTGAAGCAAGGAGAAGTGCTTGGGTAATGCAAGACCTGTTGAAACTTCAGTGACATTGAGGAAGGGGAAGGAGAATGAATAAAATATATTACATGAAATTCTCAGGGCAGAGATAAAAGCATGAGAAAAACGACTATAGTCTCCTGTAGGTGAATAGTTTTGAACTCTGACAGACACTTTGCTTAGTGAGGAACAAGATGCTTGCCCATCGTCTCCTGCATCCCTCCTTTCATCTCACACTGCTAGCTATGGCAGGTGAAAGAATTATGCATGTATTTGCTTGGAACCAACCAGAAAATCAATAGTCTGAAAAGGTAAAAACCCAGTGCAAACTAACCAGAGAGACTTAGGATGCAAGCATCAATATCTTGCCCCAGATCAGATGGCTGTGCTGAACTGCTCAGCTTAGCAGTGCTGGGGGAGCATGAGGCAGGCTGTAAAAAGGGATGGAAGAGGGGTGTAGTTCTGCCAAATAAACAGGATTGTTTCTGATTGTAGAACCAGAGAGATCATGATCAATATGCTTATATAAAAGAGGGCAGGGTGGCCGAAACCCGTAACTCTGTAAATGCTATCATAATTGTTTTCAAGCTAGTTTTAACATGTTGGGAAGCGGATGCACTTCATGAGGTAGGTCTGGGTGGTCTGTTTGCCTGCTGTGAGACAACACAGACCCAATAGTGTTTCAGATTTCTGCTTTCATAAGAATGGTGCCAACTAAATTAAGGAACATCACAAAGTGAACATTATTACTGAAAAAAATAAACCATTGTACAAGGGACATTGAGAAACAAAATACTTGAATGACATAATGAAAACTTACACCATTGCCCATAACTACTTACCAGTACATTCTGATTATAGTTTGTCAAAGATTCATTCACATTTTCATAAAACATACGAATAATAGAATATGTTTTTGCTACAATATTTATGGAAGCTTACAAAAAGAAATAATATATTTTTACTTTTATAAAAAAATGTAAGTATAGGGCTGGCAAAAAAGACTCACTGAAAAAAGGAACTTGCAGCCAATCCTGATAATTTGAGTTCAATCCCCAGAGCCCACATGGTGAAAGAACAGAATTACTCCAACAGGCTGACATCTGACTTCCACACAAAGTACAACACACACACACACACACACACAGAGAGAGAGAGAGAGAGAGAGAGAGAGAGAGAGAGACAGAGAGAGAGACAGAGACAGAGACAGAGACAGAGACAAATTGATTCTTAAATGGGCAGTGTGATGGCACACATCTTTAATTAATCACAGCTCTCAGGAGGCAGAGGAAGGAAGATCTCTGAGTTTGAGGCCAGCCAGATCTATATCATAAATTCTGGACAACCAGGACTACATAGAGAGACCCTGTCCCAAACAAGCAAACAAACAAACAAGGTTATAAAAGGGAATAGAAGTTTAAGAAAATATAACTTCTTGGTCTATGAATTTTTATTTTATATTATTGTGTATATATTTATGCTGTGCATCGGTGTGCATGCACTACAGTATAGAGGGCATGTAGAAGTTAGAGAATAACTTTCAAGTGTCAACTCACTCCTTGCACAGTAGGCTTGGGGGATCGAACTCAGGTTGTCAGGCTTGTACGGCAAACATACCTGGCTGAACCGCCTCCTCTGTCTACAGTGCTTGCTAATTAAGTGGTATTTTAATAGAAATGTTAAAAAATATATATTTAAAGGACATATTAAGTACATTTATAATAGCATAATAAGGAGAAAACTTCATTAAGGAGAAAAATAGCATTTTTTGTATGTATAATGTGATTTATATTTGTCAGAACTTTAAATTGATGCCAACTCTAATGGTCCTGGAGTAGACAGTCTGGTAATTCTGTAGTGGTGAAGGAGGAGCCTTCAAGCATCTGTAACAGGATATGAGTCCCTCTCCAACTTTTGTCAGTCTTTTACTAATAAAGACACTTCGTCTCGCAGTGTGAGTGAGTGATTCCCAGAACATGAACTTAACACCCGCTGTGTTCTCGGGGCTGTACTAAGTGCTAGTTATGAGCTATGGAAAGTCAGGTAATTGTGTGTAATTGAAATGGATAATTTATGTTTTAGAGAAAGACAAAGCAGGGGAGGGAGGTTGTCAGGGAGGAGCTAATGAGGAGTCTTGTTTGTGGATCACCACAGACGCCAGGCCCTGTCTTTTCAGGCCACAGTCACTTTCCTGTGAATGCACATCTGTGCATCAGTTGGCACCTGTCTGTTTTGCTTCTCTTCCCTAATTGGGTTTGAAAGCATCATCAGTATTTCCGAGTTCAGCCCTTAGGGACTGAATGACTACCTGGAGCATTTTGTCTGTGTGAACAAAACCTTAGAAGGTACTGTTTCCTCCCATGTGTTCTTCTCTCTGGGGCACGTGTCCTTCATTCTATGCAGAGTTGGTGACCAAGTCCAAGGTGGTGACAGAACTATTTATCCCTTTATTCCTTCTTCCCTAAAACACCAAATCATCCACAGCACAGCTTCATTTCTCAATTATTAGGGTCTTATTTCACTTTAGTGTTGAGTAGATAGTGTCTGCTTCCAAATGGTACAGACCAGTGTCAAGACCCTCAGTTAGTTAAATGAGAAGCAAATTAGGTTTTGGTGCTGCTGTTCTTGGGGGGTTTTCTCCTTGTTAATTAATAAAAAGCCACAGAGAAGTTGGCTCGTATATGCTTTATGTTCCTGCAGGTTTATGACCTGCTACCAGTGAAAGACCTCACTGGCTTCCCCGAGGGTGTGAATCAACAGGAGGAAGACACTAAAGGCTGCATTAAGCAAAACGACACTTACATTAATGGAATCCTGTACTCCCCAGTACAGAATACACATGAAGAGGACATGTATGGCTTCCTAAAAGTAAGCCTCTTATCTCAGAGACAGGTCTAAAGGTTCTTAAGGTGCCCCGGGTGGGAAAGTTATTTGTTTCAAATGCCTGCTTATCACGATTGAAACTAACAAAATAAAGGGGACCAAGTGACTTCTTGAGGTCACCAGCAGAAAGAGATCTGCCTAATGCAGCAGAATCAGGCCGAGAAGTTTAAATGATTAATGAAGTTTTCTTTTTATTGAAAGTCATTGCTTTGTGATATTTATAAGCACTGCGTATAAAATTATCACTGTCCAGTGAGTTTAAGGGACAATGTGGCATAACGTCCCTGCCTCATATGCAAACATGGGAAGATTAATTCAGATGAAAGGAGGTGTGTGTGGCGTGCACTAATCAGGTGGTCATTTCCTCTGTAGGATATGGGCTTAAAGGTATTCACCAACTTGAACATCCGTAAACCCAAAGTCTGTGAACGCCTTGGAGTCAATAAAAGTGAGTGCCTAAAACACTGAACTGAGTGAGGCAGGATTTTAAAAATAAAATGTGATCAAAATCAACTCAAACCTTGACTCAGATATAATAGGGCTGTGACAACATGTTCTTAACAATCAAGGCTCAAATCTGATACTGGCACCCCTCCACCAAGTGTACGTCTGCGGAGCACAGAAGAGGGTCGTGAACAGTGGCCGAGGAGACGTGCAGATCCAGCACACAGTGTAAAGAAAGGATGGACTCTGAGCAGTCAGAAATTTAGCCACCAAGAACGTATATCTGCCAATAGACACAAGGGCCTGGGTGGAAAGGAAGGTTCCCAGGAGTCTAACTGAAAACAGAGTTAGAAGTGCTCACAAGGCGGGGCTGCATTCTCTCAGGCGGGGAAAGATCTCCCTCGGGGGCCCTGAACAGCAGTAAACATGTTTCACTATTTTCAGTGATGTAAGCTGTTCCTTTGCCAAGTCATTATAGGCAGGCTGGGTTTATTATTATATTGTTAACTAATGATTGGATGTGTCAAATGTGGGAGGAAAGGAAAAATCTAGGAAAATCTTCTGTGAGAATCCATATTCTATGTGAAATTTACTACAGAGAATCAGATATTTTTATTTATGAATTACAGAATTTAATCCTTTGTTACCAGGATCTATAGGAAAGTTGTTTATCATCTGCCCATGTAGCTACTGCCTGTCCATGTGTCTATTGCTGTACATTTCCCTAAAGTAGGTGGCTATCAAAAGTTTACCAGCACTTTAATTATAGTGACAGTATGGGACTGCCAACTGATCTTCTCACTCAACATGGAATACATAGCTTTTCTATCCTTGATCCCTCTGTTGCTATAAACAGTTTCTCAAAACCACTACCATCTTTTTTCTATGCTACCATAGATGAAAATGTCATTGGTAGGCTAGCCTACTGCCCTCCTCCCCACCCAACACCCTAGGTCTCTCCATCTATGGCACAATGGGCAGTAATTTCCAGGCATTCTACAAAGCCATCTCTTCTGCATACAGTCCAAGGCTTTCTGCCATACTCCTTTCAGTCTGTGCTTGGCATTTTCTTCCCCTGCCTCAGTTTGTTCTAATACCTCAAGATTCAGTTGAAATGTCACTTCCTCAGAGAAGCCTTCCTTGTTGCCTGTGTGTCCTTTCCTGGCTCCCATCTTACCTTCTTGATCTTTCTGAGGTTGTTCTTTAGTAACACAATGGTTCATGAGCTCTATCTTTGTAGTCATTGCCTGTCTTCTCTCACCTGCCGTAGTACCAGCTGCGTACCACCTTGTAAGCCAAGGCCACATGGATGCTTTTCTAGAGTCTTCAGAGTCTCCCACAGAGAATACACGAAGCTACTTCCCGGAGACGTGGATCTGGGACTTGGTGATCGTGGAGTAAGTTACTTATTTTTATATAAGATGCAGAAATATAGATGTATCACAGTTTGAACATCCTCGAGTGTCCCCTTTTTAGTGTATCTATTTAGAAATGCTGAGCACAGCGTTTCACTGTCACTGGGAAAACATTACTATGGTTGAGCAACGTAGAAGCCCCCTAGGTTAAATTGACTTCTAAGTACTTATTCTATCATGAATGGGATTGCTGTCTTTATGGCTTTTCCAGATAGCATGCTACTGGTATAAAAAAATGCAAACATACTTTCATTTTTGCATCCAACAGCATCCCTGAGTTTATTTACTAGTTCTAACAGTTCTTTAGAGTAACGTACGAGATTTACGTCATTTGGGATCAGATAATCTGTAAACAGGGATCATCTTAGTCGTTTCTAATTTGGATACTCTTGACTTCTTTTTCTAGTCTAATTATTTTTACAGGGCTTTCTCCTAAAGGAGATTGGTTTAGCCGCTCACTTCCTTTACTTTACATCCCACCCCCTGCAGCTCAACAGGAGTGGCTGAAATGGAAGTGACAGTCCCTGACACCATCACTGAATGGAAGGCCGGGGCCTTCTGCCTGTCCAATGACACTGGGTTGGGCCTGTCTCCCGTGATCGATTTCCAAGCCTTCCAGCCCTTCTTTGTGGCTCTCACAATGCCCTACTCGGTGATCCGTGGAGAAGCCTTCACGCTCAAGGCCAGTGTGCTGAACTACCTCCAGACGTGCATCCGGGTAGAGACTCATTTTCTTAATTCAGCACACACCAATTAAAACTTGCAGTCGTAGATATACCAAGAAGGAAATTTAAAAAAAGAATAAGTAAACCCACTTCTCGTCTACTACAAAGGAAGAAGCTATCATATATAGATTTATATGTTAGGAAAGTGGGTATCTCTAAGAATCAACCTACAAAGATGAATTTCTAACATTGATTGTAATCCTTTAAAGTTAAGTCATCTGTGCAATAGAAAGATTTCTTACACAAGCAAGCATCACCTTGCCCGTCTCATGTTTTACAATTTGTAGATCCAACGTCTACATTCCTGCATATTTATATTTTTCACACTGCATTCATTTAAAATGTTTCTTGTGTGCATCCCTCCTTGGTCAAAACCATAACTGTTTATAGACCTTGTGTAGTAACTGAGCCAGGGGTGATCACCCTTCTGGGTCCCAGAAGAGCTGCTTACCCAGGCAACACTCCCTCATTGCCTTTCTTCTGGTTCCAGCCCTTGAAAGGCCAAGCACCCCTTCAAGTGCTGAGGTTTACCTGTAAGGTGGTAATGAATGGACCATAGCACTGGGGCCTTATTTGTCTTGTTGATGTTAGGTAACAGAAAATCTAATCTCCAAGTAGGCTTCCACTGAAACCTGGTCTCCTTCTATCTTTAATCCTGCTTCTTGTGTGGTTACAGGTTGGTGTACGGCTGGAGGCATCTCCTGATTTCCTAGCTACCCCAGAGGAGAAGGAACAAAAGTCTCACTGCATCTGTATGAACGAGCGGCATACCATGTCCTGGGCGGTGATCCCCAAGTCATTAGGTGAGCAGCAGAGTCCAGAGGCTCAGTCGGGCCCTTATAAGCAGGACTTCTTCCCCCAGGTAAGGACCCCTAGGTGGTAGGATCACTTTTCTTTGACTTCCATTCCAGAATGGCCAGCACTACCAGGTTTACTGGTTCAGTAGTTAGAAGGCTGAGACAAAGTCACTCAAGAGGTCAAGGCCTTGCCCATATAATCAAAGCTGCATCCCAAATAAAACAAAACACCAGCCACATCAAAAAGAAACCCTTTCTTGTAAGTTGAGGGCTCAAGGAAGCCTCACTTCCTTACCTCCACTTCTAGTGACACAGATCTCTAGTGGAGGTTGCTTCCATTTCTGCTCTGGTGTTTTTATGAACCTAAAGCCTTGTAAATTCCAAGTTTGCAAGCTTGCGGGAAGAGGGAATGTATACATCTCTACCTGGCTTTCCTTTTTCTCCTAGGAAATGTGAATTTCACGGTGAGTGCAGAGGCACTGGATTCTAAGGAGCTGTGTAGGAATGAGGTGCCAGTGGTTCCTGAACGTGGAAAGAAAGATGCGATCATCAAGTCCCTGCTGGTTGAAGTAAGTAACTCTGCCTACCTGATAGGGAACACTGAGGCACAAGAGCGAACTCAGTTAAGGGTCTAATTATTTTTACAATTTCAACTCTTCAATGTTGAATAATGTACAGCCCATCATAAGATTCACAGTAACATCTCTCTATCTGTCTATCATCTATCTATCTATCTATCTATCTATCTATCTATCTATCTATCTATCTATCTATCTAATTTTCTATTATTCCCCAGCCCTCTCTATCTCTGTCCACTGTTGCTAATTATCTTCATTAATCTTCACTCATTTTCTTTTCTATCAATCCATCTTTTTCATATACTTGCAATGAATAGAATTTATTTAGATAGTGCAACAAATCCTTTTTTTCACTGTGCGGGACACTGTTGTCCCCGAATCAACAACTCCTATATCCTGAAGGTCAATACATTTCATCTTAACTTTTTTCTTTCCTAAAGCCTGAAGGTCTAGAGAACGAAGTCACGTTCAACAGTTTGCTTTGTCCAACAGGTAAGCCTCAACCATTATAATTAAACTCTCTAAGGCTTTATACCATTTGAAGTTCAAAGATTATTTGTATGTTCCTGTGGGATGAAACCTGAAGTGTCATTAATACAATAGAGTTAGAAAGTAGTTCCTAAGGAGGCCAGAGTATGGTAATGAATACCTATAATTCCTGCACTTGCAATGCTGAGGCAGGGGAATCAAAGAAACAAAGAAGCAACATAAAACAACAAAATGATGTTTCTTCTTTTTTTTTTCAGGGTGCTTATTTTTTCTTTTTCTTTTTTTTTTATTATGTAGTTTCCTCAATTACATTTCCAATGCTATCTCAAAAGTCCCCCATACCCTCCCCCCCAGTCCCCTAACCACCCATTCCCACTTTTTGGCCCTGGTGTTCCCCTGTACTGGGGCATATAAAGTTTGCAAGTCTAATGGGCCTCTCTTTCCAGTGATGGCCGACTAGGCCATCTTTTGATACATATGCAGCTAGAGTCAAGAGCTCCGGGGTACTGGTTAGTTCATAAAGTTGTTCCACCTATAGGGTTGCAGATCCCTTTAGCTCCTTGGGTATTTTCTCTAGCTCCTCCATTGGGGGCCCTGTGATCCATCCAATAGCTGACTGTGAGCTTCCACTTATGTGTTTGCTAGGCCCCTGCGTAGTCTCACTAGAGACTGCTATATCAGGGTCCTATCAGCACAATCTTGCTAGTGTATGCAATGGTGTCAGCGTTGGGAGGCTGATTATGGGATGGTTCCCTGGATATGGCAGTCTCTAGATGGTCCATCCTTTTGTCTCAGCTCCAAACTTTTCTCTGTAATTCCTTCCATGGGTGTTTTGTTCCCAATTCTATGAAGGGGCAAAGTGTCCACACTTTGGTCTTCTTAAAGACAAGGCTCTAACTCCTAATTCTCTCAGCAGCAACTTTTGAAGAGACTCTTCTTTGTTTGCTGTATATTTTATTCTTCATTGAAAATTAATCATCTGTATCTATGTGGGTTCATTTCTATGGCCTCTATACTTTTATAGTAGTCTCTCTGTATATGTTTTAATGTAAATATCATGCGATTTTAATTATGTCTGTTTTGCAACATACTTAGATACAATGTAACACCTTCAGTTCTGATCTTTTTGCTTTTGATTACCTTTGTTATTTTTTTGTTCCCAATTTTGTAGTAATATTTGGGGGACTCTTTGCCTCCTTTGCTCCCAAATAACTGCAGAGCATTTCTATGCCAGCTCTAGCCTATTCTAGCTCCTGAATAACTGATGCAGAGACCTGGTATTTTTATTAATGAGCTGCTGGCACTATGCTAGGCAGGTGCTGAGCTATTCTGACCCTCTTAGGCTGATGTTTCCCAGCTACGTGGTCCTTTACCTTCAATCAGTCTTTCCCTGGCATTTTGTGTACTGTGGAATAATGGGTGACCAGGAAGAGGTGGGTTGAGTCTTCCCAGAACAGAGCCCTAGAGTCTTCTTCCTCCAGCTATCTAGGCTCCTGAAGGTGACCAGCTTTCCCTGCCTAATGCTTACTGAGGTGAGCCCTAGGAGTGGACTTTTCCAAGATGTCTTTAGTGTTATTTATCCTTCCCCATACTCCCTACTGTACCCTACACTCCATTCCCTACCCCAGTTTAACCCTTCCTATTCTATTATTCCCAGTACCTTTTATGCTAGTGCAGTCTATCTTTCCTCCCTTGAAAGTCCCTCCTCATGGCCCCTTAGTCATTTCCTGGTAGTTGTAGCTATTCCAAATGAAACATACATTATGGAGATTCAAAGCTTACACCCACAGATGAGAGAAAACATGTGACATTTGTCTTTCTGGATCTGAATGACCTCGCTCAGAGTGATTATTTCCAAATCCATGCATTTTACCTTAGAATGTCATCATTTCATTTTAAATAGTTCAATAATATTCCATGTGTAAAGATACATTTCATTATCCCTTCATTAGTTGATGGATATCCATGCTATTCCATTTCCTGGGTATTGTGACTAGAGCAGCAATCAACCTGGTTGAGCAAGTATCTCTACAGTAGGACTCTGTGGAGTCGTTTATGTATATACCCAAGAGTGGTACAGCTGGATCCTGTGGAAGATCTATTTTTACATTTTTTGAGGAACCTCCACAGTGATTTCTATAGTGGTTGAACCAATTTGTGTTTCTGCAAGTAAGGAATAAATATTATCCCTTCTCTACATGGATCTCAGCATTTGTCATTATTTATATACTTTATTTAAGCGTTCAGAATGAGGTAAGATGACATATCAATGTAGATTTCCTGTTGTAACCATAGATCAATGTATCTCTCAATCCCCATCAGAGAAGTTTCTATTTGCAATAGATGGTGTTTGGCACAGAGATCCAAACTGCCCCAAATACAGAGAACCAGAGATGATAAAATGCTCAGCCCTAAAGGGAACAAACATTTTGCACCTACCCCCCAAAATGTCATCATTGTGCAAGAGTGGACAGAAAGTGTAAGTGTCAGGGGCAGTGAATGACTACAGGGAAACAGTGTCATAGCAGAGCAAAGCAGGGCCACTGTATGCATGAACTCACAGCAATTGCAACAGTGTGCACAAACCCTGTAGCCCACGCCAGACCAAATCCCAGCATGGAAAGGGGTACTGGTATACAACCCCAACCCCTAGTTGTTGTACAAATGGCAGATTTTAGCTGTTGGGAGAGGGAAAGACAGTTTTCCTTAACAGTGTAACCCCTGGAGCATCAACCACACTCTAGTGGAAGAGCTCACATTCAAGAATATTTGGACAGAACAAGTTGGTATTGAAGGGAGAAAAAAAAAAAGACAGCATTAGGTGTTATGAAGATGGATTTGGGGAGACTTAAGGGTATGTGAATATGATTAAAACATGTTGTATGAAACTCATTTATATAAAGAACTAATTTTTAAAAAGGTAGCAAATGTTAGCAACGTGTTTGTTGTTGCTGTTGTTGTTATATGGGGGGAATTTGAGCCAGGAAGATGGAAGACAAGGAATAAAGAAAAGTTTAGCCAAGAAAATCTGAGAAAAATGTTCCACTTGGTAATCAGAGCCTTCATCTCTTAGCCACACAAATATAATTTATAAGCATTGCTTCCACCACATAAAGAAGAGTGGTGTTCTGTTGTCTTCTATGGAGTGTTCTGTAATCATCTGTTAGGTCAAGTGAGTGTTTTATGGATGATCTGTCTATACTTTGAAGTGTGGTATTGAGGTTCCCCTCCATTACTGCATTACAGTCTACATCACTTCGTATCCTTGAATATTTGCTTTGTCTATGCACTCTTATTTGGAGGTACATGCATTTTCACAACTGTTATTTTCTCCTAAAGAACGAGTCTCTATAAATGTCTCTAAATTTTTCACATATTTTTATTTTACATGATAGAAGTGCCATTATCTCCATCTTTTTGTTCCCTGAGAAGGTGATTCTGTTGCAGCTCCACATAGTTGGGTCTTGTTTTTATTCATTTATTCATTCTTGGTCCTTATACTGGAGACTCTTATCCTTTCGCATCTGAGGTGGTTATTGACAGGCAAGGCCTTCTCCACATGTTAACCATTCCTGGTTGTGTAGATGATCCATTTCTTCCATTCTCTGTGTCTCCTTTTGTGGACTGATGTTTTCTGTAATGTTGTTTTTAATCCTTTTTAGATTTGGTTTGTGTTTCTACTCACCAGGCTTTCTCTCTAGTTGCCATAATGTTTATATATAGGATCTTTTTTATAGCAACTTGTCTTGAGCCATCTTTGTCTGGATATGTGAAATCTAACTGTGACATTGCCCTCAGGTTTTCTGTGAGTTGGACTACAGTAGGCTCCTTGGGAAGGAACTCAGAATGCCATCTGGGGAGGATGACTCTCTGGTTGTCTTTTTCTCCTGTACAAACTGGTGTTGGGGAGATCTCTATCAAGTGTTGTGCTAACTGGGGAAAGCAGACATGAAGTGGTTAAAATGGCACCATCTTTAAACCCTTCTGGTTTGGGTTCTCTCCAGTTTTGGGCTATCACTTTGTTTCTGTGCAATGAATTTCCAAAGATGCTCTAGTCCCTGAAAAGGTGCTGGCTGAGCCTTGCATGGGATATTCTGGGGTATAATAGTTCCCATCTCATCACATCCTTCCTACTCTTGGTTTTAGTAGACCAAGCATCTCCTGTGTTTATACTTCTATAAGTATATATTTCCAGAAAGTATGCTCAGCATCTTTATTTACCTCCATTGCTTACAAATGTTGTCAAGATTTTTGATCGAAAGTATTGTGATCTTGTCTTGATTCATCACAAGAGGAGTTGAACTTTGCTGAGATAATAGGCAAAATTATCTGTTTGTTTGTTTGTTTGAGGCATTATTATGAAATGCTGTCATGTCATTTGACCACAGATGTTGGGCTATTTTGTCTCTTTTAACCTGAGTTGAATGGTATTGGTTATTTAATGAGCACATTGTGTTTTCTTTCACCCCAACCTATGGTATCTGACTTCTTACATAACTCAACATTAATTTTATGAGAATAAGATGATAAATACCACAATTCCTTCATTTTCCTCTTTGTATATTCTACCAAGATTAAAATGGCACATGTATTTATTCAGCAATTGTTATTACTTTATTTTATGCAAACCAAAATATTTTCTTCCACCTGTTTATTTATATTTTATCTTTGCTTAGAACATTTTTCTTGCAAAATGATTGATATTAACTTTGTGAAAAGGCCATATAGGGATAACTTTATGAAAGGAAAATATTATACTTTTCTTTTTTATCTTTATATATAGTGATTATTTTCTTTTTAATTAGTCAGGTACTATTCATTTGCTCACTCCTATTTTAGAGGTCTCCTATTAAGATATACCATATTCATATCTGAAACAAATTATATGGCATTGTTGTAGAATTAGGACTTTTGAGGGAGGTTTTCTCTGCTTATTTATACACACGAATCCTGGTTGAATTTTCCCCGTTCATAGCTTTTGAGAGAGAAGCTGTGAGTGGGAAAGCTAAATTGGCTCATCTTGTCCTGCACACACTGTGTAGACCATGGTGTGACTGCCACAGACCTCACCCGCATCCCCCCGCCCCAGCTGTGGACTCTCGCCTACTTGGAAATTCTACTTCATATCGAGGAGGTCTGGGATGAAATTCTGAAAACCTTCAAGTCTCAGTAACCCCTAAGATCAGAAAGAAAAGAAATGAATGTTTAATTTTTTAAAAGGAACAGCTTTTCAGAAGTAGCTTCTGCTTAAGGCACAGTTCTAGTTTCTGGGCCAATAACATCTCTAAAGATCCAGTGCAGAGTGGCCTTTCCTGTGGCTGATGTGCTTCTTGCCCTAGGTGCTGAGGTATCAGAACAGATAACTCTGAAACTGCCATCAGATGTGGTAGAGGAATCTGCCCGAGCTTCTGTCACAGTTTTGGGTGAGTTCATTCCCTAGAGAATTTGGATGTTAATTTTTGATGTGTTTATTTTTGTTCATATATTTGTGTGTGTGTGTGTGTGTGTATGCATACATACACACATTTATATGTAGTTTGTATTTATACAGTGATTTTTTTTATTTTATAATTTTTAATTTTCTTAATTAAAATATAATTACATCATTTCCTCTTTTCCTTTCTTCCTTCTAACCCCTCCTATGTGTCCCCTTGCACATTCCTTTAAATTATTACCTCTTTTTAAAAAATTGTTTTGACATTACAGACACACTCTTTTTTTATGGTATAAAATCTTAGATTAAAATTTATTTACAGTTTCACTTCCATTAGCTTACCTGTCATACAACCAATACTATAAGAAAGAAACTCCACGAAATCTGCATCATTTATTATGAAGCACCCTTACATTCTGGATTCAAGGAGTCAAATCAGTAGACAAACAAGTGCAGACACATTCTTAAATATATAGCAATGTAACTTCCTCATTCATATGGGCCACCTTTCTATAAATATCTATTCAAAACAAAAGGCAACAACAACAACAAAATGTGGTAGTACACATCTACAATCCCAACATTGAATGCCTGATGCAGGAGGATACATAGTTTGTGGCCAGCCTAGGTCGCAGAGCAAAACCTTGTCTTGAATATATACACACATTCATCAAATTATAATTTTAACTTCTTTTCTTTGAATTATTGTTTCCAACAATTTTCAAATTCCAAAAATTCCAATGTCCTGTCTGTACCCTTTGCAAAAGTACTCATTTTTAACATGGCTAATTATTTAATTTGGATATAATCTTTTTTAAAAAAAGATTTATTTATTATTTATTTTATATGTAAGTACACTGTAGCTGTCTTCAGACACACCAGGAGAGGGAGTCAGATGTCATTAAGGATGGTTGTGAGCCATCATGTGGTTGCTGGGATTTGAACTCAGAACCTTCGGAAGAGCAGTCAGTGCTCTTAACCACTGAGCCATCTATCCAGCCCCGGATATAATCTTAAATGTCATTATTGCCCATCTCTCCCATTTTCTAGGAGATATATTGGGTTCTGCCATGCAGAACACACAGGATCTCCTCAAGATGCCCTATGGCTGTGGAGAACAGAACATGGTTCTGTTTGCTCCTAATATCTATGTCCTGGACTATCTGAATGAAACAGAGCAGCTGACACAGGAGATCAAGACCAAGGCCATTACCTATCTCAATACGGGTGAGTACTGAACAAGGGACTGAAGGTTGACAGTACTGTTTCAGTTGGCTTGTTCAATGAGGCTGAGTTATTTTTCATTACTATTGCCTATTATCTCAGTACCATAGTAGAAAACACTAGCATGGGTTACTTCATAGAAACTGTCTCCTCTCCAACTTCCAAGAACACATTATGAAGTGAGAGCATATTTTAGATGTGGACAAAACAGTTTTCAACAGTTAAAAGAGATGTCAAGCATTTTAATAATCTTTCTGGTTGCCATGGGCACTCAACCTGCCATATTGTTTCTCTAACTTCCCCTCACAGGTTACCAAAGACAATTAAACTACAAGCACCGGGATGGCTCCTACAGTACTTTTGGGGATAAACCTGGTAGGAGTCATGCCAATACCTGGTAAGGGGAAGCCAATGACTTGAACTATTTTTTTGTTTTGTTTTTCAAGACAGGGTTTCTCTGTATAGCCCTGGCTGTCCTGGAACTGACTTTGAAGACCAGGCTGGCCTGGAACTCAGAAATCCACCTGCCTCTGCCTCCCGAGGCTTGAATTCTTTACATGCAGTACCCTAGTTATGTCAATAACAACTATGTCAAGACATATGTTATTGGAATTAGAATGAATTATATTAAATGAATGTACCAATATTGGAGAATTAACAAGCAGATAATCTGATATTCAGATATATGTTTGTTAAACTTGTTCCTAAGTCATCCTGGGCATATTATAGCAACATTTTCTTTTCTAAAAACAGTTCCCCTAGCCAAGAGTTTTAAACTGATATAGTGAGGATATCACATGACTTCTAGATATGCCATAACAGCTTCAGTTTATCTTATCTTTCTTGGATCGTACTTGCCTTGAGAGAGGATGAATTCATTTAGTGGGGAAAGAATTAAGGATAGAATGATGCAAAATCTTATCTTAACATTCCTAAGTAAAAGAGAATGTAAAGTTACTGCATAGAAGAAATGGACATGTGAGGATAGTATCATCTATACATAGCAAGAAACCTTCCAAGAGGAGGGTGAAGAACCATCCCATGCTGCTTTATCTTCTCAATGAGCCAAGAAAAAACAAGTGTGTCAGAAATCTGTAGCTTCTTTATTATGGCTAAAGCAAATTCTAGGTATAGCATCCTTCTCCTGTAGACCAGGGTAGACCTAGAGGGTATCTCCAGTGTACCAATTCCAGCTAGATACTTCTGCAGTGTCAGGAAGAGACTTGTGAAGCATTTTCATGTGAAGAGGCTCTAAAATCATTGTAACAGCAAATATATGATTATTCCCACGTCACTTAGGCTCACAGCGTTTGTACTGAAGAGTTTTGCTCAGGCTAGAAGGTACATTTTCATCGATGAATCACACATCACCCAAGCCCTCACCTGGCTCTCCCAGCAGCAGAAGGACAATGGCTGCTTCAGGAGCTCCGGGTCACTGCTCAACAATGCCATGAAGGTGAGTATTCCAGAGCTAGTTTTGGTTTATCCTTTATGAGATCTGTGAGTACAGAGAGTGCAGGGTAGAAATTACCGACAGAGCTACCAAAGAACAATAAGACCTAGACATCACCAAGAAAGAGAGGATAGAGTTCATATTAATTATAATGCATTGCCCAGGAGTGGATATTTAGAAATGAGAAGTTCCACAACACAGCAGAATACGAATAGCTAGTTAATAGAATTCTTAGAACTACTGAGATCGCTTCCTCTTGCCCATTCACAGGGAGGAGTAGAAGATGAAGTCACTTTGTCTGCCTACATCACCATCGCTCTCCTGGAGATGTCTCTTCCTGTCACTGTAGGTACCACCTCCTTCCCTACCAAAAGATGATTCTGGGTGCAACAAAACTCTGGCTGGTTGCCTGAGACTTGAGCTTCCTAAACAGCATGTGTCTGCTTTCCTTTTATGCAGTGCAAATGCTTCTCAAATCCATTTGCTCCAGCAAAGAGGAAAGGTTTGCATTTTCTGAGGGAGGCATCTATGTTGTTTCTCTCCTATAAACATCTCCACTCTCTCAAGGATCCTAAAGACATGGCTAATATCAAATTAGCAGTTAATAGTACATTATATTTCTACTTTTGAGAATTTCATAAATGCATATAATCACATATAATCATATCTACCCCTTTCTATTTCCTCCCTCCAACTCCTCCCCATGTCCTTTTCAACTCATCCCTTCCCAACTTCATGCCTTCTTATGAAAAAATATGACCACAAAGTCCAGTTAGTGCTGCTAATATGTTCCTGGGTGTGGAGCCACCCATGAGGCTCTGACCAGAGGCTACACTCTTGAAAAATAATAATTCTCTCTTCGTCCAGAAACTACCAAATGCCATGAGAGCCAAAATATGGGGTGGGATCTGAAAAGCACCTACCGCATCTATGCCAGAATTTTGGCTGGCTTGATCATGTGTCTTGTGCAGGTAGCCCCACCTATTGTAAGCTCATGAATGTGGTAGCCATGCCATATTCAGAAGAGAGCATTTCACAAGGCTCCTACTCATCCTGTGGCTCTTACATTCTTTCTGCCTCTTCTGTGATATTTCCTGGGCCTTGGTTAGATGCTTCTTCTTCTAAGTATAAGAATGAATTGGAAAACCTTCTTATCTCCAGGTCTACTCTGTCAGCTCACCTGGGAATGTCAGCACCTTTCTTCACATAGCTGTCTCCTTTCTGTTCCCCATTCACAGCATCCTGTTGTCCGCAATGCCCTCTTTTGCCTGGACACAGCCTGGAAGTCAGCGAGGAGAGGGGTCAGCAGCAGCCATGTCTACACTAAGGCACTGTTGGCCTATGCATTTGCCCTTGCTGGTAACCAGGACACGAAGAAGGAGATACTGAAATCACTCAATGAGGAGGCAGTAAAAGAAGGTGAGAGCATTTGAGGTCATTCTCCTGCCAACATCCTGTGGGCTATACTGCAGAATTTTTCTGCTCTGCCTTTTGTAATCTGTCCTCTATGCTACCCACCATCCATCATCTAGGTATATCTATCTATTCCATATAGAATTTATTTTTAAAATCTAGGACTTTAAAAGTGAAGTCACACATTAAGAAAAAAAAAAAAAGAAGAAGAAATATTGGGTTTAGCAGCGAGAAGCTCAGCCTTGAAGATTTGTTCCATAATGAACTATTTGTGTGAAGCCAGGCAAGCTATCCAGTTACTGATGGTTCTGTTCTTTCATCAGGAAACAGGGACACTGTTGTCCCATAGGGTTGTCCATTGAGTGAATAGCAAATGTGAAGACTTAGTGGAGTCTGTGGCACATGATGAATGTTATAAGAGCACTAGCTGTTAGACCTAATACTAAGATGTTACTTCCTAACCTTCACTTGACCCTTACTTGGTGACTTCATGAGAAACTTCTAATGTTTTACCTCATTACACAAGTCAATCATGTTGATCAATCTTTTTATTTTCAGGTAATATTTTTTCATATATCACAGTTTATATGACAAGCTAAAGAGACAGAAAATACAATGCACATATCCAATGAAATTGAACTTGTCTTTCTTCTTTGATAGTGCCATTAAATGTTCTTAATACACTGAGAAATATTTCAGAGAATGTAATAGGCATAAAGAATAATTAGAAAATTCCTGAGTCACTCATTCCCAGTGGAAGAAAATAAGTATACCTAATGCATTAAAAAAAATCCCATGTTTCATTTACCCCTCTAGAGATTAACATTATTTTAAATACATTATCACAATTTCTACTTATATGTATATATGCAATATATACCTATGTATTTCTTGCATATGTATCCATAAATGATATTTTTAATTTTGTAAAGTGTACAACTTTACATATGCAGTATCATACCCATTGATATTTCAGTAGCTTGTTTTCCTTTTGATTTTTAGGTGTAAGATTAGGCAAATAAGCCTCCCTAGCAGTAGTGCATTGATTTTCATTCTTTGTTTTCTATTTGTTAGACAAATTCTTGCTATGTAGCCTAAGCTAGCCTCAAAGTCACAATTCTCCTACCTCAGTACAATCCCAAGTACTGGGTTTGCAGCTATGTCAGTGTGTTAGACTTCTTGATTGCTGACACAGCAGGTCCACAGTGGATGCACAGCTACCTGTCCCTCTGGTCCCTCTGTGCATATGCCAGCTTCTCCAAGTTAGACTTCTAGAAGTTTAAGGATTCACTGTGACCAGACATTTTTTTTTCTGAATATTGCCAAATTGCTCTCAAAGAAAAACTGGCTTTCCATGACAATCTTTGTCAGTTTCAGTACTTAACAGCCATGTCAGCTATTTTAAAGACAACAGTATTTTTTTTTTTACAATCTAATGAGTATAAACTTTTTATCATTTCATGTGCTTGGTGATATTCACAAGAACCTTCTAGGGTAGGGCTTTACAAGATATCTATCTAATACATTCTGGTTAAGCTCTAGATCACATCTGAAGCAGAGAATACCCACAGCCTATGAGAGAACTTTCTCCCACCACACAACTGTAATAACTGTCTTCAGTCATAAGTGGTTAAGGGGCCTGTCACTCTACCAGCACTACCCTGCCTTGCCTGGATTGAAATGTCAAATTCACATTTACACCAAAAAGACTGTTATCTCTTTAAGGTTTGAAGAATGACCTTTGAAGAGCAGTCCTCGCTTTAGCTCTGCCTTGGATGCTTTCAAACAACTAAGTGCAAATATTTCATCACTCATAAGCATCCTCTTTTAAAATTAGATATTTTCTTCATTTACATGTCAAATGCTATCCCGAAAGTCCCCTATACCCTCTCCCTGCCCTGCTTCCCAATCCACCCACTCGTGTTTCCTGGCCCTGGCATTCCCCGGTACTGGGGCATATGATCTTCGCAAGACCAAGGGCCTCTCCTCCCACTGATGGCCAACTAGGCCATCCTCTGCTACATATGCAACTAGAGACACAGTTCTGTGGGGTAGTGGTTAGTTCATATTGTTGTTCCTCCTATAGGGTTGCTGACCCCTTTAGCTCCTTGATTACTTTCTCTAGCTCCTCCATTGGGGGCCTGTGCTCCATCCAATAGATGACTGTGAGCATCCACTTCTGTATTTGCCAGGCACTGGCATAGCCTCACAAGAGATAGCTATATCAGGGTCCTGTTAGCAAAATCTTGCTGGCATATGTAATAGTGTCTGGGTTTGGTAGTTGTATATGGGATGGATCCCTGGGTAGGCCAGTCTCTGGATGGTCCTTTCTTCTGTCTCAGATCCAAACTTTGTCTCTGCATAAGCATTCTTTTTACACCTCCAGACAATTCTGTCCACTGGACCAGAGCTCAGAAACCCAGAGTGCCAGCAGATCTCTGGTACCAATCCCAGGCTCCCTCAGCTGAGGTAGAGATGACTGCTTATGTGCTCCTGGCTTATCTTACCACTGAGCTGGTTCCAACCCAAGAGGACCTGAATGCTGCGATGTTCATTGTGAAGTGGCTCACAAAGCAGCAGAATTCCCACGGTGGCTTCTCCTCCACCCAGGTCAGTGATTGGTTAAAGCATTTTATCTTTAGTTAGTGAAAGAGTTACCAACTAAAAACACACATGAGGAAAAAAAATGAAGGTGACTTGGAGGATTATTGGAGGATTATTAATATACAGAGATAATAAGAAGAAATTGAAAGACAGCTAAAAAGAATTCTTAAATTGTGGCACCCCACCTCAGCCCTGCATTATCATGGTCTCCTCGTTTCAACAACAAATCTATGTGACCACAGTAATACTAGAGCACCAGAAGAAGGAAAAAAAAATTACCTACCATTCTTCTTGAAGGCGAAGACTCTTTTTGAGCTGTTAATAGGGACCATAACTCAACATTCTCTGCTTACAGATGTGTCCATTTGTAGGCCTATGTTGTAACTAGATGCTTTTGATGGCCTCCAGACACCTCTTACTACACAAAAATATGTTTATCAGGAACATAATGGGATGTCTTTCCTCAACCAATCTCTCAAGCTCAACTCTATAGTTATATGCCTAAACAATTCATCAGTATGTGCCCAGGAAGAGTCTTTATTTTGAGAGATGGTAGATATAAGCATATGTCTTCTGTAAGTGGAACGAGGGTATAGAGAAATACAACCTTGTCTATTTCTATTGTGTTAAAATATTATTATTTATATTTTTATAAGATTATAAAAAGATTTCTTAGAAGTCTATTATTTAAGTATCGTCTTGCAGCTCAGTGTCAGTGGTTTTGAGAATATGCGTAGTGATGAGGAGGTGAGCACTGGTGGTATTTTGATGAACCAGGAGAGGCCAGTCAGAACAGCAGTATATCAGGGGGGTGTTTATAATAAGCCCCTTTGCTTCCTTTGGAGAAAGCCTGACTCTGAGCACAGTTATAAAAGACCTTGGCTTCTAGTCAGCAGAGACGAGTTTGATTTGGAAAGGGGACCAGACCAAGCTCTGGCTGGGAAACAGCCGATAGGACTACAATGATCAAAGGGACATCATAAGTAAATGCCTGATGCCAATTAAGCACTCCATTCCCACTTACATATAAAATATATGTACATCCCACATCACAAACCTTTATAGAGGGGGAAATTGAAATCAATTTGTTGATGTATTTGTGTACAATCCAGAGCATATATGTAATGCTATGATCCTGTTATCTGCCTGAAGGTTATAATTAATCTTTAAAGTTTAAATATCTATGTGAGGAAGATAACAAAAACAGGAAACTAAAACCCTTGTGACCACTAACAGAACTTTGGAAAATAAGAGTTTTCATACCTATATTGGTGTCCTTTTCATCCCATAACAAAATGTCTGAGAGTAAATCTACAAAGCAAGGAGGCTGATTTAGCTTACGGGTTTTGATTCCCAGAATTCAGAGAACATGTGAACATTTGAAATAAGGCTCTGATGCGGGCTCTCGAGGGCTGCCTTTTTTTATGGCAACTTACTCACACGAACTACCTGGGATTCCCACCAGAACAGCATCCCTTCCAGGAACTACACTGTCAGTGACTTAAGGACTTTTGTCTTAGTTACTTTCCTGTTGCTGTGATAAAACACCACAACCAAGGTGACTTATGGAAGGAAAGGGTTGTTTGGCTTATGGTTCCAGCGGGTTAAGAGTCTGTCGTGGTGAGGAAGAGGAAGAGGAAGAAAGAGGAAGAGGAAGAGGAAGAGGAAGAGGAAGAGGAAGAGGAAGAGGAAGAGGAAGGGTGGTGGCACAAGGCAGATCTAGTGGCAGGAGCTAAACACTAGGAACTCACAGTTTGAACATCAAGCATGGAACAGAAAGCCAAATGGGAATAATGTAAGGGTTTTTTTTTCTCTTGAAACCCACCCCCAGTGGCATACTTTTCCTCTAAAATTCCCCACATAGTGTTAACAACAGGGCAATGGGCAAGTGTTCAAATATCTGAGGCTATGTGAGACATTTTCATTGACACCAGAACAGCCTCCTACTAGCTTTGATTCTCCACCCAAAAGCACCTCCATAGGGCCTAAGCTTCAGACTTCCGGGCACCCGATCACGTTGTGATCCCTGGGTGAGTTACCCCATTCCTCTTTCAGGACACGGTAGTGGCTCTCCACGCTTTGTCCAAATACGGAGCAGCCACTTTCACAAGAGCGAAGAAAGCTGCGCATGTGACCATCCAGTCTTCTGGCACATTTTCTACAAAATTCCAAGTGAACAACGACAACCAGTTATTATTACAGAGAGTCACGTTGCCAACTGTGCCTGGGGATTACACCGCAAGGGTAGCTGGAGAGGGGTGTGTCTACCTCCAGGTAAGACTTGGGCAGAGGAGGTGGCGGTGGGAGGGCAGGAATCATTCTCCCTATAAAAAGTCAGAACTCAGGCAAGCCAATGGACAAGTTCCAGAGAGAGAGATAAGGGAGTTGAGGGGAACCCCACGAAAAGAGTAAAACAGACGCCTGTCTTTAATGTGCCACCAGACATCCTTGAAATACAGTGTTCTCCCAAGGGAGAAGGAGTTTCCATTTGCTTTGGTGGTGCAGACTCTGCCTGGGACTTGTGAGGATCTCAAAGCTCACACCAGCTTCCAGATCTCACTCAATATCAGGTAAGACCAATTTTCACCCTCTGGGTAAACAATTAGTCTTTTTATCTGGGGCTTATCACTATACAATGCTGTTGGGTAGCAAATATCTAGATCTGTTTTAAAAATAAGGTATTATTTTAAGTTGGTAAAATCATGTTTCTCTGTGATGGAGCTATGTTGCCTGCCCTCTACCTTCAGAAATTAATTCCCTTGAATAATTACTTACTCCTGATAGTAAATAAACAAGCAATACCATTCTTCGTCTACTACTTGAATTCCTCCTATGTAATGAAATCCTTTAGTAATCTTGATCTTTACAGAAAAAAAAATTCTTGGAAGGCTTAAATAAAAGGAAGTAGCTGCTTTTCCACTGTAACTCTGGGGCCAATAAGTAAGTCTAGCCCTGTATGGCACACTACTTTTGGAAGACAGCACGCATGTACATTGCGGGAGTCAAGTGGCTACAGAACTCACAAACGTACTCAGAAGGCCTTTGTGACTTGGTTTGCTGCTCTACCTAGGAAATTGTGGTGATCAAGTGAGAGTCACGGGAAACCCAGAACAGGTTAGAGCCCTCGAGGACATGTCACCCACCAAGCGTCCTTAAGACACAGACCTGAGACCACAGGCTTGAATTCCACTTCTAGATCCAGTTTCTGTGGATTTATTCAGTTCTATACAAATTCTAATACACACCAATTTTTTCAGGATCCTTGGAAAGTCTTATGCATACTTAATAGAGCTATAGAGTGTACAATATACAGACATGGAAAAAGACAATTTACTAATTTGGGAAAGCCTAACTCTTCCTTTTCTGAACCTTCAGTTACATTGGAAGCCGTGCTGAGTCCAACATGGCAATTGCTGATGTGAAGATGGTGTCTGGCTTCATCCCCTTGAAACCAACAGTGAAAATGGTATGTTCAGTATAAGCCCAGGATGGCACAGTAATATGGTATGTTCACTAAGCCCAGGATACCTACCACATTAAGTTGGTATATTCACTATAAACCCAGGATGGCACATTAATATGATATGTTCACTGAAAGCCCAGGATAGTCCATTCCATTTTATATCTTATTTATTAAAATACTATTCCAATAAATCTTCAAGGTTATGCCCTGACAAAATAAAGTGTGATCATGCTTGTATGTGTATCATTGTTTAGATATCATGGCTACTGGAGAAACTTGTAAGCAGTTTTCTTTTCTTTTAAGTTAACTAAACTATAGTTACATCATTTTCCCCATTCCTTTCTTTCCTCCAACTCTCCCATGTTCCCTTCTTACTTACTCTCAAATTTATAGCTTCTTTTTCTTAATTATCATTACATATGTGTGTATATATATACATATATATGCAAACACATAAATATAAAATGCAACTTGCTAAGTCCATTTCATATTGCTTGTATGTATATGATTCAGAGTTGACCGTTCAATGATGGGTAACCCCTTTCTTCAGGTAAGCCAACTTTACACGTGTGTTCATATGCCATACTAATAGTATACCCTTCATCCAAATTACCTTTCATTTTTACTTTTACTTTTTTAGTTTTTTTATGTATAAGGGACTTTTGAAGAAATTCTACCTTCAGAATATTTTGATAATAAAATAATCTCATTTTTCCGTGGGTCCTCCAGGAGCTTCATCTATTCATTAACATTTGTGATGTCTCCATTTTCTTCAGCTTGAGCGATCTGTGCATGTGAGCCGGACCGAAGTCAGCAATAACCATGTCTTGATTTACTTGGATAAGGTGAGACTCTATGTAATCATCCTCTAGGAACTAACTGGGAAGGGCCTGTCTGTATTTGAGAGTTCTCACCTCCGTGCTAGAGTCATAAGAATCTAATATCACAGTGGCTGTCCTCTATTTGGAGATACTTCACCTGAGCCTGTGAATAGACATGCCTCACTACACACCTGGGATATGAATGCTTCCAGGGGCCTATAAGATAGTCTCCATAATGGTTTTCATTATATCAACCAGTTAGCTTAGAGATGTTAAATAATGCAGGGAAGTGATTACTATGATTAGTCAGTCATTATATCATCATCTTCAACAACTGTATAAGAGGGGAAAATACCATGAATCTCAGCTGGCACTTGGGCCATGTGATAGTAAAACAGCAGTCCATCCATGGACCAATAAGTGAAAAGATGGGTACAGTAGCAGAATTATTTAAACATCTATTGATAGGAATCTCTGTTGACAATGCAGCAGTGGTTCCCCTTTTATAGAATTCTTTGGGTCTGTATCAGTATTTTTATAAGATGAAAAGGCAAAACTGTACTAAACCTCTGAAATTTAAAAGAAGATACCATAGTAAAACTGAAATTGTGTATATATTCCTCCCCATGAACATAGCCATGTGCTGCCGTTGATTAAGGCAACAACCTGTTCCCAACCTGTATTCCCTTTGTGTGGGGGGGATCCATATCAGTTATCCTGGATATCAGATATTTATATTACAATCACAACAGTGACAAAATTACAGTTAAGTAGCAATAAAATAACAGGAACTATATTAATGGGTCAAAGCATTAAGAAGGTTTCTAATCCTCGATTAAGGCATATGGACTTACCAAGTCATGTTAATCATTTAAGAGGTAATTTCAGGCAATTGCCCACTTACTCTGGGGGTTTTCTATACTATGCTGTCAGCGGATAAAATCTCCACCCTGTAAAACCAACATTGATTCAATGTAAAAAGAAATGTTCCAGGAAGTCATTTAGCTCCTTTTGATTTCCAGGTGTCAAATCAGACGCTGACCTTGTCCTTCATGGTACAGCAAGATATTCCAGTGAGAGACCTGAAGCCAGCCATAGTGAAAGTCTATGATTACTACGAGAAAGGTGAGCAAGAGCATCCTGAACATGGGCATTCACTTCCCCATGCAGAAACTCAGACCTAGGAACGTGCCAGGCTGCCAAGTGACACTGGCTCCTCATCACTTCCTCTTGTCTCCTTCAGGTTTGACACCTGCCCTCTCTATCTCTTTGCTTCTGTGGAAGAAAGTACATTTTAAACCCATCAGCCAGAAAAACAAAGTAGTTGCAGAGTTAACTTTTTTGTCAGATAAGCCACTCATAGGACAGGAATGAGATTTAAGGATGTACAACAACCAACTGTCAGGATTCTGGGGTGAAATGTGGCTCACCATAGCTGGAAGGTTGTCCAAGGCAACAAGCAGTGGATTAGAGAAATGATGTGGGCATTTCTGATGCAATCGCAGACACCCATGGTGACATCACTTGATGCATTTGTTTCTGTTTTCTCATTTACTCAGATGAGTTTGCAGTTGCAAAATACAGTGCTCCCTGCAGTGCAGGTAAGCAGTTCACATTCTTGTTTTGTTTTGTTTTGTTTCTGTTTCTGTTTTTGTTTTTTTGGGACAGGGTTTCTCTGTGTAGCCCTGGCTATCCTGGAACTCACTCTGTAGATGAGGTTGATCTTGAACTCAGAAATCCACCTACCTCTGCCTCCCTAGTGCTGGGATTAAAGGCGTGCACCACCACTGCCCGGCAGTAGCTCACATTCTTCTAAAGGGTAATCAGAATTCCTCTAGCTTGTCTCCCAGATTTCCTCCTCCATAAAATTCTAGGTGCATATTCTTCTTAGGAATCATTTTGCTTTGACTGCGTATTATTATAGAAGAGTGTATGCTTTGGAGAGGTGTGATGCCTCTTGAACCCTCATCTAGTTTGCTGCACAGCTTATTGGGTCATTAGCTGCAGTGGGTCTCAGCTCCTCCTGTATTCATTGGGTTGTTTTGGATACCATGCTGTTCAAACTTAGAAGAAGATATATCGTTTGCTCATGGAAACCCAAGCCTATCTTAATTTTCTCTTCTTTCCACTACCACAGGTTATGGAAATGCCTGAGGACACTGAATAAGAAGTGTTTCACCAGAGCCCTGTTCTTAGGACTTCTCAAGAAAAAGTGTTTTTTTGTATTTCCAGAGATTTGATAAATAAACCATTCTTTCATATCTATCCATCACCATTCCTTCATTAACTGAGTCGTCATTTTTTCCCACATTTTCATGCTTCCACATCGAGTAGCTAATACAAACTGATAAAAATTAGGAATGGAAGGATACAGTGATATTAGTTTAAATTAATTTGAAGGAGATTTATGGGATGGGGAAAAATGTATTGGATCATGGCTGAGAGAGTGTAAAGCATATTTGGTTATAGATATGCTGTTGACACCAGGACATTCCAAACCTATGACATCACATAGGTGACAGCACAGCCTACAACCTGCAGACCGGTTGCCAAGACAACAGGCACCATATTCCCAGCATTCACTTGGCTCACCTCCCACCTTTACTTGTGTCATGTCACTTTCCATATAAACAAGGAGAACACCCCTTCCTCCCTCTCTCTCTCCCTCTTCTCTCTCTGCCACCACCTTGTCTCTCCTTTCCAATAAAACCTCTTCCACGTGTAACTGTGTTGGCCTAGTGTTCTGTTGAGTGGTGACCTGCCATTCTAACACATCATTTTGTGTCAAAACCTGGGAAAACTCAGCGGGAATGCCAACAGCAGCTGCAGAGCACCACAGCAGGAGGACCCTGGAGGAGGCGGTGGGACCGCGGCCACATGGGCCAGCGGCCTGTAGCTATGACTGCTGTAAGAGCCTAGTCGCTGGGAGCAGCCGCGACCACTGTCAGCGGATTGAGCCAGAACTCTCGCTACCCAGCTGAACACTGCCAATGCTGCCACTTCCACCACTTGACTTGCTGCCGCCACCACTGCAGGACATATGAACTTCAACCATGTGAACTGTGCTATCCTGGTTCATCTTACAGTCTTGGCTTCCATGCTTCAGGCCTGGCTTCCACACTTCTATTTACCAGCTCATTAAAATTCTTCCACAGACACCAGCATATTAATTGGTAGGGTTAGTCAGCTAGAGAGCCTCTAATTTCCCAGATAGGGCCTGGCCAACCTTTTCTGGGGACTAAGGGGTTGGCATTTTATAGTCATGCCTCCAGCAGACATACAAGTTAAGACATCGACTGTTTGGGTGACCCCCACCCCTCAAAAGTTGCTCTCATCCCCCCCACCCCCGCCCCTGGGCTCTTGTAGTCACCTGGAATCCCTGGATCCAGAGTAGAGCACTTTCCACAATAAGCCTGGGGCTTACTGGGTGGCCACTAGAAGCCCTCATGAGGACTTGGGCATCTAGCCTGGCTGATTTCTTTTTTAGTTTCTGGATTGTTCTCCGGATTCTGGTAGGAATAATCCAGTAAACCCCAAAAATGGGTAATATGATGTCTTCAAACATACTCCCAGGCACCCTACTGGGTGTCTCCTGGAAAATCTCAAATATTTGAAGCTAACGCCTCCCTTGAAGGCATGCAAATTAACATACCTCTGTAATAAGGTCTGGATTCAATACCGCTAGATAATGGTTCCAAATGGCCACTTAATGGTACCCTAGATCCAATTATTTTAAGGGATATTAATAATACTGTCAGCGAACTGGTAAATAGAAAGAGGTTATCTATACTAAAGCCTTCATCTATCTTTGCTCCAATACTTCCATGTGGTCTCCTTGTTCTCCAACCCAGCTTCTCTTAGCCATGAAACCTACACAACCTCTGCCAGATGACACTACAATGTTAGATCCGGCAAACGAACCACCTCCTTTCAGCCACAGACCTGTTTCTGCACTGCTGAAAACTCAAACTGCTGCCTTAGTTTCTCCTCACTGAGATACCCCAGAGCCTGCTCCCCCTAATTCCTCTTCTTCTGTGTCAGCCACAGGTTCCTCCTAACATTTTACATTGGCACCTACCTTCACCCCACCTATCACTCACTCTAAGGCCACAGGCAAACCCCCAAGTCCTTCCCCCCCAAGGATACCTGACCCAGCAATGGTTCTTCCTCTAAGAGAAGTTGCTGGGATAGACAGCCTTGTCAGAGTACATGTTCCTTTCTCAATGAGTGAACTTTCTCAGGTAGAAGAGGCTGGGTTCTTAAACCTCTAACTCCTCCACCTTTATTAAAGAGTTTCAATATATTACTCAGTCTTACAGCTTACTTTCCATGATGTACATATGATACTTATTAATAACTTACTTCCCGAGGAATGCGGGTGAGTTTGGGAGCAAGCAAGAGCTAATGCAAACAAAATTCATCAAACAGAAATTATCCAATTGGATCAGACAGTGACTGACCAGGATCCTCCATGAGATTGTAATTCCGCAGGTGGTATTTTAGCCAGAGACAGGTTTATTACATGCCTTTTGGTGGGCCTAAGAAAGGCAGCCTTAAAGCTGGTAAATTTTTAAAAACTCCAAGAGGTTGTCAAGGATAAGCAGGAAAATCCATCTCAAGTTTTAGAATGCCTCACAAAGGCTTTATTGCAGCGTACCAATCTGGACTCTGAAACCCAGAAGGTAAGCAACTTCTGATGACCTACTTCTTTTCCCAGAGCCACCCCTACATACGGGCCAAACTTAAAAAACTGGAGAGAGGACCCCTAACTCCACAGGCAGAAGTCTTAGCGCTGGCCTTCAAAGTATACCATGGGAGAGATGAGAAAGTCTGCAAACCAAAATACCAAATGCTGGCGAAGGCTGTCCGACCAGCCACAGCCACTACCCCAGACTCAGAGACCACCAGGTACCTGCTACAAATGTGGCCGGCAAGGTCACTGGGCAAAAGCCTGCCCTAACCCCTGCAAACCAAGGGGGGCATAGCCTAGGTGCCATCAAGAGGGCTGTCGATTGCCCTCATGTTATATAGAACAGAGGGACATCACCCCCAGACAACCCTCTAACTGATCTCCTAGGCTTTGCTATGGCCGATTGACGAGGCCTGAGCTCCTGACCCAACCACTGCCATCACTAGGAGGGAGCCCCGAGTAGATACTGTGGTATGTGGGCGGCCCATCTCCTTCCTTTTGAACGCTGGAGCCACTTACTCGGTACTGACCGAGTTTTGGGGACCCACTTCCTATTGTGTCAGGGTAGGAGGACAGGCTTACTTCCCTCACCAGACCGACCCAACCACTTAGTTGCATTTTTAGGGGTGTACCTTTCACCCATTCCTTTTTGGTAGTGCCAACATGTCCTGTCCCATTATTGGGGCAGGATCTTCTACCTCGGCTGGGAGCCTCTATTTCCTTTGCTCCCCCCCCCATTCACCTACACCCAAGCTTGGCAGCATTTCCTTTGCTCTTTCTTCTAGTCAGCCAACCTACTAACACTACCATGTTATTTCCTTTACCAGCTTCTTAGGTAGATCCCCGAGTCTGGGAAGGCTAGAACCGCTCTGTTGCTAAACACCATTCTCCTGTTATCATCCAATTACTGGACTCTACTGCCGCAGACCGGCCCCAGTCAGCCTCCCTCAATCCTCAGAAGAAATTAGGGTTCCAGACAGGCAGGCAAGGTGTTGGCATGGATGACAAACAAATATGGACACAAGGGAGTGTGGTATCTGAATGTAATTTGTCTCAAAGTGAGCACTAGTCTTATTTTTTTTTTAATATTTTTATTACATATTTTCCTCAATTACGTTTCCAATGCTATCCCAAAAGTCCCCCATAGCGCCCCCCCACTTCCCTATCCACCCATTCCCATTCTTTTGGCCCTGGCATTCCCCTATATTGGGGCATATAAAGTTTGCAAGTCCAATGGGCCTCTCTTTCCATTGATGGCTGACTAGGCCATCTTTCGATACATATGCAGCTAGAGACAAGAGCTCCGGGGTTCTAGTTAGTACATCATGTTGTTCCAACAATAGGGTTGCAGATCCCTTTAGCTCCTTGGGTACTTACTCTAGCTTCTCCATTGGGAGCCCTGTGATACATCCAATAGCTGACTGTGGAGCACTAGTCTTATAAGTGAACTTTTCGCCTCAGGATTGCGTCCAGGTTTCTAGGCCTGTCACTCGGGTCAATACTGGAGTGGATGTAGCAGTTGTGGTCTAAGGAGGAACCAGAAGAGATACTTAGAAGTATAGATAATGCTGGGTGTGGTGGTGCACGCCTTTAATCCCAGCACTTGGGAGACAGAGGCAGGCAGATTTCTGAGTTCGAGGCCAGCCTGGTCTACAAAGTGAGTTCCAGGACAGCCAAAGCTACACAGAGAAACCCTGTCTCGAAAAACCAAAAAAACAAAAACAAAAACAAAAACAAACAAACAAACCTATAGATAGCTGAGTTACACCTATACACAGGAATTTACAATGGCTTAGGGGGAAGGTGGACTATACAATAGACGAGAATTGGAACTATGGCAAGGGCAAGATTAAATCGACCTTAGGTGGGGATGCTTTTCATCCCAATTGTTAACATTGATTTTATCCCAGTTGGTTCTTTTTAGCTTTTAAGTACACATTCCTGTTTTGTTGTAAAAGTAATTTTGCATCAGATAACTTCAACGTACCTTGAATGGCCTTAATGTGTCACTTAATTTCTTTGTTTCCTACAATATAAAAGACTGTTGCTCACTTTGACATAAGTACATTCAGATACCATACTCCCTTGTGTCCATATTTGTTTGTCATCCGTGCCAACTCCTTGCCACCTGTCCAGAATCCTAATTTCTTCCACGGATTGAGGGAAGCTGACTGGAGCCAGTCTGCAGCACTCTACCAGGTACATAACCCAAGTTCAATACCCTCTCTCTCTCCAGAGCCTCAGGGAACTTAAGCCTATCATTTCTGACCTCTTGAGAAAAAAAATCTTTGCCCTACCTCTTCCCTCTTTAACACCCCATACTAGCAATTAAGACACCTAATGGTATCTATCTCTTAGTTCAAGATCTCAGGCACATTAATTCTGCAGTGGTGCCTCTCCATCCTGTTGTGGCTAACCCTTACACACTTCTTTCCACTATCCCCTTGGGGACTTCACATTTCTCAGTTCTAGATCTCAAGGATGCATTTTTCTCTATCCCTCTAGATGCTCAGTCACAGAACATATTTGCCTTTACCTGGACAGATCCTGTTACCCACTTTTTTACCCAACTAACCTAGACTGTTCTACCTCAGGGATTCTGGGACAGCCCACACCTTTTGGTCAGGCCCTGGCTTCTGACTTATTATTTCTGTCTCTCCCTAAATCTAAGATCATACTATATGTAGATGATGTCCTTCTATGCAGACCTTCTCTAGAAATTAGCCAAGCTGACACCTCTGCCTGCTCTTCTAAATTTCCTCTCCAGTTGAGGCTACAAGGTCTCACCTTCTAAAGTCCAACTTCCACCCCTCGGGTCACTTATTTGGGATTAACAATTACCCTATCCCACAAGGCTAGAAAGAATCTGATCTGTCCTGTCCAGCAGGACTCAGTTATTTGTGGGTGTGAGGGGGACTGCAAACCTGGGAGAAAATGGGAGGGAGAGAAAGAAGGAGCGAAGACCAAGTAGAGTGTTCCTATCAAGGTCTCCATTTATTAGGCTGAAACTCCGGATTTTAAAGCATACATCGAGGGGAATAGAGAGGGGTTGAGGGGGAATTAACAAAGAACAAAGAAGTGGGCATCAGGGGACATGAGGACTGAAGTCAGGCTCCAGGCGGTGGGCACTCTGCGCCTTATCTCCAGAATTCGGATCCTCCTTAACAGCCTTGGATGTCAGGCTGGGCTCAGCATGTAACTCATGTCCTTGGATGTCATGGGAGTCAGGAAGAGATAAGGAAGAGGGGACTATAATTCAGCTTTTACAGCCTCAGGTGCCAGGAAGGGAACAGGGAGAAGGGAGTGACGACCGCTCCTTAGCACAAAGCCATTTGGCTTGTCAGGGTGGGAGACCGTGAAAGGCTTGCTTTTTCATGGTATGGTCTCCAACATCTCCCCCTTTTCAATTAAATTTAATAAGTCCACACTTAACTGAGGTGATCAAATGATCTTCTCATCCTTGGATGAGTGGGCATTAACCATGGCTGGGAGAGCATTGACCCGATTCCTTCCATGGGTGCTGTCATGACCCACACTCATGGCTCTTGGTATCTTTTAGGGAGAGGAGGCAAGGCCTTAGAAAGATTCTTTGGTTGTAACTGAAACTAGATACCAACCTCCATGCAAACTGGGTGTGTCTCTCAGGGAACTCAGAAACGGTCTAACTGGACCTTCCCCTGCAATGCTTAGCCTCGTACCCATGCTGGTGCCCATACTGAATTCATATTGTCACAAACCAGCATGCACAGTTCTGAGTTCTGTGCAGCTCCTAAAGGAGAATTGTCAACCTCAGATTCAGCAAGGCCTCTACAAGAATTATGTAATTGTAACACCACAATTTGTGGCTCTTAGGCTATCTTAGGACCTGGAGGTCACCCTTCCTCGTCGCTATTGTCTCCAAAGCCTGAGGAACCAAGGGGAACCTGCATTAGAAGCAAGGGTGGAAAACTGGAGACTAGCAGTTGCTCTTTCTGCATCGATGGGAGGAAGATCTTCTTGTCTGAGTCTCAGATATCCAGTTGATGGTAGTGAACTGCAACCGGCTTGCTTAAAGCAGCTTCAATCTGTGACTTAGCAAAACTGGTTAATCTATTAAAGGCCCAAGGGCCAAAAGACAAAAGCAGTAAAATACCCACAAAAGGTCACAAAAAGCTGGGAAGTAGGGTAGTAAGCCAAGGAGAAGTAGAAAACCAATTTTTATACCAATATTCTAGTTTCTCTCTGTTGCGTTTTCTTTCTTCTAAACTAGTTCTAACTTTGTCTATGCTATCTTGAACTAAGCCAGTCTTATCAGAATAAAACCAACATTCTTCTAATATCTGAAATTTCTGTCTTTGTAGCCTTAATATTTGTTATATCCTGCCTTATTGTTGAGACCATTACGTCTAAGACCTTTGCCTCCAATTTTTTATCTACAATAAATTGATAATATTCTTATGCATATCATTAGCAAAATGAGCAGTATGCAGCCGTTGATCTAATGCTGTGGCAGATATTAAAGTTAAAATTGCAATTAAGCAGTAAATCTTAAAATTGCTCATTTGACCTTTTCCAAGTTTGCATTCCTGGATTTTTAAACCAAGGATCATTTACTAACTCTAACAGGCAGCAAAACATAAGTAGGTCTCTTTAACAAAATCATAACAGCATATTCCTTATCTAAATTAGGATCTACACAATTAGTTAATTGGCAACAATTACAATGAATATGAAAAGACTTGTCAAGATTGGTGATCTTAACTCTTAAAATTACCTAACAATATAGCATATAGGCAAGGTACAAAAGCTTTCACAGCTATAGGGGAGTTGGCCTGAATGGCCAAAAACAGTGTCTCTGATGAAATCTTGTTAAATACACTGTAGCAGTCCATCTGCCTCAAGGGTCATCATTTATAGTTGTCCTCAAATTGACACCAGGTCGGCTCTCCTTGCCCATGGCAGAGATAGGAAGTTTCTTCATCTTGTTTGCAAGTGGCTGCTCTCCCTGATTCCTCTTTCTCTGTGCACTCAACACAGTTTTCTTGTCATCACTGCCAGGGCACTCATGAACTCACAGGTCAGTCAGTCACACGAATCATTCTGGAAGCTAGCATTCTTCTGTAGCATTCTGTGGAAAAAACAGAAACACTGCCCCCTTTTCCCCATATTAACTTTCTGTTCAGGATCATGCCATGTGTCAATAAGTGGATTCTTTTCATCTCACCTAGACATAATTATGTCTAGTTGTAAGATACTATAAGGCATTTATTAAGTTCTTTGACATCCAAATTTCAAAATTCTTAAAAATAAAAGTATGGTTTAAATAATGTGCACAGGGGTATAATTTCTCCCTTTTTGTTTTTTAAAAGATAGAGTTTTAAAGTTCCACAATACCTTGTCTTTGAGAATTATTAAATTGTTGACAAAACATCTCAAATAATTGACTGTTATAGTCAGTTTTAATATAACATGGGCAGTGACTAATTACACTTTCAATTATTTCTCTTGAAGAGCAGTTGTAACTAGAATGCTTAAAAAGTTATTATAGTCACATGTGTATTATTTATTTATTAATCAGAAACAAGAGCATTCATTTGCAGCAATTGATTAAGTATAGGTTCTCAACAATTAATACCATTATGTGGAAACAGGTAGGAACTGAGGACACCAGAGCAAAAAAAAAATTTTTTTTACAATTTGACATGCACATTTTATAAAAATACCAAAATATTATCTTAAACCATTACTAATTGAATATATAAAGAATGAGATTATATAGCCAAATTTTTAAAGTACAATGAGCACGTTCAACTATTCTTTGTCCCATGGGATTATAAGGAATTCCAGTTTTATGTCTGATGCCAAATTCTTTACAAAATGAAGTAAAATTCTTGTTAAAATAGGATGCCCCATTATCTGTCTTAATAAATTTAGGCAACCACATGGCATTAAGCGTTTGTAGGCAATGATCAGTTACATTTTTAGAGGCTTCTCCTGTATGCAGAGAAGCAAAAGTAAATCCTGAACACGTGTCAATACAAACATGTTTATACTCTAATTTTCCAGATTCTGCATAATCAGTTACAACCATTTGCCACATATGATTAGGCAAAAGACTTCGTGGATTAACTCCTAAATGTGGCACTGGAGATAATGTAATACATTTAGGACATTGTTTCACAATATCTGGCTCTTTGCCAAAATAAGTTAGTGCCTGCTTCTTTCCAAGGATAACCGTCTGAGCTACTGCTTCATAATATGGCAAGATATTATGTTTAGGAGAAATCCTCAAATGTATCCACATTAGAGGAGACTTTTGCAATAACAACCCTGTAGGCATATGAATATATTAAAAATTAACAGGTGTAAAGGCAAAGAGTAATCTATATAAGTGACAAATTGCTCTTCAATAGCTTTTTCCACTTGTTGTAAGGCCAGCAATCCTTCTGAGAATAAAGATCTAGGGGAGGTTGGATCAGAACTCCCTTTAAGACTATCAAACAAAGGTTTTAGCTCCCTTGTAGTACACTTTAAGTCGGTGCAAAACCAATTAATATCACCTAACAATTTTTGAAAATCATTCAAAGTCCTTAAGTTGTCTCTGCGAATGACTATCTTCTAGGGAAAAACAGCTTGTTTTAGTAAGTCTAAAACCCAAATAATTATAAGGATCCTGAGTTTATATCCTTTCAGGAGCTATATGTAATCCTTACCAGTTAATGCTTTATGTAAACCTCTATAACACAAAAGCAAATCCTGGGGGTCTTTTCCAGGCAAACCAGGACAGTTTCTTGACTGACCAAAAGCAGTCTTCTTAAAGGAACAGTATTTTTTTCTTGTAAGTTGCATAAGCAATTGCAAGCTTGAGAATTAATAGCATCTGAGGGATGAACAATTTTAAGCAATTGTAAGCTTTGAGATATAATATTGACTATTAATATACAACTTAAAGTTTGATTGTTCAATATTTTAAAACACCATCTACAGCACACAATTTAATTATCTGTGCTGAAACAGGAGAAAACTCAAAAGAATAGGTGTGTGATCCAATTCACATATACTTTCTCCCATAGAAAGGCTGTTTTTAAACACAGTAAATGGGATGCATGCATGTATGCATGAATTTATAGAAGATATAGAAGCATGCATAAAAACAATTTTTAACTATCTTAGGATAAGGATTATCAATTTTATTCAAAATGATGGTATGCAGTAGATCAAACATCAATATTCTGTAATAACCAAATCAATGGCTGTTTGGAACAAGGAACAGACATTTAGTCAGGTTCTTAAGACACAATTTTTGTAATAGTTTTTCAAAAATATATGAATTTATCTTACAATTCTTTATTAGCACCACCGTGGCTTTATAGGGTGTTAATACTTTACTTTGAGGTGAAGAAGGATGATTTTTTACAACAATGTTTTCTCTTGCCAAAGATTTGTTGTGAGCACATAAATAAAATGAGCAGGTAATATTTAATTACCATTGATTATAATTGATAACAATTGATCACAGAAGTTTCCTCTGCTTTTTGTGAAACCCTTTTGTTTCTCACCAGTAATTTTGAATCTCACTAAATAACACCTAACAAAGGTTTAAGTTGCTTTAAGGCCTCAAGGTGAGGTCTTAGCCAATTAACATCTCCTGGAAGCTTTTGAAAACAAAATTTTGAAGCAAATCAAATTTTCCTTCTTAGATTTTCTGTACCACGATTTTCTAATATAGCTAAAACCCCTAAGTATTAAAAGATATTGCCTCTGAATCTTATCTGGAGTTATAGCTACTCCCCAGAACTTAAAAGCTCATTGTGTGAGAGCAAGGATTTAAAGTTAATTTCCCCTTAAAAACATTAGTAACTAAAATACTTTTCACTTCGGAAACAATATACATATACATATAAGCAAACTCTGTACACTATAACTTTATATAAAGTAGACAAGTCAAATCACAATGTCTTGATAAATTCCACAGCCTGATTGACCTTTTATAAACTTTGATTTTAAACTTTATTTAGAACAACATCTGGCTAGGTCTGCAACAAGGCTCTTTTAGCTAATAGGATGGGAAGGAGAGTTGAAGTCCCAGGAATTTCCCTAGTCACCCTTTGCAAAACAAAAGAAGAGCCACACAAGCCTTGCTGAGGCTGCTCCCCTCCTCATCGTCAACCCAAAGGCAAACTTTTCTCAATCTGAGCACTCTGCCAGGGTCCTGGCCCTAAGATTATCCCTATTTTGAAGTATCCTTAAAGACCAGTTTTCCTGGGTTCGTTCATGTTGTTTAGAATGACTTCAACCCTGAGTTCCCAATTTTAAGCTAACTTTATGTTACAAGCAAAAGTCTGTCTGCCCCCTTAAGAGCTCTGTTTGCAATTGGCTCTCAGCAGGGCTTTTCCAGCTGTACTTGACTCCCAGTCACAGTGCAGTGTAACTTATGAGTTTCTGCTGTGCAAATTTAGACTGCTTTTTAAACAAGTTAAACTAAATCAAAGGACAGACAGCCAGCAGATAAAGTTTTAACCATTTTTTTCCACATGAAACACAGAACAACAATCATTCAAACAACAAAACAAAAGCAAACATAAATAGACAGACATATGGACAAATGGTGCACCAAGGAGAGACAATAGACAGAGAGGGAATAGAACTTAATGTCTCAAAGGGACCCAGATATCCTAACCAGAACTAAGAATATCTCCATAGGAGCCAGAGAGGAAGCAGGACATCTCCCGTTTTCCTTCTGTCCCTAAGAGAGCTCTGAAGTAGCTTATTTTCATTTTCCCTCTTTTTTGCTAAAAGGTCCCAAGCAGGGGTTAACTGCTTTCCTGAAACTTATTTTCTCTCTCTCATGTTCAGACTCTATTTCTTTATCTCCTTCTTCTGGGTGTTCTGCCAGAGAAGGGAGAGGAGACACAGTGGCAGCTTCTGATAGTTACTCCTGAATAAGAAAAGATGGTTGCAGGGACTGCATCGGGACCCTCATTAGCTAGTTTATCATTTAAATCTCTACCTACCTTTCACCATTTTTTCAGTGTATCTCTGTTCCATCTATAATAAACCATGGCCATGCCTATGGAAATAAAAAAGTTTTCAAATCTTTCTTTTTAACTCTAACTCTTCCTTCCCTGAGAGCTATCTTTAAGCCTTTAATGAAGGCTGCCTCTTAAGAAAGCTTATTTCCCATTTTCTGAGTGGAGATGAATCGCTCACCAAGGACTTCTTTCTCCCATGAGTGGTGGAAGCAGTCCTTCACTGCTTCTAATTTCTTGGGGTCACGACAAACTTCTCTGGGACCTCCACTGAAGGCAATATGATCTGAACCCTGAGCCACACAATAGGCACCACTTGTCCCTTCCAGTAGGACTCAGTTATTCGTGGGTGTGAGAGGGACTGCAAAGAACAAAAAAGTGGACATCAGAGGACACAAAGTCAGGCTCCAGGTGGCGGGCACTCTGTGTCTTATCTCTGGAATTTGGATTCTCCTTAACAGCCTTGGTTGTCAGGCAGGGCTCAGCACATAACTCATGTCCTTGGATGTCATGGGAGTCAGGAAGAGATAAGGAAGAGGGGACTATAATTCAGTTTTTACAGCCTCAGGTGCCAGGAAGGGAACAGGGAGAAGGGAGTGTCAACCTGCTCCTTAGTACAAGGCCATTTGGCTTGTCAGGGTGGGAGACTGTGAAAGGCTCGCTTGCTCATGGTATGGTCTCCAACACTGTTCCAGTTTCTAACTGTTCCTTCTACAAAAGAAGAGATTCTATCATTCTGAGGAATAGCCAGTGTTTTACGTTTGTGGGTTCCTTCTTTTTCCCTCCTTTCTTGTCCTTTACATGAAGGAGCATTAGGCCCCACCCACGAACCTCTTCTTAAACCTATTACCAAGCCTTTTCAAAGGCTCCAACAGGCTCTCCTTATGGCCCCAGCTTTACATCTCCCTGATCTGACTCGTCCTTTTTCTTTATATATAACTCAAAAAGGGGGATTTGCCCTTGGAGTCTTAGGTCACCAACCTTCTTTTGCACCCGAAGTATACTTGTTGAAAAAACTAGATCTAACCATCCAGGGATGGGCACCTTGTATCCGTACCTTAGTAGCCACTGAACTCCTTATTCAAGAGTCAAAAAACCTAACCTTTGGGTTGCCTATAACTGTCTTCTCTTCTTATAACTTGTCACAGCTCCTAATGTAAAAAGGCTTACAGACTCTACCTCCCTCCAGGGTTCCTGCTCTTCAGATAGCTCTAATAGAAGACCCCACACTCACTTTCCAATCATGCCCACCTCTTAATATTTCCAGTCTTCTTCCTCGACCAAACACTAACCACTCCATATCTCACTCCTACACTGAAACTTTAGAGTAACTATTACCCCATCCTTCACACATACTGGAGGGCACATTGCCTCAGTCCATCTATACCTGGTATACAGATGGCAGCTCCTTTATACATGAAGGAGCCAGAAGAGCTGGCTATGCCATAGTACCAGACACCGAGGTGGTGGAGGCACAGGCCCTTCCGGCTAGTACCACCAATCAACAGGCTAAAGTAATAGCTCTTACCCATGCCTTTCAACTGGCACAGGGACAATCTCTCAACATCTACACAGATTCCAAATATGCTTTTCATATCCTCCTGTCCCACACTGCTATTTGGAAGGAGTGTGGGTTACTTACGACAAAAGGAGAATCAGTAACTAATGCAAACCAAATTATGGCCATGCTAATGGCCTCCCATCTCCCCACAGCTATTGGGATTGTCCACTGCAGATCTAACCAGATGGATGACTCTATTGTCTCCAAAGGAAACAATCGAGTTGACAAGGCAGCTAGAGCTGTGGCCTTTAGGGGCTGTCTTAGTTATGGTTTCACTGCTGTGCACAGACACCATGACCAAGGCAAGTCTTATGAAAAACAACATTTAATTGTGGCTGGTTTACAGGTTCAGAGGTTCAGTCCATTATCATCAAGGTGGGAGCATGGCAGTACCCAGGCAGGCATAGCCCAGGTAGAGCTGAGAGTTCTACATCTTCATCCAAAGGCTGCTAGTGGAAGACTGACTTCCAGGCAGCTAGGGTGAGGATCTTATGCTCACACCCACAGTGATACACCTTCTCCAACCAGGTCACACCTATTACAACAAGGCCACACCTCCAAATGGTGCCACTCCCTGGTCCAAGAATATACAAACCATCACACTCCACTCCCTGGCTCCCATAGACTTGTTCAAACACATGAGTCTATGGGGGGGTATACTTAAACATAGCATAATGCAAAATGTATTTAGTCCTACTTTCAAAGTCCTCATAGTCTATAGCAGTCTCAACAGTGTTAAAAGTCCAAAGTTCAAGGTCTCTTCTGAAATTCATCTAATCACTTAACTGTAATCCCCAAAGAAAGACAGGAAACCAGCTGGACAAACTCCAAACTCTACATCTCCGTGGCTGATGTCAAAGCAGTCTTCAGATCTTCAGTCCTTTTTCGTCTTTGTTGACTGCAACAAACTGATTTCTCCTGAGCTGGTTCCACTCCCCGTTGGCAGCTTTCCTCAGCATGTATCCCATGGCTTTGTCATCTTTAACATCTTTGAGTCTCCAAGGCAATTTCAATGTTACAGCTTTTTGTTTCAGTGTCTGGGATTTCACTTATCTTTGGGCTCCTTCTAAGGGCTGGCCTCACTTCTCCAGCTCCCCCCTCTGTAGCACTCTAAGCTCAGGTTGTCCCACTCCACTACAGCTGCTGTCCTTGGTGATCATCCCATGGTACTGACATCTCCAATACACTGGGGTGTTCTACTCCAACTAAGCTTCACCAATAGCCTCTCATAGGCTCTCTTCATGGTGCCAAGCCTCAAATCTGTTGCACTTCAGTCCTGGGCCATCAACTTCAGCTGAGGCTGCACCTGCACCAATGGCCTTCCATGACCTCTCCCAGTGCCAAGCCTCAGCTCTTTTTCATTACACCTTCCAGCCTTCAAAACCAGTACCACCTGAGTAACTCTTGCACATTACCAAGTCCAGCTGCAACATGAGGTACAACCTTGGCTATCTCTGGAACACAGTTTCTTTGTGCTCCCAGAAAATAATTCCCAGAAGATTTCACCTCAGTTATGCTGGTCTCTTCTTAATCATTGCTAATTTCTTAGCTCCAGCTAACAAGCATCAATTATCCCAGTAATTCCTTCCATTCTTAACTCTAGAGCCAGATCCACATGGCTGAAGCTGCTGAATTCTGCTGATTGTCATTGTCATTGGCTTTCTGTTTTCCAACTCCTTCACTTCCTAAGCTTGGCTGTCCTGGATCTTGCTCTGTAGATTGACCTTGAATGCAGAGATCAGCAACCTGTCTCCTGGGATGAATAGTGTGTACCACCATGCCTGGATCTAAATTTAACTGGGTAGGATCTTGCCCCAAGGTCCCCTCTCTTAATCTGTTATCTCCTAGAATGCAGGATTTTGCTCCATTTCACTTCCTGGTACCCCTTTAATACTCAAACCATATATTTTATATTTTTCCTTTCTAAGCTTGCTGTGCTTGTTCAAGCTTCTCCTCATAAGACTTAACCAGAGAACAAAGTCTCTGCTGGGCTTTTTTGAAACTTCCTTTGTCAATGCAATTAATCTGAGTCTCTTCACCTTAGTCTCAGGCAGACTTTTCAGACAAGGGCAAAAAGTAGCCACATTCTTCCCCCCAAATACCACAAAAATAGTTGTTATGCCACATTCTGAAATTCTTCTCCTTTGCAATCTCTTGGGCCAGGTCAACACAGTTCAAATTACTCCTAGCAACAAAGTCTTCCATATCCCTACTATGATGACCCATTAAGCCCCACTTAAAGCATTCCACTGCATTCCAAATCCAAAGTCCCAAAATCCACATTCTTTCAAATAAAAACATGGTCAGGCCTATCACAGCAATACCCCAGTCCCTGGTACCAACTTTTGTCTTAGTCAGGGTTTTACTACTGTGAACTGACACCATGACCAAGGCAAGTCTTATAAAAACCAGCATTTAATTGGGGCAGGTTTACAGGTTCAGAGGTTCAGTCCATTATTATCAAGTTGGAAGCATGGCAGTATCCAGGCAGGCATGGCACAGGAAGAGCTGAAAGTTCTACTGACTTCCAGGTAACTAGGGTGAGGATCTTAAGCCCACACCCACAGTGACACACCTACTCCAACTAGGTGACACCTATTCCAACAAGGCCACTCCTCCAAATGGTGCCACTCCCTGGTCCAAGAATATACAAACCATCACAGGGGCCTAGAATTGTCTTATCCTCCCCAGGACATTTTTACACTACAACCTACATCTCTACCTTCACCCCCTGATACCTGCCAAACTGTCCTATCTTCATCAACTCTTTCATCCTAACAGCCAAGCATTGTCTTCTTTTGTTAAGACTCACCTACAGCCTACTCCTGAAGACTTATGCTTTTTAAGATCTATCACTGCATCTTGAAAATTCTGTCAGATTTCTAACTCCTATTCAAGGTCCTGTAACATCCCTTTTCCCACCCATCACTCTAGAGGTTCCCTTCCTGGAACTGACTGGAAACTTGACTTTACCCACATGCCCACCGTCAGATGTGCTAAGTACCTCTTGGTCTTGGTGGACACCTTCTTGGGGTGAGTAGAGGCATTTCTCACAACTAACAAAAGATCTCAGACAGTCTCTGGTCTCTTCCTCTGAGAGATAATCTCCCAGTTTGGTGTCCTAGCCTCTCTCCAATCATACAATGGTCCCGAATTTACTTCCCAAGTTTCTCAAATCCTATCCAAGGCCTTAGATATCCCCTGGCATTTTCATGTTCCCTACCACCCTCAATCTTCAGGTAAGGTAGAAAGAACTAACCGCTCTTTAAAAACCACTCTGTTAAGCTGTCACAAGAACTTCACCTTGATTGGGTAAAGCTCCTACCTCTTGCTTTTTTCAGGCTATGAGCTCTCCCCAAACGACCTCTCCTCATCTCACCCTTTGAACTCATGTATGGACATCCAGCCCTAACTCCTGGTCTTTCACCTAAGTGCTCTCCCCTCCCAAACAATTTACTTACCCCATTACTTTGCCATCTACCTTGGCCTACCTTGGCCACAATCTATCTCCTGTCCACTGCCTGTTAACATTGGAGACCAAGTCCTTTGATCTCCTCCAGATCATTGGCCCTCACCCCTCTCTTCCAAATGACAGGACCATTTTAAGGTAATCCACATGATTCCTACAGCTGCTAAACTCTAGGGACTCTCTCATTGGGTCCATCTGTCTCACCTTAAAACTTTCATTCCTCCACCTAAAGATGACCCTTCTTCATAAACATCGACTCTAACAGGACAGTGCTCTGTTAAGTTCAGGAAGATGTCGAGACCACCCATCTTGTCCCTATCCCAGAAAATGAGACTCCACTCGGACAGATGAGCTTGACCTCACTGGATTAGGCATAGGTTTCTTGTCTTCCCCTTGCTGTTCATTTCCATCCAGGGCATCCCTTATATCTGGAGATTCAAAGTCCAAGAAACCCCCACAGATAAGGTCAGGAAACTGTTCCATAGCTGGATGCCAGGAATTGATTCAAATTGCTATCATCCCTATATCTGTTATCTCATCTAAATATGATCTCAATACTTGCTTTTTCTTTGACCAGACAAAAGATTATTGTAGAAAATTGCTCCCTAGACTGCAATAAAACCATAACCCTTGATATATCATCTTTGCCACAATGCCCCACAGTCCAGAACACGTCAATTCTCTGTGACACTCAGGCATATCATCGCCTACCGGCCAGCTGGTCAGGAGTTTGCATGTTGGTACTCCTTTCCCTGAACTGGGAGTCATCCAAGGAAATGAACCCCTGCCAATCCCAGTTGTAGATATGATAGCTATTCATCATAAGAAGGCGATTCAAGTTGTGCCACTTCTGGTCACTACAGGAATAGCCATAGGTGCTGGTACTGGAATTGCAAGGATAACAACTTCTATGACTCAATAGAATTCATTCACTTCTCAGTTTAAAAGTGATCTTCAAGAAATGACTGAAACTGTGCTTAGTATGCAGAAACAGATTCTTTGGCAGCCGTGGTGCTTCAAAACTGATGGGGGGTAGATGTCCTGACAGCTAAATAAGGTGGTCTTTGCCTGTTCCTCCAAGAAAAATCTGTTTCTATGCCAGCCAATCCGGGATAGTGAGAAATAAAATCCAGAAGCTACAGTCAGACATCAAGAACTTCAGAGATGGTAAGACCTCCAGTTATGGGATTTTTGAAAATCCTATATGGAATTGGATACTCCCTTTCATAACAGCTTTCCTAGTCATCTTCCTGGCATTATTTGCTCCTTGCCTCATTAATTGTTTCTACATTTCTTCAATGACAAATACAACAAATTTCTAACCAAACTATTTATCAGCTCCTGTTACAGGATTACCATCCACTGTCGACAGAGGAACCTGATATGAACATTTATCAAGTGAGTGCTGATGGTGGAAGACAACTACACCCCCAAATTGACGATGTCCCTAGACAGCAGGAAGCAGCTTAAGAGACACGATGCCCTTGTTTATTTTTCACCATTGGCTTCCCCCTGCCTTTTCCTTCCCTTCACTTTATAATAACAAGAAGAGAGGTATGTTGGCACCAGGATATTCCAAACCTATGACATCACATAGGCAACAGCTTGGCCTGTGACCTGCAGACTGGTTGCCAAGACAATAGGCACCATATTCCCAGCATTCACTTGGCTCACCTCCCACCTTTACTTGTGTTATGTCACTTTCCATATAAAAAGAATAATGTCCCTTCCTTATTCTCTCTCCCCCCTTCTCTCTCTGCCACTACCTTGTTTCTCCCTTCCAATAAATCCTCTTCCACATGGAACTGTTTTCACCTAGTATGCTGCTGAGACGTGACCCACCATTCTAACACATCAGATGCTTTAAGAAAGAGCCAAAGAGTGAAGGTTGATGAGCTAATAAAAGGCTGACTTGACCAGAAACACAAAGTTGGTTATGTTGATATTAGAAAATAGCCTTACCACTTGGGATTTACATGTTTCATTCGAGGATAAAATCTCCCAAGGAGTAGTAAGAGTGACCCACCTACCACCCTTGACTCCCAGGTTTCATAGTGGATGGAAGACTAAAGTTGTAAAAACATGTAAATGCAAGTATTCTCCAAAGGAAGACTACCTAGGACTCAAGCACAAATGGGAGGGCTGACAGATGCCTGCATCTCCGGGGTCATTGAGTTGGGGTGAAAGGATAGCGACAAATTCAAGGGGCATCAGACACAGAAACCAGCCCTTGCTCATGCTCATGAGTCTCATGTGTCCCACCCTTTTCCATCCTTATTTTATTTTTCTTGCATTCAATACTCAAATCATTCATTATAGGAAGTGATACATGGAAGCTTCCAGAGATTTGTAGAGAAAAAGCAGAAAGGAAATGAAGACAGAAGAATTCAGAATTAAGGCTATCTGAAGGCAATCCTGTCTACTTGGCCTTAATTTGCCATGAAAAGAAGACAGTGTTTTCTTTGGCAGAAGACAAGTGGAGGTGGAATAAACCAACGCCATAACCAGACTTTGAGATTTAATCAGCCCTTAAATGCAACCAACCATGTTTTGTGATAGATTATGCTGTAAGCATCTCACAAGTCTAGGCCCTTTATCTTTGTCTGTGTGGGAATCATAACTGAAAATATTTTCAGAAAGCAAATCATTTAGCTGTCATGCCTAGTCCAAAAAGGCTCATTTGTGAAATACCAACTATTTGCCTCTTATCTGGAAAGCACAGGACTATTTGATATAATGTTGAATAAAACAGTGCTGCAGTAAACATGGCTGTAAATGTTTCTCTAAGCCAGACTCAGACAGACTAATATCACACAGTGAAGGAGGGAGGTCTTCTCTATCTTCTATGCCCATGATTTGCTCTGATCTTCTGTCTTCCATTTAAGCCATTTTATTGGTGGCGCTTAATACTAAGATTTCTTTTTGTTTAATTGCACTCCTCTTCATATACTATACTGTCTTCCTTATTTTATTTATCTGTTATTGCACTCAGAAGGCAGAAGTGAGGGAGACCACCAGCCTTAGGCCAATCTGTGCCATAGGACAAGAACTTGGAGAAAGAGAAGGGAGGAGGCAGGAAGGGTGAGTGAGTGAGAAAGCAAATAGCTTGCAGTTAGTCTCAAGGAACAAAAACAGCAAGACAGAAGAGGGCAGAGGCTCATCACCAAGTTGATCTGTATACAAGCAGGGGTTCTGGGGTTCCCCTAGCATACAGCTGTGGTAAAATCCTCCCTTCTCTTGTCTTCCACCAGACTTCTGCAGAAAGCCATTTTGAAGAAGTCACTACTACTTGATAACCCTACATTTCTAGAGTTAAAGGGACTTCTCCTTTCCCTGCACTGCCTGCTCTGGAGAGCTAGTGCAAAGACAGGCTTTGAACTTCTGTGCAAAGATTAACGATCCTCAAAGGTTCTATTATCCCACAATGAACGAGATACACAATCTGTTCAACAGTCCCACCGCTGGTAGAGTTAGTTATAGCCCACGTGGCCTCCTTCTGTGTCTTAAAGTCTGCCTTAGAGAGGACACCAACAAGAAAGGGGACTAGGCCATGATTCACAACTTGCTGTATCTGGTCCTGGAGTCCAGCTGTAATGTTCGACATTGTCCATGTGGCCTCCTTCTGAATATTAGTTTTGGGGTTTGTTAGCAGGCTGGGAAAGACTGCAAGTGCTCCTGCATCTATCACTTTCTGAGTCTGTTCACCTGTTCCAGTGACAATATTCCCTATGGCTCTTAGTGTGGGAGTCACAGTGGGCAGTTCAGTAGCTCCTAGAAGCTTCACAAGTTAGGGAACAACTCCTTTCTTCACATCAGGGCCATGAAAATGAGTCTGTATACAAGGCCTCATTGAACTTAATTGAGAAGTACTTCTCAGTGGAGGAAGAGGAAGATCGACCAGAAGCTACCTCTGAAGGCTTTGCCTTCCAAATTCAGGATGGAGCTCCCGGGACCTTTAACATCTAATGTCCAGCCAAGGCACAAAGTTGTTAGCTATGTGCTGTGATATTCTGTGTTCTCATAGATGTCTTACTGTTTCTCTACTAAAAACTCTTTTTAAACGTGGTTTGTTATTGTAGCACTTTTTACAAAAGAAACCATACTTAAACAGTTATAAATTGTACATACTCTATGAAGCTGTCCTCTGAATTTATTTCTATGTGGAATTTCGTACCCTCTCATGTCCTGTAAATAAAGATTAAAGTTCCATTCTTAAAAAAAAAGAAAAAAAAAGATTAACGATCCTGTCAGATGGAAAACGAGTCCTGTTTTATATTGTTATTTTTTATTAATGTTTTCATTTATCCTTTGACAGAAACATGTATACAATGTTTCTGATTCTATCCACTTACAACTCCCTTTCTCCTGTCTCTTCCTATCTTTCCAAAAAATCTACACCCAATCTTCCTGTTCTTTTCCCTGAGTCTAATTAATGCACATGTGCACTTAGATATGGAATCTTCTGAATGAACAAAGGCAATCTACCTCGGATTTCTACTTGAGCAAAACCTACATTCCCAAAGAAAAATGACTTCTTATCCCCAGTAGCCATCAACCATGAATAGCTCCTCATCTAGAGCAGAGCCTCATAAGCCCCTCCCCCATCCACACTGAAATGTTGCCTAGCTTGACCTTTATGAAGTTCCTGTGTAGATAACCACAGCTACTGTGAGTTCTTGCATGCAGTGTGCATGTCATGCCCAGAAGACAATATTTCTCAGTACTCCTTGGCCCCTGGCTCTCACACACTCTCTCTCCCCTTTTACCATCCTCTTCCATGATGTTTCCAAGCCTTGGAGGTAGGGAGTCCATATTGGTGACCTATTTTGGGGCTAAGCACTCGACTGTCATTTATTCTCTACACATTGCCCACTCATGAGTATCTTGCAATAACCACTGATTACTTCGAAGAAGAATGAGGAGGAGGGGAGGAGGGGGAGAAGAAGAAGAAGGAGAAGAAGGAGAGAAGGAGGAGAAGATTCTCCAGAAAAGGTTGACAGGAGCAATAATATATGGGCGTAAACATTAATTTTTAGAAGAGAGTTTGACAACAATATTCATCAAAAATAAAACAAACAAAAACCAAACAAAACATCAGTATTAGTAGGCTCCCCTCTAGGACCCATGATCTTCCCAGCCACATCAAACATGAGTTTCCTCCTGTGGAGCAGTTCTTAACAACAGCCAGAAAGTATTTGGTAACACCCATAATATGAAAGCATCATTGTACCAGTGGGTACATCTTACCTGGAAGATCAATATTATAGGAAACCTGATCCATAGCTAGGTAATACTACTGATCACTTTCTCCTGCAGGGACCTACATAGCTTTCTGGCACTGACAGATAAGTAACCCTGAGTCATGATGCTGCCCTGTGGGCAGTCAGTCCATTCTGGGAGAGGAGGGAAGCATGACATCCACCCGTACACAAGGAGAGCACATCGTGTTCTGATGATTATTTCCAAACTCACTCTGTGAGACACAATAAGGACGGCAAACCCTGGTAAAGAGGAGAGATTTGTAGGGATGGGGGCCACTTTGGGGTGGAAAGGAATTGAGAGGCCAAAATACAGAGCACACAAATTGTGAAAGAATAAAATTTACTAGTTAAATAAAAAAAGGAAAATGATATGCAAAAAAGGTCACACAACTGAAGTGTCACTCACTATGAACACAGAATAAGAGTAAAAAAGCAATCACCACTTAAATTCTAATCCTAGCAGAAAGTATAAGAACACTGATATGAGGTAGTATGAATTAAGACAATGTGTACATGATTGAAAAGGAAAAGAGATGAATGACAATTATTGGATTGATAAGAAAATATAGGACAGAGAAGTAAATAGAAGATAGGGACACATGAGGTGAGACAATTTGTATAAAGATACAATAAAAGGAGAGATAAGAAATACAATCAAAAACTATAAAAAAGTCCCAGGCCTTAAGAAGCATTAACTCTTAGTGTCCTTCCAACCTCCTACCGTGGTTGGTTAAATCACCTGTGTTCCATTATTTTCTCTTATTATATACATTTTAATTGGGTTGCAAGATTGTGGGTTCTCACATAGCTTTCAAACATTCTTTATTTTGATTAACTCTGACATTTATAACACACTGTTAGAAGTTACAATTTTAACCTGAAATGCCTCTCAGATTCCATGATTCCACACGCTCAAGGTTCGGCCAGCAGCCAGTGATGCAAGTGAGAGGAGGTGGAACTTCTGGGGCGTCAGACCTAATGGAGGGAAGTGATGGATTGAAGCTGTTATGCCCAAGTCAAAGGGACCCAAAGACTACCAAGGAGCCAATTCTGATGCAAACACATAAGGGTCTTTATTATGAGCTCAAGCAGGTTTCTTACTATCCCCCATCACAGCAGGTCAGAGTAAGAGCCCTGAGTCTAGGGTTACAGGGTATTTATTGTAGTTATAGCAAGCTTGGGGAATTCCCGTACGGGTCAGCAATTTAATATTTTTAAAACTGCATTTCTGGAATAATCTGCAGGAACTAAAAACAGGGCCAAAATCACCAGACAAACAGGATGGCTAAGTTGCCTATTCTTTGCAGGATGTCTTCAGTTACCTATATGTACCTTGATCTTGCTATTGTAGCCTGACTCGCTGTTGCCAGGAGAGGTGTGGGTGGCAGGGATGGAGTGGCAACTGTCATAGGATGTTTGCTCAGGTGGACTTTGTGATTTTCTTCCTTGAATTGGAGTTCAACTCAATTCCACAAAATGGAGTTCCTTCAAAAACTGAGTTGGTTAGGCTTTACAAAGCTAGGATATTGAACAGGATATTGGAAACCCTCCCTCAGCCCTCCTACAATCCACAAACTCTCCCATTAAAAGCTGCAATCATGTTTCTAAGCCTCATTACAAAACCCAAAGCAGCCAAACCTTTTCTCCTTTTAAGCTGTTTCATGATGAATTATTTCTCCACAGGTGAAAAGAGCCAACTCAAGCCAGATTAAAATATATAAAGGCAAGTTTATTGCCAGGGGAGGAGAAAGAAAGATGGGAAAAGCATGCACGGGGAGGAGGGGACAGCATGAGGGGGATCAAGGAGAGAAAGAAGACCAAAATGTCTGGATTATATAGGGAGAAGCCTCTGGGGGAAGGGCAGCCCAGCCCCTGGGCTGGAAAGTTCAGGGCTGGAGGCAGGGTATACAAGGTCTACTTTGGTATATAAAATATGCACCTCAACCCCTTGTCCCAGGGTCTGAGACCAAACATCTCTCGGGTATTTTGCTATAGAAACTAAATGCTAACTAGCACAGTAGGCTCTACAGTCACCTCACATCCAAACCTCACCCATAATTTTACACATGATGCACATGCTCATACATTCTTTGCTTTCAGTCAGCAAGCACATCACAATCTACAAAAAAGAAGCAGAGATTTGCTGGGTGATGCACACTTCTCTCCTCCCTTTCCATCTGGGGCATATGATTCACCAGATGGTCGCCGTCATTTTCCTCTAATTATAAAATAGATTCTTTATCTTCTCAGCCTTCCAAACGCTTTATCCATTGAAGTTTTAATACAGCCTATGGATCTTTATCAGGTTCATCTTCACTGCCAATGAAAGAATTAAAAGGTAGGAAAATCCCAGAGCATAACAGATAACAGGGAGCAGCAGAGAAATCTTAAACACCTCAGACAGCAGGAGACAGAACCAGCAGTTGAAGAAAGTCATTCATTGGGTATGGGGAAACACACACATACAGAAGAGACACAGAGAAAAATATGGTGCAAAGGACCTTAAAGTCTCTGAAGAGTCTTCCTCCCCTAACTTAGGATTTGTTGGTTCAAAGAAAAATAGGAAGGTTGACTGGTCCACAATGGTTGTATCACATGACCTGATCTGATCTACCTTGAGCTTTGGATCCAGTCCATTAGCCGGGGGGCTGCTGGTAGGAGACAAAAGCCCACAAGACCTTTGTTTTATGCTGCCAGGCTTATGTCTCAGATCAGGAGGGAAAATGTCTTAGTCACTGTTCTATAGCTAGGAAGAGACACCAGGTCCAGTGTCTTGTTAGGGTGACATTGTTGTGAAGAGGCACCATGACCATAGTAAATCTTATAAAGGACAACATTTATAAAGGGCTTGCTCACAGGTTCAGAGGCTCGGTCCATTGTGAAGGGAAGTATGACAATGCCTAGGCAGGCATGGTGCAGGAGGAGCTGAGAGTTCTACATCTTTATCTGAAGGTGGCTAAGAGAAGACTGGCACCCATGTGGTTGGGAGGAAGGTCTCATTGCCCTTTCTCAGAGTAACACACTTCCTCCAACAAGGTCATACCTACTGCAACAAGGCCACACCTCCAAATAGTGCCACTCTCTGAGCCAAGCATATACAAACCAACACAACAAGGCAACTCTTACAAAAGAAACCACTTAATTGGGGCTTGTTTAAAGTTTCAGATTTAGTTCTCTACAATCCTGGCAAGGACCATGGCCGCTTATAGACAGACATGGTGTCGGAGAGTAGCTGAGAGCTACATCATGATCCACTGGGAAGTGGAGCACACAGAGAGAAGGGAGAGGAGGGAGGGAGGGAGGAAGAAAGAAAGAAGGGGAGGAAAAGAGGTATAGAGGGACAGAGGTAGAGAGGACCCAAGCTGCCTGGATCCAGCCTCTGCCCACAGTTCTGAAGTGCAAACATAGTCCAAATTTCCTGAGTGCATGCAGTACAGCTGCAAATGAAGCCAAGCACACACTGATAACACCTCTCTGGAAGGTTCTGTGTCAAACAAAACACAGTTTATAAGTTTTGGTGATTTGATTGCTTGTGAGGTTTTTCAGATTTTAACAGAGAAACCTCTACTTTTTCTTTGTTCCAGAAACACGTTTTATGCTGAAGGAGACAATCAAATGTTTGTATGATTACATTCCTCCACTTCATTGATTTGCTCATTCATTTGTGACTGGCTGTCAGGCTCCTTAATGCACTATATCCTGTAGGAACATTGTACCATCCCACTATACATGCATATATGCATGTATATATATATGCATATATATATATGTATATATGCAGCTGCCTATCACACTTGTGTAGCTCTCAAGTGAGCAGAAAGAATAAACCTGTGTATTCTATATGAATATTTGAAAGGAAATTGTGGGAAATCATTCCTGGGTATGGAGAAGACACAACGGACATTCACTTTTCGTTTAACCTATTGTCTGCAGGCAGTCAGGCTGTGACTAGTTGAGAAAATCCTAATGTTGTTTCCCTCTGCCTCGAATGTCTAGGGGCTTTGTCCTGTGCTTCTCTTCCTGTTCACTCCAATGAGAGCTTGATTAAATAGAGAGGTAAAATGGTTTATTGAAGAGCCCAGTTATTATGTGGTAGGCATGGCTTCAAACTCTAGATTCCCACTTTTTAAAGTATACCCTAGTCTGAATCATTAGCTTTCAGATGGGTGGAAGAGGAGAGAGAGAGTGGCCATGGAGTCTTGCCAATGTCTCCAAGTGCTCTCTGTGCTCAAAACAGTTCTATCTGACCATGTTCAGAAAGCAGCCTTAGAAGCACACTACAAGCCTGCTGAAATGGCGCTTCCCTTGAGGAGGGAGTATGGAGGGTATACACTGGACTTTCCAGGATCTTGTGGAGTGAATTAGACAGGGACACATGGGTACCTGGGAGAAACAGGAAGATTCTATCAAGAAAGAGGCTTTCAAGCAAAAAGTGGGTCATGGTTGTGAGAAAAGCTTAGAAGTCCAGGGGCTCAGATGTGGCTCAGTTGGCATTGTAGTTACTTTTAAGGGCTGTGTCCAGAGACCATGATGGAGGCAACTTATAGAAGAAAAAGTTTATTGGGACTTACAGTTCCAGAGGGTAAGTCCTCCACCACCATGACAGGGAGCATGGCAGCATGAGGGCACCTTAAGTGACAGATACTAGACTTTTAGATTGTTGCTTATCCTTTGGCAATCCATCTATTTACTAGGTCAGGGTCCAGCCTTCCCTGAGCCCAGAAAGTCATTCTGGGATTGATGTTCAACTTTGGACCTAACTGTAAGATGGGTGCATGCTGGCAAGTCTGATGACCCAAGCTAAATCTCTGGGATCCACATTACTGGGGGCACAAAGATTCTTGCATCCAAAAATCACTAGGGAAACCAGGAAAGCTATTCATGCATCAGTGTTCCCTCAAAGGAAGAAATGTTTGTTTTCTACTCAGAAGCCTAGAAGTGGTCACCTAATGACACGATGACCTTTGCTATCTGCAGAGACAGACCTCAACTAAATGACTAGAATGTCTATCTTCGACTCTACCCCTCTAAACCTTTATCTTTAGTTCTCAGTTAATAGAACCCATCTTTAGGGAGAAGTACTTGATAGCCTCCTGACCTCTTTGCCATTGCAGTGAGAGACCATACAAGACTCTAGGCCTTCAGCTATAGAACCCACCTTCATGGTCACATGTATTTTGTAAAGAAGTTTCTATGTAGTCACATTGTATGCTTTCTTGTGCCCTTGGAATTGGAATAATTATTGTCTGGAATCCTAGGATGGGAATCATTGTTGCCTGGAAACGTGGCTCCAAATGGTACAGTGTTTAAATATGCTGGCAGTAAACCACGTGGCATCAGACTCCTGGAATTTGATCTAGCCTAATGAAGTCAAGCTGAACCAAGTTTTCATTCTAACCTCTTGGCCACAGTTCATTTCCTTGCCTGCCATGACACTTGCAGGGACCATTCTAAATCACAAAGAGAGAAAACTGACTCCTGCAAGCTTTCCTCTGACATATATATATATATATATATATATATATATATATATATATATATATATCTCCATAAATTCATATCATATATGTGTATGTATACATGTATATATATATACATATATATGTATATACATGTACACATATATGTGTGTGTGTGTATGTATGTATACATATACATATACCATAGTGTGATTTCACAAGTAAATGTAAAACACAAACCCAAATCAAAAGGGAAGAAAGCCACATTTGGTCAAGGCTGCATGTTCCACATGAAATAGCTCTTGGCATGCCAACTGTGGCTCAGCTGTAGTCAGGAACATCCTTCCTGCTATGTCTCTCACTAGAATATGCATTAAGTATTGTTCCCTGGTGAGAAGCAAGGGGAGGTGGGAGAAGTGCCCTGTGTAGCCTGTATACATCTCAGGAGTCACATCATTAAGCACAAATCTAGGTGGTATTGTAAAGGGAATTTGCAAAGTAAATTTACTGATCATTTCCCTAAAGAGTGACCCAAAAAGACACAGTGTGGGTGGACCTGACTCTACCACTTGGAAAGCCCATTAATTAAATGAAAGTTTGGATTTTTCTGATTCAAAGCAATGAAGTCTGAAACTGCCCTTTTCTTTTTCATTCTCTTTGAATTTTTGTGTGGCCATGTTAAGTTCATGCCTGTTGCTGACAGTCCCTCCCTAATTTCTTTGCTGCTTAGCTCAACCTCATAGGCACAGAAATTAGTGCCTGTTACAAGTGTGATTATTCAGCACATTTGGTTCCATTTTATCTTGTGTGGGTCCACAAATGAACATATAACATACATTGCTTTTTTATGTAGAGAAGGCATGCATGCATTTACTGTTTCCTGACTATGGATGTCATTTTAACCTATCCTAAATTTCTAAAAGATGAACTCCTGGAAACTCTGATTCCTTGCCGTCCTCCCCAAACTTGTAAAACTGCTGAGATAACTAACCACTTGCTTTGTTTTTTAAACCCACATATTGCTGTGTACCAGGAAGTGAGACAACTGCTCTATCAGTGGTACAAGGGGAGAGAGACAGATCCTTACAGCTGAGAGGAATAAAAGCAGTTTCTCACCCAGCTTCTCATCTCTCATAAATGAGATGCCTGCCTTTAAAAACCTTTCCTCTAACTAGTTCTACATAACACACCTTCTATTTGGCTTTAAGTCTGTTGGCCTGCTAGCAGTAACTAATAAATTCATTTAATGGTGATTTGAGTTAAATCTGTGGTCTTCTTCTCCGTAGATTTGTTCTCTGTAACAGGTGTCTGTAGAAATCCAGGCTTTACCTTCACAGCCTCATGCAATGGTCTCTCTGAGCCTCCTCACAGCACCACCCCTTACACACGCTTAGGAACAGAGGCTTTTCTTAGCTGCAGCAGAAGATTCTACAAACCCTTTCTTGTATCCTAGATTCTAAAGGCAAAGCCATGTACTCAAGCTGCCAAATTATGCTGCTTAATAGGGCTAGAACCTGACCCCCTTTTAAATTACATTTGTATCAGCTTTCTGTTGCTGATGCTTTCCTTCACTGCTTAAGCTTGTCTACATTACCTTTCACAAGTTGGAAGCTTTGCTTGGTGGGGGTCTTGCCCTGAAGCCACTATTCCATTTAGCACTGGGAACTTCTTGACACTTTTTAATCTCTTTGAACACTGGACTTCGCTCCATTGCATTTACTATTTCCTTTTTCCCCTCAAACTCTACATTCTGTATTTCTCTCCACCCTACTTGTCTCTCCTTATCATATATCTACATGAGAGTATCAGCTAAGAACCATGTGGTAGTCAGTATTAGGCTCTCTTGAAATCTCCACAGCCAGGGCCATTCATCCTAAAATCTTCAATTCACCCTCAGGCAGATTTTTAGGACAAGGCCAGAAAGCAGCCACATTCTTCACTAAAGTATCACAGGAACACTCTCTGGGGCTCTTACTAATATTACCATTCTGAAACTTCTTGAGCTGGGACACCATAGGTCAAATCACCCTCAGGACTCTCTCCTTTGTTCTTTTAGGATGGCCCCACTTAAATCATCTGACTGGTTTTCTAGTCCATAGTCCCTAAATCTTCCATATCTGTCCAACAAACAGCATTGTCAGGCTTGTCACAGTGATATCCTCTCTCTGGTACCAATTTCTGTCTTAGTCAGTGTCTATTCACTGTGAGGAGGTACCATGATTAAGACAACTCTTATAAAAGAAGGCTTTTGACTAGGGGCTTGCTTATAGTTTCAGAGGCTTAGCCCTTTATTAATGTGGTAGGATTATGGAAAGACGCAGGCAAGTTCTGGAGCAGTAGTAGAGAGCTACATCCTGATTCACAGGCAACAAGAGGGAAAAATCTTGACCTGGAGAGCTCTTTCCACCTCAAAACCCACCCTTCATGACACACTTGCTCTAACAAGACCACAGCTCTTAATCCTAATCCTTTCAAAAAGTGCCACTCCCTGGTGATGGCGCATTTAAATATATGAGCCTATGGAGAGGGAGGTATTCTTATTCAAACCACCACAAGTAGTAAAAGGCATAAAATGGCCCAAGATGATTTTGGTTCTCCACCACCCATATCTTGTGTGGCAAGAAGACCATGCCACCATACAGAAGAACTGGTAAGGTTGAGACTGCCTAATGGGACAGTTCCCTACCAAACTACCTGATCTGGAACACGTAACCATGACACACCACTGAGAGGACCATGACATTCAGTTACATATCACGAAAGCCTGGAGTTCTCCATGCTAATGAAGTATCTAGATGTCAATGAGCTTCCCTTCCTGGGCATTCCTTCCTGCAAAAGATATTTAATCTCTGGTTCACCCTGAGTAATATGTATGCATTCACACCTGCCATAAAGCAAATAAAGTAGTTTGGACAAGCAAGAACTGTCTTCTTCATCAAGGATCACTGCAGGGGAGGGGCCTTCACAGTAAAGAGCTGTGCCTAAATCTAGAGAAGGCCTTCTCTCTTCTCTCTGTATGCTCGGCACTCACTCAGAATCAAACCAGATTCCACCCAGTCCCAGGCTCAGCCATCCCCTTCCTACCTGGCAAGTAGGCGGGGTACAGACCTTCAGGCCCATTCTCAACTCCCCATGGTATCCCAGTGGTGTCTGGGCACATAGAAGACTGAGAACTGCAGCATCTATCCTAGACCTTGCTGTTTCTCATCTAGTGAGGCACAGGCTGGCACCTCTACCATGGGCTGTGTTCTGCCATCCCTAAACAGCTTGCAGACAACACTCAGGCACCCCAGCAGCAAAGCAGAAATGCAGCCTGACAACATCCTATCTCTCCCAAGACTGCCAACAATCAACAATGAAGCACCTTGACTTCAGACTTGACATCCTTGGAGAACCACAGCCCAGCTATCAGGTCAGTCATGTGAAACTGAGGACAGATGGGAACAAACCATTTCTAAACTTATCCTGAGGTCCTCAGGGCTCTGGGCCATGTTAGTGGCTCATCCTACTGGCCATGCAGGATCGTGTCCCCTTACAATCCCAGGTTTCTGCCCTTCCCAACCTATTTCTCTTCTCAAGGATTGCTTCAAAGAAGCAATCTCAGCTTCTAAGGCTCTTCCTCCACGGTTTCCCTTTGATTAGTTACTCATAATTAAAACTAAATTTATTTGTGTTGTATACACAAGCTACTTGGCTCTCAAGCATCCAGGGATCCTCTTGTCTCAATCTCCTAATTTGATGTAAGAAAGCTGGGATTATAAACAGGTGGAATCATGTGTCTGGCTTTATCTGGGTCTTGGAATTCACAACTCTTGGCCCCATGCTTGCATGAAAAGTGATTTAAAAACTGAGGAATCTCTCCATGTCCTATCAAGACAATAATTAATAATTAATAATCTTTTTAAAAAAGAAAATAAAAAATTCTTTTCAAGACAATTTCAATGGTGAGATCTTCTAAACATTAAAGAGGAAATAACATCAACTTTCTATTATCTCTTTTAGAAAACAGATGTATAGTTAATGCTTTATAATTCATGCCATTATTTTAACATTGATATGATATAAAAATTAGGTAAATAAGTAATATGGAAGAAAAACTAATCCATGGAATGAACACAGATGATGTTTGTATCATCAACAAAATATGAGCAAACCAAATCCAACATAAGGCTCATTCATCAAGATCAGGATGGATATGTTGAGGGTGAGTAAGCTTCTTTTATCTGTTTATAACAAATCCTCTTGTTCAAAAGCCATGGCTTGGCAGTAAAGAGCAGGAGTTGCCTTTTCAGAGGACAGTGGCATATATCTTAGAGTTTTATTGCTGTGAAGAGATACCATGACCAATGCAACTCTTATAAAGGCAAACATTTAATTTGCGCTGACTTAGGGTTTCAGAGGTGTAAGTCCATTATCATCTATGTGGGAAACATGGCAGCATGCAGGAAGACATTGTGCTGGAGGAGCCAGGAGTTCTACATCTTGAACTGGAGGCAGCCAGAAGACTGCCACACTGAGCAGAGTTTGAGCATAGGAGACTTCAAATCCCACTCTACAGTGACTCACTCCAACAAGTTCACACCTACTCCAACAAGACCACACCCACTCCAACATGGCCACATCTAATAGTGCCACTCCCCATGGGCCAAGCATTCAAATACATGAGTCTATGGAGGCTATACCTATTCAAACTACCACACTATGGTTCTCAGCATCTATATACAACCACTCTAACTCCAGGGGATCTGATGACCTCTCCTGAGTTCCATAAGCACTACACACACACACACACACACACACACACACACACACACACACACATCAAAATATGCATAAATATGGACAAAATAAGGGACTCATAATGGTTCAGAGTTAAGAGCACTTATGGCTCTTACAAAGACATGGGTTCAGTCCCAGCACCCATGTGGTCACTCACAATCATCTATAATTCCAATTCCTCAGAGGCCACCAAGCATGCAGGTAGTACAAATTTGTAATTCAGAGCACACACACACAAATAAAAATCAACAAATCTTTGAAAAGATAAAGTGAAACAAAGTAAATCTAAAGTCAATTCATTTAGTCAACTATATAGATGGAATAAAAAGAAGTTGGTTATAAGAACTGGTGCAGAAAATTTTTGAAAAAACCTGAATGTCAGTTTGTTGCACAAACTCTCAACAAGCTAGAACTAGACATTCACAACATGACAAATATCCTAAAGCAAATCATATTTAGTGAGAGAAACTCAGAGCTTTCTCTGAAAGACTGAGAACAGACAAATATCTTTTTTCTGCACTCATACTCAATCTCCCATTAGAAGACTTAGGTAGGAAGCAAGGTAGGAAGAGAAGAGAAGGCATGAACCTTGGGAAGGAGAAGCATTCTCCTCAGATGGCAAGCTCATTTATGTTATCAGTCTCCTGGATTTAACAGAGATGTTTATGGAGTAGTTAAGCGATCTAAAAAGGTTGTGGAATATATGGCCAATATTTTAAAATATTTGTTCATATATACAATGAGTATCTGAAACGAATTTTTATTTAAAAATTATTATATTTTATGGACTTAATTACTATATTCCAAAAATCAGAAAAATATGGTACAGTAGGTGCTACACACACTCCAGTGAAGTTGGCTTGGTAGGCCAAGAGGCCTGGGAGCACTCACAGGGCAAAGAGTTTCACAGAAACTCACCTCCTGGAACTTTGGCATTCTCATAACCCGTATACTCATGCCCTATCCCCAAGTTAGTCTGGCGTATAGATCCACATGCTCTCTTTTAGTATTATTTTATTACAAGTGCCTTTGAAGATTGAATTCTGACATAGCTAAGCCTTCGCCAGTGTTCCAACATCCTAGAAAATGCTTGAAGCCTAGGAGCTTGGAATGGCTCAGGGCTACTCTGCAGAGTGATTACTTAGGGCAGTAGCCAGTCTTATCCAAACACGATGGCCTAGCTAATAGGTGGGTTTACCATGAAAGAGTTAGGAAATCCCACGGAGACAGAGATCTTCACTACAGCCAGGTATAGGAGGCTACATTGCATATTAGAAGCAAGTTGGTGAATTCTTCTGACAAATGGAGATTCTTCACAGATACTTAAAAGTTACACTCATACAAGAATTTATCAGGGCCCAGGAAATATGGGGGTTGTGGTATTGCATTATCCATGAGAAGGTCTGCTAGAGCAGAACCCCCTGGTGCTAGCTTTCACAAGGCTCAAAGACGTAGCACTAATTGTAACTAGGGTGTGAAATCCTTACCTGGCAATAAGCTGACCCTAGGCAGGACTGCTTTATCTTTACTGTAAATATTTACCTGGTTCCTGTAAGTCCTTTTGAAGTCATTCCTTTGTTTTGGGTCAGGTAACTTCAATGTACTTTGCCTGCTGTGACATCATACCCCCTTTATTTTCTGTATTATATAAGACTGGTGTTCACTTTGTGACAATACATTCAGATTCTACACAATCTCCTGTATGCATTTGTCTGTCATTTGCTGACCTCTTGCCCATCTGCACCCAGAGACCCGTCCTATGCAGAAAAGGGACCCAAGAGGGTCTGCGGCAAATAGGTAAGGTGTTATGTACAGCAAATATAAAATTATTGTGACTGAAGTGAAGGAAAGTCTAAATAAATAGAAAGATAATATATAATAAAAGCTAGATTTAACTGAGATATTTAGATCTATCATAAGGGCTGAGCCTCTATGAATGGATCAATGCTGGGGAAAGTTCAGTCTTGGATATAATGCTGTCTAGATGTAATGCTGTCTTAAGCAATTAGTGCAAATCCTGGGCCCCTCTGAAAGACCATTTGGAGATAGAGGGTAGCAAGCAGCTGCCTACCAAGGCTCAGCTCTTGTGTGTGGAAGGTGCTTCTAGGCAGTTACACCTAAAGAGAGGGCATGTTCTGAGAACACTATGTCCTGAACAGAAAAGAGCATTTGTGTCTTTCCACATTATTGAGACTAACTTAACAAATTCACAAGGTGTGGAGGTGTCAAAAGCAGGAAATGGCCAGACATTCTTTCCTTGTCAACCTCTGCTGAGGTGAACAGCTTTGGCTAATCACACAATTTTAGTTAGGAATATAAGCACTCAATCACATATTACACAGTAAATCTGTATCTTCCTTCCATCCTCTCTCTTTCTTTCTTTCTTTCTTTCTTTCTTTCTTTCTTTCTTTCTTTCTTTCTTTCTTTCTTTCTTCCTTCCTTCCTTCCTTCCTTCCTTCCTTCCTTCCTTCCTTCCTTCTTTCTTTCTTCCTTCCTTCCTTCCTTTCTTCCTTTCTTCCTTTCTTCCTTTCTTCCTTTCTTCCTTTCTTCCTTTCTTCCTTTCTTCCTTTCTTCCTTCCTTCCTTCCTTCCTTCCTTCCTTCCTTCCTTCCTTCCTCCCTCCCTCCCTCCCTCCCTCCCTCTCTCTCTCTCTCTCTCTCTCTCTCTCTCTCTCTCCCTCCCTCCCTCCCTCCCTCCCTCCCTCCCTCCCTTCCTTCCTTTCTCCATTCATTTCTTTCCTTCCTTCTTTCTTTCCTTTCTTTCTTTATCTCTCTTTCTTCCTTCCTTTCTTTCCTTCCTCTTTCTTTCTTTCTTTCTTTCTTTCTTTCTTTCTTTCTTTCTTTCTTTCTTTCTTCCTTTCTTTCTTTCTTTCATTTTTTCTTATCACTTCTTCCTTGCTTGCTTGCTAGCTGTCCATAGGTTTTATAATCACTTTAAGGACATAAGAGGCCACAGATGCCTTGAGGTTTCAGAAGCAGGAAAACAGAAATTTGAACAAGTCTACAGTGATAACAGAAGAAACAGAAGACACTCCCCCACCCTCTTTTCTCTGGGTAGGTTGGTCTTGACTTCACAATTGCCAATAAAACAAGAAATTTATTTCCACAGTTTAATAATAACCCAAACTGAGGCATTTGTTGGAGGGCAAGGACAACATGACTCCAACTTCCATGGACAAAGAAATAAAACATTTTTTCTGCATATTATTCTAGAATGATAACTTTCTCAGTAATACTGAACCCATCAACTACTGTCTTTTGAGATCTAGAGTTTCTCATGAGAAATCAGATGAGGGTTGCATAGTGTAGTTGGGATGAAGCTTCTTCTTCTAAGACTCATGGATGTTTCTCACATATCTTGGGCTGCCTTGGAAGCAGGGCATCTTACAGCATCTCCATGTAAGTGAGGGAACACTTTTTAAAACCCATCTGTCTAAGTTTAAAGCAAAGGAATTGAACAGCTGAGTACAGAGATGCTGAGTCTGTAAAAGCCAAGTCACAAAGCATTAAAGAACTCTTCCTAACTTCACAAGTAGTAAAAGCCAGTGTCCATAACCAGGGAAGCACAACGCTTCCTGGGTCTAAAATTATCTGTGTTGTTATTAATCATTATTATTAAGAGCAAAAGGCTTTTTTACATATGATATGTCTTGTGCTATCTGTTGTTGGGACCATTTGTCTTGCGCACACCCAACTCACCAGCAAGAACGATGCTGCAACAGGATCCTTCTGCACACGTTTATTGGGAGAGCTTGATTGCAGAGGCGAAGAGACCCCAAGCCCAGAACTGGTGCTGCTTATATAGGCCTAGGAGAGGCGTGTCTCACACCCGGATTGGTTGTGCTTGGGTTATGCTTATGACCTCATTTGCATGCCTACATCTGATTGGTTAACTTCTCTCTCATCTGATTGGTTAACTTCTCTCTCATCTGATTGGTTAATTTTGGTTAATTCACAAAACCTCATCTTGGCAAAAGAACTTTTACTGCCTATGTATGCATGGTGGCCAGCAGTAGCCAACTGCCACTCTGCAACGGCACATGTGGCTTCCCACATCTCCCCCTTTTTGTTTTAATAAAATGAGGCTGGTCTAGGCCTGTGCAAATATGTCCATCCGCTGTGGCTCCTGTTTTAGGTCGTTCCTCTAATGTCACAGCCTTACCCATCATAGGGTAACCCTATTGCCACTGGGCCCCATGTCTTAGGTTGGTCTGTGCATGAGGAAAGTTGCCCGTCTCTGGATACTGCAGTGCTGTGTGACAGTAACTGATAAATGACCTAGGGCAAACTCTACAAAAGAGGCCAGCCAAGTTTTAAAAATGAATTAGTGGGGAAATCATGATCACCCTATCGCGTGCAATGAGGAAACCTCAGCGATGTGCAAGGGCTGATCAATGATTGTTGAGTCTCTCTCATCCCAGTGCAATGGATCCATAAATCCGTGGGGTGCAAGAGCAGAGAACTCAGATGCTGACTAATTCTTGAACATAGATAACCAAACTTCAGAGGAGGCGCCGTTTTCAATAGCAAAAAGTGCCTGAGTTATAATCACCTTGTCACGTTTTTTGTTGGGTTCTGAATTTGCATACCAACCAGAGCATGAACACCAGTCCACAGCATATGGCAGCACTAAACAAAATCACTCCCATCCATTCCTTAAAGTAAGAAAAAGCAGAGGTAAGCCAAGAGGTAAAGTCTCCAAAGGTCACTAATTCCACTTTGGTTCCATTAAGGTTCGGGATCTGTATCTGAAGCCTCGTCTGCAACCTTTCCAGCTCCTGCGACCAGTTCCCCTTCAGATAATTCGATAGGTCTGTACTTCTAATAAAAGAATCATTAATATACCTAATGGGAGTAATGCACACATTCGGAGTGGATGGCACACAACTCATTTGTATGACATCCATCATCCGTTCCATGTTATTTTGTAAAATATCCACTCTCTGATTCACTAACATTAGTCCTGAGGCGATATGAGAATCCACCCTTTGCAGGGTAAGCAATGCCTCAGACGTTTTTTCTGCTATCTGACTTATAGTGTCAGCAGTGTTAATTTGATCTGCCCAATTAGAGATAATCTTTTTCTTTTAAAAATATACAGGGTGTAAAAGGTTTATCCACATTATGCACAAAGCATAGTGTATAATTTAAATGAAAACTAGTACTCTTATACATCTGTGGCTCTTGAGGAGTTTGTCGTGCATAAGGCACATCCAAAAAACATTCCTTTGCAAAAAACAAAGGCTAGGTAGAAGAATTGGAATGTACCAGTAAAGGTACTGGCCATGATCTTACTGTGGCCCACAAAGGTATACTTATCCCGGTCTCAATCATCAGGAGTAAGAATAGCAGGATCATATTGGGATTCATCTTGATCTTTCATGGTCCTTGTCAGTCACGTCGGAACCCAAAGTGGATTTTCTACAGGGTGAAGACCCTGTAGAAAAACACAAATAGCTCCCTGGGATCTAACTAATATAGGATCCGGGCCATACCATTTATTATCAAGGACATTTTTCCATTTGACCATTTCATTATGCGATTGAGGCCATTGTCCGTGCCTTTCGGCTGGTGATCTTCCAGCATCATCCAATTTTTAAAAATTAAGAGTAAATATTGTAAGGGATAGAGCCATCTTTGGCGTCATAGCCTCTATCCCCCCTTTTTGTTTTTGCATATATTGTTTCAAAGTACGATGGGCTCTCTCAATGATGCCTTGGCCCTGTGGATTATAGGGCAACCCAGTAATATGTTTCACTTGCATTTGTTTGCAAAATTGGCTAAATTTAGAAGAGGTATACACAGGACCATTATCTGTCTTTAGCACTAAGGGCTTGCCCCATGCAGCCCAAGCCTCCAAGCAGTGAGATATGACATGAACTGCTTTTTCCCCTGTCAATGGAGAGGCATGTTGGGCATCAGAACTGGAATTGATGGACACATGTACATATTGTAATTTCCCAAAAGCTGGGATATGCGTGACGTCCATTTGCCAAACATCTAGGGGTCACAATCCGTGAGGATTAATGCCCACGGAAGGTGAATTAATATATTCTACACATTTACCACACTGTAGAACAATATCTCAAGCTTCTGTTCGTGTGAGCTTAAACTTTTGTCATAATGTAGAAGCAGGGACATGATAAAGTTGATGAAAATTCTTTGCACTTTCTATAGAACTTTGTGTTAGGAAAACCATGTCTCTGGTGGCTGAGTCAGCAATTGCATTTCCCTTAACCATAGGTCCAGGTAATGATGTATATGCTCTAGTATGTTGAATATAAAAGGGGTGCTCACGCATCAAAATACAATCTTGTATTTTCATCAAAATTTCAAATACTGGACTAGACTGCTTAAAATTTCCGGCAGTCTCTAATGCTAGTACAGCATTAACCACATAAACAGAATCAGAGATAATATTTATGTGCATAAGAAATCTTTTAAAGACTTCTAAAACCACCAAACATTCTACTAATTGAGGGGCTCCTGGTGTAAATTGCAACCTTACAGCTTTTTCATTTATCACATAACTTCCAATTCCTGTTTTGGATCCATCGGTATAAATATCAATGGCTCCCTTTATAGGAGTATTAGCCATTACCTTTGGAAATATCACTGGATACAATAACAGAAAATGTAATAAAGGATGTTTAGGATAATGATTATCAATTAAACCAGAATAACTGCATCTAAGAATGGCCCATTCATCTATAGTCACACACAATGTTTGCATTTGTGCGGCAGTATAAGGAACAATTATGCTATCAGGCATTTTTCCAAAGAGAGTAATTGAACTTTTTATACCTTTATGGGCCATATTTGCCACCATGGTGGGATAATGCTCTATAGTCTTATTAGGGGATATATGTGGATGTATCCATACTAAAGGACCATCTTGACACAGCACAGCAGTTGGCAAACTTATGGTTCGTAATATGCACAGGCAAAAAGGTTCTTGCTCATTTATACGATTTATCCGTGCTGTTTGGATTGCTTTTTCTACCTTCCTAAGAACATCAGAAGCCTCAGGTGTTAATTGTCTCAATGAGCTAATATGTAATTCTCCTTCTAAAATTTGAAATAAAGGTTTTAATTCCGAAGTAGGGATCCTTAAATAAGGTCTAATCCAATTTATATCTCCTAATAATTTTTGAAAATCATTTAATGTCTTTAGATGATCTTTTCTTATACTAATCTTTTGTGGGGTGACACACCGTAGAGTAATAGTGGCTCCTAAAAAATGACTAACATTAGACTGCTGTACCTTTTCTGGTGCAATAATCAAGCCATTATTCTTTAAATTTTCATTAAGCAAGCCATAAGCCTGCTGTATACTTTCTTCTTCAGGTCCACAAATCACAATATCATCCATGTAATGACAAATTTTAAGGAGGGGAAACTATCTCTAACTGGTTGCAAAGCTTTTCCTATGTATAACTGACATATGGTAGGGCTATTTGCCATTCCTTAGGGCAATACCCACCATTGATACCTTTTATCAGGCTCCATATGATTAATAGAAGGCAGGGTAAATGCAAATCTAGGTTGATCTTTCTTATTCAATGGAATGGAAAAGAAACAATCTTTAATATCTACTACTATAATTCTCCAATCCTTAGGTAGAGCCGAGAGTAGGGGCTCTACCTCTTTGTACAGGACCCATAACTTGCATTTGTGCATTAATGGCTCTTAGGTCATGTAACAATCTCCATTTACCTGATTTCTTCTTTACAACAAAAATAGGGGTATTCCAGGGTGATTGTGTGGGTTCCACATGTCCCAGGTCTAATTGTTCTTGTACTAATTCTTTAGCTGCTTTTAACTTCTCAGAGGGTTAAGGCCACTGAGGAACTTACACCATGTCCTCCATACACCACGGAATGGGCAAAGGCTCCTCAGTGGCCCCTAGAAAAAACCCAGCCCTTTCTTGTCTGCTTTTTCTGTGGCTTTAACTGGTGAAATTCTACCTTGTAAATTTTTTCCAATACCTAGTCCAGATATATATCCCATTCCTTTCATCATTTCCTTGCTTTTCTGAGAATAATTTGCTGGATAGAATGTTTTTATCCACTCCTGTATCCATTATACCTTGAAAGGTTTTTCCTTCTATTTGTAAAGATATGTACTTTCTTTTCAAACCTACTCTTTCTACCCTTTGTACACTGCTTTTGCATATGACCTGTTTTCTTAGGTTCATTCATGTTTTTTAGAATGACTCCAACCTTGAGTTTCCAATTTTAAGCTAACTTTCTGTTACAAGCAAAAGGCTGCCTGCCCCTTTAAGAGCTCCATTTGCAATTGGCCCTCAGCAGGGCTTTTTCAGCTGTACTTGACTCCCAGCCATGGTGCAGCTAACTCATCAGTTTCTGCTGTGCAGACTGAGACTGCTTTTTATATTTTTCAACATGAAACAGAGAACAACAATCATTCAATCATCCAAACAAAAACAAATATGAATTGACAGACATATAGACAATTTGGTGCACCAAAAACAGACAATAGACGGGAATAGACTTGATGTCTCAAAGGGACACAGATATCCTATTCGGAGCTAAAAATATCTCCATAGGAGCCAGAGAGGAAGCAGGACATCTCCCGTTTTCTTTCTGTCCCTAAGAGGGCTCTGAAATAGCTTATTTTCATTTTTTTCTCCTTCTTCTAGGAGTTCTGCACAGTGGCTGCTTCTAATAGTTACTCCTCTTTCCCTGAGAGCTACCTTTAAGCCTTTGATGAAGGCTGCCTCTTTAGTCAAAGTCCTTGAGAGGAGGGTAAATTGACTTAATTTTTTATTCTTCATTTTTTATATTATCCTTTGTATCTTTATATTTTATATTATCCTCTGTATCTTTATATTTTATATTCCTTTCTTTTTCTCTCTTTATATTTCTTAAGTTACTTATTTTTCTGCGCGTGTCTTCTTTTTCATTTCTCTCTGTTTCTGATATGCTTTCTTGGTACTCCTGCAAAAGTCGCTGCCCTTACCAGACCTACTGCGTAGGAAAGCATACCTCTCAGAGACTCACCTTAATTTCTTTATACTTACCGGTACCACCATTCCCCAGCTGAAGAGTTCTGAATCCACTCCGGATCCTTCTCAGCAGTCTGTTTTATGGGAACACTTTATTAACAGTTCCTTCCCCACGATGCAGTTCTGAATCCTCCCTGTAGCAGGGGGTCTTCGCTCGTGCCTGAAGATGTTTCTTTTCTTGGGTTTTCGGCACCACTTCTTGCATGCACCCGACTCGCCAGCAAGAACGATGCTGCAACAGGATCCTTCTGCACACGTTTATTGGGAGAGCTTGATTGCAGAGGCGAAGAGACCCCAAGCCCAGAACTGGTGCTGCTTATATAGGCCTAGGAGAGGCATCACTCACACCCAGATTGGTTGTGCTTGGGTTATGCTTATGACCTCATTTGCATACCTACATCTGATTGGTTAACTTCTCTCTCATCTGATTGGTTAACTTCTCTCTCATCTGATTGGTTAACTTGTCTCTCAACTGATTGGTTAACTTCTCTCTCATCTGATTGGTTAATTTTGGTTAATTCTCAAAACCTCATCTTGGCAAAAGAACCTTTACTGCCTATGTATGCGTGGTGGCCAGCAGTAGCCAACTGCCACTCTGCAACGGCACATGTGGCTTCCCACACATTTGTTGTCTTAGGCAGCATCATTTGGGAAGTTAAGATGTGTGGTCTGGTTGTAGGCAGAATGGGTCCTTTGGAGATCTGGGAGATTGTCAGTGCAGTGACACAATGGAAACAGTTGAGCCCAACCCTCACGCTGTGCCTAGACCTATGAAAGCCTGTACAGGATGGTTTTGTGTGTCAACTTGACACAAGTTGGAGCCAACAGAGAGGAAGGAGATTCTGTTGAGAAAATGACTCTGTGAGATCCAGCCATTGGACATATCCTCAATTAGTGATCAATGTTGGAGGGCCCAGCTCATTGTGGGTGCCACCATCCCTGATCTGGTAGTCTTGGGTTCTACAAGAACGCAAACTGAGCAAGCCATGGGGAGCAAGTCAGTGATCAGCACCCTCCCCACTTCCATGGCCTCTGCATCAACTTCTGCCTCCAGATTGCAGCCCTGCTTGGGTTCCTGCCCTGACTTCCTCCAATGATGGACTATAATCTGGATTGTGTAAGCTAAATAAATCCTTTCCTGTCCAACTTGCTTTTTGGTCATGGTGTTTTGTCACAGGAAGAGAAAACCGTGACTAAGTCAAAGCCTGAGCCAAAATGGTCTCCACCTCTCTTTAAAAGAACTAGAGAATGATAATGGGTTTTGGTGAGCTGCAATTGGCACATGTATCCCATGACCCCAAAGCTGCTATTGTGAGAAATGATAGTAGCCTGCTCACAGAAGGCACCAGCTGGATGTGGATCTTGTGCACATACTGCAGAAAGGCAGTTAATTGGGTACAGAGCAGTTGGACTCAGACTTTTGTTCTCAGAGAATTTTATTTTTTATCGTCTCTTTTAGTGAACATCTGTGATCCCCACTGACCAGAACATAATGAGTATGATTCCTGATGAGTTGGGGTTATTTTTGTTGTTGTTGGTTTTTTTTTTTTTTTTTTTTTTTTTTTTTTTTTTTTTTTTTTTTTTTTTTTTGGTGCCTGAATTTTCAGTTACTGTTTATTGTTTTGAATTTAGTTTGTGCATTTGATTCAGGTGTTTTTAAAATTATTAGTATCACCCATTTTTCCATTGTTATCTATGCATTTATCTTTGACACTTTGTGTGTTGACTTATTCTTTAATGTAAAGCTCTTGTTAGTATATAATAGCTGAAAAGATAAAGACTTCAATTATGCCTTGCACTTGGGTCATAACAACTGTCCCTGTAGTGATTAATCTTCCTATCATGTTAAGAGCCCCCCCCCCATTTTGCTACTCAGGAGAAAAATATACCCTTGGGGGTCTTGAGGGACAGCACATTTCCTTATGGCATCACATTGTCACAAACAGGCTACCATTTTTTTGATGTCTGTAACTAAGAGGTTAAGAAAAAGGAAATAGGTCTCACGCCTATAGGTAGAGAATAGGAGTCTTCAGTAGTTTGTCATTGGAGAATCTGAGGGTTTGAGCCAAAGTGATCTTTGCCTCTATTGAAAAGAACTAGAGAAAAGGGCCTTAAAGGAGCTGTGTTCACTCTTGAACCACATCTCAAATCCAAATCAGCACAGAGCTCACCATTCTTGTTACTGCTGCTTTTATTAAGGTCAAAATGTCCTCCTCAAGGTTTTAATGTGAGAGGTCACACCACCTCCAGTCTCTGAATTGCTTGTCTCTTGCAGGTGTGTGCTTGGAGAAGTTATTAAACACCAGGACAATGGAACCTAACAGGAGGAACTGGGTCATTAGAGGCAATGGGTCTTGTCAAACCCATCTAAGCAGCTGCTTCAGACCCATCTTCCCAAGTATCCAGCTATACCTTCCCTGTTCGCTGAGAGCCTGAGCCAAAATAAAACCTGTGTACTATATGTTGCTTCTTCTCAGGGATTTGGTCATGGTAATAAAAGTAATGAGTTGCTCAGAGACAGAAAGTGAATACATCCCTTTTTGGATGTGAAGAGCCATGATGATTGACCTATTTCTGGCTAGAACCTCATTGGTGACATTGTGAGAAAGTGCAGACCCCTCCCATTGAAGACCAGAAAGGGGTCAGGTGAGGAGATGCTGGATTTTTCCTTATGCTACAGAGAACTTGCTGTTTGGTTAGTTGCAGAGAGCTTGGATTCAGACATTGGTTCTTGTAGACTTTGGTATTATTGAACTCTTGCAAACAGACATTGTTGATCTGACTTATGGTTATCGTTGAGTTTCCTGTTTTCTAGACCCATAAATCTATTCTTTGTGTGTGTTTGTGTGTGTAGAATCTGAATGTATTTTCAAAAAGTGAACACCAGTCGTTTATAATACAGAAAATAAAGGGATAGGATATCACAGCAAGCAAAGTACATTGAAGTTACCGGACACAAAACAAAGGAATGACTTCAAAAGGACTTACAGGAACCAAGTAATATTTACAGAAAATATAAAACAGCTCTGCTTAGGGTCAGCTAATGACAGGTAAGGATTTCATATCCTAGTCCCAATTTTTGCTACTCCTTTGAGCCTTGTGAAATCTATTATTAAATAAGCATGATTCTTTGATATTTTTCAATTTAATTTTTCTGATCTAAAATGCCTCATTAGTGTGAATAAGAAGTAGACAATAAGGTAACTCATTACAGCATGCACTGGGATACACCCCCTGTACTTTTATATCCCCTGAGGCTTGATGACCTTACAGTTTGCCTGTCTTGATAACTATCTAGCCATGACCCCTCCTTGAAAAAAAAAAACAAATAATGCCAGCTGGACCCTAGAATTGGCCCTGATAAACTTTGGCTTTCTTAATAGCTTGTACCTTGATAAGGGAAGGTTTCCTCTTGGTGTGGTTTTTGTGGTCTGTGTTTCATTTTGAGTCACACACTCCATTCTTTTGCTTGAAGCATTGATTTCTGCTTGTGTGTTAAATTTTCTTATTTGTTCCTTTTTCAACAGTTTGAGACTTCCATGTTTCCTTTTGTTTTCATTTTCTTATTTGAAACCTGTAAAGTAAAGAAATTTCCCTATGACTCTTATATACATTTACATAGTGAACTTGGACCATATTCTGCTCTATAACATTACAGAAGGCCCTGGAATGGGCCTGAAAGCCTCTCCTTTTTGTTAAGGTTCCAGCCATATATACAGGGCTTTACTTAGGCTCACCTTATCTCTGGAACTGGTTTGTTGTAGATGAACAACACTAAGTTCATTTTACATTTCAGAAAAGACAAATGTTCATTCTTCATGGCTGAGCATGGGTCTCTTCCCTTGACCTCCTTATATGCTTAATGTTGGCCACTTTGTGTGTGGCATTATCCTAAGATTCCATGCTGAACCCAACATGAGCATGATACACTATCTCTATCATGTGTTGAACTTACCAAGTAATCTCATAACAGATGGACATGTGAATATTCAAGGATATTGGCATGTGCATATGTGTGTGTGTGTGTGTGTGTGTGTGTGTGTGTGTGTGTGTGTGCATGTGTTGTTATGGTTCCTACACGAAAGCAATATTGACTTTGTAGGTTGTTTAGAATTATCTTTCCTTCTTTTTTTTTTCCACTGTTTTTTTTATTACATATTTTCCTCACTTACATTTCCAATGCTATCCCAAAAGTCCCCCATACCGCCCCCCACTTCCCTACCCTCCCATTCCCATTCTTTTGGCCCTGGCATTCCCCTATATTGGGGCATATAAAGTTTGCAAGTCCAATGGGCCTCTCTTTCCAGTGATCGCCGACTAGACCATCTTTCTATACATATGCAGCTAGAGACAAGAGCTCTGGGGTACTGGTTAGTTCATCATGTTGTTCCCCCTATAGGGTTGCAGATCCCTTTAACTCCTTGGGTACTTTCTCTAGCTTCTCCATTGGGAGCCCTGTGATCCATCCAATAGCTGACTGTGAGCATCCACTCCTGTGTTTGCTAGGCCCCGGCATAGTCTCACAAGAGACAGCTATCTTTGGGTCCTTTCAGCAAAATCTTGCTAGTGTATGCAATGGTGTCAGCGTTTAGAAGCTGATTATGGGATGGATCCCTGGATACGGCAGTCTCTAGATGGTCCATCCTTTCATCACAGCTCCGAACTTTGACTCTGTAACTCCTTCCCTGGGTGTTTTGTTCCCAATTCTAAGAAGGGGCACAGTGTCCACATTTTGGTCTTCATTCTTCTTGAGTTTCATGCGTTTAGCAAATTGTATCTTATATCTTGGGTATCCTAAGTTTTGGGCTAATATCCACTTATCAGTGAATACATATTGTGTGAGCTCCTTTGTGATTGTGTTACCTCACTCAAGATGATGCCTTCCAGGTCCATCCATTTGGCTAGGAATTTCATAAATTCATTCTTTTTAATAGCTGAGTAGTACTCCATTGTGTAAATGTACCATAATTTCTTTATCCATTCCTCTGTTGAGGGACATCTGGGTTCTTTCCAGCTTCTGGCTATTATAAATAGGGCTGCTATGAACATAGTGGAGCATGTGTCCTTCTTACCGGTTGGGACATCTTCTGGATATATGCCCAGAAGAGGTATTGCTGGATCCTCCGGTAGTACTATGTCCAATTTTCTGAGGAACCGCCAGACTGATTTCCAGAGTGGTTGTACAAGCTTGCAATCCCACCAACAATGGAGAAGTGTTTCTCTTTCTCCACATCCTCGCCAGCATCTGCTGTCACCTGAATTTTTGATCTTAGCCATTCTGACTGCTGTGAGGTGGAATCTCAGGGTTGTTTTGATTTGCATTTCCCTGATGATTAAGGATGTTGAACATTTTTTCAGGTGCTTCTCTACCATTCGGTATTCCTCAGGTGAGAATTCTTTGTTCAGTTCTGAGCCCCATTTTTTAATGGGGTTATTTGACTTTCTGGAGTCCACCTTCTTGAGTTCTTTATATATATTAGATATTAGTCCCTTGTCTGATTTAGGATAGGTGAAGATCCTTTCCCAATCTGTTGGTGGTTTTTTTGTCTTATTGATGGTGTCTTTAGCCTTGCAGAAGCTTTGTAGTTTCATGAGGTCCCATTTGTCAATTCTCGATCTTACAGCACAAGCCATTACTGTTCTATTCAGGAATTTTTCCCCTGTGCCCATATCTTCAAGGCTTTTCCCCACTTTCTCCTCTATAAGTTTCAGTGTCTCTGGTTTTATGTGAAGTTCCTTGATCCACTTAGACTTGACCTTAGTACAAGGAGATAGGAATGGATCGATTCGCATTCTTCTACATGTTAACAACCAGTTGTACCAGCACCATTTGTTGAAAATGCTGTCTTTCTTCCACTGGATGTTTTTAGCTCCCTTGTCGAAGATCAAGTGACCGTAGGTGTGTGGGTTCATTTCTGGGTCTTCAATTCTATTCCATTGGTCTATTTGTCTGTCACTATACCAGTACCATGCAGTTTTTATCACAATTGCTCTGTAGTAGAGCTTTAGGTCCGGCATGGTGATTCCACCAGAGGTTCTTTTATCCTTGAGAAGAGTTTTTGCTATCCTAGGTTTTTTGTTATTCCAGATGAATTTGCAGATTGCACTTTCTAATTCGTTGAAGAATTGATTTGGAATTTTGATGGGGATTGCATTGAATCTGTAGATTGCTTTTGGCAAGATAGCCATTTTTACAATGTTGATCCTGCCAATCCATGAGCATGGGAGATCTTTCCATCTTCTGAGATCTTCTATAATTTCTTTCTTCAGAGACTTGAAGTTTTTATTATACAGATCTTTCACTTCCTTAGTTAGAGTCACGCCAAGATATTTTATATTATTTGTGACTATTGAGAAGGGTGTTGTTTCCATAATTTCTTTCTCAGCCTGTTTATTCTTTGTGTAGAGAAAGGCCATTGATTTGTTTGAGTTAATTTTATATCCAGCTACTTCACCGAAGCTGTTTATCAGGCTTAGGAGTTCTCTGGTGGAATTTTTAGGGTCACTTATATATACTATCATATCATCTGCAAAGAGTGATATTTTGACTTCATCTTTTCCAATTTGTATCCCTTTGATCTCCTTTTGTTGTCGAATTGCTCTGGCTAGGACTTCAAGTACAATGTTGAATAGGTATGGAGAAAGTGGACAGCCTTGTCTAGTCCCTGATTTTAGAGGGATTGCTTCAAGCTTCTCACCATTTACTTTGATGTTGGCTACTGGTTTGCTGTAGATTGCTTTTATCATGTTTAGGTATGGGCCTTGAATTCCTGATCTTTCCAAGACTTTTATCATGAATGGGTGTTGGATCTTGTCAAATGCTTTTTCTGCATCTAACGAGATGACCATGTGGTTTTTGTCTTTGAGTTTGTTTATATACTGGATTACGTTGATGGATTTCCGTATATTGAACCATCCCTGCATCCCTGGGATGAAACCTACTTGGTCAGGATGGATGATTGTTTTGATGTGTTCTTGGATTCGGTTAGCAAGAACTTTATTGAGGATTTTTGCATCAATATTCATAAGGGATATTGGTCTGAAGTTTTCTATTTTTGTTTGGTCTTTTTGTGGTTTAGGTATCAGAGTAATTGTGGCTTCATAGAATGAGTTGGGTAGAGTACCTTCTGTTTCTATTTTGTGGAATAGTTTGTGAAGAACTGGGATTAGATCTTCTTTGAAGGTCTGATAGAACTCTGCACTAAACCCATCTGGTCCTGGGCTTTTTTTGGTTGGGAGACTATTAATGACTGCTTCTATTTCTTTGGGGGATATAGGGTTGTTTAGATCATTAACCTGATCTTGGTTCAACTTTGGTACCTGGTATCTGTCTAGGAACTTCTCCATTTCATCCAGGTTCTCCAGTTTTGTTGAGTATAGCCTTTGGTAGAAGGATCTGATGGTGTTTTGGATGTCTTCAGGATCTGTTGTTATGTCTCCTTTTTCATTTCTGATTTTGTTAATTAGAATACTTTCCCTGTGCCCTCTAGTTAGTCTGGCTAAGGGTTTATCTATCTTGTTGATTTTCTCAAAGAACCAGCTCCTTGATTGGTTGATTCTTTGAATAGTTCTTCTTGTTTCCACTTGATTGATTTTGCCCCTGAGTTTGATTATTTCCTGCCGTCTACTCCTCTTGGGTGAATTTGCTTCCCTTTGTTCTAGTGCTTTTAGGTGTGTTGTCAAGCTGCTAATGTGTGCTCTTTCTAGTTTCTTTTTGGAGGCACTCAGAGCTATGAGTTTTCCTCTTAGAAATGCTTTCATTGCGTCCCATAAGTTTGGGTATGTTGTGGCTTCATTTTCATTGAACTCTAAAAAGTCCTTGATTTCTTTCTTTATTCCTTCCTTGACCAAGGTATCATTGAGAAGAGTGTTGTTCAGTTTCCACGTGAATGTTGGCTTTCTATTATTTATTTTGTTATTGATGATCAGCCTTAGTCCATGGTGATCTGATAGGATGCATGGGACAATTTCAATGTTTTTGTATCTGTTGAGTCCTGTTTTGTGCCCAATTACGTGGTCAATTTTGGAGAAGGTACCATGAGGTGCTGAGAAGAAGGTGTATCCTTTTGTTTTAGGGTAAAATGTTCTGTAGATATCTGCCAGATCCATTTGATCCATAACTTCTGTTAGTTTCACTGTGTCCCTGTTTAGTTTCTGTTTCCATGATCTGTCCATTGGTGAAAGTGGTGTGTTGAAGTCTCCCACTATTATTGTATGAGGTGCAATGTGTGCTTTGAGATTTACTAAAGTTTCTTTAATGAATGAGGCTGCCTTTGTATTTGGAGCATAGATATTCAGGATTAATAGTTCCTCTTGGAGGATTTTACCTTTGATGAGTATGAAGTGCCCCTCCCTGTCTTTTTTGATGACTTTGGGTTGGAAGTCAATCTTATCTGATATTAGAATGGCTACTCCAGCTTGTTTCTTCATACCATTTGCTTGGAAAATGGTTTTCCAGCCTTTCATTCTGAGGTAGTGTCTATCTTTTTCTCTGAGATGAGTTTCTTGTAAGCAGCAAAATGTTGGGTCTTGATTGTGTAGCCAGTTTGTTAGTCTATGTCTTTTTATCGGGGAGTTGAGTCCATTGATATTAAGAGATATTAAGGAAAAGTAATTGTTGTTTCCTGTTATTTTTGTTGTTAAAGTTGGCATTCTGTTCTTGTGGCTGTCTTCTTTTAGGTTTGTTGAGGGATTACCTTCTTGTTGTTTCTAGGGCGTGGTTCCTGTCCTTGTATTGGTTTTTTTCTGTTATTATCCTTTGAAGGGCTGGATTCGTGGAGAGATAATGTGTGAATTTGGTTTTGTCGTGGAATACTTTGGTTTCTCCATCTATGTTAATTGAGAGTTTGGCTGGGTATAGTAGCCTGGGCTGGAATTTGTGTTCTTTTAATGTCTGTATAACATCTGTCCAGGATCTTCTGGCTTTCATAGTCTCTGGTGAAAAATCTGGTGTAATTCTGATAGGCTTGCCTTTATATGTTACTTGGCCTTTTTCTCTTACTGCTTTTAGTATTCTATCTTTATTTAGTGCATTTGTTGTTCTGATTATTATGTGTCGGGAGGTATTTCTTTTCTGGTCCAGCCTATTTGGAGTTCTGTAGGCTTCTTGTATGTTCATGGGCATCTCTTTCTTTAGATTTGGGAAGTTTTCTTCTATAATTTTGTTGAAGATGTTTGCTGGTCCTTTGAGTTGAAAATCTTCATTCTCATCCACTCCTATTATCCGTAGGTTTGGTCTTCTCATTGTGTCCTGTATTTCTTGGATGTTTTGAGTTAGGATCTTTTTGCATTTTCCATTTTCCTTGATTGTTGTGCCGATGTTCTGTATGGAATCTTCTGCACCTGAGATTCTCTCTTCCATCTCTTGTATTCTGTTGCTGATGCTTGCATCTATGGTTCCAGATTTCTTTTCTAGGGTTTCTATCTCCAGTGTTGCCTCATTTTGGGTTTTCTTTATTGTGTCTACTTCCCTTTTTAGGTCTAGTATGGTTTTGTTCATTTCCATCATCTGATTGGATGTGTTTTCCTGTTTCTCTTTAAGGACTTCTACCAGTTTGGTTGTGTTTTCCTGTTTTTCTTTAAGGACTTGTAACTCTTTAGCCATGTTCTCCTGTAGTTCTTTAAAGTCCTTCTTGATGTCCTCTACCATCATCATGAGATATGCTTTTAAATCCAGGTCTAGTTTTTCAGGTGTGTTGGGGTGCCCTGGACTGGGCGAAGTGGGAGTGCTTGGTCCTGATGATGGTGAGTGGTCTTGGTTTCTGTTAGTAAGATTCTTACCTTTACCTCTCGCCATCTGGTAATCTCTGGAGTTGTTATAGTTGTCTCTGTTCAGAGGTTCTTCTTCTGGTGATTCTGAGTATCCTCTGTCAGCAGACCTGGGAGACAGGCTCTCTCCTCTGAGTTTCAGTGGTTAGAGCACTCCCTGCTAACAAGCTTTCCTCTTAAAGGGAAGGTGTACAGATATCTGGCGTTTGGACCTCCTCCTGGCCGAAGAAGAAGGCGGAAAACAGGACCTTTCCCAACTGCTGTGTTGCTTTGGCAGGTCACAGAAGCTGTAGGCTTCTGTGGTGCACACTCTCAGCTGTGCAGAAAGTTCCTAAGTTCAGTGGAGTCCTGGATCCAAGATGTGCTCCCTGCTCCTGAGGCAGAGGGCTCCTGTGCAGGGCAGACCACTGTCTTCCAGCTAGGAGGGTGCCGGATGTCTGTGGCCCCAAAAGGGTGCTGCCTCAGCGGCTCTGTGGCTCCCGCCTGTCCCAGAAGTTGTCTGCCTCTGTGGTCCTCACTCTAACCTGTACAGACTAAGTTCAGCGGAGTCCCGGAGCCAAGATGGCGCTCCCTGCAGGGCAGGTCACTGTCCTCCGACTGGGAGGGTGCCGGAAGTCTGTGGCCCCAAAAGGGTGCTGCCTCAGCGGCTCTGTGGCTCCCGCCTGTCCCAGAAGCTGTCTGCCTCTGTGGTCCTCACTCTAACCTGTACAGACTAAGTTCGGCGGAGTCCCGGAGCCAAGATGGCGCTCCCTGCAGGGCAGGTCACTGTCCTCCGGCTGGAAGGGTGCCGGATGTCTGCGGCCCCAAAAGGGTGCTGCCTCAGCAGCTCTGTGGCTCCCGCCTGTCCCAGAAGCCGTCTGCCCCCGTGGTCCCCACTCTGACCTGTACAGACTAAGCTCGGCGGAGTCCCGGAGCCAAGATGGCGCTCCCTGCAGGGCAGGTCACTGTCCTCCGACTGGGAGGGTGCTGGATGTCTGCGGCCCCAAAAGGGTGCTGCCTCAGCGGCTCTGTGGCTCCCGCCTGTCCCAGAAGCTGTCTGCCTCTGTGGTCCTCACTCTAACCTGTACAGACTAAGTTCGGCGGAGTCCCGGAGCCAAGATGGTGCTCCCTGCAGGGCAGGTCACTGTCCTCCAGCTGGAAGGGTGCCGGATGTCTGCGGCCCCAAAAGGGTGCTGCCTCAGCTGCTCTGTGGCTCCTGCCTGTCCCAGAAGCCATCTCTATCTTTCCTTCTTCATGACATTTTACTACCAGTAGGTCAGATCCATCAATCTGTTGGTCTAGGCTTTCTTTATTTGAGGAGATTATATCACCTTTTTCCATCTTGTCCCTGTATTAATCTCTTCATATGTTTTGTAGCATCACACCCATGGATTGGAAGTGGGAAGGCAGCAGGTGGTTCATATTAGATAACCTCCTATTAATTTGGTGTCTGTTTTGTGAAGTGAGAAATATCTTTCTCTCAGGATTGTCAACATTCTGGAGTACAAGATTGCCTCATAGTCCTTTGGGTTCCAGTAGATTCTAATTTGTCTCTTCTGTGTCTCTCATTTTAATAATTTGTGTCTTCTGAGTGATTAACACCAAGGGATTGCCAGATTTGTTTGCTAAGCCTCAAGGGACAAGGGTGTAGAGGGCTGAGATTGAGGAGACTTGAAGAATCATCACAATTAGTCACACATGCTTGATGTATTGTAGATCCTGGAAGATACCAACTGCCATGGGATCCCAGAAACAAAGTATGATGCTGACATAACTGATAGCATTCACACAACTAGAGACATGAATGGAATGGACCTACAGTTCAGTAAGAGAACACATACTAATATAGACTTCTTGGAACCTCCCCAGGATGGGAACACTGATTATAAAAATACCAAGTAACAAATATCCTTAAGCATCTAGCAAAGACCAGCCTGAGGAGGCGCCCATAGCCCATACCAATAACAGAAGAAGGGGTTTGAAGGGAGAGGGGAGGTAGCTTATGCTGTTGTCTTCCCACCTGAAAAAAAGGAGACACATCACCTAGTGAAAGGACAACAAGGCATTAAAAATGGAGTCCTAAGGGAAAATGTGTAGGAATGGACACTAACATTCACTTGTGAATTTGATCTTTGCATTTTCAAGGCTCTTTTTCACCAACAGGCTGCACCCATTTATAAAGGACATGAACCATAAGATGTGTGTGACCCTAGAAGATTTCCCACTGAATCCCACTTACAGCATTCTGGTGAAGTTGAGCCAGAAATACATAGCAGAGGATGTGACCAGGGTCTGGGGAAGGAGGGAAGAAGGCTTTGTGAAAGGATCACAGGTTCGGAATGGAGGCCTTGGTAGAGCAGGGCTATTAAACATAAGAGTATCCAGGTGCTAAGTCCTACCTATGTCAAAGCCACTAAGAGGCCTTCGGTTGTGTCTCCATACAGGGGTTGAAGAAGAGGCACAGGTCCGTGGTTCTTAAACCACGGGTCTGTGTTGGACCAGGTATAGTCAAACAGCCACAGCAGTAAGCTAGGTCAGAAATTGAGGAGGCTGTGTACCCCAAAATCCATTTTAACCTGTTAAACATCCCCCAGAAACCAGAGTACAAGCTCTCTACCTCTCCTATCCCTGAAGAAGTTGAGTTACTATCTAATACTGCATAAGTTCATGGTTTCCCCCAGCACTAGTGGGGGATGAGGGGATGGGACGTGTGGAAGAGAGAAGGAAAAGTGTAAGATTAAGAGGAAACCTTAGCTGTCCTGAAGTTGTGGAGAGGGAGTATTTATGGAATTAGCTTTGGCAGACTTCTTGCTTGTGATTGATTATGAATGAGTCTGCAGACATTTATCTTTGTTTTTAATTAAGACTTATGTACATTATACCCTGCCAAGTTCCTTCATTTACACATACATCCTTAAGAGACTACCTTAGCCTGAAGGAAATGGCCTGAGTCAAACACAGATACTGTGAACCATAAACTCACCATGTAAGGAGTTGTGGTCATTGTTTACCTTTCTGCATGCTTGGTCATGCTTTGTGTTGCTTCCCTTTTAAAGACACTGAGAAAATACACTTGCTCTCTAGCATGGTATTGACCAGTGGCATTCCCATACCTGTCTCTTGCATCTTTTTTTCTGCCTTTCCTATAGTCATCCTCACTTGCCCAGTCCCAATTCCCATGTTGACTGGCTGGCTGGCTCTGACAGCTGTGGATATCAGCAAGTAGTACTAATGCAGCCTTGCTGATTAGAAGTCTACTATGTTCATCTTACTAACATCCAGGTAGGGAACAGCTTTCTGAGTCAGCAAAGTTTGCCCAGCTGACATTAAGTACAGGTTGATAATTGGTGGGGATCACATGATGCATTTCTGAAGCCTGGACTTAATGTAACCCTGACATATTTGAGTTTTCTTTGCACACAGCTGGCTGTGCTCAATGGGAACAAGGTTATTTGTAACAGCTTGTCAGTTTTTATGGAATTCACATCCTTGGTCACATCTTACACCTATAGCCAAGACAGAGTTTATAAAACAGTCTGGTCCACCCAGCTGTTAAGACAGTCATATTACAGCAGGTAATTATAATAAGGACCTGAATCTTTGGTCTGTGATGCTCTAGATCATTACCCTTCCACTATCCACTTACTGGTGAGGACCATTCCTTCTGTTGTAATTTATAATCTATGGCCAGGTCAAAAATACCATCATCAGTGTAATTTATAAGGAAAAACATGAAGTTTTGAGGCTCCTGGTCAAGAAAATTAGTCTGATACCATCATTGAGGAGAACATGGCAACAAGCAGAGAGGTCTGATTCTAAAGAGCTGCTGAGAACTCACCTCTGATCCTGAAGTATGAGATAGTAGATAGATAGATAGATAGATAGATAGATAGATAGATAGATAGATAGATAGATAGACAGACAGACAGATAGATTCTATTCACTGGGAATAGCTTTTTCTCTAATTGGCCCATCCCTCACTAACACATCACCTCCAAGCAGGCAATACCTCCCAGTCATTCCCAAAGAGCTTCACCAACTGGGGATCAAAGTATTAAGATCTTATGTGTCCAGGGGGTCATGTACATCCAGCTCCCCCATGTTATCTGCAGACTTGGAAGAGGAGCCCCTTAGGGAAGCATCCTACTAGCTTCTGATGTTGAATTCTTACCCTGTTATGATATGCTTGCATTTCAGAGAGCAGAACTAAGTCCCATATCTCTCTTCTCATGTAGACACTCCAGAAAGTCTCCCCAAGAATTGCAGATTTGTCCCTCTATGAATGCCTTAGGGCTGAGTTCTCAATCTTCCTAATGCTGTGGCCCTGTAGTACAGTTCCTCATGTTGTGGTGACCCTCAACCATAAAATTATTTTTATTTCTACTTCATAACTCTAATGTTGTTATTGTTATAAATCATAATGTATTTTCCAATGGATTTAAGTGACACCTGTGAAAGCTCACGGCACCACTAAGTGGATTCCAACACACAGGTTGAGGAACCCACATTGTCTTAAGAAGGTATGAAAAGAGATTCTTGTGCTCCAGTTAATTCCCCTAAGAAGAGATTTTGTGTATCTGCTCCAGTAGAGAACCCATGGTTGGCTCCCCACACCCAGGATGGTTAATTCATGTCCACCTCACAGGCTCAAAGGAGGATAAACCATGAGTCTAACTATGTCTCAGAAAAAATAAAAGACAAATACCAAGCACACCTCACAATCATTGCTAAGAGATAGAATACACAAAATCAATGGTCTGCCATATGTGATAAAGTCTGACAACGGTAGCTTTCAGTCAATCATCCCATGCCATAGCTCTTTGGCAACTGGCTCAAAGAGGTGCGACTTTCAGTGTCAATGCCTTTCAGTCCCTAACTCTCCCAAATTATGTCAGTGTGAACATGAAGTTATGGCCCAATTCAGTGCACCATGGTGTAGGGAGTGTTCTGTCAATGAGCAACTTGACTTGAGAAGGTCTGCTAAGCAAGCAATGGAAGTTTTTCAGAGCCAGGCTCACAAGGATTGAGGACATGGAAGTGGAATAGATGATGAACTCAGGATGACTATAGTTATCAAATTTCTTTCACAATGGGTAGTATGAGGGAAAAGGTTAGTTCATCTGCATAGCATGTAAGCAGAAAAACTGTCATATACCTGACCATCCTTCCTCAAGACAAAGGTTACCTAATTTATGAAATATGAGAAAAATGACTCCCTGATAGATGAGGTCATAAGAGGAACTATGAATGTCATCCATTTATCCAGGCTACTTCCCTTCAAGTTTCTAGGAACAAAGTCTCCTATTCTATGAGGCCATTGCTTGGCTCTGGACATGTTTATCCCTGCATCTAATTCAGCCAGAATATCCATTATTGATATTAAAGATACAACTTTTAAAGCTAAGTTAAAATACAAAACTCCCTTGTGTATTTTTTCCCACTGTTTTTGTTTCTTGTAAGTATTAGGATCCTCAAACATGACTTGAAGCACTAAAATGTACAATAAAGCTTAATGAATGTGCTGTTTCTCCCACACCTGGGTTTCCCTGACTCTCATGCTCAGTGTCAAAGACCAGATCAACTCCATCTTGGGTTCAGGCTCCATCTTAGAGAACCTACCTAAAATTGAACTCGAGTTAACCAACAAGCTTAAATCTAGAAGTTTCTTATTATTTAATTGGGGTTCAGAAGTTCATCAATGAAATACATAAATTCTGTGCTCTTTTTCCCCAAAGCAGGATTTAAATCTGTGCAAGGTCTGGCTGTCCTGGACTGGCTTTGTAGACCAGGCTGTTCTTGAACTCACAGAGATATGCCTGCCTCTGCCTCCTGAGTTTTGGGATGAAAGGGGTGCATCACCATGCCAGGCATAAGTTTTATTTTCTTTTTCATCTTTTCCATGCTTACATCACACCCCTACTAGCATATCCTTTCTTTTCACTCAATGCGTCTACATTAAAATTGATTCAGTTTATGCTATGCCTCCCTCTCTAGCAATTATCACAGAATCTTTGCAAAATAAAAAGCCCTATGATCTAGACTAGAAATTCTAATGTGGTTCCCAACTCAGACATTAATATCCTTCCAGAGGATCCAAGCTGCATCCCAAATACTGATCCCTCGACATTTGTAGCAATCAGTTTTATTGGCACAGTTATACTGGACCTCCTAGTAAACTGTAGAGATAGAGAAGCATGCTTCTACATGAGACTTGTAAACTGATGTTATAACAAAGAATTAGGCACAGTGACTTGTATTACATGAGTTTTTCTAGCTTACCCAGTATCCACAGTCCCCTTTTTATACACAAGACCCATAAAATCAGATACTTGAATGAACAGAGACAGAACTTAAAATCTCCAACCTAGACTGCTCTGGTGACACTCAAATGAGGAAGGAGAGAAACGGAGATGTCACATTCCCAGAGAGTGTTACTAGATTCTAATTGAGTAAAAGCAGTTAGGTGGCAAATGTCACATAGTTAGAGCATAGCCACCTACTGCAAAGGTTTATTGGTCGTTAAGACTGAGAAAGTCTGCTCTAGTTCAGATGAAGCAAATTCTGTGGCCTTTACTAATGCCATCCACAGCTCCGCTGGCACCTTTCCTGAGACTGTTGTAATTTATTTGACTTGTGTTCAGGCCACCACTGAACACAGTGACATTAACAGAGAACAAATATTCTATTTTGCTATTGAAACACCTTGGGCAGTGCTTTTTGTTTTCAAAGACGACTCATAAATAAGCTGGCTGTAAGAGGACTCTGGAGACAGTGTTAAGAAGGAGACACCATAAGCCCTGTCCTCCTGTCCTTTCTTACCACACCATGTGGAAGAGCAGACAGGCTCAGCTGTGCCTTTTTTCAGTTCTTCTTGCCTTCTTGCCTTCTGCTTCTTCACTTAATGGAGACTCGTGAGTACCTCTAAAGCCTTCTTCATATATTCTCTCCTCCAATCAAAACCAATCCATTTCCTTTTACAGTCCCTTCCCCTGAAGCCCTCCCTAAAATCTTTTTGCTTTATATCTAGGAACTAATTGTATATATGTGCTCCAACTTTAATATTACATTTTACTGGGTAATCATTTTTCAACTCTAAAGCAACCAGCTTTACTAAACTGAGGCTTGGTGTGATTTAGAATCATCAGTACTATCTTATTCCCCTTATTACTGAACCAGTAGTATCTCAAATCCCAATGGTCAGAGACATTCTCTAGTGTTGAAACTATGTAATCACTTTGAAAAGTAAGCATTTAGATTGTTGACATTCTTGGTTGGAAATGTGTAGCCTATGGTGTTACCTTGAAACAGTTAAGACTTCAGGCACATCAGAAACCTGTACATGTTTGTGTCCTAAAACAATACATTTGTGAAGATCAAAGACCTTAAATTAAACTACCAGGAGAACTTATTTGATGTCCAAAATAAGCATAAAATAGGATTGTATTGTTGAGTAACTTTTTTTTGTATCTGTGATCAAAATATATGTTTAAGGTGCTAAAAATAAAAAGTAAGCTATTGATATTTTTGTATACTGTAATATAGCATTGACAGGCTAGATTTTGGGAGACAAAAATCTCTAATCCTAGGAACAAAATGATTCCTACAGATAGCCTTTGACATTTACCCAAGTATAACATAGATGAATTATGCAAGTTTGAATTTCACTGTCACGTTATAATTTTAGGTTGAAGAGTACCAAAAAATAAAAACAGGGTATTGAGTTATTGTTTTAAGAATTAAAAATGGTTGCTGGAGAGATGGCTCAGTGGTTAAGAGCATTGACTACTCTTTCAGAGGTCCTGAATTCAATTCCCAGCAACCATATGGTGGCTCAAAACCATCTGTAATGCGATCTTATGCCCTCTTCTGGAGTGTCTGAAGACAGCTACAGTGTCCTCATATACATAAAATAAATAAATAAATCTAAAAAGGAATTTAAAATGCTAATAAAACACTCATGATAAATTTTTATGAAAAGAATAATTATTCCTCTCATATTTTCATTTATAAAAATAAAAACTTTCTCAAACTTGAACTCTGGCAGTTTAGTAAAGGTAGTATATTGCCATTTGAACGTGCCACAGCAGGTATCACTGCTGAAGGTGATGATTGATGAGCTGATAACTGTCTTGCCACTCTGCTGTGTAGCAACCTGTGACATCTGCCACATTGTCAACCTGCCATCTCAAGCTGTCGAAATATGAGTGGTAATGGTTACTTTGGTGAAACTCCAGTTTTAGACAATGAGCTCTGTCATCAGCTGGCCGGATCTCCTTCCTTTCCAGGAAGTATATGGTGCTGGTCCCTTCTCAGCTCTACACTGAGACCCCTGAGAAAATCTGCCTCCATCTATACCATCTGAATGAGACAGTGACCATCACAGCTTCCTTGGTATCTCAATTGGGAAGAAGAAACCTGTTCAATGAACTTGTAGTTGACAAGGACTTGTTCCAATGTGTTTCCTTCATTGTGAGTACTAGATTCCTGTCCTGAATTGTTTTATATATTTATGAACATGTGTGTGAATTTGTATATAAAGTATCCATATATTTCTAAAAAAGTTAATCTAGAAGCATATCAGTGAACTCAAAACAATAGAAATTTAGAACATTTACCCAATAAACAAATAGTATAGCTCATCCCACCACAAAGTGAGAAGAGACCATACTTCTGTATTCACTGTTTTTTCATTGAATTGCCTCAAAAAAAAAAAAAAAAAAAAAAAAAGGAAAAAAATCCTATGGCCCAGAGGAAGGGTTTGCCAATTCATAGTACTTCCTGCTAGTGAGTTAATAAACTTTCAAACAGCACTCCAGCTAATTAGGACATCTCCTATGCATAGTCCTGATATCCTGAATAGGTGCTGGGTTTCTTCTTTGGGACCTATCCTCAAGACATAATTTGTACACTCAGTAATATATTGTTTTTCTATATATATCTGGTTCAGAGGTAGAGTTAATTTTCTTTCATTTCTTAGAGTCAATTTTCAATCAAGATTCTATTTACTGCATAAAAATCACTGTGGTTTTTTTTTTTTTGCCCACATAAATTCACAATGGCGTACACAAATGTTGTGTTTTCTTTTCATTATTTTTTCCATGACACTGTTTTTTCCTCCATGTAATCCTTAAAGAAAAACTGATGGACCCTCCACCTCTTTCCTGTGAGGTGGAAGGAGAGACGGTTAGTGAGGTAATCTAAGAAGTGCTGAGAGTCAGATGGTGAAGGGTCTCTTGTTCCTGGTGTTCTCAGATCCCTAGACTCTCCTCTTCTGATGAGGAGGATTTTCTCTACGTGGACATCAAAGGGCCAACCCAGGAATTCAGCAAAAAGGAAGCAGTGCTTGTGAGGAACAAAGAAAGTGTTGTCTTTGTCCAGTCAGATAAGCCCGTGTACAAGCCAGGACAGTCAGGTATGAAGCTCCACTGTGGGTAAAGGAATTAAGACACCATCCTGAACATGGCAAGAAGGCCTGGGTCTTTGGACCTCACTAGTAAATTCTCTCTCTTTTTCCAGTTAAATTTCGGGTTGTCTCTATGGATAAAAATCTTCGCCCCCTGAATGAGTTGGTGAGTCTTTCACCTTTGGGGGATTGGTGGGTTCTTCAAGACAAAAGCTTCTTGCGATATTCTAATTTCTAGTCCCTTCTGAGGCATGAGTTGTTTTCTTTTCTACTCTTTTGCCAATTTATACCCCTCATTCAGTTACCATTGGCCATCCAATGGCTTCCTTATATGTGAGTGTCCTTATTTTGTAGCCCATTAGTTAAGTATCTCTGAGTTTTCTTTATACTTTGTGGAGACTAGTACTGGATAGAACCTTTTAGATTGGTTATGTTTTTCAGTCATTTCTTTTGCACATTCTGCTACTTTGTGCCATCATCAAGAAATCCATTTCTAGTGGCGCACGCCTTTAATCCCAGCACTCGGGAGGCAGAGGCAGGCGGATTTATGAGTTTGAGGCCAGCCTGGTCTACAAAATGAGTTCCAGGACAGCCAGGGCTATACAGAGAAACCCTGTCTCAAAAAAAAAATCCATTTCTAGTATAACAGGGGTATTTCTCACTCAGTCTCTATTATTTTTATAACGTTGTATTTAAAACTTGGGTTCTTCCCTAAATAGAGTCTTTTAAGACTAAACTTGCATTTCAGTCTCTTCTCTGTCCTCAGACAAGTTGTGGGGACCTGTGTTAAGTTCCTTCTACTAGGAGAAGAAGCTTCTTGATGAGGGATGAGGGGTGCTTTAATCTCTCTCTCTCTCTCTCTCTCTCTCAAGATAAATCACCAACAGTTGGCTTAAAACTGTGTCCTTCAGCAGCATATTAATAGTGGGTTGGGACCTATGATGCATGAAACCTGAGGTTCTTGTCTCTACCATGATTCAAAGTGTGTGGATTTCATCTTATACAGAGGGACTTAAGGCCAGTCAGAAGTGGTTGGGTACTTCCTTGACATTTGTGCTACTATTGCACCAGTGGGCATGTCTTACCTGGCCAGTGGTTCTCAAAGTTTATTGGCTTCACAGCTGGGTGAGATTTATCACCATCTCCCCACCTCTGATATTATGGATAACACCTTACAGCTGCATACGAGCTAGCCAGTTGGGATGCTGGTTCTCATTTGTACTGACTTGATTATAGAATAGGAAATCCAAAATTGAATATCTGAATCGCATCCTCACTTCCAAAGGCACTGAGATTATTGTGTCATAGAGGAAGGAAAAACTGTAAGAGCCAGAGGTGAATACTGTCAGAGGCAGAATAAATGCAAGGGAACAATCCTCTAAACACAGCATGGCAGCTGCACTTATGAACTTACAGTTGTGTTAGCATGCACAAGCACATGTAATAATAATAATAATAATAATAATAATAATAATAATAATAATGATAAATACCACCCTGGCATGAAGAGGTGAGATGGGCACGAAGTGCCGCCCCTATCTGAGGAGCTATTGTTATGACAGTTACTGGGAGAAAGTCAGTTTTCTTTAAGAGTATAGACCCTTTTCAGCCTACCATACTCACGTAGAAGTCCACATATCCAAGAATATATAGATATACAGCACAAATTGGAATTAATGGATGGGAAAAGAGAACACTAAGTCAGGTGTGTAGGGAAAGGAGATAGATCTGGAAGGGGTGAATATCATCAGAAAATACTGTACAAAATTCTGAAAGAAATATTTATATATTAAACAAAGTATCAATCCACTTTTACTTAATTTGTTCTTTACAAATAACAAATTACAATGGACACCAGGTTTTGGGGAATCCATAAATTTTGTTTATCCCAATAATCTGTTGCATAATTTTATCAAGTATGTATTTACCTTTTCTTCTATGACATATTCTTCTCTCATACAAAACATCCTGACCATAGCCTCCCTGCCCCCTGTTCATTCCAGTCTCCAACAACTTTCTCTTTCCTCCAGATCCATTTCCCTTCAGAAAAGAGTAGCACTCCCAGTGATATCAACTGAACATGGCACAAGATTCAGTAAGACTAGCCACAAACCCTCATATAAAGGCTGGGCAACACAACCCAGTAAGAGGGAAAAGGGTTCCAAGAGCATGTAAAAGAGTCAAAGACATACCTGCTTCCACTGGTAGGACTCCTACACACACCCTGAGCTAAACAAGCACAGCACGCATGCAGAGGACCTAACACAGACCCAGCAGGCTCCGTGATTGTCTCTTTAGTCTCTGAGAATTCCTATGGGTCATGCTTTATTGATTCTGCGGGCTACATTCTACTGATGTCCTTGACCTCGGTGAATCCTACAACCCTTGCTCCCAGTCTTCTTTGAGGTTTCCCAAGCTCTGCCTATTGTTTGGTTGTGGGTCTCTACATCTGCTCCCATAAGCTGTTGGAGAAAGCCTCACTGATGAAGACTGGGCTGAGCACTGATCTTATGAGTATAGCAGGATATCATTAGGAATCACTTCATTGACCTTATCCCCCTCAGTTAGTCATGTTTGGTTCTACACTAGGTCTCTGAGCCATCTAGCTTCTTGTTCCTGGCCATCCAGGCAGTATGAAGGCATAGGCTTCCTCTCATGGCTTGGCTTCAAGTTGGATCAGTCATTGGTTGGCCACTCCCACAAACTCTGAGTCACCATTGCCTCCATACATCTTGCTGGTAGGAAAGGTGTGGGTAAAAGTTTTTGTGGATGGGTTGGTGTTCCAATCCCACCACTGGGAGTGTTGTTTGGTTATAGAGGATGGTTTCATATCCTCCATTACTAGGAGTCCTCACAAAGATCATCCTCATAGATAACAGGAGTTTCCACATCACCCCTACATGTCTCCTTTTCTAGTCATCTTACGCCATACACTCTCCCTCCTTCCCTCCCTCCCTTCCTGATCTGACCCCTCCTGTTTCCATCTCATCCCTCCCTCAGTACACCTGCAAAATCTATTCTGTTTTCTCTTCCCTGGGAGATCCATGCATCCCCTCGGGCCCTCCTTGTTACTTAGCCTGTCTACGTCTGTGGATTAAAGTATGATTACCTGTTATTTTACAGCTAGTGTCTGCTTATAAGTGGCATATCATGTTTGTCTTTCTGGGTCTGGATTGCCTCACTTAGGATAATTGTTTCTAGTTCCACCCTTCATTACATACATATGTATAGGATTGTATGAGACAATCCCTCAATCCCTTTATCCATCTCTGTAGGCTTATGATATGGCAAAATTGACAGTGTAGGTTAGGGGTTTATTGCTATGCTGAAACATAATGACTACAGCAATTCTTATTAAAAAAGACAAAAAAAGAAATGCACACACACACCAAAACAAAAACAAAAACAACCAGAAAAACAACAACAAAACCTTTCATTGGGACTGTCTTATAGTTTCAGAGGTTTAGTCCACTATCATCATGTCATGAAGCAGGTACTAGATGAGCTGAGATTTCTACATCTAATCTGCAGACAGCAAGAAACTGTTTCACACCATGCATAGCTTGAGTATTTGAGACCTCAATGCCCACCCATTCAGTGACACATTTCCACCAAGAAGACCACACCTACTCTATCAAGCCCACATCCCCTAATAGTGCCACTCCCTATGGGCCACTCATTTAAACACATGAGTCTTTGGAAGCCATTCCTATTCAAACCACCAAAGTTGTTGACTTGCTTCCCAGTACTTTATGTGGCTCTGTAGTATCTGTTCATTTGACAATCTCAGTTTTCAGTTTTAGGGTGCCATACAACTTGGATTCTAAGTCACCCTCTCTGACTTGCCTGGGACTTGATGATCAGGTTAGGTTAGGCTGCGTGGCCAGTGACCCCTGAAGAACTGTCTGTTCTGCTTGCTTCTCCAGCTAGGATTACAAGGAATACTTGTACCTGCTTTTTATGTGGATTCTAGGATGAAACCCAAGTCCTTACACACTGGCAGCCAGCACATTGCCAACAGTGTCTCCCTTCCTTTGTTAACCTCCCAGTTTCATAATAGTTACAACTCTTCGTTTTTAATTAATTAGTTAATTTACATCCTAAATACTGTTCCTCCTTCCAGTCCCCCCCCAACATATTCCTTCACTTCCCCTCCAATCTCCTCTCCCCTGCTCCTCTGAGAGGATGGGACTTCCCCTGAGTATTCCCCCCACACACACACACACACCATGGTGCATCAAGTCTCTGCCAGATTAGGCTCACCCTCTCCCACTGAGACCGGACAAGGTAGCCATGATGACTGACCTGCTTGTCTGCTACATACTGGGGGCCAGGAGTGGCTCATTCTAGCGTATGAATGTTCTGTGGTTGGTGATTCAGACTCTGAGAGCTCCCAGGAGTTTGAGTTAGTTGGCTCTGTTGATTTTTCTGTGGGGTTTGTATCCCCTTTGGGGTCTTTAATCCTTCCCCAGCTATTCCATAAGTGTTCCTGACCTCCTTCCAAAGATTGGCTGTGGGTATCTGCATCTGTTTCAGACTGATACTGGGCAGTGCCCCTCAGAGGACAGCACTTCCATTTTTACTTAGGGTAAATTCACTTCCATGAATTAATCTTTTCTTCAGAATTTCATCAACTGCTCCTGGGTGGTTTATATAAATTTTACTATCAGATTGAACTTCTACAGTCAGCCTTGGAAATTTGATTGAAATATTTATAACATGTATATTGATTTGGAAAGAGTATGAATCATTTAATAACAAACATTTCTGTCTAGTGTGTATATCTGTACCCATTATTTTAGATTTCTTTTTATATTTTCCTAATGGTTTACAATGTTCTTCTTAGGCCTACTGGATTTCTTAATTGAAATTAACTTATTCCCCAAATCATAGTTTTCATGAATGAATGGAGTTTATAGAGTTTATAGTTTGTAGCCTGCATTTTCAGTGCAATTAAATATTTTCTAAGTATCCCATTATTTTTTCTCACGTTGATCTTGCTGAATTAACTAGTAAAAATGGGTTACTTGTTAGTTCATATTGTTGTTTCACCTATAGGGTTGAGCAGAAGATAGCCTAGTTGGCCATCACTGGGAAGAGAGGCCCCTTTGTATTGCAAACTTTATATGACCCAGTACAGGGGAATGCCAGGGCCAAGAAGCAAGAGTGGGTGGGTAGGGGAGCAGGGCAGGGAGAGGGTATAGGGAATTTCTTGGATAACATTTGAAATGTACATAAAGAAAATATCTAATAAAAAAAATAAATACATAAAAAAGAAAAAATGGGTTACTTGGATTCCACCAGGTTTTGTGTGCTGGTTATAGAGTGGTCTTGTTCCTACTGTTAATTTCTCTGCCACTTGTAGAATTAAAAGGCAGGAAAAGTCTTGAGCACAGCAGGCACAATTAGCCAGTGAGGAGAGACCGTTATTAGAGGTAAGGAAATATATACACAGCAGACACAATACTGTGAAGACTACAGAAGGGACTTGGGAAGCCGTATCTCTCTAAGACTGGGTTTTTAAAGGATATTTGAGAGGTCTTCTTTCTTTAATTTAGTGTTGATCAGTTTGATCAAAGACAGAAACTTTAGTGTAAACTTGTCCTTGTGTCATACTGGTCTACTGTAGAGGTGCCCTAGAATTAGAAGGCAGAGCTCTTTGATAGGCCTTTGGGTATTTATCTTAGATCAGGAGTGTGAGGAGGAAGCCAGAATTTCACCATGTTTATTATCTGTTTGTGGTTCCTCTATCTGTCACCCTACCAGAAACTAGTCTAAATTTTAGTCCCTCGGTCTGATAGTATGAGTTTTAACTCTTCATTCAGTTTTTATAACTGTTTTCTTTCCTGGCCATATAGGCCACGGCCTCCAGAACTTCTGTGAAAAGATTTTTTTTTACTTCACAAATTTGACTACTTTGCAGTGTCAATGGTTTTGTTTTGTTTTGTTTTGTTTTGTTTTGTTTTGTTTTTTTCAGACATGATTTCACCATGTAATTCTGGTTGGCCTAGAATTCATATTCACCTGCCTCTGCCTCTGCCTCTGCCTCTGCCTCTGCCTCTGCCTCTGCCTCTGCCTCTGCCTCTGCCTCTGCCTCTGCCTCTGCCTCTGCCTCTGCCTCTGCCTCTGCCTCTGCCTCTGCCTCTGCCTCTGCCTCTGCCTCTGCCTCTGCCTCTGCCTCTGCCTCTGCCTCTGCCTCTGCCTCTGCCTCTGCCTCTGCCTCTGCCTCTGCCTCTGCCTCTGCCTCTGCCTCTGCCTCTGCCTCTGCCTCTGCCTCTGCCTCTGCCTCTGCCTCTGCCTCTGCCTCTGCCTCTGCCTCTGCCTCTGCCTCTGCCTCTGCCTCTGCCTCTGCCCCCAAGGTTGCTGATATTAAAGCTTATGCCACTATGCCCGGCTCAAGTAGTGTTCTTAAGGTCTGTTAAGTCAACAAGTACTTTTCTTTTATTCCCTTGGTTCATCCTAATTATATAAAATTCAAATGCAGTTTGCACTTTCCTCCTGTTCCTCCTTATCCTATCCCTCCTCCTCTTCCTCCTCCTTTTCTTCCTCCTCCTCCTCTTCCTAACCCCCTACTCTTCATCTCATCTTTCTCATCCTTCTCCGTCCTCCCCCTCTTTCTCTTCTACCCCTCCTTCTCCTTCTCTTCCCTCCTCCTCTTCCTCCTCTCCTTCCTTCTTCTTCACAGTACTTAAAGATGAGAGTGAGAACAGGAAACAGAAAGTGTCCCATATATCAATTAGTTCAGAGGGTCAGGAAATAAGGTACAGAGAAAATAGAAGCTGCCTAGTGTCCTGAAGCCAGGCTACAGTGCAGATTGAATGCTTTTCTCTTTCAATCTGAGTGTAGTATTTGTGTATGAATATAAGCATAAATTATTAAGAAGACAAATTGGCACCATGACAAATTAGCTATACAAAAGTAGCATCCCTCAGACCCTGATCGCTTGGGCTTAAGACTTCCTCGGTCATGGGCTGTTGACTTTGTTTTCAGTACCTGGTATGAATTCCATCTTGCAAAACAAGATTCAAACCTAATCAGTGATCAGTTGGTTGCCACCATAAAAGTTGTGCCACTATTGCATGTGTACATCTTACCTGGCAGGTTGGGACTATACCTCACAGGTTTCTCAGCTGGATGAGACCATTGATGTCTCCTCTCCGGCAGCCATCTCTACAATACTCTGTAGCATTGAGAAGGCTTGGCAGCAGGGAGGAAGCCACAGTACCAGCTTCATTTCTCTACAACCTTTACCTAAGGTGTGTGGTGTCTTCCACGATAGAATATTATCAACCTAGATATTGCAGGCAGTCGAGAAGAGTGACAAGATACTTTATTGTTTGGAAAGTCTCTAGGCCTCCCTGACAAACAACTCAGGGAGGAAGTATCTCATGCCTAGTACTGAGACCTTTGTTTAGTGACCTTTGACCTTCAGGTACAGTATTATCTAGACATGCAGTGAATCTCCCTTCTAACTCTCCTTTTAACTTCTGTTTCTTAATTCATATATAAATCAGTAAGTTCCAAGTGAGTTTTTAATAGATCCTTCGGTTTGGTTAACCCTCTCACCTCTCCCACCCTCCCCTCTCACTACACCCACCTTCCCATCTCACTTCCCCCACCCTCCCCTCTAACCCTTCCCACCCTTTTCTCACATCTCTCCTCCTCCTCTCTTTTACACTCTCCCTTTCTTCTTCCACCCCACATATCCATTCCAGGTTCAAATATCTGCCCCACACCCCGCAAGTATACTGTCCTTTCATGTCACCTCTGTCATGCCATTTCCCTTACTTGAGGAATATCCCACTCAGAACCCTCTTGTAGTTTCTATGCTCCCACAGGTACTCCAGATTAAATGCATAACTCTAAATATTTGAAGTTTGGAGCCACATTTGAGAAAAGGCACACAGCAGGCATCTTTCTGAGCCTGCCTTATCTGTGTAACTTCTTACCCTGCAAGTTTTGTGACTAGATTTTATAGCTAAATAAAATTCCATTTTGAACCTCTGTACCACATTTCCATGATTCCTTGTCATGGCTTCTTTTCCTATACTTTCAGAAATGAGTTCACTATCACTGTAATTCCCTTATGACTGCCATTGCTTGATCTGTTGTCCACTGCTAAAAGTGACTCTGTCTTCTTTAAGTTTGTGCTTGTCTAAAATAAGCTTGCCTCTTGAGACAGCCTGGTTGCCACAGAACCTTAAATGACTCTGTCCCTGTCTGTCTTTCCTGTGTACACTTCATTGAGTTGATGAGAAACACTTCACTCATAAAAGCTCTGAACATGCAGCCCTTGCCCTGGTCAGCAGCAACTCTTCTTTGAAGCAAAAGCAGCTACTGAGTCCTTCCTTTCTATTTCTTGGACAGAGTTAGGCAGTGATTTAGTCTGTTGAGCTATGTTCAGGAGGTGAGTATTGACTACACAAGCTAATCCCTCTGTAGCTCATCAGACGAGGAATGGAAGGCACTGCCTGTGTGTAGTGTTTGTATATGGCTTGTCCAAGACTCTTGCAAGTTATACGTTTTGATTGGATATATTTAAAACTAGTAACCCCACTTCACACTAAAAATATTCCTGATTGGGACATTAAATTCTGTAATCTCCATACTGTAAAGGCTCAGGGCAGGTCTCCCAGAATATCAGAGAAATCTTACTGATGATGTTCCTCAAAGTACTTTTTGAGTAGAGTAAGTCCCAATCTATTGAGTGATTTGTATGACTCAGATAGTTCTAGAAAATACACATAAAAGTTCTCTATGGTGGTGAATTGGCTTACAATTGACTTTGTTACTGAATGTTAAGTTCCTCACATTTTGGCTGAAACTCCTATCCTACAGCCTATTCTATAAATCCATTGAATTCCCTGTGTGTAGGAAATTTCTAAATCAGTGGTTCTTATTCTTCCAAATACTGAGACCCTTTAATCTAGGTCCTCATGTTGTGGTGACCCCCCAACCACATTTTTTTGGTTATTTTTGTTGCTACTTCATGACTATGATTTTGATAGTTTTGAGTAATCAATGTAAATATCTTTGTACACATGTTTGCAAAAGGGGGTGTGGCCTGATGTTCTAAACTAACACTGTTTTCCTTGTGTTTCAGTTTCCTCTGGCTTACATTGAGGTAAGAAACTTAAGTGTTTTGTAATCAGAGAGAACTCAATCTTATGAAAGTAACCTGACATTGGAATGTCTAACTGCTATGGGTCGGCAGCCCTCCCCCATTCGAGATAACTGGCTTGTTATTTCCTACTTCACCTTTATTCCTTGCTCCACAAAAGAAAATTACCAAGTTTCAAAATGCTTCCATCAACAGCATCCTGTATGCATTGTTGTTCTTAATACTTTATTGACTTAGAAAATTTACAACCTCTTTTACAGGATCCGAAAAAGAACCGAATTATGCAGTGGGAGGATATTAAGACTGAGAATGGGCTTATGCAAATGTCCTTCAGCCTGGCAGCAGAGCCCATTCAGGGCCCCTACAAGATAGTGATGCAAAAACAGTCAGGGGCAAAGGAAGAACGCTTCTTTACTGTGATGGAATTTGGTATGGATTGGGAAGACCAAAAAGAAAAAGCAGGTCTCTTAGGATTCTGGTTATCATAGGATGAATTACTTTGTACAAAATGAGTTCCATCTGACTCTAGCTAAGGCTATCCATCTAGCAACATTGGAGTTTCAGAAAGTTCTGGGATTTTTCAGAAGCAAATTACTTGTTTTGTTTTGTTGTTTGTTCGTTTTTCTTATTTAAGTAGATATCCCTGTGATTTTCAAGAAGTGATATAGTGTATAACCACTCATCATTCCAACTTTATTGGGGTGGGTCATGCCTTAATAATGTGAAATCACCATTTCTGGGCAGAGAGTGGTCACTTAGGCAACTAGACAAGTCAGTCCACTCCAGAGGGTCTCCTCTCTCTCCCAATAGTGCTTCCCAGATTTGATGTCGACCTGAAGGTCCCGAATGCCATCTCTGTGAATGATGCAGTGCTCAGTGTGACTGCATGTGCAAAGTGAGTTGCTGGCTTCTGTACTTCTATCCTTAAGAAAGTACTCAGACACAGAAAATCCCTGGGATGATGTCTCTTTGTAGAATATGTAGAAATGCTACAGTTGTGTCCTTCCCCACTAGAATGTTCCCCCCTGTAGTGTTCATTTTTGTTCCTTCCTACTCTGCATCAATTACATTACAATCATTCATTGCATACATTGCTGATATCAATAGATGAAATCAATCTTATGAGGCAATAAAGAGGTCCTGCCTTTGGAGACAGGAAGGGACTTAATAAGGCCCACAGAAGAAAACAGAGGGACTAAATCAAGGCATCTCACTGGCCCCTTATTGGCTGACAGAAAGAGCAGAGAAACCAGAGCTCCTAATCTGCCTCCAGGTCAAACTCCTGCTCCTCAAGTTTAACCTTTAGACATCTCAGTTTTCTGCTTGTGTTTCTGTACCCAAATAATGAGGACATTTACTACAACAACTAAAATTTCTATTTAAGTCTAGAACCATATGAGAAGTAACTTGCAATATGTACCTAAATCAAATGGAAGACACAGACCTTAGCTCACAGTTGCTTGTACTTACAATGGGCATGCTCAAAAATTAAAATGGTAAAACAAAGGCAAAGTATGGAGGAGGTTTCTTACAGCAGCTCTGAGTGATTTCCACATCCCCAATTGTCTCTGCCCCATCATTTTAGTAGCTGAGGATCCTGGTTTGCTTACTTAATCTTATTCAGATTCACGAAAGGGAGAAAACCATGTTTCATAGGTTTATTTTTTTTTAAGATTTTTTTTAAAAATATTTTTTAATTATGTATTTTTCTCAATTAAATTTTCAATGCTATCCAAAAAGTCTCCCATACCCTCCCCCCCCCCCCCAGTCCCCTGACCTCCCATTCCCACTTTTTGGCCCTGGCGTTCTCCTGTACTGGGAAAGTTTGCGTGTCCAATGGGACACTCTTTCCAGTGATGGCTGACTAGGCCATCTTTTTTTTTTTTTTTTTTGAATGTTGGAATCTTGGATAACCAAAGTTCTTCTTAAAACTATTATACAAGCTCTTAGTTTTACAACTGACTAACACTTCTTTTTTTTTTCTTTTTTTTTTATTACATATTTTCCTCAATTACATTTCCAATGCTATCCCAAAAGTCCCCCATACCGCCCCCCACTTCCCTACCCTCCCATTCCCATTCTTTTGGCCCTGGCATTCCCCTATATTGGGGCATATAAAGTTTGCAAGTCCAATGGGCCTCTCTTTCCAGTGATGGCCGACTAGGCCATCTTTCTATACATATGCAGCTAGAGACAAGAGCTCCGGGGTACTGGTTAGTTCATCATGTTGTTCCAACTATAGGGTTGCAGATCCCTTTAGCTCCTTGGGTACTTTCTCTAGCTTCTCCATTGGGAGCACTGTAATACATCCAATAGCTGACTGTGAGCATCCACTCCTGTGTTTGCTAGGCCCCTGCATAGTCTCACAAGAGACAGCTATCTTTGGGTCCTTTCAGCAAAATCTTGCTAGTGTATGCAATGGTGTCAGCGTTTAGAGGCTGATTATGGGATGGATCCCTGGATACGGCAGTCTCTAGATGGTCCATCCTTTCATCACAGCTCCGAACTTTGTCTCTGTAACTCCTTCCCTGGGTGTTTTGTTCCCCATTCTAAGAAGGGGCACAGTATCCACATTTTGGTCTTCATTCTTCTTGAGTTTCATGCGTTTAGCAAATTGTATCTTATATCTTGGGTATCCTAAGTTTTGGGCTAATATCCACTTATCAGTGAATACATATTGTGTGAGTTCCTTTGTGATTGTGTTACCTCACTCAAGATGATGCCCTCCAGGTCCATCCATTTGGCTAGGAATTTCATAAATTCATTCTTTTTAATAGCTGAGTAGTACTCCATTGTGTAAATGTACCATAATTTCTGTATCCATTCCTCTGTTGAGGGACATCTGGGTTCTTTCCAGCTTCTGGCTATTATAAATAGGGCTGCTATGAACATAGTGAAGCATGTGTCCTTCTTACTGGTTGGGACATCTTCTGGATATATGCCCAGAAGAGGTATTGCTGGATCCTCCGGTAGTACTATGTCCAATTTTCTGAGGAACCGCCAGACTGATTTCCAGAGTGGTTGTACAAGCTTGCAATCCCACCAACAATGGAGGAGTGTTCCTCTTTCTCCACATCCTCGCCAGCATCTGCTGTCACCTGAATTTTTGATCTTAGCCATTCTGACTGGTGTGAGGTGGAATCTCAGGGTTGTTTTGATTTGCATTTCCCTGATGATTAAGGATGTTGAACATTTTTTCAGGTGCTTCTCTGCCATTTGGTATTCTTCAGGTGAGAATTCTTTGTTCAATTCTGAGCCACATTTTTTAATGGGTTTATTTGACTTTCTGGAGTCCAACTTCTTGAGTTCCTTATATATATTGGATATTAGACTCTTATCTGATTTAGGATAGGTAAAGATCCTTTCCCAATCTGTTGGTGGTTTTTTTGTCTTATTGATGGTGTCTTTTGCCTTGCAGAAGCTTTGCAGTTTCATGAGGTCCCACTTGTCAATTCTTGATCTTACAGCACAAGCCATTGCTGTTCTATTCAAGAATTTTTCCCCTGTGCCCATATCTTCAAGGCTTTTCCCCACTTTCTCCTCTATAAGTTTCAGTGTTTCTGGTTTTATGTGAAGTTCCTTGATCCACTTAGACTTGACCTTAGTACAAGGAGATAGGAATGGATCGATTCGCATTCTTCTACATGATAACAACCAGTTGTGCCAGCACCATTTGTTGAAAATGCTGTCTTTCTTCCACTGGATGTTTTTAGCTCCCTTGTCGAAGATCAAGTGACCGTAGGTGTGTGGGTTCATTTCTGGGTCTTCAATTCTATTCCATTGGTCTATTTGTCTGTCACTATACCAGTACCACGCAGTTTTTATCACAATTGCTCTGTAGTAAAGCTTTAGGTCTGGCATGGTGATTCCACCAGAGGTTCTTTTATCCTTGAGAAGAGTTTTTGCTATCCTAGGTTTTTTGTTATTCCAGATGAATTTGCAGATTGCACTTTCTAATTCGTTGAAGAATTGAGTTGGAATTTTGATGGGGATTGCATTGAATCTGTAGATTGCTTTTGGTAAGATAGCCGTTTTTACAATGTTGATCCTGCCAATCCATGAGCATGGAAGATCTTTCCATCTTCTGAGATCTTCTAGAATTTCTTTCTTCAGAGACTTGAAGTTCTTATTATACAGATCTTTCACTTCCTTAGTTAGAGTCACGCCAAGATATTTTATTTTATTTGTGACTATTGAGAAGGGTGTTGTTTCCCTAATTTCTTTCTCAGCCTGTTTATTCTTTGTGTAGAGAAAGGCCATTGATTTGTTTGAGTTAATTTTATATCCAGCTACTTCACCGAAGCTGTTTATCAGGTTTAGGAGTTCTCTGGTGGAATTTTTAGGATCACTTATATATACTATCATATCATCTGCAAAAAGTGATATTTTGACTTCATCTTTTCCAATTTGTATCCCTTTGATCTCCTTTTGTTGTCGAATTGCTCTGGCTAGGACTTCAAGTACTATGTTGAATAGGTATGGAGAAAGTGGACAGCCTTGTCTAGTCCCTGATTTTAGAGGGATTGCTTCAAGCTTCTCACCATTTACTTTGATGTTGGCTACTGGTTTGCTGTAGATTGCTTTTATCATGTTTAGGTATGGGCCTTGAATTCCTGATTTTTCCAAGACTTTTATCATGAATGGGTGTTGGATCTTGTCAAATGCTTTTTCTGCATCTAACGAGATGACCATGTGGTTTTTGTCTTTGAGTTTGTTTATATACTGGATTACGTTGATGGATTTCCGTATATTGAACCATCCCTGCATCCCTGGGATGAAACCTACTTGGTCAGGATGGATGATTGTTTTGATGTGTTCTTGGATTCGGTTAGCAAGAACTTTATTGAGGATTTTTGCATCAATATTCATAAGGGATATTGGTCTGAAGTTTTCTATCTTTGTTGGGTCTTTTTGTGGTTTAGGTATCAGAGTAATTGTGGCTTCATAGAATGAGTTGGGTAGAGTACCTTCTGTTTCTATTTTGTGGAATAGTTTGTGAAGAACTGGGATTAGATCTTCTTTGAAGGTCTGATAGAACTCTGCACTAAACCCATCTGGTCCTGGGCTTTTTTTGGTTGGGAGACTATTAATGACTGCTTCTATTTCTTTGGGGGATATAGGGCTGTTTAGATCATTAACCTGATCTTGGTTCAACTTTGGTACCTGGTATCTGTCTAGGAACTTCTCCATTTCATCCAGGTTCTCCAGTTTTGTTGAGTATAGCCTTTGATAGAAGGATCTGATGGTGTTTTGGATGTCTTCAGGATCTGTTGTTATGTCTCCTTTTTCATTTCTGATTTTGTTAATTAGAATACTTTCCCTGTGCCCTCTAGTGAGTCTGGCTAAGGGTTTATCTATCTTGTTGATTTTCTCAAAGAACCAGCTCCTTGATTGGTTGATTCTTTGAATAGTTCTTCTTGTTTCCACTTGATTGATTTCGCCCCTGAGTTTGATTATTTCTTTCTGTCTACTCCTCTTGGGTGAGTTTGCTTCCTTTAGTTCTAGTGCTTTTAGGTGTGTTGTCAAGCTGCTAATGTGTGCTCTTTCTAGTTTCTTTTTGGAGGCACTCAGAGCTATGAGTTTTCCTCTTCGAAATGCTTTCATTGCGTCCCATAAGTTTGGGTATGTTGTGGCTTCATTTTCATTGAACTCTAAAAAATCCTTGATTTCTTTCTTTATTCCATCCTTGACCAAGGTATCATTGAGAAGAGTGTTGTTCAGTTTCCACGTGAATGTTGGCTTTCTATTATTTATTTTGTTATTGAAGATCAGCCTTAGTCCATGGTGATCTGATAGGATGCATGGGACAATTTCAATATTTTTGTATCTGTTGAGTCCTGTTTTGTGCCCAATTACGTGGTCAATTTTGGAGAAGGTACCATGAGGTGCTGAGAAGAAGGTGTATCCTTTTGTTTTAGGGTAAAATGTTCTGTAGATATCTGCCAGATCCATTTGATCCATAACTTCTGTTAGTTTCACTGTGTCCCTGTTTAGTTTCTGTTTCCATGATCTGTCCATTGGTGAAAGTGGTGTGTTGAAGTCTCCCACTATTATTGTATGAGGTGCAATGTGTGCTTTGAGATTTACTAAAGTTTCTTTAATGAATGAGGCTGCCTTTTTATTTGGAGCATAGATATTCAGGATTGATAGTTCCTCTTGGAGGATTTTACCTTTGATGAGTATGAAGTGCCCCTCCCTGTCTTTTTTGATGACCTTGGGTTGGAAGTCAATCTTATCGGATATTAGAATGGCTACTCCAGCTTGTTTCTTCATACCATTTGCTTGGAAAATTGTTTTCCAGCCTTTCATTCTGAGGTAGTGTCTATCTTTTTCTCTGAGATGAGTTTCCTGCAAGCACCAAAATGTTGGGTCTTGTTTGTGTAGCCAGGTTGTTAGTCTATGTCTTTTTATCGGGGAGTTGAGTCCATTGATATTAAGAGATATTAAGGAAAAGTAATTGTTGTTTCCTGTTATTTTTGTTGTTAAAGTTGGCATTCTGTTCTTGTGGCTGTCTTCTTTTAGGTTTGTTGAGGGATTACCTTCTTGTAGTTTCTAGGGCGTGGTTCCTGTCCTTGTATTGATTTTTTTCTGTTATTATCCTTTGAAGGGCTGGATTCCTGGAGAGATAATGTGTGAATTTGGTTTTGTCGTGGAATACTTTGGTTTCTCCATCTATGTTAATTGAGAGTTTGGCTGGGTATAGTAGCCTGGGCTGGAATTTGTGTTCTTTTAGTGTCTGTATAACATCTGTCCAGGATCTTCTGGCTTTCATAGTCTCTGGTGAAAATTTTGGTGTAATTCTGATAGGCTTGCCTTTATATGTTACTTGGCCTTTTTCTCTTACTGCTTTTAGTATTCTATCTTTATTTAGTGCATTTGTTGTTCTGATTATTATGTGTCGGGAGGTATTTCTTTTCTGGTCCAGCCTATTTGGAGTTCTATAGGCTTCTTGTATGTTCATGGGCATCTCTTTCTTTAGATTTGGGAAGTTTTCTTCTATAATTTTGTTGAAGATGTTTGCTGGTCCTTTGAGTTGAAAATCTTCATTCTCATCCACTCCTATTATCCGTAGGTTTGGTCTTCTCATTGTGTCCTGTATTTCCTGGATGTTTTGAGTTAGGATCTTTTTGCATTTTCCATTTTCCTTGATTGTTGTGCCGATGTTCTCTATGGAATCTTCTGCACCTGAGATTCTCTCTTCCATTTCTTGTATTCTGTTGCTGATGCTTGCATCTATGGTTCCAGATTTCTTTCCTAGGGTTTCTATCTCCAGTGTTGCCTCATTTTGGGTTTTCTTTATTGTGTCTACTTCCCTTTTTAGGTCTAGTATGGTTTTGTTCATTTCCATCATCTGATTGGATGTGTTTTCCTGTTTCTCTTTAAGGACTTCTACCAGTTTGGTTGTGTTTTCCTGTTTTTCTTTAAGGACTTGTAACTCTTTAGCCATGTTCTCCTGTAGTTCTTTAAAGTCCTTCTTGATGTCCTCTACCATCATCATGAGATATGCTTTTAAATCCAGGTCTAGCTTTTCAGGTGTGTTGGGGTGCCTTGGACTGGGCGAAGTGGGAGTGCTGGGTCCTGATGATGGTGAGTGGTCTTGGTTTCTGTTAGTAAGATTCTTACATTTACCTCTCGCCATCTGGTGATCTCTGGAGTTGTTATAGTTGTCTCTGTTCAGAGGTTGTTCTTCTGGTGATTCTGAGTATCCTCTGTCAGCAGACCTGGGAGACAGGCTCTCTCCTCTGAGTTTCAGTGGTTAGAGCACTCCCTGCTGACAAGCTTTCCTCTTAAAGGGAAGGTGTACAGATATCTGGCGTTTGGACCTCCTCCTGGCCGAAGAAGAAGGCGGAAAACAGGACCTTTCCCAGATGCTGTGTTGCTTTGGCAGGTCACAGAAGCTGTAGGCTTCTGTGGTGCACACTCTCAGCTGTGCAGACTAAGTTCCTAAGTTCAGTGGAGTCCTGGATCCAAGATGTGCTCCCTGCTCCTGAGGCAGAGGGCTCCTGTGCAGGGCAGACCACTGTCTTCCAGTTAGGAGGGTGCCAGATGTCTGCGGCCCCAAAAGGGTGCTGCCTCAGCGGCTCTGTGGCTCCCACCTGCCCCAGAAGCTGTCTGCCTCTGTGGTCCTCACTCTGACCTGTACAGACTAAGTTCGGCGGAGTCCCGGAGCCAAGATGGCCCTCCCTGCAGGGCAGGTCACTGTCCTCCGGCTGGGAGGGTGCCGGATGTCTGTAGCCCCAAAAGGGTGCTGCCTCAGTGGCTCTGTGGCTCCTGCCTGTCCCAGAAGCTGTCTGCCTCTGTGGTCCTCACTCTAACCTGTACAGACTAAGTTCGGCGGAGTCCCGGAGCCAAGATGGCGCTCCCTGCAGACTAGGCCATCTTTTGATACATATGCAGCTAGAGTCAAGAGCTCCGGGGTATTGGTTGATTCATAATGTTGTTGCATACAGGGTTGTAGATCTCTTTAGCTCCTTGGATACTTTCTCTAGCTCCTCCATTGGGGGCCCTGTGATCCATCCAATAGCTGACTGTGAGCATCCACTTATGTGTTTGCTAGGCCCTGGCCTAGTCTCACAAGAGACAGCTATATCAGGGTCCTTTAAGCAAACGCTTGCGAGTGTATGCAATGGTGTCATCATTTGGAGGCTAATTATGGGATGGATCCCTGGATATGGCAGTCTCTAGATGGTCCATCCTTTTGTCTCAGCTCCAAACTTTGTCTCTCTAACTCCTTCCATGGGTGTTCTGTTCGCAATTCTAAGGAGGGGCTTAGTGTCCACACTTCAGTCTTCATTCTTCTTGAGTTTCATGTGTTTAGCAAACTGTATCTTATATCTTGGGTATCCTAAGTTTTGGGCTAATATCCACTTATGAGTGAGTACATATTGTGTGAGTTCCTTTGTGACTGTGTTACCTCACTCAGGATGATGCCCACCAGGTCCATCCATTTGGCTAGGAATTTCATAAATTCATTCTTTTTAATAGCTGAGTAGTACTCCATTGTGTAAATGTACCATAATTTCTTTATCCATTCCTCTGTTGAGGGACATCTGGGTTCTTTCCAGCTTCTGGCTATTATAAATAGGGCTGCTGTGAACATAGTGGAGCATGTGTCCTTTTTTACCGGTTGGGACATCTTCTGGATATATGCCCAGGAGAGGTATTGCTGGATCCTCCTGTAGTACTATGTCCAATTTTCTGAGGAACCGCCAGACTGATTTCCAGAGTGGTTGTACAAGCTTGCAATCCCACCAACAATGGAGGAGTGTTCCTCTTTCTCCACATCCTCGCCAGCATCTGCTGTCACCTGAATTTTTGATCTTAGCCATTCTGACTGGTGTGAGATAGAATCTCAGGGTTGTTTTGATTTGCATTTCTCTGATGATTAAGGATGCTGAACATTTTTTCAGGTGCTTCTCAGCCATTCGGTATTCCTCAGGCGATAATTCCTTGTTTAGCTCTGAGCCCCATTTTTTAATGGGGTTCTTTGATTTTCTGGAGTCCACTTTTTGAGTTCTTTATATATATTGGATATTAGTCCCTATCTGATTAAGGATAGGTAAAGATCCTTTCCCAATCTGTTGGTGGTTTTTTTGTCTTATTGATGGTGTCTTGCAGAAGCTTTTCAGTTTCATGAGGTCCCATTTGTCAATTCTTGATCTTACAGCACAAGCCATTGCTGTTCTATTCAGGAATTTTTCCCCTGTGCCCATATCTTCAAGGCTTTTCCCCACTTTTTCCTCTATAAGCTTCAGTGTCTCTGGTTTTATGTGGAGTTTCTTGATCCACTTAGATTTGACCTTAGTGCAAGGAGCTAGGAATGGATCAATTCGCATTCTTCACATGATAACCACCAGTTGTGACAGCACCATTTGTTGAAAATGCTGTCTTTCTTCCACTGGATGGTTTTAGCTCCCTTGTCAAAGATCAAGTGACCATAGGTGTGTGGGTACATTTCTGGGTCTTCAATTCTATTTCATTGGTCTACTTGTCTGTCACTATACCAGTACCATGCAGTTTTTATCACAATTGCTCTGTAGTAAAGCTTTAGGTCAGGTATGGTGATTCCACCAGAGGTTTTTTTATACTTGAGAAGAGGTTTTGCTATCCTAAGGTTTTTGTTATTCCAGATGAATTTGCAGATTGCTCTTTCTAATTCGTTGAAGAATTGATTTGGAATTTTGATGGGGATTGCATTGAATCTGTAGATTGCTTTTGGCAAGATAGCCATTTTTACAATGTTGATCCTGCCAATCCATGAGCATGGGAGATCTTTCCATCTTCTGAGATCTTCTTTAATTTCTTTCTTCAGAGACTTGAAGTTCTTATCATACAGATCTTTCACTTTCTTAGATAGAGTCACACCAAGGTATTTTATATTATTTGTGACTATTGAGAAGGCTGTTGTTTCCCTAATTTCTTTCTCAGCCTGTTTATTCTTTGTGTAGATAAAGGCCATTGACTTGATTGAGTTAATTTTATATCCAGCTACTTCACCGAAGCTGTTTATCAGGTTTAGGAGTTCTGTGGTAGAATTTTTAGGGTCACTTATATATACTATCATATCATCTCCAAAAAATGATATGTTGACTTCATCTTTTCCAAATTGTATCCCCTTGATCTCCTTTTGTTGTCTAATTGCTCTGGCTAGGACTTCAAGCACTATGTGGAATAGGTAAGGAAAAAGTGGCAGCCTTGTCTAGTCCTTGATTTTAGTGGGACTGCTTCCAGCTTCTCACCATTTACTTTGATGTTGGCTACTGGTTTGCTGTAGATTGCTTTTATCATGGTTAGGTATGGGCCTTGAATTCCTGATCTTTCCAAGACGTTTATCATGAATGGGTCTTGGATCTTGTCGAATGCTTTTTCGCATCTAAGGAGATGATCATGTGGTTTTTGTCTTTGAGTTTGTTAATATAATGGATTATGTTGATGGATTTCCATATGTTATACCACCCCTGCATCCATGGAATAAAACCTACTTGGTCAGGATGGATGATTGCTTTAATGTGTTCTTGGATTCTGTTAGCAAGAATTTTATTGAATATTTTTGCATCGATATTGATAAGGGAAATTGGTCTGAAGTTCTCTATCTTTGTTGGATCTTTCTGTGGTTTAGGTATTAGAGTAATTGTGGCTTCATAGAATGAGTTGGGTAGAGTACCTTCTACTTCTGTTTTGTGGAATAGTTTGTGCAGAACTGGAATTAGATCTCCTTTGAAGGTCTGATAGAACTCTGCACTAAACCCATCTGGTTCTGGGCTTTTTTTTTTGGTAGGAAGACTATTAATGACTGCTTCTATTTCTTTACGGGATATGGGACTGTTTAGATTGTTAACTTGATCCTGATTTAACTTTGGTACCTGGTATCTGTCTAGAAATTTGTCCATTTCATCCAGGTTTTCCAGTTTTGTTGAGTATAGCCTTTTGTAGAAGGATCTGATGGTGTTTTGGATTTCTTCAGGATCTGTTGTTATGTCTTTTCATTTCTGATTTTGTTAATTGGGATGCTGTCCCTGTGCCCTCTAGTGAGTCTAGCTAAGGGTTTATCTATCTTGTTGATTTTCTCAACAAACCAACTCCACGTTTGGTTAATTCTTCTAATAGTTCTTCTTGTTTCCACTTGGTTGATTTTGCCCCTGAGTTTGATTATTTCCTGCCGTCTACTCCTCTTGGGTGAATTTTCTTCCTTTTTTTCTAGAGCTTTTAGATGTGTTGTCAAGCTGCTAGTGTGTGCTCTCTCTAGTTTCTTTGTGGAGGCACTCAGAGCTATGAGTTTCCCTCTTAGAAATGCTTTCATTGTGTCCCATAGGTTTGGGTATGTTGTGGCTTCATTTTCATTGAACTCTAAAAAGTCTTTAATTTCTTTCTTTATTACTTCCTTGACCCAGGTATCATTGAGAAGAGTGTTATTCAGTTTCCACGTGAATGTTGGCTTTCCATTATTTATGTTGTTATTGAAGATCAGGCTTAGTCCATGATGGTCTGGTAGGATGCATGGGACAACTTCAATATTTTTGTATCTGTTGAGGCCTGTTTTGTGACCAATTATATGGTCAATTTTGGAGAAGGTCCCGTGAGGTGCTGAGAAGAAGGTATATCCTTCTGTTTTAGGATAAAATGTTCTGTAGATATCTGCTAAGTCCATTTGTTTCATAACTTCTGTTAGTTTCACTGTGTCCCTGTTTAGTTTCCGTTTCCATGATCTGTCCATTGGTGAAAGTGGTGTGTTGAAGTCTCCCACTATTATTGTGTGAGGTGCAATGTGTGCTTCGAGCTTTACTAAAGTGTCTTTAATGAATGTGGCTGTGCTTGCATTTGGAGCATAGATATTCAGAATTGAGAGTTCCTCTTGGTGGATTTTACCTTTGATGAGTATGAAGTGTCCCTCCTTGTCTTTTTTTGATAACTTTGGGTTGGAATTCAATTTTATTCGATATTAGAATGGCTACTCCAGCTTATTTCTTCAGACTATTTGCTTGTAAAATTGTTTTCCAGCCTTTCACTCTGAGGTAGTGTCTGTCTTTTTCCCTGAGATGGGTTTCCTGTAAGCAGCAGAATGTTGGGTCCTGTTTGTGTAACCAGTCTGTTAGTCTATGTCTTTTTATTGGGGAATTGAGTCGATTGATATTAAGAGATATTAAGGAAAAGTAATTGTTGCTTCCTATTATTTTTGTTGTTAGAGTTGGCATTCTGTTCTTGTGGCTGTCTTCTTTTTGGTTTGTTGAGGGATTACTTTCTTGCCTTTTGTAGGGCATGATTTCCGTCCTTGTATTGTTTTTTTTTTTTTTTCTGTTATTATCCTTTGAAGGGCTGGATTTGTGGAATATAATGTGTGAATTTGGTTTTGTCGTGGAATACTTTGGTTTCTCCATCTATGTTAATTGAAAGTTTGGCTGGGTAATGTAGCCTGGGCTGGCATTTGTGTTCTCTTAGTGTCTGTATAACATCTGACCAGGATCTTCTGGCTTTAATAGTCTCTGGTGAAAAGTCTGGTGTAATTCTGATAGGCCTGCCTTTATATGTTATTTGACCTTTCTCCCTTACTGCTTTTAATATTCTCTCTTTATTTAGTGTATTTGTTGTTCTGATTATTATGTGTCGGGAGGTATTTCTTTTCTGGTCTAGTCTATTTGGAGTTCTGTAGGCTTCTTGTATGTTCATGGGCATGTCATTCTTTAGGTTTGGGGAGTTTTCTTCTATAATGTTGTTGAAGTTATTTGCTGGCCCTTTAAGTTGAAAATCTTCATTCTCATCCACTCCTATTATCCGTAGGTTTGGTCTTCTCATTGTGTCCTGGATTTCCTGGATGTTTTGAGTTAGGATCTTTTTGAGTTTTGTACTTTCTTTGGTTGTTGTGCCGATGTTCTCTATGGAATCTTCTGCACCTGAGATTCTCTCTTCCATCTCTTGTATTCTGCTGCTGATGCTTTTATCTATGGTTCCAGATTTCTTTCCTAGGGTTTCTATCTCCAACGTTGCCTCAGTTTGGGTTTTCTTTATTGTGTCTACTTCCAATTTTAGGTCTTGGATGGTTTTATTCAATTCCATCACTTGTTTGGTCGTGTTTTCATGCAATTCTTTAAGGGATTTTTGTGTTTCCTCTTTAAGGTCTTCTACCTGTTTAGCTGTGTTCCCTTGTATTTCTTTAAGTGAGTTATTAAAGTCCTTCTTGATGTCCTCTGCCATCATAATGACATATGCTTTTAAATCCGGGTCTATATTTCGGGTGTGTTGAGGTTTCCAGGACTAAGTGGGGTGGGAGTGCTGCGTTCTGATGATGGTGAGTGGTCTTGATTTCTTTTAGTAGGATTCTTATGTTGGCCTTTCGCCATCTGGTAATCTCTGGAGCTAGTAGTTAGAGTTGTCTCTGGTTAGAGCTTGTTCTTCAGGTGATTATGTTAGCCTCTATCATCAGACATGGGAGACTAGCTCTCTCCTTAGTTTCAGTGGTCAGAGTACTCGCTGCAGGCAACTCTCCTCTTACAGGGAAGGTGCCCAGTTATCTGGTGTTTGAACCTGCTTCCTGGCAGAAGTTGTGTTCCACTCACCAGAGGTCTTAAGATCCCGTGGAGCGTCCTGTGAGGACCTTGGGCGTGTACAGAAACTCTGTGGGCAAGGAAACCCCGTGCTGGAGTGGACCAGAAGGAACTTGTGCCCCTGATCAGGCCGGGTTATCTGCTTCAATAGTTAATGCAGTCTCAGGTCCTGCATGATTGTATTGGAGCAGTAGCTGTGTTCCACTCACCAGAGGTCTTAAGATCCCATGGGGGATCCTGTGTGGGTCCTTGCAGGTGTCTGGAGACTCCTCGGGCAAGGAACCCCGGTGCTGGAGTGGACCAGAAGGCTCATAGGTTCTTAATATGGCTATTTTTTCTATCTATCTGTTAGTTAATTAATTAATTAATTAACATTCCAAGTTCTTAACATATACAGTTAGAAGGTGTCAGGAGGTAATAAAAATGGGACATGTTTGTTGTCGTTATGAAACTAAACAGACTCAGTGAAAGACGGTGCAACTCTGCTATTGAAAGACCCTTTGTTTCTGTGAATTTATCCTGTGACAGATATACCTATGGGAAGCCTGTCCCAGGATATGTGAAGATAAGAGTCTGCCATGAGACTGAGGCTGGATGCAAAATAGTCAATTCCCAGGTGAGTGAATCCATTCTAAGGCCTGTTTTAAATATCCAAGGCTGACTAACAGGAATGCAGACAGCAAAGGGAAGAGGACGCACATACCCACACATTGAAAGAGGATGTTCTGGGACCTCGGGCTGTAGCCCAGGGATGGAACACTAGCCAGGCATGTGTGCAATCCCCAGAAACCCATCTAAGACCCTCACTGACAAAAGTGATAATTCTGGGATCCACTACTATTAAAGGGCTACTTTAACAACTTTACTTGGCCACCAAATTTATTTTGAGTATATATTCATTGTATGAAATAATAGGTTTATTACATTTACATATGTGAGTATTACATATTCTAACCATATCCCTCGTCCCATTGCCACCTCTGCTCTCTCAAAAGTCCTCACTCTTATTTGTCCTTCTCCTCTTCCTATGTAACCTCTACTACTTCCATGCCTTATAGATTATTCTTTTTTTTTCTTAAAAAGCATATTTCAATTAGCATATATAAAATGTATGTGTTAGGCTTCTTTATGATAAATTCATACAAGTGAATCATGTACTTGGTTACCTCCTTCATCACCTACCCCATTCTCTCCATTCCTCCTCACACCAGACCCTTCCTCTTCCCAAATGGAACAACTTCTGTTTTGTTGTCTTCTGGTTCTGTTTTGTTTTACCTCCCATATGGCAAAAAATATTTACTGTTGCATTTCAGAGTCTGGTATATTTTGTAAATTGTGAAAATTCTGCACATGTAACATTCTCTTATTTGGTTTTGATTATCAGTTTATTAGCCGATGGATTCACTTGTCTGTGATGCACATAAATGACAAGCCATGCATAGGACTAGGTTTTGGTATGCTGATATAGATTCATTTTGTAGATTCCAGATGGTATGCCCTCAGTCCACTGGAAACCCAGAAGTCTGCTGCAATTTGCAAAAGTCTTGTTTTATTATTATTTTGAGTCTGAACTCTTACATGCTGTCTTTTTTCCACTGGATGGTTTTAGCTCCCTTGTCAAAGATCAAGTGACCATAGGAGTGTGGGTTCATTTCTGGGTGTTCAATTCTATTCCATTGGTCTACTTTTCTATCGCTATATCAGTACCATGCAGCTTTGTTTTTTTTTTTAATCACAATTGTTCTGTAGTACAGCTTTAGGTCAGGCATGGTGATTCCTCCAGAGGTTCTTTTATCATTGAGAAGAGTTTTTGATATCCTAGTATTTTGTTATTCCAGATGACTTTGCATATTGCCCTTTCAAATTCTTTGAAGAATTGAGCTGGAATTTTGATGGGCATTGCATTGAATCTGTAGATTGCTTTTGGCAAGATAGCCATTTTTACTATATTGATCCTGCCAATCCATGAGCATGGGAGATCTTTTCATCTTCTGAGATCTTCTTTAATTTCCTTTTTTCAGAGATTTGAAGTGCTTATCATATAGATCTTTCACTTCTTTAGAGTCACGCCAAGGTATTTTATATTATTTGTGACTATTGAGAAGGGTGTTGTTTCCCTAATTTCTTTCTCAGCTTGTTTATCCTTTGTGTAGAGAAAGGACACTGACTTGTTTGAGTTAATTTTATATCCAGCTACTTCACTGAAGCTGTTTATCAGGTTTAGGAGCTCTCTGGTGGAATTTTTAGGGTCACTTATATATACTATCATATCACCTACAAGAAGTGATATTTTGACTTTTTCCTTTCCAATTTATATCCACTTGATCTCCTTTTGTTGTCGAATTGCTCTGGCTAGGACTTCAAATACTATATTGAATAAGTAGGGAAAAAGTGGGCAGCCTTGTCTAGTCCCTGATTTTAGTGGATTGCTTCGAGCTTCTCACCATTTACTTTGATGTTGGCTACTGGTTTGCTGTAGATTGCTTTTATCATGTTTAGGTATGTGCCTCGAATTCCTGATCTTTCCAAGACTTTTATCATGAATGGGTGTTGGATTTTTTTCAAATGCTTTCTCTGCATCTAACGAGATGATCATGTGGTTTTTCTCTTTGAGTTTGTTTATATAGTGGATTACATTGATAGATTTCCATATATTAAACCATACCTGCATCCCTGGAATGAAACCTACTTGGTCAGGATGGATGATTGTTTTGATGTGTTCTTGGATTCCGTTAGCAAGAATTTTATTGAGTATTTTTGTATCGATATTCATAAGGGAAATTGGTCTGAGGTTCTCTATCTTTGTTGGGTCTTTCTGTGGTTTAGGTATCAGAATAATAGTGACTTCATAGAATGAATTGGGTAGAGTACCTTCTGCTTCTATTTTGTGGAATAGTTTGTGAAGAACTGGAATTAGATCTTCTTTTAAGGTCTGATAGAACTCTGCACTAAACCCTTCTGGTCCTGGGCTTTTTTTGGTAGGAAGACTATTAATGACTGCTTCTATTTCTTTAGGGGATATAGGACTGTTCAGATCATTAACCTGATACTGATTTAACTTTGGTACCTGGTATCTGTCTAGAAATGTGTCCATTTAATCCAGGTTTTCCAGTTTTGTTGAGTATAACCGTTTGTAGAAGGATCTGATGGTGTTTTGGATTTCTTCAGGATCTGTTATGTCTCCCTTTTCATTTCTGATTTTGTTAATTAGAATGCTGTCCCTGTGCCTTCTAGTGAGTCTGGCTAAGGGTTTATCTATCCTGTTGATTTTCTCCAAGGACTAGCTCCTCCTTTGGTTGATTCTTTGAATAGTTCTTCATGTTTCCACTTGGTTGATTTCGCCCCTGAGTTTGATTATTTCCTGACGTACACTCCTCTTGGGTGAATTTTCTTCCTTTTGTTCTAGAGCTTTTAGGTGTGTTGTCAAGCTGTTAGTGTATGCTCTCTCTATTTTCTTTTTGGAGGCACTCAGAGCTATGAGTTTTAATTTTAGCAATGCTTTCAATGTTTCCCATAGGTTTGGGTATATTATAGCTTCATTTTCATTAAACTTTAAAAAGTCTTTAATTTCTTTCTTTATTTCTTCCTTGACCAAGGTAGAGTCCATGGTGATAGGGTGCATGTGACAATTTGAATATTTTTGTATCTGTTGAGGCCTGTGTTGTGACCAAGTATATGGTCAATTTTGGAGAAGGTACCACGAGGTGCTGAGAAGAAGGTATATCTTTTTGTTTTAGGATAAATTGTTCTGTAGATATCTGTTAAATCCATTTGTTTCATAACTTCTTTTAGTTTCACTGTGTCCCTGTTTAGTTTCTGTTCCCATGATTTGTCCATTGATGAAAGTGATGTGTTGAAGTCTTCCACTATTATTGTGTGAGCTGCAATGTATGCTTTGAGCTTTAGTAAAGTTTCTTTAATGAATGTGGCTGCCCTTGCATTTGGAGCATAGATATTCAGAAGTGAGAGTTCCTCTTGGAAGATTTTACCTTTGTTGAGTATGAAGTGTCCCTCCTTCTTTTTTTTTTTTTTTTGATAACTTTGGGTTGGAAGTCAATTTTATTAGATATTAGAATTGCTACTCCTGTTTGTTTCTTCAGACCATTTCCTTGTAAAATTGTTTTCCAGCCTTTCACTCTGAGGTAGTGTCTGTCTTTTTCCCTGAGATGGGTTTCCTATAAGCAGCAGAATGTTGGGTCCTGTTTGTATTGCCAGTCTGTTAGTCTATGTCTTTTTATTGGGGAATTGAGTCTATTGGTATTAAGAGATATTAAGGAAAAGTAATTGTTGCTTCCTATTATTTTTGTTGTTAGAGTTGGGATTCTGTTCTTGTGGCTGTCTTCTCTTAGGTTTGTTGAAGGATTACTTTTTTCTTGCTTTTTCTAGGGCATGGTTTCAGTCCTTGTATTGTTTTTTTTCTGTTATTATCCTTTGAAGGGCTGGATTAATGGAAAGATAATGGGTGAATTTGGTTTTGTTGTGGAATACTTTGGTTTCTCCATCTATGGTAATTGAAAGTTTGGCTGGGTAATATAGCCTGGGCTGGCATTTGTGTTCTCTTAGTGTCTGTATAACATCTGTCCAGGATCTTCTGGCTTTCATAGTCTCTGGAGAAAAGTCTGGTGTAATTCTTGTAGGCCTGCCTTTATATGTTACTTGACCCTTTTCCCTTACTGCTTTTAATAGTCTATCTTTATTTAGTGCATTTTTTTTTGTTATGTTTATTATGTGTTGGGAGGAAGTTCTTTTCTGGTCTAGTCTATTTGGAGTTCTGTAGGCTTCTTGTATGTTCATAGGCATCTATTTCTTTAGGTTAGGGAAGTTCTCTTCTATAATTTTGTTAAAGATATTTGCTGGCCCTTAAAGTTGAAAATCTTCATTCTCATCTACTCATATTATCCGTAGGTTTGGTCTTCTTATTGTGTCATGGATTTCCTGGATGTTTTGACTTAGAGTCTTTTTGCATTTTGCATTTTCTTTGATTGTTGTGCCCATGTTCTCTATGGAATCTTCTGCACCTGAGTTTCTGTCTTCCATCTCTTGTATTCTGTTGCTGATGCTCACATCTGTGGTTCCAGATTTCTTTCCTAGGGTTTCTATCTCCAGCGTTGCCTCAGTTTGGATTTTCTTTATTGTGTCTACTTCCCTTTTTAGATCTAGTATGTTTTTGTTCATTTCCATCACCTGTTTGGATGTGCTTTTCTGTTTTTCTTTAAGGACTTCTGCCTGTTTGGTTGTGTTTTCCTGTTTTTCTTTAAGGACTTGTAACTCTTTTGCAGTGTTCTCCTGTATTTCTTTAAGTGAGTTATTAAAGTCCTTCTTGATGTCCTCTACCATCATCATGAGATATGCATTTAAATCTGGGTCTAGCTTTTTGTGTGTGTTGGGGTGCCCAGGACTGGATGAGGTGGGAGTGCTGGGTTCTGATGATGGTGACTGATCTTGGTATCTGTTAGTAAGTTTCTTATGTTTGCCTTTCGGCATCTAGTAATCTCTGGAGTTAGTTGTTATAGTTGTCTCTGGTTAGAGCTTGTTCCTCGGGTGATTCTGTTAGCCTCTATCAGCAGACCTGGGAGACTAGCTCTCTCTTCTGAGATTCAGTGGTTAGAGCACTCTCTGCAGGCAAGCTCTCCTCTTACAGGGAAGGTAGACAGATATCTGCTGTTTGGACCTGCCTCCTGGCAGAAGATGAAGGCCCGAAACAGGGCCTGTCCCAGAAGCTATTAGCTTCTGTAGTCCACACTCTCACCTGTGCAGACTAGTCTCAGAGGGATCAGGAAACCAAGATGGCTCTCCCAGGTGGTCAGGCAAAGCCCTCCCGACAGGGAAGGTGCCTGGATATCTTGAGCATGAAATGGGGTCTGCCTCAGAAGCTGTCCTCTAGGGACCTTGGGGGTGTCTGCCGACTCTGCGCACAGGTGACCAGGTGCTGGCGCCAACTGGAAGGGACTTGTGACCCTGGTCAGGCCGAGTTTTCTGCTTCCCCAATGCTGTCTCAAGTCCCACGCAATTGGATTGGAACAGAAGTTGTGTTCCACTCGACAGAAGTCCTAAGATCACATGGAGAATCCTCTAGGCACCTTGGGGGTGTCTCCAAATTCTGCGCCCAATGTGACTCGGTGATGGTGCCGACCTGAAGGGCTGGTTGTATCTTCTTAAATAACTGGCTCTTAGACTCATTGATTCATTGTGTTCTTTATTTCTGCTCTACTCCACTAGTTTCTGCTCTGGTTTTTGTTATTTCTTTCTATCTGCTAATTCCGAGTTTAGATTGATTTATTGTTTGTTTGGTTGGTCTTTTTGAATCTTTGATTTATATCATCAAGTCATTTATTTGAGTTCTAAATTTTCTTTATTTTCAGCAGCACTCAGGACTAGTTATGTCTCTCTCACTTTGAATGTCTTCCAGATGCTTTTCTGCAGTGTTTTATTTTCCTTTTTCTACATCATGAGGGGGTCCCAGTGTTGGGTGGGGAAATCCTCCTAGGCTTCTAGGAAATTTAACTCCTCTTTTCCTGTTTAGTGGTCTCTTTGTTTGGCAGGTTATTCTGTTCATGAGTCTTGGTTTCTTCAGCTTGGCCTGATCGAAGCCTGCAATTTTCCCCAAGGCTGGCTTACCTGTCATTTTCTTCCAACTCATGGAGTGCCCAGCTTGCACTCCAGGTTCTCCCACTTGCATTGCTGCAGCAAGAAGCCTGTCCTATGATCTTAATTAAAGAGTTAAAAATCATTTACACTTAGGGTTATTGTTGATAATTCTTTGTTTATTCCTATGACTATATTGGATGTTCAGGTTGTTTCACATACTATTTATCTTTTAATAACCATCATATCTGTTGCTGGTTTTTTTCAGTCTTGTTCTGAATTGATAGCATTCATATCTTCATCTGCTTGTTTAAATTCTCTTTGAGGTGACTAGACATTTCCAAAATTAGACTACTGGTTTATTTGTCCAGAACTGTGACAATCTGCATATCCTAGGATGCAGTTAGTGAAAAGCTGTCCCCTTTTGTACATGTCATGCTTCCCCACTTGTTGTGCTTCTTGTATTTCTTTTTTTTTAATTAAGTTATTTATTTACTTTATATCATGTTCACATCTTTCCCCCCCCTCCTCCCAGTCCCTCTTTCCCACCTCCTCTCACCCCACCCAACCACTGCTCTTCCCCTTGTCCTCAGAAAAGGGAAGGCCTCCAATGGGTATTAACCTGCCCTGGCATATCAAGTTGCAGTAAGACTACACACCTATTCTATGGAGTTTAGACAGGTGAGGCAGCCCACAAAAGGGAAAGGGATCCAGACAAACTGCTGTACAGCAGAAAAGTGAAGTTGTTTGAGCAATGTAATTTAATTGAAATAAAGTATACTACTAAACCAACAATAATTGTAACAATAAAAATGGCAAAGAAAAGTAAGCTGTGAAGCTAAAATTTAATTAAGAACAAAATGATTCTGGTGAGTCTTTCACAGTTTGGAAAAATATCAATTCTTTCATAGGAAGACTTTCTAAACAACATTTCACTCTGGGAATGGATTTCACTTTACTTACCATGACTAGGTATCAAGGCAAAAGGTCATGCCTGCTAGTAAAATGTACCATTGAGATGCATTCATGCCTGGGATTGCTATTTTAATAATAAAAAGTAATTGTTAAATCTTAATGGCATGCAAGTTAATTGCTTCAGACATTATAATTGTGAGTTTACTTAATACTCCTTAATAGATATCACTTAGTACTTAATAGATAATCACTATTTTTATAGATGACTAAGCCAAGGAAATACTGTGACTGGACATGACCATGGCATACAGCAGCCCGGTGTTTGAGCTGAGTCCCATGCTTATAACCAGAACATCATGAACTAAGCTGTCATTTTTCTAAAAGAAGTCCTTATGAGTATGTTTGAGTAAACCATTGATCTGAGCAGTGTGCCATGTTACCTTGCTTTTATCTTACATGTCAGCTAGACAAGAATGGCTGCAGCACACAAGAAGTGAACATCACTGAGTTCCAACCAAAGAAAAGACATCACAGGGTTCAGCTTTTTCATGTGAATGCAACTGTTACAGAAGAAGGGACAGGTATGTGGATAACCAAAGAATATAGAAGATGAAGCTGTGAAAACTGACACCTTTCACATAGAGATGGTGGTTCAAAGGATGCAGAAAGCAAGCAATTCTCTAACCAACTTAGGTTTTCAAGGTTGTCACTAATTTCTTCTTCAGGATTGTAGTTCAGTCGATCTGGAATGACTAAAATTGAAAGAATCACAAACAAGCTCATATTTTTGAAGGCAGATTCACATTTCAGACACGGGATTCCATTCTTTGTGAAAGTAAGGTGCTTTTTCATTTATAGATAGGTGAGCTGTAGGGTGGTACCTCAAAACCTAGGACATTCTGCTAGATATTAGGCGTTTCTGACATTATTGATTGCAACATAAGAAGTGCAGCTTCTTATGGTGTAGTGTATATTTCCTATGCCCAAGTGCATGAGCTCAATTCCCAGAACTAAACTGAAGACTTAGAAAGGTTATCAGGAGGCTCCAGATCTAAACCATATGCTGCAAAGTTTTCATTTATAACTACTGTCCCTGAAAACCTTACACCACAAAGTGTTACTGTGTTTCAATGGTGAAGCAGCATATGCTACATACTTATAACAGATCCACACTCTCCATCAGTCACTGCACCTCACAGGTTGTTCTTGTGATATTGACAGAGCATCTGCTTCCTGTACTTTACACAAAGGAATCAATGATGGTTTCTTACGAATAATAAGAAAGTAGAAATCATCTATAAAGCATCTGTTATGGCATTAAGAGTATGATAGCTTCAGCCTCTATACTTTCACAGCACAGCTAGTCCTGCTGGTATAGATTTTCAGGAATCAATTTTTGCATGTGCTGCTGAATTAGTTGGTACATTTTTGGTATCATCATATAATACTGAAACATGGTTTTCTCTTACATTCTTTGTCTTATTTCCAGGGCTAAACTACACTTTTCTTCCTTGTTCAACTTAGGTCCGCCTAGTGGATATCAAGGGAGACCCTATCCCAAATGCACAAGTCTTCATCAAAACACAAGAAGTTGGCTATACCTGTGCTACTACCACTGATCAGCATGGCCTGGCAAAGTTCTCCATAGACACTGATGGCTTCTCAGGCTCTTCCCTCCATATCAAAGTAAGTCAGAAATGAGGAGGACAAAAAACACAAGGCAAGGCTTTGCTACAGCTTGAACTCAATAATGTGTAGCCTAATTGAAAAAAAAAAATCCATGCCAAACTCTCTTAGAGAAAAACACAAAAAGGTTCTGATTATTAATAAAAGTATGAGCATACATTGCAAACACATTGTTAACACAATTTTTTATTTCTTTATATCTTTTGCTTTATTTATGTTTTCAATACCTCAAGTTAGGACCTTCAAGTAAAACAATGATTAAAGTTCCATTTTTATCTACATAGACAAGGATAGGTGCTGTGCATCCTCAAATTCTTACTTCTGTGGGACAGCAACATCTTTACACTTTGAATCTTATCAAAGGGTTCCAGAGGCCTTGAAAGTTGTGGCAATTAATTTTTCATTACCACTCACTATGTGTAATAATAATTTTCCATTATATCTAAAACCTGGTATTTTTCTTCCATTGTATCTAATCCATCAGTGAAATCTTCCACTTAACTTTATTTAGCTTACTGATCTGTGTATTTCTCAGATTTCAATTTTTTAAAATTATTTCAGAATTTTTGTTTGTTGATTTTTTGGGTAAAATATAATCTCTTATGTACTCCACTGGATAGTGTGTGTGTGTCCCCAATTTTGTCAATAATTTTTATGATTAGACTTGTAATATTATTTACATAATATTTCATATGCTTCAATAGCTTAGAGTTCAATTATAGGAAAGTTAAGAGATTTAAGGTAAGCTATGTAGTTTCTTTCATATTTCTCCCATTTTGATGTTCTAATTTGTACATTCATAGTGATGGCTATAGAACATATTCTATTATAAGAAAATTTTTATAATAAGTAGCTCTCTTTTAAAGGCAAATCTCAGAAACATAGAGGACGTTTCAGTAAATTCATCAACACCAAAGCAATTCAGATGTATGGATATAATTTTAAAAATTAAAAACAGCCACTATACCCCCAGTTCCAATGAATACAAAGTGGAAAATATGATGTAACTTAAACAATTAAGTTAAAAAATAGAGAGAAGCTTTATTACTAAAGTATCAGAAAAGGAAGTCTGAGAAAAAGAAAAAGAAAAGAATTTGCACAGTCTACAAGGAATGAAATTCTGCACTACGTAATCACATAGATATCAAATTAATAATATACCTTATGCTGTACCTCAATTTGTTAGCACCACTAGAACAGGCCAAATTAAAATTGATGGAAGGAAGGAAATAATAACTATGGCAGAATTAATGATAGAGACCAAAGGGAACAATAAAAAGGTCCAGAGAAACCAACGATGATTCTGAAATCACAAAGAAAAGTAAACTTGATTAGCTCTCATCTAAATCCAAAGAGAGTTAAAAACCAAAATTAGCAAATTAAAAGTTACTATTACAGCACACACTGTGAAATCCATGGGGTTCTTACAAAAGAATCTGAAAACGTTCATTCCAATAAATTAAAAAATCCAGAATAAATAAATGATTTTCTGGATATTTATAGTATACCAAAAGTGAGCCAAAAGGATGTGAAAAACCTGAATGGTTGGCAATTGGAAATAAAATTGAAGAAATAATTAAAGATACCTGGCACAATAAGATCTGAGACTGGGAAGAACTCATTGTTGAATAGAACCAAACATCAAAAAGAAAATATTGTTGTATAAAGATTCAAAAAGAGGAATGCTTCCAAAGCTGTTCTATGAATCTAGAACAACCCTGAGACCAAAGTAGATGAGGATACAGTGATAAGAACTCTTCAGACTAATTTACCAATGAATGATAAGAGAAAGACCACACTCAAATTCTTACATGCCAAATTCAACCTCACATTAAGCAAATCATGTACCATGATAAAACTGATTTTGTACTAAGAATACATGGATGGTTTCACATTTGTAAGCTGACAACTGTAAAACAGCATATAAATAAAATCGAGTTAAAAACCACATGGTCATCTCAGTAGATCCAACAAATAGTGTGTTTTCAAGACACCAATTACAAAAGGTCAAGAAACACACACAAAGATGCTCAACACATATGGATCTCAATAAACTGCAGGTTATGAGAACAAAGGAACCTATATGCACAGGAGTTGTGACATCAAATTAGTATGACGATAAAGCTCAGAGATTCTACAAAACACCAAAGTGAAATCATTATACAGTACAGGTATGCTATACCCATATACAAGCCCATATGAATAAAAGCTAACGTATAAGAGAGACATCTCCATCCCTGTGGCAGTCTCAGCAGATCTTAACAGTGTTGGGAAAGGGAGCCAACTTTAATGCCTATTGGTGGATTACAGGAAACCTCTTGGGCAATTTATGGAAGCATCACCTGTCAATAAAATGCCATTGGCCTATTAACTTCCGCAGGAAACCAGGAGGTGGAAGTGAAGGTATGGAGAGAATTTCTGGGGTAGACTTAGGTGTGAGAAATTTGCCCCAAACTGAGAGGTAACCAACAGAAAAGAATAAACAGGATAATTGAATAATTCATTCTTGCAGTCATACTTTTATGAACTTGGGCACATCAGGAAAAGCCCACTGTTACATGAGTGGATAGAGAAAATTGTAAATATGTTCACATTGGACTTTTACTCAGATATTTATAAGAGAGTCATCTTGTCTATAGGTAAATGAATGGATTTGTATGTTGTCATTATAAGAAAGGAGTATGAGACTAGGAGAAATTATCTCTATAAGTCCCCCATATGTGGAACCTAGGGAAACAGGAATGAAAGCAGAGAGGGTCAATTAAGGAAGAAGGGAGCCAGCAGGAGATATAGGATGTCATTGTAAGGTGGATGAAGATGCTCAGAGTACACTACATTAATATATGAAAATATTTGTGTTAAACCAGTATTTTTTACATTCATAATCAGTAAAATTTATATATGTAAATTTTTCATTATATATTAGATGCGCAATAAATGGTTCCTTTGTCACATAAAAATAATACACTTTCCTTTTCCCTCTTCCCTGGTATAAATATTTGCTTCCATTCTGAAAATTCAGGGTGTTAGACATCAATCCATTTAATGAAATTCCCCTCCATTTTTAATAAGATGTAGAAACTATTCAATCATTAAATGAAATGGAAAAATTCACGGATTAATCACAGAAGAGATATTCTGTCTGCTAGGCAATATACGGGATAGTATTTTGTTGTTTCTCCAGGTCAACCACAAAGAGGAAGATTCATGTTCCTATTTCTATTGCATGGAGGAAAGACATGCAAGTGCAGAGCATGTTGCCTATGCTGTTTACTCCCTCAGCAAGAGCTACATATACCTTGACACAGAGACCAGCAGCATCTTGCCCTGCAACCAGATTCACACAGTTCAGGCACATTTTATTCTGAAGGGGGACTTGGGAGTGCTGAAAGAGCTCGTTTTCTACTACCTGGTGAGTACTGGCTCCAAATTGAAACAACAAACAAACAAACAAACAGCAAACAAACAACAACAAAAACAAAACAAAACAAAAGAATTCTTTTCTCTTTTGACCATGTCTCTCCTTACAGATTGGGTTCTAGACTATTTCTTCCTGAAATACAATAGATTCATCTATTTCTTCTAGCACAGTTAAAACCAAGCCTTGCAAAATATAGATGTAAGCTTGGAAAATATTTTCCATTTTAGGTCATGGCCCAGGGCAGCATCATCCAGACTGGAAACCACACTCACCAGGTGGAGCCAGGAGAAGGTAAGTGTTTCCCCACAAAGTAACATTTCCCCAACTCAGTGTCCACATTCTCACCAATGGAATCTTACCACTGAGCAACTAACTGTGCCATCATAGTGTGTGTCTCCATAGACACTCTCCACAGTAGGAACTCATGGCTTTGCTTTCCAATGTAAGTTCTCAATCATACCATGACCTTCAGGAAAGTCTTAGGGTCCCAACATGAGTATCATTCAACATGGTGAAATATCTATTCTGAATATGTAACACCTGAATACACAAAATACTCCAAGATACAATCTACATGAGGAACTTATGCACTCACATACAGATAATCCCCAACAAGGCAAATGAGTTATCTTAGTGTTGGTTAAAAAAAAATATCTGGAGGGGATCAGATTGGTCCTTAAAATTGTAGCTACACTGATTTTCATGTACTTGTTCCATTTTTATTATTTTTAAATTGTGTGTGAGTTGCTTATGGGTAACTATGTACAAGTCAATAGAAATACTCTGAAATCCAGAGCCATAAGATCCCCTGGATATTTTGGATCCAGAATTACAGTTCTGAGCACCCTGGTGTGGGTGCTGGGAATCAAACTTGGGTTTTCTAGTAGAGCATCAAGTGATCTTAACTATCTTTATTTTACTTTTAAAGACTTTTTTATTCTTTGAAAGTCACATATATTTATGTGTATTATAACCAAACCCTCTCCCCACTAATCTCCCAACTCCTCCCTGATTCACCAGGCCCCTTCCCTATTCTATATCTCTTCTATAACGTATTGAGTTCAATTAGTGCTACCCATACATAAAAACGTATTGGGAAAGCCCCTGAAACATAGACAGTCTACCAGGGGCCACATTGCTGAAGAGATCTGACTATTCCTCCCCTCAGTAGCCCTCAACTGTCAATAGCTCCTCAACTAATTGTGGGTCTTCACAAACTCCTCCCCTTCCATGCTGGAATATTGACTGGCTTGCTGTTGTGAAGGTCAAGGGCAGGGAATCATAGCTGCTGTGACTTTATGAGTGAAGTCACCTTGTCATCTTCTGGTGATATTTGCTCAATTCTACCAAAATGTGACTCCCTTTCCACTCCCTTATTTGGGCCTCTTGCACCCACTCCTATTAAAATCCAAGTACTCACTGAATCCCGGTAATCTAAATCCTATGCTCTTGCCATCCTTTCCTTCCAAAAGAACACTTACCACGTGCAAACACATGTTCTACAATATGCCTTTTCTTATTCATTTCTCTCCATGGTCATAATGACTGCGTGGAGCACAATTGAAACCATACACTACTTATAGGAGTCTCACGCAAGCCAATGACAGTAAAACTATTTGTACTTGAATTAAAAACAGGACTTACTGGGAATAATTATATAATCACTCTAATAGCTTAAAAGTTATATGGGCAGTTGCTAATAGCAAGTTTTAGATGTAATAAGCTTTCTCTATGCAGTCATAGATATCTTTCAAGTCATTTCTAGAAGTTAAGATACTCGGTGAATGCTCAACAAATTTACTGAAAAGAGGCTTCCTTGCCATCAATTATGAAAACTTTTAGCTATTTAATAAATTATGCAATTGGTTCTTCAACAAACATTAAGTGGGAGTCATAGCACCCATCATGAGAAGGTTTATGGATCCCCTCAGGTTCACCAGAAACAATAAGAGAGACTTCAAAGTGCAGCATTTTTTCAACAGATGTGTAAATACTGTGAACATTGCATTGAGTAAAAGTTTTATTCCAAAGATATGCTTATTATTGCCAAGTGTGGCTTGCTCCTCTGAGATGATTATTAATTTTCAACTCCCTGACTACCAGGCTTTCTTCTCTGTTATTCTTCTTTATATCTGAATAATAAATAGGACACCAGTCAAGGTTGTCTCAATCCTTTTTATAAAATGTAACAAGTCATTTTTAGAAGTGGTAGATAATCAGTGCTGTTTGGGTTGCTCAGGTGTAAAACAGATAAGAGGTCATTATATGATTAGCTATAAATAACCAATATAACTTTTGACAGTGAACATCTTGCTGGAAGATATCTTTGTGATACTCTCCTGAGATCATTAGTGTGCCAGCAACTAACCACAGGACAGGTAGACTGTCTTCCACATATAGACTGACCTCCAAATCCCTGTGTTCAGTTACTTGGGGTTTCCTGTCAGTAGTCTGACCCATAACCATCTCTTTCCATTCCCCCCAGCTCCAGTAAAAGGCAACTTTGCCTTGGAGATCCCTGTGGACTTCAGCATGGTCCCCGTGGCTAAAATGCTCATCTACACCATCTTGCCTGATGGAGAAGTGATTGCAGATTCTGTAAACTTTGAAGTTGAAAAGTGTCTTCGCAACAAAGTGAGGGATTTATTACCTATAACTTCTATTTTTAAAAGGGGGGAGTCTGAAGGACAGAGATTTCAGATAAATATGCTAAATCCATTCATTGGTGTGTGCCTCCATGGCAAAGATGTGGACAGTACCAGAGTGCCAGATTTCAATTTATAAACCCCACATGTGGTTGGAGGGCTAAGAGAGGGGAAGCAAGGTTGTGTAGAGGGAGAGAGGAGAACCGAATCCTTCATAACTACATTAAAGTTGTGTGAGTGACATTTTATTGTATTTATCTGCGTGTGTGCATGTGCATGTGAATGCACACATGTAGAGGAAAGAGAACAAGTTTTACAAGTCTGTGCTCTTCTTCCTCATGGGTCTGAGAGGTCAAGCTCAGGTCAAGAGGCTTGGCTGGGGGCTCCTTTACCCACTGATCCATCTCATACATCCTTAATGTCATATAATCTTATGCGAGACCAGTCATAGGATCCAGGCCTATCAATTGTTAGGATATTTATTTTCCCTCCAGTTTTTCATTATGATTTTTTCTTAGGTGTGATAAGAACATAAGACCCTTGCTAGTATTAATTTTTATGACACAGCATATTGAGTGTGTGCTGTATCACACATCTTCAGTTCCTAGTCACATTAGGTGGCTGAAACTATGTCCGTTGGTGAGCATCTGCACTTTTCTTACTCTAGAGCAGCTAAGGCCACCTCTGATCTGCTTTCATCAGCCCCTTTCAATACATCCCAGTATTCAGCAGTTTGATTCTGTCCCTGAATTGAAATAGGAAGGATTGAGAGATGAAGGTGAATGGCAGATAATCCTATAGCCAGACAGAGAGGCAAATGTAGACATATTTCCAATTACAATACTGATCTGATTTTTCTACCCTATGTATAAGATTCATCATGAAAAAATCCTTTAAATTAAGTAACTATGTTGACTGGTTGTGGCTTGATCCTTTAATCCATGCACAGGGGTGGCAGGCATATCTGAGTTCAAGGCCAGCCTGGTTTATAGAGTGAGTTCCAGGACAGCCAGGATTACACACACACACACACACACACACACAGAGAGAGAGAGAGAGAGAGAGAGAGAGAGAGAGAGAGAGAGAGAGAGAGAGAGAGAGAGAGAGAGGAAACAGAGACAGACAGACAGAGACAAGACAGAGAGACACAAAGCACAAAGATAGAGATAAAGGGACAGAGATGGAAAGAGAGAGGGAGGGGGAAATGGGGAGGAGGGGTAGGAAAAGAAGGAGAGATGATGGAGAGGGAGTGTACCTTCCCTGTTGCAGAGATGGCTCAGTAGGTAATAGCACTTGCTGCACTGAATTCTGATTTCAGCATTCATGTAAATGCCAGGCATGACCAGAGGGTCTTACAACCCCAGTGTTGTGGAGGCTATAGGCAGGAGAATTGCTCGGATTTCCTTCTGCCAGTTTAGCTCCAAGATTATGAGGGACATTCTAAAGAGAATGAAGTAGAAAGTGGGAGCAGGGCACCCACACCCTCCTATGGCCTCTGATCGGTGCATGGGTGTATGCACCTGCACACGTGTGTCCATTACACCACAGTCACATACATGTGCACATGCACCAAAAATGGTGTTAGTTGAAGAATTTCAGAAAGCCTAATCGTCCTTTTGTTGCTTTGGAGTTTGACTGACACATTTCCTGTCTTCCTAAACCAATCCCAGGGGAGAAAGGGGAAGCAAGGAACTTCAGTTGTGCTTCTGACAGTATTCATAATCTGGAAAAACAGATGTGTGTACAGAGATCCAGGGTGACTTCACGTGGCAGGTTTCAGGGATGCAAAAGCAGGAACACCCCGCCCTCCGCCGCTAAGCTTGATTTTCCTTCTCACAGGTGGACCTGAGCTTCAGCTCATCTCAAAGTCTTCCCACCTCACAAACCCGTCTGCAGGTCACAGCTTCTCCTCAGTCCCTCTGTGGCCTGAGAACTGTGGAACAGAGTGTGCTGCTCCTGAAGCCCGAGGCTGAGCTCTCCCCATCCTGGGTGAGTCCCTTTCTGCCTCTGTCCAAAACCCATCCAAAGAGACCAGAAGTGACTCTGGCTCTGATGAAACAGTGATTGTTCAGACACTAGGGATTTTGAATGTAAAAATACTGCATTTAATGCTGACAGCTTCTGTAAGGGAGCTCTTCATTGTAAAATCCCGAAGAACGGATCAGAAAACTTTAGCCAATAAACTGAAGACATGGAAGGAAATAAGGCGCTCTGTGTGTTGCAGAGCCTTCTGTGCTCTTACTGCACCTGTCGTGCCCCAGGAGTGGCTTGTCCCCTTCAGATGCTCTTGGTGGAGCTTTTCAGAGTCACACTGCATGTGGGAGCCAAATGAAACTGTTTACACAAATAGAATCTTACAGTCTCAAGAGTTACCCAAATTAGAGAAAAAAATAGAATTATTTAAATTTTTAAATGCAAGATTCTCAACTTGTTTTGAAAATTCTCAGAAGCACAAATGAAACCATACACTATTTATAGGTGTCTCGCCCAAGATAATAACAGTAAAGCTCCTCATTTTATTGAACTGAAAACAGGAATTATTAGGAATAATTATATGTGCACTTTAATAGTGGAAAAATATTATTGACACTCGCTAATAGCATGTTTCAGAATGTGTGGTAGACATGTAAATTTAAAAACATAAAATTTTAGTCTAGATAATGCTGGGAAATTACCAGTCTTAAACTAACATGTAAATTAAACCAATATTTAATTTAAGTTTAATGATGAGATTTTATGAAGCTCATACAGAAAATTGTTTGGAAAGTATAATGCTAAAATGTTTTTCTTTTTGATTCTTACTTTCCCCAAATCTATTCAACAGAGATTTCTTGAGCAGTTGCTTCTAGCTGACAAATACAGACAATTCCTTTTTAAAATGCAAGGGTTAAATAAAGGGGGATGGAGTTCCCTTGCTCACACCCACCCTGTCATCTCTGTGCACTGAGTACCTTGTACTATTCATGAGAACAGCGATTTCTTGAACATTCAGGTATTTGTAGTGGTCACATTAATTTTGGGGGAGGTGAGTATATTCCAATAAAGCAGGTCCTGCCAGAACCAACAAGTCAGTCAACTCGGGAACCACAATGTTAGACAAAGCTAACTCGGAAATTGCCCCCCATATCCCCTCTCATCTCCTGTCTTTTACAGATATACAATCTGCCAGGTATGCAGCACAACAAATTCATTCCAAGTTCCCACCTGTCTGAAGATCGAGAAGACTGTATACTGTACGGATCATGGGTGGCTGAGAAGCACACATACTCAGTACCACATGGAAGAGAGAAGAATGTCTACAGATATGTAGGGGTAAGCCCTATTATCTACCGACATGCTGCTCTGTGAACTATTTAGGTTTAGTGAAACTCTATATTAGTAAAGAAGTTTAGGCTCAGGCCACGGATATGAGTCACTGGCAAACCACTCAACTTGCATGTGGTGGTTCATGGGCTCAAATCCTAAGCATGCCAAAAATCTACATCTTACAAAGTGCCCAGTCCAGACTATTTTTTCCTCTCTATTGAAGAAACTGGCATAGAGTGGTGGACTGACTTAGTAGTAGTAGTAGTAGTAGTAGTAGCAGTAGTAGTAGTAGCAGTAGTAGTAGTAGTAGTAGTAGTAGTAGTAGTAGTAGTATTTTATTAATGATTTTGCAGACAGTCTCTCATTGTGTAGCTCTGTAGACCAGGCTGGCCTCAAAGTCCCAGAGATCTGTCTGCCTGTGCCTCTCAAGTGCTGGGATTAAAGCATGCACCATCATGCATGGCTGTGAATGCCTTGTAAAAATAACAGCATTGTATCAGAAAGATGACCTGCATATGCCTCGCTATAAATTATATGGCCTTCACTGTGCTCCCTAACAAGTAGGAGACAAACAATTTGAATAGGAATCCTACTTGAACATGCAGAATTATATGTGAAATATTTATTGCAATATTTATACACACTTATTTCAGGAGTTTGAGCTATTTTAATTGATTAATATTTTTCTTTCTAGGACATGGGTTTAATGCCATTCACCAACTTGAAGATTAAACATTCTACATTTTGTTCTGATTATGACATTGTTCCAATATTAGGTAAAAATAACAAATCAGTATTTTCAGAACAAAGTACATGTGAATTATTTATCAAAGCTTATAAAATAAAATTACAGTTCATGTATGGCATCCCAGTAAGAGAAAAAGTACTCAAGCTTACTAACGCAAAATGTGTCCAGATGTATGCTATTACAAGGATGTTAAAGGCTGGAGGTCCTTCCTTCATTGTTAAGATGAGACAAAATGCAATCAATTTTATGATATAGGATCATTGCATGAAGTATGGAACGGTGCATGCACACACACAGAGGAACCATTTAATCTTCCTCCTCCTCTCATCTGAGTCCCTTTCAGAGTGACTGCACCATTTGCATCCCCACAACAGTGAATGAGGGCTCCCTTTCCCCTTGTCTTCTCTAGCACTTGCTGTCAGTCCTTTTGCTGTCCTTGGCCATCCTGACTGGGGTGAGATGGAATCTGGGTTGTTTTAATCTACATGTGGCAATTGCTAGCATACCAATCACCGATAAAAGATGTGTTTTAACCTTTTAAAATTTCTTTTGAAACCACTGTTCAGATACACACCTCATTCTTTAAGTCAGGGTGTTCGTTTTCTTGACTCTTTGTTTTTAGGGTCCTTTATATAGTCGGAGTATCTATTCTCTATCAGATGTATAGCTAGCAAAGGTTTTCTCCACTCTCTGGGCTTCCACTTCACACAATTGATTGCTCCCTAGTGGTGCAAAAAACATTTCAGTTTTGTGAGGTCCCCGTTTGCTACGTATTTACCTTAATTTCTAAGTGAATGGGTCTCATTCAGAGTCCTTTCCTACTCGTGTGTTTTGTAGGGTTGCTGCCTATGGTTCGTCCCCCAGCAGTTTCAATTTTCATGTTCAGGTCTTAGATGTATTTGGAGTTGATTATTGTGCAGGGTAATACATATAGGTCTACTTTCATTCTTCTGTATGTGAGCATCCAGTTTTCGCAGAACACTTTGTTGAAGATGCTGTCTTTCCCATGGGTTATGTTTTAATATCTATGCTAGCTATCAGATGCCTGTGATTGCATGAGTGTGTTTGGGTCTTCTGTTATGTTCCACTGATCTTCATGTCCATTTTTTTCCATTACCATGCAGGTTTTATTCCTATACCTCTGCAATTTAACTTAAATCATGAAACCCTATCTTTATCATTATTTATATTCTAAACACTAAACTTATTTCTATATCTGTGCTAACATAAAATAAAACCTTATTCTAACTAGACTATATTAATTTTCCTCATAATGAATTGCAAGGAAATTGGAATATCTTCACACTTTTCTAAAAGCAAGAGGACCTAAGGCACTGTGACTACTCTAGACAATGGAATAAATGGGGAACTATCCCTGCAGCTATTAAAGTAATGAGTGAAGAACTTAAAACACTAGAAAATACTTAGTTCTTGAAGGCGAATATAAAGACCACAGTCAGGTTACAGGTTGTGACTATCACAGGGAATGACCTATAGAAATGAAGCTCTGTATATGCGTATGAATTTAAAAATTGGGGCTCTTCCGGTCGGACCAGCACCGGGGTAGCTAGGGCGCAGGGTCGGCTGACACTCGCCAGCTACCCACAACACCTACCACAGGATCTTAAGACTTCAGGTGAGTGGAACACAGCTTCTGCTCCAATCCAACTGCTCGCGGGACCTGAGACTGCATTAGTTAGGGAAGCAGAAATCCGGCCTGAGTAGGGCCTCAAGCCTCTTCCAGTCGGACCAGCACCGGGGTAGCTAGGGCGCAGGGTCGGCTGACACCTGCCAGCTACCCACAACACCCGCCACAGGATCTTAAGACTTCTGGTAAGTAGAACACAGTGTCTGCTCCAATCTTTAAACAGAGACAACGATAACAACTAACCCCAGAGATTACCAGATGGCGAAAGATAAACGTAATAATCTTACTAACAGAAACCAAGACCACTCACCATCATCAGAACCCAGCACTCCCACTTCGCCCAGTCCAGAGCACGCCAACACACCGGAGAAGCTAGACCCGGATCTAAAAGCATATCTCATGATGATGGTAGAGGACATCAAGAAGGACTTTAATAACACACTTAAAGAAATACAGGAGAACACTGCTAAACAGGTAGAAGACATTAAAGAGGAAGCACAAAAATCCCTTAAAGAATTGCAGGAAAACCAGACCAAACAGGTGATGGAATTGAATAAAACCATCCAAGACCTAAAAAGGGAAGTAGAGACAATGAAGAAAACCCAAATTGAGGCAACACTGGAGATAGAAACCCTAGGAAAGAAATCTGGAACCATAGATGCGAGCATCAGCAACAGAATACAAGAGATGGAAGAGAGAATCTCAGGTGCAGAAGACTCCATAGAGAACATCGGCAGGACAATCAAAGAAAATACAAAATCCAAAAAGATCCTAACTCAAAACATCCAGGAAATCCAGGACAAAATGAGAAGACCAAACATACGGATAATAGGAGTAGATGAGAATGAAGATTTTCAACTCAAAGGACAAGCAAATATATTCAACAAAATTATAGAAGAAAACTTCCCAAACCTAAAGAAAGAGATGCCCATGAACATACAAGAAGCTTACAGAACTCCAAATAGACTGGACCAGAAAAGAAATTCCTTCCGACACATAATAATCAGAACAACAAATGCACTAAATAAAGATAGAATACTAAAAGCAGTAAGGGAAAAAGGTCAAGTAACATATAAAGGCAAGCCTATCAGAATTACACCGGATTTTTCACCAGAGACTATGAAAGCCAGAAGGGTCTGGACAGATGTTATACAGAAACTAAGAGAACACAATTTCCAGTCCAGGCTACTATACCCAGCCAAACTCTCAATTACCATAGATGGAGAAACCAAAGTATTCCACGACAAAACCAAATTCACACATTATCTCTCCACGAATCCAGCCCTTCAAAGGATAATAACAGAAAAAAAAAACCAATACAAGGATGGAAACCACGTCCTAGAAAAAGCAAAAAGGTAATCCCTCAACAAACCTAAAAGAAGACAGCCACAAAAACAGAACACCAACTCTAACAAAAAAATAAAAGGAAGCAACAATTACTTCTCCCTAATATCTCTTAATATCAATGGACTCAACTCCCCAATAAAAAGACATAGACTAACAGACTGGCTACAGAAACAGGACCCAACATTTTGCTGCTTACAGGAAACTCATCTAAGAGAAAAAGATAGACACTACCTCAGAATGAAAGGCTGGAAAACAATTTTCCAAGCAAATAGTATGAAGAAACAAGCTGGAGTAGCCATTATAATACCTGATAAGATTGACTTCCAACCCAAAGTCATCAAAAAAGACAAGGAAGGGCACTTCATTCTCATCAAATGTAAAATCCTCCAAGAGGAACTATCAATTCTGAATATCTATGCTCCAAATACAAGCGCAGCCACATTCATTAAAGATACTTTAGTAAAGCTCAAAGCACACATTGCACCTCACACAATAATAGTGGGAGACTTCAACACACCACTTTCACCAATGGACAGATCATGGAAGCAGAAACTAAACAGGGACACAGTGAAACTAACAGAGGTTATGAAACAAATGGATCTGACAGATATCTACAGAACATTTTATCCTAAAACAAAAGGATATACCTTCTTCTCAGCACCTCACGGTACCTTCTCCAAAACTGACCACATAATTGGTCACAAAACAAGCCTCAATATATACAAAAATATTGAAATTGTCCCATGCATCCTATCAGATCACCATGGACTAAGACTGATCTTCAATAACAAAATAAATAATAGAAAGCCAACACACACGTGGAAACTAAACAACACTCTTCTCAATGATACCTTGGTCAAGGAAGGAATAAAGAAAGAAATTAAGGACTTTCTGGAGTTTAATGAAAATGAAGCCACAACATACCCAAACTTATGGGACACATTGAAAGCATTTCTAAGGAAAACTCATAGCTCTGAGTGCCTCCAAAAAGAAACTAGACAGAGCACACATTAGCAGCTTGACAACACACCTAAAAGCTCGAGAACGAAAGGAAGCAAATTCACCCAAGAGGAGTAGATGGCAAGAAATAATCAAACTCAAGGGTGAAATCAACCAAGTGGAAACAAGAAGAACAGTTCAAAGAATCAACCAATCGAGGAGCTGGTTCTTTGAGAAAATCAACAAGATAGATAAACCCTTAACCAGACTCACTAGATGGCATAGGGAAAGTATTCTAATTAACAAAATCAGAAATGAAAAGGGAGACATAACAACAGACCCTGAAGAAATCCAAAACACCATCAGATCCTTCTACAAAAGGCTATACTCAACAAAACTGGAGAACCTGGATGAAATGGACAAGTTTCTAGACAGATACCAGGTATCAAAGTTAAATCAAGATCAGGTTAATGATCTAAACAGTCCCATATCCCCTAAAGAAATAGAAGCAGTCATTAATAGTCTCCCAACCAAAAAAAGCCCAGGAACAGATGGGTTTAGTGCAGAGTTCAATCAAACCTTCAAAGAAGATCTAATCCCAGTTCTTCGCAAACTATTCCACAAAATAGAATCAGAAGGTACTCTACCCAACTCATTCTGTGAAGCCACAATTACCCTGATACCTAAACCACATAAAGACCCAACAAAGATAGAGAACTCCAGACCAATTTCCCTTATGAATATTGATGCAAAAATCCTCAATAAAGTTCTCACTAACCGAATTCAAGAACACATCAAAACAATCATCCATCCTGACCAAGTAGGTTTCATCCCAGGGATGCAAGGATGGTTCAATATACGAAAATCCATCAATGTAATCCATTATATAAACAAACTCAAAGACAAAAACCACATGATCATCTCATTAGATGCAAAAAAGCATTCGACAAGATCCAACACCGATTCATGATAAAAGTCTTGGAAAGATCAGGAATTCAAAGCCCATCCTAACCATGATAAAAGCAATATACAGCAAACCAGTAGCCAACATCAAAGTAAATGGTGAGAAGCTGGAAGAAATCCCACTAAAATCAGGGACTAGACAAGGCTGCCCACTCTCTCCCTACCTATTCAACATTGTACTTGAAGTCCTAGCCAGAGCAATTAGACAAAAAAAGGAGATCAAGGGGATACAAATTGGAAAAGAAGAAGTCAAAATATCACTTTTTACAGATGATATGATAGTATACATAAGTGACCCTAAAAATTCCACCAGAGAACTCCTAAGCCTGATAAATAGCTTCGGTGTAATAGCTGGATATAAAATTAAATCAAGCAAGTCAATGGCCTTTCTGTACACAAAGGATAAACAGGCAGAGAAGGAAATTATGGAAACAACACCCTTCTCAATAGTCACAAACAATATAAAATACCTTCGCGTGACTCTAACTAAGGAAGTGAAAGATCTGTATGACAAGAACTTCAAGTCCCTGAAGAAAGAAATTAAAGAAGATCTCAGAAGATGGAAAGACCTCCCATGCTCATGGATTGGCAGGATCAACATTGTAAAAATGGCTATCTTACCAAAAGTAATCTACAGATTCGATGCAATCCCCATCAAAATTCCAACTCAATTCTTCAACGAATTAGAAAGGGCAATCTGCAAATTCACCTGGAACAACAAAAAACCTAGAATAGCAAAAACTCTTCTCAAGGATAAAAGAACCTCTGGTGGAATCACCATGCCTGACCTAAAGCTGTACTACAGAGCAATTGTGATAAAAACTGCATGGTACTGGTATAACGACAGACAAGTAGACCAATGGAACAGAATTGAAGACCCTGAGATCTACCCACATACCTATGGTCACTTGATCTTTGACAAGGGAGCAAAAACCATCCAGTAGAAAAAAGACAGCATTTTCAACAAATGGTGCTGGCACAACTGGCGGTTATCATGTAGAAGAATGCGAATTAATTCATTCCTATCTCTTTGTACTAAGGTCAAATCTAAGTGGATTAAGGAACTCCACATAAAACCAGAGACACTGAAACTTATAGAGGAGAAAGTAGGGAAAAGCCTCGAATATATGGGTACAGGGGGAAAATTCCTGAATAGAACAGCAAAGGCTTGTGCTCTAAGATCGAGAATTGATAAATGGGACCTCATAAAGTTGCAAAGCTTCTGCAAGGCAAAAGACACCGTCAATGAGACAAAAAGACTACCAACAGATTGGGAAAGGATCTTTACCTATCCTAAATCAGATAGGGGACTAATATCCAATATATATAAAGAACTCAAGAAGGTGGACTCCAGAAAATCAAATAACCCCGTTAAAAAATGGGGCTCAGAACTGAACAAAGAATTCGCACCTAAGGAATACCGAATGGCAGAGAAGCACCTGAAAAAATGTTCAACATCCTTAATCATCATGGAAATGCAAATCAAAACAACCCTGAGATTCCACCTCACACCAGTCAGAATGGCTAAGATCAAAAATTCAGGTGACAGCAGATGCTGGCGAGGATGTGGAGAAAGAGGAACACTCCTCCATTGTTGGTGGGATTGCAAGCTTGTACAACCACTCTGGAAATCAGTCTGGCGGTTCCTCAGAAAATTGGACATAGTACTACAGGAGGATCCAGCAATACCTCTCCTGGGCATATATCCAGAAGATGTCCCAACCGGTAAAAAAGGACACATGCTCCACTATGTTCATAGCAGCCCTATTTATAATAGCCAGAAGCTGGAAAGAACCCAGATGTCCCTCAACAGAGGAATGGATACAGAAATTATGGTACATTTACACAATGGAGTACTACTCAGCTATTAAAAAGAATGAATTTATGAAATTCCTAGCCAAATGGATGGACCTGGAGGGCATCATCTTGAGTGAAGTAACACAATCACAAAAGAACTCACACAATATGTATTCACTGATAAGTGGATATTAGCCCAAAACTTAGGATACCCAAGATATAAGATACAATGTGCTAAATGCATGAAACTCAAGAAGAATGAAGACCAAAGTGTGGACACTGTGCACCTTCTTAGAATTGGGAACAAAACACCCAGGGAAGGAGTTACAGAGACAAAGTTCGTAGCTGTGATGAAAGGATGGACCATTTAGAGACTGCCGTATCCAGGGATCCATCCCATAATCAGCTTCTAAACGCTGACACCATTGCATATACTAGCAAGATTTTGCTGAAAGGACCCAAATATAGCTGTCTCTTGTGAGACGATGCAGGGGCCTAGCAAACACAGGAGTGGATGTTCACAGTCAGCTATTGGATGTATCACAGGGCTCCCAATGGAGAAGCTAGAGAAAGTACCCGAGGAGCTAAAGGGATCTGCAACCCTATTGTTGGAACAACATGATGTACTAACCAGAACCCCGGAGCTCTTGTCTCTAGCTGCATATGTATCGAAAGATGGCCTAGTCGGCCATCAATGGAAAGAGAGGCCCATTGGACTTGCAAACTTTATATGCCCCAATATAGGGGAATGCCAGGGCCAAAAAAATGGGAATGGGTGGGTAGGGAAGTGGGGGCGCTATGGGGGACTTTTGGGATAGCATTGGAAATGTAATTGAGGAAAATATGTAATAAAAATATTAAAAATTAAAAAAAAATTAAAAAAAAAAGAAATATCCAAAAGGAAAAAAAAAATTCAGGTGACAGCAGATGCTGGCGAGGATGTGGAGAAAGAGGAACACTCCTTCATTTTTGGTGGGATTGCAAGCTGGTACAACCACTCTGGAAATCAGTTTGGCGGTTCCTCAGAAAATTGGACATAATACTACCAGAGGATCCAGCAATACCGCTCCTGGACATATATCCAGAAGATGTTCCAACCGGTAAGAAGGACACATGCTCCACTATGTTCATAGCAGCCTTATTTATAATAGCCAGAAGCTGGAACGAACCCAGATGCCCCTCAACAGAGGAATGGATACAGAAAATGTGGTACATTTACACAATGGAGTACTACTCAGCTATTAAAAGGAATGAATTTATGAAATTCCTAGGCAAATGGATGGACCTGGAGGGCATCATCCTGAGTGAGGTAACATATTCACAAAGGAACTCACACAATATGTACTCACTGATAAGTGGATATTAGCCCAAAAACTTAGGATACCCAAGATATAAGATACAATTTATTAAACGCATGAAACTCAAGAAGAACGAAGACCAAAGTGTGGACATTGTACCCCTTCTTGGAATTGGGAACAAAACACCCATGGAAAGAGTTACAGAGATAAAGTTTGGAGCTGTGAAGAAAGGATGGACCATCTAAAGACTGCCATATCCAGGGATCCATCCCATAATCAGCTTCCAAACGCTGACACCATTGCATACACTAGCAAGATTTTGCTGAAAGGACCCAGATATAGCTGTCTCTTGTGAGAGAATGCCGGGGCCTAGCAAACACAGAAGTGGATGCTCACAGTCAGCTATTGGACGGATCACAGGGCCCCCAATGGAGGAGCTACAGAAAGTACCCAAGGAGCTAAAGGGAACTGCAACCCCATAGGTGGAACTTATTATGAACTAACCAGTACCCCAGAGCTCTTGACTCTTGCTGCATTTGTATCAAAAGATGGCCTAGTCGGCTATCACTGGAAAGAGAGGCCCATTGGACTTGCCAACTTTATATGCCCCAGTACAGGGGAATGCCAGGGCCAAAAAGTGGGAGTGGGTGGGTAGGGGACTGGGGGGGGGAGTGTATTGGGGACTTTTTGAATAGCATTGGAAATGTAATTGAGGAAAATACCTAATAAAAAATAAAAATAAAATAAAATAAAAATTGGGAAAGATTTTCTAGGCTTAGAAATCAGCTGGGAAATACTTAGGTGAAGCCCTGACTAAATCAGTATGTATACTTGTCCTTGAAAAAATGGAGATTGCAGACCCTACATCTCCAACTTTAAATCCTACATATCTTGCCAGTACAAACCCAAGCCAATGCTATAATTCCTGGGGCAGAAACTTCCTTCTTCTAACCCCAGAGTTTGTACTTATACCTCTTTCAGTTTTTATACAAATTGAAAACTTATTAAAATACTGGGTGAATCCTACAGATCTTAATACAGAAAAAACATTGCAAGAATATCTTCACAAATAATGTAGACATTATTCAGCTCTTGTCTGGAGTGATTCATTGTCACAAGATCTGTTGCCTAGGATTATATTATGCAACTTCATTCCTTCTAGGGGGCACATTTTATCTGTAGGCATTCACTAACTATCCAATATCCAACCCAAGAAAATATGCATTGTGGTTCCTTCCAACTTGAACTACTCTAGGTAAGGCTTCGCCTATGATAAAGATGTTACCCAGTCTCCTTCAAAATGAGTGATTCAATGCATCACTGTTATAGTGTTAACAGTCAAGAAGAAACTGAAAGTTAGGCTAAATTTACACTACACCACTGTGTTCCATTGAATTCAAGTACTATGTTCATCTCTTCCATTGTAACTTCTTAGCGCCTCCTGTGGAATTTGATGTTGCATTTAGCCATGAAAATACTGGGAGTTTGTGCACAGTATTGAGTAAGAGACCTGAAGAGACACCACGTAAAGATCCACCATCTAACGATCCATTTACCGAGACCATTCGAAAATATTTTCCTGAAACCTGGGTCTGGGATATAGTCACAGTAAAGTAAGTGATTTCCATTTGTATTATTTGAGCTGGGTATAATTTTTCTGTGTTTTCTTATATTTCTCTAATTAATTTTATCATAAACAAAGGAAATTGGTCATTTAGAAAACCATAGCATATCAACCCATCAAGTATAAAATACATTTATTTCCATCCCTTTCAGAAAATGCATAGAAAAAAATTCATGTACCTGCCTGATAGTTAAAACTATTCAGGATCACCATATTGAGTAGTAGGTGAGGCAGTCTTATATGGAGCAGACTATGGGATGGCTACATGGAGAAGACCATAGAAGTCATACAACTCTTATATGATATTTTGAAGAGGGGAATTCAGAGAAAACTTCACATCGATGTTTAGATTTCCATGAACATATGAAGTTTGGGATGTTGTGGGTCTATTACTTGAGTTGAAAAAACTTGAGATTGCTGAAAGACCTTTCATTTTGCCATCTGGAGTCCCTGTTACTCAGTTTCCTCCCTATCACTCCCTTGAAGGACTAAAGGAAAGGGGTCTTGTCACACTCAGACTCACCATCTCAGAGATAACTAATTCATGGGCTCACTTTCTGTGCTTTACACACACACACTCTCTCTCCCAGCTCCACAGGAGTGGCTGAAGTGGAAATGACAGTCCCTGACACCATCACTGAATGGAAGGCTGGAGCCCTCTACCTGTCCAAAGACACTGGCCTTGGCCTCTCTTTTCTGGCACCTCTCCAAGTCTTCCAGCCCTTCTTTGTGGAGAACTCATTGCCCTACTCTGTGGCCCATGGAGAAGCCTTCATGCTCAAAGCCACTGTGATGAACTACCTCCCTACAAGCATGCAGGTGAACACCTTTCTTAATTAAGCATGACCAGAGGGTAAGAGAGCAAGTAGTGTGTGTAGATTATAACTAAGACTTAAATGAAAAGAATAAACAAAGTGGGGAAGAGATTGTACTGGACTAGAAAGCAAGTGGTACCAAATGTTTAAACAATTCCCATACTCCAGCTTCATATACACAGCAAAGAGTTGTTTAACAGTGTGAACTTGACATAAAATTAGGTGGTTTTGCCAGTATGTAGACAGCACATACTGTGATAACAGAGAGAGGATATTGCATGTAACTTCTGTATATAATCAAAAGGAATGGTCCATATATAATGTATGAAGTTGTTGTCAGGATAAAATGATATATTGTTTTACAATGAACTTTTCTTTCATTAGAGTGAGGTGTATACTTAAAAATCTTAGTTAAAAATCTAGTACATTAATGTGCTTCTGCCATTACAATATAACAAATATAAGTAGACAGATATATAATTATCACCTTAATGGTTTGTGTAGATAATACATAGATGATAGCTAAATAACACTCTAGAAATGCTTGTGCAAATGACATCTTTGCAAGCCTTCTATGTCAACTTACATGACATTTTAAGCATGTTTTCCAAATACATCCCCTCTCTTCTCTTTCCAACACAAATCCCCATAAGACTTTTGCCTACCTACTACCATGCATAACATGCTGTCCTTCCATGGCAACAACTTTCTTTACATTTATTTATTTTTCTATTTCTTTTTCTCTGTTGGGTCACAGATAGATGTGCAGCTACAAGACTCTCCTGATTTCACAGCTGTCCCAGTGGGAGACTACCAAGATTCTTACTGCCTCAGTGCCAATGGGAGGCACACCTCATCCTGGCTGGTAACTCCCAAGTCTTTAGGTAAGTGAAAATTTTGTAAGGGGGGCTGTACCCAGAAAAGGTAAGTATAGGGAAGTTTCTTCAGTTACTTTCTACTCATTGGGTCTCCAAGAGGAAGCTCCCAGTCATTATAACTCTTATCACCTTCTTCAATACAAGATAAGCTCTAGGACTACTCCTAGAACGAAGGAGGCTCTGCGGATCTAGGGGCTTTGGTAGGTGCCAGGTTCCTGGCAGATCTGAGCTCAGCTCTCTGGACTGTTTGTTTCAGGGAATGTGAATTTCTCTGTGTCTGCGGAAGCACAACAGTCCCCAGAGCCCTGTGGTTCTGAGGTGGCCACAGTTCCTGAAACTGGAAGAAAGGACACAGTAGTCAAAGTTCTGATAGTTGAGGTGAGTAAATCTACCCAGACAGCAGTGCTCTGAGTCCAGAAAATGGAGCAGTGTTGACTATATTTAGATGAAAAATAAAAGATAATATCATATGACCTTGAGCTAGTTCATAGCTGGCAAGCCCATGCTTCTAAACAAATATGTATTGTGCTTTCTTTTCCATTCCTAGGCTTTTAACTGAAGCTTAGGGAGCAAGGAGGATAATCTAAGCCAGTTTATCTTCTTAAGGTTATACTGCTTTCTTATGATCATGCCCCACCCCTTTGTCTTTATTATCTTTCCCTATTGCCTTCTTTTTGACCTGGCATGCCCAAATTCTCACATGCTGAAGCAATTCCAGCCCATGGCCTCACAAGTAAAGCTGTCTCTCAAAAGACAAAACAAAACCAAAAACTGCCTCCAGCAATTCTGTGCTTGCACATTTGGTGGTTGCATACTCAGTTTTTGATTTCTCATGTCTGAATTTTCTATCTTTTTGTCCAAGCCTGAAGGAATCAAGCAAGAGCATACCTTCAGCTCACTGTTCTGGGCATCAGGTGAGAACCTTTCAAAATGGCAATGAGACAGTAACTTAAGACACCTACCTAGATATCTTGCAATATTCCTATAAGAAAATCAGAATACTGTCTACCTTATAAACCCTAAAACACTAGCAAAACTAAGTCTTGTAAATGAAGATCATCACTTACCTCAAGCAGCTCTAAAGAGTATACTTCCCCTGGGACTACACGGTTGACTGTAGCCTTTTCTTCTTTAAGTGTACAGGAGCCTCTCCATCCATTTCAATACTTAGAAAGTGTAGATAAGGAATGACTGAGATGAGCTCACAGTTGAAATTTTCTTTAATATAGGGGAGGTTGGGAATATATCTTGGGAAGAAACATATGTGTTTTGTGTTAGAGCATAAATAAAAACAAAGATTTATATGGTTGTAAAATTTCATACATGAGCCAATCTAAATCATGGTGTGAACTTAGCATGACATTTTTCTCCAGTGGTTGTTTGATGACTTGCTCATTTATCCCTGCTGTTCACTGGAAGCTAACTATTACAGAGAAGATATTGCAACTTATCGCACAAGAGGAAGTTCACTGTTGCATATGAGGGACAAGCAGAAGGTCAGGGACTGTCCACTCACAATAATGACTCCAAAGCTGGCACCTCTGTTAGCAAGTAGTGTCTACTCAAATCATATTTGTCAAAAGAATAAAGAATTCACATTTAATTTAATGTAAAATCCATTATTATATGAAAAGACATGAAATAATGCAAACTTTTTTGTAAATCAGGTAAACTACTGTAGCAACTCCTAACAGGGGGTGGAAAAAAATCACCGTATAATACCAAAATCCTTTTAATGTTTTCCATGAAAGAAAGAGCAGGAAGGGGGTCGCTGAAGATAATTTTTCATAAAGCCAAAGAATGGATAACAAAAGCTGTATTCTTTCCACCGGTCAGCAATGCTTCCCCTCATAGCTACTGATTACAAGGCAATCCACCCACCATCCCTGCCATAAGAAAGCCATCTGGGGGGGCTGGTGAGATGGCTCAGTGGGTAAGAGCACCCGACTGCTCTTCCAAAGGTCCAGAGTTCAAATCCCAGCAACCACATGGTGGCTAACAACCATCCGTAATGAGATCTGGCGCCCTCTTCTGGGGTGTCTGAAGACAGCTACAGTGTACTTACATATAATAAAAAAAAAAAAAAAAAAAAAAAAAAAAAAAGAAAGCCATCTGGGACAGCTGCATGGGATCAGAGAGCTTCCCAAGCAACTCAGGGAACCAGGACGAGCAAAAGCTGGCTCAGGATTTCTCCATTCACTTATCCGGACACACTGGATGTTTACACACACATTGCTTGGTTCTAGATTTTCATCCTTGAGCTAAAACACCGTGACTAAAGCAACTTAGAGAGCTGACCATTTTACATGCTCACAGTCTATCATGAGGCGAAGGCAGGGCAGGAATCTGGAAACAGGAACTGAAGCAGAAGCTGTGGGGAGGGGTGCAGCTTCCTAGCTTGCTCTGCCCTTGCTCCATTTGCTTTCTTATACTCCACAGAATTCATACACTGGGCCACGACCTACCACATCTATTGTTAAAAAAGAAAAGCTTCAAGACTGGCTAACAGCGCTATGTTAGGGAGGCATTTTCTCAATAAAGGTTCCCAACTCTCAAAAAACTCTAACTTATGTAAAAGTTCATACACACACTCACACACTCACACACACACACACACAGAGGATTTTTGTACGCCAAAATTCAACCAATAACACATTTTTGTGTGTTTATTAAAAGTAGGGTATTGATAAAAGTAGAAGAACACAGATCCCAGAGGCTCAGACATTCCATTTTGGACAGATGCTTCATTCCAAAGCAATGGGTGATAAGAGATCATGCCCTGAACTTGACATACCTGTGGTACCAGGAAACATGAATTTCTGACATTTACCTCAAAATCACGTTTCTAGGGAAGCAAGAATGTAGCTCTGAAGACACTGAACTTAAGACTCTTTAGGGATGCAGAGAACAGAGATGATCGTCTACCCCTTTATTTGCTTATCAAAGATGCTGAGATATCTGAAAAAATGTCCCTGGTCCTCCCACCAACAGTAGTGAAAGATTCAGCAAGAGCCCATTTCTCTGTGATGGGTGAGTCAATTCATCCCTGGGGGACTTGGAACAATGTTCACTATCACTGCCCTGCCCCCCGCCATGATTCCAAATGTAGCTTCCAAACTACTACACTTGATCGCGTTAACATCCTTCTTCTGTCTTTATCCCCTCAATTCCCACTGGCTTCCAGCACACATCACCCATAAAATTCCTTCTTATCACTGAGAAGGGATTCTATTAAAGACATTATTTTGTTCTTGAAGATATTGGCTATACTGATGTCATGCCTCTCACTTCCAGGTGATATCTTGAGTTCAGCCATAAAAAACACACAAAATCTCCACATGCCCTATGGCTATGGGGAGCAGAACATGATCCATTTTACTCCCAACATCTACGTACTGAAATATCTGAATGAAACCCAACAGCTGACCCAGACGATCAAGACTAAAGCCCTTGGCTTCCTCAGAGCTGGTCAGTGAGGCTCAGAAACTCCACCTTGTTCCTGTAAATGTCCTCTCTAGAAATGTCTAGAAATGGGCCTAACATTGGAGGGGAGAGCAGAGCACTGTTCTTGGTCAGTCCTATAAGCCATGGTATGTGAGGGCCTCTCTGACTTCAGATTTATAGCCTGCCATTCTCTGATGTATCCATTTCTTCAGAACACACCCAAAGCATTCCATTCCAGGTTATCAGAGAGAGCTGAAGTACAAACACAAGGATGGCTCCTACAGTGCCTTCGGGGATCAAAATGGCAAGAGAGAAGAAAACACTTGGTAAGAAGAGTCCACTGTGTGCCAGGCCTTGTTCAACTCTTGTTCCTCACAGCAGCTATATATGCATCTTATTTCATGGAAGTCTAGTGGGTGCCTGGGCCTCAGACGGACATGTCTGAGATAGCGCAAACCATAAACTGCAGAACTAAGATTCCTACGAGGCTCATCTGCTTTGACTCTGAACCATGTGCTTTCCTGATGTCAGGAAGCTGGCTTTCTCATTTCTCTCCAGGATCATTCATCAGCAAATGCCTGGCTACATTTTGCTGAGCATCCAGAGATGCTCATAACAGAGACTCAAAAAGCTCTTGTCATTCTTCATGTGACCTTGCATTACATAAGAAAGAATTACTGAGGGCTGGAAAGAAGGCTCAGGCGCTAAGAGCACTGATTGTTGTTTCAGAGGTCCCAAGTTCAAATCCCAGCAACAACATTGTGGCTCATAACCATCTAATGGGATCCGATGTCCTATTCTGGTGTGTCTGAAAACAGCAACAGTGTCTTCATATACATAAAATAAATAAATACATATTTTTTTAAAAATTGCTCACTTACTTAAAAACCCAAAACAAAACAAACTGACTGTGTTATTGAGATAAATCACACAGACAAATGACCAGAATTTGACAAAGAAAAAAGAGACTATCATTAATCAGAGATAAACCAAGAAGAGGGCCCTAAATTTTGAAGCAGAAAACATATGGTTGGGGTTTTTAGGAAAGGAGATTATTGTTATCTACAAAACCAAGTCATGGGAAGTAGGTGAAAGTCTAGGATAAGCATGCAGGTGTTTTAGATAAGATTGAAGCCATGAGAAAGAAAATGAGGAAACAGCTGAAGCCACACCTAGTGCTTGCTCATCCAAGTGGACCAAAGAATGGAGGAATACTTTGGAGTAGCCAGAGACACTGCCCAGCTGTTCTGCTCAGAGACCCTTAGACTCATTGCTCATGAGACTCGACCGGGCCCCTGGAAACCCATGTGTGGAGGTGCTGCCTCAGAACAAAGGATTCATCTCCCCACTCTATCTCCCCTATCAGGCTCACAGCCTTTGTGCTCAAGTCTTTTGCCCAAGCTCGAGCCTTCATCTTCATCGATGAATCACACATCACCCATGCCCTCACTTGGCTCTCCCAGCAGCAGAAGGACAATGGCTGCTTCCGCAGCTCTGGATCATTGTTCAACAATGCCATGAAGGTAATCTTTTCTGAACTGCTTATAAGAATGGTGACCTCGGGAAGTGGGGGGAGGGTATGGGGGACTTTTGGGATAGCATTGGAAATGTAACTGAGGAAAATACGTAATTTAAAAAAAAAAGAATGGTGACCTAATAACCCCTTAAAGTCAGGCCATGCTACTTACCATGGGGAGGAATAAGCCTCTAGGCTGGGAATGTACTTTTTCATAATGGGGATATGAATGGGAACTTCCACTGAACACGTGGATTGGCCATGAGCAGGAAAGGCATCTTTGATGGTTTGCTTGATGTATGTTCTGCTGGTCTCACTCCTTCTTGTTTGCAGGGGGGAGTAGATGATGAAATGACCCTCTCTGCCTACATAACCATGGCCCTTCTGGAAAGTTCACTCCCAGCCATGGTAGGTGCCAGCATCCCAAACTGGTAAAAAGCCTGTGGCTTTCTATCCTCTCTAAAGCCAAGTGGCAGCTTTCTTTTTTACAATGCTATGCATTTGTCAGAGTGCATCCATGAGCATCCACCTGCTCAATGAAATCCTGTATGTGTTCTAAAAATCAACCCAAAAACACAGCCCTATTAGTCTGTATCTTAAATGGAAAGTAGTTTATAAAAAGAAATTGCTCTCAACAGATAGAGGAGAGGGAAGACAGGTAATCAGTGACAGGAAGAAAATAGGAAAGAAAGAAGGGAAGGAGGGAAGGAGGGTAAGGAGGGAGAAAGGAAGGGATGAGAGAGGGGAAGGGATAAAGGGAAGAAGGGAAGAGAGTAAGAGGGAGAGAGGGAGAGGGAAAGAAGGAGAAGGAGTGAGAGGATGGAAGAAAGGGAGCAGGAAGGAAAGAGAAAGAAAGAATGTGGAAGAGGAAGGGAGGGAGGAGGAAGGGAGTGAGAAGTGTGGAATGGGGAGAGAGGATGGGAGAGAAGAGGAAATAAGGGAAGGAAGGAGAAAGGAAGGAACAGAGGGGGAGGGAAGGAGGGAGAGAGAGGTAGGGGAAGGGAGGGAGGGACTGAGAAAGAATGGGAATGAGGTAGGGAGGGAAGAGAAGGAAGGGGGGAGGGAGGGAGGATTGATTTGAAAAGCATAACCTCCTATAGATTCCATATTTGTCCTGGAACCTGCTAGGAACCTTTTTCCATAGAACTCATTTTCCTTTGTTCTGCCAACAGCATCCTGTTGTCTCCAAAGCCCTGAGCTGCCTAGAATCATCCTGGAAGATCCTAGAGCAAGGAGGAAATGACAGTTTTGTGTACACCAAGGCACTGATGGCCTATGCTTTTGCTCTGGCGGGGAACCAGAACAAGAGAAATGAAATCTTGAAGTCACTTGATGTGGAAGCTATAAAAGAAGGTAAGAATGTGTGCTCTCAAGTAACTCTCTGTTTAGCTCCTGTGAAGAAAAGCAGGTGAGGGTATGGAGCATTGAAAGAGCTGTTAGTTCTGACTCTGTGGCATGCTGAGGTTTCTCCTTGGACTGCCCCATGAAGAAATTAGTCTTCCTTCTATACAACAGCCTTCTGTTTGGTATTTTCTGGTAGTGTTAGCAAAATCAGTGAATATACTATTACAGTAGAATGCACACAGGTCAAACTAGGTTACAAAGTTGAATGTAGTTAAAGCTTAGCTTTTCTCTCTGCTAAGGATATACCTACCAGGAGCAGTAAAGACTATGAAGAACAAAAAGAGGAAAGAAGCACTGAGGTTTTGCTATTTCAATTGCAAGTCTAAACCCTTGGAGAAACTTTACTAAGTCATTTGGTTTGAATACTGAACAAGCAAAGATTTGTTGCGTGTGAGAGAGCTAAGTAGTAAAAGAATCATGTCTGCCATTGTCTCCTCAGCAGCTCTGCTAGAGCACCATTGAGGAGTAGTTTAGTTAATAACTTACACATTTCTGTCCATGGTCTTTCTCAATCACAACATATCACACCAACTGCAAATTTTTCATGAGAATTAGCAAATCTGGGCATACTGTGAGTGAAATTTTAAAAACCTTCTACAACCTTTTATAGTTCCTTCCTTCTACATATGGACATGCAGTCATTGACCACTCAGACTTTAAATTATTTCTCTATTTTTACTCTAAGACAACTCCATCCATTGGGAAAGACATCAGAATCCCAGGAAAACTGAACACCATTTGTACAAACCCCAGGCTTCCTCTGCTGAGGTAGAGATGAATGCCTATGTGGTCCTGGCGCGCCTCACTGCCCAACCTGCCCCATCCCCTGAGGATCTGACTTTGTCAATGAGCACCATCATGTGGCTCACAAAGCAGCATAATTCTAATGGTGGCTTCTCCTCCACACAGGTTGGTGGTTTTCCTTCAGAGTCCCCATGGGGTCATGAGATTTGAACAAGAGACACAAAACAGTAAAATGGTGAAGAGGAGAGAAGAACAAGGAAATGTTAGTCTTGGATATTTTCTGTCTGTAGGAAGTGAGGGATGATATATCCTGTAACAAATTGCCATAGATCCTGTGCCCATCCACAGGAGTTCTCTTCATACCATGGTTAGTGAAACAGGCCAATGGTACTGAGAGCTTCTAACCCAAATCCAGTTCTTAATATAAAACAATGGCAAATATCCTGGGCTATCCAAACTCCTAGACGTATCTCCCTCGCCCTAGAGCAGTATGTGAAGACCTAAGGACAAACCGACATGTTTATTGCCCTACTGAGCTTAGGTACAGCTGTTTCCCTTCTCCTGGCAGACTCTCCTAATCTTATGTAGAGATAGATCACCCTCAGACTTTCTCCAAGCCAGCAGGAGGTCCTGCTGCCCAGCTTTACCTCTTCATACTTGGAAACAACCAGGACTGTAAACTATTCTCTTTATCATCTAGTCAGTAGAACTCTCAAGAGGTAATATATCCCATCCCCTAAAATACACATCTACCATAATAACTATAATTTATGCTACAGGTATTCTCGGCATATATGGCAGAATTAATCTCCAAAGAAGTATATGGAGACGGTATTGTCCTCAAAAGGTTAAATACAATGAATGTTCTAAAAAACTTCCATGATACAAGTCACTCTTGTTTGCAGTTCAGTTCTTTCCCTCTTTCATTTGAATAGACAGTCCTTGTTGTGACAGTAAAACCCTTGCTGCATGTTTCTCCTCTCTTGTTGGGCTCTGTTCTCAGGGTAGAATCTGGATCTCTCAGGATAAGGAAGGCTCATGTGACAGAGATCTTTTCTGGGGCATGAAGTACACTTCCCCAGAGTATGCCACTGAAGAGCAAAGCAGTGAAACACAACACTAGATCATAGTTTTTTTCTGTTTAATAAGACTGAATCAGTGCAGGCACCTGGACATGCTGTTTGTGTGTCCTGATGGCTCAGCAAGGACAGAAGCAAGTTTATCGAGGAGAGCCGGGTTGTGATTTTGTAGGAAGATGGAGGGCTTAACCAAGGGACCATGGACAAAGGAAGAAAAACAATAAATGCTGGGAGCAAAATCTAATTTGTATTTATATTTTCTGCTGGCTAGGGTACTCCAAGGAGGAAAACCATGTGAATGTTTTTTGACTTTCAAATGTATTCTATATTAAAGCCTGAAATAAAGTCTAGAGCTCAAGTAACTTGAGAAAAGATCTCATGACAGCTTGTGACAGCTAGAACAAACTTTGGGAAGAGCTCAAGACCTTCCAAATGGATGCTACCCTTAATGTATTTATTCATTCCCATCAGGACACTGTGGTGGCCCTTGATTCTCTGTCCAAATATGGAGCAGTGACTTTTTCCAGAAGCCAGAAAACTACTTTGGTGACCATCCAATCTTCAGGGTCATTTTCCCAAAAGTTCCACATAGAGAATAGTAATCGCCTGTTACTACAGCAGGTCCCATTACCAGACATTCCTGGGAACTATACCATCAGTGTGTCAGGGGAAGGATGTGTGTATGTTCAGGTAAGATGCTGGGAAGTTGTGGGTATGCAGCTGTGAGCCTCCTTCCTCAAAATGGAAAGTCTGACTTTACCTACCTGCACACATTATGCTCAAATTGTGAAAAATTGATCCAAGGACACAGTGCAATGGAGGTGAAATATTTCTGTTCACTACTTGTCAGACTACGCTGAGATACAATATATACTTGGAGAAGCAGCAGTCTGCATTTGCTCTACAGGTACAGACAGTACCTCTAACTTGTAATGACCCCAAAGGCCACAACAGCTTCCAGATCTCACTAGAAATCAGGTATGAGATAGGCATGTGTATCTGTCTCTTTGTGAACCTCTGTCTCTTTCTCTGTATGAGCATCTGTCTCTGTCTCTCAGCTACTATAAGGCTGTCTTCCTAGAACTCCTTGTGTAACAGTTTCAAGGATATCTAAAATGAGTCTCTTTCTTATCATTTTGTTTTATCTATAAAAAATTAAATAAATAAGAATACTGGACTTCAACAAAGTTAACAATGAAGAATTGTAGATTTATAATTTCTAACTAGTATACTTTTAGGGTTCCTTTCTTGCCCACTATCATAATAAAATAATAGGTTATTTTTTCCAAGAGACCTTAATATACATTATTCTTCTTCACCAACGAAGAATAGCCTTCCTGGTCTTTTAAGATTCCATTTTTTTTCTAGAAGAAAAAAGATATTCAGTTATTCTGACACTTGTCAAAAGCTTTGTGCAAAATATAACCAGCAACGGTGTCTGACTGCAGAAACCAAAGGGATCTTGGATGGAAAGAATACATCCACAGCACGACTTATCATCATACATACACAAGTGTGTGTGTGTGTGTGTGTGTGTGTGTGTATGTGTGTATGTGTGTTTGTGTATGTGTGAGTGTGTGTGAGTGTGTATGTGTGTGCATTTGTGTGTACGTTTGTGTGTGTGTGAGAGAGAGAGACAGACAGAGACAGACAGAGACAGAGACAGAGAGATAGAGAGACAGAGAGAGAGTGCCAGCACATCTTTTTTATGACAAAGGTCAATGTCAGCCATCAGCCCTCAGGCTGATACATACATACTTGTTTTTGATATTAGGTCTCTTATTGGCTAAGCAGACTCTTGTGGCTCACCAGCATGCTTGGCAGACCCAGCCAATGCACTCCCCAGATGATATTGTTATTCAGTCTATTTATATTGACAATAAAGACCATATATTTTAAGATATGGAAATATCACACAGGCTATTCAGTAATTACTGCTGGGCCTTAAAAAAGACAAGATTCAAACTATTAAGATGACTCCTTCTGTCCATTTCTTTGGTCTGTAGTTACACAGGCAGCCGGCCAGCCTCCAACATGGTGATTGCTGATGTGAAGATGCTATCTGGTTTCATCCCATTGAAACCAACAGTGAAAAAGGTAAACAGAGATGAGATGTTTTGATTCTCTGTATCCTCAGACTAACAGCCTACCAATACCATCAGAATTATGTCAACCCATGTCAGAGCAATGTTAGCACTAATTTAACACACTTGGATGTTGTTAAGATGCTGATATAGGTATGGATGGTGATAGCAGCCAGCACAAGAAACATAAGGAAGGTCACTGAGTTCACTAAGTCTACAATCTAGCTAACAATAACTTTTAAAGTGTAATGAACCTGGTCAATAGTGATTCAGGTGAAAATATTATTAAATGTCAGAATTGCAGGTGTAGTTTTAGATGTTTTAAGAACTATGAAAATTAAGAAAAGCTAAGGTCGATTGCAGAGCACAGAGAATATTGTGTAAGTACTACAAAATGGGTGACTATTTTTGTGTTCAAATGAAGTATAAAATATCTATTAGTACATCAGATTATATTTAGTTGGGCCTTTAGTAGAGTAGCAGTCACAATTTTCAAAATATACTTCCATTCTTATTGGAAATGTTACTTACTGTTCATTTAAATGAATTCAATAACATCACCTTTCTATCACCTTCAAACCCACAGTTCATTTTTCTCTCCTACCACCCTCACCCCCAAGGCCTTTGCTTTTTCAGTAACATGGGGGTTTTCTCTCATTTTCAGCTTGAAAGATTAGAGCACGTGAACAGAACAGAAGTCAGCAACAACAATGTCTTATTATATTTGGATCAGGTACGATTCCTTCCTACCTCCCTAGACATGTTGAGGTTGACAGTCCTTGATCTATGTGGGTCAGGTGAGGGTCCTTCCCACCATCCTATACATGCCAAGGTGAGGTGTCTCTCTTGGTGAGTCTATGTGGGAAGCACATAGCACAAGGGAAGCAATTCTAAAGGAAGCCTTTAGAATTAGAGGCTTGATACCTCACACTACATGATATTTTGAGTTCCTTTTCTCTGGTCTGGAGACATGACTCAGCAGTTATGCAGAAGACCACAATTCAGTTCCCAGAATCCATACCAACTCACAACTGCCTGTTACTCCAATTCCAGATGATCTGATTCCCACTTCTCCATCAGTATACAAACACACATACACACACATACACACATATACACACACACACGTAATAATAACAGCAATAACAATACAAATCTTTAAATCTTCTTTCCTCATTACTGGCTTTCCTGGGACCTCACATAAGGTCTCAAGTCAGCAAGTCAATGGGTTTAACTCCTCTTAAAATGGACAAAGTCAAATCTCATACATTTAGGACGAATATGGACTTTTGGAATGGTTTATTAGACTGGAAAAGCTTCTTATACACCCAGGAGCCTCTACTTCAGGTTCCTCAGTTCCCCATCTGAAATCCATATCACCATATCACCATCCACATAGGTCGGCAGTTAACGAAGACCTTGACTGTGAGGTTAACTGCTATCCGATACAAAACTGAAGAAACACACTGGTGCCTCTCATGAGTCTGGATCATTTTTCCCTTTGTCCTAGGTGAACAGTCATACACTGGCCTTCTCCTTCATCATTCAACAAGACTTCCCAGTAAGGAACCTGCAGCCTGCCGTGGTGAAAGTCTATGACTACTATGAGACAGGTGACCAAGAGATGGTGATGGACCCTTGTTGGGTTTTTTTGTTTTGTTTTTGTTTTTTGTTTTTGTTTTTCTTTTTGTTTTTACAGTTCCACACTATGTTACCCAGGCTGGTCCAAATTCTCAGTCTTCTTGACTCAGCCTCCCAAATGCTGACATTACAGGAATATGCCATCATACCCACTATTAAAAACAATTGTTTTTCAACCACTGACCCATTATGTAAGTCAGACAACCATTTATAAAATTTGAGTTTATTCATCTACTGATGCCTTGTTCCTGTTTGCCCAAGCAATCATATGGGATCAAACATGTTCACATAACCCAAGGGACCAAACATTTTACAAAATAGGGCCTCTAGGTTGAAAGACACACAAATCTTCTTATGAACACAGAAATGGGAAGATGAGGAATTGTACAAATAATTACAGAAAGAATAAAAACATGAGAGAAAACTGTAGTCAAACTGAAGTCTGTGTGCACAGCGGTGAAAAGGAAATGGAGCAAAGTCAGAACTGGGGAATTAAATGGGGGGTTTCCTATCAAGTGAAGAGATATACCCAATGTTTCAGACTAAAATAATACAAGAAATATTGAAGAAAAAACAGAAACATAGCACAGAATCTGAAAGGATGTATGTGTAAAATGACCCCAGCTGTGACTCTACCCAAATACTGTAGAAGAAGCACTCTTGGATTTTCTCCACAGGGTAAATGATTCCAGTATTGGTATATGTTTGATTCTTTATTCTGTGAGAGGCTGGCACAATACTGTGCCTGTGGAGGTCTGAGGGCCATTGAGGTAAATGTGTTCTCTCCTTCTGCCATGTGGATCCTGAAGACTGAACTCACTAAGGTCATAAGGCATGTCAGCAAGCACTCTTGCTCACTGAGCCATCTTGCTGGCCCAGGGTAAAAGTATCAACCAGTAGCTTGAAGGGAAGAAATTCCCTTGTTTGGTTTGTCTGATGTCCCCAGAGAGATGACTTTTAAGCAATCATCCAGGTCTGGATTGAGGAAAGTGGTCAGTCCTAACACATCACCCTCCACAACCTCCTCTCTCAAAAACTCCCATTCTCAAGGTTGAATCCCATGTCTTTCAGATGAAGTGGCTTTTGCTGAATACAGCAGTCCCTGCAGCTCAGGTGAGCACCCAGCATGCCTACCCCAAGCCTTACTCTGAACTCCTTCCCCTCAACACTACCCCGAACTTTTCTTAGATGACCACAGACAATTCTCACTGGCTGGAAATGCAGAAAGGTGTGCATTTGTATTGGCATTCCACACCGGGAGAATCCTCCAACTTCCTTACCAAAGTGTATGGTAGCTTATAGCAGAAAATCTGAAGGAAACCATTCTCCATCACTGCCAGTTTGCTTTCCTGCTATCTGTGCCCAGTTAGATTATACTCATCATATGTGTTGTTTTCTTCTCTCCCCATACATAGACAAACAAAATGTTTGAAGCTCCTATCTGTGGAGAAGTCTTTGCTGGAATCCCCAGATCCAGAAACCTTTGAGATGGTGATTTGTGTTTGTCTTTGAAATACAAATACTGAGCAAGCTTCGTAAATAAATGCCTAGTTCTCAAGAGTCTCTATCTGTCATTATTTCTTCACTTAATCCAAATTTATTCCATGTTCAGTTAGTGATTTGCCTGATAGACCCACATTTGTGATGACAGAAATGACATTTAAACAGAAGAGCATGCATTGTGAACATGGGGACAACTGCTTCAAGAAGACAGAGCTCCAAACATGAAGATTAACACCATGGCAACATTACTTCCATAAGAAAGTCATGATGGGTATAATAATGTAGCAAGACTAGACTGCAAGCAAGAAATGGTGATTCAGGCATGCATTCAAAGTATTTCAGGAGGATGAGACAGGAAAGTCACAAATTCAAAAGTGAGCCAGGCTTCTTTGCACGTGCCAAGTGAACCTAGGTTTCATAACAAGACCATCTCACAAAAAATCAAAAGTCAGGGGTTATGGCTTGATGGTAAAATACTTGACCATTTTCAAGTCTGGGGTTTCAATTTCTAACACAAGGGGGCAGGGGTGTATATAATACATCCAAATAAAAACACTTTTTACACAGAAAAAAAGAGAGTCCTTTAGTGACAGGAAAATGGGTAATCTGACTTACTGGTGCAGTGCCATGTTAAAGACCTCAATGATAAATCTATTAACTTATCTAATGGAGGGTGTAGTGATTGAAGGCAAAATGTCTCGAGTGGGCTCAGGTGTTTGAACAGTTGGTTGGTCCCAAGCTGGTACTGTTCTGCAAGGATGTAACATTTTTGGAATTTGGGTCCTAGCTGGCACTAGGGGTGAAGTTTAAGAATTCTATCCCAGCCAAGTTCTGTTTGCTTCTTGACCTATGAAGTGTGAGGAATACATTTCCCAAGCTTTTGCATCCTTGAACATAAACATTCCTAGCCACTATGCTTCCCCCACCATGACAGGCTGTGTTACCTGGACTTGGGAACCATCAGCTGATGACCAGGTGCTTACACACATGATCCTATGAAGATATTTGAGATTCAAACCCTATCAGTTAGTTAGCCTGTTATTCTGGAGCCTGTGGCACAGCAGCATGTCACGGGGGAATGCACTCACTTAAGGACAAGAATTCAAGAGAGAGAAAGGAGAGGACAGAGTCCCATAATCCCCTCTGTGACCTATCTGTTGCCCTTTGGCCAGCCCCTTTTAAAAGTTCCACCACCTACCAATAGCACAACAGGCTGAGGGACAAACCTTGAACACAAGTACCTAGTTGTAAAGTCTGATGTGTACTTTTTAGAGGTGATGGGGATTTCAAGAGCTGAATGTTATCCTCAGGGTAGTGGGACCTGGCTCCTCCTCACTGGTTTACTGTTTTTCTATGGTGACTATGAGGAAAGAGAGTGACTTATGTTGCTTTGGTTTACTGTATGTATCCTGTGGCCTCCGTGCTCCCTCAACCCAGAACCTAAAGGAGCAAGAACAATCAATGGATCAAAATTAAACCTTCCCTTTCTAAGTAGGTTGTGGCAAACACATGCTTTCATAAATAAAAAGCTGTTCTAGGAGAAGCAAGATGGTATTGTTTATTCATTCCACTGTGAGACTGGGGAAATGAGTTGAGGCTCATTCATTGAGGGTCTTTATCATAATTGTGTAATCACATGTGGTTTTTGACTGCAACAAATGGTAAAAAGAGGTGTGGTGGGAAGGTTACAACAGATTTGTCTCATGGAAACTTTGGGAGACTGATTATAAATATATTCGACTTCTTTAGAACAGTTGTTACTTAAGTTTTAGGGAAGGCCAAAATTGTTTCCACTAATACAATAAGTTCTAGGACAAAATGAAAGTCTCCTAAGAGATTTTAACAGTGGAATATTTCTGAAGACTGGGTCCAGCTTCCTATGCAAATTTTTAGACTCTGTTTAGGTAAGAAAACATTATGGAAAATGAGTTTCCAGAGTCATTGTTCATCATTTTATATTATTATTCATTTTATTCATTTACATTTCAAATGATATTCCCCTTTCCCAGTTACCCAACCACAAACCCCCTCTCCTATCTCCCCTATACCCCCTTCCCTTTGCCTCTATTAGGGTGTTCCTCCACCCACTCACACACTCATGCCTTATGCCTCTATCATTCCCCTATGCTGGGGAAACAAGCCTCCTTCCCATCCCACTGATGTCAGATAAGATCATCCTCTGCTACATACATATGTGGAATCCTGGCTCCCTCCATGTATACTCTTTGGTTGATGGTTTAATCTCTGGAAGCTCTTGGTGTTCCAGTTAATTGATATTGTTTTTACTATGGGATTGCAATCCCCTTCAGCTCCTTCAATCCTTCTAACTCTTCTACTGGGATACCCTGGCTCAGTCCAATGCAGATGGGATAGGTCCCTAGGTGGGGCATATCTTATTTTAAAATGGAATTAAGAATGGGAGACTACTCAAATTAAGTGAAGTGAAGATTAGTGGGATGTGAAAGCATACATACTATTATGAGAGACAAAGGACAGTGCTGGATGCATTTCTCATATTCTGTGTGCATGTTTGTTATTTAATGTGTGCATGTTTGCTCCTGTTATGCTCAGAAGAAGCTGAAACCTTCTGCCCCTGCTTCCCCAGTACAGCAAGGAGCCAAGTTTTACAGTGAATTTTCCTTTTGTTAGAGGTAGGTGTATACTTCAAAATAGTAGTTAAAAGTCTAGTACAGTAAATGTATTTCTGCCATCAAAGTACAACAAATAATATATATAATATATAATGCATAATACATAATATGGTATATAATATATGAATATATAATATATAATAAATATATATGTAATTATCTCCTTAATGGTTTCTGTAAATGATAATTAGATGATAGCTAAACAAAGTTCTAGACATGTATGTGTCTAGATTACCAGATGGTGGCAGCAAAATCTAAAAATACAAGTACTGACATTTTATTAAAACCGTGCAAAAAATACGAAATTGGAAACATACTCTAGTGGGGGGGGGGGTCCTTAACCACATGCAGACAGACAGCTCTAATTGGACTAAGTGCACAACAAAGGAGGAAGAAGAGAAAGATGAAGTTGGGGAGGAACATGATGGGGGCAAGATGATCAAAGAATGAATAATAATTTTAAAAAACAGCCAAGAGGAAGAGATATGGGTGAAAGGAAAATAACTGTAGAAAGCTGAGATGGTAAAATAAAAAACTTACATATACAATGTGATATTCCATTCCCTTTAACCCAGCAAAGCCACAGTCCCAACTCCAGAGCAGATCCATGTGGCTGTAGAACTAAATTCCATGATGGAGCAGTGATTCAGCCCTCAGCATTGCTGGACAGGAGTCAGGCTCCACAACTTCAAGAAACAATCCTCTCCTCTCTGTGACTTTTGGTGACGAGCAGATCTGCTGAAATAGAAAAATGATCTTTAAATTAAGTCTCTTAGCTTCTCCTAGAAGGACACTAGTTATGTGGGTGGAAGATCCACCCTCATAGTCTAATAATTTCCCAAAGACCCCCATCTCTGAATAGCATCATATTGGGAATGAGAACTTGCAAATGTTGAAGGGTCAGAACCATTGAGTCCATGGTGACTTGGTTATCAGAATCAACAGCAGGGTCAATGTGACAGAATGAACTATGTGACTCCAATGGACCCACAACAGTGAATGGGCTAATTAATGACCACAGCCACAAATAAAACAAATAACCCTACTGACTCCTATCATTTGATCTTTATAAAGAGAAAACCTTCAAGTCAAATACATAAACTCTGGACTGAATTACAAAACTGTCAAAGCCAATTCCCAGACATGAGCCAATTTACAGAGAAGGGGGGTTTGAATTCTGAGAAGAAAGAACCCTATGGCACCAAACATGCACAATCAATGCTTTCTTTCCTAAAAGGACTTTAGACCTGTATCAGGGTAAGTGTATACTGAAAAGAAAGCAGTAAATAGATTATTAGAGAACAAGTGGACACAGACTTTAGCATGGCATTAATTCCACTGTAGCCCCCGAGAGAGAGAGAGAGAGAGAGAGAGAGAGAGAGGTTAATAGGGGGTAGGAGATAATGGGAATTATTTTAAAAGTTTAAACTCCAGTAACCAGAAAGTCTAGAGTAAATAATAAATTTCAAATCAAGTATGTGACTGATAAAGTATGTACCGTTCTTGACATACATATAACTAGATCATATACATTTCTTGACATATGTATGATATAGATCAAGGAACATCAACAGTGTAAACAGAACTAATGATGTACAGAAGATAGTTATTGACAGCATGCTAATTAAGCCAAAACTATGTGAATCCTTTATTAACAAGTGACCAAGAGTGGACTCACATTTCAAAGTCTCTTGGCTACAGCTTACATTTAAAAACAAACAACAAAAACCAGAAAACCACAATTACATTGGTGTTTGAAGGGATCAGAGCAGCATAGGTCTTTTTGCAGAGCTTAGTGATACTTTCCAGGCACCACAGGAGAATAATTTTTGACTTACACTTCCTCTTAGTTATATTGGTTTTATGTTTTAGCCAGCACAAACATTAATAATTTAGGTTAACAGGTCTGGACCATAGTCATAGACAGTCTCAAAAGTATTGACAAGGAGGCAGTGGATACTTGACAGTAGGGGGAGAAGTCTGAGAACTGTGTAGTCAGGAACAAAACAGAGCCAGGGCAAGATGGTATCACCCTAGTGATTTTGGTACAATGAGCAATGAAACCAAACCAAGGCAGTAGTAATCTCCCCAGAAGAAGAAATAAAGACTTAATAGATCCACTTCTAAATTCTATAGAACCTTCAGAAAAGGACTAACATAAATATCCCTCATATTGTTCCATAAACTAAAGAGGAAAGGAATAAATGTTTCCTAAACTCCCATGAATGGGAGGAAATGCTCAAATAAAACACTTCTAAAGTTGGTATTACCCTGATACCAAAACTAGATAAGGACACTCACACAAAGTAACACTGAAAAGCACTTTCTTGAGGAACTCGGACAAGCCTATGAGTGCAGATAGGACCACTGCTGTTGCTCAGAAGAACCCGATCAGAAACCTCAGGATGCAGTTACCAAGGGGCTGCCTGGGATGGGAGACTTCAGTCTCCCTCTGCATCCAACAGAGCTGATCCTGTGCCACAGAGCTACATACAAAAATACCAGCAGGATAGAGCTGGGCTCCAAGGAGTGCCTACACACTTGCAAGTACAAGTAAGGACACCACTTCTCTTCAATTTCCTGGCCCTAAACGGGTCTCACAGAGCCATCAGAACACAAAAACCAAGGATCAACTAGGGACTGAATCCTTCTGGCCTCTCTCTGTACCCCAGAGCTAAACTTGTAACACAACTCTCCATACCCAAGTTACTCTATACCAGAGATAACTGGTCTCCCAGGAACACTGAGGCACAGGATTGCATAAAGGAGAAGCCAAAGTCAGAGGCAGCAAGACCATTAACACCAGAGATACCCAGATGGCAAATAGCAAGCTGAAGAACATAAGCAACAGAAACCAAGACTACTTGGCATCTTCAGAACCCAGTTCTGCCACCACAGCAAACCCCAACATACCAGAAAAGCAAGACTCTGATTTAAAATCACATCTCATGATGATGATAGAGGAATTTAAGAAGGACATAAATAATCCCTTAAAGAAATACAAGAGAACACAGGCGAACACGTTGAAGACCTTAAAGAAGAAACACAAAAATCCCTTGAAGAATTACAGGAAAACAAAACAAACAGATGAAGGAACTGAACAAAACCATCCAGCATCTAAAAACGGAAATAGAAAAAAAAAAAAGAAATTATAAAGGGAGACAACACGGGGGGTAGAAAACCAGGAGTCATAGATGCAAGCATCACCAACAGAATACAAGCGATAGAAGACAAAATCTTGGGTGCAGAAGATACCAGAGAAAACATTCAAACAACAGTCAAAGAAAATGCAAAAAGCTCCTAACCTGAAACATCCAGGAAATCCAGGACACAATGAGAAGGCCAAACCTAAGGATAATAGGTATAGAAGATAATGAAGACTCCCAACTTAAAGGGCCAGTAAATACCTTCAACAAAACTATGGAAGAAACCTTCCCTAAGCTAAAGAAAAAGATGCCCATGGACGTACAAGAAGCCTACAAAACTCCAAATATATTGAATCAGAAAAGAAATTCCTGATCTTGTGTCCCGGGTCCCTCAGAGACCAGTCTGCACAGGTCTGCTCACAGACTATAGAGGGTGAGCAAGCGGTCTGCAGAAGCAACACAGCTTCTGGGACAGACCCCATTTCGGGCTCCAGATATCCGAGCACCTTACCCACCAGAGGAGAGGTGTCTGCCTGGTAGGGCTCTGACTGCCAGAGCAGATGGAGCAGGTGAGGGAGCCATCTTCTGTCCTGGGTCCCTTGGAGACCAGTCTGTGCAGGTCAGCTCACAGATTGCACAGGGTGAGTGAGCAGACTGCAGAAGCAACACAGCTTCTGGGACAGTCCCCCCACCCAAATTCGGGCTCCAGACATCCAGGCAACTTTCCCGGCCAGAGAGAGGTGCCCTCCTGGGAGGGCTCTGACTGCCAGAGCAGGTGAGAGAGCTGCTCCACCTGCTTGTGTTCCAGGTCCCTCAGAGACCAGTCTGTGCAGGTGAGCGTGCAGACTGCAGAGGCAACACATCTTCTGGGTCAGGCCCTGTTTCGGGCCTTCATCTTCAGCCAGGAGGAAGGTCTGAATGCAGACCTCTGTGCACCTTCCCTGCAAGAGAAGAGCTTGCCTGCAGAGAGTACTATGACCACTGAGACTCAGGAGAGAGCTGGACTCCCAGGACTTCTGACAGAGGCTAACAGAATCACAAGAGGAACAAGCTCCAACCAGATACAACTATAGCAACTAATGCCAGAAATTACCAGATGATGAAAGGCAATTGTAAGAATCTTACTAACAGAAACCAAGACCATTCACCATCATCAGAACCCAGCACTCCCACCTCAGCCAGTCCTGGATACCCCAACACACCTGAAAAACAAGACTTGGATTTAAAATCATATCTCATGATGCTGGTAGAGGACTTTAAGAAGAGCATTAACTCACTTAAAGAAATACAGGAGAACACTGCTAAAGAGGTAGAAGTCCTTAAAGAGGAAACACAAAAATCCCTTAAAGAATTACAGGAAAAGACAACGAAACAGGTGATGAAAGTGAAAAAAGCCATCCAAAACCTAAAAAAGGAAGTAGAAACAATAAAGAAAACCCAAAGTAAGGAAACGCTGGAGATAGAAACACTAGGAAAGAAATCAGGAACCATAGAGGCAAACATCAGCAACAGAATACAAGAGATGGAAGAGAGAAACTCAGGTGCAGAAGATTCCATAGAGAACATGGGCACAACAATCAAAGAAAATGCAAAATGCAAAAAGATCCTAACACAAAACATCTAGGAATTCCAGGACACAAGGAGAAGACCAAGCCTACAGATAATAGGAGTAGATGAAAATGAAGATTTTCAACTTAAAGGGCCAGCAAATATCTTCAACAAAATTATAGAAGACTTCCCAAACCTAAAGAAAGAGATGCCCGTGAACATACAAGAAGCCTACAGAACTCCAAATAGAGTGGACCAGAAAAGAAATTCCTCCCGACACGTAATAATCAGAACAACAAATGCACTAAATAAAGAGAGAATATTAAAAGCAGTAAGGGAAAAAGGTCAAGCAACATATAAAGGCAGGCCTACTGGAATTATAACAGACTTCTCACCAGAGACTATGAAAGCCAGAAGATCCTGGACAGATGTTATGCAGACCTTAAGAGACCACAAATCCCAGCCCACGCTACTATACCCAGGAAAACTCTCAATTATCATAGATGGAGAAACCAACGTTTTCCATGATAAAACCAAATTCACACAATATCTTCCCATGAATCCAGCTCTTCAAAGGCTAATAAAGGGAAAACTCCAACACAAAGAGGGAAATTAAGCCCTAGAAAAAGCAAGAAAATAATCCTTTAAGAAAGCTAAAAGAAGATACCCTCAAGAACAGAACGCAACTCTAACAACAAAAATAACAGGAAGCAACAATTACTTTTCCTTAATATCTCTTAATATCAGTGGACCCAATTCCCTAATAAAAAGACAGACTAATAGCCTGGCTACACAAACAGGACCCAACATTTTACTGCATACAGGAAACTCAGCTTAGGGAATAAGGCAGATACTACCTCAGAGTGAAAGGCTGGAAGACAATTTTCCAAGCAAATGGTCTGAAGAAACAAGCTGGAGTAGCCATTCTAATATGGAATAAAATTGACTTCCAACCCAAAATTATCAAAAAAAGACGTGGAAGGGCACTTCATACCCATCATCATAAAATCTACCAAGATCAACTTTGAATTCTGAATATGTATGCCCCAAATACAAGGGCAACCACATTCATTAAAGAAACTTTAGTAAAGCTCAAAGCAAACATTGCACCTCACACAGTAACACTTGTAACACTTCAACAACCCACTGTAACCAATGGACAGATCCTGGAAACAGAGACATATGGACACTAACAGAAGTTATGAAACAAATGGATTTAACAAATATCTACAGCACATTTTGTCATAAAACAAAAGGATATAGCTTCTTCTCAGTGCCACATGATACCTTGTCCAAAATTGACCATATAATTGGTCACAATACAGGCCTCCACAGATTAAAAAAAATTATTGAAATTATCCCATGCATCCTATCTGATCACCAAGGACTAAGGCTGATCTTCAATAAGAGCATAAATAATAGAAAGCCAACATTCACGTGGAAACTGAACAGCACTCTACTCAATGATTCCTTGGTCAAGGATGAAATAAAGAAAGAAATTAAAGACTTTTTAGAGTTTAATGAAAATGAAGCCACAACATACACAAACTTATGGGACACAATGAAGGCAGTCCTAAAAGGAAAACTCATCGCACTGAGTGCCTCCAAAAAGAAACTACAGAGAGCATACACTAACAGCCTGACAGCACACCTAAAGCTCTGGAACAAAAGGAAGCAAATTCACACAAGAGGAGTAAATGGCAGGAAGTAATCAAACTCAGGGCTGAATCAACTGAGGGGAAACAAAAAGAACTATTCAAAGAATCAACCAAACTAAGAGGTGGTTCTTGGAGAAAATCAACAAGATAGATAAACCCTTAGCCAGACTAACTAGAGGGCACAGGGACAGTATTTTAATTAAGAAAATCAGAAATGCAAAGGGAGACATAACAACAGAACCTGAGGAAATTCAAAACATTGTCAGATCCTACTACAAAAGACTATATTCAACAAAACTAGAAAACCTGGATTAAATGGACAATTTCCTAGACAGATACCAGGTACCAAAGTTAAATCAGAATCAGATTAACGATCTAAAGAGTCCCATTTCCCCTAAAGAAATAGAAGCAGTCATCAATAGTCTCGGAACCAAAAAAAAAGCCCAGGACCAGATGAGTTTAGTGAAGAGTTCTATCATACCTTCAAAGAAGACCTAATTCCAGCTCTCCTCAAACTATTCCACAAAATAGAAACAGAAGGTACTCTACCCAATTCATTCTATGAAACCACAATTACTCTGATACCTGGACCACACAAAGATCCAACAAAGAAAGAAAACTTCAGACCATTTTCCCTTATGAATATCGATGCAAAAATACTCAATAAAATTCTCACTAACCGAATCCAAGAACACATCAAAATGATCATCGATCATGACCATGTAGGCTTAATTCCAGGGATGCAGGGAAGATTTAATATACAAAAATCCATCAATGTAATTCACTATATATACAAACTCAAAGACAAAAACCACATGATCATCTTGTTAGATGCTGAGAAACATTTGACAAAATCCAACACCCCTTCATGATAAAAGTCTTGGAAAGATCAGGATTCAAGGCCCATACCTAAACATAATAAAAGCAATATGCAGTAAACAAGTAGCCAACATCAAACTAAATGGAGAGAAACTTGAAGCAATCCCACTAAAATCAGGGACTAGACAATACTACTCACTTTCTCCCTACCTATTCAATATAGTCCTAGGCAGAGCGATTCAACAACAAAAGGAGATCAAGAGGATACAAATTGGAAAGGAAGAAGTCAAAATATCACTATTTGAAGATGATATGATAGTATGTATAAGTGTCACTAAAAATTCCACCAGAGAACTCCTAAATGTGATAAACACCTTCAGTGCAGTAGCTGCATATAAAATTAACTCAAACAAATCAATGGCCTTTCTCTACAAAAAGGATAAACGGGCTGAGAAATTAATTAGGGAAACAACAGAATTCACAATATTCACAAATAATATAAGATATCTTGGTGTGACTCTAACTAAGAAAGTGAAAGATCTGTAAGATAAAAACTTCAAGTCTCTGAAGAAAGATTGAAGATCTCAGAAGATAGAATGATTTCACATGCTCATGGAATGACAGGATAAATATAGCCAAAATGGCTATCCTGCTGAAAGTAATCTACAAATTCAATGCAATCCCCATCAAAATTCCAACTCAATTCTTCACTGCGTTAGACAGGGCAACTTGCAAATTCATCTGGAATAATAAAAAACCTAGGATAGCAAAAACTATTCTCAACAATAAAAGAACCTCTGGTTGAATCACCATGCCTGACCTTAAGCTGTACTACATAGCAATTGTGATAAAAACTGCATGGCACTGGTACAAAGACAGACAGGTAGAACAATGACATAGAATTGAAGACCCAGAAATGAATCCACACACCTATGGTCACTTACTCTTTGAAAAGGGAGCTAAAACCATCCAGTAGAAAAATGACAGTATTTTCAACAAATGGTGCTGGCACAAATGGCTGTTATCTTATAGAAGAATGAGAATTGATCCATTCTTATCTCCTTGGACAAAGCTCAAGTCTAAGTGGATCAAAGACCTCCACATAAAACTAGAGACACTGAAATTTATAGAGGAGAAAGTGGGGGAAAACCTCAAAGACAGGGGAAAAATTCCTGAACAAAACAGCAATGGCTTGTGCTGTAAGATCAAAAATTGACAAATGGGACCTTTATATACACCAGTACAGGGGAATGCCAGGGCCAAGAATTGGGAGTTGGTGGGTAGGGGAGCAGGGTGGGGAGAGGGTATAGGGAACTTTCGGGATGGCATTTGAAATGTAAATAAGAAAATATCTAATAAAAAATGAAATCCCTCCATCACATAATAATCAAAACACCAAACGCATTAAACAAAGAAAGAATATTAAAAAGCACTAAGGGAAAAAGATCAAGTAACATGTAAAGGCAAACCTTTCAGAATTTTACTAGACTTCTCACCAAAGATGATGAAAGCTAGAAGATCCTGGATAGATCTCATTCAGAAAACAAAAACCAACCCAGACTACTATACCCAGCAAAACTCTCAACCACCACAGAGAAACCAAAGTAATCCATGACAAAACCAAATTTACACAATATCATTCCACAAATCCAACCCTACAAAGGATAATAGATGGAAAACGCCAACACAAAAGAGAAATTAAACCCTAGAAGAAGCAAGACAGAAATTTTCTTTCAACAAAACCAAAAAGAAGATAACCAGACAAACATAAAAATAACATCAATAATAACAGGAAGCAACAATTACTATTCCTTATTATGTTAACATCAGTGAACTCAATTCCTCAATAAAGAGACATAGACTAACAGACTGGGTATGTAAACAGGACCCAGTATTTTGCTGCATACAGGAAAAGCACCTCAGTGTCAAAGACAAACACTACCTCAGAGTAAAGTGCTGGAAAAAAAATTTCCAAGCAAATGATCCCAAGGGACAAATGGTAGTAGCCATTCTGATATTGGATAAAATTGAATTGCAACCAAAAGTCATCAATAAAGTGATGGGAGGACACTTCAAACTCATCAAAGGAAAAAAAAATCTACCAAGAAGAACTCTCAATTCTGAACACATATGCTCCAATTTCAAGTGTGCACAAATTCAGAAAAGAAACTTTACTAAAGCTAAAAGCACACGTTGCATCTCACAGAATAACTGTGGGGGACTTCAGCACCTCACTCTTGTCAATGGACAGATTGAGGGAAAAAAACTAAGCAGAGACAGGTGAAAGTTTTCGATTAAATTGATTTAAAAGATATCTATTGAACATTACACCCTAAATCAAATGAATATACCTTCTCAGCACCTCATGATACTTACTCCAAAACTGACCATATAATCAGTCACAAATCAGATCTCAGCAGATAAAAGAAGTTTGAAATAATACCATGACTCCTATCATATCACTGTGGATTAAGGCTGGTCTTCAATAGCAAGAAAAATGACAGTACGCCCTCATACAAATGGAAGTTAAACAATGCTCTACTCAATGATAACTTTGAAAAGGAAGAAATAAAGAAAAAAATTCAACTTGTTAGAATTTAATGAAAGTGAGAATACAACATATCCAAATTTATGGGACACAATGAAAGCAGAGCTAAGAGCAAAAGTCATAGCTCTGAGTGCCTCCGAAGAGAACCTGGAGAGAGCATACACTAGCAGCTTAACAGCACACCTGAAAGCTCTAGAACAAAATGAAGGAAATACAACCTAGAGTAGTTGATGGCAGGAAATAATCAAACTCAGAGCTGAAATTACCAAGTAGAAAGAAAAAGAACTATACAAAGAATCAACAAAACCAGGAGCTGTTCTAGGAAAAGAATCAGCAAGATATATAAGCCATTAGCCAGACTAAGCAGAGGGCACAGAGACTGTACCCAAAATAACAAAACCAGAAGTGAAAAGGGAGATATAACAAAAGAAACCAAGGAAATCAAAAAAATCATCAGATCTTACTACTAAAACTTATACTCAACAAAATTGCAAAATCTTGATGAAATGGACAATTTTCTAGACAGATACCAGATGCCAAAGTTAAATCAGAATTAGATAAATGATCTAAACAATCCCATATCCCTAAAGAAATAGAAACAGTCATTAATGGTCTCCCAAACAAAAAAAGCCAAGGACCATATGGGTTTAGTGCAGAGTTCTGTCATACCTTCAAAGAAGACCGAATTTCAATTCTCCTCAAACTATTCTACAAAATAGAAACAGGAGGAACTCTACCCAATTCATCCTATGAAGCCACAATTACTCTGATACCTAAACTACACAAAAAACCAACAACAACAACAAAAAAGAACTTCAGACATTATTAATGATTATCGATGAAAAATACTCAATAAAATTCTTGCAAACGGAATCCAAGAACACATTAAAATGATAATCCATCATGATCAAGTAGGCTTCATCCCAGGGATGCAGAGATGGTTCGATATATGGAAATCCATCAATGTAATACACTATATAAACAAACACAAGTTAACACACATGCTCATATCATTAAATGCTAAGAAAGCATTTGTCAAAATTCAACATTCTTTCATGGTAAAAGTCTTGGAAAGAACAGGAATTAAAGGTCCATACGTAAACATAGTAAAAGCAATATACAGCAAACCAGTAGCCAACATCAAACTAAATGGAGAGAAATTTGAAGCAATCCCTCTTAAATCAGGGACTAGAGAAGGCTATCCACTCTCTCCCTACTTGTTCAATCTCTTACTCAAATTCTTAGCCAGAGCCATTAGACAACAAAAGGAGGTTAAAGGAATACGAATTGGAAAGCAAGAGGTCAAAATATCACTATTTGCAGATGATATGATAGTATACTTAAGTGACCCAAAAAATTCCACTAGAGAACTCCTAAACCTGATAAACAACTTCAGAAAAGTGGCTGATCATAAAATTAACTCAAAAAAATCAGTGGCCTTGCTCTACTCAAAGGATAAACAGGCTGAGAAAAAAATTAGGGAAACAACACCTTTTACAATAGTCACAAATAATATAAAATATCTTTGTGTGAGTCTAACTAAGCAAGTGAAAGATCTGTATGACAAGAACATCAATTCTCTGAAGAAAGAAATCAAAGAAAATCTCAGAAGATGGAAAGATCTCCCATGCGCATGGATTGGCAGGATTAATATAGTAAAAATGGCCATCTTGCCAAAAGCAATCTACAGATTCAATTCATGCCCCATCAAAATTCTAACTCAATTCTTCACAGAATTAGAAAGGGCAATTACCAAATTCATCTGGAATAACAAGAAACACAGGATAGCAAAAATATTCTCAACAATAAAAGAATGTCTGGGAGAATCACCATCACAGACCTAAAGCTGTACTACAGAGCAACCATGATTAAAACCTACGTGTTATTGGTACAGTGACAGGCAGGTAGATCAGTAGAAAAGAATTGAAGACCCAGAAATGAACCCAAACACCTATGGTCACTTCATCTTTGACAAAATAACTAAAAGCATCCAGGGGGTAAAAGAGAGCCATTTTTAACAGATGTTGGTGGTTCAACTGGTGTTCAGCAGGTAGAAGAATGCAAATCAATCCACTCTTATCTCATTGTACAAAGTTCAAGTCCAAGTGGAACAAGGACCTTCACATAAAAACAGATACACTGAAACTAATAAAAAAGAGCCTCAAGCACATGGGCACAGGGAAAAATATCCTGAACAGAACACCAATAGCTTATGCTGTAAGATCAAGAATTGACAAATGGGACCTCATAATATTGCAAAACTTTTGTAAGGCAAAGGACACTGCCAATAGGACAAAACAGCAACCAATAGATTGGGAAAAGATCTTTACCAATCCTCCATGCTATAGAGGACTAATAATCAAAATATACAAAGAACTCAAGAAATTAGACTCCACAGAACCAAATACCCTTTTAAAAAATGGGGTTCAGAGCTAAACAAAAACTTCTCAAGTGAGGAATACTGAATGGCTGAGAAGCATCTAAAGAAATATTCAACATCCTCACTCATCAGGGAAATGCAAATCAAAACATGGCTAAGATTCCAAACAACCTATGGTCACTTCATCTTTGACAAAATAATTAAATGCATCCAGGGGGTAAAAGAGAGCCATTTTTAACAGATGTTAGTGGTTCAACTGGTGTTCAGCAGGTAGAAAAATGCAAATCAATCCACTCTTATCTCATTGTACAAAGTTCAAGTCCAAGTGGAACAAGGACCTTCACATAAAAACAGATACACTGAAACTAATAAAAAAGAGCCTCAAGCACATGGGCACAGGGAAAAATATCCTGAACAGAACACCAATAGCTTATGCTGTAAGATCAAGAATTGACAAATGGGACCTCATAATATTGCAAAACTTTTGTAAGGCAAAGAACACTGCCAATAGGACAAAACAGCAACCAATAGATTGGGGAAAGATCTTTACCAATCTTCCATGCTATAAAGGACTAATGATCAAAATATACAAAGAACTCAAGAAATTAGACTCCACAGAACCAAATACCCTTTTAAAAAATGGGGTTCAGAGCTAAACAAAGACTTCTCAAGTGAGGAATACTGAATGGCTGAGAAGCATCTAAAGAAATATTCAACATCCTCACTCATCAAGGAAATGCAAATCAAAACATGGCTAAGATTCCAAATCACACCAGTCAGAATGGCTATGATCAAAAACTCCGTTGACAGCACATGCTGGAAGGATGTGGATAAAGAGGAACACTCCTCCATTGCTGGTTGGGATTGTAAACTGTTACAACCACTTTGGAAATCAGTTTGACTGTTCCTCAGAAAATTGAACATAATACTACATGAGGACCCAGCTATACAATTCCTGGGCATATACCCAGAAGATGCTCCAAAATGTAACACGTATACATGCTCCACTCTATTCATAGCAGCCTTATTTATAATAGCCAGAAGCTGGAAAGAACTCAAATGACCCTCAACAGACATTAAAGGTGGTCCATTTACACAATGGAATACTACTCAGCTGGTAAAAACAATGAATTTATGAAATTCCTAGGAAAATGGATGGAACTAGAAAATATTATCCTGAGTGAAGTAACTCAATCACAAACACACACACACACACACACACACACACACACACACACACATAGTATTCATTCACTGATAAGTGGATATTAGGCCAGAAGCTCAGAATATCCAAGATACAATTCATAGGCCACATGAAGCTCAAGAAGAAGGAAGACCAAAGTATGGATCCTTTGGTCCTCCTTAGAAAGGGGAATAAAAGATACATGGAGGGAGTTACAGACAAAAAGTGTAGAGCAGAGACTAGAGGAAAGGCCATCCAGAGACTGTCCCACCTGGGGATCCAGCCCATATACAGTCACCAAACCCAAACACTAATATGGATGCCAGTAGGTGCTTGCTGACAGGAGCTTGATAGAGCTATCTCCTGAAGGGCTCTACCAGTGCCTGACAAATACAGAGGTGGATGCTCTCAGCCAATCATTGGACTGAACACATGGTCTAAAATAGAAGAACTAGAGAAAGGACCAAAGGAGTTGAAGGGGTTTGCAATTCCATAGGACAAACAACAATATGAACCAACCAATACCCCTGGAGCTCCCAGGAACTAAGCCACCAACCAAAGAGCACACATGGAGGGACCCATGGCCCCAGCTACATATGTAGTAGAGGATGGCCTTGTCAGTCATCAGTGGTAAGAGAGGCCTTTGGTCTGGTGAAGGGTCTGTGCCCAAGTGTAGGTTAATGCCAGGGCCAGGAAGCAGGAGTGGGTGATTTGGTGAGCAGAGGGAAGAGGAGATGGGGTAGGGGAAATTAAGAAAGGGGATAACATTTTAAATGTAAATATAAAAAGAAAACATCTAATAAATAAAAATTTTAAAAAATGTATTGGTGCATCAAAATTTTACAAAAACACCTGAATGTCAATTTATTGGAAAAACTCTCAACAAACTAGGACTAAACATTCACAAATGACAAATATCCTAAAGCAACAAAATATTTAATGAAAGAACCTAGGTGCTTTTCCAAAAGACTGGGAACAGACAAACATCATTTTTTCCACTCATACTCAATCTCCTGTTAGAAGACTTAGGTAAGAAGCAAGGTAGGAAGAGAAAAGGCATGTACCTTGGGGAGGAGAAGTGTTCTCCTCAGATGGCAAGTTCATGTGTGTTGACAGTCTAGTGGATTTAACAGAGATGATTATGGAACAGTTAAGCGATTGAATAAGGTTATGGAATATATGGTCAATATTTTAAAACCCATATTTGTTCATATATACAAACAATGAAGATCTGAAACTAATTTTTATTTAAAATTTATTATATTTTATGGACTATATTACTATATTCCAAAAATTAGATAAATATGGTAACAGAAAGTTAGCTTAAAACTGGTAATTCTGGGTTGGAGTAATTCAGAACTACAACATGTGGCATGAGCCAACCCAAGGAAACATGTCTCTAAAGATACTCTTAAATTGGATAACATTGTGTATACTTCTTATCCTAGAAACCAGACTTATAAGAGATAGGATATAGTGAAGTGTCTCTTTCAGGTATTAGAGACCGCACCATCTTGTGTTTTTGTTCAGGAATGGGCAGCCAAACTTTTTAACATGGAGGCTATTCACTTGGTGATTTTGGAGAGACAGTATTATTAGATGTTTAGATTTGTTTTCCAAAGTTCTGGCATGTGGGGTCACCATCTCAGAATGTCTGAGGCTCACTAACTGCAGCTCAAAAGTAGGGAGACAATTAACTTTGTATGGTGAATATAATGCTTTTGGTGTTGATTTTAAAGAGAATAGATTTTTAAAACTGTTTAAATTTGGTTTTGCTTCCCAAAATTATAATTGTACTCTGGTATTGCAAGAGAAATTTAAAAATTATAGTTAAACTGCTAGTGTTCCATTGGCTGCAGGTTACAGTTTGATCACAGGCTCATAATGTTTAAATTGAAATGATCAGTTCAAGAAGTTTGAAAAGGTCATGAAACACTTGCCCCTCCAGAAGGAAAAGGATAATTAACATTCCTAACTACAGAATGGTGTCACAGTCTGCAGGACAGACCATTGCCCACCTTCAGACAAGGAAAGTCCTTGTCACCTCATTCCCTAAAGATCAAACAAGTTCCTGATGAACTGTTTCAGAAAATGGTGACTAGACTAAAGAAAGAAAGAAAAGAAAAGAAAAGAAAAGAAAAGGAAAGGAAAGGAAAGGAAAGGAAAGGAAAGGAAAGGAAAGGAAAGGAAAGGAAAGGAAAGAAAAGAAAAGAAAAGAAAAGAAAAGAAAAGAAAAGAAAAGAAAAGAAAAGAAAAGAAAAGAAAAGAAAAGAAAAGAAAGAGCAGCTAGTAGAATTTTTGGAGACCCTCAAGCAGGAATTCCTTTTGTTACACACTGTCTTAATGAGAATGCCTTAATCTGCCTTTTGGACATCTGGCTATACAAAGCAAAGACAGACTTATCTAGATACAGTCCTATTTGTGCAGAAATTGAACCCTCACACAATCAGATTCTGGCTATGGCTGCTTCCTTGCAGAGAACTTCGGTATAAAAATGCTTTCACAGCACTGAGGCGATAAGGAAAGTTTTAAGTATGGGGCATAAATCATTGTAGGAAAGATTGTAAAAAAAAAATTAAAGACATAGACAGACAGTAGAATCACTCCCCTGGAATCTGTCCTCACCTCAGAAGGGGTAATCTTTGGGCTAGGCCTTAGACAATAGGCTCAGATTAAGAAATGTATACGACCTGGGAGAGCAATCCTGGTTCCTGGATCCCTCAGAGACTAGTCTGAGCAGGTGAGAGTGTGCACTACAGAAGCTAACAGCTTCTGGATCAGGCAGAAGCTACACAGCTTCTGGATCAGGCAGAAGCTACAAAGCTTCTGGGGCAGACCCTGTTTCCTGCTCCAGACATCTAGGCCTTCCCTGCCAATGGAGAAGTGTTCACCCCACCCAGGAGGGCTTTGACAAAGCACCTGGTGGGTGCATCCTGGTTCCAGAATCCCTCAGAGACTAGTCTGCGCAGGTGAGTACACAATACAGAAGCTACATAGCTTCTGGTAAAGACAGAAGCAACACAGATTCTGGGACAGACACTGTTTCGGGCTCTTCTTCTGCCAGGAGGCAGGTCCAAATGCCAGATATCTATGCACCTTCCCTACAAGAGGAGAATTTGCCTGCAGAGAGTGCTCTGACTACTGAAACTCAGGAGAGAGCTAATCTCCCAGGTCTGCTGATAGAGTCAAAGAGAACCACAGGAGGAACAATCTCTAACCACAAACAACTATACCAACTAACTCCAGAGATGACCACATGGCGAAAGGCAAATGTAAGAATCTTACTAACAGAAACCAAGACCACTCTCCATCATCAGAACCCAGCACTCCCACCTCAACCAGTCCTGGGCACCCCAACACACCCGTAAAGCTAGACCCAGATTTAAAAGCATATCTCATGATGATGGTAGAAGACATCAAGAAGGACTTTAATAACTCACTTAAATGAATACAGGAGAACACTGCTAAACAAGTAGAAGACATTAAAGAGGAAGCACAAAGATCCCTTAAAGAATTGCAGGAAAACACATCCAAACAGGTGATGGAATTGAACAAAACCAAACAGGACCTAAAAAGGGAAGTAGACACAATAAAGAAAACTCAAAGTAAGGAAACGCTGGAGATAGAAACACTAGGAAAGAAATCTGGAACCACAGAAGGGAGCATCAACAACAAAATACAAGAGATAAAAGAGAGAATCCCAGGTGCAGAAGATTCCATAGAGAGCATGGGCACAACAATCAAAGAAAATGCAAAATGCAAAAAGATCCTAAGTCAAAACATCCAGGAAATCCAGTACACAATGAGAAGACCGAACCTACAGATAATAGCAGTAGATAAGAATGAAGATTTTCAACTTAAAGGGCCATCAAATATCTTCAACAAAATTATAAAAGAAAACTTCCCAAACCTAAAGAAAGACATGACCATCTGCATTGGTGGCAAAAAAAAAAAAGAAAAAGAAAAAAAGAAAGAAAGACATGCCCATGAACATACAAAAAGCCTACAGAACTCCAAAGAGACTGGACCAGAAAAGAAATTCCTCCCGACATATAATAATCAGAACAACAAATGCACTAAATAAAGATAGAATATTAAAAGCAGTAAGGAAAAAAAGTCAAGTAACATATAAAGGCAGACCTATTAGAATTACACCAGACTTTTCACAAGAGACTATGAAAGCCAGAAGAGCCTGGACAGATGTTATACAGACAATAAGAGAACACAAATGCAAGCCCAGGCTACTATACCCAGCAAACTTCAATTACCATAGATGGAGAAACCAAAGTATTCCATGACAAAACCAAATTCACACATTATCTTTCTACAAATCCAGCCCTTCAAAGGTTAATAACAGAAAAACAAAAAACCAATACAAGGACGGAAACTATGCCCTAGAAAAAGCAAGAAAGTAATCCTTCAACGAACCGGAAAGAAGACAGCCAAAAGAACAGAATGACAACTCAAACAACAAAAATAACAGGAAGGAACAATTACTTTTCCTTAATATCTCTTAATATCAATGGACTGAATTCCCCAATAAAAAGACTTAGACTAACAGACTAACTAGACAAACAGGACCCAACATTTTGCTGCTTACAAGAAAACCATCTCAGGAAAAAAGAAAGACACTACCTCAGAATGAAAGACTGGAAAACAATTTTCCAAGGAAATGGCCTGAAGAAACAAACTGGAGTAGCCATTCTAATATCAAATAAAATTGACTCCCAACCCAAAGTTATCAAAAAAGACAAGGAGGGACACTTCATACTCATTAAAGTTAAAATCTTACAAGAGGAACTCTCAATTCTGAATATCTATGCTCCAAATGCAAGGACAGCCACATTTATTTTTTTTTTATTTTTTATTTTTTATTTTTTTTGGTTTTTCGAGACAGGGTTTCTCTGTATAGCCCTGGCTGTCCTGGAATTCACTTTGTAGACCAGGCTGACCTCGATATCAGAAATCCGCCTGCCTCTGCCTCCCGAGTGCTGGGATTAAAGGCGTGCGCCACCACGCCCGGCTCAGCCACATTTATTAAAGAAATTATAATAAAGCTCAAAGCACACATTGCACCTAACACAATAATAGTGGGAGAATTCAACACCCCCCTTTCATCAATCAATCAATCAATCAAACAATCAATCAATCCTGGAAACAGAAACTAAACAGAGACACAGTGAAACTAACAGAAGTTATGAAACAAACGGATTGAACAGATATCTACAGAAAAATTTTCCTAAAACAAAATGATTTACCTTCTTCTCAGCACCTTATGGTACCTTCTCCAAAATTGACCATATAATTGGTCACGAAACAGGCCTCAACAGATACAAAAATATTGAAATTGTCCCATGCATCCTATCCGATCACCATGGACTGAGGCCGATCTTCAATCACAACATAAATAATAGAAAGCCAACATTCATGTAGAAACTGAACAGCACTCTACTCGGTGATACTTTGGTCAAGGAAGAAATAAAAAAAGAAATTAAAGACTTTTTAGAGTTTAATGAAAATGAACCCACAACATACCCAAACTTATGGAACACAATGAAACCATTTCTAAGAGGAAAACTCATAGCTCTTAGTGCCTCTGAGAAGAAACTGGAGAGAGCACACACTAGCACCTTGACAACACACCTAAAAGCTCTAGAACAGAAGGAAGCAAATTCACCCAAGAGGAGTAGACAGCAGGAAATAATCAAACTCAGGGGAGAAATCAACCAAGTGGAAACAAGAACAATTCAAAGAATCAACCAAACGAGAAGCTATTTCTTTGACATAATCTACAAGATAGACAAACCCTTAGCCAGACTCACTAGAGGGCACAGGGACAGCATCCTAAATAACAAAATCAGAAATGAAAAGGGAGACATAACAATAGATCCAGAATAAATCTGAAACACCATCAGATCCTTCTACAAAAGGTTATACTCAACAAAACTGGAAAATTTGGATGAAATGGACAAATTTGTAGACAGATACCAGGTAAAAAGTTAAATTAGGATCAAATTAATGATCTAAACAGTGCTATATCCCCTAAAGAAATAGAAGCAGTCATTAATAGTCTCTGAACCAAAAAAAAAAAAAAAAAGGCCAAGACCAGATAGGTTGAATGAAGAGTTCTATCAGACCTTCAAAGAAGATCTAATTCCAGTTCTTCACAAACTATTCCACAAAATAGAAACAGAAGGTACTCTACACAATTCATTCTTTGAAGTCAGAATTATTCTGATACCTAAACCACAGAAAGATCCAACAAAGATAGAGAACTTCAGACCAATTTCCCTTATGAATATCAATACCAAAATACTCAATAAAATTCTCACTAACCGAATCCAAGAACACATCAATACAATGATCCATCCTGACCAATAGGTTTCATTCCAGGGATGCAGGGATGGTTTAATATATGGAAATCCATCAATATAATCCACTATATAAATAAACCCAAAGACAAAAACCACATGATCATCTCGTTAGATGGGGAAAAACCATTTGAGAAAATCCAACACCCATTCCAAAACTAATATACAACAAACCAGTAGCCAACATCAAAGTAAGTGGTGAGAAGCTGGAAGCAATCCCACTAAAATCAGGGACTAGAGAAGGCTGCCTGCACACTTTCTCCCTACCTATTCAACATAGTACTTGAAGTCCTAGCCAGAGCAAACGACAATAAAAGGAGATGAAGGGGATATAAATTGGAAAGGAAGAAGTCAAAATATCACTTTTTGTAGATGATATGATAGTAAATATAAGTGACCCTAAAAATTCCACCAGAGAGTTAGTAAACCTGGTAAACAACTTCAGTGAAGAAGCTGGATATAAAATTAATTCAAACAAGTCAATGGCCTTTCTCTACACAAAGGATAAAAAGGCTGAGAAAGAAAGTAGGGAAGCAACACCCTTCACCTTAGTCACAAATAATTTAAAATACCTTGGCATGACTCTAACTAAGGAAGTGAAAGATCTGTATGATAAGAAGTTGCACACATTGGAAGCTTGACAACACATCTAAAAGCTCTAGAACAAAAGGAAGGAAATTCACCCAAGTGGAGTAGAAGGCAGGAAATAATCAAACTCGGGGGAGAAATCAACCAAGTGGAAACAAGAAGAACTATTCAGAGTGAACCAATCGAGGAGCTGGTTCTTTGAGAAAATCAACAAGATGGATAAACCCTAAGCCAGACTCACTAGAGGCCAGAGGGAAAGTATCCTAATTAACAAAATCAGAAATGAAAAGGGAGACATAACAACAGATCCTGAAGAAATCCAAAACAGCATCAGATCCTTCTACAAAAGGCTATACTCAACAAAACTGGAGAACCTGGATGAAATGGACAACTTTCTAGACAGATACCAGGACCAAAGTTAAATCAAGATCAGGTTAATGATCTAAACAGCCCTATATCCCCTAAAGAATAGAAGCAGTCATTAATAGTCTACCAACCAAAAAAAGCCCAGGACCAGATGGGTTTGTGCAGAGTTCTATCAGACCTTCAAAGAAGATCTAAGCCCAGTTCTTCACAAACTATTCCACAAAATAGAAACAGAAGGTACTCTACCCAACTCATTCTATGAAGCCACAATTACTCTGATACCTAAACCACAAAAAGACCCAACAAAGAATGAGAACTTCAGACCAATTTCCTTTATGAATATCGATGCAAAAATCCTCAATAAAGTTCTCGCTAACCAAATCCAAGAACACATCAAAATAATCATCCATCCTGACCAAGTAGGTTTCATCCCAGGGATGCAGGGATGATTCTATATACAGAAATCCAACAACGTAATCCATTATATAAACAAACTCAAAGACAAAAACCACATGATCATCTCGTTAGATGTGGAGAAAGCATTTGACAAAATCCAACACCCATTCATGATAAAAGTCTTGGAAAGATCAGGAATTCAAGGCCCATCCTAACCATGATAAAAGCAATCTACAGCAAACCAGTAGCCAACATCAAAGTAAATGGTGAGAAGCTGGAAGCAATCCACTAAAATCAGGGACTAGACAAGGCTGTCCACTCTCTCCCTACCTATTCAACATTGTACTTGAAGTCCTAGCCAGAGCAATTCAACAACAAAAGGAGATCAAGGGATACAAATTAGAAAGGAAGAAGTCAAAATATCACTTTTTGCAGATGATATGATAGTATACATAAGTGACCCTAAAAATTCCACCAGAGAACTCCTAAGCCTGATAAACAGCTTCAATGAAGTAGCTGGATATAAAATTAACTCAAACAAGTTAATGGCCTTTCTCTACACAAAGGATAAACAGGCTGAGAAAGAAATTATGGAAACAACACCTTTCTCAATAGTCACAAATAATATACAATACCTTGGCATAACTCTAACTAAGGAAGTGAAAGATCTGTATGATAAGAACTTCAAGTCTCTGAAGAAAGAAATTAAAGAAGATCTCAGAAGATTGAAAGATTACCCATGCTCATGGATTGGCAGGATCAATATAGTAAAAAATCGCTATCTTGCCAAAAGCAATCTACAGATTCAGTGCAATCCCCATCAAAATTCCAACTCAATTCTTCAACGAATTAGAAAGGGCAATCGGCAAATTTATCTGGAATAACAAAAAACCTAGGATAGCAAAAACTCTTCTCAAGGATAAAAGAACCTCTGGTGGAATCACCATGCCTGACCTAAAGCTGTACTACAAAGCAATTTTGATAAAAACTGCATGGTACTGGTATAGGGACAGACAAGTAGAACAATGGAACAGAATTGAAGACCCAGAGATGAACCTACACACCTATGGTCACTTGATCTTTGACAAGGGAGCTAAAACCATCCAGTGGAAAAAAGACAGCATTTTCAACAAATGGGGCTGGTACAACAGGCAGTTCTCATGTGGAAGAATGCGAATTGATCCATTCCTATCTCCTTGTACTAAGGTCAAATCTTAGTGGATTAAGGAATTCCACATAAAACCAGAGACAGAGAAACTTGTAGAGGAGAAAGTAGGGAAAAGCCTCGAAGATATGGGTACAGGGAAAAAATTCCTGAATAGAACAGCAGTGGCTTGTGCTGTAAAATCAAGAATTGATAAATGGGACCTCATAAAGTTGCAAAGCTTCTGCAAGGCAAAAGACACCGTCAATAAGACAAAAAGACCACCAACAGATTGGGAAAGGATCTTTACCTATCCTAAATCAGATAGGGGACTAATATCCAATATATATAAAGAACTAAAGAAGGTGGACTCCAGAAAATCAAATAACCCCATTAAAAAATGGGGCTCAGAGCTGAACAAAGAATCCTCACCTGAGGAATACCGAATGGCAGAGAAGCACCTGAAAAAATGTTCAACATCCTTAATCATCAGGGAAATGGAAATCAAAACAACCCTGAGATTCCATCTCACACCAGTCAGAATGGCTAAGATCAAAAATTCAGGTGACAGCAGATGCTGGCAAGGATGTGGAGAAGGAGGAACACTCCTCCATTGTTGGTGGGATTGCAAGCTTGTACAACCACTCTGGAAATCAGTCTGGTGGTTCCTCAGAAAATTGGACATAGTACTACCGGAGGATCCCGCAATACCTCTCCTGGGCATATATCCAGAAGATGTTCCAACCGGTAAGAAGGACACATGCTCCACTATGTTCATAGCAGCCTTATTTATAATAGCAGAAGCTGGAAAGAACCCAAATGCCCCTCAACAAAGGAATGGATACAGAAAATGTGGTATATTTACACAATGGATTACTACTCAGCTATTAAAAAGAATGAATTTATGAAAATCCTAGGCAAATGGATGGACCTGGAGGGCATCATCCTGAGTGAGGTAACCCAATCACAAAAGAACTCCCACAATATGTACTCACTGATTAGTGGATATTAGCCCAGAAACTTAGGCTACCCAAGATATAAGATACAATTTGTTAAACGCATGAAACTCAAGAAGAACGAAGACCAAAGTGTGGACACTTTGCCCCTTCTTAGAATTGAGAACAAAACACCCATGGAAGGAGTTACAGAGACAAAGTTTGGAGCTGTGACAAAAGGATGGACCATCTAGAAACTGCCATATCCGGGGATCCATCCCATAATCAGCTTCCACACGCTGACACCATTGCATACACTAACAAGATTTTGCTGAAAGGACCCAAATATAGCTGACTCATGTGAGACTATGCTGGGGCTTAGCAAACACAGAAGTGGATGCTCACAGTCAGCTATTGGATGGATCACAGGGCCCCCAATGGAGGAGCTAGAGAAATACCCAAGGAGCTAAAGGGATCTGCAATCCTATAGGTGGAACAATGTTATGAACTAACCAGTACCCCAGAGCTCTTGACTCTAGCTGCATATGTATCAAAAGATGGCCTAGTCGGCCATCACTTGAAAGAGAGGCCCATTGGACTTGCAAACTTTATATGCCCCAGTATAGGGGAACGCCAGGGCCAAAAAGTGGGAGTGGGTGCTTAGGGGAGGTGGTGCGTAGGGGAGTGGGGGGGATGGTATGGGGGACTTTTGGGATAGCATTGGAAATGTAAATGAGGAAAATACCTAATGAAAATATAAAAAACAATAAAGTAAAATAAAATTTTCAGATTTTGTAGGAGACATTTGTCTATGGTTCCCCCAAGAGTAGACAATTGATGAGAAATGCTGGCACAGAGTTGATGATTGTTTCAAAGATTATTATGAAGCTTTTGGACCTATAAAGATACCTGTTACTGCCTTTAGCTACTGGTCCCTCATTAATGATAGTCTTAGAACCAACCCTGAATGGCCAGATCTCCAGCATTTAGTGTGAAAGAGAGCGCTTTCTTAAGGAATCTGCCTCACCACCTCCTCCATGGCTGTCATCAGTGGAAGAGCAGTTTTTTAAAGAATCCATCTCCCATACTCCTTCAGCTAATCTAACAACTCATACAGCACCTCTGTCTCCTTTAAGAGAGGAACCTTTGCCCACTCAACCTTCTGTGGCTGATGGTGTCACAGATCTCCCCCGTTTTCTCCAGTTACTAGAGGTCAAATGGCTTGATCTAACACCTTCACCACTGCTCCTGCCTCCCATGTGTACATACAAATACTGCTGCACCAGAGTAATGTGTCTTCCTGAGATGTGTTCTGTGCAGGCTGTGTCAGTTGCTCCAAATCAATCTGTGTCTGACCTGTCTGATACTCATTTGGATATTGTGGATTTCTTTTCTGCTGCCTTTTCTTGTGGCAGTAAATTACATGGCTAGCTGTGTATCCCTTGCCTAGGGTAATAGAAGTCATCAGGGGGAATTTTTTGTGATGCTATCTGGGATCCTAAGTATTGCTTTTAGAATCTTCCTGATTTTTAGCATCTGTTCTGAGATTCTTAAGTTTTTTGAAATTTAAAACCCCTGCTCTCTATCATCCTTCTCCACTACTCACTGGCTGAGCCAATCCAAAGGCCCATTCCTCTCTTTGACTCTGCCTCTGGTGGCTGCTTAATGATCCCCTTATACAATTTGTTAATATGCATTCCTTGGTTTTCCCCAAAGTTACCTCCAAAACTCCACTCCTTGAAGGCACCTTGGTGTTTACAGATGGTTCCTCAAGACGCAAAGCTGCCTATGTTGTACCAGAATAGGTTACTTCAGTGCAGTTACCATACTCCTCTGCCTAGCTGGTGGAATTGTTTGCAGTTCTTCAGGTTTTTAAAATGTTACCAATGACCCCATTTAAATTGTCTATGAGAATGCTGATGTGGCTCATTCTATTGCTGTTTTAGAGACAGTACCATATATTAAACCTGCTTCCACTGTTTCCAAATTATTTGTGGAGATTCAATCCCTAATCATTAAAAGGACAGTGTCATTTTTTTGTGGGACATTTGAGAGCCCATTCTGGCCTGGGTTGTCCCTGTCACATGCAAATGCCTTAGCCCACGGGGCCACTCACACAGCATCCCCATCTTACATGACTCCATAGATTTGGCTAAATGGGCTCATGCTTTGCATCATTTAAACGCGTCTAACTTATGCCAAATGTTTAAGAGTTTTAGAGCTCAAGAAATTGAAATTGTTAAGTCCCATTGTAGATGTGCCACTCTGCTGCCGGTTCCTCACCTGGAAGGGGAATGATTTCCACAGGGGAATCATTCCTAATGAATGATGGCAGATGGATGTTACCCATTTTCCTTCCTTTGGAAGATTAAAATATGTGCATGTTACAGTTGATACCTACAGTAGATTTACACATCTGTTGCCCCATTCTGGAGAGGCATCATATGATGTGATAATATGTACTTTATAGTGCATGGCTACCATGGGAAAATCACAGATTATTAAAATTGACAATGGCCCTGGTTATATAGAAACCAAGTTTCAACAGTTTTGTTCTCACTTTGACATTAAACATGTCACTGGTGTTCCCTATTATCCTCAGGGCCAGAGCATCATAGAATGAGCCCATCAGACTCTAGAAAATATGCTTCAGTGGTTGACTGAAGTTACAGATGCTTATCCCCCCCCCCTTGATACCCTGAAACATGCTCAATCATGTTCTCTTTGTTCTTAATTTCTTGTCCCTGGATAATGAAGGCAGGTCAGCAGTTGACCGCCTGTGGCATCCTAAGTCACAAGATTTTCATGCATTAGTGCATTGGAGAGATACCCTCACTGGACAATGGAAAGGACCAGATCCCGTCCTTATATGGGAACGAGAGTATGGAGAGTCTGCTTGCATTTATGACAAAAAAAAAAAAAAATGCTGGCCCAAGATGGTTACCAGAGAGGCTACTAAAAGCTGTTAACTTGCCTGTGTCCAGATGGAGTGAGTAAAAACTATTAACCGGTCTGTGTCCAGAATGGAGCAATTGTCTCCTCCTGAGACAAATCTTATTTCCTTTCCAGATGCTGCTCCAAACAAGGACACACCTGATCCTACTCCTCCTGATCCTGTTGCTGACCACAATGACCACCAACCTTCAGCTGCCTCTACCCAAACCTTCTAATTATAGACATCTCCCTTGGAATTATAATTGGGTGGTCCTCTCAAAGAAATGATGTTGTTTGGGCCAGTTCTAAGACCTCCACCAATTTGATTTACTCTTTTTACAGCAGGAAAGGCTGTGTGTAGCTCTTAGGGACGAGTTTTGCTTTTATGTAAATAAGACAGGGATGGTCAAAAAAAAAAAAAAACATGAAAAAGTAAGAGAAGACCTAGAAAAAAAGACAGAGAGAGAGAGAGACAGACAGACAGACAGAAAGAGAGAGACAGGGAGAGAGAGACAGAGACAGACAGAGACAGACAGACAGACAGACAGAGACAGAGACAGAGAGAGAGAGAGAGAGAGAGAGAGAGAGAGAGAGAGAAGAGCTGGTTAAAAAAAGAAGTGGTTTTCAACCTCTCTGTGGCTGTCAACCCTATTTCCTTCCATTTTGGGACCATTAGTTGGATTGTTTTTGCTTATTTCTCTTGGTTCTTGGGCGCTTAATAGTCTTACCAATTTTGTGAAACATCAGATAGATTTTGGCAGCAAAACCTACCCAGGTGCCTTATCATAAGTTAGCTATGGAGGAACAAGAGACTCAATTCGAGGTTATTATTTCTTTCAGGGTGTTCCCAAAAGTCATCTCCACACAACCAAAGAAAGAGAACACTCCCACCCCAGGACCAAGTAGAGACAGATCACCCAGAACCCCCTCTGACCGTTGATCTAATTTCTTGCTTGGACTGCAAGGGAAAGTGCTGCAAGGGAATATAAAGCAAAAACTAAAAACATTTTTTTCTGGGTTCGCTGAGGGACAAGCCTGAGTGCATAGGGGTTGATGTCCAAACCATCCCCTCTCCTAGAAAAAGACATCAAGACAGTATGGCCCCCATGCCTCACTGGACAACACCAGGAGGACCTGAGCCATTACAAGGTCCCCTTTAGGCACTGGAGGTCAGACCTCTATCCTCGCCTTAGCAAAGAATAAAATCACCACAGTCCTTCTATATTAAAAGGAAGGAAGAGATGTTGGGAGCAACCTTGTTTCAATGTTAACTGCCTTGTCAGCCATAAGTACTTACATAGAAAGTCTTAGCCTTAGTGGAAAAGTACTAGCTTGGTTGATATTTCTGTGGGAAAAGTTGAGGCCTCTGTAGGAAATTACTGCCCCCAGTTAAAAACAAATAGCTATAGATTTTTGTGGACAGTTACCTAGCAACCCATTCTGTTCTGTTCCTCCTGCTCAACTTTTTACCTAGCCAGTATCCTGCTTTTTGAAACAGGTGCGTTCCCCCAGAAACAAAGCAATTCTGAGTCATCCCCATCTCCATATCCTGCTTCCATGGGTATAAAACCTGCCTGGGAAAAATAAAATTTGCCAGCTTGATCAATCAGACTGGCTGTCTGTTCTTTGTATTTCTTGTCACCCATTCTCTCCAAAGGTTGCTTTTATGTAAATAAGACAGGGATGGTAAAAAAAAAAAAAAAAAAAAAAACATGAAAAAGTAGAGAAGACCTAGAAAAAAAGACAGAGGGGGTAGGGGGAGAGACTGTCCTACAGGTAGGGACAAAAAGTTTCAGTGTGGAACTTCATTTTTAACAGATCTATCCAGGTGTTGTTCAAAATAAAGTTCAAACTAAAGATTTATGCAAGGTTAATGAGGCTATGGAACTTGTAGAAGCATTAGTCTCTGGCCTACCAACTCCATATAGAATTATTATGAATTTGATAGATTGTTTTTATTAGTCCTTTGCATCCTGATAATTAAAAAGGATTTGCTTCTAGTGTGCTAATTTTAAAGTTTTGCTTTTAGTGAGCTAATTTTAAAGAACCCCTGAAGCAGTATCATTGCAAAGTTTTGCCCTAAGAATGGATAACAGCCTTACATTATGTTAAAAAAAATTTTTTTGTCTCTCCTTCACTACAGTAAGTTAGGACTTTGAATTTCTCCATGTATATTGTTCATTGAGTTTTATTACAGGCCTTTGCTCTTATACAATGGGCTTTAAAAATTTAGGACTAGTTGTTGCTCCAGAAAAGAGTCAGAGGCAGTATCTCCTTCAATATTTAGGGCCTCAGTTATATCCTAGAGAAGGTGTGGTACAGAAAGTTCAAGAAAGAAAAGATGATTTACTTACTTCAGAGTATCTTCCAAAGCTTCCAGGAGATGTTAATTGGCTAAGATCTCACCTTAAGCTCACCACAAGAGAATGTAAACCTTTGTTAGATGTCATCAAGGAAGATGCAAGCTTTGAAGAAAGTATCGGAAGCTTCTGTAATCAAGTGTTAGCTGCTTGTTCTAGTTATGGCTACTCAAAGTACCCACAGCAATTCTTTGTCAAAAGAGAATATTAATGTGGATTCAACTTTCTTTGCCTCTAAGTAAAGTTTAAACATCCTATTATGAAGCTGTTGTGGAGTTAATAAAGAATTGTAGGAGAGAAACATGAAAGGATTTTGGAAAGAATGTCTTAAAAACCAGATGAGACATCTATTCATTGTGTTGAACAACAATTAAATTGGTTATTGGAGAATATTTATATTTGGCCTATTGCATAGTAAACTTTTTAGGCAAAATTGATGTTTGTGGATTTTCCCCCCGCCCAGGATGCTGAAGGAGCATGCTAGCTTCCAGTGTGATTGGTGAGACATGCTGATGTGAGGACAAAGAATGATGCAGAGGGGAGCTCTCAGAGTGCCCTGACAACAATGACTGGGAAGCTGTTTTATATATATGTTCCTGACCCACCTTTGCTTGCCTGTATCTCAGATTGGACAGGCTCCCTTGCTTCAAGCTCTTATACCCTGTGGGACAGAGAACATGGAGACTGTGGAAACTGCCATCAAAAACTTGATCAAAAGGGGAAGTTATGATGACTCTTCTCTTTCCTTTAATGTGATCAGTTATTCTGACTCAATCATAGGCTGCTCTATAATTCAGTCCAATGTTCTCAATAACAGTCTTCATTTGGAAGGCTGGTTGTGGATATTTTTAGAGACATTTGAAAGTTAGCTGCAGTTCTCTGTGATGATATGTTAATAATAGATAAAATTGGGAAAGGATCTGGATTTCAAACAAATGTTAGTCCGTGTGGTAAGGCACTAAATCTTGTTATTGATTGGTCATGTTAAAATTACTTCTTCTTCAATAGCATTTAATGCTGTATTTAAGTTTTATTGATTTTATTTTTTCCCTTTGAGTTTATTTATTGAAATCTGGCATGTCTATTATGGTGGTCTATCAACCAGATTTTGTTTTTATGGCCTGTGAGTATTACAGGACCTTGGTATTCTGAAAGAAGCTTTGCAGGTACTGGACGGAGAAACATCAGGAATCCCGTGTGGAACGCCTGGGACAGAATTCTGCCCTACCTTTGCCCCTCCTATGACCCAATGGTTGGCTTACTAATTCTCCTATCGTTAAGACCTTTTCTTTTCAATAAAATTATGGCCTTTATTTAGGGATAAATAGATGCAATTAAGGCCCAACACTTGCAGACTCATTACCACTGGCTTTTGATGTCAGATCTGGGAAACGATTTTGATGACATTCTTACAAACGACCCTTAAAATAACCCAGCTCATGCTTGGTCCTTCACCTTTCCAGTGTGATGGACTGGATTGCCAGTGACAGGCAACTGAGAGGAGGAAGCAGCACTTAGTATGAATGAAAAGGAACCTAAGAAAAGGAACTCTGATAAGATGATGGGGTTCCCCCCCCCGTGACAAGTAAGACCATTTGGGGCATGACCATGCTTGGAACCCATCTGACTGAAGATAGGCACAGTCCCCTTTAAGTCTCTAGGACCATGCTGATTTAGACACTGATACCTTAAGTATGCCCTGTTTATGTATACAAAAATAGGGGACCTGATGGGGCCCAAAAGCCCCTGGCATCTCAGTCTCCATCCTGTCCCTGGGACATCATCTATTAAATAACATCCTTTGTTTCTTCTATCTTGCCTCTGGTGACTCAGAACATTTTACAATGGGGACATTCCTTTGATGTCAATCTGTTACCAAACACAGGTTTCCACTATGCACCTGAGCAAATACTGTTTGTGGTTTTCAGCTTTATAAACCCTCCATTTCCTGAGAGTAAATGAGACTTGAACAGGATTTTTGTCTTGTCTCCTTCCTTCCCGTCTCCTGATCCCAAATTTGTTGTTATAGGCCCCTTCCCTTGAGAATACTGTTGTTTATGTACTGCAGTTTGGGGCAAATAGGTAAGGTTATATGTACAGAAAATATAAAATTATTGTGACTGAAGTGAAAAAAGATAATGAGTACTAAAAGCTAGATTAAACTGAGATATTTAGATCGTTCATAAGGGCTGAGCCTCTATGAATGGATTAATGCTGGGGAAAGTTCAGTCTTGGATGTGATGCTTTCTAGATGTAATGCTGTCTTAAGCAATTAGCTCAAATCCTGAGCCCCTCTGAAAGACCATTTGGAGATAGAGGGTAGCAAGCAGCTGTCTACCAAGATTCAGCTCTTGTGTGTGGAAGGTGCTCCAAGGCAGTTACACCCTCCTAAATAGAGGGTATGTTCTAAGAGCACTATGTCCCGAACAGAAAAGAGCATTGTGTCTTTCCACAATATTGGGATTTAATGAATAACAAATTCACAAGGTGTGTAGGTGTCAAAGGCAGAAAATAGTCAGATATTCCTACTTTCCTTGTCAACCTCTGCTGAGGTAAGTACCTTTGACTAATCACACAATTTTAATTAGGAATATAAGCACTCAAACACATATTGCACAGTAAATCTATATCCTCCTATCCTTGTACTTGGGTCATAACCACTGGCTTGTTACTACCCCCAACCCATCCCCAAACCTGTCCCTGCAGTGATAAATCCCCCTATCATGTTGAGATGTCCCATACCCTGCTACTCAGGAGAAAAAAAATACTCTAGGGGTTCTTGAGGGACAGCCCATTTCCTTATGGCATCACATTGTCACAGACAGGTTACCATCTTTTTGATGTCTGTAACTAAGAGGTTAAGATAAAGGAAGTATGTCTCATGCCTATAGGAACAAAATAGGAGGTCTGCAGTAGTTTGTCATTAGAGAATTTGAGGGTCTAACCTAAAATGATCTTTACCTCTCTTGAAAAGAACTGGAAGAAGGCTGTGTGTTCACTCAAGTCCAAATTGGCACAGACCTCACCATTCTTGTGACTGCTGCTCTTATCAAGGTCAAAATGTCCTACTTAAGATTTGAATGGGAGAGGTGATACTACCTCCTGTCTCTGAATTGCTTGTCTCTTGCAAGTGTGTGTTTGGAGAAGTTTTTAAACACCAGGACAGTGGAACCCATGAGGAAGAACTCGGTCATTAAAGGCAATGGAACTTGCCAACCCTATCTAAGCAGCTGCTTCAGAACCATCTTCTAGAGTCTTCAGCCAGGCCTTCCAAGTTCTCCGAGAGGCTGAGCCAAAATAAAACCTTTGTTCTGTATGTTGTTTCTTCTCAGGGATTGGTCATGGCAATAAAAGTAATGGGGTGCTCAGAGGCAGAAAATGAAAACATTCTTTTTTGGATGTGAAGAGCCATGATGATAGACTCATTTCTTGCTATGACCTCATTGGCACATTGTGAGGAAATGCAAACCCCTCACATTGAAGACCAGAAATGGGTCAGGTTAGATGCTGGATCTCACTACAGAGAACCTGTTGTTTGGTTGGGTACACAGAGGTTGGACTCAGATATTGGTTCTTGTAGACTTTGGTATTATTGATTTCTTGAAACCAGACATTATTGATCTGATTTGTGGTTCTCTTTGAGTTTCCTGTTTTGTAGACTCATAAATCTATTACTAAACAAGCATGATTCTTTGATACTTTTTCAATTTAATTTTTCTGTTCTTAAATGCCTCATTAGTGTGATAAGAAGTACACAATAAGGAATCTCATTATAGCATGCATGTGGATACACCTTCTGTACTGTTTTATCCTCTAGGATTTACAGTTTGCCTGTAAATGAGCTTACAGTTTGCCTGTCCTGATAACTATCTTGCCATGACCCCTCCTTGAAAAAACAAAACATGCCAGTTGGACCTTAGCATTGGCTATGATAAACTTTGGATTTCCTAATCTCTTGGACCTTGTTATGGGCAAGTTTCCTCTTTGTTGGTTTGGTCCTTGTGTTCTGTTTTTTCCTTTTGCGTCACACTCTTCATTCTTTTGCTTTAAGCATTGATTTCTGCTTGTATGTTAAATTTTCTGAATTTTTCCTTTTTCGACAGCTTGAGTCTTCCTTGTTTCCCTGTGGTTTCATTTTCTTATTTGAAACCGGTAAAGAATTTTCCTGTGACACTTCTATATATTTACATAGTGAACTTGGACCATCTTCTGCTCTATAACATTGCAGAAGGCCCTGGAATAGGCCTGAAAGCCTATCTTTTTGTTAAGGTTTCAGCTACATATCCAGGACTCTACTTAGGCTCACCTTATCTCTGGAACTGGCATGATGTAGACGAGCAACCCTAAGTCCATTTTACAGCTCAGAAGAAGACAAAAGTTCATTTTTTGTGGCTGAGTATGGGCCCCTTCCCTTGACCTCCTTATGTGCTTCTTGTTGACGACTTCATGTGTGGAATTATCCTAAAATTCCACGCTGAACCCAACATGAACAAGAAATACTATCTCTATCATGTGTTGAACTACCAAGTAATCTCATAAGAGATGTCCATGTGAATATGCAAGGATATTGGTACATGAATGTATGTGTGTGTATGGGTGTGTACATGTGCATGTATTGTTATGGCTCCTACACCAGTGTAATACTGGCTTTGTAGGTTTTTTAGAATGACCTTTCGTTATCCCTTTGGTGAAGAAGATTGAACATTCTTCATGACACTTTACAGCCAGTGGGTCAGATCCATCAATCTGTTGGTCTAGGCTTTCTTTGTTGGAGGAGATTATATCACCTCTTTCCATCTTTCCCTCTATTGATCTCTTCATATAGTTTGTAACATCCAGAATTTATCATCACACCCATGGATTAGAAGTGGAATGGCAGCAGGTGGTTCATATTAGATAACCTCTGATTAGTTTTGTTTGTTTGTTTGTTTTTTGGTTTGTGTGTGTGTGTGTGTGTCTGTTTTGTGAAGTGAGAAATATCTTTCTTTCAGGATTGTCAACACTCTGGAATACAAGTTTGCCTCATAGCTTTTAGGGTTCAAATGGATTCTAACTTGTCTATTCTGTGTCACAATTTTAATACTTTGTGTCTGCTAAGTGATTAACACCAACAGTTTGCCAGATTTGTTTGTCCTATCAAATATACAGGTCTTTGTTTCTGTGATCTTTGGTTCATCTTATGTATGTCTGTTTACTTCCAGCTCTGATCTTACTTATGCTTTACATAAATGCTTTGGGTTTTGGGTTGGGTGTTTTGTTGTTGTTTTTAATCTCTGAACACAAGTTGTATCATTGGGATGCTTGAGATATGTGTGATTTTCATGATATAGAAACTGCTAGGCATAAACTTGTCTCCTAGACCTGCTTTTACTTTTTTTGCTCTTTTTTTTTCTTCTAGCATCTTGTAGTAGTGTCATTTCTCATCTACAGGGTGGAGAAATTGGAGGTGGAATTTCCATGTATGGATCTCTGTGATGCAAATTTGCCACTAGCATTCAGAGAAAGATATTCTAGGTGAGCCATCTCCACCATTGTGGAAGCTATGTATTTATTTACCTACATGCCACTAATGGGAGGAACAAATAGGCTTAATGTCATGGCCATTTAACAAAAAATTATCTTCCACTAGAAAAAGTTAGTGGATACATCCTTGGGGAAATAGGGTATCTTCAAAAGATCCATTTAAACAAAGGCCTTGCATCTCCTCTAACTATCCCTCTTTCTCTTAATGGCGGCATGGAGTCAGCCTTCCCTGCCCACAATCCTGGCATCTGAGGGCAACAAAAGATAGGAAATAAGGGAAAGAAATAAGTAGCAAGGGCTCTTTTAGGTTCAGATCACCTGATTTATACAACACACTAGATATCAGCTCACCTTGGAGTTCTGACACACAGGGGAACCTTATGAATGCACAAGACATCTATGTCATATGATGACACATCCAAAAACCTCCTCTCCTACCTGGAGGACACTACTTCATATTCGAGCTAAGCCCCAAGGGACAAGGGTGTAGAAGGCTGAGATTGAGGAGACTAGGAGCACCATCAAAATCAGTCACACATCCCTTGATGTATTGTGGATCCTGGAAGATACCAACTGCTATGGGATCCCAGAAACACAGGATGCTGCTGACATAACTGATAGCATCCACACAACTAAAGACATGAATGGAACTGAACTACAGTTCAGTAGGAGAACATGTACTAATATAGACTTCTTGGAACCTCCCCAGGATGGGAACACTGATTATGAAAATACCAAGTAACAAATACCCTTAAGCATCTATCATTTACATCTAGTAAAGACCAGCCTGAGGAGGCACCCATAGCACACACCAATAACAAAAGAAGGGGTGTGAAGGGAGTGAGGAGATAGCCTGTGCTGTTGCTTTCCCACCCCTAAGAAAGGAGACAAATCACATAGGTAAGGAACAACAGGGCATGAAAAATTACATCCCAAGGGAACCTGTGTAGGAGTGGCCACTAACATTCATTTGTGAATTTGAACTTTGCATTTTCAAGGCTCTTTTTCACCAACAGGCTGTAGCCATTTATAAAGACATGAATCATTAGATGTGTGTGACCCTAGAATGAGATTTCCCACTGAATCCCACTTACAACATTCTGGTGAAGTTGAGACAGAAACACATTGCAGAGGATGTGACCAGGGACTGGGGATAGAGGGAAGAAGGAGGGAAGAAGGCTTTGTGAAAGGTTCACAGGTTCAGAAGGGAAGCCTTGGTACAACATGGCTATTGGACATCAGAGTAGCCCAGTGCTAAGTCCTACCTATGTCAAAGCCACTAAGAGGCCTTCGATTGTGTCTCCATACAAGGGTTGAAGAAGAGGCACAGATCCGTGGTTCTTAAACCACGGGTCTGTGTTGGACCAGGTATAATCAAACAGTCACAGCAGTAAGCTAGGTCAGAAATTGAAGAGGCTGTGTACCCCAAAACCCATTTTAACCTGTTAGACATCCCCCAGAAACCAGAGTACAAGCTCTCTACCTCTCCCATCCCTGAAGAAGTTGAGTTACTATCTCATACTGCATAAGTTCATGGTTCCCCCAGCACTAGTGGGGGATGAGGGGAAGTGAGGGGAGGAAGAGAGAAGGAATGGTGTAAGATAAGAGAGGAAGGAGACAAGGATAGGAAGTTGAGGGAAGGAGGAGAGTTTTACCATAGGAAATGTCAGTGAGGGATCTGAGAAGAAAATAATGAGCATGCTGGGTGGAGACAGGGGCCATGGACAAGCAGGAACAGGAATAATCTTCCCCTAGAAAGGAGAGCTGTAGAGTGCATGTGTACTCAGAAAGAGAAGAGTGTGTCTTCTTGGTGAGTTCCAGCTTAAACAATGTTGCACCAATTGGATGCTGTCTGGGAAATCTGTTCCTGTCTTGAGGTACTGAGGCAGGATACTACTGTAGAGAAGAGAAGCTACATTCTTCCCAGAAACCTCTTCCTCTTTCTGCTTTATCCATTCTTGGACTGATCTGGTATGATCTGTGACTTTTATCTTCTCCAAGTCCTGTGGACTTATTTCCCCATCCAAAGGTTTACAATTGCTCGCTGGCCTGGTTTTGACAAGTGGCAATCCTATATCTGTCTCTTGCATCTTCTTTCTGCCTTTCCTATAATCATCGTAAATCTCCCAGTCCTGGTTTCCATGTTGACTGGCTGGCTGGCTCTGGCAGCTGTAGATATCAGCAAGTACTATGATGTGGAGCCTTGGTAATTATGAGTATACTATGTTCATCTTACTAACTTTCAGGTAGGGAGCAGCTCTCTGAGTCAGCAAAGGCTGCCCAGCTGACAGGAAGTGCAGGGTTATAATCAGTGGGGATCACAAGATGAGTTTCTGAAGCCTGGACTTTATGTAACCCCGACATATTTGTGTTTTATCCTCAGACAGCTGGCTGTGGTCAATGTGAATTTGGTCATTTGGAACAGCTTCTCAGTGTTTATGGAATTCACATCCTTGGCCACATCTTACACCTATAGCCAGTTGATAAAGTAATCTGTTCTAACCACCCATCCAGGCAGTCATAGTACAGCAGGTAATTATAATAAGGACTTGAATCTTGGTTCTGTGATGCCCTGGATCATTTCCCTTCCACTATCCACTTACTGGTGAGGACCATTCCTTCTTTTGTAATTTATAATCTATGGTCAGGTCAAAAGTACCATCACCAGGGTAATTTATAAGGGATAACATCAAAATTTGAGGCTCCTGGTTAAGAAATTTAGAGTCTATGATCATTATTGAGGAGAACATGGCAACAAGCAGAGAGGTCTGATTCTAAAGAGGTGCTGAGAACTCACCTCTGCTCCTGAACTATGAGTGAGATAGATAGATAGATAGATACACAGATAGATAGATAGATAGATAGATAGATAGATAGATAGATAGATAGATAGATAGATAGGTAGGTAGGTAGGTAGGTAGGTAGATAGATAGATAGATAGATAGATAGATAGATAGATAGATAGATAGATAGATAGATAGATAGATAGATAGATAATTTTCACTAGGAATAGATTTTTCTCTAATTGGCCCATCCCTCACTAACACATCTCCTCCAAGCAGGCGATACCTCCTAATCATTCCCAAAGAGCTTCACCAACTGGGGATCAAAGTATTAAGATCTTATGTGTCCAGGGGGTCATGTACATCCAGCTCCCCCATGTTGTCTGCAGACTTGGAAGAGGAGCCCCTTAGGGAAGCATCCTACTAGCTTCTGATGTTGAATTCTTACCCTGTTATAATCTGTTTGCATTTCAGAGAGCAGAACTAACTCCCATGTCTCTCTTCTCATGTAGACACTTCAGAAAACCTCCCCAAGAATTGCAGATTTGTCCATCTATGAATGTCTTAGGGCTGAGTTCTCAATCTTCCTAATGCTGTGGCCCTTTAGTACAGTTCCTCCTGTTGTGGTGACCTGCAACCGTAAAATTATTTTTGCTTCTACTTCATAACTCTAATGTTTTATTGTTATAAATCATAATGCGTTTTCCAACGGACTTAAGTGGCACCTGTGAAAGGGTCACTGAGCCCCCAAGGGAATCCCAACCCCCAGGTTGAGGAACCCACATTGTCTTAAGAAGGTATGAGGAGAGATTCTTGTGCTCCCGTTACTTCCTCTAAGAAGAGATTTTTGTGGATCTCCTCCAGTAGAGAACCCATGGTTGGCTCCCCACACCTATGCTGGATGACTCATATCCACCTCACACTCTCAAAGGGGAATTAAACCATGAGCCTAACTATGTCTCAGAAAAAATAAAAGACAAATACCAAGCACACCTCACAATCCCCACTGAGAGATAGAACACACAAAATCAGTGTTCTGCCATATGTGGTAAAGTCTGACCATGGTAGCAACCAGTCAAACTTCCCATGCCATAGCTCTTTGGCAACTGGCTCAAACAGGTGGGACCTTCAGTGTCAATGTCTTTCAGCCCCTAACTCTCCCAAAGTATGTCAGTGTGAACATGAAGTTATGGCCCAATTCAGTGCACAATGGTGTAGGGAGTGTTCTGTCAATGAGCAACTTGACTTGGGAAGGCCTGCTAAGCAAGCAATGGAAGTTTTTCAGAGCCAGGCTCACAAGAACTTAGAACTTGGAAGTGGAAGAGATGATGAACTCAGGATGACTAGAGTTATCGAATTTCTGTCACAGTGAGTAGTATGAGGGATAAGGTTAATTCATCTGCATAGCATGTAAGCAGAAAAACTGTCATATACATGCCCATCATTTTTCAAGAAAAAGGTTACCTAATTTAATGAAATATGAGAAAAATTACTCCCTGATAGATGAAATCTTAAGAGGAACTATAAATGCCATCCCATTTATCCAGGCTACTTCCCTTCAACGTACTAGGAACAAAGTTGCCTATGTTATGAGGCCATTGCTTGACTCTGGACATGTTCATCCTTGCATCCAATTCAGCCAGAATATCCATTATTGATATTAAAGATACAACTTTTAAAGCTAAGTTAAAATACAAAACCCCCTTGTGTACTTTCCCCACTGTTGTTTTGTTACTTATAAGTATTAGGATCCTCAAACATGACTTGAAGAAAAAAATGTACAATAAATCTTTTTATTTATTACGTATTTTCCTCAATTACATTTCCAATGCTATCCCAAAAGTCCCCCATACCCTCCCCCCCCCACTTCCCTACCCACCCATTCTCATTTTTTGGCCCTGGTGTTCCCCTGTACTGGGGCATATAAAGATTGCGTGTCCAGTGGGCCTCTCTTTCCAGTGATGGCCGACTAGGCCATCTTTTGATACATATGCAGCTAGAGTCAAGAGCTCCAGGGTACTGGTTAGTTCATAATGTTGTTGCACCTACAGGGTTGCAGATCTCTTTAGCTCCTTGGATACTTTCTCTAGCTCCTTCATTGGGGGCCCTGTGATCCATCCAATAACTGACTGTGAGCATCCACTTCTGTGTTTGCTAGGCCCCGGCCTAGTCTCACATGAGACAGCTATATCTGGGTCCTTTCAGCAAATGCTTGCTAGTGTATGCAATGGTACCATCATTTGGAGGCTAATTATGGGATGGATCCCTGGATATGGCAGTCTCTAGATGGTCTGCCATGCTCCCCAGTCGAGTCAGTTTGACAAGCAGAGGCTTGGAAGCTGACCACAAGGAAAAGAGTTTCACGGAAACTCCCTCCTGGACTCTGGCATTCTCTCTATCCCAAAAATTAATTTTCCATTCCCGCGTTAGTCTAGTGTATGGATCCACGTGCTCTCTATTAGTAATTATCCTATTATAACTGCCTTTTAAGATTGAATTCTGACATAGATAAAGCCTCCCCCAGTGTTCCAAGATCCCAGATAACAGCAAGGAGTTTAACCTATTCAGTAACTAATTAAGCATTACAATAGACAGAGCCATTAGCTCAATTGGTCTGCAGAAAGAGCCTGGGAATCTCACTGAGATAGAAATCTTTAGTACAGGTTACATTCCATACCAAGAGCAAGTTGATATACTCTCCTGATAAATGGAGATTCTCCAGATAAGATAAGAATTAGCAAGAATTTAAGGGATCCGTGACACTACATTATTCTTGAGGCCTGCCAAGAGTAATTACCCCCTGGTGCTATTAACACTAAAGTGTGAAATTCTTGCCTGTCACTAGGCTGATCCTAGGCAGGGCTGCTAATCTCTATTTTAAACATTTATTTGATTCCTGCAAATTCCTTTTGCAGTCATTCTCTTGTATCTGGTAAATTTCAGTGTACCTTGTCTGATGTGATTTGTAGCTCCTGGTAATTTTCTGTATTATAAAATAGTCTAATGCTCAACCTGAGATTACATTCAGATTCAACACCTCTCCTGTGTGTGTCTGTTTGTCAATTAATCCTATGCTTTGCCCACCTGCCAGAGAGACCAGTTCCACACAGACACAGGGACCTAGAGGGTCTGCGGCAGATTTGGCCCCTGAACAGGGACACCAGAGCAGGTTAGTCTTTATTTCTTTTTCTTTCCTTTTTCTTTCTATTCTTTATTTTCTCAGGAAAAGATAGGATCTCATCGTGACCGTGTTGCAGACAGGCTGATTCGTACATCAGTTAAGAGACGAGTAAGTTTTATCATGGGGCAGTCAGAATCAAAAGGGAAAAGATTGTTTCTGTCGGTCTTCAAACACATGTTGTCTGGAAGAGGCCTAAAGGTCTCGGATAAATCTTTACAAGAATTTTATGATTTCGTGCAAAAAATCAGTCCCTGGTTTACAGAGGAGGGAAGCTTGACATTAGATGATTGGAAGCGAGTAGGTAATGATATGCGGAAGTTCCATGGGGAAAATCCATCTAGGGATATCCCGGCAATGCCCTAATTTTGTGGCAACAAATGAGGGATCTATTGACTGAGAAAACAGACTTAGAATTCCTTGCAGAGGAATCTCCTTCAGAGCTCTCTGATGATCAGAAAGCAAAATCGTATGCTTGTAAAAAGAAATCATACTGTTCAAGCAAAAAAGGGAAAAGGCTAGAGAAAAGTGAATCAGAGACTACTGACAATGAAGATGATGATGAATGAGAAATTACTGAGGGAATGGCAAAGTGTGAAATTAAGGGAAGAAGAGATCTTTTTCATAAACACCTAGACAGTAGTGAGGAGGAATCTTATATTTTTCCCATTTGATTCAGCAGTTCATGTCCTTATTTATTCTTTTAGTCTTTTCCTGAAACTGTGAGTATATTCTTTTTTTAATTTTTAATATTTTTTATTATGTATTTTCCTCAATTACATTTCAAATGCTATCCCAAAAGTCCCCCATACCCACCCACCCACACTTCCCTACCCACCAATTCCCAATTTTTTGGCCTTCCCCTGTACTGGGGCATATAAAGTTTCTGTGTCCAATGTCCCTCACTTTCCAGTGATGGCCGACTAGGCCATCTTTTGATACATATGCAGCTAGAGTCAAAAGCTCCAGGGTACTGGATAGATCATAATGTTGTTCCACCTATAGGGTTGCAGATACCTTTAGCTCCTTGGGTACTTTCTCTACTCTTCAACTGGGAGCCCTGTAATCCATCCAATATCTGACTGTGAGCACCCACTTCTGTGTTTGTTAGGCCCCGGCATAGTCTCACATGAGACAGCTATATCAGGGTCCTTTCAGCAAAATCTTGCTAGTGTATGCAATGGTATCAGCGTTTGGAAGCTGATTATGGGGTGGATCCCTGGATATGGCAGTCTATGGATGGTCCATCCTTTCGTCACAGCTCCAAACTTTGTCTCTGTAACTCCTTCCATGGGTGTTTTGTTCCCATTTCTAAGAAGGGGCACAGTCTCCACACTTTGGACTATATTCTTCTTGAGTTTCATGCGTTTAGCAAATTGTATCTTATATCTTGGGTATCCTAAGTTTTCGGCTAATATCCACTTATCAGTGAGTACATATTGTGTGAGTTCCTTTGTGATTGTGTTACCTCACTCAGGATGATGCACTCCAGGTCCATCCATTTGCCTAGGAATTTCATAAATTTATTCTTTTTAATAGCTGAGTAGTACTACAATGTGTAAATGTACCACATGTTCTGTATCCATTCCTCTGTTGAGGGGCATCTGGGTTCTTTCCAGCTTCTGGCTATTATAAATAAGGCTGCTATGAACATAGTGGAGCATGTGTCCTTCTTACCAGTTGGGACATCTTCTGGATATATGCCCAGGAGAGGTATTGCGGGATCCTCCGGTAGTACTATGTTCAATTTTCTGAGGAACCACCAGACTGATTTCCAGAGTGGTTGTACAAGCTTGCAATCTCACCAAAAATGGAGGAGTGTTCCTTTCTCCACATCCTTGCCAGCATCTGCTGTCACCTGAATTTTTGATCTTAGCCATTCTGACTGGTGTGAGGTGGAATCTCAGGGTTGTTTTGATTTGCATTTCCCTGATGATTAAGGATATTGAACATTTTTTCAGGTGCTTCTCTGCCATTCAATATTCCTCAGGTGAGAATTCTTTGTTCAGCTCTGAGCCCCATTTTTTAATGGGGTTATTTGATTTTCTGGAGTCTACCTTCTTGAGTTCTTTTTTTCCATTTTTTGTTAGATATTTAGCTAATTTACATTTCCAATGCTATACCATAAGTCCCCCATACCCACCCACCCCCACTTGCCTACCCACCCACACCTCCTTTTTTACCCTGGCGTTCCCCTGTACTGGGGCATATAAAGTTTGCAAGTACAACGGGCCTCTCTTTCAAGTGATGGCCTATTAGGCCATCTTTTGATACATAAGCAGCTAGAGACGAGAGCTCCGGGGTACTGGTTAGTTCATATTGTTGTTCCACCTATAGGGTTGCATTTCCTTTTAGCTCCTTGGGTGCTTTCTCTAGCTCCTCCATTGGGGGCCCATTGATCCACTCAATAGCTGACTGTGAGCAGACACTTCTGTGTTTGCTAGGTCCCGGCATAGTCTCACAAGAGACAGCTATATCTGGGTCCTTTCAGCAAAATCTTGCTAGTGTATGCAATGGTGTCAGCGTTTGGAAGCTGATCATGGGATGGATCTCTGGATTTTGCAATCACTAGATGGTCCATCCTTTCGTCACGGCTCCAAATTTTGTGTCTGTAACTCCTTCCCTGGGTGTTTTGTTTCCAAAAGTAAGAAGGGGCAAAGTGTCCACACTTTGGTATTCGTTCTCTTGATTTTAATGCGTTTAGCAAATTGTATCTTATATCTTGGGTATCCTAAGTTTCTGGGCTAATATCCACTTATCAGTGAGTACATATTGTGTGAGTTCCTTTGTAATTGGGTTACCTCACTCAGGATGATGTCCTCCAGGTCCATCCATTTGCCTCGGAATTTCATAAATTCATTCTTTTTAATAGCTGAGTAGTACTCCATTTTTCCCCACTTTCTCCTCTATAAGTTTCAGTGTCTCTGGTTTTATGTGAAGTACCTTGATCCACTTATATTTGACCTTAGTACAAGGAGATAGGAATGGATCAATTCCCATTCTTCTACATGATAACAACCAGTTGTGCCAGCACCATTTGTTGAAAATGCTGTCTTTCTTCCACTGGATGGTTTTAGCTCCCTTGTCGAAGTTCAAGTGACCATAGGTGTGTGGGTTCATTTCTGGGTCTTCAATTCTATTCCATTGGTCTACTTGTCTGTCGCTATACCAGTACCATGTAGTTTTTATAACAATTGCTCTGTAGTAAAGCTTTAGGTCAGGCATGGTGATTGCACCAGAGGTTCTTTTATCCTTGTGATGGTTTGTATATCCTTGGATCAGGGAGTGGCACCATCTGAAGGTGTGGCCTTGTTGGAATAGGTGTGACCTGGTTGGAGTGGGTGTGTCACTGTGGGTGTGGGTATAAGATCCTCACCCTAGTTGCCTGGAAGTCAGTCTTCCACTAGCAGCCTTTGGATGAAGACATAGAACTCTCAGCTCCTCCTGTGCCATGCCTGCCTGGATACTGCCATGCTACCACCTTGATGATAATGGACTGAACCTCTGAACCTGTAAGCCAGCCCCAATTAAATGTTGTATTTTATAAGACTTGCCTTGGTCATGGTGTCTGTTCACAGCAGTAAAACCCTAACTAAGACAGAAGTTGGTACTGGGAGTGGGGTATTGCTGTGATAGGCCTGACCATGCTTTTATTTGAAAGAATGTGGATTTTGGGACTTTGGATTTGGAAAGCAGTGGAATGCTTTAAATGGGGCTTAATGGGTCATCCTAGTAGGAATATGGAAGACTTTGTTGCTGGGAGTAATTTGAACTGTGTTGACCTGGCCCAAGAGATTTCAAAGGAGAAGAATTTCAGAATGTGGCATAAAGACTGGTTTTGTGGTATTTTGGTGAAGAATGTGGCTACTTTTAGCTCTTGTCTGAAAAGTTTGCCTGAGGCTAAGGTGAAGAGACTTGCATTAGTTGCATTGACAAAAGAAGTTTCAAAAAAGCCCAGCAGAGACTTTGTTCTCTGGTTAAGTCTTATGAAGAGAAGTATGAACAAGCATAGCAAGCTTAGAAAGGAAAAATATAAAATATATGGTTTGAGTTTTAAAGGAGTACCAGGAAGTGAAATGGAGCAAAATCTTGTGTTCTAGGAGATAAAGATTAAGGGAGTGGGACCTTGGGGAAAGATCCTACCCAGCTAAATTAGATCCAGGTATGGTGGTACACACCTTTAATCCCATGAGACAAGCATGCTGATCTCTGCATTCAAGCTCAATCTATAGAGCAAGAACCAGAATAACCAAGCTTAGGCAGTGAAGGATTTAGAAAACATAAAGCTAGTGATAATGTAATAGGACAAGAAGATCATGGTCTAGTTCCTGTAAGCAGCAGAACTCGGCAGCTTCAGCCATGTGGCTCTGGCTCTAGAGTTAAGAATGGAAAGAACTACTGGGACAATTGATGCTGGTTAGCTGGAGCTAAAACATTAGCAATGATTAAGAAGAGACCAGCATTACTGAGGTGAAAGCTTATGGGAATTGTTTTCTGGGAGCACAAAGAAGCTGTGTTCCAGAGATAGCCAAGGTTGTACCTCGTGCTGCAGCTGGACTTGGTAATGTGTAAGAGTCACTCAGGTGGTACTGCTTGTGAAGGAATGAAGGGATCATGGAGAGAAGCTGAGGCTTGGCACTGTGAGAGGCCAGGGAAGGCCATTGGAGAAGGTGAAGCCTCAGCTGTAGTTGATGGCCCAGGACTGAAGGGGTCATGCAAAGGATTTGAGGCTTGGCACCCTGAAGAGAGCCTATGAGAGGCTATTGGTGAAGCCTAGTTGGAGTGGAATACCCCAGTGTATTAGAGATGTCAGTACCATGGAGTGATCACCAAGAACTGCAGACATAGTGGAGTGGATCAACCTGAGCTTAGAGTGCTACAGAGGGCAGAGCTGGAAATGTGATGCCAGCCTTTAGGAGGAGTCCAAAAGATCAAGTGGAATCCCAGATACTGAAACAAGAAGCTGTAACATTGAAATTGCCTTGGAGACTCAAAGATGTTAAAGATGCCAGAGCCATGGGACACATGCTGAGGAAAGCTGCTAACAGGTAGTGGAACCAGCCCAGGAGAAAGCAGTTTGTTGCAGTCAACAAACATGAACAAGGAGTGGAGATCTGAAGACCGCTTTGACATCAGCCATGGAGATGCAGTTTGGAGTTTGCCCAGCTGGTTTCCTGCCTTGCTTTGGGGATTACAGTTAATTAAGTTGAATGAATCTCAGAAGAGACCTTGAACATTGTTGCGACCGCTATAGACTATGAGGACTTTGAAAGTAGGACTAAATGCATTTTGCATTATGCTATGTTTAAGTATGGCCCCCATAGACTCATGTTTTTGAACAAGTCTATGGGGACCAGGGAGTGGAATGTGATGGTTTGTATATCCTTGGATCAGGGAGTGGCACCATCTGAAGGTGTGGCCTTGTTGGAATAGGTGTGACCTGGTTGGAGTGGGTGTGTCACTGTGGGTGTGGGTATAAGATCCTCACCCTAGTTGCCTGGAAGTCAGTCTTCCACTAGCAGCCTTTGGATGAAGACATAGAACTCTCAGCTCCTCCTGCGCCATGCCTGCCTGGATACTGCCATGCTACCACCTTGATGATAATGGACTGAACCTCTGAACCTGTAAGCCAGCCCCAATTAAATGTTGTATTTTATAAGACTTGCCTTGGTCATGGTGTCTGTTCACAGCAGTAAAACCCTAACTAAGACAATCCTTGAGAAGAGTTTTTGCTATCCTAGGTTTTTTGTTATTCCAGATGAATTTGCAGATTGCCCTTTCTAATTTCCTGAAGAATTCAGTTGGAATTTTGATGGGGATTGCATTGAATCTGTAGATTGCTTTTGGCATGTTAGCCATTTTTACAATGTTGATCCTGACAATCCATGAGCATGGGAGATCTTTCCATCTTCTGAGACCTTCTTTCATTTCTTTCTTCAGAGACTTAAACTTTTTATCATACAGTTCTTTCGCTTCCTTAGTTAGAGTCATGCCAATCTATTTTATATTATTTGTGACTATTGAGAAGGGTGTTGTTTCACTAATTCCTTTCTCAGCCTGTTTATTCTTTGTGTAGAGAAAGGCCATTGATTTGTTTGAGTAAATTCATATCCAGCTACTTCACGGAAGCTGTTTATCAGGTTTTGGCATTCTCTGGTGGAATTTTCAGGGTCACTTGTATATACTATCATATCATCTACAAAAAGTGATATTTTTACTTCATCTTTTCCAATTTGTATCCCCTTGATCTCCTTTTGTTGTTGAATTGCTCTGGCTACGACTTCAAGTACAATGTTGAATAGGTAGGGAGAGAGTGGACAGCCTTGTCTAGTCCCTGATTTTAGTGGGATTGCTTCAAGCTTCTCACCATTTACTTTGATGTTGGCTACTGGTTTGTTGTAGATTGCTTTTATCATGGTTAGGTATGGGCCTTGAATTCCTGATATTTCCAAGACTTTTATCATGAATGGGTGTTGGATCTTGTCGAATGCTTTTTCCGCATCTAACGAGATGATCATGGGGGTTTTGCCTTTGAGTTTGTTTATATAATGGATTGCGTTGATGAATTTCCATGTATTAAACCATTCCTGCATCACTGGAATAAAGCCTACTTGGTCAGGGTGGATGATTGCTTTAATGTGGTCTTGGATTCAGTTACAAGAAATTTATTGAGGATTTTTGCATCTATATTCATAAGGGAAAATGGTCTGAAGTTCTCTATCTTTGTTTGATCTTTCTGTGGTTTAGGTATCAGAGTAATTGTGGCTTCATAGAATGAGTTGGGTAGAGTTCCTTCTACTTGTATTTTGTTGAATAGTTTTGGTAGAACTGAAATTAGATCTTCTTTGAAGATCTGGTAGAACTCTGCACTAAACCCATCTGCTCCTGGGCTTATTTTGGCTGGGAGACTATTAATGACTGCTTCTATTTCATTAGGGGATATAGCACTGTTTAGATCCTTCACTTGATCCTGATTTAACTTTGGTACCTGGTATCTGTCTAGAAATTTGTCCATTTCGTCCAGGTTTTCCAGTGTTGTTGAGTATAGACTTTTGTAGAAGGATCTGTTGGTGTTTCGGATTTCTTCAGGATCTGTTGTTATGTCTCCCTTTTCATTTCTGATTTTGTTAATTAGGATATTGTCCCTGTGCACTCTCATGAGTCTATCTAATGGATTATCTATCTTGTTGATTTTTTCAAAGAACCAACTGAGGTTAATTCTTCTAATAGTTCTTCTTGTTTCCACTTGGTTAATTTCACCCCTGAGTTTGATTATTTCCTGCCATCTACTCCTCTTGGGTGAATTTTCTTCCTTTTTTTCTAGAGCTTTTAGATGTGTTGTCAAGCTGCTAGTGTGTGCTCTCCCTAGTTTCTTTGTGGAGGCACTCAAAGCTATGAGTTTCCCTCTTAGAACTGCTTTCATTGTGTCCCATAGGTTTGGGTATGTGGTGGCTTCATTTTCATTAAACTCTAAAAAGTCTTTAATTTCTTTCTTTATTCCTTCCTTGACCAAGGTATCATTGAGAAGAGTGTTGTCAGTTTCCACGTGAATGTTGGCTTTCCATTATTTATGTTGTTATTGAATATCAGCCTTAGCCCATGGTGGTCTGATAGGATGCATGGAACAATTTCAATATTTTTGTGTCTGTTGAGGCCTGTTTTGTGACCAATTATATGGTCAGTTTTGGAGAAGATCCCGTGAGGTGCTGAGAAGAAGGTATATCCTTTTGTTTTAGGATAAAATGTTCTGTAGATATCTGTTAAGTCCATTTGTTTCATAACTTCTGTTAGTTTCACTGTGTCCCTGTTTAGTTTCTGTTTCCATGATCTGTCCATTGATGAAAGTGGTGTGTTGAAGTCTCCCACTATTATTGTGTGAGGTGCAATGTGTGCTTTGAGCTTTACTAAAGTGTCTTTAATGAATGTGGCTGCCCTTGCATTTGGAGCATAGATATTCAGAATTGAGAGTTCCTCTTGGAGGATTTTACCTTTGATGAGTATGAAGTGTCCTTCCTTGTCTTTTTTGATAACTTTGGGTTAGAAGTCGATTTTATTCGATATCGAATGGCTACTCCAGCTTGTTTCTTCAGACCATTTGCTTGGAAAATTTTTTTCCAGCTTTTCACTCTGAGGTAGTGTCTGTCTTTTCCCTGAGATGGGTTTTCTGTAAGCAGCAGAATGTTGGTTCCTGTTTGTGTAGCTAGTCTGTTAGTCTATGTCTTTTTATTGGGGAATTGAGTCCATTGATATTAAGAGATACTAAGTAAAAGTAATTGTTGCTTCCTTTTATTTTTGTTGTTAGAGTTGGCATTCTGTTCTTGTGGCTGTCTTCTTTTTGGCTTGTTAAGGGATTACTTTCTTGCTTTTTCTAGGGCGTGATTTCCGTCCTTGTATTGGTTTTTTTCTGTTATTATCCTTTGAAGGTCTGGAATCATGGAAAGATAATGTCTGAATTTGGTTTTGACATGGAATACTTTGGTTTCTCCATCCTTGGTAATTGAGAGTTTGGCCGGGTATAGTAGCATGGGCTGGCATTTGTGTTCTCTTAGTGTCTGTAGAACATCTGTCCAAGCTCTTCTGGCTTTCTTAGTCTCTGGTGAAAAGTCTGGTGTAATTCTGATAGGGCTGCCTTTATATGTTACTTGACCTTTCTCCCTTACTGCTTTTAATATTCTATCTTTATTTAGTGCATTTGTTGTTCTGATTATTATGTGTCGGGAGGAATTTCTTTTCTGGTCCAGTCTATTTGGAGTTCTGTAGGCTTCTTGTATGTTCATGGGCATCTCTTTCTTTAGGTTTGGGAAGTTTTCTTCTAAAATTTTGTTGAAGATATTTGCTGGCCCTTTAAGTTGAAAATCTTCATTCTCATCAACTCTTATTATCTGTAGGTTTGGTCTTCTCATTGTGTCCTGTATTTCCTGGATGTTTTGAGTTAGGATCCTTTTGCGTTTTGTATTTTCTTTGATTGTTTTGCGGATGTTCTCTATGGAATCTTCTGCACCTGAGATTCTCTCTTCCATATCTTGTATTCTGTTGCTGATGCTCACATCTATGGTTCCAGATTTCTTTCCTAGGGTTTCTATCTCCAGTGTTGCCTCACTTTGGGTTTTCTTTATTGTGTCTACTTCCCTTCTTAGGTCTAGTATGGTTTTGTTCATTTCCATCACCTGTTTGGATGTGTTTTCCTGTTTTTCTTTAAGGACTTCTACCTGTTTGGCTGTGTTTTCCTGTTTTTCTTTAAGGACTTGTAACTCTTTAGCAGTGTTCTCCTGCATTTCTTTATGTGAGTTACTAAAGTCCTTCTTGATGTCCTCTACCATCATCATGAGATATGCTTTTATATCTGGGTCTAGCTTTTCGGTTGTGTTGGGGTGCCCAGGACTAGGTGGGGTGGGAGTGCTGCGTTCTGATGATGGTGAGTGGTCTTGATTACTGTTAGTAGGATTCTTACGTTTGCCTTTTGCCATCTGGTAATCTCTGGAGCTAGTTGTTAATGTTATCTCTGGTTAGAGCTTGTTCCTCGGGTGATTCTGTTAACCTCTATCAGCAGACCTGGGAGACTAGCTCTCTCCTCTGAGTTTCAGTGGTCAGAGCACTCTCTGCAGGCAAGCTCTCCTCTTACAGGAAAGGTGCACAGATATCTGGCCTTAGGACCTCCCTCCTGGCCGAAGACGAAGGCCTAAAACAGGACCTGTCCGGAAGCTGAGTTGCTTTGGCCTGTACCAGAAGCTGTTAGCTTCTGTATTCTACACTCTCACCTGTGCAGAATACTCTCAGAGGAGTCCTGGATCCAAGATGTCTGCTGCCAATGCTCAGGCAAAGCACCCCCGGGCTGGTCGGACCCCTATCCTCTGGCCAGGAAAGTGGCAAGCTGTCTGGGGCCCGAAAAGGGGTCTGCCTTAGAAGCTCTGTGGTTCCCGCCTTTCCCAGAAGCTTTTTAGCTTCTGTATTGTGTACTCTCACCTGTGCAGAATACTCTCGGCTGGGTCTCAGAACCAAGATCAGGAGGAGTCTTTAATTATGGCACCAGTCACCCGCAGACTGGTACCAAAGCCTCGTTGGCTCTTGCCGCAGGTCGGTTTTGATGCTGCCGTGGCAGAGGCAAAAAGACAAGGAGACTTTACACTCATTTGCCCGGTAATTTGCATAGAAGGAAGTGAGCTGCGTTGGGAACCTTTGCCGTTAAAAACTCTTAAGGAATTACAGTCAGCAGTAAAAACGCTGGGTCCTACTGCACCTTATACTTTACAGGTTCTGGATGCAGTAGCTAGCCAGTGGCTCACCCCTTATGATTGGCACCAAACTGCAAAGGCTACTCTTGCTCCCAGAGATTTCATTCTCTGGAGAACAGAGTATGAAGAAAGGGCCAGAAAGTTATTTCAGGAAAGATCTTCATTGAGAAATGGAACTAAACCCACAGTGCCTATGCTTCTTGGGCAAAAAGAATATGCTAAACCAGTAGCGCAACTGAAAATTTCAAAGGCAGTGTTGGGGAAAATTAATCAGATAGCCGTATCCAGCTGGCAGAGTTTACCTCCACCTGGGGCTCAGTCCACAGTCCTTTCGGGAATTAGATAAAAGCGTGATGAATCTTATGAGAGTTTTGTGGCTAGATTGGAAGAGGCAGTTTCTAGGATACTTCCCCCCTCCGAAGGAACTGATATATTGATGAAACAATTGGCTTGGGAAAACGTGAATACCTTGTGCCAAGACCTGATCAGACCAATCCGCAAGACAGGCTCCCTACAAGATTATATAAAAGCATGTATAGACGCCTCACTGGCTGTAATTCAGGGGATTGCTTACACCGCAGCAATGAAAGGACAGAAATTTGGCGCCTATGTCAAAAAATACTTACAGAGTTACATGTTTCCGGTGTGGAAAGCTGGGGCACCTGAGGAAAGATTGTAAGAACCTCTCAGGAAATAAGAAAAGCAATCCTTTGGGTCCCTACTCAAGATGTGGCAAAGGAAGACATTGGAAAAATGAGTGTAAATCAAAGTTTCACAAGTATGGAAATCTGCTCACTAGAGAAGCGGGAAAGGATAGCGAGTCAAAAAACTATATAGGGGGCCACCTCTCAGCCCCGAAAAAAGAGAGGCATAGAGTCAAGAGGAGGGTAGAGAACCCCTCCTCTGAACCAGGAAGCCCCGGAGTTTACTATCCATCATTTACCTAGAGCCACCCCAGGGAGTGCAGGGCTAGATCTGGCAGCTTTAACTGATGTCATCATTTCTAGTTGGGATGGTGTGCATCTCATTTCCACTTCAGTGTCTGGTACTCTGCCTCAAGGGACTGTTGGTCTCATCATAGGACGTAGCTCAATTTTTTTTTTATTACATATTTTCCTCAATTACATTTCCAATGCTATCCCAAAAGTCCCCCATAGTGCCCCCCACTTCCATACCCACCCATTCCCATTCTTTTGGCCCTGGCATTCCCCTATATTGGGGCATATAAAGTTTGCAAGTCCAATGGGCCTCTCTTTCCAGTGATGGCCGACTAGACCATCTTTCGATACATATGCAGCTAGAGACAAGAGCTCCGGGGTTCTGGTTAGTACATCATGTTGTTCCAACATTAGGGTTGCAGATCCCTTTAGCTCCTTGGGTACTTTCTCTAGCTTCTCCATTGGGAGACCTGTGATACATCCAATACCTGACTGTGAACATCCATTCCTGTGTTTGCTAGGCCCCGGCATCGTCTCACAAGAGACAGCTATATTTGGGTCCTTTCAGCAAAATCTTGCTAGTGTATGCAATGGTGTCAGCATTTATAAGCTGCTTATGGGATGGATCCCTGGATACGGCAGTCTCTAAATGGTCCATCCTTTCATCACAGCTCCAAACATTGTCTCTGTAACTCCTTCCAAGGGTGTTTTGTTCCCAATTCTAAGAAGGGGCAAAGTGTCCACACTTTGGTCTTCGTTCTTCTTGAGTTTCATGCGTTTAGCAAATTGTATCTCATATCTTGGGTATCCTAAGTTTTGGGCTAATATCCACTTATCAGTGAATACATATTGTGTGAGTTCTTTTGTGATTGTGTTACTTCACTCAAGATGATGCCCTCCAGGTCCATCCATGTGGCTAGAAATTTCATAAATTCATTCTTTTTAATAGCTGAGTAGTACTCCATTGTGTAAATGTACCATAATTTCTGTATCCATTCCTCTGTTGAGGGACATCTGGGTTCTTTCCAGCTTCTGGCTATTATAAATAGGGCTGCCATGAACATAGTGGAGCATGTGTCCTTTTTACCGGTTGGGACATCTTCTGGATATATGCCCAGGAGAGGTATTGCTGGATCCTCCGGTAGTACTATGTCCAATTTTCTGAGGAACCGCCAGACTGATTTCCAGAGTGGTTGTACAAGCTTGCAATCCCACCAACAATGGAGGAGTGTTCCTCTTTCTCCACATCCTCGCCAGCATCTGCTGTCACCTAAATTTTTGATCTTATCCATTCTGACTGGTGTGAGGTGGAATCTCAGGGTTGTTTTGATTTGCATTTCCCTGATGATTAAGGATGTTGAACATTTTTTCAGGTGCTTCTCTGCCATTCGGTATTCCTCAGGTGAGAATTCTTTGTTCAGTTCTGAGCCCCATTTTTTAATGGGGTTATTTGACTTTCTGGAGTCCACCTTCTTGAGTTCTTTATATATATTGGATATTAGTCCCTTATCTGATTTAGGATAGGTGAAGATCCTTTCCCAATCTGTTGGTGGTTTTTTTGTCTTATTGATGGTGTCTTTAGCCTTGCAGAAGCTTTGCAGTTTCATCAGGTCCCACTTGTCAATTCTCGATCTTAGAGCACAAGCCATTACTGTTCTATTCAGGAATTTTTCCCCTGTGCCCATATCTTCAAGGCTTTTCCCCACTTTCTCCTCTATAAGTTTCAGTGTCTCTGGTTTTATGTGAAGTTCCTTGATCCACTTAGACTTGACCTTAGTACAAGGAGATAGGAATGGATCGATTCGCATTCTTCTACATGTTAACAACCAGTTGTGCCAGCACCATTTGTTGAAAATGCTGTCTTTCTTCCACTGGATGTTTTTAGCTCCCTTGTCGAAGATCAAGTGACCGTAGGTGTGTGGGTTCATTTCTGGGTCTTCAATTCTATTCCATTGGTCTATTTGTCTGTCACTATACCAGTACCATGCAGTTTTTATCACAATTGCTCTGTAGTAGAGCTTTAGGTCAGGCATGGTGATTCCACCAGAGGTTCTTTTATCCTTGAGAAGAGTTTTTGCTATCCTAGGTTTTTTGTTATTCCAGATGAATTTGCAGATTGCACTTTCTAATTCGTTGAAGAATTGATTTGGAATTTTGATGGGGATTGCATTGAATCTGTAGATTGCTTTTGGCATGTTAGCCATTTTTACAATGTTGATCCTGCCAATCCATGAGCATGGGAGATCTTTCCATCTTCTGAGATCTTCTATAATTTCTTTCTTCAGAGACTTGAAGTTTTTATTATACAGATCTTTCACTTCCTTAGTTAGAGTCACGCCAAGATATTTTATATTATTTGTGACTATTGAGAAGGGTGTTGTTTCCATAATTTCTTTCTCAGCCTGTTTATTCTTTGTGTAGAGAAAGGCCATTGATTTGTTTGAGTTAATTTTATATCCAGCTACTTCACCGAAGCTGTTTATCAGGCTTAGGAGTTCTTTGGTGGAATTTTTAGGGTCACTTAGATATACTATCATATCATCTGCAAAAAGTGATATTTTGACTTCATCTTTTCCAATTTGTATCCCTTTGATCTCCTTTTGTTGTCGAATTGCTCTGGCTAGGACTTCAAGTACAATGTTGAATAGGTATGGAGAAAGTGGACAGCCTTGTCTAGTCCCTGATTTTAGAGGGATTGCTTCAAGCTTCTCACCATTTACTTTGATGTTGGCTACTGGTTTGCTGTAGATTGCTTTTATCATGTTTAGGTATGGGCCTTGAATTCCTGATCTTCCCAAGACTTTTATCATGAATGGGTGTTGGATCTTGTCAAATGCTTTTTCAGCATCTAACGAGATGACCATGTGGTTTTTGTCTTTGAGTTTGTTTATATACTGGATTACGTTGATGGATTTCCGTATATTGAACCATCCCTGCATCCCTGGGATGAAACCTACTTGGTCAGGATGGATGATTGTTTTGATGTGTTCTTGGATTCGGTTAGTGAGAACTTTATTGAGGATTTTTGCATCAATATTCATAAGGGATATTGGTCTGAAGTTTTCTATCTTTGTTGGGTCTTTTTGTGGTTTAGGTATCAGAGTAATTGTGGCTTCATAGAATGAGTTGGGTAGAGTACCTTCTGTTTCTATTTTGTGGAATAGTTTGTGAAGAACTGGGATTAGATCTTCTTTGAAGGTCTGATAGAACTCTGCACTAAACCCATCTGGTCCTGGGCTTTTTTTAGTTGGGAGACTATTAATGACTGCTTCTATTTCTTTGGGGGATATAGGGCTGTTTAGATCATTAACCTGATCTTGATTCAACTTTGGTACCTGGTATCTGTCTAGGAACTTCTCCATTTCATCCAGGTTCTCCAGTTTTGTTGAGTATAGCCTTTGGTAGAAGGATCTGATGGTGTTTTGGATGTCTTCAGGATCTGTTGTTATGTCTCCTTTTTCATTTCTGATTTTGTTAATTAGGATGCTTTCCCTGTGCCCTCTAGTGAGTCTGGCTAAGGGTTTATCTATCTTGTTGATTTTCTCAAAGAACCAGCTCCTTGATTGGTTGATTCTTTGAATAGTTTTTCTTGTTTCCACTTGGTTGATTTCGCCCCTGAGTTTGATTATTTCCTGCCGTCTACTCCTCTTGGGTGAATTTGCTTTCTTTTGTTCTAGTGCTTTTAGGTGTGTTGTCAAGCTGCTAATGTGTGCTCTCTCTAGTTTCCTTTTGGAGGCACTCAGAGCTATGAGTTTTCCTCTTAGAAATGCTTTCATTGCGTCCCATAAGTTTGGGTATGTTGTGGCTTCATTTTCATTGAACTCTAAAAAGTCCTTAATTTCTTTCTTTATTCCTTCCTTGACCAAGGTATCATTGAGAAGAGTGTTGTTCAGTTTCCACGTGAAGGTTGGCTTTCTATTATTTATTTTGTTATGGAAGATCAGCATTAGTCCGTGGTGATCTGATAGGATGCATGGGACAATTTCAATATTTTTGTATCTGTTGAGGCCTGTTTTGTGACCAATTACGTGGTCAATTTTGGAGAAGGTACCATGAGGTGCTGAGAAGAAGGTATATCCTTTTGTTTTAGGATAGAATGTTCTGTAGATATCTGCCAGATCCATTTGATTCATAATTTCTCTTAGTTTCTCTGTGTCCCTGTTTAGTTTTTGTTTCCATGATCTGTCCATTGGTGAAAGTGGTGTGTTGAAGTCTCCCACTATTATTGTATGAGGTGCAATGTGTGCTTTGAGATTTACTAAAGTTTCTTTAATGAATGTGGCTGCCTTTGTATTTGGAGCATAGATATTCAGGATTGATAGTTCCTCTTGGAGGATTTTACCTTTGATGAGTATGAAGTGTCCCTCCCTGTCTTTTTTAATGACTTTGGGTTGGAAGTCAATCTTATCAGATATTAGAATGGCTACTCCAGCTTGTTTCTTCATGCCATTTGCTTGGAAAATTGTTTTCCAGCCTTTCATTCTGAGGTAGTGTCTATCCTTTTCTCTGAGATGAGTTTCCTGTAAGCAGCAAAATGTTGGGTCTTGTTTGTGTAGCCAGTTTGTTAGTCTATGTCTTTTTATCGGGGAGTTGAGTCCATTGATATTAAGAGATATTAAGGAAAAGTAATTGTTGTTTCCTGTTATTTTTGTTGTTAAAGTTGGCATTTTGTTCTTGTGGCTGTCTTCTTTTAGGTTTGTTGAGGGATTACCTTCTTGTTGTTTCTAGGGCGTGGTTCCTGTCCTTGTATTGGTTTTTTTCTGTTATTATCCTTTGAAGGGCTGGATTCGTGGAGAGATAATGTGTGAATTTGGTTTTGTCGTGGAATACTTTGGTTTCTCCATCTATGTTAATTGAGAGTTTGGCTGGGTATAGTAGTCTGGGCTGGAATTTGTGTTCTTTTAGTGTCTGTATAATATCCGTCCAGGATCTTCTGGCTTTCATAGTCTCTGGTGAAAAATCTGGTGTAATTCAGATAGGCTTGCCTTTATATGTTACTTGGCCTTTTTCTCTTACTGCTTTTAGTATTCTATCTTTATTTAGAGCATTTGTTGTTCTGATTATTATGTGTCGGGAGGTATTTCTTTTCTGGTCCAGTCTATTTGGAGTTCTGTAGGCTTCTTGTATGTTCATGGGCATCTCTTTCTTTAGATTTGGGAAGTTTTCTTCTATAATTTTGTTGAAGATGTTTGCTGGTCCTTTGAGTTGAAAATCTTCATTCTCATCCACTCCTATTATCCGTAGGTTTGGTCTTCTCATTGTGTCCTGTATTTCTTGGATGTTTTGCGTTAGGGTCTTTTTGCATTTTACATTTTCCTTGATTGTTGTGCCGATGTTCTCTATGGAATCTTCTGCGCCTGAGATTCTCTCTTCCATCTCTTGTATTCTGTTGCTGATGCTGGTATCTATGGTTCCAGATTTCTTTCCTAGGGTTTCTATCTCCAGTGTTGCCTCATTTTGGGTTTTCTTTATTGTGTCTACTTCCCTTTTTAGGTCTAGTATGGTTTTGTTCATTTCCATCATCTGATTGGATGTGTTTTCCTGTTTCTCTTTAAGGACTTCTACCAGTTTTGTTGTGTTTTCCTGTTTTTCTTTAAGGACTTGTAACTCTTTAGCCATGTTCTCCTGTAGTTATTTAAAGTCCTTCTTGATGTCCTCCACCATCATCATGAGATATGCTTTTAAATCCAGGTCTAGTTTTTCAGGTGTGTTGGGGTGCCCTGGACTGGGCGAAGTGGGAGTGCTGGGTCCTGATGATGGTGAGTGGTCTTGGTTTCTGTTAGTAAGATTCTTACCTTTACCTCTCGCCATCTGGTAATCTCTGGGGTTGTTATAGTTGTCTCTGTTCAGAGGTTGTTCTTCTGGTGATTCTGAGTATCCTCTGTCAGCAGAGCTGGGAGACAGGCTCTCTCCTCTGAGTTTCAGTGGTTAGAGCACTTCCTGTTGACAAGCTTTCCTCTTAAAGGGAAGGTGTACAGATATCTGGCGTTTGGACCTCCTCCTGGCCGAAGAAGAAGGCGGAAAACAGGACCTTTCCCAGATGCTGTGTTGCTTTGGCAGGTCACAGAAGCTGTAGGCTTCTGTGGTGCACACTCTCAGCTGTGCAGACTAAGTTCCTAAGTTCAGTGGAGTCCTGGATCCAAGATGTGCTCCCTGCTCCTGAGGCAGAGGGCTCCTGTGCAGGGCAGACCACTGTCTTCCAGCTAGGAGGGTGCCGGATGTCTGTGGCCCCAAAAGGGTGCTGCCTCAGCAGCTCTGTGGCTCCCGCCTGTCCCAGAAGCTGTCTGCCTCTGTGGTCCTCAGTCTTACCTGTACAGACTAAGTTCGGCGGAGTCCCAGAGCCAAGATGGCGCTCCCTGCAGGGCAGGTCACTGTCCTCCAGCTGGGAGGGTGCCGGATGTCTGCGGCCCCAAAAGGGTGCTGCCTCAGCGGCTCTGTGGCTCCCGACTGTCCCAGAAGCTGTCTGCCTCTGTGGTCCTCACTCTGACCTGTACAGACTAAGTTCAGCGGAGTCCCGGAGCCAAGATGGCGCTCCCTGCAGGGCAGGTCCCTGTCCTCCGGCTGGGAGGGTGCCGGATGTCTGCGGCCCCAAAAGGGTGCTGCCTCAGCGGCTCTGTGGCTCCCGCCTGTCCCAGAAGCTGTCTGCCTCTGTGGTCCTCACTCTGACCTGTACAGACTAAGTTCGGCGGAGTCCCGGAGCCAAGATGGCGCTCCCTGCAGGGCAGGTCACTGTCCTCCAGCTGGGAGGGTGCCGGATGTCTGCGGCCCCAAAAGGGTGCTGCCTCAGCGGCTCTGTGGCTCCCGACTGTCCCAGAAGCTGTCTGCCTCTGTGGTCCTCACTCTGACCTGTACAGACTAAGTTCGGCGGAGTCCCGGAGCCAAGATGGCGCTCCCTGCAGGGCAGGTCCCTGTCCTCCGGCTGGGACGGTGCCGGATGTCTGCGGCCCCAAAAGGGTGCTGCCTCAGCGGCTCCCGCCTGTCCCAGAAGCTGTCTGCCTCTGTGGTCCTCACTCTGACCTGTACAGACTAAGTTCGGCGGAGTCCCGGAGCCAAGATGGCGCTCCCTGCAGGGCAGGTCCCTGTCCTCCGGCTGGGAGGGTGCCGGATGTCTGCGGCCCCAAAAGGGTGCTGCCTCAGCAGCTCTGTGGCTCCCGCCTGTCCCAGAAGCTGTCTGCCTCTGTGGTCCTCACTCTGACCTGTACAGACTAAGTTCGGCGGAGTCCCGGAGCCAAGATGGCGCTCCCTGCAGGGCAGGTCCCTGTCCTCCGGCTGGGAGGTTGCCGGATGTCTGCGGCCCCAAAAGGGTGCTGCCTCAGCGGCTCTGTGGCTCCCGCCTGTCCCAGAAGCTGTCTGCCTCTGTGGTCCTCACTCTGACCTGTACAGACTAAGTTCGGCGGAGTCCCGGAGCCAAGATGGCGCTCCCTGCAGGGCAGGTCCCTGTCCTCCGGCTGGGAGGGTGCCGGATGTCTGCGGCCCCAAAAGGGTGCTGCCTCAGCGGCTCTGTGGCTCCCGCCTGTCCCAGAAGCTGTCTGCCTCTGTGGTCCTCACTCTGACCTGTACAGACTAAGTTCGGCGGAGTCCCGGAGCCAAGATGGCGCTCCCTGCAGGGCAGGTCCCTGTCCTCCGGCTGGGAGGGTGCCGGATGTCTGCGGCCCCAAAAGGGTGCTGCCTCAGCAGCTCTGTGGCTCCCGCCTGTCCCAGAAGCTGTCTGCCTCTGTGGTCCTCACTCTGACCTGTACAGACTAAGTTCGGCGGAGTCCCGGAGCCAAGATGGCGCTCCCTGCAGGGCAGGTCCCTGTCCTCCGGCTGGGAGGTTGCCGGATGTCTGCGGCCCCAAAAGGGTGCTGCCTCAGCGGCTCTGTGGCTCCCGCCTGTCCCAGAAGCTGTCTGCCTCTGTGGTCCTCACTCTGACCTGTACAGACTAAGTTCGGCGGAGTCCCGGAGCCAAGATGGCGCTCCCTGCAGGGCAGGTCACTGTCCTCCGGCTGGGAGGGTGCCGGATGTCCCGTAGCTCAAATTTTAAGAAAAGCTTCGAGGTGGTCCCTAGAGTTGTGTATTCTGACACTCTAGGTGAAATTAAAGTTATGGTAAAAGCGCTAAAGGAGACAGTTCAGCTTCATAAAGGTCAAAGGATAGCTCAGCTCTTGTTATTACCTTATCTACAACTCCCAAATCCTACGTTGAAAGGAGATCGAGACAGGGGACAATTTGGATCTACGGATGCTGTAGCTTGGGTACAGGAAATTAATGATCAGAGGCCTTTTAAGAATATCATTATAAATGGAAAGTCGTTTAAGGGCCTTTTAGATACTTGTGCTGACAGATCCTGTATTGCAGGTAAAGATTGGCCTTCATCCTGGCCAGTTCACCGGACTTCTCCTACACTGCAAGGGTTGGTGATGGCCACTAATGTGGCCCAAAGCTCACAAATATTAAGATGGAAGTGTGAAGGAAAATGGGGGCATATACGGCCTTACGTTATAGCTTCCCTACCTTTCTCGCTTTGGGGAAGAGATATTATGGAGGATATGAATGTTAAACTGGTTACTTCTGACAATTTAAACTGGCAGAATTTTTCATAGGGGTCACTGATGAACATTTATATGCTGACAAAATAGAATGGAAAGACTCAGAGCCTGTGTGGATTAATCAGTGGCCCCTGACTAGAGAGAAAATACAGGATATTGAAGAATTAGTAAAGGAACAGTTGGAGAAAGGGCATATAGAGGAGTCCAACAGTCCGTGGAATTCTCCAGGTCTCATCATAAAGAAAAAATCAGGGAAATGGAGACTTCTACAAGATCTTAGAGCAGTAAACTCTACTATGCATGATATGGGAGCTTTGCAACCAGGGCTACCTTTGCCAGTTGCTATTCCAAAACGATATTATATTATAGTTATAGATTTACAGGATTGCTTCTTTACAATAAAATTGCATCCTGAAGATTCCAAAAGATTTGCTTTTAGTGTTTCCTCAGTTAATTTACAAAGGCCTTATAGGCGATTTCAGTGGGAGGTTTTACCTCAGGGCATGAAAAACAGTCCTACATTGTGTTAAAAATTTGTAGATAAAGCCTTATTGGAAGTCAGAGAATTATTTCCTCAAGCATATATGCTGCATTTTATGGATGACATTTTGATAGCTATGGAAAGTAAAGAGCAAACAGAACAGATTTTGAAAATAAGTATAGAATGTTTAACAAAATATGGGTTAATTGTAGCTCCAGAGAAAATTCAGCATAATAGACCATTGAGCTACTTGGGGCACTTGATATACAAAGATTGTATTTCTTCTCAAAAGGTCACCCTTAGATTGGATAAATTAAAAACTTTAAATGACTATCAGAAATTGTTAGGGGATATTAATTGGGTTAGGCCATATTTGAAACTTACCACAGGAGATTTAAGTCCCCTATTTAATATCCTAAAGGGAGATACTTATCCCAATTCACCTAGAGTTTTAACTCCTGAAGCCTTACAGGCCATTGCTTTGGTAGAGGAGAGACTCACAGAGGCCAAAGTACAGCAGTTGGACTACACTAAGGAATGGGAGTTTTTAATCCTTAAGACTACTTATACACCTACTGGGTGCCTCTGGGAGGAGGGAGTACTAGAATGGATTTATCTACCTCATACACAAACCAAAATGGTGTCATCTTACTTGTTTATGTGTTCAATGTTAATTATTAAGGCTCAGACTCGTTCCAAAGAATTGTTTGGTAAAGAAATGCAAAATATAATTGTCCTGTTTAACAGACAGCAATTTGAACAGTTGTTGCAAAATGATGAGGATTGGGGAATAGCGTTGCAAGGATATACAGGACAGATTAAGTATCATCTACCTAGACATCCTTTAGTTGAATTTGCTAAAAATGCTGAATTTGTTTTTCCTAATAAAGTTTCCAAAGAACCTCTGCAGGAAGCACTCCTGCTTTTTACAGATGGTTCCTCTAATGGCAGGGCAGTGGTGTATAGAGAAAATCATCCCCCTATAATAAAAAGGGTAATAGAGTTTTCTGCTCAACAAGCAGAAATTGCTGCTGTAATTCTAGCCTTGGAAATTTTTCCTCAGGCTTTTAATCTTTATATGGATTCTAAATATGTTCCCAGCTATAGAGACAGCCTTGCTTTCTGGCGATTCTAAAATCCTAAAGCAATTACAGCAACTGCAGTCTCTAATTCAGAGTAGAAAAGAGAAATTCTTTATAGGACATATCCGTGTACATACGGGACTTCCAGGTCCACTGTCTTTAGGAAATTTGTTAGCAGACAAATATACAAAAGAAATAATCATGAATGCCATAGAAAGAGCCCAGCATAGTGATTAGCTACATCATCAAAATGCTCTGGCATTAAAAAGAATGTTCCAAATTACTAGGGAACAGGCTAGACAAATCGTGAAACAGTGTCAGCATTGTCCTGAGGTATATCACCCCAAAAAGATGGGTGTAAACCCACGAGGTTTAAAGGCACAGGTACTATGGCAGATGGATGTTACCCATGTACCGGAATTTGGAAAATTGTGCTTTGTGCATGTTACAGTAGATACCTTCTCTCATGCTGTCATGGCCACTGCCAGAACAGGAGAGGCAGTAAAAGATGTTATACAACACTTGCTGGCTTTTTTTTCCATACCTAGGTGTCTCAACGAAAATAAAAACAGATAATGGGCCAGCTTATATTTCTAGGGCATTTGCAAAGTTTTTGAATCAGTGGAATATTGAGCGTGTCACTGGAATTCCTTATAACCCACAAGGACAGGCAATAATAGAAAGGACTCATCAAGTATTAAAGAATCAGCTTGATAGGGTAAGAGCTGCTAATCAGTTTTACTCACCCCATCATGCTTTAAATCATGCCGTTTGTAATTAATCATCTTAACACCAGTGAACAGGGAGAGACTCCTATGATGAGACATTGGGGACCGGTTGCCTTTAAGGCACAACCATTAGTAATGTGGAAAGATCTTTTGAATGGAGTCTGGAGAGGTCCAGATACCTTAATCACTTCGGGGAGAGGATATGCATGTGTTTTTCCACAGAATGCAGAATCCCCCATCTGGATTCCAGACTGACTCATCCGACCAGCCCCGCCCCTCCCGCACACAAAGACCCTCAATGAAGAGGAAGAGGGAGCAGGAAGAGCGAGTGCTTGCAGACAGAATGAAGAAGCTCTCCCTATCCCCACCGTGAACTGCAGCAACCAGAACCTCGCTGGTACCGACTTGAGGACAACTAAAGAAACTGACTCGTAAAGCAGAAGGACTGGTGCAGAGAACCGGCGAGACATTCTCCTCTGAAACAATGTTTTTGGCCATGCTTGCTTTAATAGCTACGCAGGTGACTGCTGTAGTGGGAGATAGTTTTCGGGCTTACATGCCTAAGCCACCCCTTCTTCATCCAGTCGGGTGGAATGAACAGAATCATATTAAGGTTATGACTAATAATTCTGAGTTGATTTTGGTAGGGACCATCATATATCCAAGCGTCTTTATTATGAAGGGAGGTCTGATGTAGCCCCTATTTGTCTAGTGCTTAAAGGGGCGGTACCAATAGGGTGTTTGCCAATCAACTATAGATTCTTTGTGACTGATGCTCCTGACTATGACAATAAACTTAAGCTCTGGGTATGCAAACTGCGAATCCAGATGCTTGGATATGATAAATATAATGAAACTTCTGAAACTGTATCTAGTTTGCCAATCCCTGATTGTATGGTAATTACCGGAGATAAAGATAAAGACTATACTTGGAATAGTATGGTTTCTGAGTACCCTGTTTGGCTAGATTGTAGATTTAAACATTCAGCCACTGTTTTTCACCCTAGGGGAAATCAAGACTCAGTAACAGATTTTTCAGTCCCCTGTCCCAATGCTAACTTTACTCGCCTTTTAAAGCAACTCTCGGATATTCAGTTTCATGGATTTGATCCTAATATGGGGAACGAGCCCTTGAAACGTTATTTTACTCCAGGCTTTGTAGCCCCAATTTGGGTTGGTCGTTCTATTGCTATTCAACCAGAATTGTTTAGACTTGTTGCTGCTACTAACACGATTTTTTTTAAAGAAACCCAAAGCTCAAGTCAACTCCTTTATATCTGTGAAAGCTTGCGTACCTTACCCATATGCTATTTTATTGGGAAGTCCTGACAGAGTTAAAATCATCAATCTTGGCGAGTCTTTTTATATCCAGTGTAATTCTTGTAAATTAACTAATTGTGTAGATCCTAATTTAGACAAGGAATCTGCTGTTATGATTTTGCTCAAGAGGCCTGGGTATGTTTTACTGCCTGTAGAGTTAGGAAACGATCCTTGGTTTGAGAATTCAGGATTGCAAGCTTTAAAAAGACTAAACGAACTTATTAGACCTAAGAGATTTGTAGCAGCACTGATTTTAGGAATTACTGCCTTAATTGAAATTTTAACTTCCTTTACATAATCTACTACAGCCTTAGTTCAGCAACTGCATACCGCTCATTTTGTTAATAATAAGCATAAGAATATCTCTGTAGCCTTGTCAGAGTTGTATATTATAAATAAAAAATTAGAAGCAAAGGATAACACCCTAGAAGAAGTAGTGCTGGCAATAGGGCAAGAATTTGCTAATATTAAGACCAGGTTAGCTACTAAATGTCATGCTTCTTTCCAATACATTTGTGTCACCCCCTTACCTTATAATACAACCACTGATTGGGAAAAGACCAAATCTCATTTTCAGGGAATATGGAGAGGTTCTGATGTTTCTTATTATTTAGAAGAGTTAAAGGCAAAAATTTCAGATATTAGTAAAAGCCATCTGGACACTTGGAACATTGATGTATTGGCTAGAGATTTGAAAAACAACCTAAGTGCATTGAACCCCCCGGATAGGGTTCAATATATAATCCTACTTGTTATGATTTTTGGCATTGTTTTATTAGTAATCGTGTTTCCACTCATCTTTAGAGTGGTCCTAAGGTCTGTAGCTAGGATAAAGCGGGACATCCTGGAACTTCGGTTGAAAAATAAAAAAAGAAAGGGAGAAATGCCACGCTCTCCAGTCGAGTCAGTTTGACAAGTGGAGGCTTGGAAGCTGACCACAAGGAAAAGAGTTTCACGGAAACTCCCTCCTAGAGTCTGGCATTCTCTCTATCCCAAAAATTAATTTTCCATTCCCGCGTTAGTCTAGTGTATGGATCCACGTGCTCTCTATTAGTAATTATCCTATTATAACTGCCTTTTAAGATTGAATTCTGACATAGATAAAGCCTCCCCAGTGTTCCACGATCCCAGATAACAGCAAGGAGTTTAACCTATTCAGTAACTAATTAAGCATTACAATAGACAGAGCCATTAGCTCAATTGGTCTGCAGAAAGAGCCTGGGAATTTCACTGAGATAGAAATCTTAATTACAGGTTACATTCCATACTAAGAGCAAGTTGATATACTCTCCTGATAAATGGAGATTCTCCAGATAAGATAAGAATTAGCAAGAATTTAAGGGGTCCGTGACACTACATTATTTTTGAGGCCTGCCAAGAGTAATTACCCCCTGGTGCTATTAACACTAAAGTTTGAAATTCTTGCCTGTCACTAGGCTGATCCTAGGCAGGGCTGCTAATCTCTATTTTAAACATTTATTTGATTCCTGCAAATTCCTTTTGCAGTCATTCTCTTGTATCTGGTAAATTTCAGTGTACCTTGTCTGATGTGATTTGTAGCTCCTGGTAATTTTCTGTATTATAAAATAGTCTAAAGCTCAACCTGATATTACAATCAGATTCAACACCTCTCCTGTGTGTGTCTGTTTGTCAATTAATCCTATGCTTTGCCCACCTGCCCGAGAGACCGGTTCCACGCAGACACAGGGACCAAGAGGGTCTGTGGCAATGATCCATCCTTTTGTCTCAGCTCTAAACTTTCTCTCTGTAACTACTTCCATGGGTGATTGTTTAGAATTCTAAGAAGGGGCAAAGTGTCCACACTTTGATCTTCATTTTTCTTCAGTTTCATGTGTTTTGCAAATTGTATCTTGTATCTCGGGTATACTAACTTTCTGGGCTAATACCCACTTATCAGTGAGTACATATCATTTGAGTTCTTTTGTGATTGTGTTACCTCACTCAGGATGATGCCCTCCAGGTCCATCCATTTGCCTAGGAATTTCATAAATTCATTCTTTTTAATAGCTGAGTAGTACTCCATTGTGTAAATGTACCACATTTTTTGTATCCATTCCTCTGTTGAGGGGCATCTGGGTTCTTTCCAGCTTCTGGCTATTATAAATAAGGCTGCTATGAACATAGGGGAGCATGTGTCCTTCTTACCAGTTGGGACATCTTCTGGATATATGCCCAGAAGAGGTATTGCGGTATCCTCCGGTAGTACTATGTCCAATTTTCTGAGGAACCGCCAGACTGATTTCCAGAGTGGTTGTACAAGCTTGCAATCCCACCAACAATGGAGGAATGTTCCTCTTTCTCCACATCCTCGCCAGCATCTGCTGTCACCTGAATTTTTAATCTTAGCCATTCTGACTGGTGTGAGATGGAATCTCAGGGTTGTTTTGATTTGCATTTCCCTGATGATTAAGGATGTTGAACATTTTTTTTCAGGTGCTTCTCTGCCATTCGGTATTCCTTGGGTGAGAATTCTTTGTTCAATTCTGAGCCCCATTTTTTAATGGGGTTATTTGATTTTCTGGAGTCCACCTTCTTGAGTTCTTTATATATATTGGGTATCAGTCCCCTATCTGATTTAGGAAAGGTAAAGATCCTTTCCCAATCTGTTGGTGGCCTTTTTGTCTTATTGATGGAGTCTTTTGCCTTGCAGAAGCTTTGCAGTTTCATGAGGTCCCATTTGTCAATTCTCGATCTTACAGCACAAGCCATTGCTGTTCTATTCAGGAATTTTCCCCCTGTGCCCATATCTTTGAGGCTTTTCCCCACTTTCTCCTCTATAAGTTTCAGTGTCTCTGATTTTATGTGAACTTCCTTGATCCACTTAGTTTTGACCTTAGTACAAGTAGATAGGAATGGATCGATTCGAATTCTTCTACATGACAACAACCAGTTGTGCCAGCACCAAAACCTGTCCTGTATCACCCTCACCTGGATGTCCTGAACTTGAGTTAACCAACATGTCTGGAACTATCAATAGTCTACTATTGATTAATTTGGGGTTCAGAGGTCTATCAGTGAAATACAGATGTTTTGTGTTGGCTTTTCTTTCAAACCAGAGTTTTTCTCAATGCAAGCCCTGGATGTTCTCAACTGGCTTTGTAGATCAGGCTGTCCTCAAATTCAGAGATATGCCTTCCTTTACCTCCTTAGTTTTTGAGATAAAGGGGTGCACCACCATGTAAGGCATACATTTTCTTTCTTTTTCATCTCTTTCATGCTTACGTTACACCCCTGCTAGCACGTCCTTTCTCTTTACTCAATGTGACTACATTATAATTGATTCAGTTTATGCTATGCCTCCCCCTCTAGCCAATATCACAGGATCTTTGCAAAAATAAACAGCCCTATGATCTAGACTAGAAATTCTAATGTGGTTCCTAACTCATACGTTAATATCATTCCAGAGGATCCAAGCTGCATCCCAAAGACTGATCCCTCAACAATTGAAACAAACATCTTTAGTGGAACAGTTATACAGGGCATCCTAGCAAACTGTAGAGATAGAGAAGCATGCTTCTAGATGAGACTTGTAAACTGATGTTATAACAAAGAATTAGGTACAGTGACTTGTAATACATGAGATATTTTAGCTTACCCAGTATCCACAGTCCCCTTTTTATACACAAGACACATAAAAGCAGATACTTGAACAATCAGAGACAGAACTTAAAATCTGCAACGTGGACTACTCTGGTGACTCTTCAATGAGGAAGGAGAGAAACGAAGATGTCACATTCCCGGAGAGTGCCACTAGATTATAAGTGAGTAAAAGCAATTAGGTGGCAAATGTCACATAGTCAAAGCGTAGCCACCTACTGCAAAGATTTACAGGTCATTAAAGTCTTCTCTACTTCAGATGAAGCAAGTTCTGTGGCCTTGACCCTTTACCAATGCCAACCACAGCTCTGCTGGCACCTTTCCTAAGACTGTTGTAATTTATTTGAGTTATTCTCTGGCCACCACTGAACACAGTGACATTAACAGAGAACAAATATTCTATTTTGCTATTGAAACACCTTGGGCAGTGCTTTTTGTTTTCAGAGAGGACTCATAAATAAGCCGGCTGTAGAGGACTCTGGAGACAGTGTTAAGGAGGAGACACCATAAGCCCTGTCCTCCCGTCCTTTCTTACCACACCATGTGGAAGAGCAGATGGGCTCAGCTGTGCCTTTTTTCGGTTCTTCTTGCCTTCCTGCCTTCTGCTTCTTCACTCAATGGAGACTCGTGAGTACCTCCAAAGCCTTCTTCGTATATTCTCTCCTCAAATCAAAAAACAATCCATTTCCTTTTACAGCCCCTTCCCCTAAAAACCTCCTTAAATTCTTTTTCTTTATAACTACCAAATAATTGTATATGTGTGCTTCAACTTTAGTATTGCATGATTCTGGATAATCATTTTTCCTACTCTAAAGCAATCATTGTTACTAAACTGAGGTGTGGTGTGATTTAGAATAACTTTTCCCTTATTACTGAACCAGTATTTTCTCAAATCCCAATGGTCAGAGACATTCTCTAGTGTTAAAACTATGTAATCACTTTGAAAAGTAAGCATTTAGATTGTTAACATTCTTAGTTGGAAATGTGTAGCCAGTGGTGTAACCTTGAGACAGATAAGACTTCAGGCGCATCAGAACCCTGTGGATGTTTGTGTCCTAAAATAATACATTTGTTAGGATCAAAGACCTTGGATTAAACTACTAGGAGAATTTATTTTAATGTCAAAAATAACCATAAAATAGGATTATGTTGTTGAGTAACTTTTGTGTCTGTGATCAGAAAAAGATATTCAAGGTGTTGAAATATAAAGCAAGCTAGTAATGTTTTTACATACTGTGATATAGCAGTGACAGGCTAGATTTTGGGGGACAAAATCTCTAATTCTAGGAAAAAGAAGAGAATGATTCCTACAGATAGCCTTTGACATTTGCCCAAGTACAGCATAGGTGATTTATGCGAGTTAGAATTTCACTGTCACATTATAAATATTAGTTTGAAGAGTACCCAAAATAAAAACAGGGTAATGAGTTATATTTTAAGAATTAAAAATGGGTTCTGGAGAGATGGCTCAGTGGTTAAGAGCACTGACTGTTCTTCCAGAGGTCCTGAGTTCAATTCCCAGCAACCACATGGTGGCTCAAAAACATCTGTAATGGGGCCGATGTCCTCTTCTGGCATGTCTGAAGACAGTTACAGTGTCCTCATATACATAAAATAAATAAATAATTGTTAAAAGGAATTTAAAATTCTAATGAAAAGCACTCATGATAATTTCTTATGAAATCAATAATTATCTCTCTCATATTTTCATTTAAAAAAATAAAAACTTTCTAGAACTTGAACTCTGGCAGTTTAGTGAAGGTAGTATATTGCCATTTGAACGTGCTGCAGCAGGTATCACTGCTGTAGGTGATGATTGATGAGCTGATAACTGTCTTTCCACTCTGCTGTGTGGCAAACTGTGACATCTGCCACACTGTCAACCTGCCATCTCAAGCTATCGAAATATGAATGGTAATGGTTACTTTGGTGAAACTCCAGTTATAGACAATGAGCTCTGTCATCAGCTGGCCAGATCTCCTTTCTTTGCAGGAAGTATATGGTGCTGGTCCCTTCTCAGCTCTACACTGAGACCCCTGAGAAAATCTGCCTCCATCTATACCATCTGAATGAGACAGTGACTGTCACAGCTTCCTTGGTATCTCAATCAGGAAGGAAAAACCTGTTCGATGAGCTGGTGATTGAGAAGGACTTGTTCCAATGTGTTTCCTTCATTGTGAGTACTATATACCTGTCCTGATTTATTTTATATTTATGAACATATTGTGAATATGTATATATAACCTCATATATATTTCTAAAAAAGTTAATCTAGAAGCATATCAGTGAACTGAAAACAATAGAAATTTAGAACATTTACCCAATAAACAAATAGAATAGATCATCCCACCACAAAATAAGAAGAGACCATACTTGTGCATACATTACTTTTCCATTGAATTGCCTCAACAACAACAACAAAAAAGACTATGGCCCAGAAAAAGAAAGTGTTTGCCAATTCATAGTACTTCCCGCTAGTGAGTTAATAAACTTTTAAACAGCACTCCATCTAATTAGAACCACATCTCCTATTCATAATCCTGATATCCTGAGTAAGGGCTGGGTTTTTTCTTTGGGGCCTATCCTCAAGACATAATTCCTGTAACCAGTAATAAATTGCCTTTCTCTCAGCCTCAGTTTCAGAGTTAGAGCTAATTTTCTTTCATTTCTTAGAGTTAATTTTCTATCAAGATTCTAATTACTCCGTAAAAATCACTGTTTTTGTGCCCACATAAACTCACATTGACTTACACAAAATGCTGTGTTTTCTTTTCATTATTTTTTCCATGACACTGTTTTTTCCTCCATGTAATCCTTAAAGAGAAACTGATGGACCCTCCACCTCTTTCCTGTGAGATGGAAGGAGAGACGGTTAGTGAGGTAATCTAAGAAGTGCTGAGAGTCAGATGGTGAAGGGTCTCTTGTTCCTGGTGTTCTCAGATGCCTAGACTCTCCTCTTCTGAAGAGGAGGATTTTCTCTATGTGGACATCAAAGGGCCAACCCATGAATTCAGCAAAAGGAAAGCAGTGCTTGTGAAGAACAAAGAAAGTGTTGTCTTTGTCCAGACAGATAAGCCCGTGTACAAGCCAGGACAATCAGGTATGAAGCTCCACTGTGGGCAAAGGAATTAAGACACCATCCTGAACATGGCAAGAAGGGCTGTGTCTGTGGACCTCACTAGTAAATTCTCTCTCTCTCTCTCTCTCTTTATCAAGTTAAATTTCGGGTTGTCTCTATGGATAAAACGCTACGTCCCCTGAATGAGTTGGTGAGTCTTTAACCTGTGGGTATTGGTGGATTCTTCAAGACAGAAATGTCAAAGCAAAATTCTAATTTCCAGCCCCTTCTGAGGCATGAGTTGTTTTCTCTTCTACTCTTTTGCCTATTTATATCCGTCACTGAGTTACAATTGGGGACCCTATGGTTTCTTTGTATGTGAGTGTCCTTATTTTGTAGCTTATTGGTTAGGCATATTTGGGTTTTCTTTGTGGAGACTATTATTGGATAGAATCTTTCAGCTGGTTATGCTTTTCAGTCATTACTTTTGCAGATTCTGCTTCTTTGTGCCATCCTTAAGTTATCCATTTCTAGTGTAACAGGACTACTTCTCTCACAATCTCTATTATTTTTATAATGTTGTATTTAAAACTTGGGTTCTTCCCTAAACAGAGTCTTTTAAGACTAAACTTGCATTTCAGTCTCTTCTCTGTCCTCAGACAAGTTGTGGGGACCTGTGTTAAGTTCCTTCTAATATGAGAAGAAGCTTCTCTGAGGAGGGATGAGGGGTGCTTTAAGAATAAATCAGTAACAGTTGGCTTAATCCTGTGTCCTTTAGCAGCATAATAGTAGTGGCTTCTTGCTTGGGGCCTATGATGCATGAAACCTCAGGATCTTGGCTCTACAATGACAAGTGTGTAAATTTCATCTCGTACAGTGGGACTTAATCCAGTCAGAAGAGGTTGGTTACTTCCTTCACATTTGTCCCAATACTGCACCAGTGGGCATGTCTTACCCAGACAGTGGTTCTCATAGTTCATAGGCTTCACATCTGGGTAAGATTGATCATCATCTCCCCCTCTGTTATTATGGATAACACCTTCCAGCTATATGGAAGCTAGCAAGTAGAAATGATGGTTCCTGTCTCTACATGCTTGACTATAGCATATGAAATCCTAAATTGGAAATCTAAATCACATCCTTGCTTCCAGAGGCACTGAGATTATTGTGTCAGGGAGGAAGGAAAAACTGAAGAGCCAGAGGTGAAAACTGTTAGAGACAGAATAAATGCAAGGGAACAATCCTCTAAACACAGCATGGCAGCTGCCCATATGAACTTAGAGTTGGGTTAGCATGCACAAGCACATACAATTTAAAAAAAAATATCCTTACATGGAGAGGGTAGATGGAAATGAAGTAACACTTCTAGCTGATGACCTATTGTTATGACAGCTATTGGGAAAATTATTTTTCTTAAGAGTATAGACCCTTCTAAGCCTAACATACTCCTGTGGAAGTCCGAATATCCAAGAATATATAGATACACAGCACAAATTGGAATTAATGGATGGGGAAAAAAAAACTAACTTGGGTATGTAGGGAAAGGAGATAGATCTGGAAGGGATGAATATCATCAGAAAATTCTGTACAAAATTCTGAAAGAAATATTTAAATATTAAACAGAGTATCAATCCACTTAAATTGTTCTTTACAAATAACAAATTACAGTGGACACCATTTTTTGGAGAGTCTAAAAATTCTGTTTATCCCAATGATCTGTTGTATAATTTTATCAAGTATGTATTTACCTTTTCTTCTATGATATGTTCTTCTCTAATCAAAACATCCTGGCCATAGCCTCCCTGCCCCCTGTTCCTTCCAGTCTCCAACAACTTTCTCTTTCCTCCAGATCCATTTCCCTTCAGAAAAGAGTAGCACTCCCAGTGATACCAACTGAACATGGCACAAGATTCACTAAGACTAGCCACAAACCCTCATATAAAGAAAGGCTGGGCAAGACAACCTGGTAAGAGGGTTCCAAGAGCAAGTAAGAGTCAAAGACATACCTGCTTCCACTGGTAGGACTCCTACACACACCCTGAGCTAAACAAGCACAGCACGCATGCAGAGGACTTAGCACAGACCCAGCAGGCTCCGTGATTGTCTCTTTAGTCTCTGTGAACTCCTATGGGCCATGCTTTATTGATTCTGCAGGCTACATTCTACTGATGTCCTTGACCTCGGTGAATCCTGCAACCCTTGCTCCCACTCTTCTTCAAGGTTTCTCAAGCTCTACCTATTGTTTGGTTGTGGGTCTCTACATCTGCTCCCATAAGCTGTTGGAGAAAGCCTCACTGATGAAGACTGGGCTGAGCACTGATCTTATGAGTATAGCAGGATATCACTTCATTGATCTTTTCCCCCTCTGTTAGTCATATTTGGTTCTACACTAGGATTCTGAGCCATCTAGCTTCTTATTCTTGGCCATGCAGAAGTTTTGGGACATGGGCTCCCTCTCATTGCTTGGCTTTAAGTTAGACCAGACCATTCATTGGCTGGCCACTCCCACAAGCTCTGAGTCACCATTGACTCCACACATCTTGCTGGTAGGACAGGTGTGGGTCAAAGGTTTTGTGGCTGGGTTGGTGTTCCAATCCCACCACTGGCAACCTTACCTGGTTATAGAGGATGGTTCCATATCCTCCATTACTAGGAATCCTTAAAAAGGACACGCTAAAAAATTACAGGGGTTTTCACTGCACTAAGTTACCACATCAACCCCTACATGTCTCCAATTCCAATCATCTTGCCCCACACTCCCTTCCTGATCTGATTCCTCTTGTTTCCATCTCCTACATCCCTGAGTACAGCTGTAAAATATATTCTGTTTTCTCTTCCCAGGGTGATCCAGGCATCCCCTAGAGCCCTCGTTGTTACTTAGTCTGTCTGCATCTGTGGATGAAGTATAATTCACCTGTTACTTTACGGCTTGTTTCTGCTTATAAGTTGCATATCATGTTTATCTTTCTGGGTCTGGATTGCCTCATTTAGGATTATTGTTTAAAGTCCCATCCTTCATTATATAAACATGTGTAGGATTGTTCTGGACAATTCCTCGATCCCTTTACCCATCTTTGTAGGCTTATGGCATGGTAAAATTAACAGTGTAGGTTAGGGTTTTATTGCTATGCTGAAACACCATGACTATGGCAACTCATAACAAAGAAAAAGAAAAAAGAAAGAAAGAGAAATACACACACATACACACAACAACAAAAACACAGAAAAACAACAACAAAACATTTCATTGGGACTGTCTCACAGTTTCAGAGGTTTAGTCCACTATCGTCATGTCATGAAGTACTAGACAAGCTGAGAGTTCTACATCCTAATCTGCAGACAGCCAGTGGCTCTGTAATACCAGGCATAGCTTGAACATTTGGCATCTCAAATCCCACCCACTAAATGACATGTTTCCACCAAGAAGACAACATCTATTCTATCAAGGCCACACCCCCTAATAGTGCCACTCCCTATGGGTCACTCATTTAAAAACATGAGTCTTTGGGAACTATACCTATTCAAACCACCAAAGTTGTTGACTTGCTTCCTAGTACTTTGTGTGGCTATATAGTGCCTGTTTATTGTGTGTGTGTGTGTGTGTGTGTACATACATATGCTCGTGCTGGACAGGAGATAATATGACAATATCAGGTGTCAATTTTAGGATACCATGCAACTTGGATTCTGAGTCACCCTCTCTGACTGGCCTGGAACTTGATTACCAGGTTAGGTTAGGCTGCCTGGACAGTGACCCCTGAAGAACTGTCTGTTCTGCTTGCTTCTCCAGCTGGGATTACAAGGAATACTTTTACCTGCTTTTTATGTGGATCCTAGGATGAAACCCAAGTCTTTACACACTGGCAGCCAGCACATTGCCAACTGTGTCTCCCTTCCTTTGTTCACCTCCCAGTTTCATAATAGTTGCAACCCTTCCTTTTTTTTTTTTTTTAGATTCAGATAAATTTTATTTTTTTTTAATTTTTAATATTTTTATTACGTATTTTCCTCAATTACATTTCCAATGCTATCCCAAAAGTCCCCCATACCCCCCCACTTCCCTACCCACCCATTCCCATTCTTTTGGCCCTGGCATTCCCCTGTATTGGGGCATATAAAGTTTTCAAGTCTAATGGGCCTCTCTTTCCAGTGATGGCCGACTAGGCCATCTTTTGATACATATGCAGCTAGAGACAAGAGCTCCGGGGTACTGGTTAGTTCATCATGTTGTTCCCCCTATAGGGTTGCATATCCCTTTAACTCCTTGGGTACTTACTCTAGCTTCTCCATTGGGAGCCCTGTGATCGACCCTTCCTTTTTTAATTAGTTAATTTACATCCCAAATACTGTTACTCCTTCCAGTCTCTCCTTAACATATTTCCTCACCCCCCTCCAATTTTCTCTCCCCTGCTCTTCCTAGAGGATGGGATTTCCCCTGGGTATCTCCCCATCATGGTGCATCAAGTCTCTGCCAGATTAGGCTCACCCTTTCCCAATGATACCAGACAAGGTAGCCATGATGACTGACCTGCCTGTCTGCTACATACTGGGGGCCGGGAGTGGCTCATTATAGCACATGGATGTTCTTTGGTTGGTGTTCAGACTCTGAGAACTCCTAGTGGTCCAGGATAATTGGCTCTGTTGGTCTTTCTATGGAGTTTGTATCCCCTTTGAGGCCTTTAATGCTTCCCCCAGCTCTTCCATAAGTGTTCCTGACCTCCTTCTAAAGGTTGGCTGTGGGTATCTGCATCTGTTTCAGTTCGATGCAGTGCAGAGCCCCATAGAGGACAGCACTTCCACTTTTATTTAGGGTAAATTCACATCCATGAATTAACCTTTTCTTCAGAATTTCATCAACTGCTCTTGGGTGGTTTATATAAATTTTACTATCAGGTTGCACTTCTACAATCAGCGTTTGAAATTTGACTACATTATTTCTAACATGTATATTGATTCGGAAAGTGTATGAATCATTTAATAACAAACATTTCTGTTTAGTGTGTATATCTCTACCCATTATTTTAGATTACTTTTTAGATATTCCTAATGGTTTGCAATGTTCTTCTTAAGCCTACTGGATTTCTTAATTGAAATTAACTTATTCCCAAATCATAGTTTTCATGAATGAATGGAGTTTAGAGAATTTATAATTTGTTGCCTGCATTTCCAGAGTAATTGAAATGTTTCTAAGGATCCCATTATTTTTTTATCACTTTGATCTTGCTGAATTCATTAGTAACACTTACTTACTTGGATTCAAACCAATTTTGTGTGCTGGTTATAATGTAGTATTGCCACTACAGTTTAGGGTTCATCTCTCTGTCATTTAAAGAATTAAAAGGCAGGAAAAGTCTTGAACACAGCAAGCAAAATTAGCCAATGAACAGAGACATTTATTAGAGGTGAGGAAACACACAGATAGCAGACACATGGGTGGGAAGAATACCGAAGGGGCTTGGGAAGTCCTGTCTCTCTAACATGGGGGATCTTTAAGAGATCATCTTTCGTTAAATTAGTGTTGATCAGTTTGATTGAAGGCAGAAACTTTAGTGTAAACGTGTCCTGGTGTCAGAAAGTTTTACTGCAGAGGTGCCCTAGAATTAGGAGGCAGAGCCCTATGGTAGATCTTTGGGTAAATATTTGTCTTAGACCAGGAGTGTGAGGAAGAAGCCAGGATTTCACCATGTTTATTATCTGTTAGTGGTTCCTCTTTATATCTGTCAACCTCCCAGGGATTGTTCGAATTTTTAGTCCCTGGGTCTGATAGGAAAAGTTGTACTTCTTCACTCACTTTTTATAACTCAGTTTTCTTCCCTGGCATATAGACCAGGGCCTCGGGGACTTCTGTGGAAAGTTTTTTTACTTCAAAAATTTGACTACTTTGCAGTGTCAATGGTTTTGTTTTGTTTTGTTTTGTTTTGTTTTGTTTTGTTTTGTTTTGCTTTGCTTTGCTTTGCTTTGCTTTGCTTTGCTTTGCTTTGCTTTGTTTTGTTTTGTTTTGTTTTGTTTTGTTTTGTTTTGTTTTGTTTTGTTTTGTTTTGAGACATGGTTTCACCATGTTATTCTGGCTGGCCAAGATTGTAGGTATTCTCCTGCCTCTGTCTCTGTCTCTGTCTGCCTCTGCCTCTGCCTCTGCCTCTGCCTCTGCCTCTGCCTCTGCCTCTGCCTCTGCCTCTGCCTCTGCCTCTGCCTCTGCCTCTGCCTCTGCCTCTGCCTCTGCCTCTGCCTCTGCCTCTGCCTCTGCCTCTGCCTCTGCCTCTGCCTCTGCCTCTGCCTCTGCCTCTGCCTCTGCCTCTGCCTCTGCCTCCTCTGCCTCTGCCTCTGCCACGAAGATTGCTGGTATTAAAGCATATGCCACCATGCCTGGCTCAAGTAATGTTCTCTAAATCTGTTAACACAACAATTACTTTTCTTTTATTCCCTTGGATCATCCTAATTTTATAAAATTCAAACTTCAGTTTGTACCTTCCTCCTCCTCTTCTTCCTATCCCCTCCTCTTCATCTCCTTCTCATCCTTCTTCCTCCTCCCCTCTTTCTCTTCTCCTCCTCCTCCTTCTTCTCCTTCCTACTCTGATTCCTGTTCCTCTTCAGTACTTAAAGCTGAGAGTGAGAACAGGAAAGAGAAAGTGTCTGTCCCAGGTACCAACTAATTCAAAAGGTCAGGAAATAAAGTACACAGAAAATAGAGGATGCCTACTGTCCTGAAGCCAGGTCACACTGCAGGTTGAATGCTTTTCTCCTTCAATCTGAGTGTAGTATTTGTGTATGAATTTAAGCATAAATTATTAAGAAGACAAATTGGCACCATGACAAATTAGCTATACAAAAGTATCATCCCCCAGACCCTGACCCCTTGGGCTTAAGACTTCCTCAGTCGTGGGCTGTTGACTTTGTTTTCAGTACCTGATATGAATTCCATCTTGCAGAACAAGAGTCAAACCTAATCAGTGATCAGTTGGTTGCCACCATAAAAGTTGCACCACTATTTAATGGGTACATCTTACCTGGCAGATTGGGACTATACTTCACAGGGTTCTCAGCTCGATGAGACCATTGATGTCTCCTCTCTGGCAGCCATCTCTACAGTACTCTGTAGCATTGAGAAGGCTTGGCAGCAGGGAGGAAGCCACAGTACCAGCTTCATTTCTCTACAACTTTACCTAAGATGTGTGGTGTCTTCCACAATAGAATATTATCAACCTAGTTATTGCAGGCAATCGAGAAGAGTGACAAGATGCTTTATTGTTTGGAAAGTCTCTAGGCCTCCCTGACAAACAACTCATGGATGAAGTATCTCATGCCTAGTACTGAGACCTTTGTTTAGTGACCCTTGACCTTCCGGTACAGCATTTTCAAGAAATGCAGTGAATCTTCCTTCTAACTCTCCTTTTAACTTATATTTCTAATTCAAGTATAAATCTGTAAGTTTCCACATGACTGTTTTGTAGATTGTTAGAGTTGGTTAACCCTCTCACCATTCCTACCCTCCCCTCTCACTTCACCCACTCTCCCATCTCACTTCAACCACCCTCCCCTCTTACCCTAACAACCCTTTTCTCACATCTCTGGTCCTCCTTTCTCCTACCCTCTCCCTACCTTCTTTCACCCCACATACTCATGCCAGTTTCAACTATTTTCCTCACTCCCCACAAGTACAAGGTGCTTTCATGTCACCTACAACATGCCATCTCCCTTACTTGAGGAATTTCCCAACCAGGCCCTCTTCTTGTTTCTGTGTTTTCACAGGTACTCCAGATTAAACACATAACTATAGATATTTGAAGTGAGGAGCCACATGTGAGAAAGGTCACCCAGCAGTTAACTTTCTGAGCCTGCCTTATCTCTGTAACTTTTTAAAGTTCTGTCCATTTCCCTGCAAGTTTTGTGACTTTAGGTTTTATAGCTAAAAAATTCCATTTTTTACCCCGTACCACATTTCCATGATCCGTTGTCATGGCTTATTTTCCTATACTTTCAGAAATGAGTTCACTATCACTGTAATTCCCTGTGACTGCCATTGCTTGATCTGTTTTCCAGTGCTATAAATGACTCCGTCTTCTTTAAACTTGTGCTTGCCTAAAATAAGCATGCCTCTTTAGACAGCTCAGTTACCAGAGAACCTTAAATGTTCCTCCTGTTCCTGTCTGTCCTTCCTATGTACACTTCATTGAGTTGATCAGAAACACTTCACCATTAAAAGCTCTGAACTTGCAGCCCTTGCCCTGATCAGCAGCAACTCTCCTTTGAAGCAAGAGCAGCTACTGAGTCCTTTCTTTCTATTTCTTGGGCAGAGTTAGGCACTGATTTAGTCTGTTGAGCTATGTTCAGGAGGTGAGTATTGACTAAACAAGCTAATCCCTCTGTGGCTCATCAGACAAGGAATGGAAGGCACTGCCTGTGTGCAGTGTTTGTATAAGGCTTGCCCAGAACTCTCGAAAGATATACGTTTTGGTTGGATATATTTAAAACTAGTAACCCCACTTCACACTAAAAATATTCCTGATTGGGACATTAAATTCTGTAATCTCCATACTGTAAAGGCTCAGGGCAGGTCTCCCAGAACATCAGAGAAATCTTACTGATGATGTTCCTCAAAGTACTTTTTGAGTAGAGTAAGTCCCAATCTATTGAGTGATTTGTATGACTCAGTTAGTTCTAGAAAATACACATAAGAGTTCTCTATGTTGGTGAATTGGCTTACAATTGACTTTGTTACTGAATATGAAGTTCCTCACATTTTGGCTGAAACTCCTATCCTACAGCCTATTCTATAAATCTATTGAATTCGCTGTGTGTAGGAAATTTCTAAATCAGTGGTTCTTATTCTTCCAAATACTGAGACCCTTTAATCTAGGTCCTCATGTTGTGGTGACCCCCCCAACCACATTTTTTTGGTTATTTTTGTTGCTATTTCATGACTATGATTTTGATAGTTTTGAGTAATCAATGTAAATATCTTTGTAAACATGTTTGCAAAAGGGGGTGTGGCCTGATGTTCTAAACTAACACTGTTTTCCTTGTGTTTCAGTTTCCTCTGGCTTACATTGAGGTAAGAAACTTAAGTGTTTTGTAATCAGAGAGAACTCAATCTTATGAAAGTAACCTGACATTGGAATGTCTAACTGCTATGGGTCGGCAGCCCTCCCCCATTCAAGATAACTGGCTTGTTATTTCCTACTTCACCTTTATTCCTTGCTCCACAAAAGAAAATTACCAAGTTTCAAAATGCTTCCATCAACAGCATCCTCTATGCATTGTTGTTCTTAATACTTTATTGACTTAGAAAATTTACAACCTCTTTTACAGGATCCGAAAAAGAACCGAATTATGCAGTGGGAGGATATTAAGACTGAGAATGGGCTTATGCAAATGTCCTTCAGCCTGGCAGCAGAGCCCATTCAGGGCCCCTACAAGATAGTGATGCAAAAACAGTCAGGGGCAAAGGAAGAACGCTTTTTTACTGTGATGGAATTTGGTATGGATTGGGAAGACCAAAAAGAAAAAGCAGGTCTCTTGGGATTCTGGTTATCATAGGATGAATTACTTTGTACAAAATGAGTTCCATCTGACTCTAGCTAAGGCTATCCATCTAGCAACATTGGAGTTTCAGAAAGTTCTGGGATTTTTCAGAAGCAAATTACTTGTTTTGTTTTGTTGTTTGTTCGTTTTTCTTATTTAAGTAGATATCCCTGTGATTTTCAAGAAGTGATATAGTGTATAACCACTCATCATTCCAACTTTATTGGGGTGGGTCATGCCTTAATAATGTGAAATCACCATTTCTGGGCAGAGAGTGGTCACTTAGGCAACTAGACAAGTCATTCCACCCCTGAGTATCTCCTCTCTCTCCCAATAGTACTTCCCAGATTTGAAGTCGACCTGAAGTTCCCAAATGCCATCTCTGTGAATGATGAAGTGCTCAGTGTGACTGCATGTGCAAAGTGAGTTGCTGGCTTCTGTACTTCTACCCTTAAGAAAGTACTCAGACAGAGAAAATCCCTGGGATGATGTCTCTTTGTAGAATATGTAGAAAATGCTACAGTTATGTCCTTCCCCACTAGAATGTTCCCCCCTGTAGTGCTCATTTTTGTTCTTTCCTACTCTGCACCAATTACATTACAATCCTTCATTGCATACATTGCTGATATCAATAGATGAATCAATCTTATGAGGCAATAAAGAGGTCCTGCCTTTGGAGACAGGAAGGGACTTAATAAGGCCCACTGACCATGTGAAGAGAACAGAGGCACTAAATCAAGGCATCTTGCTGGCCTCTTATGGGCTGACAGAAAGAGTAGAGAAAAAACAGCTCTTAATCTGCCTCCAGGTCAATCCACTGCATATCAAGTTTAAACTTTAGACATCTCAGTCTTCCCGCTTGCATTTCTATACCTGAATAATGAGGACATTTACTACAACAACTAAAATTTCTATTTAAGTCTAGAACCATATGAGATGTGACTTGCAATATGTGCCTAAATCAAACAGAAGACAAAAACCTTAGCGCACAGCTGTTTGTCCTTACAATGGTCATGCTCAAAAACTAAAATGGGTAGAGCAAAGGCAAAGGAGTGAGGTTTGTTACAGCAGCTATGAGTGATTCTCATGCCCTCTATTTGTCTAAGCCCCATCATTTAGTAGCTGAGAATGCTGGTTTGCTTACTTAATCTTTTTCAGAACCACAAAAGGGTGAAAACCATATCTTCCATAGATACTTAATACATCTAATTTTTTTTACTATCTATCTATCTATCTATCTATCTACCAATTAATTTATATCCCAAATTTTTAACATATACCGTTAGAAGTTGTCAGGAGGTAATAAAAATGGGACATGTTTGTTGTCGTTATGAAACCAAACAGACTCAGTGAAAGACAGTTTGTCTCTCCTTTTGAAAGACTCTTCGTTTCTGTGAATTTATCTTGTGACAGATATACCTATGGGAAGCCTGTCCCAGGACATGTGAAGATAAGCGTCTGCCATGAGACTGAGACTAGATGCAAAGAAGTCAATTCCCAGGTGAGTGAATCCATTCTAAGGCATGTTTTAAAGGCTAACTAACAGGAATTCAGACAGCAAAAAGAAGAGGACACACATACCCACACAATAAAAGAGGATATTCTGGGACCTCGGGCTGTAGCCCAGGGATGGAACACTAGCCAAGCTTGTATGCAAACCCATCTAAGCCCCTCACTGACAAAAGAGATAATTCTGAGATCCACTACTATTAAAGGGATATTTCAATAACTTTACTTAGCCACCAAATTTATTTTGAGTATATATTCATTGTATGAAATAGTAGGTTTATGACATTTCCATACAAGAGTGTCACATATTCCAACCATATCCCCTGTCCCATTGCCACCTCTGCTCTCTTGAAGTTCCTCACTCTTATGTGTCCTTCTCCTCTTCCTATGTAACCTCTACTACTTCCATGCCTTATAGATTATTCCTAAAATGTATATTTCAATTAGCATATATAAAATGTAAGTAAGTGTTAGGCTTCTTTATGATAAATTCATACAAGTGAATCATGTACTTGGTTACATCCTTCATCACCTACCCCATTCTCTCCATCCCTCCTCCCACCAGACCCTTCCTCTTCCCAAATGGAACAACTTCTGTTTTGTTGTCTTCTGGTTCTGTTTTGTTTTACCTCCCATATGGCAGAAAACATGCACTGTTGTATGTCGGAGTCTGGTATATTTTGTAAATGGTGATAATCTCTGCACCGATAGCATTCTCTTATTTGGTTTTGATTATCAGTTTATCAGCTGATGGACTCGCTTGTCTGTGACACACATAAATGACAAGCCATGCATGGAAACAGGTTTTGTTCTGCTGCTATAGATTTATTTTGTAGAATCCTGATGTTATGCCCTGAGTCCTCAGGAAACCCAGATAAGCGCAAGGATTTCAAAGTCTGCTGCAATTTGCAAGTCTTTTTTAATTGGTATTTTTATTAGAAATTCTTTTCATTTACATTTCAAATGTTATCCCCTTTACTAGTTTCCTCTCTGAAAGTCCCCTGTACCCTCCTTCTGCCCTGCTTCCCAAACTACCCACTCTCTCCTACTGGCCCTGACATTCCCCTATAATGGGACATATAATCTTCCCAAGACCAAGGGCCTCTCCTGCCATTGATGGCTGACTAGGCCATCCTTGGCTACATATGCAGCTAGAGATATGAGCTCTAGAGGGTACTGGTTAGTTTGTATTATTGTTTCTCCTATAGGGTTCCAGACCCCTCAGCTCCTTGGGTACTTTTTCTAGCTCCTTCATTTGGGGCCCTGTGTTCCATCCAATAGGTGACTGTGAGCATCCACTTCTGTGTTTGCTAGGCCCAAGAATAGCCTCACAAGAGATAGCTATATCAGGGTCCTGTTACCAAATTCTTGTTGGCATATGGAATAGTGTCTGGGTTTGGTGGTTGTTTATGGGATAGACCCCTGGGTGGAGCAGTCTCTGGATGGTCCTTCCTTCCCTCTCAGCTCTGACCTTTGTCTGTGTAACTCCTTCCATGGGTATTTTGTTCCCATTCTAAGAAGGAACACAATAACCACACTTTGGTCTTCCTTCTTCTTGATATTCAAGTGTTCTGCAAATTGTATCTTGGGTATTCTAAGATTCTGGGCTAATATGCAGTGAGTGCATAACATGTGTGTTATTTTGTGATTGGGTTATATCACTCAGGATGATATCCTCCTGATCCATCCAGTTGCCTAAGAATTTCTCAAATTCATTGTATTTAATGGCTGAGTAATATTTCATTGTGTATATGTACCACATTTTCTGTATCCATCTGGGTTCTTTAAACCTTCAGCCTATTATAAATAAGGCTGCTATGAACATAGTGGAGTATGTGTCCTTATTACATGTTGGAACACCTTCTGGTTATATGCCCAGGAGAGGTATTGCTGGATCTTCCAGTAGTACTATGTCCAGTTTTCTGAGGAACCCCCAAACTGATTTCCAGAGAGGTTGTACCAGCTTGCAATCCCACCAGCAATGGAGGAGTGTTCCTCTTTCTCCACATCCTCATCACCATCTGCAGTCATCTGAATTTTTTATCTTAGCCATTCTGACTGGTGTGAGGTGGAATCTCAGGTTGTTTTGATTTGCATTTCTCTGCTGATTAAGGATGTTGAACATCGCTGGGCGGTGATGGCACACACCTTTAATCCCAGCACTTGGAAGGCAGAGGCAGGCAGATTTCTAAGTTCGAGGCCAGCCTGGTCTACAAAGTGAGTGCCAGGACAGCTAGGGCTACCAGGGCTATACAGAGAAACCCTGTCTTGAAAAAAAACAACAAAAAAACAAAACAAAATAAAACAAAACAAAAAGGATGTTGAACATTTTTTCAGGTGCTTCTCAGCCCTTTGATATTCCTCAGTTGAGATTTCTTTGTTTAGCTTCCCATTTTTTAAAAGGGATATTTGATTTTCTGGAGTCCATCTTCTTGAGTTCTTTGTATATATTTGATAGTAGTCCACTATCAGATTTAGGATTGGTAAAGATCTTTACCCAATCTGTTGGTGGCCTTTTTGTCTTATTGACAGTGTCCTTTGCCTTACAGAAGCTATGCAATTTTATGAGGTCCCATTTGTCAATTCTTGATCTTACAGCACAAGCTATTGGTGTTCTGTTCAGGAATTTTTCCCCTATGCCCATATCTTCCAAGCTTTTCCCCCCTTTCTTCTCTATAAGCTTCAGTGTCTCTGGTTTTATGTGGAGTTCCTTGATCCACTTAGACTTGAGCTTTGTACAAGGAGATAAGAATGGATCAATTCGCATTCTTCCACATGATAACTGCCAGTTGAGCCAGCACCATTTGTTGAAAATGCTGTCTTTTTTCCACTGGATGGTTTTAGCTCCTTTGTCAAAGATCAAGTGAGAATACTTGTGTGGGTTCATTTCTGGGTCTTCAATTCTATTCCATTCATCTACCTGTCTGTAGTAGGCTTCTCTCTATAGCGTCTATGTGACTGTTGAAATTTCCATTACTTCTTAGTTTAACATTTGTGTTTTGCACGAATGTAGAAATCTTTCCACTTTTTTAGAGTTTTCTAAATTAATTCAGTACAGGTTTTTGAAGTATTATTTTACACTAGTCCAAACCTCTTTAATTTCTGTGTAATGGTACCCTGCACATTCCTGACTCTATTAACTTGGGTCTTTTTATTTCTTTCTTTTGGTCAATTGTGCCAAAGATTGTTCTTGGTCATATCTTCTTAAATAACTGTCTCTTAGACTCGTTGATTCTTTATATTCTTTATTTCTGCTCTTCGCCACAGCTTCTGCTCTGGTTTTTATTATTTCTTCCTACCTACTACTTCAGAGTTTGGATTGTCTGTTATTTTTCTGAATCTTTGATTTATATTATCACGTCATTTATTTCTGTTCTATTTTTTTTTTATTTTCAGCAGCACTCAGGACTAGATATGTCTCTCTCACTTTGAATGTCTTCCAGATGCTTTTCTGCAGTGTTTCATTTTCCTTCTTCTACATCATGAGGGGGTCTCAGAGATGACGGTGTTGGGTGGGGAAATCCTCCTAGGCTTCTAGGAAATTTCTCTCTCCTTTTCCTGTTCAATGGTCTCTTTGCTTGGCAGGTTATCATGTTCATGAGTCTTGGTTTTCTTCAGCTTGGCCTGATTGAAGCCTGGGATTTCCCCCAAGGCTGGCTTACCTGCCATTTTCTTCCAACCCATGGAGTCCCCAGCTCACACTCCAGGTTCTCCCACTTGCATTGCTGCAGCAAGAACCCTGGGTTGTGACTCTTAATTACAGAGTTAAAAATCATTTACACTTGGGGTTATTGTTGATAATTCTATGTTTATTCCTATTTCTATATTGGCTGTTCAGGTTGATTCACATGCTATTTATCTTTTATTAACCATCACATCTGTTGCTGGGTATCTCAGTCTTCTTCTGAATTGATAGCATTCATATCTTCATCTACTTGCTTAAATTCTCCTTGGGGTTACTAGTCATTTCCAAAACTATACTATTGGTTTATTTGTCCAACACTGTGACAATTCGTGTATCCTAGGATGCAGTTAATGAAAAGCTGTACCCTTTGTACATGTCCTGCTTCCCTGCTGGTCGTGTTTCTTGTATTTTTTTTTAAGTTTTTTTTATTAGGTATTTTCCTTTTTACTATCCCAAAAGTCCCCCATACCCCCCCAACCCCCTACCCACCCACTCCCACTGCTTGGCCGTGGTGTTCCCCTGTACTGAGGCACATAAAGTTTGCATGACCAATGGGCCTCTCTTTCCACTGATGGCCGGCAAGGCCATCTTCTGATACATATGCAGCTAGAGACATGAGCTCTGGGGGTTACTGGGTAGTTCATATTGTTGTTCCACCTATAGGGTTGCAGTTCCCTTTAGCTCCTTGGATACCTTCTCTAACACCTCCATTGGGAGCCCTGTGATCCATCCAATAGCTGACTGTGAGCATCCACTTCTGTGTTTGCTAGGCCCCGGCATAGTCTCACAAGAGACAGCTATATCAGGGTCCTTTCAGTAAAATCTTGTTAGTGTATGCAATGGTGTCTGCGTTTGGTGGATGATTATGAGATGGAACCCCAGATATGGTAGTCTCTAGATGGTCCATCCCTTTGTCTCAGCTCCAAACTTTGTCTTTATAACTCCTTCCATGGGTGTTTTGTTCCCAATTCTAAGAAGGGGCAAAGTGTCCACACTTTGGTCTTCGTTCTTCTTGAGTTTCATATGCTTTGTATCTTGTATCTTGGGTATTCTAAGTTTCTGGGCAAATATCCACTTATCAGTGAGTGCATATCATGTGAGTTCTTTTGTGATTGGGTTACTTCACTCAGGATGATGCCCTCCAGGTCAATCCATTTGCCTAGGAATTTCATAAATTTATTCTTTTTAATAGCTGAGTAGTACAACATTGTGTAAATGTACCACATTTTCTGTATCCATTCCTCTGTTGAGGGGCATCTGGGTTCTTTCCAGCTTCTGGCTATTATAAATAAGGCTGCTATAAACATCGTAGAGCATGTGTCTTTCTTACCCTTTGGAACATCTTCTGGATATATGCCCAGGAGAGGTATTGCAGGATCCTCCAGTAGTACTATGCCCAATTTTCTAAGGAACCACCAGACTGATTTCCAGAGTGGTTGTACAAGCTTGCAATCCCACCAGCAATGGAGGACTGTTCCTCTTTCCCCACATCCTTGCCAGCATCTGCTGTCACCTGGATTTTTGATCTTAGCCATTCTGACTGGTGTATTTCTTTTTTTTTTTTTAATTATTTATTTACTTTATATCCTGCTCACAGGTTCTCCTCCCTCCTCTCCTCCCAGTCCCTCCTTCTCACCTCCTCTCACCCCACCCAACCACTGCTCCTGCCCCTTGTCCTCAGAAAACGGATGGCCTCTCATGGGTATCAACCTGCCCTGGCATATCAAGTTGCAGTAAGACTAGGCACCTCTTCTATGGAGTTTGGGCAGATGAGCTAGCAAAGAAAGGGAAAAGGTATCTGGACAAACTACCGCAAGAGCAGAAAACTGAAGTTGTTTGAGCAATATAATCTAAATGAAATAAAGTATACTACTAAGCCAACAATAATTGTAATGATGAAAAGGGAAAAAAGTAAGCAGTGAAGGTAAAATTTAACGAAGAATAAAACAATGATTCTGGTGAATCTTTCACAGTTCAGAATAATGTCAATTCTTTCTTATGAAGAGTTTTCTAAACACCATTTCGCTCTGGGAATGGACTTCACTTTACTTACTGCCACTTGGTATCAAGGCAACAGCATCATGCCTGCTAGTAAAATGTACCATTGGGCTACATCCGTGCTATTTTAATAATAGAAACTAAGTATTAAATCCTAATGGCATGCAAGTTAATTGCTTCAGACATTATAATTGTGAGTTTACTTAATACTCCTTAGTAGATATCACTTAGTACTTAATAGATAATCACTATTTTTATAGATGACTAAGCCAAGGCAACACTGGGACTGGTCATGACCATGGCATACAGGAGCCCAGGGTTTGAGCTGAGTCCCATGCTTATAACCAGAACATCATGTACTAAGCTGTCATTTTTCTGAAAGAAGTCCTCATGAGTGAATTTGAGTAAACCATTGATCTGAGCAGTGTGACATGTTACCTTGCTTTTATTTTACATATCAGCTAGATAACAATGGCTGCAGCACACAAGAAGCGAACATCACTGAGCTCCAATCAAATAAAAGACATCACAGGGTTCAGCTTTTCCATGTGAATGCAACTGTTACAGAAGAAGGGACAGGTATGTGGGTAACCAAAGAATATAGAAGATGATGCTGTGAAAACTGACACCTTTTCACATCTAGATGGTGGTTCAAAGGATGCAGAAATCAAGCAACTCTCTAACCAACTTAGGCTTTCAAGGTTGTCACTAATTTCTTCTTCAGGATTGGAGTTCAGTGGATATGGAACAACTAAAATTGAAAGAATCACAAGCAAGCTCATATTTCTGAAGGCAGATTCACATTTCAGACACGGGATTCCATTCTTTGTGAAAGTAAGGTGTTTTTGGTTCATACCTGGTTAAGCTGTAGAGTGGTACTTCAAAACCAAAGCCATTCTGCTAGATATTAGGCATGTCTGACATCATTGATTGCAACACAAGAAGTGCAGCTTAGTGGTGGAGTGTATATTTCCCATGCCCAAGTGTATGAGTTCAATTCCCAGAACTAAACTGAAGACTTAGGTTATCTGGAAGCTCCAAATATAAAACATAGGCTACAAAGTTTTCATTTATAGCTACTGTTCCTGAAAACCTTATGAAAGTGTCACTGTGTCAATGGTGAAGCAGCATATGATAGATACTCATAACAGATACATGCTCTCCATCAGCCTCTGCACCCTCACAAGTTGTACTTGTGATATTGACAGAGCATCTGCTTCCTGTACTTTACACAAAGGAATCAATAATGGTTTCTTATGAATAATAAGAAAGTAGAAAGCATCTCTAAAGCATCTGTTATGGCATTAAGAATATGATTACTTCAGCCTTCATACTTTCACAGAACCGATAGTGCTGCTGGCATAGATTTTCTTGAACCAATTTTTGCATGTGCTGAATTTGTTGGTTCATCTTTGGAATCTTCGTATAACACTGAAACAGTGTTTTCGCTTACATTCTTTGTCATATTTCCATGCCTAGACTATACTTTTCTTCCTTGTTCAACTTAGGTCCGCCTAGTGGATATCAAGGGAGACCCTATTCCAAATGAGAAAGTCTTCATCAAAGCACAAGAACTTGGCTATACCAGTGCTACTACCACTGATCAGCATGGCCTGGCAAAGTTCTCCATAGACACTGCTGGCTTCTCAGGCTCTTCCCTCCATATCAAAGTAAGTCAGAAATGAGGAGGACAAAAGACACAAGGCAAGGCTTCGCAACAGCTTGAACTCAATGATGTGTAGCCTAATGAAAAAAAAAATCCATGCCAAACTCTCTTATTTTAGGGAAAAACACACAAAAAGTTTCTGTTTATTAATAAAAGTATGAGCATACATTGCAAACACATTTTAACACAATTTTTATTTTATTGTATCTTTTGCTTTATTTATGTTTTCAATACCCCAAGTTAGGAACTTCAAGTAAAACAATGATTAAAGGTCCATTTTTATCTACATAGACAAGGATAGGTGCTGTGCATCCTCAAATTCTTACTTCTGTGGGACAGCAACATCTTCACACTTTGAATCTCAACTGGTTTCCAGAGGCCTTGAAAGTTGTGGCAAGAATTTTTAAATTTTTCTTTACCACTCATTACATGTAAAATTAATTTTCCATTATCTCTAATCCCTGGTATTTTTCTTCCATTGTATCTAAACTATTAGTGAAATCTTGCACGTAACTTTATTTAACTTACTGCTCTGTTTATTTCTCAGATTTCAATTTTTAAAATTATTTCGCCAGTCTTGGTGGCGCACACCTTTAATCCCAGCACTTGGGAGGCAGAGGCAGGCAGATTTCTGAGTTCAAGGCCAGCCTGGTCTACAAAGTGAGCTCCAGGATAGCCCGGGCTATACAGAGAAATCCTGTCTCAAAAAATGAAAAAAAAATTATTTCACAATGTTTGATTCCTGATTTTTTTGGGTAAAATATATAATCTCTTATTTACTCCACTGGGAAGTGTGTGTGTGTGTGTGTTTGTGTCCCCAATTTTGTCAATAATTTTTAAGATTAGACTTGTAATATTATTTACATAATATTTCATATGCTTCAATAGCTTTGAGTTCCATTATAGGAAAATTAAGAGATTTATGGTAAGTCATGTTTTTTTCATATTTCACCCATTTTGATGTTTTAATTTGTACATCTGTAGTGATAGCTATAGAACATCTGGTATCATAAGAAAATTTTCATAATGAGTTGCTCTCTTTTAAAGGCAAATCCCAGGAACATAGAAAAATTCAGTAAATTCATCAACACCAAAGCAAATCAGATGTATGGATATAATTTTAAAAATTAAAAACAGCCACTATACCCCCAGTTCCAATGAATACAAAGTGGAAAATACAATGTAGCTTAAACAGTTAGGTTAAAAAATAGAGAGAAGCTTTATTACGGAAGTCGCAGAAAAGGAAGTCTGAGAAAAAGAAAGAATTTTGTAGAGTCTACAAGGAATGAAATTCTGCACTAAGTAATCAGATAGATATCAAATTAATAATATACCTTATGCTGTACCTCAATTTGTTAGCACCACTAGAACAGGCCAAATTAAAAATTGATGAAAGGAAGGAAATAATAAATATGGCAGAATTAATGATGGAGATCAAAGGTAAATCACAAAGACAAGTAAACTTGATTAGACCTCATCTAAACCCAAAGAAAGTTAAAACCCAAATTAGCAAATTAGAGGTTACTATTACAGCACACACTGTGAAATCCATGGGGTTCTTACAGAATAATCTGAAAACGTTCATTACAATAAATTTAAAAAATCCAAAATAAACAAATGATTTTCTGGATATTTATATTCTACCAAAAGTGAGCCAAAAGGATGTGAAAAACCTGAATGGATTGGCAATGAGAAATAGAATTGAAGAAACAATTAAAGAGACCTGGCACAATAAAATCTGAGACTGGGAAGAACTCATTTTTGAATAGAACCAAACTTCAAAAAGGAAATATTGTTGTATAAAGATTCAAAGAGAGGAATGCTTCCAAAGCTGTTCGGTGAATCTAGAACAGCCCTGAGACCAAAAGCAGATAAGGATACAGTGACAAGAACTCTTCAGAATAATTTACCAATGAATGATAAGAGAAAGACCACAGTGAAATTCTTACATGCCAAATTCAACCACACATTAAGCAATTCATATCCCATGATAAAACTGACTTTGTACTAAGAATACATGGATGGTTTTACAACTGTAAAACAACATATAAATAGAATCAAGAGTTAAAAAACACACGGTCATCTCAGTGGATCCAACAAATAGTCTGTTTTCAAAACACCAGTTACAAAAGGTCAAGAAACACACACAAAGATGCTCAACACATATGGATCTCAATAAACTGCAGGTTATGAGAACAAAGGAACCTATATGCACAGGAGGTGTGACATCAAATTAGTATGACGATAAAGCTCAGGGATTCTACAAAACTCCAAAGTGAAACCAGTATACAGTACAGGTATGCGATGCCCATATACAAGCCCATATGAATCAAAGCTAACGTATAAGAGAGACATCGACATCCCTGTGGCAGTCTCAGCAGATCTCAACAGTGTTGGGAAATGAAGCCAACTTCAATGCCTATTGGTGGATTACAGGGAATCTCTTGGGCAATTTATGGAAGCATCACCTGTCAATAAAATGCTGTTGGCCTATTAGCTTCGGCAGGAAATTGGGAGGTGGAAGTTCAAGTATAGAGAGAATTTCTGGGGTAGAGTTAGTGTGAGAGCCCCAAACTGAGAGGTAACCAACAGAAAAGAATAAACAGGATAATTGAATAATTCATTCTTGCAGTCATACTTTTATGAACTTGGGCACATGGAGGAAATTCCAGTTACATGAGTGGATAGAGAAAATTTGTAAATATGTGCTCGTTGGACTTTTATTCAGATATTTAAAAGAGAGGCATCTTGTCTATAGAGAAATGAATGGATTTGTAAATTGTCAATATAAGAAAAGAGTATGAGACTAGGAGAAATTATCTCTGTAAGTCCCCCATATGTGGAACCTAGGGAAACAGAGGAATGAAAGCAGAGAGGGTCAATTAAGGAAGGAGGGAGCCAGCAGGAGATGTAGGATGTCATTGTAAGATGGATGAAGATGCTCAGAGTACACTACATTAATATATAAAAATATTTCTGTTAAACCATTATTTTATACATTTATTATTCACTAAAATTTATATATGTAAATTTTTTCATTATATATTAGATGCACAATAAATGGTTCCTTTGCCTCATAAAAATAATGCACTTCCCTTTCCCTCTTCCCTGGTATAAATATTTGTTTCGATTCTGAAAATTCAGGATGTTAGACATCAATCCATTTAATGAAATTCCCTCCATTTTTAATAAGATGTACAAAATATTCAATCATTAAATGAAATGGGAAAATCCACTGATTAATCACAGAAGAGATATTCTGTCTGCTAGGCAATCTGCAGCATAGTATTTTGTTGTTTCTCCAGGTCAACCACAAAGAGGAAGATTCATGTTCCTATTTCTATTGCATGGAGGGAAGACATGCAAGTGCAGAGCATGTGGCCTATGCTATTTACTCCCTCAGCAAGAGCTACATCTACCTTGACACAGAGACCAGCAGCATCTTGCCCTGCAACCAGATTCACACAGTTCAGGCACATTTTATTCTGAAGGGGGACTTGGGAGTGCTGAAAGAGCTCGTTTTCTACTACCTGGTGAGTACTGGCTCCAAATTGAAACAATGAACAAACAACAACAACAAACAAACAAACAAACAAAAACAGAACAAAACCAAACCAAAGAATTCTTTTCTCTCTTGACCATGTCTCTCTTTACACATTGGGTTCTAGACTGGGTATTTCTTCCTGAAATACAATAGATTCATCTATTTTTTCTAACATAGTTAGAACAAAGCCTTGTAAAATATAGATAGATCCTTGAAAATACTTTCCATTTTAGGTCATGGCCCAGGGCAGCATCATCCAGACTGGAAACCACACTCACCAGGTGGAGCCAGGAGAAGGTAAGTGTTTCCCCACAAAGTAACATTTCCCCAACTCAGTGTCCACATACTTACCAATGGAATCTTACCACTGAGCAACTAACTGTGCCATCATAGTGTGTGTCTCCATAGACACTCTCCACAGTAGGAACTCATGGCTTTGCCGTCCAATGTAAGTTCTCAATCATGCCATGACCTTCAGGAAAGTCTCAGGGTCCCAACCTGAGTATCATTCAACATGGTGAAATATCTAATCTGCATATGTAACACCTGAATACACAAAATACTCCAAGATAAAATCTACATGAGGAACCTATGCATTCACATACAGATAATCCCCAACAAGGCAAATGAGTTAGTTATCTTAGTGATGGTCAAAAAAAAAAAAAATCTGGAGGGCATCAGACTTGGTTCTTAACAATATAACTACACTGATTTTCATGTATTTTTATTATTTTTAAATTATGTGTGAGGTGCAAGTCAGTACAGGTACTCTGAAACCCAGAGGCATCAGATCCCCTGGATATTTTGGAGACAGAATTACAGTTCTGAGCACCTTGCTGTGGGTGCTGGAAATCAAACCAGGGTCTTCTAGAAGAGCATCAACTGATCTTAACTTCAGAATTATCTCTTGAGCTCTTTATTTTTACTTCTAAAAACATTTTTTATTCTTTGAAAGTCACATATATTTATGTGTATTATAACCAAACCCTCTCCCCACTAATCCCCGGACTCCTCCCTGACTCACCAGGCCCCTTCCCTATTCTACATCTCTTTTTAAACCTATTGAGTTCAATTAGTGCTACCCATACATAAAAACGTATTGGGAAAGCCCCTGAAACATAGACAGTCTACCAGGGGCCACATTGCTGAAGAGATTTGACTTTTCCTCCCCTCAGTAGCCTTCAACTGTCAATAGCTCCTCAACTAATTGTGGGTCTTCACAAACGCCTCCCCTTCCATGCTGGAATATTGACTGGCTTGCTGTCGTGAAGGTACAGGGCAGGGAATCATAGCTGCTGTGACTTTATCAGTGAAGTCACCTTGTCATCTTCTGGTGATATTTGCTCAATTCTACCAAAATGTGACTCCCTTTCCACTCCCTTATTTGGGCCTCTTGCACCCACTCCTATTAAAATCCAAGTACCCACTGAATCCTGGTAATCTCAATTCTATGTTCTTGCCACCCTTTCCTTCCAAAAGAGCACTTACCACGTGCAAACCCATGTTCTACAATATGCCTTTTCTTATTCACTTCTCTCCATGGTCATAATGACTGCATCGAGCACAATTGAAACCATACACTACTTATAGGAGTCTCACGCAAGCCAATGACAGTAAAACTATTCGTACATTGAATTAAAAGCAGGACATACTGGGAATAATTATATAACCACTCTAATAGCTTAAAAGTTATATAGAAAAGGGCTCTGGGGGGGTACTGGTTAGTTCATATTGTTGTTCCACCTATAGGGTTGCAGATCCCTTTAGCTCCTTGGGTACTTTCTCTAGCTCCTCCATTTGGGGCCCTGTGATCCATCCAATAGCTGACTGTGAGCATCCACTTCTGTGTTTGCTAGGTCCGGGCATAGTCTCACAAGAGACAGCTATATCAGGGTCCTTTCTGCAAAATCTTGCTAGTGTATGCAATCGTGTCAGCTTTTGGAGGCTGATTATGGGATGGATCCCCGGATATGACAATCTCTAGATGGTCCATCCTTTCATCTCAGCTCCAAACTTTTGTCTCTGTAACTCCTTCCATGTGTGTTTTGTTCGTGAATCTAAGAAGGAGCAAACTGTCCACACTTTGGTCTTCGTTCCTCTTGAGTTTCATGTGCTTCACAAATTTTATCTTATATCTTGGGTATTCTAAGTTTCTGGGCTAATATCTATCCACTTATCAGTGAGTACATATCATGTGAGTTCTTTTGTGATTGGGTTACCTCACTCAGGATGATACCCTCCAGGTCCATCCATTTGCCTAGGAATTTTATAAATTCATTTTTTATAGCTGAGTAGTATTCCATTGTGTAAATGTACCACATTTTTCTGTATCCATTCCTCTGTTGAGGGGCATCTGGGTTCTTTCCAGCTTCTGACTATTATAAATAAGGCTGCTATGAATATAGTGGAGCATGTGTCCTTCTTACCGGTTGGAACATCTTCTAGATATATGCCCAGGAGAGGCATTGTGGGATCCTCCAGTAGAACTATGTCCAATTTTCTGAGGAACTGGCAGACTGATTTCCAGAGTGGTTGTACAAGCTTGCAATCCCATCAGCAATGGAGGAGTGTTCCTCTTTCTCCACATCCTCGCCAGCATCTGCTGTCACCTGAATTTTTGATCTTAGCCATTCTGACTGGTGTGAGGTAAAATCTCAGCTTGTTTTGATATCCATTTCCCTGAGGATGTTGAACATTTTTTCAGGTGCTTCTCAGCCCTTCGATATTCCTCAGTTGAGAATTCTTTGTTTAGTTCTGTACCCCAGTTTTTAAAAGGGTTATTTGATTTTCTGGAGTCCATCTTCTTGAGTTCTTTGTATATATTTGATATTATTCCACTATCAGATTTAGGATTGGTAAGGATCTTTTCCCAATCTGTTGATGGCCTTTTTGTCTTATTGAAGGTGTCCTTTGCCTTACAGAAGCTATGCAATTTTATGAGGTCCCATTTGTCGATTCTTGATCTTACAGCACAAGCGATTGGTGTTCTGTTCAGGAATTTTCCCCCTGTGCTTATATCTTCCAGGCTTTTCTCCTCTTTCTTCTCTATAAGTTTCAGTGTCTCTGGTTTTATGTGGAGTTCCTTGATCCACTTAGACTTGAGCTTTGTACAAGGAAATAAAAATGGATCAATTGAGTCTTCCACATGGTAACTGCCAATTTAGCCAGCACCATTTGTTGAAAATGCTATCTTTTTTTCCACTGGATGGTTTTAGCTCCCTTATCTAAGATCAAGTAACCATAAGTGTGTGGGTTCATTTCTGAGTCTTCAATTCTATTCCATTGATTACCTGTCTGTCACTGTACCAGTACCATGCAATTTTTTTTTTTTATCACAACTGCTCTGTAGCACAGCTTGAGGTCAGGGACGGCAAATCTCCCAGAGGTTCTTTTATTGTTGACAATAGTTTTTGCTGTCCTAGGTTTTTTATTATTTCAGGTGAATTTGCAAATTGCCCATTCTAAGTTGGTGAAGAATTCAGTTGGAAATTTCATGGGGATTTGCATTGAATCTATATATTGCTTTCGGTAAAATCGTCATTTTTATTATATTAATCCTGCCAATCCATGAGCATGGAAGATCTTTCCATCTTATGAGATCTTCTTCCATTTCTTTATTTATAGACTTGATGTTCTTATCATACAGATCTTTCACTTCCTTAGTTAGAGTCACACAAGGTATATTAAATTATTTGTGACTATTGTGAAGGATGTTGTTTCCCAAATTTCTTTCTCAGCCTGTTTATCCTTTGTTTAGAGAAAGGCCACTCATTTGAGTTAATTTTATATCAAGCTACTGCGCTGGAACTGTTTATCAGGTTTAGGCGTTCTCTGGTGGAATTTTTAGGGTCACTCTATATACTATCATATCATATGCAAAAAGTGATATTTTGACTTCTTCTTTCCAATTTTTGTCCCCTTCATCTCCTTTTGTTGTCTAATTGCTCTGGCTATGACTTCAAGTACTATATTGAATAGGTGGGGAGAAAGTGGGCATCCTTGTCTAGTCCCTGATTTTAGTGGGATTGCTTCAAGTTTCCCTACATTTAGTTTGATGTTGGTTTGATTTATATTGCTTTTATTATGTTTGGGTATGGGCCTTGAATTCCTGATCGTTCCAAGACTTTTGTCATGGAGTGTTGGATTTTTTTCAAATGCTTTCTCAGCATCTAGCAAGATGATCATGTGGTTTTTGTCTTTTAGTTTGTTCATATAGTAGATTACATTGATGGTTTTCCATAGATTAAACCATCCCTGCATCCCTGAATTGTAGCCTACTTGATCATGATGGATGATCATTTTGATGTGCTCTTGGACTCGGTTTGTGAGACTTTTATTGAGTATTTTTGAGTACATATTCATAAGGGAAATTCATCTGGAGTTCTCTTTCTTAGTTGGGTCTTTGTGTGGTTTAAGTATCAGAGTAATTGTGGCTACATAGAGTGAACTGGGTAGAGTACCTTCTTTTTCTTTTTTTGTGGAATATTTTGAGGGGAATTGGAATTAGGTCTTCTTTTAAGGTCTGATAGAACTCTGCAATTAACCCATCGGGTCCTGGGCTTTTTTTGGTTGGGAGACTATTAATGACTGCTTCTATTTCTTTAGGGGATATTGGACTGTTTAGATCGTTAATATGATCCTAAGTTAACTTTGGTACCTGGTATCTGTCTAGAAAATTGTCCAATTCATGAATGTTTTCCAGTTTTGTTGAGCATAGGCTTTTTTTAGTAGGATCTGATGATGTTTTGAATTTCCTCAGGTTCTGTTGTTATGTCTCCCTTTTCATTTCTGATTTTGTTAATTAGGATACTGTCCCTGTGCCCTCTAGTTAGTCTGGCTAAGGGTTTATATATCTTGTTGATTTTCTCAAAGAACCAGCTCCTGGTTTACTTGATTCTTTGTATAGTTCTTTATGTTTCTACTTGGTGGATTTCAGCCCTGAGTTTGATTATTTTCTGCCGTCTACTCCTCTTGGGTGAATTTGCTTCCTTTCGTTCTAGAGCTTTTAGGTGTGCTGTCAAGCTGCTAGTGTATGCTCTCTCTAGTTTCTTTTTGGTAGCACTCAGAGCTAGGAGTTTTCTTCCTAAGACTGCTTTAATTGTGTCCCATAAGTTTGGGTATGTTGTGGCTTCATTTTCATTAAACTCTATACACTATTTCTTCCTTAACCAAGTTACCATTGAGTAGAGTGTTGTTCAGCTTCCTCGTGAATATTGGCATTCTGTTATTTATGTTTTTGTTGAAGATCAGCCTTAGTCCATAGTGATCTGATAGGATTCATGGGATAATTTTGAGATTTTTGTATTTGTTGAGACCTGTTTTTTGAACAATTATATAGTCTATTTTGGAGAAGGTACCATGAGGTGCTGAGAAACAAGCATATCCTTTTGATTTAAGATAAAAGTTTCTGTAAATATCTGTTAAATCCATTTGGTTCATATCTTCTGTTAGTTTCCATGTGTCTCTGTTTAGTTTCTATTTCCAGGATCTGTCCATTGATGAGAATGGGGTGTTAAAGTCTCCCAATATAATTTTGTGTGGTGCAATGTGTGCTTTGAGCTTTACTGAAGTTTCTTTAATGAATGTGTATGCCCTTGCATTTGGAGCATAGATATTCAGAATTGAGAGTTCATCTTGGAAGATTTTAACTTTGATGAATATAAAATCCCTCTCCTGGATCACAGGGCCCCTAATGGAGGAGCTAGAGAAAGTACCCAAGGAGCTAAAGGGATCTGCAACCCTATAGGTGGAAGAAAAAATATGAACTAACCAGTACCCCCTGGAGTGAGTGTCTCTAGCTGCATATGTATCAGAAGATGGCCTACTCAGGCATCAGTTGAAAGAGAGTCCCATTGGTCATGCAAACTTTATATGCCTCAGTACAGGGGAATGCCAGGGCCAAGAAGTGGGAGTGGGTGGGTAGGGGAGTGGGGGGATGGGGATGGGGGACTTTTGGGATAGCATTGGAAATGTAAATGAGGAAAATACCTAATAAAAAATTTTTAAAAATGTTATATAGACACTGGCTAATAGCAAGTTTTAGATGTAAACATGCTTTGTCTATTCAGTCATAGATATCTTTCAAGTCATTTCTAGACGTGGTAGATACTCTGTGGATGCTCAGCAAATTTACTGAAAAGAGGCTTCCTTGCCATTGATCAATTATAAAAACCTTTAGCTATTTAATAAATTATGCAATTGGTTCTTCAACAAACATTAAGTGGGAGTCATAGCACCCATCATGAGAAGGCTTATGAATCCCCTCAGGTTCACCAGAAACAATAAGAGAGACATCATTTTCTCCCAAAAGATGTAAACACTATGAACATTGCACTGAGTGAAAGTTTATTACCAAAGATATTCTTATTCTTGCCAAGTGTGGCTTGCTCCTCTGAGATGATTATTAATTTTCAGCTCCCTGACTATCAGGCTTTCCTCTCTGTTAATCTTCCTTTTATCTGAATAATAAATGGGACATCAGTCAAGGTTGTCTCAGTCCTTTTTATAAAATATAGCATGCTGTTTGGGATGCTAAGGGATAAAAGAGATAAGAGGTTAGTATATGATTAGCTGTAAATAACCAACATAACTTTTGACAGTGAACACCTTGGTGGAAGATATCTTTGTGATATTCTCCTGAGATCATTAGCGTGCAAGCAACTAACCACAGGAGAGGTAGACTGTCTTCCACATATAGACTGACCTCCAAATCCCTGTGTTCAGTTACTTGGGGTTGCCTGTCAGTAGTCTGACCCATAACCATCTCTTTCCATTCCCCCCAGCTCCAGTAAAAGGCAACTTTGCCTTGGAGATCCCTGTGGACTTCAGCATGGTCCCCATGGCTAAAATGCTCATCTACACCATCTTGCCTGATGGAGAAGTGATTGCAGATTCTGTAAACTTTGAAGTTGAAAAGTGTCTTCGCAACAAAGTGAGGGATTTATTACCTATAACTTCTATTTTTAAAGGGGGGGGTCTGAAGGACAGAGATTTGAGATAAATATGCTAAATCCATTCATTGGTGTGTGCTTCCATGGCAAAGATGTGGACAGTACCAGAGTGCCAGATTTCAATTTATAAACCCCACATGTGATTGGAGGGCTAAGAGAGGGGAAGCAAGGTTGTGTAGAGGGAGAGAGGAGAACCGAATCCTTCATAACTACATTAAAGTTGTGTGAGTGACATTTTACTGTATTTATCTGCGTGTGCACGTGTGCATGTGAATGCACACATGTAGAGGAAAGAGGACAAGTTTCACAAGTCTGTGCTCTTCTTCCTCATGGGTCTGAGAGGTCAAGCTCAGGTCAATAGGCTTGTCGGGGGATGCCTTTACCCACTGATCCATCTCATACATCCTTAATGTCATATAATCTTATGCGAGACCAGTCATAGGATCCAGGCCTATCAATTGTTAGGATATTTATTTTCCCTCCAGTTTTTCATTATGATTTTTTCTTAGGTGTGATAAGAACATAAGACCCTTGCTAGTATTAATTTTTATGACACAGCATATTGAGTGTGTGCTATATCACACATCTTCAGTTCCTAGTCACATTAGGCAGCTGAAACTATGTCCGTTGGTGAGCATCTGCATTTTTCTTACTCTAGAGCAGCTAAGGCCACCTCTGATCTGCTTTCATCATCCCCTTTCAATACACTCCAGTCTTCAGCAGCTTGATTCTGTCCCTGAATTGAAATAGGAAGGACTGAGAGATGAAGGTGAATGGCAGATAATCCCATAGCCAGACAGAGAGGCAAATGTAGACATATTTCCAATTACAATACTGATCTGATTTTTCTACCGTAGGTATAAGATTCATCATGAAAAAGTCCTTTAAATTAAGTAACTATGTTGGGTGGTTGTGGCATGATCCTTTAATCCAAGCACAGGGGTGGCAGGCAGATCTGAGTTCAAGGCCAGCCTGGTTTATAGAGTGAGTTCCAGGACAGCAAGGACTACACAAATGCGCGCGCACGCGCGCACACACACACACGCGCACACACACACACACACACACACACACACGGAGAGAGAGAGACAAACAGAGAGAGAGAGAGAGAGAGAAACAGAGACAGACATACAGAGACAGACAGAGAGAGACAAAGACAGAGAGAGACAAAGATGGAGATAGAGAGAAAGAGATGGAAAGAGAGAGGGAGGGGGAAATGTGGAGGAGGGGTAGGAAAAGAAGGAGAGATGATGGAGAGGGAGTGTACCTTCCATGTTGCAGAGATGGCTCAGTAGGTAATAGCACTGATTTCTGATTCCAGCATTCATGTAAATGCCAGGCATGACCAGAAGGTCTTACAACCCTAGTGTTGTGGAGGCTAGAGGCAGGAGAATTGCTAGGACTTCCTTCGGCCAATTTAGCTCCAAGATTATGAGGGACATTCTCAAGAGAATAAGGTAGAAAGTGGGAGCAGGGCACTCACACCCTCCTATGGCCTCTGATGGGTGCACGGGTGTATGCACCTGCACACGCATGTGCATTACACCACAGTCACATACATGTGCACATACACAAAAAAATGAGTTAATTGAAGAAATTCAATGAAAATCATCCTTTTGTTGCTTTGGAGTTTGACTGACACATTTCCTGTCTTCCTAAATTAATCCCAGGGGAGAAAGGGGAAGCAAGGAACTTCAGTTGTGCTTTTGACAGTATTCATTATCTGGAAAAACAGATGTGTGTGCAGAGAATCAGGGTGACTTCGAGTGGCAGATTTCAGGACTGCAAAAGCAGGAAACGTCACTACTAAGCTTGATTTTCCTTCTCGCAGGTGGACCTGAGCTTCAGCTCATCTCAAAGTCTTCCCTCCTCACAAACCCGTCTGCGGGTCACCGCTTCTCCTCAGTCCCTCTGTGGCCTGAGAGCTGTGGACCAGAGTGTGCTGCTCCTGAAGCCCGAGGCTGAGCTCTCCCCTTCCTGGGTGAGTCCCTTTCTGCCTCTGTCCAAAACCCATCCACAGAGTCCAGAAGTGACCCTGGCTCTGATGAAACAGTGATTGTTCAGACACTAGGGATCTTGAATGCAAAAATACTGCATTTAATGCTGACAGCTTCTGTAAGGGAGCTCTTCATTGTAAAATCCCGAAGAACGGATCAGAAAACTTTAGCCAATAAACTGAAGACATGGAAGGAAATAAGGCGCTCTGTGAGTTGCAGAGCCTTCTGTGCTCTTACTGCACCTGTCGTGCCCCAGGAGTGGCTTGTCCCCTTCAGATGCTCTTGGTGGAGCTTTTCAGAGTCACGCTGCATGTGGGAGCCAAATGAAACTGTTTACACAAATAGAATCTTACAATCTCAAGAGTTACCCAAATAAGAGAAAAGGATAGAATTATTTAAAATTTTTAAATTTTAAAATGCAAGGTTCTCAACTTGTTTTGAAAATTCTCAGAAGCACAAATGAAACCATACAGTATTTATAGGTGTCTTGCCCAAGATATTAACAATAAAACTCCTCCTTTTATTGAATTAAAAACAGAATTTATTAGGAATAATTATATGATCACTCTATGGTGTAAAAATTATTTTTGACACTGGCTAGTAGCATGTTTTAGAATGTACAGTAGATATGTAAATATAAAAACAGAACTCCTTAGTTAAGGTAATGCTGGGAAATTACCAGTCTTAAACTAACATGTAAATTAAACCAATATTAAATTAAGTTATTTAGATAACTTAAATAAGTTAAATAAGAGATTTTATGAAGGTCATGCAGAAAATTCTTTGGGAAGTATCCATCTAAAATATTTTCATTTTTGATTTTTACGTTCCCAAAATCTATTCTATAGAGATTTCTTGAGCAGTTGTTTTTAGCTGACGAATACTGGCAATTTCTTTAAAAACTGCAAGGGTTATTTAAAGGGGGATGGAGTTCCCTTGTTCATACCACCCTGCTATCTCTGTGAACTGGGTGCCTTGTACTACTGATTAGAAGAGCTATTTCTTGAACATTCCGGTATTTGTAGTACTCACATTTATTTGGGGGCGGGGGAGGTGAGTATGTTTCAAGAGAGAGGGTCCTGCCAGAACCAACGAGTCAGTCAACTCGGGAAGCACAATGTTAGACAAAGCTAACTTGGAAAGTGCTCCCCACATGTCCCTCCTCATCTCCTGTCTCTTACAGATATACAGTCTGCCAGGTATGCAGCTCAACAAATTCATTCCAAGTTCCCACCTGTCTGAAGACCAAGAAGACTGTATAAGGTCCAGATCATGGGTGGTTGAGAAGCACACATATTCGGTACCACATGGAAGAGAGAAGGATGTCTACAGATATGTGGAGGTAAGCCCTATTATCTACTGACATGCTGCTCTGTGAATTATTTAGGTTTAATGAAATGCTATATTAGTAAAGAATTTTAGGCTCAGGACAGGGATATGAGTCACTGTCAGACCACCCACCTTGCACGTGTTGGTTCATGGGTTCAAAACCTAAGCGTTCCAAAATCTACATCTTGGGAAGTGGCCAATCTGGATGATTTTTTTCTCTCTATTGAGAAAACTTGCATAGTGTGGTGGATATTATTATTGTTATTATTATTATAAATGATTTTTCAGACAGTCTCTCATTGAGTAGCTCTGGATGTTCTGGTTCTCACTCTGTAGACCAGGCTGGCCTCAAAGTCCCAGAGATCTGTCTGCCTGTGCCTCTCAAGTGCTGGGATTAAAGCAGGCACCACCATGCATGGCTGTGAATGCTTTGTAAAAATAACAGCATTGTATCAGTAAGATGACCTGCATATGCCTCACTATAAATTATATGGTCTTCACTGTGCTCCCTAACAAGTAGGAGACAAACAACTTGAATAGGAATCCTACTTGAACATGCAAAACTACATGTGAAATATTTATTGCAATATTTATACACACTTTTTTCAGGAGTTTGAGCTATTTTAATTGATTAATATTTTTCTTCCTAGGACATGGGTTTAAAGGCATTCACCAACTTGAAGATCAAACGTCCTACAATTTGTTTTGATGATGACATGGTTCAAATATCAGGTAAAATAACAAATCAATATTTTCAAAACAAAGTACGTGTGAATTATTTATCAAAGCTTGTAAAATAAAATTGCAGTGGCAATCCAGTAAGAGAAAAAGAACTCAAGCTTATGAGCGCAAAGTGTGTCCAAATATATGCTGCTACAAGGACATTAAAGGCTGGAGGTCCTTCCTTCACTGCTAAAATGAGACAAAATGCAATCATTTTTGTGATATAGGATCATTACATGAAGTGTGGAAAGGTGCATGCACACACATATATTAACCAAGGAACCACTTAATCTTCCTCCTCCTCTCATCTGAGTCCCTTTCAGAGTGACTGCACCATTTGCATCCCCACAACAGTGAATGAGGGCTCCCTTTCCCCTTGTCTTCTCTAGCACTTGCTGTCAGTCCTTTTGCTGTCCTTGGCCATCCTGACTGGGGTGAGATGGAATCTGGGTTGTTTTAATCTACATGTGGCAATTGCTAGCATAACAAACACTGATAAATGATGTGTCTTAACCTTTTAAAATTTCTTTTGAAACCACTGTTCAGATCCACAGCTCATTCTTTAAGTCAGGGTGTTCGTTTTCTTGACTCTTTGTTTTTAGGGTCCTTTATATATTGGGGTATCTATTCTCTATCAGATGTATAGCTAGCAAAGGTTTTCTCCACTCTCTAGGCTTCCACTTCACTCAATTGATTGCTCCCTAGTGGTGCAAAAAGCATTTCAGTTTTGTGAGGTCCCCGTTTGCTACGTATTTACCTTAATTTCTAAGTGAATGGGTCTCATTCTGAGTCCTTTCCTACTCGTGTGTTTTGTAGGGTTGCTGCCTATGGTTCTTCCCCCAGCAGTTTCAAGTTTCATGTTCAGGTCTTAGATGCATTTGGAGTTGATTATTGTGCAGGGTCATACAGATAGGTCTACTTTCATTCTTCTGTATGTGAGCATCCAGTTTTCCCAGCACCCTTTGTTGAAGATGCTGTCTTTCCCATGGGTTACGTTTTGACATCTACATCAACTATCAGATGCCTGGGATTGCATGAGTGTGTTTGGGTCTTCTGTTATGTTCCATTGATCTACATGTCAATTTTTATGCCATTACCATGCAGGTTTTATTCCTATCCCTCTGCAATTTAACTTAAAACCATGAAACCCTATCTTTATCATTATTTATATTCTAAACACTAAACTTTATTTTTATATCTGTACTAACATAAAATAAAACCTTATTCTGACTGGACTATATTAATTTTCCTCATAATGATTTAGAATGTACAGTAGATATGTAAATATAAAAACAGAACTCCTTAGTTAAGATAATGCTGGGAAATTACCAGTCTTAAACTAACATGCAAATTAAACCAATATTAAATTAAGTTTAATGATGAGATTTTATGAAGCTCACGCAGAAAATGCTTTGAAAAAGGAAATTGGAATATCTTCACACGTTTCTAAAAGCAAGAGGACCTAAGGCACTGTGACTACTCTAGACAATGGAATAATTTGGCAACTATCCCTGTAGCTGTTAAAGTAATGGGTGAAGAACTTAAAACACTAGAAAATACTTAGTTCTTGAAGGCAAATATAAAGACCACAGTCAGGTTACAGGTTGTGACTATCACAGGGAAGTATCTATAGAAATTAAGCTCTGTGTGTGTGTGTGTGTGTGTGTGTGTGTGAATTAAAAAATTGGGAATGATTTTCTAGACTTAGAAGTCAGCTGGGAAATACTTAGGGGAAGCCCTAACTAAATCAGTGTGTATACTTGTCCTTGAAAAACAGCAGAGTACAGACTTTCTATTACCAGCTTTAATTCCTGTGTTTCTTGCCAGTACAAACCCAAGCCAATGCTATGGTTCCTGAGTAATAAACTTCCTATTTCTAGTGCAAGAGCTTGTACATATACCTCTTCCAGTTTTTATCCAAATTGAAAACCTATTAAAACATTGGGTTAATGTTACAGATTGTAAGAAAGAAAAAACATTGCAAGAATATCTCTGCCAATAATGTAGACATCATTCAGATCTTGTCTGGAGTGATTCTCATTGTCATGAGATTTGTTGCCTAGGATCAAATTATGGATCTTTATTCCTCCTAGGGGACACATTATATCTGTAGGTTTTCACTAACTATCCAATATCCAACCCAAGAAAATATGCATCATGGTTCCTTCCAACTTCAACTACTCTAGCTAAGGTTTCACCTATGACAAGGATGTTACCCAGTCTCCTCCAAAATGAGTGGTTCAATGCATCATTTTCAGCATCACTATTATAGTGTTTAACAATCAAGAAGAAACTGAAAATTCAGCTACATTTACACTACACCACTATGTTCCATTGAATTCAAGTACTATGTTCATTTCTTCCATTGTAACTTCTTAGCGCCTCCTGTGGAATCTGATCTTGCATTTAGACCTGAATTTGCTTTGAGTTTACGCACGACATTGAGTAAAAGACCTGAAGAGCCACCACGTAAAGATCCACCATCTAATGATCCACTTACCGAGACCATTCGAAAATATTTTCCTGAAACCTGGGTCTGGGATATAGTCACAGTAAAGTAAGTGATTTCCATTTGTATTATTTGAGCTGGGTATAATTTTTTGTGTTTACTTTTATTTCCCTAATTAAGTTTTATCATAAACCAAGGAAATTGGTCATTTAGAAAACCATAGCATATCAACCCATCAAGTATAAAATACATTTATTTCCATCCCTCCCAGGAAATGCACAGAAAAAAATTCAAGTACCTGCCTGATGGTTAAAACTATTCAGGATCACCATAATGAGTAGTAGGTGAGGCAGTCTTATATAGAGCAGATTATGGGATGGCTACATGGAGAAGACCATAGAAGTCATACAACTCTTATATGATATTTTGAAGAAGGGAATTCAGAGAAAACTTCACATCTATGTTTAGATTTCCATGAACATATGAAGTTTGAGAAATTGTGGGTCTATTACTTGAGTTGGAAAAACAAGATTACTGAAAGACCTTTCATTTTGCCATCTGGAGTCCCTGATACTCTGTTCCCTCATCGTTCCTTTGAAGGACTAAAGGGAAGGGTTTGTCACACTCAGACTCACCATCTCAGAGATAACTAATTCATGGGCTCACTTTCTGTGCTTTACACACACACTCTCTCTCTCCCAGCTCCACAGGAGTGGCTGAAGTGGAAATGACTGTCCCTGACACCATCACTGAATGGAAGGCTGGAGCCCTCTGCTTGTCCAACGACACTGGCCTTGGCCTCTCTTCTGTGGTATCTCTCCAAGCCTTCCAGCCCTTCTTTGTGGAAGTCTCATTGCCCTACTCTGTGGTCCGTGGAGAAGCCTTCATGCTCAAAGCCACTGTGATGAACTACCTCCCTACAAGCATGCGGGTGAATACCTTTCTGAATTCAGCATGGCCAGAGGAGATGATTAGTGTGTGTAGATTGTAACTAAGACTTAAATGAAAAGAATAAACAAAGGGGGGAAGAGGTTGTACTGGACCGGTCAGCAAGTAGTGCCCAATGTTTAAACAATTCCCATACTCTAGCTAAATATACACAGCAAAGAGTTGTTTAACAGTGTGAACATGACATAAAATCAGGTGGTTTTGCCAGTATGTAAACAGCACATACTGTAGTAACAGAGAGAGGATATTGCATGTAGCCTCTGTATATAATCAAAAGGCCTGGTCCATATATATGTATGAGGTTGTTGTCAGGATAAAATGATATATTGTATTACAATGAATTTTTCTTTCATTAGACGGAGGTGAATACTTTAAAATGTTAGTTAAAAATCTAGTACATTAATGTGCTTCTGCCATCAAAATAAAACAAATATAAGTATACTGATATATAATTATCTGCTAAATAGTATGTGTAGATAATACATAGATGATAGCTAAATAACACTCTAGAAATGCATGTGCAAACGACATCTTTGCAAGCCTTCTGTGTCAACTTACATGACATTTTAGGCATGTTTGCCAAACACATTCCCTCTCTCCTCTTTCTAACACAAATCCCTGTAAGACTTTTGCCTACCTAATACCATGCATAACATGCTGTCCTTCCATGGCAACATCTTTCTTTTCATTTATTTATTTTGCTGTCTCTTTTTCCATGTTGGGCCACAGATGAGTGTGCAGCTGGAAGCCTCTCCTGATTTCACAGCTGTCCCAGTGGGAGACGACCAAGATTCTTACTGCCTCAGTGCCAGTGGGAGGCACACCTCATCCTGGCTGGTAACTCCCAAGACTTTAGGTGAGTGAAAATTTTGTGAGGGGGATCTACCCAGAAAAGGTAAGTATAGGGAGGTTTCTTTAGTCACTTTCTTTTCATTGGGTCCCCAAGAGGAAGCGCCCAGTCATTACTAACTCTGGTGTATGCTTACTACACCTTTAATACCATACAAGCTCTTGGACCACTCCTAGAACCAAGGAGGCCCTGCAGATCTAGGGGATTTGGTAGGTACCAGGTTCCTGGCAGATCTGAGCTCAGCTCTCTGGACTGTTTGTTTCAGGGAATGTGAATTTCTCTGTGTCTGCTGAAGCACAACAGTCCCCAGAGCCCTGTGGTTCTGAGGTGGCTACAGTTCCTGAAACTGGGAGAAAGGACACAGTAGTCAAAGTCTTGATAGTTGAGGTGAGTAAACCTTCCCAGTCAGCAGTGTGCTGAGTCCAGAAAATGGAGCAGTGTTGACTATATTTAGATGAAAATTAAAAGATAATATCATGTGACCTTGAGATAGTTCATAACTGGCAAGCTCATGCTTCTAAACAGATCTGTGTTGTGCTTTCTTTTCCGTTCCTAGACTTTTAACTGAAGCTTAGGGGGCAAGGAGGATAATCTAAGCCAGTTTAACTTCTTAAGGTTATACTGCTTTCTTCTGATCATGCCCCACCCCTTTGTCTTTATTATCTTTCCCTATTGCCTTCTTTTTGACCTGGCATGCCCAAATTCTCACATCCTGAAGCCATTCCAGCCCATGTCCTCACAAGTAAAGCTGTCTCTCAAAGACAAAACAAACAAAAACTGCCTCCAGCAATTCTGTGCTTGCACATTTGGTGGTTGCATACTCAGTGTTTGATTTCTCATGTCTGAATTTCCTGTCCTTTTGTCCAAGCCTGAAGGAATCAAGAAAGAGCATACCTTCAGCTCACTGTTCTGCACATCAGGTGAGAACCTCTCAAAACTGAATTAGACAGTAACTTAAGTCACTTACCTAGAGATCTTGCAATATTCCTACAAGAAAAACAGAATACAGTATACCTTATAACCACTAAAACACTAAACTAAGTCATGTAAATTATGATCATCACTTACCCCAGGCAGCTCTCAAGAGTATAGTTCCCCTGGGACTACACACTTCACTGTAGTCCTTTTTATTTTTAGAATAAGAAGCCTCTTCATCCATTTCAATACTTAGAAAGATATAGATATGGAATGACTGAGATGAACTCAGGATTGAAATTTTCTTTAAAATAGGGGAAGGGTGCGAATATAGAGAATATCTTTGGAAGTACCATATGTGTTCTTTGTTTAGAGCATAAATAAAAATGGATATATATAGTTGTAAAATTTCATACATAAGCCAAGCTAAATCATGGTATGTACTTAGCATGCCATTTTTCTCTAGTGGTTGTTTTATGACTTGCTCATTTATCCTTGCTGCTCACTGAAAGCTAACTATTACAGAGAAAATATTGCAACTTATCCCACAAGAGGAAGCTCATTGTTGCCTATAAGGTACAAGCATAAGGTCAGAGACTGTCCACTCACAATAATGACTCCAAAGCTGACACCTCTTTTAGCAAGTAGTGTCTACTCAAATCTATTTGTCAAAACAATAAAGAATTTACATTTAATTTAATGTAAAATCCATTATTATATGAAAGTTAACAAAAGACATGAAATAATGCAAACTTTTTTGTAAATCAGGTAAACTACTGTAGCAACTCCTAACAGCGGGTGGAAGAAAATCACCATATAATACCAAAATCGTTTTAATGTTTTCCATGAAAGAAAGAGCGGGAAGGGGGTCGCTGAAGATAATTTTTTATAAAGCCAAAGAATGGATAACAAAAGCTGTATTCTTTCCACCGGTCAGCTCTGCTTCCCCTCATAGCTACTGATTACAAGGCAATCCACCCACCATCCCTGCCATAAGAAAGCCATCTGGGACGGCTGCATGGGATCAGAGAGCTTCCCAAGCAACTCAGGGAACCAGGACGAGCAAAAGCTGGCTCAGGATTTCTCCATTCACTTATCCGGACACACTGGATGTTTACACACACACTGCTTGGTTCTAGATTTCCATCCTTGAGATAAAACACCGTGACTAAAGCAACTTAGAGAGCTAACCATTTTACATGCTCACAATCTATGATGAGGCAAAGGCAGGGCAGGAATCCGGAAACAGGAACTGAAGCAGAAGCTGTGGAGGGGCGCAGTTTTCTGGCTTGCTCGGCCCTTGTTCCATTTGCTTTCTTATACTCCACAGAATTCTTACACTGGGCCACGACCTGCCACATCTATTGTTAAAAAAGAAAAGCCAGGCGTGGTGGCGCACACCTTTAATCCCAGCACTCGGGAGGCAGAGACAGGGGGATTTCTGAGTTCGAGGACAGCCTGGTCTACAAAGTGAGTTCCAGGAACAACTAGGACTATACAGAGAAACCCCGTCTCAGAAAAATCAAAATAATAATAATAATAATGATGATGATGATGATGAAAGAAAAGCTTCAAGACTGGCTTACAGACCACTGTTAGGGAGGCATTTTCTCAGTTGAGTTTCCCTACTCCCCCCAAAACTATAAATTATGTCAAAGTTCAGACACACAAATACACACACACAAGATTTTCCCACACCAAAATTCAGCCAATAACACATTTTTGTGTGTTTATTGAAACTAAGTAAGGCATTGATAAAAGTAGAACACAGATCACAGAGGCACAGATGTTCCATTTTAGACAGATGCTTCGTTCCAAAGCAATAGGTGATAAGAGATCATGCCCTGGTGCTTGACACACCTGTGGTACCAGGAAACATGGATTTGTGATATTTAGTTCAAAATAACTTCTCTAGGGAAGCAAGAATGTAGCTCTGAAGACACTGAACTTAGGACTCTTTAGGGATGCAGAGAACAAAGATGATCATCTACCCCTTTCTTTTGCTTATCAAGATGCTGAGATATCTGAAAAAATGTCCCTGGTCCTCCCACCAACAGTAGTGAAAGATTCAGCAAGAGCCCATTTCTCTGTGATGGGTGAGTCAATTCATCCCTGGGGGACTTGGAACAATGTTCACTATCACTGCCCTGCCCCCCCGCCATGATTCCAAATGTAGCTTCCAAACTACTACACTTGGTCTCTTTAGCATCCTTCTTCTGTCTTTATCCCCTCAATTCCCACTGGGTTCTAGCACACATCACCCATAAAATTCCTTCACATCACTGAAAAGGGATTCTTTCTTTTTTCAATTTTTTATTAGATATTTTCTTCATTTACATTTCACATGCCATCCCGAAAGTCCCCTATACCCTCCCCTGCCTTGCTCCCCTACCTACCCACACCCACTCCTTGGCCCTGGCATTCCCCTGTACTGGGGCATATAAAGTTTGGAAGACACTGCTTTGTTCTTGAAGATATTGGCCATTCTGATGTCCTACCTCTCACTTCCAGGTGATATCTTGAGTTCAGCCATAAGAAACACACAAAATCTTCTCCACATGCCCTATGGCTGTGGGGAGCAGAACATGGTCCTGTTTGCTCCCAACATCTACGTACTGAAATATCTGAATGAAACCCAACAGCTGACCCAGACGATCAAGACTAAAGCCCTTGGCTTCCTCAGAGCTGGTCAGTGAGGCTCAGAAACTCCACCTTGTTCCTGTAAATGTCCTCTCTAGAAATGTCTAGAAATGGGCCTAACATTGGAGGGGAGAGCAGAGCACTGTTCTTGATCAGTCCTATAAGCCAGGGTATGTGAGGGCCTCTCTGCCTTCAGATTTATAGCCTGCCATTCTCTGATGTATCCATTTCTTCAGAACACACCCAAAGCCTTCTATTCCAGGTTACCAGAGAGAGCTGAACTACAAACACAAGGATGGCTCCTACAGTGCCTTCGGGGATCAAAATGGCGAGAGAGAAGGAAACACTTGGTAAGAACAGTCCACTGTGTGCCAGGCCTTGTTCAACTCTTGTTCCTCACAGCAGCTACACATGCATCTTATTTCATGGAAGTCTAGCAGGTGCCTGGGCCTGAGACGGACATGTCTTAGGTAGCACAAACCATAAACTGCAGAACTAAGTTTCCCGTGAGGCTCATCTGTTTTGACTCTGAACCATGTGCTTTCCTGATGTCAGGAAGCTGGCTTTCTCATTTCTCTCCAGGATCATTCATCAGCAAATGCCTGGCTACATTTGGCTGAGCATCCAGAGATGCTCATAACTGAGACTCAAAAAGCTCTTGCCATTCTTCATGTGACCTTGCATTATATGAGAGTGTATTACTGAGGGCTGGAAAGAAGGCTCAGGTGCTAAGAGCACTGATTGTTGTTTCAGAGGTCCCAAGTTCAAATCCCAGCAACCACATAGTGACTCATAACCATCTAATGGGATCCAATGCCCTATTCTGGTGTGTCTGAAGATAGCAACAGTGTCCTCATATACATAAAAGAAATAAATACATCTATGTTGAAAACTTACACACTTACTTAAAAACCCAAAACAAAAACAAACAGACAGTGTTATTGAGATAAATCACACAGACAAATGACCAACATATGACAAAGAAAAAAAGAGACTGACATGAACCAGAGATAAACCAAGAAGAGTGCTCTAATTTTTTGAGCCAGAAAACATATTGCTGGGGTTTTTAGGAAAGGAGATTATTCTGATGTACAAAAGGAAATCATGAGAAGGGGATGGGGAGAAGCCTAAGATAAGCATGTAGGTGTGTTAGACAAACACCAGAGGGTGAAAGGTAGAAGAAGTGAGAAAGAAAAGCAGGAAATACCTGAAACCACACCTAGTACATGCACATCTGAGTGGACCAAGGAATGGATGACTGCTTTGGAGTAGCCAGAGACGCTCTCCAGCTGTTCTTCTCAGAGACCTTTAGACTCATTGCTCATGAGACTGGACTGGGCCCCCTGGAAAGCCATGTTTGTAGGTACTGCCTCAGAACAAAGGATTCATCTCCCCACTCTCCCTCCCCCATCAGGCTCACAGCCTTTGTGCTCAAGTCTTTTGCCCAAGCTCGAGCCTTCATCTTCATTGATGAGTCACACATCACCCACGCCCTCACCTGGCTCTCCCAACAGCAGAAGGACAATGGCTGCTTCCGGAGCTCTGGATCATTGTTCAACAATGCTATGAAGGTGATCTTTTCTGAACTGTTTATAAGAATGGTGACCTAATAACCCCTTAAAGTCAGGCCATACTACTTACCATGGGGAGGAATAAGCCTCTAGGATGGGAATGTACTTTTTCATAATGGGGATATGAATGGGAACTTCCACTGAACATGTGGATTGGCCATGAGCAGGGAAGGCATCTTTGATGGTTCGCTTGATGTATATTCTGCTGGTCTCACTCCTTCTTGTTTGCAGGGGGGAGTAGATGATGAAATGACCCTCTCTGCCTACATAACTATGGCCCTTCTGGAAAGTTCACTCCCAGCTACGGTAGGTGCCAGCATCCCAAACTGGTGAAAGCCTGTGGCTTTTTATCCTCTCTAAAGCCAAGTGGCAGCATTTTTTTTAAACAATGCTATGCATTTGTCAGAGTGCATCCATGAGCATCCACCTGCTCAATGAAATTCTGTATGTGTTCCAAAAATCAACCCAAAAACACAGCCCTTTTTGTCTGTATATTAAATGGAACATAGTTTATAAAAGGAAATGGCTCCCAACAGATGGAAGAGAGGGAAGACAGATAACCAGTGACAGGAAGAAAATAGGAAATAAGGAAGGGAAGGAGGCAAGGAGGATAAGGGAGAGAATAGGAAGGAAGGGACGGAGGGAGAAAGGAAGGGGAAGAGGGGAAGAGGGAGAGAGAGGGAGAGGGGAAGAAGGAGAGGGAGGGAGGGAATGGGAGAGAGAGAGCAGGAAGGAGAAAGAGAAAGAATGGGGAGGAGGGAGGAGGAAGGGAGTTAGAAGGGGTAATGAGGAGAGAGGTTGGGAGAGAGGAGGAAGTAAGGGAAGGAAGGAGAAAGGAAGGGAGAGACAGAGAGGGAAGAAGGGAGAGGTAGGGCAATGTGAGGGAGATACTGAGAAAGAATGGGGAGAAGGTACAGAGGGAAGAGAAGGGAGGGGAGGAGAGGGAGGGAGGATTGATTTGAAAAGCATAACCTCCTAAAGCCTCCATATTTGTCCCAGGACCTGCTAGAACCCTTTTTTCACGTAGCTCAGTTTTCCTTGTTCTCCCAACAGCATCCTGTTGTCTCCAAAGCCCTGAGCTGCCTGGACTCTTCCTGGAAGACCATAGAACAAGGACGAAATGCCAGCTTTGTGTACACCAAGGCATTGATGGCCTATGCTTTCGCTCTGGCGGGGAACCAGGATAAGAGAGATGAAATCCTGAAGTCACTTGATGAGGAAGCTATAAAAGAAGGTAAGACTGTGTTCTCAAGTGCCTCTCTATTTAGCTCCTGTGTAAAAAAGCAGGTGAGCTATGGAGCATGGATAGCGCTGTTAGTCCCGACTCTTTGGCATACTGAGGTTTCTCCTTGGACTGCCCCATGAAGAAATGAGTCTTCTTTCTGCACAACAGCCTTCTCTTTGGTATTTTCTGACAGTGTAACCAAAATCAGCAAATATACTATCATAGTAGAATGCACACGGGTCTAACTAGGTTACAAAGGTGAATGTAGTTAAAGCTTAGCTTTTCTCTCTGCTAAGGACATACCTACCAGAAGCAGTAAAGACTATGAAGAACACAAAGAGGAAAGATGCATCAAAGTTTTGCTATTTCAGTTGCAACTATAAACCCACTGGGAAACTTTACTAAGTCATTTGGTTTGAACACTGAACAAGCAACATTTTGTTCGGTGTGAGGGAGCTAAGGAGTAAAAGAATTATGTCTGCCATTGTCTCCTCAGCAGCTCTGCTAGAGCACCACTGAGGTTGGTTTAGTTAATAACTTACACATTTCTTTTCATGGGCTTTCTCAATCACAATCCATTACACCAACTGGAGATTTTTACTGAGGATTAGCAAATCTGGGCATACTGTGAGTGAAATTTTTGAAACCCTCTACAACCTTTTATAGTTCCTTCTTTCTACATATGGACTTGAAATCATTGACCACTCAGAATTTAAATTATTTCTCTATTTTTAACCCTAAGACAACTCCATCCACTGGAAAAGACCTCAGAAACCCAGGAAATCCGAACACCATTTGTACAAACCCCAGGCTTCCTCTGCTGAAGTAGAGATGAATGCCTATGTGGTCCTGGCTCGCCTCACTGCTCAGCCAGCCCCATCTCCTGAGGATCTCACTTTGTCAATGAGCACCATCATGTGGCTCACAAAGCAGCAGAATTCTAATGGTGGCTTCTCCTCCACACAGGTTGGTGGTTTTCCTTCAGAGTCCCCATGGGGTTAGAAGATTTAAACAAGAGACACAAAACAGTAACAAGATGAAAAGGAGAGAAGAACAAGGAAATGTTAGTCTAGAGTATTTTCTGTCACTAGGAAGTGATGGAAGGTATATCCTGTAACAAATTGCCATAGTTCCTGTGCCCAACCACAGGAGTTCTCTTCATACCATGGCTAGTGAAACAGGCCGATGGTACTGAGAGCTTCTAACCCAAACCCAGTTCTTAATATAAAACAATGGCAAATATCCTGGACTATCCATAATCCTAGACATAGCTCCTGTGCCCTAGAACAATATGTGGAGACCTAAGACCAAACCGACATGTCTGTTTCCCTAATGACCTTAGGTACCACTGTTTCCCTTCTCCTGACAGACTCTCCTAATCTTAAGTAAAGACACATCACCCTCAGGCTTTCTCCAAGCCAGCAGGAAGTCCTGCTGCCCTGCTTAACCTCTTGATACTTGGAAACAACCAGGACTGTAAAGTATTCTATCATCTAGTCAGTAAAACTCTCAAGAGATAATATCTCACATCCCTGGAAATAAACATCTACCACAATAACTATAATTTATGCTCCAGTTATTCTGGGCAGACATGTCAGAATTAATTTCCAGAGAAATATAGCGAGATGGCAGGGCCCTCTAAAGGGGATACAATGTACGAAAAGAAAATTTCTGTGATACTAGCCACCATGTTTTGCAATTCAGTTCTTTCCCTCTTTCCTGTCAATAGACTGTCCCTGTTGTGACAGTAAAACTCTCGCTGCATGGTTCTGCTCTCTGGTTGGGCTCTGTTCTCAGGGTAGCATCTGGACCTCTCTGGATAGGGAAGGATCATGTGACAGAGATCATTTCTGGATCATGAAGTATACTTCCCCAGAGTATGCCACCAAGGAGCAAGGCAGTGAAACACAACACTAGATCATAGATTTCCCTGTTTAATAAGACTGAATCAGGTCAGGCACTAGGCCATGCTGTTTGTGTGTCCTGATGGCTCAGCAAGGACAGAAGCAAGTTTCTCGAGGAGCACAGGGTTGTGATTTTGTGGGATTATGGAGGGTATAAACAAGGGAACCAGGGACAAGGAAGAAAAACAATGAATTCCAGGAGAAAATCTAATTTGTATTTATATTTTTTGATGGCTACAGTGCTCCAAGGAGGAAAACCATGTGAATATTTTTAATTTCAAATGTATTCTATATTAAAACCTAAAATGAAGACTAGAGCTCAAATAACTAGAGAAAAAAAATCTCATGACGGCTTGTGACAGCTAGAACAAACAAAGAGCTCAAGACCTTCCAAATGGACACTACCCTTAATGTATTTATTCATTCCCATCAGGACACTGTGGTGGCCCTCGACGCTCTGTCCAAATATGGAGCAGTGACTTTTTCCAGAAGCCAGAAAACTACTCTGGTGACCATCCAATCTACAGGGTCATTTTCCCAAAAGTTCCAAGTGGGGAACACTAATCGCCTGTTACTACAGCAGGTCCCATTACCAGACATTCCTGGGAACTATACCATCAGTGTGTCAGGGGAAGGATGTGTGTATGCTCAGGTAAGATGCTGGGAAGTTATGGGTGTACAGCTGTGAGCCTTCTTCCCCAAAATGGAAAGTCTGACTTTGCCTACCTGCACTCATTATGCTCAAATTGGGAAAAATTGATCCAAGGACACAGTGCAATGGAGGTGAAATATTTCTGTTCACTACTTGTCAGACTATGCTGAGATACAATATATACTTGGAGAAGCAGCTGTCTGCATTTGCTCTACGGGTACAGACAGTACCTCTAACTTGTAACAACCCCAAAGGCCACAACAGCTTCCAGATCTCACTAGAAATCAGGTATGAGATAGGCATGAGTGTCTGTCTCTGTGTGATCCTCTGTCTCTGTGTCTGTATGAGCATCATTCTGTCTCTGTGTGAACCTTTGTCTCTGTCTCTGTATAAGCATCTGTCTCTGTCTCTGTATGAGCATCTGTCTCTGTATGAACATCTGTCTCTGTCTCTCAGTTACTATAAGGCTGTCTTTCTAGAACTCTTCATGTAACAGGTTCAACGATATCTAATATGAGTCTCTTCATTATCATTTTGTTTTAACTGTAAAAAAATTAAGAATACTGGACTTCAACAAAGTAAACAATGAAGAATTGTAGATTTATGATTTCTAATTAGTCTACTTTTAGGATTCCTTTCTTGCAAACTATCATAATAAAATAATACACTATTCTTTTCCAAGAGACCTTAACATACATTATTCTTCTTCATCAACAAAGAATAGCCTTCCTGGTCTTTTAGGATTCCATTTTTCTAGAAGAAAAAAGATATTCTCATTTTCTGGCACTTGTGAAAATCTTTGTGGAAAATATAACCAGCAACAGGGTCTAACTGCAGAAACCAAAGGGATCTTAGATGGAAAGAATACATCCACAGAGTGACTTATCATCATACATTCGCAAGTGTGTGTAAAAGTATATGTGTGTGAGTGTGTGTTTGAGTGGGGGGGGAGAATTGTGTGTGTGTGTTTGTGTGTTTGAGTGTGTGTGTATGAGTGTATGTGTGTGAGTGTGTGTTTGAGTGTGGGGGGAGGTAGTGGGGGGGGGAGTATGTATGCCAGCATGTTTGTGTATGGCAAAGGACAATATCAGCCATCAGCCCTCCTGTTCCTTACATACTTGTTTTAGATATGAAGTCTCTTACTGGTTAAGCAGATGCTGATGGTGAGCCAGCATGCTTGACAGACACAGACATTTTAATGCCCTCTCCAGACGATATTGTTTTGCAATCTATTTATATTAATAGTAAAGGCCATGTATTATAAAATATGGAAAAATCCCACAGGCTATATCAGGAATTACTGCCAGGCCTTGAAAAAGACAAGATTCAAACTATTAAGATGACTCCTTCTGTCCATTTCTTTGGTCTGTAGTTACACAGGCAGCCGGCCAGCCTCCAACATGGTGATTGCTGATGTGAAGATGCTATCTGGTTTCATCCCATTGAAACCAACAGTGAAAAAGGTAAACAGAGATGAGATGTTTGGATTCTCTGTATCCGCAGATTAGGAGCCTGCCAACACCATCAGAATTATGTCAACCCATCCATGTCAAAGCAATGTTAGCACTAATTTAACACACTTGGCTGGTGTTAAAATGCTGATATAGGTATGGATGGTGATAGCAGCCAGCACAAGAAACATAAAAAAGGTCTCTGAATTCATTGAGTCCACAATCTAGCTGACAATAACTTTTAAAGTGTAATGATCCTGGTCAGTAGTGATTCAGGGGAAAATATTATTAAATGTTACAATTGTAGGTGTAGTTTTAAATGTTAGAAGAACTATGAAAATTAACAACAAGCTAAAGTCGATAGCAGAGCACAGAGAATATTGGGTAAGTACTACCAAATGGGTGACTATTTTTATGTTCAAATAAAGTCAAAAATACCTACTACTACATCATATCATATACAGTTGGGCCTTTAGTAGAGTAGCATTCACAATTTTCAAGATATATTTTCATTCTTATTGGAAAAGTTTCTTCCCATTCATTTAAATGAATTCAATAACATCACCTTTCTAACACCTTCACTTCTACAGTTCATTTGCCTCTCTCACTCCCCCTCCAAGGTCTTTCCTTTTTCATTAACATGGGGGTTTTCTCTCATTTTCAGCTTGAAAGATTAGAGCACGTGAGCAGAACAGAAGTGAGCAACAACAATGTCTTATTATATTTGGATCAGGTACGATTCCTTCCTGCCTCCCTAAACATGTTGAGGTTGACAGTCCTTGATCTATGTGGGTCAGGTGAGGATCCTTCCCACCTTCCTATAGATGCCGAGGTGAGGTTTCTCTAATAATGAGTCTATGTGGGAAGCACATAGGAGAAGAGAGGGAATTCTAAAGGATCCCTTTAAAATTACAGGCTCGATACCTCACACTACATGATATTTTGATTTCTTTTTCTCTGGCCGGGACACATGAATCAGCAGTTAAGGGCATATACTGCTCTTGCAGAAGACAAGAATTCAGTTCCCAGAATCAATACCAACTCACAACTGCCTGTAACTCCTGTCCAGGGGATCTGATTCCTTCTTCTATGATCCATCAGTACACACACAAGCACACACACATAATAATAATAATAATAATAATAATAGTAGTAATTGTTATTATTATAACAAAATAAAATCTTTTAATATTATTTCTTCATTGCTAGCTTTCCTGGAACCTTACATAGGATCTCAAGTCAGCAAATGAAAGTGTTTACTGACTCTTAAAATGGACAAAGTCAAATGTCATACATTAAGGAGGAATATGGACTTTTGGAATGGTTTGATAGACTGGAAAAGCTTCTTATACACCCAGGAGCCTCTACTTCAGTTTCCCCAGTCCCCAGTCTGAAATTCATATCACCATATCACCATCAACATAGGTTGGCAGTTAAAGAAGACCTTGACAATGAGGTTAACTGCTATCCAATGAAAAACTGAAGAAAAACACTGGTCCCTCTCATGAGTCTGGATTGTTTTCCTCTCTTTCCTAGGTGACCAATCAGACACTAGCCTTCTCCTTCATCATTCAACAAGACATCCCAGTAACGAACCTGCAGCCTGCCATTGTGAAAGTCTATGACTACTATGAGACAGGTGAGCAAGAGATGGTGATGGACCCTTGTGGTATTGATTTATTTACAGTTCCTCACTATGTAGACCAGGATGGCACAAAATCTCAGACCTCTTGATTCAGAGTCCCAAATGCTGACATTTCAGGAATATGGCATCATACCCACTGTTAAAAGCAATTTTTTTTAACCACTGACCCATTATGTAGGTAAGACAACCATTTATAAAATTTGAGTTTATTCATCTACTGAAGCCTTATTCCTGTTTGTCCAAGCAACCATGTGGGATCAAACATGTTCACATAACCCAAGGGATCAAACATTTTACAAAATTAGGCCACTAGGTTGAAAGGCACACAACACTTCCTATTAAGACAGCAATGGGAAGATGAGAAATTGTACAAATACTTACAGAAGGAATAAAAAGATGAGAGAGAACTGTAGTCTGTGTGCCCAGTGGTGACAAAAGATATACAGCAAAGCCAGAGCTGGGGAATTAAAGGGGGGGATTTCTTATCAAGTGAAGAGATATACCAAATGTTTCAGACTAGAATAATTCAAGAAATATTGATGAAAAAACAGAAACATAGCACAGAATCTGAAAGGATGTATGTGTAAAATGACCCCAGCTGTGACTCTACTCAAATACTGTAGAAGAAGCACACTTGGATTTTCTCCACAGGGTAAATGATTCCAGTATTGGTATATGTTTGATTCTTTATTCCGTGAGAGGCTGGCACAATACTGTGCCTGTGGAGGTCTGAGGGCCATTGAGGTAAATGTGTTCTCTCCTTCTGCCATGTGGATCCTGAAGACTGAACTCACTAAGGTCATAAGGCATGTCAGCAAGCACTCTTGCCCACAGCCATCTTGCTATCCCAGGGTAAAAGTATCAACCAGTAGCTTCAAGGGAAGAAATTCCCTTGTTTGGTTTGTCTGATGTCCCCAGAGAGATGACTTTTAAGCAATCATCCAGGTTCTGATTGAGGAAAGCAGTCAGTCCTAACACATCACCCTCCACAAACTCCTCTCTCAAAAACTCCCATTCTCAAGGTTGAATCCCATGTCTTTCAGATGAAGTGGCTTTTGCTGAATACAGCAGTCCCTGCAGCTCAGGTGAGCACCCAGCATGCCTACCCCAAGCCTTACTCTGAACTCCTTCCCCTCAACACTACCCCGAACTTTTCTTAGATGACCACAGACAATTCTCACTGGCTGGAAATGCAGAAAGGTGCACATTTGGATTGGCATTCCACATCGGGAGAATCCTCCAACTTCCTTACCAAAGTGTATGGTAGCTTATAGCAGAAAATCTGAAGGAAACCATTCTCCATCACTGCCAGTTTGCTTTCCTGCAGAGACGCCTGCTATCTGTGTCCAGTTAGATTATACTCATCATATGTGTTGTTTTCTTCTCTCCCCATACACAGACAAACAAAATGTTTGAAACTCCTATTTGTGGAGAAGGCATTGCTGAAGTCCCCAGACCCGGGAACCTTCAAGATGGTGATTTGTGTTTGTCTCTGAAATACAAATACTGAACAAGCTTGATAAATAAATGCCTAGTTCTCAAGAGTCTCTATCTGTCATTATTTCTTCACTTAATCCAAATTTACTCCATGTTCAGTTAGTGTTTGCCTGATAGCCTCACATTCGTGATGCCAGAAATGATATTTAAACAGACAAGCATGCATTGTGAACATGTGGAACACTTTACAACTTCTTCAAGAAGACAGAGCTCCAAACATGAAGCTTAACACCGTGGCAACCTTACTTCCATAAGGAAATCATGATGGGTTCATTAGTGAAGCAAGACTATACTGCAAGCAAGAAACGGTGATTCAGGCACGCATTCACAGCATTTCTAGAGGATGAGGCAGGAGAATCAAAAATTCAAAAGTGACCCAGGCTACTTTGCAAGTGCCAAGTGAGCCTGGGCTTCATAACAATACTATCTCTCAAAAAAATCAAAAGGCAGGGATTATGGCTTGATGGTAAAATACTTGACCATTTTCAAGTCTGTGGATTCAATTTCTAACACAGGGGGAAAATGGTGGATGTAATGCATCCAGGTAAAAACACTTTTTACAAATTAAAAAAAAAAAAAAAGAGGCTTTTAGTGCCAGGAAAATGCCTATCCTGACTGGCCGACAGAGTGCCATGTTGAAGACAGCAATGATAAATCTATTAAGTTATGTCCCCAGTGGGCTCAGGTGTTTGAGCAGTTGGTTGGTCCCAAGCTGGTGCTGTTCTGCGAGGGTCTAACATTTTTGGAATTTGGATCCTAGCTGGTAAAAGGGGTGAAGCTTAAGAATTTCAGCCCAGTCAAATTCTGTTGGCTTCTTGACCTATGAAGTGTGAGGAATCCATTTCCCAAGCTTTTGCATCTTTGAACATAAACATTCCTAGCCACTATGCTTCCCCCACCATGACAGGCTGTGTTGCCTGGACTTGGGAACCGTCAGCTGAGGATTAGGTGTTTACACACATGAGCCTATGGAGATATTTGAGATTCAAACCCTATCAGTTAGTTAGCCTGTTATTCTGGAGCCTGTGGCACAGCAGCATGTCATTGGGAGGGAATCCACTCATTTAAGGACAAGAATTCAAGAGAGAGAAAGGAGAGGACAGAGTCCCACAATCCCCTCTGTGACCTATCTGTTGCCCTTTGGCCAGCCCCTTTTAAAAGTTCTACCACCTACCAGTGACACCACAGGCTGAGGGCGAAACCTTGAACACAAGTACCTAGTTATAAAGGCTGTAGTTGTTATTGTGACCTTTTCAGCGGCTCCTCCTCACTGGCTTACTGTGTTCCTTTGGTGACTATGAGGTAAGAGTTTGACTTATGTTGCTTTGGTTTACTGTATCCTGTGGCCTCCGTGCTCACTCAACCCAGAACCTAAAGGAGCAATCAATCGATCAAAATGAAACTTTCCCTTTCTAAGTTGATTGTGGCAGACACATGATCCAGTAAAAAAAAAAAAAAAAAAAAGGCTGTCCTAGGAGAAGCAAGAGGGTAGTGTTTATTCATGCCACTCTGAGACTGGGGAAATGAGTTGAGGCTCATTCATCTTTATCGCAACTGTGTAATCACGTGTGGTTTTGGAGGGCAACAAATGGGGAACAGAGGGGTGGTGGGAAGATTACATCTCATGGAAACGTTGGAAGACTGGTTATAAATATATTCGACTTCTTCTGAATATTTGTTATTTAATTTTTAGGGAAAAGTCAAAATTGTTTCAGCCAATTGTGGGGCAGTGAGCTGTGCACAGACAGCCTGGTCCTTAGTCGAGCACAGGCCTTGAACCCCGGTGATCCTAAGGGACAGCCGGTGTTAGGCCATGCACTCTGGGCCCCTGGCTCCCGTTGCAGCTACAGCCTCCCACAGTCCTGCCCCCCACCCCCAGAGAGATGTGTGGCCATCAGTCACTTAGGCAATGCCCCAAGCTCCTGGTTTTCTGTCTGTACTCCACCCCCACAGTTACCTGGCAACTGCCAGGTATGCTCCACCCCATAGTTACCTGGCAAAAACCAGGTAGACCCAGCCCACTATAAAAGGGACTGCTTGCCCCCTCCTCCCTCTCTTACTCTCTTACCCTTCTTCTCTTACTCTCCTCTTGCCCTCCTTTTCCCTCACCCTCCTGTTTCCTCTCCCTTCTGTTCCCTCTCCCTCCCCCTCCCCTCACATGGCCATGGCAGGCCTCTACTTCTCTACTCTTCTCCCTCTCTCTGCCTTTCTACAATAAACACCTTAAAACCATGGACTGCCTCCTCTCATCAGGACCCACCATGTAGGAGCAATGGAGCATGTCTTCAGAGAGAGATTCCCTGTGCTCCAGGCAGGGCCTCCACCAAGCCAAGCTGCCTGCTGAACAAGCCACCAGGTAAGACAAGGACTCTCATCCTCACAGTAACTTGCCAGAGCTCTCTCCTCCTACCCTTTTCCCCTCAGCCCCAGGCCAGAGTCCTCCCATGGGCGCTACTCTGTACTCAGCTCTTCCAATGCACCCAGCAGCATTTCTCATGTCCAAGATTGAGAACCTGAAGTCCCTGGCCTCCGTGAAACCCAGGGACGCCAGAATTCACTCTTCCAAGGCACCCAGAGGCGTCTGTAGTGCCCGAGAGTCTGAGCCTAACTCTGGTAGGTCTGTGGGGACCTCAGACTGCACCTTCCCCTGAGTGGGGTCCCACAGCTTCTCACAACCCAATGCCCTCCCGGTGCTGACATTGGGGTGCTCACAGTCAAAAGTTTGCGCATCCTGCCTTGACCAGCAGCCCTAGCCCCGAGTGAGGACCCCATTTTACCCCTCTAACATCTCCCTATGCTGAAGCATCGAGCTTCCCTCCTCTCCCACTGATGTCAGATAAGGCCATCCTCTGCTACATGTGTGTCTGGAATCCTGGCTTCCTCCATGTGTACTTTTTGGTTTAGTCCTTGGGAGTTCTGCGTGGTCCAGTTAACTGATATTGCTCTTCCTATTGGGTTGCAATCCTCCTTCAGCTCCTTCAGTCCTTCCCCTAGCTCTTCCACTGGGTTCCCTGTGATCAGTCTGATGGTTGGCTGTGAGTATCTGCATCTGTATTGGTCAGGTGCTGGTAGAACTTCTCAGGGACAGCCATATCAGGCTCCTGTCAGCAAGCACTTCTTGGCATCAGCAATCGTGTGGGGGTTTGGTGTGTGCAGATGGGTTGGTTCCCTAGGTGGGGCAGTCTCTTATTTTGAAGTGGAATTGGGAATAGTAGACTCTTCAAATTAGGTTAGGTGGAGATTAGTGGGATTTTTAAAGCATAAATGCTATTATGAGAGACAGATGACATGTGCTGGATGTGTGTCTCATATTCTGTGTGCTGCTGTTTGTTATTTAATGTGTGCATGTTTACTCCTATTCTGCTCAGAAGTAGCTGGAACCTCTTGCCCCCTGCCCTCCAAGTACAGTAAGGATTCAAGTTTTACAATGGTTTTCGCTTTTGTTAGAGGTAGGTGTATACTTCAAAATAGTAGTTTAAAATCTAGTACAGTAAATGTATTTCTTCCATCAAAATATAACAAATATAAATAGAAAAATATATGATTATCCCCCTAATGGTTTGTGTAGATAATACATATATGATAGCTAAATAAAGTTCTAGATATGTATGTATCCAGATTACCACATGGTGGCAGCGAAAGTTAAAAATCTAAGTACTCTCATTTCATTAAAACCATGTTTAAAAAAAAATAAGAAATTGGGGACATACTCCAATGGGTGGCCCTATACCCCATGCAGACAGGCAGCTCTAATTGGACTCAGTACATGACAAAGGAGGAAGAGGAGAAAGATGAAGTCAGGAGAGGAGCATGGGGTGGGCAAGATGACCAAAGAATAAATAAAATGGTCAAAGGAAGAGAGATGCTCTCTTCTCAGACATAAGAAAAAGGTTAAACTTATAAATAAACATACATACATACATACATACATACATACATACATACATACACGCACACAAACAGAAAGAAGTTTCAAAACACACTACTGAGCTGTGGAAATAGAGCCAGGCAGCTGCAATCAACAGATTCTCCATAAGCCTCCAAAAGCACGCACTGAAGAAACTGTGTTGGCAAGTGGTGCTGGGAAAACTGGATACCCATACCTACAAGACTCAAACTCAGTCCCTATCCCTGACCCTATTAAAAAAAAATCAATCATAATTGCTTAAGTTCCTTAATGTAAGATTTTAACTTTTAAACATCTATAAGAAAATACAGGGAAATGGAGATTTTTAATAGGACTCTAATATCTCAGGAAATAATATCAGAAATTGGCAAGTATGATTCCATGCAGTGAAAAAGCTACTGAATAGCAAAGAAACAACTACTAACAGGGTGAAGAAATAGATCAGGGAATGAGAGACAATCTTTTCCAGTTACTCATCTGGCAGGAAATGATTTTCATGGGAAAAAAGCAGAGTGTGTTTGTGTGTGTGTGTGTGTGTGTGTGTGTGTGTGTGTGTGTGTGTGTACTATATCTGTACTATAGAAAGAAAATACATAAATCTGGAAAATATAAAATCTATGGCCCTGTGGCATATGCCCCTAATCCCAGCTCTCAGGCACAAGTTGGGGCTATCCTGGGCTACGTAGTAAGTTCATGGTCCACTTAAGCTACATAATGGGCCTGCTTTATTTTTATTTTTTTAAGAAAGAAAGAAAGAAAGGAAGGAAGGAAGGAAGGAAGGAAGGAAGGAAGGAAGGAAGGAAGGAAGGAAGGAATAGAGAGAGAGAGAAAGAGAACTCAAAAAATAAATACCCAAGTATCAATCATTGCCATTAATAAACACATAAGTTAACAGAAAAATTTTCATTCAAAATGTGAAAAAATGTTCATCCTCTTTACCCATCAATGAAACAGAAATGAAAAGTAGACTGAGGTGTTAACTCTCCCGGGCTTTGTGGCTACTGTTAAAACATAAAAGCAATAGATGTTGGTTGAGAATGCTGTTGTTGAGAATGTAACCAGACGGTCACTATGGCAATAAGTATTGAAAACAGAATATGGTCCATCCAGACACATCAGTTGTCTTAGGTAGGGTTTCTGTTGCTGTGATGAAAACCGTGACCAAAAATAAGTTGCAGAGGAAAGGGTTTATTCAGCTCACACATCCACATCTTCCACATCGCTATCATAACCAAAGGAAGTCAGGACAGGAACTCAAGCAAGGCTGGAACCTGGAGACAGGAGCTGATGCAGAGGCAATGAAGGGATGCTGCTTACTGTCTTGCTCCACGTGGCTCACTCACCCTGCTTTCTTATACAACCCAGGACCACCAGCCTAGTAATGGCACCACCCACGATAGGCTAAGCCCTCCCACATCAATCACCACTTAAGAAAATACCCTACAACCAGATCTTATGAAGGCCTTTCCTCATTTTAGGTTCTCTCCTCTCATATGACTCAGATGACTCTAGCTCATGTCAAGTTGACATAAAACTACCCAGCACATCACTTCTTTAACCCAAAAGAATCAAAGTCAACCAGCCATGTAGAAATAACTGCATCCTAGTTCATCACAGAACTCGCAGTCAAGCACAGAATCATTCAAGCGCCCATCAGCAGATGGAGGGATCTCTACAAGTAGTGTGTATCTATACACTGGAGTTGGATTCATCCATTATAAAAGTTAAATTATACCACTTGCCTGCAGTTTAATGGAATTTTATCATCATATAAGAAAAAGAACCCAGGCTTGCAAAGACAAACATCACGTTTTCTCTCATATGTGGATTTTAGAGAAATGGGGGGGGGGGGGGAGTCATGAAAGAAAAAGGTAGACCAGAGAGTGGAAAGGGAAAGAAAAAAGAAGAAAGTGGATGTGAGAGAGGATAACAGAAGGCAAATATGATAAGAGACTAAATGTGTTAAGGAAATATCTAAATAAAACACTACTGGAGGGGCTGGAGAGATGGCTCAGTGGTTAAGAACACTGACTGCTCTTCCAGAGGTCCTGAGTTCAATTCCTAACAACTACATGGTGGCTCACAACCATCTTCAATGGGATCCAATGCCTTCTCCTGGTGTGTCTGAAGACAGCTACAGTGTACTCATATACAGAAAATAAATAATTTTTAAAAACACACTCTACTGAAAACCTCAAATGGTGCCAATAATTTAAACAAAAGAAATAGCAATTCTGTATGAAAAATCAAGTTTACCAATTTAATTCTGATACATACATAGAAAAAATTAACAGGAATATTCTAGGAAGGAAATGTTCAGGGCACTTTTATTGCATCTCAAACTATATCATGATTCCGTCACTCGCCCTGTGGACTAGGTAACTGAAGAAGCACACGGCTCAATGGAACAACAGACAGTGATCAACAGTTCTACCTGCAGGAAACATGGTACATGATGTAGGTAAGGTTTCAAATTACTTCTAGAAGAAAGTATATTAATTCATCAGTGCTATAGGGACAGTTACACAGCCTTGAGGGAAATAGTCAAGTTACAGCCTATATCATATCTTTCACCTAAAGTCATTCCAAACATTTTAAATATTTAACATATTAAAGCAGGAAAAAATAAAAATTCTCTATGAGAAAATATGGGAAATATGTTTTCTATATTCTTAAATGTAAAAGGAACGGTTTGGATTCTAAAAACTCAGAACTCACAAAAGAAATAACTATGAACTTGGCAGGTGAAAAATTTCTTACAGCTGAGGAAAAATTGTAACACATGCTAACTAGGAGAAGAGCAAACCAAGATATGTTCAGCTTGCATCGGGCTCAAATGACTTACTTACATAGATAGGTAGGTATGTAGGCAGGCAGGCAGGCAGGCAGACAGACAGACAGACAGACAGACAGACAGATGGTTAGCCATGCACAGTGTCAGAAGGGCACCACAAGTTCAAAACCAGCCTGTACTATATGACGAGAGCCAATGTACCTTGATCATGTGAATTTTATTAAACCAAGTCTCACTGTGTCCCAGGGTGGCCCTTAATGCTCAAGTAACTCTTAACTTTCAACTGGGAGAACAAGATCATACCATTTGACTGGTTAGCCCATTAGGAAAAGTATGTTTTTAAAGATAAAGGCTGTGAACTGTATATCACAGAATAGAAATACAAACAGCTCTTCAGTGTGTGAAAAGATACTATCATTCTTTTAAAAAGAGATGCAAATTAAAATCACGAGAGAAACCATTTTTTACTTCTTTAGCTAAGATACAACAGTTGATTAAAAACTGTGTTGTTTTGGCCTACAAGATCAGGCCTACCAATACCAGTGAAGGAAGGGGAAGAACATGGAGACCTACTCCATACCTCTGAGCTACAGCCTATTGATAGGTTCTGGGAGGAGGGGCTTGCTGGCTAGTTGGCAAATACCCAGATAGAAAGGAACAGTTTCTTGGGCACATTTTCCTGGGTGATACCCAAAGGTCATTAAGACTAGAACATAGACATTTGGTCCCTGGGCACAACAACTAGTCCCTATAGAACTAGCAAAGGGGTAGGGAGTGCCTTATTCTGAGCTGCGTACCATGAAATTTTTATTTTCATTACCAACGGGATCTTTTAAATCTTGTAAAAGGATTACAAAGAAATCCCAAGATTAGAGATTTCAGCCACTAGATCTGAAAAGAAAAATATCCCTGCATACAAGGCCTTTCTCTTGAGGTTCATTGGCAGTAATTTCTCTTGCCTGTTTGCAGAACTGAAGAAGAAGAAGAAGAAGAAGAAGAAGAAGAAGAAGAAGAAGAAGAAGAAGAAGAAGAAGAAGAAGAAGAAGAAGAAGAAGAAGAAGAAGAAGAAGAAGAGGAGGAGGAGGAGGAGGAGGAGGAGGAGGAGGAGGAGGAGGAGGAGGAGGAAGAAGAGGAAGAAGAAGAGGAAGAAGAAGAGGAGGAGAAGGGGCAGGCATATGGCATCCATGAAGAGCTGAGAGGGAATAACTGTCTGATGTAAGAGGCATGCTCCTTGATCTCTTCTACCATGGAGGTACCATAGAGGGTCTATCCCCATCCCCTAGTCATCAGTGCCTATCCAGGGAAACGCACAGTCCTAACCCTGACACAATCAAATTAAGTCTATCATATAGGGTGCAAATTGTGTCACAGTGCGTGCATGTAGTGCCACTATACAGGAGGGAGGCAGTATAGTCCTGAGTTCCACACTACTGTGGGCTACATCAGCAAGACTGTCTCGAAAAAAATCTTAAAGGGAATATGGTATTCAAAGGGGCTGAGGTAAAGAAAGTGTGACATGACTGATCCATTATTAGAGGAAGGCTTGCACTGTGAATAAGAGAGAGAAAATATCCAGAGAAAATTCCCCATTCTGAGAGAATCCAGTCAGATTGGAATGAAAATCAGACTGGGCACAGGCAGGGCTAGGGAAGCAGCAGAGCAGGAGAGAGCATAGTGAGGAAGGAGTTAGAGAGACAGCAAGAGGCTAGCAAGATCTAGAGTGTGAATCATAAGAACAGTGAGTAACTGAGAGAGGGAGCCCTCGAGCTGGAGGGAGGCTAGAGGAGGAGCTGAGAAAGGCTGCCATGCTAGGATGCAGACTTCGAAATGTATAACTGGTCTTTGTGATACCAAGGGAGCCCGGAGGCCAGTGTGTGCTTTGATATACTGATAGTCACCATCGGTATATATGAATTGCAGAGCCATATGTCCGTTCTGCCAGAGGTAAGGGAAAGGACTCCTCTTGGGGGACAGAAAACCTCCTACAGAATGCTGGCTTTTCTCTATCTACCAGAAATCCTTCTATAGTCCAGCTTGCGCTCATTTCTGGTTACATGAGCTGCCTGAGACCTGACAAATCTAAAGTTTCACAATGAAGCATACACAAATAAAAATTTAAGGGAATGAAAATTGTAAGAAATTCAAGTAAATAGAATACTCGAAGAGCAGATGGAAGGTAGATGATTTCAGACTCCGCTAACTGGAACTTTGCTCTGGGTCTCCTGGGTTATGAGTCATTCATGAGCTTTGCACGCCAAGTTCTTCCGGCTGTGGAGCCCACCGGACATCATAGAAGTGACCAGGCACCAGCTGGGTGACATTCCCTTCAGCTAGGTTTCTGACCTGAACAAGAGAGCAGAGAGAGGGCCAATCCAGACACATAATCCGACCAGAGCTTCTTACCAAAAGAGGGTGGGGTATGGGGTCTTCTAGATGCCACTGAAAAGAGCAGTTGAATCCCAAAGGTCTGGGCCGGCAGGAGGGCAGGATTCTCTTCAGTGTTGTCCAGGAAAACCACAGACAAGTGCTCTCAAATCCTATCTCCATGTCACGCCTTCCACATCCACCAGAGGGCATGATCACTCCCCACCGGGTCCGAGAGCAGTGCCCTCAGCTCCAGATGCCAACAAATCCTCTGAAGAGTTGCACGCACACACACACACACACACACCCCGCACCACCACCACCACCCCATCCCCCACCCCCCACCGCCCACCCCCACCCCCGCCCGTAGTCCAAGAATAACTCATGAAGCCGCAGTGGTTGTCCACGGGTACCCAAAGATGGTAACACGCTGAGATCTGACAACTGGAGTTGTGAGGACTCAGACAGGAAATCTGGCTCATGTGCTCTGCGGCCTCACTGAGAGATCCAGTAAGCTATTAGCCTCCTGTGGAGTCTATATCTCTTTATTTAGGCTGGATGCCTGAAACATCCAGGCTTCCATGACAATCTGGGACTCGAAGAGAACTCCCTCCTTTGGCCATGGCCATGGCTAGGTGACAGGTGCTGGGACTCTCACTACATGAATATCCCTAGTCTCTGAGATTTGACCTCATACCTGTCTCTCTGTGATAAGGTTTCAGGGCTCACTCTCAGTGAATTACATCCACATGCATCGACACACCTGTTCCATCCCTCGGAAAAGCAGACAAGTTTTCTGTGGTTCTCTTCTGCCTTCTTGCCCTATTGGTGTGTGACTGATGTTTTCAAACATGGTGAACAGGTTTTTGAGGCTGCTGCTGGCAAAAACAAAAACAAAAGCTATTTTACAATAATTCTATTCATAAGACAGCAAGTCTTTTTTTTTTTACAAATTGGTAATTTTAATGTATATAAATAACAATATGTCTTCAGCATCCTTCAGGACCCTGATAATTACAATATCTAACCATCATTTCTCTGTTGCACACTTTTCCATCTCATCTTAACTTTTCTTTTCTTTTTTAATGTTTTATTATTATGCATTAATGTTAAGTACTAATGGGTTTCGTTATAGCATTTTTTATAAGTGTATATAACGTATTTCAGTGATAGCCACACAACTCTGTTACTCTTTCCTGTCCCCATCCCACTCCCACTAATACCTTCTCCTTTCCTATTAGTGTGTCCTACCCCCAACCCACCCTGGTATTTGTATATGTGAGTGTGTATCTGTCTGTCTGTCTGTCTGTGTGTCCATCTGTCTGCCTGTCTATGTCTGTGTGTGTGTGTGTGTGTGTGTGTGTGTGAGTGTGTGTGTGTTCCGATTACTGTTAAGCTGCTAGTGTGTGCTCTCTCCAGTTTCTTTTTGGAGGCACTCAGAACTGAGTTTTCTCTTAGCAATGCTTTCACTGTGTCCCATGCCTTCATTTTCATTAGATTCTAAAAAGTCTTTAATTTCTTTCTTCATTTCTTCCTTCACCGAGTTACCATTGAGGAGAGCATTGTTCATCTTCCACGTGTATGTGGGCTTTCTGGGTTTTGTTGTTGTTGTTGTTGTTGGAATTTAAGAACAGTCTTAGTCCATGGTGATCTGATAGGACTGTGGCTTGTCCCTCCTGCAAGCCTGTGTGTCAGTACTCCTGGGAGACCAGTTCTCTCAGGAAGAAATTCAGGTATGGAGAGCTGTGGCACAGGGTCAGTTCTGGGGTGCAGACAGAAACCGAAAGGATCCTGTCCCAGGCCGTTCCTTAATTCCTGTGTCCTAATAGGTCTGGGTGGGTCCCTCTTGGGCCAGGAATTTGAGTAGAAGTGGTGGTCTTACCTATGCTCGCAGGCGAGTCCCCACTCCTGGGAGACCAGCTCTCTCCAGGCAGTATTTGAGTATGGAGTGCTGTGGCACAGGATCAGCTCTGAGCATAGACCAGAGGCAGTTTTACTAGGAGAATTTTACAGAGAGAGAGTTTAAAGAGAGAATAAGCTAGACTCAGGCAAAGACAGAAGGAGACAGAGAATGAGAAGGAGCCAGAATATTAGAACAAATTGCTAGAGTTAGCTTGAGGCCAAGCAGAGCAGTTCACTGAGAAGTGGAAAGAAGCCAGTTTGAATCAGTCAGCTTGGAGAGGAGTTTGAGCCAGAACAGCTGAGTTGAACCAGCCAGCCAGAGCTCAGAAAGAACTAGAAAAGGTGAGCTTATTCAGCAATAGGTGTCAGAAGCTGAAAACATTCTAGGCCTAGGTAAGATTGTAAAGAGTCTAGAAGCTCCTAGGACTAGGCCTAGGTCAGCAGACACACACACACATACATACATACATACATACATACATACATACATACATACATAAATGTAATAATAAATGCAAAGAAACATATTTCAGATATAACACATGATGATAAACCAGAGGAGGCCACTGAAGGGCACTATTTGGGGAAAGAGAAAACAAGCTAAAATGGGGGAAGGGTACCTAGGAGAGGAGGAGGAGACGACTGAATGAAAATAAAGATTAATTTGCAGATTGCACTTTCTAATTCATTGAAGAATTGAGTTGGAATTTTGATGGGGATTGCGTTGAATCTGTAGATTGCTTTTGGCAAGATAGCCATTTTGACAATGTTGATCCTGCCAATCCATGAGCATGGGAGATCTTTCCATCTTCTGAGATCTTCTATAATTTCTTTCTTCAGAGACTTGAAGTTTTTATTATACAGATCTTTCACTTCCTTAGTTAGAGTCACGCCAAGATATTTTATATTATTTGTGACTATTGAGAAGGGTGTTGTTTCCCTAATTTCTTTCTCAGCCTGTTTATTCTTTGTGTAGAGAAAGGCCATTGATTTGTTTGAGTTAATTTTATATCCAGCTACTTCACCGAAGCTGTTTATCAGGTTTAGGAGTTCTCTGGTGGAATTTTTAGGGTCACTTATATATACTATCATATCATCTGCAAAAAGTGATATTTTGACTTCATCTTTTCCAATTTGTATCCCTTTGATCTCCTTTTGTTGTCGAATTGCTCTGGCTAGGACTTCAAGTACAATGTTGAATAGGTATGGAGAAAGTGGACAGCCTTGTCTAGTCACTGATCTTAGAGGGACTGCTTCAAGCTTCTCACCATTTACTTTGATGTTGGCTACTGGTTTGCTGTAGATTGCTTTTATCATGTTTAGGTATGGGCCTTGAATTCCTGATCTTTCCAAGACTTTTATCATGAATGGGTGTTGGATCTTGTCAAATGCTTTTTCCGCATCTAACGAGATGATCATGTGGTTTTTGTCTTTGAGTTTGTTTATATACTGGATTACGTTGATGGATTTCCGTATATTGAACCATCCCTGCATCCCTGGGATGAAACCTACTTGGTCAGGATGGATGATTGTTTTGATGTGTTCTTGGATTCGGTTAGCAAGAACTTTATTGAGGATTTTTGCATCGATATTCATAAGGGAAATTGGTCTGAAGTTCTCTATCTTTGTTGGGTCTTTTTGTGGTTTAGGTATCAGAGTAATTGTGGCTTCATAGAATGAGTTGGGTAGAGTACCTTCCGTTCATCTGGAATAACAAAAAACCTAGGATAGCAAAAACTCTTCTCAAGGATAAAAGAACCTCTGGTGGAATCACCATGCCGGACCTAAAGCTTTACTACAGAGCAATTGTGATAAAAACTGCATGGTACTGGTATAGTGACAGACAAGTAGACCAATGGAATAGAATTGAAGACCCAGAAATGAAGCCACACACCTATGGTCACTTGATCTTCGACAAGGGAGCTAAAACCATCCAGTGGAAGAAAGACAGCATTTTCAACAAATGGTGCTGGCACAACTGGTTGTTATCATGTAGAAGAATGCGAATTGATCCATTCCTATCTCCTTGTACTAAGGTCAAATCTAAGTGGATCAAGGAACTTCACATAAAACCAGAGACACTGAAACTTATAGAGGAGAAAGTGGGGAAAAGCCTTGAAGATATGGGCACACGGGAAAAATTCTTGAATAGAACAGCAATGGCTTGTGCTGTAAGATCGAGAATTGACAAGTGGGACCTCATGAAACTGCAAAGCTTCTGCAAGGCAAAAGACACCATCAATAAGACAAAAAAACCACCAACAGATTGGGAAAGGATCTTTACCTATCCTAAATCAGATATGGGACTAATATCCAATATATATAAAGAACTCAAGAAGGTGGACTCCAGAAAATCAAATAACCCCATTAAAAAATGGGGCTCAGAACTGAACAAAGAATTCTCACCTGAGGAATACCGAATGGCAGAGAAGCACCTGAAAAAAATGTTCAACATCCTTAATCATCAGGGAAATGCAAATCAAAACAACCCTGAGATTCCACCTCACACCAGTCAGAATGGCTAAGATCAAAAATTCAGGTGACAGCAGATGCTGGCGAGGATGTGGAGAAAGAGGAACATTCCTCCATTGTTGGTGGGATTGCAAGCTTGTACAACCACTCTGGAAATCAGTCTGGCGGTTCCTCAGAAAATTGGACATAGTACTACCAGAGGATCCAGCAATACCTCTCCTGGGCATATATCCAGAAGATGTCCCAACCGGTAAGAAGGACACATGCTCCACTATGTTCATAGCAGCCCTATTTATAATAGCCAGAAGCTGGAAAGAACCCAGATGCCCCTCAACAGAGGAATGGATACAGAAAATATGGTACATTTACACAATGGAGTACTACTCAGCTATTAAAAAGAATGAATTTATGAAATTCCTAGCCAAATGGATGAACCTGGAGGGCATCATCTTGAGTGAGGTAACACAATCACAAAGGAACTCACACAATATGTATTCACTGATAAGTGGATATTAGCCCAAAACTTAGGATACCCAAGATATAAGATACAATTTGCTAAACGCATAAAACTCAAGAAGAATGAAGACCAAAGTGTGGACACTGTGCCCCTTCTTAGAATTGGGAACAAAACACCCATGGAAGGAGTTACAGAGACAAAGTTTGGAGCTGTGATGAAAGGATGGACCATCTAGAGACTGCCATATCCAAGGATCCATCCCATAATCAGCTTGCAAACGCTGACACCATTGCATACACTAGCAAGATTTTGCTGAAAGGACCCAGATATAGCTGTCTCTTGTGAGACTATGCCGGGGCCTAGCAAACACAGAAGTGGATGCTCACAGTCAGCTAGTGGATGGATCACAGGGCTCCCAATGGAGAAGCTAGAGAAAGTACCCAAGGAGTTAAAGGGATCTGCAACCCTATAGGGGGAACAACATGATGAACTAACCAGTACCCCGGAGCTCTTGACTCTAGCTTCATATGTATCGAAAGATGGCCTAGTCGGCCATCACTGGAAAGAGAGGCCCATTGGACTTGCAAACTTTATATGCCCCAATACAGGGGAATGCCAGGGCCAAAAGAATGGGAATGGGTGGGTAAGGAAGTGGGGGGGGGTTGTATGGGGGACTTTTGGGATAGCATTGGAAATGTAATTGAGGAAAATACGTAATAAAAAAAATAGCTAGTGGAAAAATAAACTTAATGTCTTTTGCTTTAAAAAAAAAAAAAGAAAATAAAGATTAATGACCCATGTAGGTGGTGCATGCCTATAATTCTAGCAGAGGCATGCATATCTTTGCGTTCCAGACCAGCCTGATCTACAGAATGAGTTCAGGACAGCCAGAGCTACACAAAGAAACCATGTCTCCCAAAACCAAATGACAACAACAACAAAAAAAGCCATGATGGAATCCATCACTTTATGTGTTAACCTTAGAATGTAATCTTAAAAGAAATGGTGTAGGAAATGATTTTACTTCATGTTCTACAGGCAAAGATTTTCTGGTCCAGCATACCTCTCCCTCCCAGCCTCCTGCTGTTGGAGTTTGTTGTCCACTTCTGTCTCTTTCAAGCTCTTAAAAATCTTTTTCCCCTTTCTCTAAACCACCCTGTAAGCGATCTACCTCCACACTCCACCATCACTACCATCTGACTTATCTGTTAAGACAACCAAGGTGACGGGGGGGGGGGGGGGGGGGGGGCACTGCCCAAGGTCGGCCATTGTGCACACAGAACCCGCTGCCTTTGCTGGCTGTGACCACTGCTCAGTGACACCATCTCTGAGCAGATGTCTATCTTTTCCTGATCTAGTTATCCCCACCACCCCCTCCTTTGTTCTGGGTAAGTGGTTTTATAATTCATTTTGCTGAGAAGATAAATTCACTAGGCAAGAAGAGTATGTGCTCTCTTTCCAATCATTCGGTCTTCTCTGTCATCATGAAAATGGCTGCTTCCTCTACGCAGATCCTTCCCTGGCTGTCTGTTGGGACTCACAAAGCAGGGAATGGTCTTCCTCTGGCATGAACTTTCAATGTCCTTTTAACTGAATTTTTCACCTCGAGTCATAGTGTGTCTTGGTCTTTCTCATGCACAGTTGACCTCACCTATGACTACTCAGATATTATCTCCTTCCTTCCTGTCACAAGCTTTTTCGTGAGTCTTTTCTGCTTCCTTGCCTCTCTTCCATCTGCCAGCTCACCAAAACTGCACATCTGCCAACATCACACCAATAAAGAGTATCTATTGAACGATGGGCTCCCCAATGTCAAATTCATTAAGTTCTCCTTCATTAATCTACCTTACAGCTCATTAACATTTCGTGCTAATGGTTTCTCCCTGTGCTCTGAAAACCGCTCCTCCCATGACTTCCTAGACTTGACTGAACACTCACCCCGTGTGCCAGAGCAAAAGTCTTCTCTGTTGTGTCCAGCCAGCAGATCACAGCCTGGGTTCTAGCCTGGAAAGGCATTTGGGGAACCTGGAAGAGAAGAGGGGCTAGGCGACGAGAGAAAGAACGGAGCCAAGTCAAAAGCAACTCTGATCAAAGCTCAATTTTACTATATCAGCACGCAGTTATAAAGGAGAGGAAGGGAGGCCCCCGATTCCCGCCAAATAGTCCTGGGGACCAATAGCAAGGCAGCAGGTTCCAGCAGTGGGCGTGGCAGAACGATTAAGCCGGCAAGCTCCATCCAGGTGTAAACAGTAGAACCCTAAGGCTGGGGGAGGGGAGGCTACACTTCTCCATCCTCTTCCCTTCTGTCTCCATCTCAGTACTAACATGGAAACACAGACTTTATCATCATCAATGCTTTGCTTCAAAGAGATGACTGCCAGCATAAAAATTGTGTATTAGTCAGGGTTCTCTGGAGAACTATGGAGTTTGTGTGTGTGTGTGTGTGTGTGTGTGTGTGTGTGTGTGTGTGTGTGTGTGTGTGTTTATCTGGATCCTGAAGAAGTAGGCTTCAGTGTCAGTGAAGGAATGGATGTGCTAGCAATGTGAGAGCAAGCAGGAAAAAAACAAAATCTTCCTTCTTCCATGTCCATATATAAGGTTCCACCAGAGTGTGCGGTCAGATTAAAAGTGTCATCCCACCTCAAGATCCAGATCAGAGGTATGTCTTCCTGCCTCAAAGATCTGGACTAGAAGAGATTTAAACCCACCTCAAACCAAGTAGAAAATCTCTCACAAGTGAGCCTTCCATCTCTGGATGATAGTTCATTCCAGATATAGTCAAATGGACAACCAAGAATAGCTGTCACAAAGTGTCTGTGCAGGCTCTGATGCAAAAGGCCTGACACATCTCCATCTAGTAAAAACTCACCACTGCCCTTCAAGAACAGAGCCACGACTAAAATCCAGGTGAATGTAAGGAGGCTGTGGCTTCCATTACCCTTGCCTTGTGTACTGACTAGTTTTGTGTCAACTTGACACAGCTAGAGTTATCACAGAGAAAGGAACTTCAGCTGAGGAAATGCCTCCATGAGATACAACTGTAAGGCATTTTCTCAATTAGTGATCAAGGGGGAAAGGCCCCTTGTGGGTGGGACCATCTCTGGGCTGGTAGTCTTGGTTCTATAAGAGAGCAGGCTGAGCAAGCCAGGGGAAGCAAGCCAGTAAAGAACATCCCTCCATGGCGTCTGCATCAGCTCCTGCTTCCTGACCTGTTTGAGTTCCAGTCCTGACTTCCTTGGTGATAAACAGGTGGAATTGTAAGCTGAAAAAACCCTTTCCTCCCTAACTTGGTTCTTGGTCATGATGTTTGTGCAGGAATAGAAACCCTGACTAAGACACCTTGTAAGGGTATAAATAGGTGATTTGATTCACAGTGCTGGGAAGTTTAAATTGATAGGAACATTGGAAGAATCTAACCAAACTTCAAGTATATATTCTCTGATATATTCATATGAAAAGAAAAGGATATCTAACTAAAATCTACAGGAAAGAGTGTAGGGCCTAGAACAGCTAAGACTTTTACTTTAAGAAAGTGATAGATGTCCTGATTTGCAGATTGTTAAAACTATTATAAATAATATATTTTTTAAACGATCATAAATAACTGAGACAAAAGAGAAATGCAGAAATTTACCTTTTTTTTTTCACTTATTTTAAACAAAGACACTAAGGGAAGTCACCAAAAAAGTGGCTACTTCAACAAATAGTGTTGAGGGCTGAGGAGATGGCCGTTGGTAAAATGGCTGATGTACAAGCATGGGGACCTGAGTTCATTCCTAGAACCCATGGGAAAAGCCAGCAGAGTAGTATATACCTGCAACTCCAGCAATGGAGGGAGATGGGCAGAGACAGAAAGACCCTTGCATCTCATTGACCAGGAAAATTGATGAACATCACACTCAAGAGAGACCCTGCCTTGAAAAGAAAGCTGGAGGGCAGTCAAAAAAAAGAGACCCGATGCCTACCTCTGGCCTACACACGCCTGCACACCTATGTGCATATGCAACCACATGTACACATACACATACCTACTGTCTGAGTTACTTAGCTGCTATGACAAAATACCACAACTAAGGCAACCTATACAAGAAATCATGTGAGAGGGAGGTAGAGCAGGTCTTTAATCCCAGCACTGGGGGACAAAGATGGGTGAATCTCTGTGAGTTTGAGACCAGCCTGGTTTTCATAGTGAGTTACAGGACAGCCAGGGCAACCCAGATAGACCCTGCCTCAATTTTTTAAATATTTTTTATTGCATATTTTCCTCAGTTACATTTCCAATGATATCCCAAAAGTCCCCCATACCCTCCCCCACCCCCCCTACCCACCCACTCCCACTTTTTGGCCCTGGCGTTCCCCTGTACTGGGGCATATAAAGTTTGTAAGTCCAATGGGCCTCTCTTTCCAGTGATGGCCGACTAGGCCATCTTTTGATACATATGCAGCTAGAGTCAAGAGCTCCGGGGTACTGGTTAGTTAGTTCATCATGTTGTTCCACCTATAGGGTTGCAGATCCCTTTAGCTCCTTGGGTATTTTCTCTAGCTCCTCCATTGGGGGCCCTGTGATCCATCCAATAACTGACTGTGAGCTTCCACTTATGTGTTTGCTACAGCCTCAAATTTTAATTTATTTATTTGTAAAAAAGAGAGTATTTGATTTGGGGCTTAGAATTTTAAAATTTAGAATTTTAGAATTTTAAAGGGATCATAATGGTGGGAAGCATAGAAGCAGGCAGGCATGATGATGAAGCCACAGCTGAGAGATCACATCTTAAGACTCAACCATGAGGCAGAAAGAGCTAAGTGGACCTGGAATTTGAAACCTCAAAGCCCACCATGAGTGACACGTTTCCTCCAACCACACCGCTCCTCCTAGTCCTTCCCAAACAGTTCTACAAACTGGAGACCAACTATTCAACTACATGAGCCTATGGGGACTATTCTCACTCAAAGAGCCACACCTACACTAACAAGTAGATATGTCATATGCACAGGACAACACATGCAAAATAAATAATAAATAAATAAAAATGGTGCTGACATAACTGACCATCTATAAGAAAACAATTTGACTTCAACACATTCTTAGAGAATGTATTATATGTATTATTATACGCTGAAGCTAAAACAGATCACAGACTTAAATGCAAAACCTAAAACTATTTTTAAAGTGAGAAGAAAACAGAAAGGTAATCTTTGTGAAATTAGATCAGGCAAAGATTTTAGACACTGTAAGAAAGGCACAAAAGCTGACAGAGAAACAGAATAAAGCATGTCTCTCTCAGAAACAAACTTTCACACACAATGTTTCTGTGGTTTAAATTCAGAAATCCCATAAACCATGCCAAAAAAAGAAAGAAAGAAAAATCGATCTTGCAGAAGATTCTTCATAGACACTAGCTGCGTATTATCTGATTCCATTCTGAGATTATCTACCCAGAAGCAACAGTTACAGGTTGATGGCCCAATCCCACCAGGAAACCCCCAGTACCTGATGCCAGTTGACAGTTACAAGCAGATTGTTACCTAAACTTCTGATCAACTGACTTTTAGAATCCCAGAATCCCCACTCCATTTGCTAATGGCCTACAGAACTCAGGCAATCACTTGCTTAAATATGTTCATTGGTTATAAAGGATACAGGTGAACAGCCAGATGGAAAAGGTATACAAAACAAGTCATTTAGGAAGGAGTGGGGAACACCCACACCCTCTTTGGGTGTACACCCTTCAGAACTCAGGCCTCCTACAGTTTTATGAAGCTCTCTTATATAGCCACAATTTGATAAATCAATAGCCTGTGATGATGAAATCAACTTTTATAAGGGTGTATGATTTGCAAAAAAAAATGATACCCCAGACTCAAATAGTATGTAACAGCAAAGAGTGTTTATTCTGCAGAGAACATGCATGCAGGAGTCCAACATACATCAGAATGGAAGACAGCAATATGGACCCTGCAGGGTCAATTTAAAGCCTGTTAGGGTCACAGCAGGTGACTCTTACCTTTCTTTCCCTTGATTGGTTGGCTCTATCTCTGGGGTATGGACACCTTTGTGATTGGTTAAGGCTCTGGGGAACTTGGGGACCTTTTGCTGATTAACTATACTTGGCTTAAGCTAGATGGTGGGGCAGCCTCTACAGCTCCTGATTGGCTGCCTGTGAGGGGTGGTATTTCCTGGAATTGACTTGTTTTGGACTTTTCCAGTTCTGTAAAACAAAAAGTTAGGCTTAGTCTCCCAAACTGCCCATTTGCAGCCTGTCATGGAGTCAGTCTGGCTCTGGCTAACTCAGTCCTGTCACTTTCAGCCCCTCCAAAAGTAGGGCAGTAGAGTTGAAAGTCCCACCTCTTGTCTGTTTTGGTGAACAGCCTAAAGCTAGAAAACCTGAAGCTAGGGGCTGGATAAATGGCTCAATGGTTAAGAGCACTAACTGAACTTCCAAAGGTCCTGAGTTCAATTCTCAGATACCACACAGTGGCTCACAATTATTTGTAATGGTATTTGATGGTATTTGATCCCCTCTTCTGGTGTGTCTGAAGACAGCTACAGTGTACTCATATAAATAAAACAGATTTTTAAAAGAAGGGCATCCAATCTCATAGCAGATGGTTGTAAGCTACCATGTGGTTGCTGGGATTTGAACTCAGGACCTTCGTTAGAGCAGTCAGTGCTCTTAACCACTGAGCCATCTTGCTCCTCAGGCTGGAGAGATGGCTCAATGGTTAAGAGCACTGACTTTTCTTCCTGAGGTCCTGAGTTCAATTCCCAGCAACCACATGGTGGCTCACAACCATCTGTAATGAAATCTGATGCTCTTTTCTGGTGTGTCTGAAGATAGCTACATTGTTCTCATATACATAAAGTAAATAAAATCTTTTTAAAAAAAAGTTGTTTCTCAAGATGTCTGCCTCACTCACCATCTAAAAGTACTCTTGTGAGTGTAGGGATCCAGCAGCCACCTCACCCTCACAAACCACACAAACACTGATCTTGTCAGGAAGGGATAGCTTATTGAGCAAATGCTCCAGGACTCATCTATCAGGGCCATGGTACAGATTTGGGCACTGAACCTTGACCCTGAGTTAAGATCCTATAGAGCTTTTAAGCTAAAATCCACAGATATCTGTGCCAAGTTATTCCACCAATTGGGATTTAGGGATAGGGGATTTCCTTAGGAACATGTCTTGGTTATGCAGTTACCCTACTCCCATTGGTTGGGGCATTCAACTGTGGCAGGAAATTAGCCTTATCCAACACTCATGTCTTAACTTGCCAATGAGGGTGCCAGTTACCCATGTACATGTCTCTTTCTGCCAAATAGGATATCAGTTCCCAGGGAGATCTTGAGAACCTAAACTTTATGAGTTGATCTGGAGGAGAGAGGAGGGAGGGGAGGGACTAGCAAGAGAGGAGGGAGGGGAAACAGCAGTTGGGAATATAATGCATGAGAGAATAATAAAAGTTTGTGGATGAATTAATTAAAAGAAAAGACAGTGGATGTACGCCAACGGATGAATTATACCAGCACAAGTGAACTGGTCTCAACCATAGAGTATACAGAAACTCTAAAACAACAGTCAAACATGTTTTAAAAACCATTGAGCTACATATAAGACCAAATTCAAACTGTCCACTTCCTAAAGACAGAAGCAGACTGAAGGAAGAACCCCAGAGGAAAGGTTAAGGGTCATCAGTGAGAGGGGAGAGCAGATAAGAAACGCTTATGGCCTAATAAAGATGCTGACACACACTGGGGAGTTTCACTCTGCCAGTCTCCAAAAAAAATGTGTATTGTTACAAAAATAAAAGAAAACAATAAAAACACAATAATTCAAAGGCCTCATTTTCTGCTACTGTCTACAGTTGTATTTCCATTTAAACTATTGTCTCAGATACCCTCTACAGAGGTTTCTCCCTCTCTTGATGATCTTAACCTTATTAATATTCTCATGGTAACTTAAGTAAATGTGTTATTCCAAGCTGGAGAGAGTGCCCTGCAAGTAGAGATGCCTGCCAACAAACCTGGCTCTGTGCCCACCTTGTAGAAGGAGCAAACGGCTCAACAGATTGAGCCGACTTCCACACACACTGCCCCGTGTGCACAGTCAAATTGAATAAACTAAAATTCAATACAAGTAAAATGAAATGCTTTGTTCCAAACACATCATGTGCTGGATATGTGCACATACTGTGCATCAAAGCCACGGGATTTAAGTTTATCCTGCAAGAGGTGGTTTGAAGTTTTCCAAACTCCCACCCAGGAAAGTGAGAGAAACTGAGTCAATAACAAATGTAAGGGACAGCAAATGATGAGGGCATAGGCTTTCACCGGCTGTTGGTGGTGCTTTTTGGTTTGTTGTTGTTGTTGTTTGGTTTTGTTTCCTTTTGTTTTGTTTTGTTTGGAGACAGGATCTCCTGTAGTTCAGGTTGGTCTTGAACTTACTACATAGCAGAGGCTAGCCTTAAACTCCTCATCCTCTTGCTGTCACCTCCCAAATGCTGGGATTACAGGAGTGCATGACCACCAGCCCCCTCTGGAAATGAGCAATTTCTATACTAACACTTCCGGAGGATGAAGATGTGAAAGATGACACTCAGTACTGGTAACCCTCTTTAATCCTTACACATATGCTGATCTCTTCGCAAAGGAAGCTGCACACATCCTGCCTGCTAGGTGACAGCTTACCAGGCTGCTGTCCCCCTCCATGTGTGTTTGAATCGTAACTGAAACTGGAGACCTTTTAGCAGCCAAGCCACGTGGGAGAAAGTACTACCACACACATAAATTTAGGAGCGTTCCCCACCCAGGAGCAAAGCTGAGAGATTGGGGGACTGGCATGGTTCGTCATCACTTCCTTTCTATGGACAGAAAATCCAAATTGAACTAGCTGTAGCCTTTGGGATAGTTAGCTACATTCTGCTCATTTGGGTGGGCTAGGAGGGCCAAAATACACTGTTTTTCTTGTCTTTAATCCCTCTAACTCATGGGCTGGCAAAAATAACTAGAATAAATATTTGTAACTTATTTATATATAATATATATAATTTTATATTTAATTTAATGTATAATTATATACTTACATTTATTTATAGAATATGTATTTGATATATAATTAATTTAATATAATATAAATTAATTTATATATTTATATTATCTTAACATATAATAAATTTTATGTATATAAAATAAAATAACTTTTCTTATTTTATTCACCAGTCTGTCTATTAAGTATTTGCTGAATATAAGCATTTCCTTAGATGTTGAAATAGACTGGTAAAAGAATGGACTACGAAAATGAACATGACAGTCAGCATCGTCAAAAGACAGAGATTTACTTCAGTTTTGTTGAAGTAAATCAACAAAAGGGTACGCTCTCTCCTCACCTGTATCCAAACTCTACTAAGAAAAAATAATGAGGTCTCCTCACTTTTGAGGCCTCAGGACAAGACTCAGCCACATACATTGTCTCTGTAAAGTTTTCTCTATAAAAACCCACTCTCAGATTAAGGACTATCACGGAGTTAATAATGCAAAGCACACATTCACTGCATAGAACAGAAACTGTCACACGTTGGCTCCTTCAACCACATCTCCACAAGCGTATCTGAAAAATCTAGAGTAAGTGTGGTTGCTGTGTGAAGAGCTGGGGCAGCAGAGAGCTCCACCCTGTCGTCATCCACTTCTCACACTTTACAGCCATGTGTTTCAGAATAAAACTCCACACACGAGCCGCTGTTAGGACGGGATACACAGTGGGGGAAGGTACCATTACCTGGCATATTTTATGTGTTTCACTCCAGTGCACACAGAGAAGGACCTCAGCAATACGGCAGGCACACACTTCTTCAGATTAGTTCAGGATATAAGATAGATATGTAGCAGAAAAGTATTTTTTCATTTTAATTGTGACTTCTTTAATTTTTATGGAGAGATAGTGATTGTACACATTTATGAGGCACAGTGTGATACTTCAGTGTGGGTAGAAAATGATCCAGTCGGCGTGCTCAGCATACCTGTCCTTCAGGCATTCGGAAGTACCCACAGTCCTTCCGCCTAGCTATTTGGAAGTTCACAATAAATTGGCAACCATACAACAATTATTGATCATTATTGTCACCCCACACCAGCCAAACCATTACCCAAGCTCTACCACCCACCCCATCACTCTGGACTCTGATAACCACTGCACTTCTCTACAGCTCAGGCACGAGCTTGGTCAGCTCCCAAGCAGGAGTGAGCACATGAGGTGTTGGCTTCTTTCTGTCTTGTTGATGTCTATGGAACGTGTTACTGAATGCGGCAGGGGTTCATTCTTCTGAGGATGAATAGTTTTCTACATATCTTTGACAGAGATGGCAGAGGAAGGGATGAGAGAGCCAGGGTGGGTATCCATTAAAATAAACTTTATCCATTTCATTTGCCAAGATTTAGGCTTTAAATGGCTAACCTAATACTTAAACCGTCTCGGAGAAAGCCCAACAGAAAAAGGCCAACCCCCAGAAATGTATGCTAATCCTCTGTCTAATGGCATATCACAACAGGTTTGGCATTTGTTAAACACACATTTGTAGACAAAGATTCCCCAGGCCCATTCCCTCTTTTTAAAGACATGTGGCAGATCCGAGGCTCAGTGGCATCCATCAGTGTAGGACCTTCTTACAGATCCACTGCAAAGCAACTTCACAACTGGAGGCTTGGAGGCCATTTCTGTGGATGGCACCGCACCTCTGTATCAAGCTGTTGGTAAGAATCCTGTAAGAAACCAGAGGCATCATCGGTCGCTTTTGGTAACCTGCAGGGTAGAAGAAGACTTAAAGGGCACGAAAGAAAAGAAATTGAATGAATCCAGTCTCCTCCTCAGACCCCTCAGGAGGCATCAAAACAGCAGGGGAAGAAACTGTTTGCTTCCCCCTTGAAAAGGTTGCCACGTTTATGTCCTTTCCTATGATCACCTATGTTCTTCCCTGTCTTTGTTCTGTTTGTGTCTCTGGCACAGCCAAACCCACTGGAAACAGCAAGCATGAAGCCAGCACAGCTGCTTGACACCGTTCCAGCAAGGCTGAGTGGGTTGCTACCATCGCTGTCTTTCTGTCTCTAATTTTGGGGTTTGGTCTCTGCGTGTTGTACTCTTGGGGGATTTCTGCATTATGATTAATTCTATGTCTTTTCCAGAGAAAATTATGTCTGAGCCTTTTTAGGAAAATCCTAAAATTAACTTTATCTGGCCCTATTTGGGGCCTTCCTTATGCCTTGGAGATCATTAAACACCGATAAGCGCATAGCTAAAGGAGGCCATTACTCTAGGAATCTTCTCGAGGTGCCTGTCCTGAGCTAATGCAAACAGTATAATTGATGCAGGATAAAAAGAGACAATTGATAAACACTGACTGACCAGGGGACTAGGTTACAAATTCAAGATCTCTTTTTATTATAGCTTTTATAAATATAGTTTAAAGATAGGTGGTCATACAGGGCACACTCCTGAAGGAGTAAAACTCAGAAGATAAGATGGGTTGACTAAAATAAACTTTTTCTACTTTATAGTGTAGATGATGAAATAATAATAGAAGTTAGGTATTAATATTTGCTACTCATAAACAGACTGGTTCAGATAGTTTCTGTTTGTCCGAAGTGCTTTCAAACAGCAAATACTGCCATCCGAAAAGCAAGCTGTCATATATTAAATGTGTTTACCTTAGAGAAGACATTGTTTAGATTCTCTACATTGGAGTTATAGGGGGAAGAAGGAGGAGGAGGAGGAGGAGGAAGAGGAGGAGGAGGAGAATCTGTTCTGTTTGCATTTTCTAATTGTAATCAAGCTAGTAACCCTGAACATGTAGTGAAAAGTCAAACATAATCTGTACCACTTTGATAATCACTGTCCGTCTTTGTTCCGTGAGACTTGTATAAATAAAGAAGCAGCTGGTTGCTAGTCAGTCAAAGCAGCAGAAATGGCCTGATGGCTAGTCAGAGCCTTAGGAGTAGCCCTCAGCCCTCCCAGGGGCTACTCAATCAGGAAGGACCCTCCTACTCTCCTCTGTGCTGGGGAAGCATCCCCTAGCCCCCACCCTCACCTCCACCCTCATCCCCACCCCATATCCCCCACCCTACCCCCATTACCACTTTACCCCCATCTCCACCCCGCCCCCACCCCATCCCACCCCCACAATCTCTCCTTTCTACCCTTTGCTATCTGTCATTTTCCTTCTGTTTTCCCCGGGGTTTTCCTTCCTCCTTCCTCTTCTTTCACTGCCCTCCCTCCTCACTTTACCTCAAGCTGAGTGCTGAGCCGCCTTCCCACCTCCAACCATCAATGTTCCTCAAGCCGATCCAGTAAAAGTCCTGACCCAGGTACTCTCCAAATAGGTTCTAAGAAAAAGATGGAAGATGGTGAATAAAGATAACAAAGACACCCTGGACCCCTTGAGTGAATCATATAGTCATCCTTATCCTCTCTCTCTCTCTCTCTCTCTCTCTCTCTCTCTCTCTCTCTCTCTCTCTCTCTCTCTCTCTCTCTCAGATCCAGGTGAGGACTAAATGTTTATAAAATTCATATGCTGGAACCCTAACCTCTGATGTGACAGCCTCTGAAAGTAGATAGCTTCGAGGAGATCATACAAATGAGGCCATACAATGGTACCCCCATGACAGGATCCTATGGCCTTGAAATTAGAAGGGACCGGAGCTGAAGCTCTCTCTACAGTGAGGACACAAGGAAAGACACCCTCTGTAGAGCTGAAAGGGACTCTCCGTAGCAACCTTGCCTTTAGACATCCCAGGCTCCAAAGCTGTGTCTGCTATTTAAAGCCATCCGCTCTAGGGAATTTGATTGAAATGAAGGAAGCCGAGGCAAAGAACCACTTCCAATAGCCAACCCCTCGGTAGCTTCTAATTCTAATGGGGCTCTGAGTTCTCACAGAAGTTTGTCTTTTACAAGGAGCCACCTCCCAGAACTGACCTTTAGTTCATAAGCACACTCTCATGCTGTAACAGATAAGATACTGGGCCAGCTCTACCTCCACTGCTACTTCCTTTCTGATTAGATGGAGCCTGATAGGCATTCAGCAGAAAGAAGCTCAACCCTGCTGCAAGAACAAGAAGCTCCACCCTGCTGTCCCTACTGTCCCTACTGCAGGAGTGTTCACTCACTCCCCATCCACAGCACCAACTGCGGTTACACTCACAGTGCTCTGGGACCCCACAAGGCTCCAATGGGCCTTAAGACAGAGTTAAACTAAGTGTACCAGCATGTGTGCTGTGCTACCCATTGGGACGGGATAAATGATGCTTTGCTCTGTAATGGTAGTAGTACAATCAAATGAAGATGTTTATGCCCTAAGGGAACTACCCAACACATTAAACAGAACAAAAAATACATCCAAAAAGATTAATTTTTGTCGGTAAGGTTGAACATTCGTGTAATGAATAATTACACTTTCAATATTTTCCGGTGACAGCTTAATTAATTGAATTTGGACTGAATTACTTGAATGACCTTTTCATGGTATTTTAGATTAGTGTTTGTTGAACAATTTCCTTCAAGAAAATTGTCTTTTATTTGGAAATCAAGAAAGCCCAGTGAAATTTCAACTCTATTATTATGATGCTACTAAATGTCCCAATTGGGGGTCATTTTTATTCTATTCCTGGAAGATGGTGCCTGAAGAGAAAGAGTTTATGGGCTCTGCTGTAGACAGCTTTCCTTTGCCTGACAGCATCCTCACCAGCAAGAAGAGAGTCAAAGGAAGACTGAATTCTCTCTGCCCGTCCAGTGACAGCAGACACTTGGAAACTCTCCTGTGCTGTCTACTAAGGGCAAAATCACCCCTATCTTCCCTTCACTAGGCTTCAGGTTTTTAAAACCTAGAATCTTTTTTTTTTAAGATTTATTTTATTATATGTGAGTACACTGTAGCTGTCTTCAGACACTCCAGAAGAGGGCGTCAGATCTCGTTACAGATGGTTGTGAGCCACCATGTGGTTGCTGGTATTTGAACTCAGGACCTTCGGAAGAGCAGTCAGTGCTCTTAACCACTGAGCCATCTCACCAGCCCCTAAAACCTAGAATCTTGACTACACATACAAAGGCTTGCATGATCTGGGCACTACCAATCACTTATTCACCAACTTCCTGCCCCGTCTGCCTTATTTTCCCCCCTTTTTTTTTTTGTAACAGGCCAAGAGCATTCTTTACACAGCCATTACTGCCCCCTGGATTTTCGATGGCTGTCACTGTGCAGGCCTCAGTCCTGCTTCTGAGGAGATCTGTTTAAAACAGTGTCCACAGTCACTGTCCCATCAAACGGTGTATCTTCTCCAAAGCACGAATTACTGTATTTATTTATGACTTCAGTTGCCTGTCTTGTCTAAAATGTACCACTGTGATGGCAAGAACCCCTGCTTACAAGCTTCCTAACACCTTGAATCAGTATAGAAAAGTATATCTAGTAAGTAGCTGTGGAAGAATAAACTGTGGAGTCAGGGCTACGAGAGACAAAAGCCCCCCAAGTACAAATCTCCACTCCTTTTGCCTCCTTTGAGTTCTGAGTGTGTGGGCAGGGGTATCAAGGAAGAATGAAGGAGAAAGAAGAGACTGATATGAAGTGACCAGTTCAAGATGGCTTAAGACTTCATGCATTTCTGGACCCACTGGCTAAAGAGACTGCTCAGAGGAATGTGCCTGATTTTGCCCCTCGCTTTCTAAGAAAAGCTTTCACTTTTTGGGCTCGAGCCATGGAGGTCAATGGTAAAACGATTATCCAGTACATACAAGGCTGAGAGGTTCAGTCTCCATAACCACACGAGAGAAGAAAAACCTTTATTGCATTTTCTCATCATCTCCAAAGGAGAAACCGGAGCTAATAAGGCACTGAAGTGGGAAGACATCTCTCAGGGTGGGAAAGAGCACCCCTGCCTTATGTTGACTTGCTATGTTTCAAGCTAGCTGCTCACTTTTGCTACTGACTTCAGTCAGATGCTCAAAACAGCTACAGTAAGTTCCAGGAAACAAGGCTATATAGTGCATCCTCCCACTTGGCCTAGACAAAGAATGAAGGAAAAGGGAATCTCTGAGGAAGGATCTGGGATTTCGGTCATTCCAGAATTTCAAGCACATAGGTGTTCTTTTGAGAGAAAATTAACAAAATGGCTCATCTTTTCTCAAAACAGGAAGTAGCAGTCCCGGAGTGCTACTCCCAGTAGATTAATCAGAGTAGAAGGTTGAGCCCAGAATATGAATTTGAAACCAGCTTGGGCTACAAAGCCCCTAGCTCTCAATTATTAAACTATCCTCTGTGGCTTGGTTTTATTCCCCGCTCAAATTAAAACAAACAGCAATATCAAAACAAAAAAAGAATCTAAGGTTTCTTACTTTCTTATGTGTGAATTGTAACTGAGTTTGGTCAAGTTTGTGCCAGGATATGAACTCCTCACATGGCTTATGTCTTCTAGGACCGGCAGAGGCATGGGGAGACTCTGGGTGAACAGGTGCTGCAGAACCCCACCCCCACCCCCGGGTGCTCTCCTTCTAACTGAACTTTCTAGACATTGTTCCCAGTCTAGAATGTACTGAAATCCAGTGAAATAAAGAACACTCAGCAGAGGACATTTAAGTCCCTGAGTGCAGCCCCTTTGTCCCTGTGGCCCCTCCCTCCCAAGTTCCACTGGACCTGTGCGTTTCAGGACCTCATCCTGCATTTAACTAGATGTGTGTTCTAAGCCTATTTCTTCTCTGCAGTGCTTTCCGCCATCTTGCCGCACACGCGCACGCGCACATGCTCACGCACGCTCATACAAAAGCACAAGCACATGCACATATACACACCACAAGCACACCGTGGCATATGTGCACACACAGATGTGCACAAATATGTAAGTAAATAAATGTTCAAATGCACACATAAGGGCTGGAGAGATGGCTCAACGGTTAAGAGCACTGACTGCTGAGTTTAAATCCCAGCAACCATATGGTGGTTCACAACCATCTATAATGAGATCTGATGTCCTCTTCTGGTGTGTCTAAAGACAGCTACTGTATACTTACATATAATAAATAAATAAATCTTTTTTTAAAGTACACACATAAATAAGCAAACACATACACAAATGGAGAGAAATGAATATTTAAACACACACACACGAAGAGCTAGGAGGCTGAGGAAGGAGAGCCACAAGTTCAAAGCCAGTCTGGACTACATAGTAAGATGTCATCTAAAAGGAGGAAAAGAATAGGAGAAAGGAGAGGAAGAAAGAGGGAGGGAGGAACAGCTCTATATTTTCTACATGTTATCATTTACCACTCCCTGGTTGTCCGGAAATGTAAGGAGATGTGAGCCTTTGTCTGCACAGAATTTCAGACTAGAATTCCAGTCCTTTTTTTCCATTGAAAAATAGTAACAGTGGCTACCATTCCTCGTCCAGAGGATGGGGCAGCTGGGGCAGTGGGAACACGTAGAGTCCTTGGAGCCTAGAAGGAAAGAGGACACACGACTCACATCTTTATGGACCAAATGATCCTGCAAAGTAAAAGGGAGATACAGGAAAACATGGCCTCTCCAGGGTCTACCTTGCCCTACCCCTTTTCAAACTAAGGTTTAGGGCAATCTGTAACATATGACCTGAAGCCGAATGGTCCACAATGTCACCCCTGAAGTGCTTTTCATCAAGCAGGCATGGATTCTGACCAAGTGTCTGATCAGCCTGTAGAGCACATAGAACTTTGGATACCATCTGTCTCCATGCGATATACACACAGCACATAAAGGATGCATACGTTGCCATGGTACATATCTAGCTACTGTCTGTATATCTCCAATGAGCTCACGGAGTTCATGAGGTCACATGCTCAGAATCTTTCAGGACATCCAGCCTCAAGACAGCATGCACAAGGTGTATAAGAAAAGGAGACAAGGGGCTGGAGAGATGGCTCAGCGGTTAAGAGCACTGACTGCTCTTCCGAAGGTCCTGAGTTCAGTTCCCGGCAACCACATGGTGGCTCACAACCATCTGTAGTGAGATCTGACACCCTTTTCTGGTGTGTCTGAAGACAGCTACAATGTACTTACATATAATAAATAAATATTTTTTAAAATATTTTAAAGAAAAGAAAAGGAGACAAACCAGAAAGAATCAATGGACGTGATCATTTGGAACCAATAAAAATTGGAAAAAATTCACCTTCAGCTAAAGTAACTTCCTAAACATATTTTTTTTTTCCTGGCAGAAAAGCACATCAGATACTAAAGTGAAAAGTGATAGAATTCGCCTTGCCACGTTCCTCTAGAAGATGCAATCCTCACTCCTTTAAAGTGCTTGAAATGGGTGGGCACTGTGAGAACTTCTCAAATGGGACTTCAAATAAGGTCCCATGATCTCTTGATTGTCTCCTTCCAAGAGACTCATTTGCATCAAGTCACCATAAGCCATCCCTCCACAGGAGATGCACATACGTGAACAACTGAGGTACACATATATATTCTAGATCAGGAACTAGAAAGAAGGGAAAGCTTTCCGTGTCGCACACAGATTAGATAACTTCCTGAGGGAAGGCTGCACAGGCACTAGGGTTGGAGTCTTCAGACTGAGGCCTCGAATTGCATTTGGTGGTCTCGCACCTTTTCCAGACAACTGTGGCATAATCAGCCTGGACCAGAAAAATCCCAACTTCCTGGGAGTTTCTCTGCTGAAACTTTAGGGCCTGAATTCGAAATGGAGAGTGGGGCTGGATCCCATGAACGCTCTAGATCTGTAAAACCCTATCATTCACAGTCATTTTGCTTTATAACATAAAACGGAAGGTTAATTTGGAGGTGCAGTCAACACTCACCGCAGCACAGGATCCGTTGATACATCAGTAGACTCATGAGAATCACAGTCAAAAGCCCCAAAGCCACCATTGCAAAGCAGGAAAGACGGGGCCGGTGTAAGACAGCTGCAGAGACACAATCCAAAGCAAAATCCTTGACCCAGGCGCAGGAGTTCAGGCAAGAACCTCTGGTATCTTGAAGCAACTCTGCCTGGAGGGACAGAGACCCAGGCCACACAGGTTCCTCTCCTGGTTAGGGGAAGCACTTGCTCTCCAGTTAAAGGGAACCCTTGCCTTTGCAATCTTGGCTTCTGTACTCTAAGACTAGGACAGTGAGCTAGTGTGTAGATAGACTCTACCTCTTAGGGACTGAAGGACAATTTGGCTTAATTTACCGGAATTGAAGAGCATTTTGCCTTTTGGCCCAGCAATTTCTCCTCGAGAAACATTTTTCTAAATACACACACACACACACGTGCAAAATACACTCATAAGGCTGCCTGTGGCCGCAATGTCTGTAGGAAGGCCAACTGTCTAAATCTATCAACCAAAAATCGAAATTTTTATCCAAAAAAAAAAAAACCAGCTGAATATATTTATAGCCATGAAATACGTAGCTTCTAAAGGGGGATTCTTTTAAAGCCAATATGAAGTGACTTTTAAATATATACTTAAAAGAAAGACACATTCCTTAGAACAAGGGCTGCTTGATATCATTGAAGTCAGTCCAAAAGCACTCCTCAGCCTTTCGGCCAAGCTCAAACGTGGAAGTCCACCCAGACATTTGATAGTGTTTTCCCTTTTAAAGGGGAAACGTGGGTAGGAATAGAAACAGAGGGAGACACTTTTTTGCTTTTTTTTTTTCTGTATCCTTCTAATTTGAACCTGGCACTCAAATTTTAAATAAATAAAATTTAAACTGAAAGTAAACTTCATCTCAGAAGTACTTGATAAGATTCACCTTGTTTTGCAAGAAACTATGGGATGTATAATAAGTTTAGGTTGGCCTTGTGCTTGAGGCTAGAGCATTGTATCATATTAATTATGTAGCATACTTTCTCTAAGAATACTGTATTTCTAGTTTGAAAATGAAAGTATTTATTTTGTTTTAAAAATCATAGGTGTCTTATAGTTTGATGGTATGGAAATTATGTGTAAAGAAAAATTGTAAGGATTCGTTTTTATTATTCCTTTGTTTATCCTGAAATAAAACAATGATTTTGAAGCAGGATGTAAAAGCCACTGTAATGGCAGCACTTGGGATTTGGAGACAGGGGGATCAGTGATTCAAAGTCACCCCGGCAAATTTTGAGGGCAGCTTGGGCTACATGAGATTCTGTCCTAGAAAGAGAGAAAGGATTTAATTTTTCTATTTTAGTCTCCTGAACCTACTCAAGTTTTAGGTAATTTGTTCTTATTCATTTGTATCAAGAAAATGTCTCAACTTCTTAAAGTAATTTCACAATGAGAGAACCTTCACAAGAGTTCAGCATGATAAATACTTCCACTCATGAATCCCAAGTCTCTAGCATTATAGTGAAACAAACAACAACAAAAATAAATTTCACCTTTAACCCCTGCACTGGGTAGGCAGAGGCAGGTAGATCCCTCTGGGTTGGAGGCCAGCGTGGTCTACAGAGTAGGTGCCAGTATAGCCACCATAGCCAGCCTAGAGAAACCCTGCCTCAAAAGATAAAATTAAAAGTTAAAAATACACCAGATTTGTAACATAGATGATTTTTTTATTACTTATGCCTACCCCACCACCACCACCCCAGACAGGGTTTCTCTGTGTAACCCTAGCTGCTCTGGAACTTGCTCTGTAGACCAGACTGGCCGTGAACTCAGATATCTGCCTGCCTTTGCTTCCTGAGTGCTGGGATTAAAGGTGTGCACCACCAAGCCCAGCTGCATAAGTGATTTCTTAATGAAATTTTTAAAAAACCTCATTTTAGTTATGGTTTGGTAAGTGAAAAAAATATGTTATCAAATTATAATTGTATTTAACCAACCACCAATCAACTTCAAGTAAAACAGAAATTTTACTTTATTTGATTTTATGTATACATTAATTCCAACTATTAATTGTTAGGTTCTTTACTTATTATATACTATATAACATATAATATTATTAAGTTCTATACTTCAAAATATACATTCCTTTTGACTTAACCTTTCTAATCCTCACAAATTAGAGCAGATATAATAAAGGAAAAATCATACATATAGTTTATGGAAACAGAAATAAATCTGAATGCCCATGATTTAGAAAACATGGCCATGTTTTCAAAGGGTACATTAAAAATTGTAACAAAGAGAGGGGGGGAAGGGGTAGGAAAATTATGTAACAGAGAAAATCTTAAAAAAAACTATAGAAGAGAATATGTCTCCTGGAGTCACCTGCTTGATGTGTAAAATCAAAGATTAATTTTGGCATCGATCCCTGTCTCAGATAAGAATCTGCATTAAAAGGGGGTATTGTGGGTGTCATTGGTGGTCCCTGACTCCCCAGATTTCTGACCAGGAATCTGTAGAGTTCAGTGCTTCTGGTCCTCACCGCCGCTGAGTTACAACCGGGGAGGTGGGGGAGGGCGGTTAAGAAACAGAAAACAAATCTACCTGTGTGAATCCATGCCTCATCTCAAGAAAGCTTACCCTTACCCCTTAATAAAACTGTTGCTTTCTTCACTCCGTGGTTATCGAAACAGACGTGGCGGGATATCAATCAGTAAAGCCTGACTAAAGACAAAATTCTCTCGCAAAGCTCTGACTTTTAGATCGGGATCAATAAAGATGAGCGTGCTTGTCTCCATGTATAGAATCCTTAAGAATACAGAAAACATTAATGACAAAAAGGATAGTGTTGCCATTGCTGGGCATGAGCTGGGATCACAGAAGTGGGTGCCCAGAAAAAAAATTCATCTGAGAATCGTACCACAGATGCACTCCACACTGAAAGTCCAGATAGCACTGCAAACTGAACCTCAAGTATTTCCTCACAGCGTCCTCGAACTCTTGCACCCTGTCCTCCCTGTAATTCTCCTCACCTCTCCTCCTTGGCACAGTCTTCAGTGCTGCTGTGCCTGACTCACCTTTGAGCTTCCATCTGGACTCATCTTGGACTTGAGGTGCTTCTGGCAGCTCTAGTGTTGAATAGATAGAGCTGTCAGCCATCTCTACCAAATCCCTTTCACACTCAGTGGGTGGGGAATGCGGGCTGTAAGTGGGGTGAGAAACACCCATGAGGGAACAACCCATCCTGTAAAGTAGTGCAAGTAGACTTGACCAAAACACAAGCAAATTGTCAGGAAGTGATTCAGGTTCGAGGGTTGCTATAGAAATTAATAATCAAATTGCTCTTTAGAGGCCCGCTGCAGCACACCTCGGAGATTGCTCCTTAGATACACACGGACTCCCAAGCTCATCTTGTTCTGTGGGGATCGCAGTGCTCAAGCCCAGAAGTTTGTGTGTGGACGCTGCAGTAAATGTGAATAGTTCTTAGACTTCAGCACAGTCTCTTCCCCTTCTACAAGAGACAGGCACCAAGTAGAGCCGATGTCTTTGTCCCGTGGACCTTCTGAGACACAATAAGAGCTAGAGTGATGGACTGTGGCTATGCGGGCCTATTTTATGGAAGAGACAGACTTCCATGTATTTTGTGAGTGTGACATAACATTCACTGTCTTGCCGGTAATACCATGACCTTTTCTCGTTGCTTTATCTTCCTAGGCAAATTTACAAAGAGAAACAAATTCTAAAGCGCCAGCAGTTTATTTCTGGTAGGAGAGCCATAAAGTGCTGTGGTCTCTGAGAAAGGAGAGAGTGAAGTGAACAGGACTCCCTACCCTGGCTTCCCCCTGGGAGAAGAGGGAGCCATACACAGGGTAGCAGTCACTTCCCACCAAGCAGGAGTCAGAGACTGGCATTTTGAGCTGTTAACGTGGCTGGAAGTTACATTGCCCAGGAACTGACAAGAGCTATGCGGGGGGAGGTACCTGAAAGACTTTGGGGGAATCCACCACAGGTCTGTGACTAAAAACTAGGATGCTCATGCATGAGATAGGGCTACATCTCCACAGCACAGCCTCCTGCCCTGCCGACAGCAGCCAACAGAGATGATGTAGCACTTGCTATGTGTACTAGCACACACACACACATACCACACCCCTAGAAAAACACCAAAAACGTCCACCGGTGACTTAGCCACAGACGTGACACAAATACTGACACCATTTAAAGAAATGTAATATCAAATTTAGTGTATATTTTTAGTAAAATATTACTCACTGTTAAAGGGGAGGAAATTCCATCATATGCTGTGACTGGTATGCTGATGCTTGCCTGTAATTCCAGTGCTGAGAAGGGTGAGGCAGGAGGATTATAAATTCAAGGCTGGCCTGGCTGCAAAGTGAGACTTGTGCATTAGTGGATTTTTTTTAAGATTGATTGACAGATTGATTGATTGATTGATTGATTTCATGTATATGAGTACACTGTCGCTGTCTTCAGACATACCAGAAGAAGGCATCAAATGCCCATTACAGATGGTTGTGAGTCACCATGTGGTTGCTGGGAATTGAACTCAGGACCTCTGGAAGAGCAGTCAGTGTTCTTAACCACTGAGTCATCGCTCCATCCCTCGTTGATTTTTTTTTTTTGAGACAGGGTTTCTCTGTGTAGCCCTGGCTGTCCTGGAACTCACTCTGTAGACCCAGCTGGCCTCGAACTCAGAAATCCACCTGGCTGTGCCTCCCAAGTGCTGGGATTAAAGGCATGCACCATCACCGCCCGGTCCTAGTTGATATTCTTATTGCCATGACAACTACCTGACAAAAACACATTGGGGACGGTCAGATAGGCTCACAGAGGGCAGTCAGTTAACCTCACAGAGGGGGCATCATTTAGGCTCACTGACAGAGGAAAACAGTCTCTCATGGGTCTGGTGACAGGAGCCTTCGACAGCTAGGCTCATGGAACCTGCAAGTCAGGGCACAGGGAAAGACAAAACTGGTGCTCTGCCCATGTCTTCCTTTTTATTAAGCCTAGGACTATACTTCATAGATGGTGCTACCCACATTTAGGTAGGTCCTCCCATGTCAGGAACTCAATTTAGAAAATCCTTCATAGGCGCACCAGAGATGTGTCTCCTAAGTGACACATCTAGGGCAGAGGTCCTCAGCCTTCCTAACCCTGTGACCCTTTAATACAGGCCTTCATGTGGTGGCAACCCCTCCAACCATTAAATTATTTCATTGTTACTTCATAACTGTAATTTTGCTAGTTATGAATCATAATGTGAATACCTGATGTGCAGGGTATCTGCTAGGCAAGCCCTGTGGGGATCTCAGCCCACAGGCTGAGAGCTGTTGTTCTCTATATCTGGTCAAGCTGACAAACAGCATTGACCATCACCACATGTCCCTTGTCAAACGAACGACACTCAGACATAACACTTTTAAACCACAGTCTCGGGGGAAAAACCAGTTAAGTAGCAAGAAACATACAAGAGAGAGACTGGAGTCAGCAAACAAGAACTGTAATAATTATATATATGAGATATATATATGATAGATAGATAGATAGATAGATAGATAGATAGATAGATAGATATGCACGTGTGTGTGTGTGTGTGTGTGTGTGTGTGTGTGTGTGTGTGAGTGTGTATGTTTGAACACTTGTTCAAAAGTAGATCACCCTTTAATCCCAGCACTTGGGAGGCAGAGGCAGGCAGACTTCTGAGTTCGAGGCCAGCCTGGTCTACAAAGTGAGTTCCAGGATAGCCAGGGCTATACAGAGAAACCCTGTCTCGAACAAAAAAGAAAAAAAAAATAGGACCAGAAAGAATAAAAGACTGAAGAACCTCATCAGAGAAATGGAGACTGTAAAAAAGAATCAGCCAAATATTCTGGAATATTGTTGAGGTTTGGTCTGCTGCTCTGTGTTGTCATGCTAAATTCTATACCTGAATGATTTAAAACTATTGGTTAAATAAAATTGGCTACAGCCAATTCCTGGAGGGGGTGGGTTTGGAGGGACTGGTTGGGGAGAAGAGGAGGAGGAAGGAGAGGAGAAAGGAAGCCACTATAAGGGGAGATGAGCGGTGAGCACGAGGCCAGGAGACACAGCAAGTGTCAGGGATACATCCTGGGGAGGCAGCCAGGCCAGCAGTTAAAAGAGTAGATTAGGGGTGACTCCCCAGTAATTGTCAAGGCCAAATAAAATAACCACCTTCTGAGTCTCATTTATTTGTAAGCTAGTCGGGGGCAAGTTTAAAGTGGTTCTACTGCAGAATAATATTCATAGTCTTTAAAGATAATTGGAACATTCAGAAGGAAAGATCAGTGGACATGGAGAAGCTATAGGGGTAATATCAAGTAATATAAGTACAATTGAAAGGTTGTGGAGGTGGACTATCAGTAAAGTGCTTGCCCGGCCAGCATAAGGACCTGAGTTCATGTCCCCAGCACCCACATAAAAAGCCAGTCTTGGGGACATGCATCTGCAATCGCTGCACTGGGATAGTAAAGACAGGAGATCCCTGTGGTTCACCGGCCATCCAGCCAAACTGATAAGCTACAGGTTCAGTGAGAGACTCTGTCTCAAAATAATATAATAATAATAACAACAACAATAATAAGGTTAAACAATTGCAGAAGACACACATTAACTTTTGGCCTCTACATGTACACACACATACATATGCACACACACATAAGCAAGGGGATGGGGGTTGAAATGGAAACATAAGGGTCTTTGGAAAGTCGGTTGGTGTTTTGCTGGGGCAAACACATGAAGGAACATTTAGCTGAAGTGGACACAGGTGAAAGGCTAAGGCAGGCCTGAAGGAACATTTCACTTGAAGCAGACACAGGAGAGAGGATGTTCTGCTAAAGCAAGCACATGAAAGGACACGTGATGAAGGATTCTTTGCTAATGGCTGAAGCTGACATCTGGTACCTGTGCTGAAGCAAGACCTGTAGAGGACACGTGATGATTGGAGGGTGTAAACAGGACTCCACAGACAGTGATGGAGCAGAACTTGGTACAGCCAGCTGGGCAATATCTGTAAGTCTCAAGTCTTCACTGATCTTTGCTTCACTGAGAGAGGCACAGCTGAGAACTTCTCTTAGTGTTTCTCCTGGCCCCTCCTGCTGACTGGAGCCGTGGCTGAGGCCTGACTGTCTCTGCTAGGTCGTGTCACCACTGTTACTAGCCAGACTCTACTGAACTGGACTGCTGGTGTATCTGTGCAGTATTTGCGAGTGGATTGAGCTGCCGCTGCTGACCTGTGAACTGAACTGCTGATTTCCAGACAACACAGATGGGAGTTGCTCCAAAGAACCTTTCTAGACAGGTCCACCTCCCCCATATCCTTTCTTTCCCACTACCTATGCTGGGTGGTGAGCTAGAAGCATTTAAGAACCATCATTAAGAATAGGTTTTGAAAAAAATTAAAGTTACAGAGGGTGGAGATGGACAACTGGGTGGGGGCAGTCACCAGATTGAAAAATTGATTCTAAAATAGTCTACACAGGGCTGGAGAGATTGCTCACGGGTAAGAGCACTTGTCACACAAGCATGAGGTGATGAGTTCGAATCCAAAACATCTATGAAAAATTTCAGGTACAGCAGCACATGTCTACAGAGCCAAGTATTGTGCTGAATGGAGACAGGAAAATCACTGGAACTTGGTGGCTGCCATCCAAACTCCAGATTCAGAGAGAGAGAGAGCATCTCCAAGGAGAAGTGTGATACCATAGGCCACTCAACCTCCTGCTCTGGCCTCCACGTACACATACCCCTGCACACACATACACTACACACATTCATCACTCATGCCTACACGCAAAAAGACTATATAAGCCAATGAATGATAAACAAAGAAGCCTGAAAGAGTGTAGCATTAATGTAATAAACCACCCATCACACACTTAAGAACCACAGAATGACATAAAGTGTTCTTAATGTTCCAGGGGTCAGAAGCCTTCAATCACTGAGTTGGCAGGAGGACTTTCCCTCTGGAAACAGTCAGCTTCCTTCCTTGTTGTCCTAGAGCCTGAAGGCTGTCTGCATCCTCAACCTTCAAAGTCTCATTTCATCTTCTGCTTCTACTGTTGCATCTATATTCTAACCCTCTCACTGGCTCCCCCTATTGGAAGCACAAGGACAATCCAGCATAATCCCTCATATCAAGATTATTATTATTATTATTATTCACTTTACATCCCACTCAGTGCGTGCCTCCTAGTCACCCCCTCTCACAACTCTTCTCCCCCCTTCTCCACTTAGTGGGGGCCTTCCTGAGATTCCCCCAGCCCTGGCACATCAAGGCTCTGTGAGGCTAGGTGCATCCTTTCCACTGAGACCAGAAAAGGCAGTCCACCTAGTAGCACATATCCCACTGACAGTTTTTAGGACAGCCCCTACTCCAATTTTTTGGGACCCACATGAAGACCAAGCTGCACATCTGCTACCTATGTGTGTGGAGGCCTAGGTCCAGCCCGTGTATGGTGGTTCAGTCTCTGAGAGCCCCAAAAGTCCAGGTTAGTTGACTCTGTTGGTCTTCCTGTGGAGTTTCTACCACCTTAGGAGCCACAATCCTTCTTCCTTCTCTTCTATAAGAGTCCCCAATCTCCATGCACTGTGGGTGTACACCTCTATCTGAGTTAGCTGCTGGATGGAGCCTCTCAGAGGATGGCCATGCTAGACTCCTATCTGCAAGCACAACAGAGCATCATTAATAGTGTTGAGGATTGGTGCTTGCCCATGGGATGGGTCTCAAGCTGGGCTGGTTATTGGTTGGCCATTCCCTCAGTCTCTGCTCCACCGTCCCTGCATTTCTTGTGCACAGGATAAATTTTGGGTTGAAAGTTTTGTGGGTGTTGGTGTCCCTACTGTTAGGGTTCCTGCCTGGGTGGCTATAGAAGGAGGCCTCTTCAGGTTCCATGTCCCCAGTGCTGAGTCACAGCTAAAGACACCCACTGTGATTCTTGGGTACCTCCCTCATTCTCTGTCTCTTCCTCGAATCAGGCCTATAGTCCTAGCACTTAGGAAGCTGAAGTCAGAGGATCACCAGTTCCAAGCCAGCCTGGGGTGCATAGTGATCACACACACACACACACACACACACACACAGAGTCAGTCACAACTACAGAGTCTCTTTTGCCTTATATGGTAATGGGAGTCGTTACTAAGCTTATCACAAATGGTCAGATTAACTTACAGCAAAATAGACCTACACAAAGACACCTTTCATGATTAGATTAGTCATGGTACTAAGCCTATCCAACAACTATAAGTGAACACGTGTACCCAGTTCAAAATTTCAAAGCATTCGGTGCAAAAGCTTACTGAATTAAAGTGAAATCAGCAAATACATAATCATGTAAAAAAAAAAAAAACTTAATTTCTTTCCTCAGTAACTCAGTACTAGGAAAAAAAAAAACAATAATAACAGTAGTTATTTTGGGAAACCATTTCTCACAAACACTTTTCTTCTTGATAAGGAAACTACAGCCTGGATGTAAGACTTGAGACTTTGGCTCAATTCAATACCCCAGAGCCCTTCAGGCGCCAAGAGAGGCATGCCCACTATTGGCTTAACCTACGAAATGAATGATGGCTTTATTTTTCTCTCCCTAGAAGCAATGTGGGAGAGCTCTCGCTGTGATTTTAGCCACTCCAATGGCTATCTGAGACCCTGAAAATATCCTGGGGTCAACACAAGTCCAGCCTTAGAGGCCCAGTGGATAGATGCTCTCATGGACTTTAATTTGTATGTTTTTAAAAATCCAGTTTGGGGTTTTGCTGAGTCTCTGCCTGGGGCTTGTGATGATGCACCCTTGCCTTCACCTCTCTTCTGAGTCTTTCCAGACTCAGTCAGTTCTCCACATTACTCAGACAAGAGTAACTTCCTTTCCACCGCTTCTGTGGGCGTGCTTTCCCTAACAGTGAGTATTCTGGGCTTCCTTGCACTCTCTGGAGCTCTGATCGCTCCTCACTGTGTGGAGACTTATTGTCTGACCTCGTAGCCAGTTTAAACAGTGTGGCTTTTCTCCCTACCTCCTTCCAAGTCTCTTTCTCCAGGAAGCAGCTAAGATTTACAACCTGCCTGCCCTGGCGGGTTTCCTTTAGTCGCTAATAAAATTGTCGTTAAGCTTCCAAAAAACAAAAATCAGTAGTAATATAAAGCATTTCAACCCCACCACTGCCCACCTTGCTCTGACTCCATTTACACAGAAAATTACATGGAGCAAGTAGAGAATACAGGGGTATTTCCAAGTCTGAAAAAAAAAAAAACAAGGTTCATAAAAAACAGATGGTATATTGAGCTATAATATACATTTCAATAAGTTTGAAGTACTAGTATATTTTCATCTTTATTTATTAATGGTGTGTGTGTGTGTGTGTAAGAGAGAGAGAGAGAGATTGGGAGCACACACATGCCGCACTATGCACGTATAGGTCAGAGAACAGAGGTAGTTTTTGCCTCCTGCTTTTGTGGTCATTCTGGGAATCAAATCCCGGTCACGGGGGCTTGTGCAGAAAGAACCTCACCATCTGAGCCATCTTAGATGCCCATCTCACATGCCCATCTCACATGCCCATCTCACATGCCCATCTCACAGGCCCATCTCACATGCCCATCTCACAGGCCCAGTATCTGAGTCATCTCACATGCCCATCTCACATGCCCATCTCACAGGCCCAGTATCTGAGCCATATCACATGTCCAGTATTAGGGTATTAGACATGCATCCTGTAGCTGAACAACAATCAACAAGGAAAAATATCTCAACAATTGTTTAAGCATTTGGAAATTAAAATCCACTTCTAAATGACTCCTAAGCCATTAAAATAAAACAAAAGAAATAACAAAAGAGAATAAGTCAGACAGAACGTGAGCATTAGCTAAACAGCTAACATGATGCTATTGAAGGAACTATTGCAGCTCTCAATGAATAGGGGACAGAATCATACAATCTGACTTTAAAGTTCAATGATAGAAAGACAGCAGCAAATTAAAACCAGAAGAGAAAAGTGGCCAGAGTCAAATTTTAATAATAGTAGGAAATTTAGCAAAAGACTAAAATTTGACTCTTTAATGAGATTAAAGTTGGTAAAGCATTCACACGACAGATAAAGAAGACGCTGGCCACAGGTCAGGATGGAGCCAACTAGTCCATGTGCATGTGTGTGCCTAATGCCCTTGGGTCCCCTGGGGCTGATGTTACAGACAGCTGTGAGCTGTTTTGTGGGTGCTGGGTATTGAGCCCAGGTCCTCTAGAAGAACAGCCACTCTCCTATCTTCAGAGCCAGCTCTCTGTCCCATAATGATTTTTTTAAAGAAAGAACAGAGCATTGTAGTATACGCTATAACCCCAGCATTCAAGAGGCAGAAAGGGGAGGATCATTTTAAATTCAAGGTCAGTCTGGGTCACAAAGCAAGATGGTCTCTACCAACCACCCCTTAAAAGACAAAAGATTTGAAGCTCGAAGTCTAATTTTACCTTAAGGAAGAAGAAAAAAAAAAAAAAACAAAGTCCCATGTTAGCAGGAAGGAAATGATGGAGATCAGAGCAGAAATAAATACAGAACATAGAAACAAAGAAAGAAAACTAAGCTGTTTTGAAAGGATAAGCAAAATCCTCAACCCTTGGGGTGGTTTAACCACAAGAGACAAAGCTCAAACAGCCTAAATCAGCTTTTGATAATGTGGGCACAGTTACTAACTTTGTTGAGTCATAAATATGGGGGGAGTTTCCTATCGTCAGGTGTCTTCTATAATTTCATTGTTTGACTCAATATAGCTTTCAATGTAGAAGGCCTTAACATCCGAATTAAATTTATGTCTAGGGGTTTTCTTTATTTCTTTGTTTATTTTATTTTATTCTTTAACTATCATGAGTGGTGAAAGGACTGGAGTTGGCACAGAACCAAGATTTATTTGCTCCAGAGGGACAAAGACAGGGCATAGGAGACAAGGGAGAAGAGAAAGCAGGCAAGGGAGGGGGGAAGGGGCATTTGCTCCTGAGGAACAAAGGACTGCCTCTGGATGAAGAGGAAACAGACTTGCCCTAGGCAAATGGCGGTTTATAAACAGAAAAAGGGAAAACCCCTGGCTAGGTAGGATGAGGTGTTTAATTTTGATTGGACAGGTTAATTAGGGCAGCCCAAGGGGGGCTTTTGATTGCTGGACTTCAATACTTCAGACTTGGTGGTCAGCCTCAGGAAGAGGAAGTGGGGAAATCAGGGAATAGACCTTGGTGGCTTTAGGAATGGAACCTAACAGGTTTTAGTCAAGTGAGAGAAGGATGAAGGTAAAATGTGTCAGCAGTGCCTTGATTGTCATTCTCAGGCCTGCTAGAGCGCTTCAGATGACAGGGTTTTTTGTTTTTTTTCCTTCGACTCTTTTTTCCAGAAAATCCCATTTTTAGCACATAGGAAATCTACCGGGTTTTAAGCTAGACATGAAAGAGAAGACTGCTTGCGCCAAAACAGCCAACCCCAAATGGATCAAAGACTTTAAGGTGTGAAACTATGAGAAGAAAGCACAGAAGAACCATTTCAAGATGACACCAGCGACAAGTCCTAGCCAGGTTCCAAGAGCTTGGAACCATGAGGCCCTCTTTTCCAGAAAAGCAGTTCATGAAGTAAGCTAAGCAATCAGCAGGTGGGAGGGGCACACCTCTGTGACAGACACATGGTAACTATGGGGATGAGCTTTCCTCCTCACCCGGCTGCCTAGCAACATGAGGCACCTACTATGATAGGCTAATCATCACCTACTTGGCATAGGGCCTACCCCTTCTCTTGAAGCTTATAAGAGGGGATCCTCATTTTGCCTCATTGGACTGAAAACTTAAAAACCCCACCTATGTCTCCTTCCATGGAGCTAAAAATTTTCCCAAAAAAGAACCAGCAAGATGGCTCAGTGAGGCAAATACCACCTGAGTTCAAGTCCCGGACCCACCCAGGGGAGGGAGAGAACCAATTCCCACAAGTTGTCCTCTGACCTCAACATATACATCATGTTCTGAATGCACCAACACATACACACACACACACACACACACACACACACACATGAGCAAATTTTTAGCTTACAGGTGATGCCACTAGGCTCCTCCCAGGAACCTGGGGCCTAGCAAAAGCTTACATCATTACCTGCTACCATTACCTGCTGCCAGGTGTGGGTAGCACACCACATAAAGTATGAAAAGACTGCTTGCCACCCCCTCTTTCCCTGTCTCTGTCTCTCTCTCCCCTCTCCTCTCCCTCTCTGTCCCCACGTGTTCCCAGCCAGCCTTTTTTTCCTCTCTTTCTGTCCTGTCTGTCTTCCTCTGTCCCCTTTCTCTGCCATCATGGCTCTGCTCCTGCCTGCCTCCACCCCTTCACCAGGTCCTCGCTCCTCTCCTTATACCAGGTCTGTTGCATGGCATGATTTCTCAGGGGGACACATTGGCATAGGCCCACCATGTACCCCTGCCTACTACCACACTGTATTTCATAACAAAAATCTCTCCAGTAAATTTCTTACCCCAAAGGACAAGCTACTTCATCAGTGTCCTTCTTGAACCCTGGATTCTAAGAACGCAGATAATGGTGCTAAAACTTGGGTGTGCTCATCACAGAGCGAATCTCCCCATAGGGACCCCCGTGCCTTTGCTTTTCCACACCCACACTAGCCTCTGCTGCACCTGCCTCTCAGGCTGAGTAAAACTTATCACCGAGTCAGATGCTTCGTGTGTTTAGGGTCAGACAGTTTGCCCTGAACAAGCTAAATTTAACAATGCTAAATTCCCACCCAATTGCCTTCTTGTGACACTGGTCACATGTCTGGGATGAAATCAAGTGGTATGAGAACACTAATGCTGGGTTTTCCCCTCCTATAAGGTGAGAAAGGGCATGACCACTCCAAGATGTGGGTGAGAGGAAGGTTTTTATTGTAGATATAAAAGAGAGCTCAGCCAGAGACATCTGAAAAATTCAGAAAAGGGCGAGAAAGTAGTAGACTAAACATGGCTGGTAACCTGAACTGGATCATGAGAGGATGTCCGTGAGCTGAGAAAAAGAGAAGAACGAGAACGAGAGTAAAGAGGGGAGAGGGCCAAGAGAGAGGGGGCCAAAGAGAACCAAGAGAGAAGGGCAGAGAGGCGGGGGGCCAGCAGACCATGAGAGTCAAGGAGGTGCACTGCCAAAAAGGTAGGTGCTGTGATCATAGAAAGATAAAGATATAAGAATATGTTCAGTGGCCTAGTCGGTCATCAATGGAAGGAGAGGCCCTTGGTCCTGTGAAGGCTCTATGCCCCAGTGTAGGGGAATGCCAGGGCCAGGAAGCAGAAGTGGGTGGGTTGGTGAGCTGTGGGAGGGGGCAGGCGATAGGGGGTTTTCAGAGGGGAAACCAGGAAAGGGGATAACATTTAAAATGTAAATAAAGAAAATATCTAATTTTTTAAAAACTCAAAAAAAAAAAAAAGAATATGTTCTATGGGTGTGTGGGGGAAGGGGTATTTCGGCATGCCCATGCCAAGGCATCCCTTCCCCCAGCCACACGTGAAATAGAGTTTATTTAGGGCATGGGGAGGGGAGTTAAGAGTATAGTACAGACAGAAAAAGGCAGAGAGAAGGAGAGAGTAGTGAAGTAGAAGCCGGCCATGACCACATGGAGAGAGGGGGGAAGGGAGAGAGGGGGAGCAAGGAGACAGAGGCAAGAGAGAAAAACAGGAGTAAGAGAGTAAAAGGAGGGGGCAAGCAGCCCCTTTTATAGTAATCCAGGCCTACTGTGGGGATCACACCTGGCTGTTGCCAGGTAACTGTGGAGAGGAACATACCTGGCTGTTGCCAGGTAACTGTGGGAGTGGAGTCCAGATGGAGTCCAGACAGAAAACCAACAGCAGGGTTATATGGGAATAAGAAGTTTGGGGAGGGGGGGAGGGGAAGCCCATGCATTGGAGTTTAGGGTAGGGTGTAGAGGGCAAAAAGTGCTTATTCACACAGATAAACTCTGAAGAACCCAGTAAAGTTAAACTCGGGCATCCTTCAAGGAAGGAGATGATGTTTAACTGTCCTCCTCCTGGGATGCTGGGAGTGGATGTGGTCTACAGCCTGCTGTTCCTTTGTTGTATGGTAAGGCAGGCTCTTCTCCTGTCTCCCAGAATTTATGTTTTACTTATCCCAAATCCTTTCCCTCTAAATCTTTAGCATTGCTTCTAAGCCACTAAAGGAAGAGGGAGTAAGAGGAGAGAGGGGTGGCGAAGCATTGGGTTCCCCATTGTGTGAAAGGAAGAGCCCCTGTCAGGCAGCAATCCCACAGGCAGCATTATGCTTGCCTCAGTCATTCTCCCTAGACCCTTATCTTGGGGATTGTTTCTAAGTCCACAAGAACCCATCTTTTGAACCAAGCCATATGTGCTTTGGAAAGAGCTTGAATATCTTAAGCTTTGTCTACTCACCACTCACTAGGCAGAATTAACTGTTATCAGAAAATAAATGACTCTCAAAAGTCCTGGCCCAACACCGATACTTAAATCGGGCTGATTCTCCTTTATTTTTCTTCAGTGCAAAGCCTGCAGGTACCGTCCAGAATAGGGGACAGGGTGAGCAGAGCTGTGAGGAACCACAGGTATTTCATGAGCCTGGAAGCCTGGCACGTGCTTTGGTATGCTAATAAGGTACCTCTGCTAGCCCTGGTCTCTCATTTCTCTTGGACCCGACCCCCATCTGTCCACTTGACCACCAGACTTCATAATGGTATCTCAACCCCAGACTCAGACAGCTTCATCCAGCACAGAAGCAAACCTGGAGGGGTATCCTATACATGGCTTTCCCAACCTCATCCATCCGCTCCTCTAGCTGGCCTGTCCACTTACAGTCTCTTCCCTTCACGAACACAATGAAGACCTAATTCTTCTCCATCCTATCTCCGCTACTCTTCCTTGCCAGAGCTCAGTCCTTGTCCCTCAGCAGGAAAAAAAAAACGAGGCAGCCGGAGGACACCTAACTGCAGCTTTTCTCTATACGTGCCAGAACGGCTGCTAGCTGAGGACAGCTTTCCTCCCCAGATACCGAAAGTGCCGGCTCTAACGCACCGGGCTGCCTCAACAGCCTCTTCCTCTCCTTCTGGGAGCTTCTCTGAAAACTCTGCTTCCCATTCTTTTTTTCCTGGCCCAGCTCTGCTAAGCCCCGCTCTCCCCCTCCTTGTTGGCACACCATCCCTACCCCCTCGCAGCCCCACTTGCCAGCTCGACACACCATCCCTACCCCCACCCCCATCCATCATCAAAGACCTCACTCTAGCACTGTTTCCCAAGGGGAAATGGTCCACGTCTCCACTCAAAATTTCCCCTCCTGGCCAAAGGAAGAAAAGCAAATAGCTACCTTCTCAGCTTCCCTAGAAAGATGAATTCTTCCCCATCCCCCTCGCAGCTGATTTGAGTCCAATCTCGGCCTATGAAGAAATCCCCCTCCAGCTCAGTATGTGTTAATCTAACCAGCTGCAACCCTCCCCGCTCCACCGCCTCACCTTCGGGAGTCAGATTATGACCCTAGCCTGTCCAGACACAGTTGCATTTTAATAGTGTTCAATTTAAAACATATTCAATTCTCAAAGTCCCAAGCTACCTTATTTAACCTGCAAAACCCTTTCAGCGACACCGTTGGCCTTCCTCAACCTCAGTCTGCCCCTCCCCATCCCTCTCCCTCAAACACACAGTTTCTCTCTCCCCTTCCTCTCCTCTCTGCAACTAAAGTCCTCGCTCCTCCGGTCCCGGAGCCATAGACCAGCCTCCCACGACCACATCCCACACCCCACCCAACCCCACCCAACCCCCGACACACACACACACACACACACACACACACACACACACACCTATACCGCTGCTCTCAGCTAAAAGCAATTAACAAACTTGTAATGTGTAGGACCGCCCATGTAGCAACACTTCTCTGCCTTGTCTAAACGCCCCATACAACCTACTTTCAAAAGTCTTGTGCAGGATGCCAAAACCTTCACCCAGTGCTCTACCAGTGTCCTGCTGTGTTATTTGGTTTGTTTACCTGCTGCAGCTGTGTTTGTAAGGGTCTTATTGAGACCTGTCCATATCATCTTTCTTAAAAATTATTTATTTTTATTGTATTCGCATTGGTGGGTTTCCAGCACATATGTCTGTATGCGGGTGATGGATGTCCCGGAACTGGAGTCACAGACAATTGTGAGCTGCCATGTGGTTGCTGGGAATTGAACCGTGGTTGGAAGAGCAGCCAGTGATCTTAACTGCTGAGCCATCTCTCCCGCCCCTTGTCCATATCATCTTATATCTCAAAAGCCACTTAAATAAGAATAAGTCCACTTTTAAGGTTACAGAGTATCATACACGTGGTTTTTAAGGTGTGAGGCATGTGTGTGTTAGTATGTAACATTTTAAGGTGCAGTTTTTGTTCAAGGACATCTTGGAATTTGGAAATAATCCTGACGTGTTTCATTATGTTATGAATATAATTTATATTTGGGGATAATAACAAAATTCTACAATGCAATTTCCTGAGTATTCATTAAAAATGCAATTGTTTAGTTGATTTAAAAAAAAACAAAACGGTGTTTTCAGGACTTTAGAAAACAATAAAGCAATGGAGAAACATCTACTAGGAAAATACAGGAGAAACGAGAAGTTACATCGGGCCTTGACAGACGGGGAGAGGGGCCACAGGAAGATAATAAAGACAGCAGACTTCTGGCTTCTTCCTTGGCCTCCTGACCAGACATAACAGCCTAGCAGACTTATTTTCCCCCCACCCTGCCAGGAAGGGGCCTCTGCCAGCTAACCAGGAAAGACTAGCTGGATAAACTCAAGGACTGACCTCAACCTGATCCCTCAAAGTTGTGGGTTTATCAGCTTTCCCGGTCTAAACTGGCCAGTCCTGAATTATGCTTGGCTTGAACTGACTCATGTAATTGTCTGCAGAGAGAAGATAGGGAAAAGGAGCTCTTCCACTCCCCCATCTCCCACCACCCACCCTCACCCTCTCACCCCTCGACCCTCACCCCTCACCCCTCACCCCCACATCGCCTGCACCTGGCTCTACTTCTCCATGTCTCAGTCTCAGCACCAATCATTTCGTCCTCAGAGATAACTTATCATTTCTCTCTCTCTCTCTCTCTCTCTCTCTCTCTCTCTCTCTCTCTCTCTCTCTCTCTCTCTCTCTCTCTCTCTCTCTCTCTCCAGTGTTTGTCTGTGTAGCTTTAGCTCTGTAGACCAGGTTGGCCTCAGACGCAGAGATCTGCCTGCCTCTGCCTCTTGAGTGCTGGGATTCAAAGTATTCATCACCATGGCCCAGCCAGTGAGTATCCTTGATCTCTGAGCCATCTCTCCAACCCAGCTTCTTTACTTTAAATTAAAGTATTGGGGTGGGGAGGTGAAAGTTGGCTCAGCAGTTAGAAGCACTGGCTGCTCTTCCAGAGAAGCCACGTTCAATTCCCACTACCCACAGGGCATCTGGCACCTCACCTCTGTCTGTAACGCCAGGTCCAGGAGATCCTACACCCTCATGCTATGTGCAGGCAAAACAACAATGCACACAAAATAAACATTAATTAACTTTTAGAAAGAAAGAAATGTTTTTCATCTGTTGTTTCTTCCTGAGTGGTCAAGATCCCCCTTCACTTTCCTCCTGCCTTTTTCTTCTTTAATTGGTAAAGAAACCGAACCCACTAAAGACCCCTAGAAAAAGATATAAATTGTATTTTGGACCAAGAAGATTAAAGAAAAAGGAAACTGCCTTTAGATGAGAAAAGATGTGAAGTTTGGTCAGTTTGACCCAGTTTAGAATCACCTGGGAAGATGGCCTCAATGCAGGACAGTCTAGACTGGGTTGGCCTGTAAGCATGCCTGTGCAATTACCTTTATTGCTTTAATAGAGTTGGGAAGATCTGCCTTATGGGCAACCCCATGCTGTGGGTCCTCGCCATCCTGAACTGTGTAAGAGTGCTGAGTGAGCAGAGCACACACACGTGCACATACATTTCATCCTTTATCTTGACTCGGGATGTGACAGGCTGCTTCCAGTTCCTGCTGCCTTGACTTCACTGCAGTGATGGGCTGGAATCAGGAATTGTATTTATTTTACCTTTCTTTAAACCCTTTCTCTCCTAAGTTGGTTTTCATAAGGTAGTTTATCACAACAACAGAACCAAAACTAAGTCAGCAAGGTCAAAAATTGGTCCCACACAATTGTTTGACACAATTAGACAATGGTTACAGTGTTGTAAACAGTTTGCAACACTTGAGCTTGGTAAAGGATGTCATGGTAAGAGCTAAGTGCACTGTAACTGAAGTTTGTTTAAAAAAACAACAACAAAAAAAAAAAACCTAAGATCTACTTCCGTAGCAAGAGAGTAATGTATTTATAGTTAACTAAAGATTCCTTATGTATTAGGATCTAGATGGACATTTCAGCTTGACTTAAAGTACAAGATCTAGGCCAGACATGGTTGAAGGGACTCTGGCCAGCACAGCTCTGGCAAGCCTTGCCCTTCTTCCCCACTCCCTCTGCCTTGCCCTTTAGATTATATTCCTAAAGCTAGCCAGGAAGGTCTAGTCTCTTATTTGGCCAGTTCTTCCTCCTGAGGCTGACTACCAAGGGTTAGTTCTTAAAGTATTGAAGTCCAGCAAACAAAAGTCCCCCTTGGTTGACCTAATTAATATGCTCAATCAAAATATACCACTGCTTCCTAGCCCATCCTAACGCAACCCTCCCCCTTTTCTCTTCTTAAAAATTTCAACTGAGTCGAGCAGTGGTGGCGCATGCCTTTAATTCCAGCATTTGGGAGGCAGAGGCAGGTGGATTTCTGAGTTCGAGGCCAGCCTGGTCTTCAGAGTGAGTTCCAGGACAGCCAGAGCTACACAGAGAAACCCTGTCTCGAAAAATCAAAAAAATTCAACTGAAAGGTCATTTGCTGCTGTTTTCCTGTCTGAGTCAGAAAGCAGCCATTTTAACTGTGCTTCCCTGCTTAATAAAGGCTCTCTCTGTGAAGACAGGTGTTCGAGTGTGGTTTGTGTCCAGGGTAGAAAGGAAGCCTCCTCCCCTGATCTTGGGGTCTCCTAACAATGGTTGATTGCCCTCACACATTTCATTCCAGCACGCAGGAGGCAGAGGCAGGCAGATTTATTTGAGTCCCAAGCCAGCCAGGGTAACATACTGAGATCTTGTCTTTAAAAAGATACAAAATAAACACATAGTGGTTTTCTCTTTGTTTGTTTGTCTTATTTTGATTTTTTGAGACAGGGTTTCTCTGTATAGCCCTGGCTGTCCTGGAACTCACTTTAAGGATGGGAGGGAGCAGTCAGGGTAGAGAGACTGTTAAGTGGTTAGAAGTTCTTGCCAGGCATGGTGGCACATGCCTTTAATCCCAACACTCGGGAGGCAGAAGCAGGCGGATTTCTGAGTTCGAGGCCAGCCTGGTCTACAAAGTGAGTTCCAGGACAGCCAGGGCTAAACAGAGAAATCCTGTCTCAGAGAAACCCTGTCTCGAAAAAACAACCAAAAGAAAAAAAAAAAAAAAAAAGGGAAGTTCTTGCTGCTCTTACAGAGGACCAGGGTTCAGTTTCCCAACACCCACATCCATGGCTTACAGCTGCCTATAACTCTGGATCCAGGGTATACAGCGCCCCCCTCTGGCCTCCTTGGGCACCAGGCACAAACACAGCACATATACACACATACAGGCAAAACACTCATACATGTGGGAAAAAAAAATATTTTTCTAAAATGATGTGGGAGAATCAAAAGGACAAAGGAACTCCCATAAGGAGACACCCATTTGTTCTTAGCAGTGTCCTATGTCCTCCAAAGCAATGTCCCTGCCCCTCCATGTGCTACATGCTTCTGTGGCAGAAACCACACCCTGGCCAAGAAGTCTGGGTCTCTGACCTGTGGTGAGGAAGTGCTAACTTTATTTTTGAGTTGTTTCCTCAGCCTCTGAGGTCATAACAACTGTCGAATCACTATTTCAGTATATAAAGAATCACTTATCTTTTAGGTAGTTGATCATCTTACTAGAAAACAAATCCTTACGGGGGAAAAAAACAAAGTAAAGTAAGACAGTCTGTAACTGACCAATATTCTCAAAGTTCAAAGGTCAAATAAGACAACTAATTGCACCGTGTCTCTGACTCGGCTCCTATAGCTGGGGCCTGGGAAGCAGTGGAAAGAAAGGAATGTTTATTAGAACAACTAGTGACATTGTGCATGACACTAGAGATTAGATAATAATAATATTGAGTTCATCTTATAGCTCCTGGTTTTGATAATTATACTATTATTACAAAAAAATGTCTTGTTCTTAGGAAATACACTCTGGTATGTTTAATGGTAATGAAGGCAGTAATCCTTAAGTTGTTCAAAAATCAACTAATGTGGAAAGGAACAAGGATAAAAGAGAGTAAAATAAATGGAGCATCATGTAAACAATTGAACTCAAATAGAGTTGTCGTTTTGGGGGGGGGGGTGGTTGGAGACAGGGTCTCACTGTGTGGACCAAGCACTCCTTTGAATTTGCAATCCTCCTGCCTCAGCTCCTCTAGTGCTGGGATCCAGCTCCTTCGTACTCCTTCTTGCATTTCCCACACATGTTTAAGTTAGTAAAAGTGAAAGTTGCAGAGACCGAAAATGTATTTACCCTTTGAAATATGTTCAATGTTATCAGTTTGACAGACATCGATAAACATCAAGATTAAAATCTGCCTCGAGGTGGTTAAGTTAAATACATGCATAACAAGGAAGTACTGGTTTCCAAAAACCCCTAGGCAGAGCAGAAGTGGAGTTCAGGAAGGATGTGTCTGCCATCGAAACCAGAGTAGAATATGTTAACACAGCCACAGTGAAGTGTCAAGAGGTTAAAGGACCACTCTCAACACAGCTCCCCAGCCGCTGGACAGCCTTTATCTATGTCAGGGACCTTGAAGTCTGTTCTGTGAGGCAGAAATTCAAACATGCAAAGCCCTTAGACTGGGCACAGAAACCCTGGACTGGGGAGAGTCCGCTCTGCTTCCACTCCCACAGAAGACTGGCCACCCAACCTGCTCACTCGGGATCCTGTTACCAACACGATCCCCTCTGTGCAGCCCAATGCTCCTTCAGACAATGCCTAGAAGCCAGATTTCTGAAGTGGAACTGGAAGTAATCAACAAAGCCGGTGGGAACCCTGGGAGCTAAACATTTAAAAACAGATGAGACAATGGGATAGAGAAAGGAGGGGTGGGGAGGGATAGACCAAAACTCAGGATGTATACTGAGGCTTATAAAACCCCAGTAGTTGGTAAGCTAATTAAAAACATATATTTAAAGGAGTTTGAACAGATGTGCCCTCTGTGGTGGGCAATGCTTCCTTTAGAAGACATGAGTTCTGAAATTAAAATGTTGATGTCAGGCATGAGTTGTTTGCCTATGGGTTATCGGTCAGTAGGGCTCCAGAGGCACCTAATACAATGTAGGTTATTATTGCTCTCGGATGCTCACCATAACTAAATGGGTAAGACTCTATTAGGAAAGAAGAGGCCTCACACTTAGCAAGATACCAAGAACTTGATCTTGAACTGAGCAGGCGCCGCCTGCTGGCTAGCATTCATAATGCTGGAAGGCGCTCTGCATCCTGATGAGGGAAATTGATCCTTGATTTCCCTCAGCTCTGGGCCCTGCATGCTGAACTACTTACTGATCTAGCAGGCGAGATGTGCCAACGGGTTCATGATGCATGACAGACTTTTCCTGAGCAGTCACGACACACATACACATTGGCTCACCCCAGAAAGGGAGCCTGTTGGAAGACCCATGTAAGTACTGGCACCGAGGTCCAATATGGTGAACCAATGAGGGTTACTAGCAGGAATGTGGGAGAGGGGTCCCTTACAAGGAGTAGGGGTGATTCAAAGGCAGCCGTGTCATCAGAAAGCCTACCCCAACATAGGTGATGACTCCTGAAAACTAAAGCCCAGAACTCTCTACCTACTTGTCTCTTTCTGACCTTGGTTTGGGCGGTCAGAGTCTCCACCGCAGCAGCTCTCTACTCTCTTCTTTACTGTTGAAATGAGCCCCAGTGAATCTTCCAAGCTTGTGTTATTTAGTACATGTGACCGTCTGCTTCCCTCCTGAGGCCCCGTCCAGTACCTCCTGGAAGAAATGTTTCCATTTGAAGAAAAAGTTACAAATCTAAGGAACACACTATACAACAGCGCCCCTAGCGACAAAACTGATGACTGGTGTAACAACTGCTCTCTTGACTGGATCTGAGGACTTCCTACAGGAGGATATTGACGTCTGTACGGAAACCCCAGGCTGGAAAAAGAATAGGCCGCAGGGGAGAATCGGATGATATTGTTTTGCTAAATGGTAGCGCTGCCAAACTGCCTTCTAACTATTTATGTTTCGATTCATAGATCTGAGCTGTTCCCAACCTTAGTGAAAGAAGCTTCCCGTTGCAGGTGGCAGAGGTCAATGCAGAGACTCGGAATGCTTCCAAATGCTAAGACCGAATAAGTGACTGAATGCTCAGTAACAAGTGGGACATCTTTGTCAACCCCTGCCTCAAGGAACATTTCGGGAGATAGAAGTGGAAAGAAGGGGAGGAATGTGGCTGTTTATAATGCATGCCTTTAATCCCAGTATTTGAGAGGCAGAGGCAGGCAGTTATCTATGAGTTTGAGGCCAGCCTGATCTACTACAGAGTGAGTTCCAAGACGGCAAAAGCTACATAAGGAAACCGTGTCTTTTTTTGGTTTTGGTTTTGGTTTTTGAGACAGGGTTTCTCTGTATAGCCCTGGCTGTCCTGGAACTCACTTTGTAGACCAGGCTGGCCTCTAACTCAGAAATCTGCCTGCCTCTGCCTCCCGAGTGCTGGAATTAAAGGCATGCGCCACCACGCCAGGCCGGGAAACCTGTCTTGAAAAGTAAAATCAAAACAAGCAACAACACAGAAATCAGGTTCAGCCAGATCCGGGCAGCTGCAGGAGCTCAGGTCTTCAGCAGCTCTTTCTGTCTTCCATTCATTTCCGGAACCATGGCCTCTGCTGTGGCTATCTTCAAGGTGTTCAATGACGTGAAAGTTCGCAAGTCTTCAACACCAGAAGTGAAGAAGCGCAAGAAGGCAGTGCTCTTTTGCCTGAGTGAGGGCAAGAAGAACATCATCTTGGAGGAAGGCAAGGAGATCCTGGCAGGAGATGTGGGGCAGACTGTGGACAACCCCTACACCACTGTTGTCAAGATGCTGCCAGACAAGAACTGCTACTATGCACTCTATGATGCAAACTATGAAACCAGAGGGAAAGGAGGGCAGCACAGAAGGAGGAGGGACAAATAACACCAAGGCTTTTTGATAAACCCTCATGTAATCTTATTATTTAATATTTACCTAAAATTATACACAATGCACACACACACATTCACACATAATATATATACATATATCACACTATATATATGAAAGTTATGCCACTTGGGCTGAACATACTTCCCACAAGAACCACAGACTAACAAAACCCCCAATGGAAAGCATGCGATGTCTCTAGAATGATTGGTCAGGGCCATTCAAGTGACCCTCAAAACAATATAAACAATGGCTGCTGCCCTCGGTTGCCTCTCAGAGGTCAAAGGTAAACACCTCTTGCTGAGGACACAGCACATCTAGGATACAGGGCTCAGACTATATGAGCTCGATCTAACCTGAAAGCCTCATTCCTGCAGTATAGCTTCCAAGGTACCAGAAAATACTCTACAAGGTGCCAGAGGAGGGGCAATTAATAGTCCTACCCAGCTGTGGTACCTATAAATCGCAATGGCCAGCATAGTAAGAAATCCATAAAGGTACAGTAGATGTCCCTCATATGTTGATGGATACCTCTACATCACAGCTCCTGCATCTATGACTCAGGACACATTAAAAAAAAAAAAAGAGGGGGGCTGAAAAAACTGTAAGAGCTGCAATACCAGGATGTCTAGTGTGAAACAGTCTCATAGAAATGGTCGCAAAAACAAGATCTAAACAATAGCGATATCAATATGCTAACAGAGAAGTGAGGCTATGCCATACAAAGTGATCATCCTTGAAATCATGTACATACAAACATAAACAGATTCAGCAGGTTGTAGTGTATCTATGCAAATATTTGTAACTATAACAATTAAAGAAGATGAGACCATCAGTCTGAGTTGGGGACATGGGGCGAGCTAGGTGAAGGGGCCTTCGGAAGAAATGGAAGAAGGAAAGAATCAGAGGAAGTGGAAGTAATTATACTTTAATTAAAATGTATTAAAACTTTTAAGTTAACTTTTTTAAAAAGTATAGGACACTACGGTGTTAGCAGTTTAGACACAGTTCTACCTCTGACATGAATCCCTATCTAAGCAGAGTGAGGGAGGTGCATGCAAAAGCACGTGAGAGTAAAAGGGGCATGAGTAGCTAAAGCCAAAAGAAACTTCAGAGGAAGAAATGAGTAACCTGGAGTGCGAATCCAGGAAGCCGCAATTGTTTCAAACCAAGCTCTAAGAACAACTAGGGCTTGAGACAGTGGATAATAAATCCAAAGAGTCTTCAAATGACCTTGCCAAAGGCACAAAGACACGGGTCCCCCCAAACTGAAGTGCAGGCTAGAGGGCCGGCACACATAGGGCAGGCGCCTTTGATATATGCCTTTGACAGTATGCTTATCTAGCAAGATGCCACAATAGGAAAATTCATTGCCGAGGTAACAGTAACAATAGCTATGTCCCGAAAGAATTAGAAAATTCTGAACAAAGAAAATCAAAACAGGCAGGACCTAACATTCCACTGTCTGGGTAGCAGAGTGAACTGCAAGCCAGGAGTGATCCCAGCCCACTGATGGCTAAACAGCGCCGCACAGAGGCCACCAAGGTAGCAGAAGAGTCCTAGAAACTACAACTCCCAGAGAGCGTCGGGCGAGGGAACTACAACTCCCAGCAAGCCCAGGAAGCGACACTCTCCGTAGTTCCACAGATCGCCCTCACGTACTGTCTTTAATCGGACCTATTGGGACACCTGGCGCATGACCCCGCGTGAATGGGGAGCGCCCGCCCAGAGTCCCTGGAGGCGGAGCTCGAACCTCATTGGTAGAAAGGCGACCCGAAAAGAAGAAACTGATCTTGACAATCTCCGAGTGATTGGAGTTGATGGGACCAGGGGAACAGCGAACTAGGCTGCTGACCAATCAGCGTCCAGAAGAGAGACCAGGGAACGAAGGTTCTGCGGTCACATGCCGCGGAGTCTAGTGGGAGGAGCAGTTGCTCAGCAGGCTCTCGCTGCTTCCTGTTTCCGGCTTCTGGAGCGGGGCGCTTCGCGGCGCCTAGGGGAGCGCTGGCTTCAGAGAGGAATCGAGGGACTGGGGTCTGCGCCCCCGCACCCCTGATCTCCGCACGCGTCTTCCAACCTCAGAGACACATTCTTGGGGGCTTCTGAGCCGCGGTTGCTCTGTTTTCCCGTGACACGTGAGTGTTGGGGGCGTGGAGGAAGCGGGCTGGGGGTCCTTGCACACCTCTGTACTGAAGGAGGTGCAGACCAGGACTCTCGCTTGGCCATGGTTCTGGCTGGAGATCCTGCTGGGGAGCCCTAGGGAGGACTTGAGGCAAAAGGCATGAGAATGGAGAACGCCAGACTTCTAGGAGTGAGGAAGAGGAGTTCCAAGATCAGAGAGGGATTTGAGGTGTTTTGAAGGTGGGAAAAGGAAAGTGCCCATGTGTGAAGTGTTAACTGGATGCTTGTAGGGAGAATTTTGACCTGTATCGTGGGAGTAAAGTGGCGTCATGGCGTCATTTGGGGGTAAGGTATGACTTTGAGTAGATGAAAGGCGAGAATTTCCAGACTCCTGGAAGAAGTTCGAGGAAGGTCTGTTAGCATGATGTGGAAAAGAGTGACAGGAGTGTCTTGTGTTTCTGTGGAGACTTTGAAGCACAGAACTGCCTCCTTGGGGCACTTTAAACCTCGGGCCTTTCTGCCAGTTGAGACTGATCTTAAACGTGTTGGCTGCAATGAACCAGGAGAAAGAAAATAAAGCCCTCCGTTAGAAAATGGAAAACGGCCATGAGTGGAAAAGTGCGTTCAGGGCTGAGAGGTTAGCAGTTTCCCAACCCCTAACTTAGTCACTCGCCGTCCTATAGAGAATGTTTCAGCATTGCCACTAGATCTGTCTCCATAGAATAAGAAAGGGGAATTCTCAAGAGCCTAAGATCCTGTTTTACAGCGTCTGAGAGTTATAAATGCTTGCACTCTGAGGATCTCTTTGGACCATGCTAAATAGGAACTGCCCAGCTTTCAGTTTTATCCTGCTCTCTATTTGGGCCCGTATTTATCAGAAGTTTGACCACAGATGCCTTCATGTCATTAAGTCATCCAGGTTAATTTAATATTTGTGTAGCCTAGGACAAGTAACTCAGTGAGCAACTATAAGCGTCAGACCCCTTATCTTTTCTAGGCTGTGTAACTAACACAATGCAGGCATAGCATTTCAAACATACACCACACTGAATCAAGGAGGAGCAGCTCAAAATTAGACTCAGATCTTAAGCTGGGAGGAGTGTAAAGTTATTCTTCTAACTTTTTGAACGTTTAAGCAAATGACAGACAGTTCCGCTCACCCAGTGCCTATCGTGGCTTGTTTTAATTTTTCATCCTGTCCCAATTTTGTGAAATTCTTTGCCCTAATTTGGGAAGAGAAAGCAGCAACAGTTAACAAATGAGGAACTAACTTGGAGGCCAGAGTGCACAGCATTCATTCTGTGAGAGCATCCCTCCAGGATATGTCCTGGGGAGCAAGCGCCTCAGAGCCCAGAATGGTACTTTTTTAAATTAAATCCTGAGAGAACTTGCGGAAAATGGCACCGAGTAGGTTAACAGAGGAGCACTAGGTGAGGTGACCGGTTGAGCAACAGCTGAGCTCAGGGGAGGGGAGAGCTTAAACCTGGGCTCCTTGTTATACTACAGTTAACTGGGAGGTAGAGCAACTTCTCCTTCCTGGTCTGTTTTAAAAACGAGAAAGGCGGCTCTGCGTTGGCTCCCTTCTGGATAGATGACTCTGGAGCCATCTGTCTTACTCCATTAGCTGTGTCAGTGGCATTTGTTCTGTTTGTCCTGTAGTTTTTACTTGTGAAATAGAGACCGTTAAGTTTAATACATGGTTTGGAGAGGATTGACTAGTTAATGTCTGTTAGCATTTCAGGGAGTGCCTGGCTGAAGGCTGTCACTCTGCTGCATATGTTCTGTAGTGTCCTATCTGAAATGTGTTAGGAGTGCCTTTGACTTCTTGGCTACGTGTGATTACTGGGTGGAAATAAATGCCTTGTTTGTATTGGTGAGTTGATGGGGGGGGGGGGGGGTATGGGTAAGTGTGTTACCCTCCCTGCATATGGGAAATAGAAACTCAGATGTACCTTTCAGGGAGAAAGGGAAATGAATTTAGAGCACAGGGTTAGAGCTTTCACTTTCTTGTGGAGAATGTCTGGAAGAGTTAACTGTCAAAAAAAAGAGTGAAACCATTATAAAATTAACAATGTCAATGGCCTGAAGGGTTAGTAATAGATACTAGTAGAAGCCTCGTGCAAGCATCAGTCACTATGGCCTAACTATGAAGGTAGCCAGCTTTTCAACATTGAAATAGGACATTGTCATCCACGAATATGTTGGGCTGCATTCACGGGTATCAGGGGATATATGTGTCCCATGGGCCATAGTTTGGATGGGCCTGTTAGAATAATACAAACAGAAAGTGAACTCAGAACAGCCATCTCACTGAAAGTTTAGCTGGCCTTAAGATTTGTGACTTGGAGGGGCAAGGTAGATTTCGGAAGACTTCTGGTCACTCCTTTGACCCAGTGAGTTTTCTTCTGTGATTGGGTGATTTTTTTTTTCCCCCAGAGAAATGCCACATAAGTAATTGAGGTGAGCTAAGGTACTATGGCTGCTTCACCCACATTCCACATGCTTCCAGTGACTGAAGAAAGATTGTTGGATGTTCCCTACTGATATGTTAGGGCCCAGCAAAGTCAAGCTTCTCTCTCTTCCTTACATCTTTCATAATAACTTCAAGCTAGGATCTGTGTAAACCATGATGGGATGTTCCAGGGAAGGCCACTGACTTAGGCTTTATTTATAAACTAGTATTTGACTTTGAAAAATGGGATACTACAACATAAATTCATCAAACAGTAACAATACAAAGATGGATGTACCCTGGCTTATATTTTCTTCCTCTTAACATCCCCTCTCCCCCATTTGTTTCCCTGGGTTTTGGTTTTTAGAGGTATTTGAGACAGGGTGTCTCACCAAGTATCTCTTGCTGGCCTCAAATTCACAAAGGTCCATCTACATCTGCCTCTGAGTATAGAGATTAAAGACCTTTGGCTCTACACGGAGCCCCGTTTGTTTTGGAGCAGTCATGCTTTTTGAGTGTCAAAATGCCATTATTTTTTGCACAGTTGTGTGACTGATCTGTTTTCTTTCTCTCCTGATCCTGCCTTCACCTTCAACACACTCTTCCAAAAGAATGTTCCCCTTCTCTGGCTGCTGGAGGACTGAACTGGTATTGTTACTACTCCTGGCTGTGGCTGTGAGAGAATCCTGGCAGATAGAAGAAAAATCGTGTGACCTGGTGGGAGAGAAGGATAAGGAGTCAAAGAACGAGGTGGCTCTCCTGGAGAGGTTACGGCCACTGTTTAACAAAAGGTAAAGGAAAGAACCTGATGGGGGGCTGGAGAGATGGCTCAGCGGGTTAAGAGCAATGACTGCTCTTCCAAAGGTCCTGAGTTCAAATCCCAGCTACCACATGGTGGCTCACAACCATCTGTAATGAGATCTGACTCCCTCTTCTGGGGTGTCTGAAAACAGCTGCAGTATACTTACATATAATAAATAAATCTTTAAAAAAAAAAAAAAAGAACCTGAGAGGGAAGAAACTATCTAAGGGTCTTTTCTCTTTCATGAGTATACTTCAGCTTTAATGTGGAAGGGGTACATGAATGGTACAGGCTCTAATGTGAACTTTAGCAACTATTAGTTTTATTTGGCTGTAATACATCCCCTTCTTTGATACCAAGTTCACAGCCATGATACTATGTATGTTTTTCTTCTCTTTCACAGAAAAGTATCAGTTTCTAAAGACAAGGTCTAAAACACCAGCTTGTAGAAATTGGAACATTACTTGATGGCTTCATATAAGACTTTAAAAACATCAAACAGACACATTTAAACATATGTATGTCTAAGTATGTCTTCATCTGTGTCAGGGAATCTTCAGCTAAACATGAAAATGATCTTTAAACATATGACGATCCCATGAAAACAAACAAACCCTTGCTGTGGGGAAACAGCTAACACTTTTATGTAGCTAGAATGGGTATTCTAGAATGTATTGCTGTCTTGGATGGTATATTTGAACCTATTATCAACAAGTAGGACAGTCCATGGGGCCACAAATAACTCATAATTCAATAGTTGTTATGCCTTTGATAGGAGGAGGGAGACTGTTCTTTCCTGAGCATGGTAACTAGTAATCCTGTTCTTTTTCTCTTCCTCCTTTTCTTGTATAGTTTTGAGAGCACTGTGGGCCAGGGCTCGGACACATACAGCTACATATTCAGAGTATGCCGGGAAGCTAGCAACCACTCCTCTGGAGCAGGCCTGGTCCAGATCAACAAAAGCAATGACAAGGAGACAGTGGTTGGGAGAATCAATGAGACTCACATCTTCAATGGAAGTAAGATATTTCCTGCTGACTAATCCCAAGTCAGCCCTCCAATAATCCTGTATGCGTTGGCCTTCTCCAGCTTTCTGTATGCCATGCTTGATGGAGTTGGTCTAGACTGTAACTCACAGTGCCCAGTTCAGAGCTGCTCAGGGCACCTCTGTGTTTGAAGACAGTGCAAAACTTTGATAAAGAGAATATAAGATTGGACATAACAGTTCAAAGTAGAGCATTTGCCCATATGCACAAAGTTCTGACGTTGATCCTTAATACCACAAAAAAGGAAGACAGAAGAAAAGGATGGAAAAGCAAATATGAATATGAATGACTGAGCATGATTGACCCTAGCCAGAATTTTACATAGTCTGGAGTCCCTGCTAGTCACCCAAATACTTAACCAGTTCCATACCAGCCACTGCCATTTCTCATCAAATTAACCACTATTGAATTTTAAGATAACTTTTTTTGTGCAAACCAGTAAGTCTATTTAAGGGGGGGGGGGGGACCCTCTGCCTACTTGCACTAACAGCTGTAATTTTCAAATGTCATGAAAGTATATGCTGGAGGGGAGCACCTGTGGTCTGATTTCTTCCCATAACAGATCAATTATCCAGTGTAGATATTGACTATGTAAATAATAAAGCAAGTTCTTGACCCAGACTCTCTCCTAGTGCGATGGTGTTTCAGACACTGTTCTCTTGCTATAAACAGACACCATGATCAAGAGAAAGCATTTCATTGGAGGCTTACATTTTCAGAGGTTAGTGCACTATCACCACAAAGGGAGCATGGCAGTACACAGGTACACATGGTGCTGGAGAAGTAGTAGCTCAGAGCTCTACATCCTGATCTGCGTAAAAAGATGGGGAAAGACTCTGGGCCTTGCATGGGTTTTTGAAACCTCAAAGCCCACCCCAGTGACATACTTCCTCCAAAAGGCCACACCTCCTAATCTTTACAATCCTTTCAGACAGTTGCACGCCATAGTGACTTAGCCACTCTTATGCAGACCACCACAGACAGCTTTAAGACGCCAGCTCACTAATCTTAAAACCTTGTTTTCTCATACGCAAAGTCGAAAGAATCCTTACTGGTTGTCAGTCAAACAGTATTTTACAAAGAATGTTAATCATAGTAAATAAATACTTGGCCGTCGCCCTGCTGCCTGGCAATCTTGTGAAATCCCCTCTTGTTTGCATTGTGTTGAGAAAATGCACATCAGTGTTAAAAGCTTGCGTAGAAACTGTCTTTACAGTCTCTCGACTACCTTTAGTATAGAAAGGAATAAGGTCAACCTTACGTATCTGGTCACTGCTCTCTTAAAACAAGGGAACAAAAGTTTTCTTAAGAACAAGTTTTAAGGCCAGGTAAGGAGGCTCATGTCTGTGACCTCAAAACTTGGGAGGCAGAGGCAGGAAGATCACAAGTTGGAGGCCAGCCTGGTCTACATAGTGAATTAAGGCCAGCCAGAGCTACATAGCAAGATTCGTCTTTTAAAAAAGAAAGATTTTAGTTTAGCATTCAGATAAACAGATCGTATCAATTATCATTAACTAAAAACGGTTCCAGTAGCTTATTCCACTCCATCCTGCTACCCACTGTTGCCTCTGCTTTCCCTGCTCTCCATAGTGCTCTTCATTGTTCTTGTCCCTCCTCAGGTAACTGGATCATGCTGATATATAAAGGGGGCGATGAATATGACAACCACTGTGGCAAAGAGCAGCGCCGTGCAGTGGTGATGATCTCCTGCAATCGGCACACACTAGCGGTAAGGTGTCCTGGGACAGCCTGGGACCAGGAACAGCAAATGGTTGGGCTTTATGCATTTATCAGGGGCAGCCTTGTTTTTTGGATGCAAGTTGAAAGAAGACATACATAATTACTGTTTGGTCCTCTCATCATCAGGCTAATTTTAACCCAGTGTCTGAGGAACGAGGCAAAGTCCAGGATTGCTTCTACCTCTTTGAGATGGATAGCAGCCTGGCCTGTTCACCAGAGGTCTCACACCTCAGTGTGGGCTCGATCTTACTTGTCATGTGAGTACTTTGTACCCTCTCAGTAGCTGCGTGTGCTGACATATACTAGAGATGACTCACTGATATGACTGTACACGTTCAAAGAAATTAAGCTAGGGAGTATAGCTTGGTGGTTGAGTGCTTGATCAGTATGTACAAGGTCCTGTGTTCAATCCCTGACAGTAGTAAAAAAAATATAAAACATTTTTGAAGACAGTCTTATATGTAGCTATAGCTGGCCTCAAACTCAGAAGAATTTCTGTCTTCCATGAGCTGATATTAAAGATGTACCTGATCAGACCTGGCTTCTTAAAAAATGGTTTAGTCCCAATAAATGATTTGCATCTGGAGTTTTGTTTATATAGCATGTCTCCCTGTGTAGTTCTAGCTAACCTGGCTATGTAGACTTAGCTGGCCTCTGCTTCCCAAGTACTGGATTAAAGTAAAGGCATTTGGTTAAGCTTCCTCTCAGGAGAAGGCTGGACACTTTGCAGCACTGTATCACATCAGCAGAGCTTGTATAAAGCAGCAGCCTGTTTAATAGTGATCCATGACTATTTGAGTCACATACTAAGTTCCTGCCCCCTCTTCTAGGTGTTGGACACAGCACTCGTAAGCGGTTTTTCTGAGGAGCTACCAGCCCTGTTTGTTTAGAGTATAGCTTAGGAAACAGCTAAAGATGAATGTACAGTCTAGCCTTAGCTTCTCACTGCTACTTAGAAAACAGCTAAAATCGAGCCTTGGCCTTCTCAATGCTCTTCGAAGTATGTGGTGCCACTTCGGGATTAAAATAAGTTTTAAGTATTTCTCTTCCTGTCTAGATTTGCATCGTTGGTTGCTGTCTATATCATTGGGGGTTTCTTATACCAGAGACTGGTAGTGGGGGCCAAGGGAATGGAGCAGTTTCCTCATCTGGCCTTCTGGCAGGATCTTGGCAACCTAGTAGCTGTAAGTAGCGAAGTTAATTTGGGCTAAGCCTTGGATTTTGGGTGTTCTCTGGGGAGGGGGCTTTGGGGGGAACGTCAGTTTGAAACCATATCATCTGTTTCACTCTGAAATAGATAATCAAGATTATCTTTCCTTTGCTTTTTACTTCCAGGATGGTTGTGACTTTGTGTGCCGTTCCAAACCCCGCAATGTGCCTGCAGCATATCGTGGAGTGGGGGATGACCAGCTGGGGGAGGAGTCGGAAGAAAGGGATGATCATCTGCTACCAATGTGATTGCACTTTAATGTCTAGCCACCTCTTCAGTCCCCAAACCAAAGCATACTCAGCCAGACTTCTCAAGCCGGTCTCCCGTCTCTCACCTTGCCGTTAATATTCTTGCTTTCCAGTTGGCTTTTGATTTGACCCTAACCTGCCTCTCTTTGCTCCTTCCTATTGTTTCTCCTCTGCACAAGTAGAGTGGAAGGCAGACAGACATAGGGCCTGTGGGGCAGACTCCTGCACCCCAGGAAGAGCAAGGACAGCTAAATAGGCAGAAAGCCATGAGCCCTGGCTGTACACATTTTTAGAAGTTAAAACACTGGATACTCTAATTAACAAAGCAAAGATTACTTGTACCTTTGGTTGCCTCCAGTTGTTCTGCAGTGCTTGCCTGGCTGTAACCCAAATACTCCCATTTGCTTTGAGCCTGAAATCAGTCACCTGATTGTCCCTTGTGTGGGATGAGGACAGGGAAAAAAAAATGTGAAATTTCCCAACTACAGGACTCTAAGGCGCCATCATGTTGTGTATAGGTCTTTAAGTGGCTTGATAGTTTGAATTGGACCCTGGGCCATGGTTTATAAGTCCATACGTAACCCAAATGCCTAATCAAGTAGTCCTTTTCTAAAGTAAACAGACCCTGTGTGTCACCTTGTGTCTCAGTGGCCAGCCTTGTTCTTCCTCATATCCCTCTACTGGTACTTGTAAATCTGAGTTGCACTTTTCTCACAGATCTGTAGTTTGGCTTTTTATACTTTCCCCAATCTTAAAGGAAGGGAATGGAAGCAGAAGTGGATATGGAGGCTCTGCAGGTCTTTGCTTTGGGTGGGGACACTGCTGCACCTGTCTCTCCTGCTGGCTCAGGGAAGTGTCTGACCCACTTATCTATGGGAAAAGGTTTTTAGTCCTCTATTTCTTTCTGTTTAGGCCATCTGCCCAGAATCGCAGGCTGATCTCTATAATAGTGAACGCCTAGGCCACTACGTTAACAACACAGTTAATCTGAACACAGGAGATGTGGGAAAGGCAGGGCCATTCGTTACTTTTAGAGAAAATGAATGAAGTCATTCCTTGTATAGAAAGAAATTTTGTTTCTTTCTATACAAGAAAAATGATGTTATTTTTTAAAAAAGCTTCTCCTTTGTCGTTTGCATCCTAACCCCTGTGTTTTCAATGAAAAATAATATACCACTTTTGTACAAAAACACAATAATTAAAAAACATAAAAAACACGCTGGCTTTGTCATTTGTGCTAAGGAGACACAGCATAATGCAGTAAGACAATGGAGGCCAATTTTCATCCTTTTGCTGAGGAAAAAAATATTTAATATTTTGTATAAGGAATAGTGCCCAAGGTACAGTCCTGACCTCAGCCCCACACGCTCCTGTTTTGTGAAGCTGTGGGACAGAGCAGCGATGGGATGGGAAAGGGGGTTGAAGATGGGAACAGTTGGGAGCGGGGGTGCAGAAAGAATGGCAACAGCCACATGTGTCACTCAAACACTTCGTCCCTGCAGCAAAACCGATACCAACCAAGTGTCTATGATGGCTGGTGACCCTGCCATGGATGCAGAAGAAATATTCAGTATTAAGGGAGAAAATGAAACAGAAAACTGAGCTACAGCCACAGTGAGACTCCAGGAGAGTACCAGGTTTGCTGCTTCTGTCATAAGCTAGGAAAGCTGACCTCTCCCATAGGGAGGCAAACCTACATGTCATCCATTTCCTTGCCTTACCATACAAGACATTCCTCCTTGGAGAAGTGAAACCCTGGCTAGTCACTCCACTCCAGGATAAGGCTAAGCAGTCCTAGTCTCTAGTCTGCCTGCCTAAAAACTGGATTAGGGTAGGTGTGAATAGTGAGAAGGTTTTTATTAAGTGAAACCCAGAGACGGTATCAAAGCTGTCACCATGTAGCACCAGCAACCAATCCTTGGAGTTCTGCCTCCAAACCCCACAGGTCACACAAAAGGAACAGCTCTTCCAGGTTATAACCTGAACAGCCAGGCCTTCTGCCTTAGTCTGAATTGTGCAGAGGGTCACTTAGGTCTCCTTGAGGACATTGATCTTGGCACAGATCTTGAGAGCAGGACCTAGTTTGATGTTCATGGCACTCATAAGATGCTCTTCTTTAAGTAATAAAAGGGCCTGTCCATCAATCTCCTGGGAACGGAACTCTTCCGCAATCTCTTGGCAGCCTACAAGGAAAAGTTGGGAACATACGGGAAACCGGATGGTAGCATTAGGAGAGGGAAAGAAATTAAAACAGGCCTAGTGATGGCTAGCTAGTCCAACACGCTGTCCTCAGTTCAGTAGTAGACAGGTCTGAGGCAAGCTTTGAAAGCAAGTGAAATTAAGAGCTGCTGGCTACTCCATAGAACATCAAGCAAGTAACAAGTTCATCAAATAAGTAACCTCAAAACTCTAAGAGATGAAGAAAAACTACACTCACAGTTTAACACTGGCAAAAAGATTAACCGCTTTTCCAACATTTTCTCAGAGGGACAAGTTCCAAAGAGCAATGGTGTTTAATGGGGGCAGTCCTGCCTTGAAGAAAGTCAAGAAAGGTCTTTCCTAATGGAAGCCTCTGGAAGTCATGTGTGCTCAGTTACTCACCAAACAGACATTATCCAAAACCTCCAACTGAGAAACATGATTAATTCAAAGTAAAAACCAAAGAACTATGGACACTGATCAATGGTGTCGGCCGAGGAGGATTTAGTAAACCACACTATAGGACAGAAACTGCCAGACACAGCCCAGCAGCTTACACGTCAGCCTGGTGGGACGAGCTAGGGGAAATGTGGACCTGGTTCTGCTGAAGGGCCAACCCCCACACCCTCACCCCCACTCCCCTCCCACCTCCCGTACCTTGCAGAGAAGCAATAAACTCGTAGACCTCCTCGACGCTCCATTGGCTAGGATTACTGGACAAGAACACGGGATTGATGCCCTGTAACTCTGGCGTGGATGGTGTTGTAATGGTGTTTCCTAGATCACGTTCTCCGTGCCCGGCTCTTACTGACAGTGGCCCAGGAGATGTTGGAGAGAGCGCTTCATCATAGCTGGAATTATCTGATCCTCGGCTAGAGTCCTCTTGACCCTTGAGAGGAGAGAGCACAACAGTGAGGCCAGTTCTCGTCCCAAAAACAGCAGGCCACAGGAAAGCTTTGTCTCAACAAGTGAACTAAAGCTGTACTTCACTTGCAGATGCACAACTACTCTAAAGAACCGTTCAAGGGTTGGAGAGATGGCTCAGTGGGTAAGAGCACCCGACTGCTCTTCCGAAGGTCCGGAGTTCAAATCCCAGCAACCACATGGTGGCTCACAACCATCCGTAAAGCGATCTGACTCCCTCTTCTGGAGTGTCTGAAGACAGCTACAGTGTACTTACATATAATCAATAAATAAATCTTCAAAAAAAAAAAAAAAAAAGAACCGTTCAAGTGTGAACTCGCTGAGTGTTCCCTGATTATTTCAAGTGTAGTAAAGGACTCATGGATGTACAAACTTGTAGTCAGATGAAAGGAGACAGGACAATAAAGTCGGTGTCAAACTAGAATTCTGAGAGTTCTGTATCTAGGGCTTTTACCTAAGGAAAGGAACTCCAGGGGAGGGGGTATTTTACACGCTAGCTGGCTCTGCAATAGCAGCTCACCCGATGGCGCTTGCCCTGGATCTTAGCACGAGCAATATCAGAGGAGCTGCGGCGGGGTCCGCGCCTCCGAACACGTGCATAGCTGGCTTCCTGAAACTCCTTCATTTTTTTCCTCTTCAAGCGGAACTGGTGGCTACAGCTCACATTGTACCTACAGATGAGAGACATACAAGATTGCTGTCACGGTGCTGTGGAAATGACATACTAACGTGAGAAACAGAATGAAAAGCAAAGAGGGATACATATCAGCTCTAAGAAGGGACAGCATTCAGTGGGAAAGCCCATGAGGGTGAGCTGGCTGGTGGCTGCAGTACCTCTTTGCACACGTCATGGAGCAGAACCTCTTAGAGCCTCGAAACTGCTCTGCTGGGGCGTACTTGCCACAGTACTCACACTTGAGGAGATTTGCCTTCTTCTCTAACTCTGGAAAACAAGGCATTCCTGACTTACCACAGGCTCCTGCTGCCCCTCAGTTATTATTAGGCCCAGAGCTCGGTACTAATTTTCCTCAGGATTTTCTGCAAAGACCTACACAGTCTAACTGAAAATCCCTAACACCAAACACCCTAAAGGCTTGACTCTCAAGAAGTATATGAACTGGTATACAAGTACAGCCTATAATCCTAGCACACAGGAAATGGAGACAGGAAGGGGACTATGTCCTTAAATGGTATAAAATAAGCCAACCTGTTCCTTAACTTGGTAAAATTCCCTTATAGTTCTTTTGTATAGTCCACATGCTTAGCAGAACATATCTGTGCATAGACAGACCTTACCTAAATCCTTCCTTTAAGTAAACAAGGACTGACTGGGTGGGTGTGGATGTGTGGGCAGTAGGTGTGGTGGCCCTGTGTCTAATCCCCAGACTTAGGAGGGTCTGAAGTTAAAGCTCAGTCAGGTCTATGTGGTGAGACCTTGTCTCTAAAGAATGAAATCTAGGGATGTTGTTCATTTGTAGAACTTTTGCATATGTGCTACACCCTGGGCTCAATCCCCACCTTCATCAAGCATCTCCATGACCACCCATTACTTACCTACAGAGGGGCTGTCTCCCCCCAAAGGGCCACTTGACTGACTCTCATTCAGCCCTGTCGGAAGGCCAGCCTGCAGTGGCTTCTCAGTTTCTTTCAGGAACTGAGAACATCCGACCTGTTCCAGAGAAAGAGCAGTTAAAGCAGTCTAATCCCTTTCTGCACTCTATAGCCTTTTGAAGTCCCCTTGTCTCTGCTTGGATGAGCTCTGAGTTGATGGCCAAATCTGCCTCTGAGGGAATCTCCTTCTTTATTTTCTTAAGACTTTTTTCTTTGAGAGGGAGGTGTAGGTAGTGGGTTGAGGCAAAGTTCAATTATATGGCCCTAGCTATCCTGGAAGTTGCTAAGTAGACCAGGCTGGCCTTGAATTCAAAGTTCTGTCTGCTATTCTGTCACCTAAGGGCTCAAATTAAAAGTGTGTGCCATGCCTAGCCAGGTGTGCAGGAATATAACCAGAGTCAGATACTCAAGAGCTGGAGTTGGTATAATTGGTGGCATGGGTGCTGGGACCACAACTCAGGTCCTCTGAAAGAACAGTATATTCATTTAACTGCTGAGGCATCTCTCCAACCCCTCGACCTTTCAAGATGGCAAACTGCATCTGAAAGGATGACCTTTCCTCCACAAAGCTGCAATGAGTGCAAGAGTCAAGATCACTGGGTTTTGCTCCTGGTTTCCTTCATTACAAAGTGACTTAATGGACTCAACCAAATACTATAGGTTAAAAGCCATCTTTCTTCTGTTCTCTGTATTTTCACTTTCTGGCCCACAAACTTCCCCTATGTCCCTCACCCTCTAACTAAATAGGCAGCATAATGAACCATTCTCTAATGATAAAATAGTTGTACACTTCCTTCTTCTAGAGGAATGTGAGGGGAAAAAAAAATGAGATCACCTCCCCCTTCCCAGTCCCACTTTAAGGCAGGGCCTGCCCTCACCGGAAAAGGCTCTGCTCCTTCCTGGATAACAAAGCCTTCAATGATGTGCGTGAGAATCTGGGGCTTCACAATGGCCTGTGGGGGTTTTGAGTCACCCATTTGTCTGGACACCAAGGCCAGAGTAGGAGGTGGTGCTGATGGGGTAGGGGCCAAGGCTACTAGATCACTGTTTGGAGGATTAGCATTCAAACTGGCCACTGGTTCAGCTTTCTCTGAAAAACAAGCACACATATTAAGGAGCACGTAGATGACTCAACTCACCTGCCCATTACCAAGCCCGATCCTACACAACACACCCATCTCTCATCACTGCCCATGGAGCCCATGATCTGTATCTACTTATTGCTCACCAAGTTCTGGCCCATTTTCTACTAAATTAGATTTATCTTTTGACTCACTGAGAACACTTCTTTGTTCTCTGGCACCAGTAAGATTTTAGAAGTTGGCTACTCACCTCCAAGACTGTTCTTCTCCTCTATTACCTTTGGACTCTCTGCTGCTGGGGAGGCCTTTGTAGGAAGCACAGAGGCCAATGCGGAGAGGTCATCTCTCTCCTCCTCAGACTCAGCTTTGCGTTTCACAGCCAAGGTCTGGGCTTTACCCTAGAGAGGAATAAACAAGAAAGCAGCTATGATTTAGGTGTAAGGAAAACTTTAACTACATACTTCCTGAGAACATTCCCAGCTCCAGATGCCCAAATCTGTTTACTTCCTTTGATACACTAAACTTCTTGGTCATTCCAATATGTGTAACTTCTGCATCAGGACAAGAAAAGACATCAGTAAGTCCTGGCTAGGGACTGAAAGACTCATTGTAGACGAACTAAGAACTGTTGGCTTTACAAAGACAGATCTGGGTAAAGAGCTCTTGATGGAATTAGCATATATATAAACACCCTAAGATAGTAACAAATTTAGGAATTTGAAGTGTAAACAATATATATATATATGTAAATAACATATATAAACATATAAATATATATAAACATCTCACTCTTTTAAAGAGAGAGCATATGCATGCCATCCTTCACCTTCCTGACTCTTCATCTTCCTATTAAGGTATTGCCACTCAGCCCCAGGCCGCTAGGATGTGGATGGGTGGCAATACCTTCAAAATGACTAAGCATCACTCACCGGCAGGTGCACCGACTGCATGTAGAAAGCAGCAGGGACCTGGGCCACAACAGGAGAGGAGGCTGTAGGCCCACCCTTTACCACATGTGCTGTCCCCTGCACAGGAGCAAGGGTCATCCCAGCAGCCAATGCAGGAGGACATTCTTGAAGTGCACCAGGAGCCGCCTGTGATGAAGGTGGCGAGGAGGCCAGATGAGCCTGGCCAGGCTGGACTGCTCCTGGTATTCCACGGGGAGTAGGTACAGCAGCAGCCAGCTGTGCTAATCCCAAAGCCTGTGCTTGGGCTGAGCCTGGCTGCCGGGTACCGACAACTTGCACAGGGATATGTGGTGGTGGCTGCTGTGTAGCTGACATCTTAGCAGCTCCTAGTTGAGGAGGTTTGATAGGAGCTACAGCAGGTTTGGACTGAATGGGGATGGGTGGTTTAGAGGTTGGTTCAGGTGGAAGAGTCAGGGGTGAAGACTGAAGCATGGGTTGGACCACCAGAGTCTGGGCTTGCTGTTGTGATTGGGAAGGTGGGACCTGCTGAGTAGGTGGGACCTGGGGTGGCTGAGGGGCAGTGAGGGTTGTTCCTTGCTGCTGCTGCTGCTGTTGCTGTTGTTGCTGCTGTTGCTGCTGCTGCTGCTGCTGCTGGGACAACTGGAGGTGTGTGGCTGTGTGAAGCAGCTGGGACTGGCGGTGCTGGAACTGTTGCTGGTGGTGGATGGCAATCTGCTGCTGGATCACCACTTGCTTCTGCTGGAGGTGGATCTGCTGCTGTTGCTGAATCAGTGAATGGGGCTGGATCTGTGTGTATGTGGCTATGTGTGAAGCAAGCCAGAACGGAACAAAGGAGAAAAGGAGCAGACAATGATAATCCTTCTACACTAAACAAAAGCATCTTTGTAAGATATACCTCAGGTAAGACTCAATGAACGGAAATCTCACTAGATGGGAAGCAGACAGTGACCGGAAATCTAGCCTCCATGGAGCTACGGAGCTTGAACATCACTTCATTCATACTCTTTCCTCTCAGTCAGACCTTACTGACCACCTCAGGACAAAGATCTCAAGGGCAAAAACGAAGGGCACAGCCTTGAAGCTCAAGTACTCAGGAGTCCTCAGGCAAGTCAAGGTCTGCCTAAGCAATTTAGTGAACTGTTTTTCAAAATACAAAGTTAAAAAGAAAGACAGGACTAGGTGTAGCTCTGCGACAGAAACTTGGCTGAGCATATTCAAGGCCTAGATTCAACCACAAGTAGAACAAAAAAGAAAGAAGGGAGGAAGGAAAGAAGGGAAGGAGGGAGAGAGGGAAGGAGTGAGGGGGAAAAAAGGAAGAAAGGATAAAAAGAAAGAAAGGCAAGAAGAGATGAGTGGAGGGTAGCCCCTTAAATCAGCAGTCACCTTCAGTCCTCTCTATTATTTACTTTGCTATAACCACCCTGCTCTTCCACTCAGACTGAGTAGAGAATGGCTGACTCCTCCTTCATTATCTCAAGGCTGACACCATGTTTATTTATTCTGACACCTTAGAACTCATTCTGGTGTTTAACACAGAAGATGTATTTAATCATCACCAACAGAATAAATACCCAAAGTGAAAAGTGTCGCCATCCTCTATGAACGCCTCCATTCTTCACCAACAGAATAAATACCCAAAGTGAAAAGTGTCGCCATCCTCTATGAACGCCTCCATTCTTCAAGTTCCTGACATTAAGTAACCACCTAAAGTCTTAAGAGCAGACAGAGCCTCTGACCACTGTCTCCTCTGCTGCAAACTGGGGCTGACAGTCTCTGACCTTCATTTACCGGACTGTCCAAACAACACACAAAGCGTGCTCTGAAAGCACTCTGGGAACAGAAAGCTAAGGTATCTAAGTATCTAAAATTGGTAATTTTTGTGATGAAAGTATTCAATTACATCAATGATTAATTAGCATGATGGAAACAAACAAAAATCCAAGTAGATACATTAACTATGTTTGACCCAGTCTCAAAGCAAATACAAACTAGGGTTATTATTATTAATTCAAGTTTGTCCTTATCATTGATACAAACAACCACAAGGCAACCACACATGAAGCCACAGCTCCACTTGCTGGTCTTACGTGTTCTTAGGTATTTATACTCTAGTTACCTGACCTGCCTACTGAAAAGAGAGAACTCATCCTTTACTCAATACCATAAGTAATTTAAGTCTGCCTTTCAAAGATATATCTCTAGCGCGTTTTTCAATCCCATCAGAATTGAGTGAAATGAAGAGAAACTACACAAAGTACTTTATACGTACTTTGCTGCTTGGAGGAAACCAGGCTCTCCATCCATTCCCTATCCTGTCTGAGCTAGCATGTTCAAGACTGGCAAGATTCTCTTTTCTTCTGCTACTCCGGATCCAGAGCTGTTTGGGTTTTTGTTTGTTTGTTTGTTTGTTTGTTTTTTTAAAGTATTTGTGCGTGTTGTGGGGGGCTCTAAATATTTCAAATTACTTCTAGGAAATGAATGACATCATGAGAGGTGACACCTTACCTGAACTAATAAGCGTCTGGCTGGGGGCAGGTGTGGCTGTCCGAGTCAGGTTCATGCCCACACTCTGCTGGCCACTCCCATCTGCTTCTGCCTTCTTGGCTGCTGCACTTTCTGCCTCCGTTTGGCTTCCTTGGCTCACAGTCACTGTTTGAGCTGCAGGTAAGGGCTGCACCACTCCTGTGCCCTTCCGGGGACAGCTTCCACCAGTCAATCCTGAAGAAGGCAACTGACCTAAACCCCCAGGCGCCTGGCCACCTCCACCTGGACCCATGGAGCCTGGGAGGCTATTCCCACTGCCTCCACCGGCTTGACTAAGGTTGAGTGACTGGCCTGAGGCCCCAGAAGAAGCCTGGGCCACCGCTAGGGCCTGGCTAGAAGTCTGGGAGAGGCCAGAAACAGGAGAAGCTCCAGGAGGGATGGCCTTCTGAGTGGAGCCTGGCATTTGGGGTCCTTGAGCTGAAGCCTGTTGGTTCCTCACTGCCAAGTTCTGCACCTGGAAGATATTAATATATATATACATGTGTGTGTATGTGAGTGTGTGGAGGTTCCGGAGACTGACTCATAAGCTGAAAACTTACACATTAACATTCCACAGCCCACCTAACTGAGCCCTGACTTCTACACCAATTAGGTCCTTTCAGTCTCTCAAAGAGCTTCTTTTTAAACACATTGTCATATACTATCAAGTCTATCATCAAATTTCAACAAAATTCCTTCGAAATACATCTCTGACTTTCTCTTTCTTCATATTCACTTAGCATCTATTGAATACCTACTACACATCAGGTACTGGCTTGGATAGTGGAAATGCAAGTGTTAAATGCTCTCGCTACATGGTTTGTTAGAGCAGAAAATCAGTAAGTATAACCCGACAATACACACATAAATATAAACCAACTTTACAGGAGAACAGAAAATCAACTCTGACTGGGAAGCCAAAGTCTTCTAAAACAGATGATGTCTGTCCCGAGGCTCAGAGGGTGCACAGGCAAGGGAAAGACCTAAAGGCATACCGAAGCCACAGAACCAAAACATAATGTCATGTTTTAATATAAACATTTCATTATGTTGAGTTACAGGGAACAGAAAAATAAGAAACAAGAAAGGTGGCTGGCGCTAGGGAGATAGAATGGCACTCTGCTAGGTCACTATGCCTGGAGTGTTAACAGTCTGAACTGTAACTTAATTATTAACAGTCCCAGAATATTACAGTGCTGGCCATGAACTCAAAGGGGGAGAAAAATAGCTACCTAGATGATTCTATTTATCAGAATACTATCACAATTAATCTTAATAATAATCAGAACAAACATGATAAAATCTGTAGCTGACCCCGTTTCTTAAAAATATTGTGAGGGAAAAATTGTCACCACATCTTAATGATGACTGTCGTCACCATACCCTACTGATGACCTTCCACACGCTTACACACCCACTATCCACACTAGAACTACACAAGAGATACTGTACACGGGTATACGCAGAGATGGGTCACGCAGAGTAACAATCCGAACCAACAATCACAGAAGAGAACTATATTCAGACAACAGAATATTATACAAAAATTAAAATTATAAATAATGACTAGAAAACAAAAGTATCTTGACAATATGCTGTGAAGAAGGCATTCTCAGGGCAGGTGCAGAGCCACGCTCCTGCTGTCCATGTTACTGAGGCCGAAGGCAAGAGGAAAACAAGACCATCATTCAAGGCTTGCCTGACCAACAGCAAGATTTTGTCTCAAAACACAAATAAAACTGTACTCTCAGCCGGGTGTGGTGGCGCACGCCTTTAATCCCAGCACTTGGGAGGCAGAGGCAGGCGAATTTCTAAGTCCGAGGCCAGCCTGGTCTACAGAGTGAGTTCCAGGACAGCCAGGGCTATACAGAGAAACCCTGTCTCGAAAAACCAAAAAAAAAAAAAAACCTGTACTCTCAAAAAGATTATATAGTTAAGTTTCCTATAACTTTAAATACAAATAAAACACGTATTTCAAAATACATAACAATATTTATAGTACATACTACTGTCTATATGTTGTTATATGCATGTATGAATGTAAACACATGATATCTAGAATCTGCTTCAAATTAATCCATAGTCAGAGGGCAAGAGCCTATATGAAATGGTCGCCTATGAGTAATTATTGAAACTCAATGGTAAAAACACATTATATCTCATGTATACATTTGAATTTCCCATTAAAATTATTTTCAAAGTAAATTTTAGAACTACGTAAAGAGATAATAAAGCTATATTAAAGGGGACCAAGGAAAGGATGACCCTAGAAATCAGTACATAAACTCAATACCAGGACACACACAGTGAGAAAATGTTTCTTACATTGTTTTTGGTTTGCAACACTGGGGATTCAACCAGGGCCTCTTTTACATACAAGGCCAGCACTTCACCACTGAGCTCCACCCCAGCCTGCCTGCTACTTCTAGTAAAAAATAACAGAGTAGAAGGCTAGAGAACCGGCTAAGGGCACCCACTCATCTTGTAGAGCACCCCCACTCAGTTCCCAGCCCTAGTGGATGTGCTGCACATAAACTCATGCAGGCACACACATACTGAATCTCTTAAACAGTGAGCCCTGAGAGGAACAAGAGTAAGATGGTAATAAAGCACATCACTAGAACCAATCAAACTCAGTGTAGTAGAGGGACAATTCTTTTTTAAAAAAGGCAGTAACAAAATACCTTTCCTGGGTGTGTGTGTGTGTGTGTGTGTGTGTGTGTGTTTACATGAATGTATATGTGGGTACAGGTACACATGAGTACACATGCATATGTAGGTCAAAAGCCCCACTGTGCAAAACTCCTCAGGCACCACATTCAAAAGCTTTTCTGAGACAAGGTTTCTCATTGTCCTGGAACTTACATACTGGATGGACTAGGCTAACTGGCCAGGGAGCCAAGGATCCATCTGCTTCTGTCTCACCATGGTTGGAACCACAAGCAAGCACTACCATGGCTGAGTGGTGCTATACTCTGTTTCCCAATGTGGCTGTGAATATGGAAGTCAGGTCCTCACGCTTCAGGAGTGCTTTACCTGAGCTATCCCTGGGTTGGTTGGTTTGTTTATCTGTGTTAAAGTCATCTTGATAGAAACATGGAAGAAGATTTGACTTAAGTCATGGAAGACCACTTAGGAAACCAGAAGAGTACAGCCAGGTGAAGCAGGGACTTGAATCCAGAACAGTGGGAGAGAGAAGGCCAGCTTTGCAGAAGTGCCCAGAATTCTCTTCAGTGGGGGTAACTAGACTGGTTAGCCAGCTTCTCTTCTGCAATGGCTATTCCACTTTTCCACTCTCCCCTAGACTCAGAACTACCCTCTCTGCTCCCCTCCATCTCTGCAGAGACAATGAAGACCCCATCCTCCTTGCATTACCAGACCCTATTTTCACTCCCTCTTCCTCCTACCAAGGGCAATCCTCTGCTTGGATCCTTGTCTTCCTGCTTTTCAAGATTGTCAAAACAACTCTCTTATGCTTGGCTCTCTTAGCCTCTCCTGGCTGTGTGATCTGCCTGTGCCCCTCTCCCTGCCTGTTCCCCCTTCCCCAGCCTCATCTTCCTTTCCCCCATGACTAAATTCTTGTGCATTCACTATACCGATTCACACTCTCCATAGATGCCTCAAACTCAATATGCCTTCAAGTTCAATCCCCCTCCAACTCCTCTAAAGTAGCTCTCCCTCCAAACAAATCTATTCTTGCTTTCCTTTTTACACTGAAAAGAAATGAGTGGCTTCCACCCCTACACCCATGCCCACCCCAGTCTTTAAGATCCTATTCCTTTGTCTTCGTGTTACTACAGTCTAGACTTTTTTCCTCTCCTCTTTGTTGTTCTTTCCTGCTCCCCGCTTTTCTAGGGTTTATCCCAACCATCTGAGCTCCACTACATGCTCTTCAGTCGGTATGCTCTCCATGACAACTGCTTGTTTTGTTTGGTTTAGTTTTCCGAGACAGGGTTTCTCTGTGTGGCCCTGGCTGTCCTGGAACTCACTTTGTAGACCAGGCTGGCCTCAAACTCAGAAATCCTCCTGCCTCTGCCTCCTGCGTGCTGGGATTAAAGGCATGTACCACCACTGCCTGGCTCATAACAATTTTTAATATTTCCTTAACTTCCATAGACATGTCATTCATGTCTACCATTTTCATGTTTAGCTCCAAGCTAGCTCTCCTAAACTCAAGGATCATGCCTAGGGCTGCTGTCTCAGTATCACATGCATGTCTCAAAAACATCTCTAATTTGGCATGTCCAAACTGAACTTCAACCTAATTCCTCTTCTGCAGCGTTCATCCCAGAAAGAGCACCAACCGCTCTACAGTGCCACCTCAGGCCTCACACCTGGCACTCCTTCAGTTCCTCAAATTCTGAACCAGTTCCCTCTACTTTCAATAATTCTTGCTACTCTCATATTCATGGGCTCCTCCATCTTCATTGCTGTGCACCCAAACACTATCTCTCTCCTAAATTACTCTTTTCCCTAGTAACACATACAACACAGCTCCCCCCGTTACTTTCATACTAAAGCCTTTTTATAGTGTTATAAACCTTTATAAAGCTTTCTAATTACCTTTGATATAAGGTCTAAAGTCCTAAACAAAGCCCCAAAGCCCTGTGAGGTAAGATTCCTTCCAATAATCTAGTCCTCCAAGAAAATAAGCCATCTTGTAATTCCTCAAGCAAACCAACTCTTCTTTAAGATCTTTATAAATCATGTTCTCCAGGCATTCAACATCTCCTCACATCCATGCATGGCTAACTTCTATAAAGCCCATTTTAAATGTCACCTCCTTGGTCTTTAGCCCATCCCATGACTAAGTAAATTCCCTTCTTTATTCTTAGAATGACTTATCCTTGCTAATGAAGCAGTTAGTATGCTACGTAGGTAACTATTTGCTTATAGTACTTTAAAGGGCATACTCTCCATAAATGTAGTTATCATGACTTTCCTAAGCATCCAAAACTACACAGTGATAACAGATAGCTAATAATAAGTTAATAATCTTAAATATTGAGTCCAGATATGATACAAGTACTTAAAATCAACTTAATCAGTTCTCACAGCACATCATATATTAGATATACTCTAGCTATGAAGAGATCACAGTAGAAAAGCTAATTTGTCCAAGGTGATCTAAATTACGCAGTTAAATGCAGGGCTGGTGGCCTAACCCAGACACCAGGTGCACATTCTAGCCACTATGCTCATACTGAGTGTCGATGGATGGATGGATGGATGGATAGATGGGTGGATGGATGGATGACTGGATGGATGGATGGATGGATGGACGGACAAACATTGCAGCCTCTATGCTCATACTGTCAACTGATGGATGGATGGATGGATGGATGGATGGATGGATGACTGGATGGATGGATGGGTGGGTGGATGGGTGGGTGGATAGATGGATGACTGGATGGATGGATGGATGACTGGATGGATGGATGGGTGACTGGATGGATGGATGGGTGGGTGGATGGATGACTGGATGGATGGATGACTGGATGGATGGATGGATGAATGAATGGATGGATAAACTAGAAAACTGATATGAAAACACAACCAGCCTCCTCTTTGTCTTCTACTGCTTGAACAGCTTGTAAAGATATTTTATATCTAGATGACCCCAAAAGGTCTTTTAGCTGGCACATGTTCCTTGATTTTTTCTGAAGTATTTTTCTTTTTTTTAATATTTATTTATTATTTATATGTAAGTACACTGTAGCTGTCTTCAGACACACCAGTAGAGGGCATCAGATCTCATTATGGATGATTGTGAGCCACCATGTGGTTGCTAGGATTTGAACTCAGGACCTTCGGAAGAACAGTCAGTGCTCTTAACCTCTGAGCCATCTCTCCAGCCCCCTGAAGTATTTTCCTTATTCTGTTCATCTGTTGTCCTACAGCCAATAATGGTCTCTGCTATCCATAAAGTGTGTTGGGGTTGGGGGATGTTATTGAGGGTTTTTGTTTTGTTTTGGGGGTTTGGGGTTTTTTTGGGTTTTTGTTTGTTTTTTTGGGGGGGTTTTTTGATTTTTAAATTTTTTAAGACAGGATTTCTGTGTAGCCCTGGCTCTCCTGGAACTCTCTCTGTAGACCAGACTGGCTTCAAACCCACAGAAATCTGCCTGCCCCTGCCTCTAGAGTCCCAGGCACCACCACTGACTGGCTGACTATAAAATTAACTACAACCTCCTTTCCTTGGCTTTTACTCTCCTCCACCATTAGGCTCACTGTCTCTTTGCTATGTTTTTGAGAAAACTGGAGATCAACCCAATAGGCATGACAGGCTCTACTCAGAGCCACATCAGAGTCCTGCTGTCCCGACTCCCCAGCCTCCTCTGGGGTCTGATTTCTGTAAATGAATGAATGGTGCCCTCAGAGCTGCTCATCTTCTTCTTCAGTTCTCTCCTCACTCCAAATCAATCAGGGGTCCCTAAGACTCCACTCAAGTATCCTGCAAAGTAACGTAGCCAGTTCTGGAAACTCAGGGGTTACTCAGGGTTAGCGGCACTTAGTACAACACTGCTGCCCCCTTAAGCTCTTGGAAGATTTGGCTCATCTCTCTTCAGTGCTCCAAAACTAAACACATATCCAAGCACAATACATTACGTAGTTTTTGACAGACTAGATGAATGAGACAACCATTATAAGCCCCAGATTACATCTCATACATGTTTAAAATTAAAATATATGTATTTTGGGGAAAGTCACAAAAAGCAATGGGAAGAAAGACTTTACTGAGGAAACATGAACAGGAATAGGAGACTGAAAGTTAAGAACTGTAGTAAGTCAAGAGCAGGAGCCAAACATCCTACCAGCAACTCAGCCAGGCCTACTTCACATCTAACTTAAACAGAATGAGGGAATTCTAATTCTGAACAACATCCCTATCGTCACGGGACATTTCTATGAGGGAATTAAAAGATTCAATAAAACTAAGCTGCAGAGGACAAAAGGATGCCCTGAAAATCAACGTGTACTCTAAGTCGTCCAGATCCATAGAGATCTTTTCAGGTGATTCTACTTCCTTCTTTAGCTCAAATCAACTCAAATATTTTAAGGGAGTCTTTATCTATAGGAGGTGAGGAAAGGGAAGCTGAAACAGACACAAAATAAGAATTGTAAAAAAAAAAAAAAAAAATCAATAACGGGGCCAAGTGTGGGGCCTGGCCTATGGTCATCCCCTTCATGCTCCCGGGCTTCTCCACAGTAAGTGGTGCCACTGACCTGATCTGCATCTGCATGAACTCCAGGAGACTGAGCGGGTGGCACCTCCTGCTGGACTGCAGCCACTGCCCCATTAGGCATCAGGATGAGCTGGGAGGCAAGAGGCACATTCCGGCCCAAGGTCCGGTTAACCTGCAACAGGTTGCCCAGCTGTGGCTGGCGAGGAGAGGAGGAAGGAGAGTAAAAAGAAAAGGAGAGAAGACAGAAGAGATGGAAAGAAAGAACCACAAGACAAAAAACAGCAAGTATTAAACAGCTGAGCCTGCACCTTTCCACACCAACCCAAGAACCTCTCCTTCTCCAAATGTGAAGAATCATCCAGAAGGAAACCTAGAACGTGCAGAAGACTACGAATGATAACAGAGTCAAACATCAAAGACAATTAGACAGTGAGGATTTTAGAACACATAGTTCTACACAGAAATAGACTAGCTGAGAGATGCCTACAATTTGTGTACCCAAGTTACATGTTTAAGAACTAGACTACACCTAACACTGATCTATCAAATATCAATATCACATCTTCCAGCAGAGGCTCTCAATGCTATCTAAAAGCATCTTTAAGGCATGGGAAGTAGATCGGCTTGTCTGAAATAAAACAGCTTTCAGATGAGGGGAATTGCCCAGGGGGTGAGCACTTGCCTACTATGCATGAGGCCCTGGGTTCCCTCGATAGCACCGAAAAAAACACCTTCACGCTTTGCCAAAAGGTAAATTATGAACTATGCCCCTAGGACAATGGTGGCTGTGGCTGTGACTTACCCGCAGATACATCTGGGCCTGGGACTGGTTGAGAGGTGGGGAAGTGGTGTTCCCCAGCAGCACAGACTGCGTCAGGGTGGTAGCACTGGGGGAGCTCACACTCTGCGATCGGCTGATGAGCTGAGCAGCTGACGTGGTTGCAAGATTCATCTGCACAGTACAGAAAGGAACCGGGACTGAGAACTCGAGGGGAAACCAAAGAAAATACACAGCTGACAACTTGAGAGTAACCATCAAGAACAGGATGTTACTTTCATGAAGTCAAGGGAAATAAATAGTAACTTCCATCCAAAACTTCACTCTAGCTACTTTGAAATATTACCAAAGCAAACAGACAATCAAAAAGAAAGCAAGCCCACAATTACCAATTTTAATATTTAAGCAGGCAAAGGAAAGAAATGAAACAGGTTTTCTTTCTCTGGAAAAGCCACCTTTCATTTGTTATCTCTTCTTCTCCAAGAATTTCTCCTTCCTTCCTTATGCTTGCCTTTTAAAGACTCCTGTATAATAGGTCGCACATAGTAGTGCACATCTGTAATAGCAGCACTCAGGAGGACGAGGCAGGAGGATCAAGTATGAGGCCAGTATGGACTAGCTAGGGAAAGTCTGTCTGAAAACCAAGACTCCTACACAGGTTTGAATAGGTTCCCTGGTCGGTTGTTTGTTTTGTTGCCAATCTGTACTGAAGAGCAATAAATGCCCAGTTATGACTCAATCTACCTCCTGGATCAGCTGCAAAGACCAGACCTTGACAGACACCGCCCTCAAAGATAGACAGTACTCACCGAGGCCTGGGTGGTAGCGGTCTGCTGCTGTGCAGTGCTGCTGTTTGGGGAGCTAGCCTGACGACTGGCAGCAATCGTGGCCTGTTCAAGGGGAAGCATAAGAGAAACAATGAAGAGACTATGTCTCCCTGTCTTCTAGCATTAATTCATGAACAAAACAGACATTTCAGATAAGAACAGACACTGTATGTTGGAGTATGGAAAAAACACATCACTATCCGTGATATATCACATGACCACATAAGCCTGCCCAGGAACATCAAGGCAGACAGACAACCTGTACTCTGCTACTCCAGTTTCAGCCCACATCACAAGTCACTGACAAATCTAATGCAGTATCGTCCAACACAACATCAAATGAGCCATTTTCTACGACGTATACATAAAAAGTATTAAGCGGGATGATAAAAATTTCAGTAACTTATTTAATACATACAAAATAAATATTACCATTTGGGAGAGGGATGGCAGATGGGACCGAAACCAGAGTTTTACCCATTTAAAGTATATGCTTTACCTCAGAGATCCAACTCTGTCCCCAAATATAATCAGCGAAACATTAGACTGACACAGACATTACTGAGATTTCTTACCTTCTTTCTGTCAACTGACAGCTTCTAAAATCTCAGGATCACCTCGATTTGAACTAGCCACATTTTAAGTACCCAATAGCTACATATGGCCGGTAGCTAACATATTAAACAGAACAGGTCTACAACACAGCTATTCCACCTCTAAAGAGTCTCCCACAGCTCACACTGCAACCTTAATCTAAGAACCATCCTTTCTCCAAAGAGTACAGGTGGCAAAGGAAGGCTTTGGTGTGGGATGCAGTCCGCCCCAAACTGCTCCCCTACCCTAACCTTGCAATGCCTCCCTCCCCCCACCTCCTGTGCCATGGCTGCTGACCTCTCACCTGCTGGACAGCTGCCAGGCTATGCAGTTGGGCATTACTGAGCTGTTGCTGGAGCATGAACTGGTGGAAATATTGAGCCGCATTAGGTTGCCGCTGCAGTGCTTGCAGAGCCTAGAAGACAGGATACAGTGTTCAGAACCATCACTCCTAACTCCCATGTGCGTCACTGTTGCAAAGGGAGTCAGGAAGGAGAGGAACAATAGGAGACAAAGGACGACCATCATCAGCATCTGATTTGTCCTTACAATGTTGGATTCAGTAGTCTACTCAGCCATCTAAAACAGCAGAGACAATTGATTCTATGGTCTCTCCTCACATATAAAGAAAAGCAAACCAATATATCACAAGATCTAGACAAACTACAAATAAATGGGATGCTGACTAATATAAGGAAAAGAAGCTAGACATGGAGGCAGATGCCTATAATCCCAGCACTCAAAAAATGGAAGCAGGAAAATGATGAGTCCCAGGCCAGCCAGGCTAACAGAGTAAGCCATGTCTTAAATAAATAAATATACAAACAAATAAAAGGAAAAAGCTATATACCATAGGTATCTAGCATCCAGATACAGATCCTTAAGTATTTAAGAGATAGATGATAGAAACACAGTCTGAACAATTCTACCAAGAAAAACAGTAGTGACTTCTGAACAATTCTACCAGGCAAAACTCTCAAGCGATTGACACTTCCAAATATCTACTGTAAAATGTCAATGGCTATTTATAAAGCTGACAGTGATCATTTTAGTGTCAACTAGATTTTCCTATGTTCTTATTCTTTAATAATTACAACCATTCCACCAAAGTCTTTTAAGAAAAATACTTCAGGGGGCTAGAGAGATGGCTCAGCGGGTAAGAGCATTGACTGCTCTTCTGAAGGTCCTGAGTTCAAATCCCAGCAACCACATGGTGGCTCACAACTATCTGTAATGAGATCTGATGTCCTCTTCTAGTGTGTCTGAGGACAGCTACAGGGTACTTATGTATAATAATAAATACATCTTAAAAAAAAGAAAGAAAGAAAACTGTTTCATTTAAAGAAAACTGTTTCATTTCCAAACAGGATATTTAAGGTATAAAAGTTGCTGTTTGTCCAAAAGCAAATGTCTAAAAAGGTCATTGATACTTCTACTACTCAGAATAATGTATAAGGCCCAAAACTGAACACTTGACTACTGAGGCAGGAAAGGAAGCTGTGTGGGAAGAACACCTGTAGCACAGCCCCGAGGAGCAGAGCTCAGCTCTCAGAACTTAAACAAAAGGTCAGGTGCAGTGGTGCACATCTGCAATCCCAGCACTCTTTATGACATGGCAGATGGAGACAGAAGTGACCAGAAGCTCAAGAGCCAACAGCACCTGTATATACTGCACAGCATAAACTCATTTGTGTCCTCTGACCTCCACATACACAGCACTATACACACACATGCATACGCACGCACGTGTGCACACACACACACACACACAAGTGCGTGTGTGCACAAATAGTAAGTAGATATTTTTAAACAACGAAAAGAAATGGTTAATTAAAATCTAATTAATACCCTGAACCTTATTTATTTATTCATGTGTGAACTTTATAGTATTTCACATTGAATCAATGAACTGCACTCTTCAACTCTATCTTTTTGAAGTTTTATTTCAAGACAGGTTCTCACCAAGTTGCCCAAGCTGGCCTTGAACTTGGTACATTGCTAAAAGCAAAAACAAAATGACCAAATTTCACTCTGGGTTTGCTTGCTCTAACTTTGTAAACTGCTAAGATTCTGAAGTGGACCTACTCGGACAGAATCTGAGGATGAGGATCCTCTGGTATCTTTGCCTAACTCATGTCAATACTCACAGAGCTCGGCCACTCAGCTGAGCCTCACCTGCACTGCTTGCCGTTCATACAGGGACATCTGTGCTATCTGGGGCCGAGAGCTGGCCCCTGAGCTGGAACTCCCATTGGTTGAACTAGAGTTCTGCTCACTCTCCGTTTCCATGATAGCGTTCCAGGGTCCCCAAGAATGGCGCTCTGACTCAAGCCCTAGACAGAATCAGTAAAAGATTAAAGTTAGACCTTGAATGGAAAATGTCATTTCATGGCATTATTATTCAAAATCACAGTAACTCCACAAAGTATCTAAGACTCTTCCTCTGAGATCTTAGAACTCCCAAGTCTGTAATTTATCTTCCTCACTCCATCTTTTCATGCTCGTCACTGGTTCAAAAGGAAAAACCTTTCCATTCCCCCTCCTGGCTACCATTAAATAAAACACCAGACTATAACAAGCCACCTCACAACCCTACAATACTAAAGCCACCTTATGTCCCCTAGCACGTTCCAACAGTTCACACTCCACCCATTCAAAGCTTGCTGTTACTTGTATCTCCATCTATCTATGGTTCTCATGCTAACAATGGACAGCATTTCTGGTGAAGCCTCTAGGTGCTTTCGTTCCTTGGCCCCTACAGACCCTTCACCTCTGCTGTTTTTATAGTGCTGTATGGTAAATATCACAGCCCCCATTTTATAGTAGAGAGAACAAGGATCTTCTCTGTATCAAGTCTTTACACTACTTTGTCTCTTCCCAGAACAAAAAAAGCAAACAACAACAACAACAACAACAACAATCTGTCATCAAAGCAGTGTCACTCGGTGTGAGCATTCCCTATCCTCATTTCACAGAGGACAGTCCTGAGATACTGACGAGGTAGACAGAGTGGACAGGTCATGGAAGTGGATAAATGTTGGGGACACAGAGCTAGACTACTGCCCAAATATCCAAAGTAGCTGACTGGCTGCTCGCCAAGCTCCTAATTAAAGCCTCAGGGCTGTTACTTCTCCTTATATAACTCCAGTGTCCCTATTAGCAAATAAGGCAACAAAGCTTACATACTCCCAAGTAAGTAGCATTCTAACTGAGAAGAGTAAGATTCAACTTTACTAAGGTGTAAGAATTTACCCTCTGGCAGCTACATTAAAACCAGCAAAAATACATAAATAAATTAATTAACAGAAAAATACATATCAAAAAAGGAAAAGAAACAAGAGAAGCAAGCAGAAACACTCTTCTAACGCGGCTGAAAATGACATCATTTTACTCCTTAGTTTTCATTCTTTCGTTAAACTTACACTGTGTATTCTTTATTTTTGATACACTGAGCTACTAGAACTATCAGGTCTCCCAAGTACTATTTGGCTTGGGAATAGAAAAGTCTGACCATAATTTCTGCTAGGGGCTATCTCTAGTTTCATTAGATGAATGGATTTATCTCAGGAATGCATCCCAAACAAGTAAACAAAAGTCAAAGTCTCAACCTTGGCCACTGAAGTTGAGTTTTCTCCAGATTCTCTTCCCGGCATCACTACATCACTTAACTGTCTGGGACCGAACAAATGCCACTCCACACACAGATAAAATGGAAGAGGTACAGAGAGGATATTCTATCAACTTCAGTCTACCTTTCTCCCCACATCTTTTGCCAAAATATCAAAGCACTAAACAGATACAGACCCATGAATCCTCAATATCAGCATGTGAAGGAAAAAAAGTGGGTAAGGATTAGAGGCAGCATGGCACAGTTGTACAGATTACTGGACTTATCTCACTGGACTCAGAGATGTAAGACCCTGTTACTTGCAATAGAGCCTTATATAAAACACGTTCATCAATTCGATGACCCCCTCATTTCCCCCAGATAGTGAAACAGAGAAGGGCCAATTTTAAAGTCTTTTCACCAGGGAACCTGCCATCAAAAACCTCGCAGGCACACAAATCTATGTCTTAAAATCCTCATTTTTCAATGAATGTTGTGAGTTCCAGATTCAATATAGAAAGTGAAGAGAGCACACCGTTTAGGTGGCAAACTCAATTAAGAATTAAAACTAAGAGTCAAAGGCCACCCTAAACGTTCCCCTTTTGGGTGTGGGTGTGTTTAAGGACTCAACTGGGGAAGACGCACACCGATGGGAAGGAACTAGAAATTAATACTGAGGTAGACACACTACTGGGCCTATTGGGTCAGGTGTTGGAAGAAGTCAATACCCTTGAGTATAAAACTCTGTTGCAGTAAGAATGGAGTGAGAAGCAAGGGTTGAGGGGCGCCTCGGAAAGACTCCCAAGGGTTCTTGTTCTTCACAGAACCGTGATTAAAAAAAAAAAAAAATGCAGTTCCAAAGAGAAATCAAACACACCAGGAGAAAGGGGTGGATACAGTGCTGTGCCCGAAGCGAGCGGACTTGGTAAGCAGGGAAATGTATATTCTAATAGTAGGGGAGCCAAGCAGGGGAGGCACAGAAGTCGAGGAACTGGGAGATCGGGGAGCCCGGCGGAGCGCGAGAAGCAGGGAGAGAACCAGACAGCATGCTCGGATGGAAAGACCAAAGTCTGGGAAGGGAGAAATGAATGAGAAGGCGAGCGGTCAGAGGCAACGAGGTGACGGACAGACAGCACCGAGCACAGCGAGCGCAAAGCACGAAGACCGGGACGCGCAGCACCCAAGCACCGCAAAGCGCAGCAGAGCGGGAGACAGGAGCGCGGCTGGGGGAGGTACCTGGGCGTTGCACACGCCGAGGTGGCTGAGGAAACATCCCCGCGCCGCCGAGACCCCGGGATGCGGCCCCTCCCCGGCCCGCGGCCGCCCGGTTACCTTCGCGCCCGGCTCCGCACCCGAGTCCTCGCGGGGGGCGTCCACCTCAGGGCCGGGGGAGGGGGGGGTCGCTCGGCCTCGGCGGCGGCGCGCCGCCTCCTCCCCTTCCTGGAGGGGCGGGGGCCCAGGCGCGGTGGGAGGTGCCCGGCGCGGCCGCCGCTCCCCGCCCCTCCCGCCGTCCGGGTGCTGGCCCCGCCGCGGCTCCGCCAGGCCGGGGGCTCCCGCGGGCCTGTCACTTCCTGCCCCGCCGCGAGAGTGGGGGGCCGAGGCCGGGGGGGCGCGGGCCGGCGGGGAGGGGGCTGCGGGGAGGTGCTTCCGGGGCAGCCGACCCCTCCTCCGGCCCGCCCCCTCCCCGCGCCCGCCCTCCCGCGCGTCCCTCGCTTCCTGTCGGCGCCCGTTGCCATGGCGACGCTGCTCCCGGGCCTCCGCGCTCTAGGCCCGAGTGGTTTTTTGTTTTTTGGGTTTTTTTTTTTTTTTTTTCCTTTTTCTCCCCCTGGCTCTGGCTCTCTTTCTCCTCCTTTCTTCCCCCCTTCTCTCTCTTCGAATTCCGCTCGCCGTCTGAAAGCACGAAGCTAAGAAAGCGCTGGCCTCTAGAGGGGGACTCACCTCGGAGAAGAGAGGGAGATGGGGAGAGGGGAGGGAAGTGACGTGAAAGGGGGTGAAAAAGAAGGTATTTTCTGCAGCTTCTGGGAATAGGGGCTAGAAAGAAAGGATCAAAGGGACCAGCAGGCACAGAGGGAGGAAGCGGAGCAAAGACCCTTGAGAACGACGGCCTGTGAAAGGAAATAGAGCAAAGGGAAGGAAAGAGGAGAAAAGAAAAACTTTGAGATTGAGGGAACGGCAAGAGAATGCTGAGTGTTTAATCCCTCGCCTCAACTCCCAAGAAGGCGGGAAACAACGCCACGCAGAAACTGAACCCGTTAGAAGCAGCAGTTCATTAAAAAGCAGGAACCTGAAGCAACTTGCTTTGAATAATACTTAAGTCTGTGACGTCAGGGTTGATTGTGTGCTTCGGAATCTCTTTAAGTCACACCCACACGTGAAAGAATCACAACACCCAAAACAATGGAAAAGGCGGGGTGTAAAGAGATGAACAATGGTGCTGCCTTTGGGAAGGCTGAGCATATGGTGGGGGAGGCGCGTTTTATTTGTAACACAAATTTAACAGGATTTAATTATTCTCAGTCTCCCAGAGCTCTTAGAACACCTACTGTGTGCCGGCCACTCTTGGAAGCTTTTTTTTTTTTTTTTAAACCAGAGCACTGATAGCAAAGACATCTGCTCTCCTTAACCTTTTACCTGCCGTAGGGTGTTACCTTGTGATAATAGCTGGGATTTGTGCTTTATCTGTAGTCTTTTGCTAACCTCAGCCATAATTAGTTGTTTTCTCGAGCCCACGCTTCATTGACAACCCAGGTGTAATTAATTTGTATTTAGAGGGGGAAAAAAAGAGGCATTCTCATTATAAATTGATGCATTTGTGTTTGTTTCAACTCCCTCTCTTAATTGGTATAGCCAGATCTCCGCAAAGTAAGATCTTTAGGAGGCTTCTAGGAACCAGTTAAACGGGTATGCAAATCCCAAAGGGCAGCCAAAGGACTGGAGAGACAGGAACATGGGTGTGGAGAGGTGAAAGGGTTTGCTGCCAGGCCAAGGATGATAGGTGTTGGCTGGGGATGAATGGGAACTTTCTGGCAAGGAGATCTGGTGGTTAAAAAACAGGTGGAGCAGGACCCACTTCGAGATTCAAACCTAGAACTTTGGCAGGTCAAGGTTAAAGCTTCCTTGCGGAGACTTACAAATGGCTTATTGAGCCTCAACAGTATTTAATATCAAAGAAGAACAACCTAAAGATGACCTAAAGATGTATATACCCTGCCAGGATAAGAAACAGGGCTTCTATAGGAAAACTCAACATCAGTGAGTCTGGATATGATCTGTAATATGTAAGCCTAGAAGAAAGCATCCAGATGCCAGTGGTTATGGCCTTATTTCCCCACCTATAGGGTTTGTATAGATTATCAAGGCCCTTTCCCATTGTGCTCCATCCCCCTTAACAATGAAGAATTGCTAATAGAGCTACCTCCCACCTCAAGTTTTTTGGTTTTTTTCTTTCCTTCTTTCTTTCAATCCAGTACCGTTGGTTTCGCCATCTACTGGATGATAGAAGGGGATTGAAAAGTGGCCGAATAATCTCAGCTTCTGATCTGACATCAGCCTAGGAATAACCCATTGCAGCACAAGCTATGTTGATCATGGGCCAAGAGTTCAATTTTCATGTAAAGATCTCCAAAGCTTACTGGGTCATAGGTCTAACTAATTTCCACCAAAATAAATTTAACTTAGTTTAATATATATATATATATATATATATATATCAACAGCAAATTAAATTTACAGGAAAGCCTCCATCCACAAGAAAATCATTTCCATACCCTGAGTTACCTAGAGAACAGTTTACCTCCACCTAAACAAAGAGAAACAATTTTGTTCCCAGATGGATCTTAAACTGTCCCCGCCTTCCCCCTCCCTCCCTCTCTTCCACCTCCCTCCCTGCTTCCCCCTCTTTGTTAAACTTTCTCATTTTCATTTAATGACTCTTCTGGAATTAGTCTTTTCTCTTTCAAAACATATGGTTCAATTGAGTGCACGCAAGGTAACTTTGCTCTACGTGACACTGAAGGTCATTAGCCTAAGCAGGTGTAAAGGAAATGCATCCGACCTGTTTTGCACAGAGCTGAGCCCTCCTGCTACGCCTTAGCTGCCTCTAGAAGGGCTGGGATTTGGAAGGGGACTTGGCTGCAACTAAAACAAACAGAAGGTAAGGGAAATGGAATCCCGCCCATGCACTGGGCACAGAGCAGGGTTCTTCAAGCTGACCTGTGAAGAGATAGCTCTTACTTGACAAGGGAAGCCTTCGACTGTAAATGAAGTGAAAGATGAGGAGCACACGTTTATGCAAATATGGGAAGAATGTCGTAGGGAAACAAGGCAGTGACCTCCTATATTCTAAACTACACCACCCCACCCACCTTCCACATCCCACCCCATCTTGTGGTAGTTCTTAAGTTCTAGCTGGAAGAGAGGAGGATGAGCATTAAGAGCATTTTGAGACTCCATTTTTTTTAGCGGGGGGGGGGGGGGGGGGGGTCCGAGACAGGATTTCTCTGTATAGCCCTGGCTGTCCTGGAACTCACTTTGTAGACCAGGCTGGCCTCGAACTCAGAAATCTGCCTGCCTCTGCCTCCCGAGTCCTGGGATTAAAGGCATGCGCCACCACGCCTGGCGAGACTCCAATTTTTAAAGCCAAGTGCTGTCCAAGTCCCTGGGTTTTCAGCAGAGAAAAGGGCATTTCAGGGCTAGAGCTAACCCACTAAATATTTGTCGTTCTCCAGTTTATCTAAACCATTCTTTACGGTTTATTTAGCTTACACCACTATTTAATCATAATTTAGTGAAGTTTATGCATCACTGAGTTTAATTAATGAGCCTATCATATGACAAGAGCATTCTTTGGGCACTACATTTGCTTTTATAATGCTTCAAGTGTGCTCTTCTGGTCAGTATTTCAGAAGTTAGAATACAGATTCATGACAAGATCCAACTCTGATTTATACTCTCTGGGGTTACGTTCCCTAGGCCAAGAAAGCTCCGGCTCTGGTAAGCCTACCAAGGGGAAAAACAATTCAAAATATACCCGGAGCCTCTGCTGCAGCTTCAGAGACCTCCTGGAATTCAGCCCTCCAGACAATTGTTTTGGGTCAATTATAATGTTTACAGATGAAGAACATAAAGCTTGGAAAAGCTAAATCATTCAGGATTTGGTTCGTGGGAACTTAAGTAAGTTTTGGAGTAAGAATTTTAAAAAGTTTGTGTGACACCGCAGCTCAGAACCACCTCCAGCCACAGCATGAATGAGAGATTGGAATTTCCACTCAGGTGTTCAGCTCTGAATGTTTGTAGAGAAATTTGGCATTTGCCCTGTAAAAGTGCCTGCAATGGACAGTCCACTCTGACTTAGTTAATATCTCCAGTTCTTGATCCAAAACACACTGTGTAGGTAAGAACTGGGGGGGAATACCTTAGCAAACAAGAAAGAGAAATAACGTACACCCAAATTCCCTAAATTTTGTTTCTGGTGTTGTCGTCTTGTAAGCTGGGAGAAGAATAATAGAGCCTAATTTTTTTTCCAGTCATGAAGCCCGCGAGTATGAAGCTCCGTTGCACAGCGAAGGGGAAGTAATGCTGTGTATCAGCTGCCCTTTAAACAACAGGCGATTCCGGAGCGTTAGCAGAGCAGCTCCAGTGTGATATGGATATATGTGAGAGTGGAGATAGGAAGCAGAAGGTGCGGAGCGCTTGGCATGACCTGCGAGGTACTCAGCCCGTTCTTGCTTACTTTAAAACACTAGGCAGCAATGAATCAAGCAATGTATGAAGCCTCTAGAACAGCCACTCCCAACCTGCAGGCCTCCGCTCCACAGGGGTCATCAGACATTTATATTATGATTTATAACAGTAAGATTACAGTTATGAAGTAACAACGAATAATTTTATGGTTGGGGAGGGGGGCTCACCACAGTATGAGGAACTGTATTAGAGGGTCCTAGCATTAGGAAGGTTGAGAACTACTCTTCCAGAAGCTAGGGAAAAAAGTTAACTAAATGAGTCTTCCCCCGAGCTCTGACAAAAGAGAACACAGCCTTCCTAACGCGTTGACTTTCACCCAGTGAAATGCACGTCAAATTTCTAACCTACCGAACTGGAAAGTAATACATGTGTCAATTTAAACCAGGACATTTGTAACAGAATATTACAGTCACTGTAAAAGAACAAGGAACCCATGTTCAAAAATATGTACTAGAAGAATGTTTTCCACAAATCATACACAAGCTTTGAGTTTCGAGACATGCTGAGTAGCATGATGCAGTCTTGCCCCACAGGCCACCTTGTTTCTCCCCCACCCAGATGTGAATCACCATCCCTCAGGTGCACCACAACATACTGCCACCTGTCAGTCACCTAGCCCAACCCGCTTAGCAAACTGACTCCAGGTCATGGTTTCATCAGGTTATCCAGGGCCCCTTTTCATGAGTTATTAGTCTCTTTAATAGTAATAACAATAAACTGTCTCAAAAGGAAGCTCAATGACCATTTTAATAGAGCTTAAAAGCAAAACAAGGCAAGCAAGCTATAAATCTCTGCGGCTGCTGAGCGGAGGAGGATGGAGAGGAAGAGCACACCAGGCTTTTGAGTCAGGGTTATGTTGAATCACAGGCATGTTCAGCAGCCGAGCTCAGTGAGCAGCCGCTCTGTGAAGTGGGAGAGTAGGGAGTGTCAGAGACCAGGCCAGAAGCCTGGAATGTCGAGGGAGGTGGAGTGGAACAGGAAAGGGACTTAGGCTTTTAGAACAGGACAGAGGGATATATGAGCTTCTTAAATCTAGAACTCGAAAAAGCTGGCAGGCAGAAAGGCAGGAGGATCTCTCTGAGTTCCAAGACAGTCGGGGCTACACAGAGAAACCCTGTCTCAAAACACCCAAAGATAAAGACTGCCAGGCTTAGCAGTGGAGATCCATCCAAAAGCTTTGGGAGGGGCTTTTGACAAGGCTAAATAAACACTCACCTCTTTAAGAGGATCATTATTTTTCTTTTCTGGTCTTCATACCCATCTTCATGTGAATCAGCTTTCCTGGGTGTTAAAGTTTTGGTCGGATGATTGACAGGTCCTGCTGGATTAACATTTTTGTTGTTTTGGGGGTTTTGAAACATGGTCTAATTAAGTATCCCTGGCCTAGAACTCAATTCCTGCTTCTGCCTCCTGAGTGCTGGGATTAAAAATGTGAACAACCATGCTGGGTGGTGGGGGTAGTATGTGTCCAGGCAGCTGAATTAACTCTTAAGGGAGGAGACAAAAGTACATGGTTAATTCTTGAATCTTTGGACCAGAATTAGAGACAGTTGTGACGTTTTCCTTTCTAGTGTTACTGGAGAAATGAGAGGTGGAGAGCAAAGCTGTGCCTGAGGGAGGGTTTATCCTCAATGACCTTCAAGGCTATTAATCCCTATCTAGATACCCAGCACTCCTCCCTTAGGAGCCGAAGCCTTAAAATCATATCAGAGATAGGCTGATAGAATAGGGGACTAGATACTACCAATTTCACCATGAAAATCCGGAGCTCCAATCTCAAAGCTGTCACTAAAAGCAACAGTAGTGTCTGCTGGCATGGTGAGCTGGCCTCATCATGGCTTCCAGGCAGCTGTGATGTCAGAGAGTGTGAAAAGAAGCCATAGCACCTTCTGGTATTCTTATCTCTGGCCGGGACAGGCTGGAGGGCATTTCCAGCTTCTGGACAAGGATAAGAATGGGACCTGCCTGAGCAGTACCACTCTCCTCTCCTCTGGTTACAATACCTGTCTTCAAGAAAGCCTTACATAGCAACCTAACACAACACTATGCCGAGGCCTTATGTCAGTCCATCTCATTTATTGTCATATCATCCAAATCAGGTGAGGGCAGTAAAGTGAGAGGTGTCAGACTACATTTGCACGACCTTTCTTGAAGTATGTGGTTATTATTGGCCTGTTTTATAATGATTAATCTCTTACTGTGTCAGTAAGTAACACTATCATGTTAGGTATGTATGGGGGGAAGAAAGTGTATATAGGATTCCGTATTATCTGCAGTTTGTTTCAGACAAGTATGGGATGTCAGAGGACATGTCCCCTATGAATTAGGGAGCAAGACTTTATTTTCAAAAGCAAGAGGGCTAGGTGTGGTGCATCGTAAGTCTGTGCTAATAAGTAAGCCGGCAGGAATCCGCTTTCAGTAGTGTGGAAAATGATTCTAAAGTATTATTTTCAAAAAGGTAGACTCTTAAGTCATGCAGATTTCCAGGGAAGGTCAAAGACTTTCTATTGATGCAGGAAACAGTACTGAAGCCAGCCCACATGCATTTGAGAAGCTTGTGTGCTTCCAGACAATTTAGTAAGAATGACAGAGGCAGGTGGCTGGTCTGAACACAACCCGTTAGTGACCCACATGAATCATAACCTTCAGGATTGTCTTTTCACACTAGATGGGAATTTGAAACACCTGTTTCAACAACAACAAAACAGTTGTACCGAGCCAGGTGTGGTGGTGCAGGTCTTTAATCCCAGCACTCGGGAGGCAGAGGCAGGCGGATTTCTGAGTTCGAGGCCAGCCTGGTCTACAAAGTGAGTTCCAGGACAGCCAGGGCTACAGAGAGAAACCCTGTCTCGAAAAACCAAAAACCAACCAACCAACCAAACAAAACAGTTGTACCTATAAAATAATCTATACGCCCCCCCCCAAGTTATAAATGAACTGAGTCAATAGGAAATCAGTCAGAGATGAAGCCCAGACAGAACCAATGGAGAGTGACTTCTGCCTTCTAGTTACAACTTTCAGGTAATTGTTTTAGCAAGTAAAAATCTGAATAACTGTTAAAGTTGCTGGAATCAGAGAGAATAACAAGGTGCAGCCGCAGCAATAACTGTCTCCTGCCTAAGCTCAGGGATGTTTCCAGCCGACTTGCTTCCCCCTCACACAAGGCAGAAACCCTGGGACTTTCATCCATACATCACCCCCTAGATCCAATCCATCCTTTTATTCAACATCAGCAAGACTGTGTTGCAGATCTGTGTGGAAGTCCATCAAGGCAGGCGAAACACCAAGCTTCCTCCCCTCCTGGAGTTTGTATGACAGAAGTAGGAGTGGCAGAAACTCAGGTCTGCTGCCTGCCAGAGGATGACCAATGAAACTCTCAGGTCTACTGCCTGCCAGAGGATGACCAACCCAACAGGAGCAAACTTTAAGGGCCGTTATTGGGAGACTTGAAGGCTGGGGCTTAGTGTTTAAGAGAAGTGAGCAGGGAAGAAGACCTCACAGAGAAAGCAGCATCTGAGAAAAGACATGACAAGGAGCAAGACAGACTGTTCAGCAGTTAAGAGCACTTGCTTTTTCAGGGGACCCTAGTTTGATACCCAGCACCCACATGATGACTAAGAACCATCTGTACTTCCAGTTTCAGGGGATCCAGGACCCTCTTCTGACTTCTGAGCAGGCCTACACATGATACACAGACAAATATGCAGATAAAACACTCATACACACAAAAATAATTACGTCTAAAAAGGACTTTTTAACGAAAACACATGGCAAGGCTGGGAGGGAGGCCTGTGTATCTGCCCCAGGGAGAGGGACATATTCAGTGGGCTAAAAGAACAAAAATCAATGTGACCACACCATATCAAGTGCTCCAGGAAGCCCTGGAAAGGAGGTCAGAGCCAGAGGAAAATAAAGATTATACCAAGAATCACTAGCTAATTCACTGTTTCAAGAAGGGTCTGAGCCTGGACACCCACGGGACAAAGGAAGGGAGTGCAAGGGGTAATACTGAGAGAAGCACAGAGATGTCCCAGAGATGTGCTGACCTGACCTAAGGGACAAGAATGATCTCTGACATGACCAAGTGCCCTTGCTGTAGGTCATTCCTATTCCCCACGACCCCTCACCCCATTTCTCCATTAACCTCACGTCTAAAATGGGATGATGTTTTAGGGCATTAACATGTGACCTCAGACAGGTAGCTCTCCCAATAAAATGCACTCTGGAGATGCAATTCATATGCTGGAGATACGGCTAAGAGCACTAGGTATTATCCAGAGGACCCAAGTTCAGTTCCCAGCACCCACTATTCATTGACTCCTGGTAAGCACAACAGGGGCTTTAGGTGTCCCTTAAAGTCCTAGGCAGTGTACAGTCTCCCCTAAAGAATAGGTCTGGTAGCCCCGCTCAGAAAAATTTCCTGGCCCCATATACACAGGTAGTGTGGTTTATTTGTTTGAGACAGGGTCTGAACTAGCCTTGAACTTTATAGCCTATGCTAACCTTGATCTCCTGATCCTCCTGCCTCCCTGTTATAGGCATGCACCAACATGCTCAGCTCCTCCACCCCCACCTGAGTGTGTGTGTGTGTGTGTGTGTTATGCCTATGTACATTCATGTGTATGCACATGTGTGCATGAGGAGGCCAGAGGTTGAGTCTCTGAGTGTCTTCCTCTATCTTTGCCAATCTTATTTTTTGAGGCAGAGTCTCTCTCTAAACCTGGCACACTAATTGGTTAGACCAGCTGGCCAACAAGATCCAGGAATCCTCCTGTCTTCTACTCCCTCACCCTATCCACATGATGACTTCTGTAGTCATGTATATTAAGTAACCCTGCTAGCTGATTTTCTTTTTTTTTTTTTAATTTTTATCCATTTAACTGTTTCTTATGTCCTGAGAGCTCAGTGTTTCAGTACCTACTTTAGCTTTGGACTTTGTCAATGAGCCTGTTCTCCTGAGTATCTTCTGAGATGCTTGCCTAGAGCCTTAAAAGAAGCTGGAAACAGAGAGGAAACACTGTAAAAAAGGCTCTCAGAGTCACTGACTGTCCTCCTGTAGCCCAATCATGTTAGTGATTTCTTGGGTGGTGAATGTCTACGGTTGTTTGAATAAAAATTGACCATTGGGGGCTGGTGAGATGGCTCAGTGGGTAAGAGCACCCGACTGCTCTTCCGAAGGTCCAGAGTTCAAATCCCAGCAACCACATGGTGGCTCACAGCCATCCGTAATGAGATCTGACTCCCTCTTCTGGAGTGTCTGAAGACAGCTACAGTGTACTTACATATAATAAATAAATCTTTTTTAAAAATTGACCATTGCCTGCCATGTAAATTATTCATTAAGCTCATAAAGTCATCCCTGATTTCAACGCATTGTGAAATGAGTATAACCCAAGCTTCACATAGCACCATGACACTGAGAATATAAAATGATCCTTTGGAAACAAGTTATAGATTCTAAGGAAGAAGATGGAAATTAATCAAAATCTTCAGTTGAGGTTTAACCCAGCCCACTGATGAGTAAAATAGTTTGCAGCGAGCCGGGCGTGGTGGCGCACGCCTTTAATCCCAGCACTCGGGAGGCAGAGGCAGGCGGATTTCTGAGTTCGAGGCCAGCCTGGTCTACAAAGTGAGTTCCAGGACAGCCAGAGCTACACAGAGAAACCCTGTCTCGAAAAACCAAAAAAAAAAAAAAAAAAAAAAAAAAAAAAAAAAAATAGTTTGCAGGAGAAAATAATCAATATATGTCTTTAGCACACATAGTTTGCTTTCCTCTCTTTCTTTCTTTCTTTCTTTCTTTCTTTCTTTCTTTCTTCCTTCCTTCCTTCCTTCCTTCCTTCCTTTCTTTCTTTCTTTCTTTCTTTTAAAAAATATTTTGCTTATCTAATGGATGTGAGTACACTATCGCTGTCCTCAGATCTCATTGCAGATGGTAGTGAGCCACCATGTGGTCGCTGGGAGTTGAACTCAGGACCTCTGGAAGAGCAGCAGACAGTACTCTTCAACGCTGAACCGCCTCGTTAGTGCCAAGCACAGATAGTTTTCAATGCTGTAGTCGGCATGTGGAAAAAGTAGAAAGCATTGCTTGCCCCTGTCTTGCAAAATCTTTCACAATGGTAAGGTAGGAGAAAGTTATTAACATAAATTGTAGCATCCAGATCAAGATGCACATTTTGGTCCTAAATCGAGTAAAACGATGACACAGTATTACTGGGTGGTAAATGGAAGCAAAAAAAGAAAGTAGCGTTGGGCTGATTGAGTCTACTCTTTATCTTCACGAGCTTTCATCAAAGAAGCGCTGCTTTCTCCTCTTCAGAGATGAAGGTCCTGAGTCAGATTAGAACAAAGAACAAAGTTCTTCTAAGCACAATCTAAAGATCTTGTGCCTTTGCTATATTGAGGAGGGCTCTAAAGTTTGTCACAAGTGTCCCCTTCTGGGTACATGGTAGGATTATACTTCCCCACCTTGCTGAACTCTGGTCCATCCATGTGTGTGTGAGCATGAGACTCATCACTTCCGGCAGAAGCATCAAGAGTCAGTGCATGGCACTTGTTTCCTCTTTCTCCTGACACAGCACGTGTCATGTGAGGTGTGATGTATTCCCAGGAGGGTGCCTGTCCAGCCTACCTTCCATTCTCAAACAAGAGCAAGGCGAATCACATCCTCCATCCAAACTTCAATAAAAACATAGAATGAGGAATCAAGTGTTTGTATACAAGCTCTAAGTGTTATGGCTTGCTTGGATTTTAAATGTCCCACAAGACTTGTGTGTTGAATCAAAGCTTAGTCTTCAGCCTAGGTATTACGGAAAGTTGTGGGACCTTTGGGAACTGGGACTCTCTAGAAGGCGGTAATGTCACTGATGTGGGTCCTGACTGCAGGTCCATGTAGGTAACACTGGGATCTGGGCTTTTCTTCTCGGTTTCCTGGGCCACTACAAGGTTGAACATCTTTGCTCCAAGGCAGGTTGCTCACTATGACACCCTCCTTGCCACAGACCTGAAAACAACAGAGACAACTAACCATGAATCCGAATAAACCTCCCATCCTTCAAAGCTGATCTTATTAGCTATGGTTGTCATGGCAACATAAATCCAGCACACTAAGGCCTGAGATGATTTACCCTGGTTTTTGCTTGTTTGTTTTATTAGTTTTTTGGGTGGGACCTCCCTATGGAATCTAGGTTGGCCTTTGATGGTGTAAAGCTCAGAGTGGCCGTGAACTAGTAGTCCTCTCATTTCAACGCCACGAGTTCAGGGATTTACCTGAATGACAACTAAACCCTATTTATTTTAACAATTTAATCCAAACAACCTTGACTAGTTGGGACTTGACTAGTTGATACTTGTGCTGGCTTGTTGTTGTTGTTGTTGTTTATTCATTTGTCAACTTGACACAAGCTAGAATCATTTGAGAGAAAGGAACCTTAGCAAAGGAAAAAAAAATGCCTCTGGAGCTGGAGCGATGGCTCAGCGGTTAAGAGCACTGGCTGCTCTTCCAGAGATCCTGAGTTCAATTCCCAGCAGCCACATGGTGGTTCACAACCATTTGTAGTAGGATCCAATACCCTTTTCTGGTGTGTATGAAGAGAGTGACAGTGTACTCACACACATTAAATAAATAAATAAATAAATAAGCCTCTATATGATTAAGCTGTGAGCAAACCTATGGGGAAGTTTCTTCTTTTGTTGTTGCTTTTTCTTTTCTTTTTTTCTTTTTTTTTTTTTTTTTTTTTTTTTTGGTTTTTCGAGACAGGGTTTCTCTGTGTAGTCGTGGCTGTCCTGGAACTCACTCTGTAGCCCAGGCTGGCCTCGAACTCAGAAATCCGCCTGTCTCTGCCTCCCGAGTGCTGGGATTAAAGGCGTGCGCCACCACGCCCGGCTCTTTTTTTCTTATTTTTATCTTTTTTAACTTATTCACTTTACATCCAGCTCAGTGACCCCTCCCAGTCACCCCCTCCCACAGTCCTTCTCCCTTTCTCCTAATTCTCTGAGTGGGTGGGGGCCCCTGGGTAACTCCCAACCTTTGTACATCACGTTTCTGTGAAGCTAGGTGCATCCTCTCCGAGACAGGGCAGCCCAGCTAGAAGAACATATCTCACAGACCGGCAACAGTTTCTGGGATAGCCCCAGCTCCAGTTGTTCAGAAGCCACACAAAGACCAAGCTATACATTTGCTACCTATGTGCAGGGAAGCCTGGGGCCAGCCCTTGTATGTTCTTTGGTTGGTGGTTCAGACTCTGAGAGCCCCAAGGGTCCAGGTTAGTTGACTCTGTTGGTCTTCCTGTGGAGTTCCTATCCCAGGCACTCCCTACCCCTCTCAATCTTTCCACCTATTCTTCCACAAGAGTCCCCACTGTTTGGTTGTGGGTGTCTACATCTGTCAGCTGATGTATGGCGCCTCTCAGAGTACAGCTGTCCTAGACTCCTGTCTACAAGCATAACAAAGTATCATTAATAGTGTCAGGGACTGGCACTTGCCCATGGGATGGGTCTCAATTGGTTGGTCCTCAATTGGTTGACCATTCCCTCAGTCTCTGCTGCATGCTCTGTCCCTGCATTTCTTGCAGACAGCATAAATTTTGGGTCAAAAGGTTTGTGGGTGGGTTGGTATCCCTATGGTCCCACTGGGGTTCCTGCCTGGCTATAGAAGGTGGCCTCTTCAGGTTCCATATCCCCAGTGTTGTGAGTCATGGGTAAGGTCACCCTCATTGATGGGGGGGGGGGGTGTTCTTGATTAAAAATTGATGTGGACCCAGACCATTGCAGCTGGTCTACTACCCCTAGGCAGTGTTAAGTCTCAGGCTAAGACCAGATACATGTAGTCCCAGGGTATATAAGACAATAAACTGAGCAGGGCAGGAGGAGCAAGCCAGTAAGCATCACTCCTCCAGAGCGTCTGCTTCAGTTCCTGTCTTGAGGTCCTGCCTTAACTTTTTTCAGTGTCAGACTGTGACAGAGATACTGTTCCGTGAAGCAAACCCTTTCCTGCCTAAGGCATTTTTTATCTTTCTTTTTTTTTTAATCACAGCTATAGAAATTATAGAAATTCTTTTTTTTTTTTTTTTTTTGGTTTTACAGGGTTTCTCTGTAGCCCTGGCTGTCCTGGAACTCACTTTGTAGACCAGGCTGGCCTTGAACTCAGAAATCCGCCTGCCTCTGCCTCCCAAGTGCTGGGATTAAAGGCATGTGAGACCACACCTGGCTTAGAAATTCTAACAAAGGGGCTGGTGAGATGGCTCAGTGGGTAAGAGCACCCAACTGCTCTTCCGAAGGTCCAGAGTTCAAATCCCAGCAACCACATGGCGGCTCACAACCATTCGTAACGAGATCTGGCGCCCTCTTCTGGAGTGTCTGAAGACAGCTACAGTGTACTTACATATAATAAATAAAAATAAACTTAAAAAAAAAAAAGAAATTCTAACAAAGACAATGCTGCTCTCATTTGGACCGAAGAATCATTCTTTAAAATGTCTCAGTATATACCTTCTATCAGAGTTTGTAGGCCTCAAGTACCTTCAGTAAAAGTCAGAAGTAAGTGTTAGCTAAGGACCAGATAGTGAGCAACGAGAGAGCTTCCTGGAGACTAAAAGTCTGGGGAAGAAGTCTTATGCTTGTAAGGTAGCTATTGTACTTTATGGTGGTCTTTCAACTCTAGAGAAAGGAAGGAAACACCATTTAGGCTCATGTGGCTGGGGCTGACCAGGACTACAAGGAAGAAATGGTCTTAGCGAAGACTAGCTCTGCTTGTTTTGTTTTGGTCTGGTTTAGTTTGGATTTGATTTTTCAGGATAAGATCTCATGGCCTCAAATTTATGATCCCCTGCCTCTATCTCTCTAGTGCTAGAATTACAGTTGTCTGCCACCGTGGCTGTCTAGCAGATGAGTTTTAGTGTGCTGTATGGATGCATCGCCTGTCAATTGAAAAGCCGATGGCCTGTGGCTTAGGCAGGAAATGGGAGGTGGAACATGCTGGAGGAGAAGGAATTCTGGGATAGAGCCAGGTGCAAGACGCTCTGCCCTGGATGGTGTGAGGGGACAGACAAATAGCACCTGAGCACAAGTAACCAGCCATGTGGCAGAATGTAGGTTAAAATAAATGGGTTATAACAAGTTAGGATCTAGTCAGAGAAGAGCCTAGATACACGGCCATGGTATTTGTAAATATATTCTATTTCTGGGAGTGTGAGGCTGGGAGGAAGAACCGGGCCTAACTTCTACAATCATGTATTTGGAGATCTGTAGGCAATTTTGTAGAGTGGGAGTTGAAGAATAAAGTCTAATTAGACTGTGGCTTTGTGGTAAGACCAAATCAAAGTGCAATCGTTGTAAGCTCAGAATGAGTTCACATATTACTCAACAGATCCTTTCACTGAGATTCTTAGATAAAATGGCTCAAGGCAGAGCTCTGCCAAGCAACTTAGCCAGCCTGACCTGCCTGTAATTAAATGGAGAAAGAGCTAAGAGATGAAAGAAATATACAGGCAGCTATCAACACACAGAAGTGAGAAGAATAAAATAGTCTAGAGCCTAACTACATTTTGAAACCGTGGGCCAAGATTAAGAATCCTAAGGCTAAAGTAAAGGCTGTTGCTTTTTTGTTGTTGTTGTTTTGTTGTTTTGTGCACCACTATGCCCGGTTGGCTGTCTAAGTGACAAGGCTCCCAAATAACCAAGGTGCTACAGGTGCTCAGGTGGTGAGGGTGAGGAGGGTATCTAACCCTCACTCAAGTCACCTCGTGGCATGGGAGTGGCAGGGCCAGCAGTCCCTTGGGTCTGGCTCTCCTGTGCCTTCGCCATTAGGACCAGCTCTACTGTGCTGCCTGGATGAGGTGAAGGGTCCGCTCTCTTCTGATTGTTGAGAGCTGTAGCAAGTGAGGATTTGAGATAGCTCTCCAGCTCTCCCGACTGCTGAGGGTGGTCATGGGTGAGGGAAGGGAGGAGCTTTTATGTATAAGAGATGCCTGCCATCTCTCTATATATAAGGAGTGGTCACCTGCCATCTCTCTATATATAAGGAGTGGTCACCTGCCATCTCTCTCTATATAAGGAGTGATCACCTGCCATCTCTCTCTATATAAGGAGTGGTCACCTGCCATCTCTCTATATATAAGGAGTGGTTTTGATAATATTCTCTTTACATTACCAAGTCAATGTTCAGGCACCCTTCTTTGGTAGAAGTAAACTCTCCACACCAGCATTAGAACCCTGGTTATAAGTAATATCTGCTCATTACTCATATTTCTGGCAAAAGCTAGTAAGTCTCGGGCATTTTCATTCACAATAGGGAAGGAAAGAGGAAACCAAATATATAGTCAGCTGTTTGTATGCTATCTTTGTATTTTAAGATGAAGTTTTTTGGTTTGTAACCCATTTCCCTTAAGGGAAGTAAGTATCTTAGTTAGGATTTTCTGCTGTGAAGAGACACCATGTTCAAGGCAACTCTTAGAAAGGAAAACATTTGATTGGGCCTGGCTTACAGTTTCAGAGGCTTGGTAGTCCATTATCATGGCCGGAATCATGGCAGTATGCAGGCAGACATGGTGCTGGAGAAGGAGGCAAGGGTTCTATATCTTGAACTGAGACAACAGAAGGGGACTGTGTCTCACACTGGGCATAGCTTGAGCATAGGAGACCTCAAAGCCCACCCAACAGCAATACACTTCCTCTAATAAGACCACACCTACTCCAAGAAGGCCATAACTAATGTTAGTCCTCATGGGCCAAGATCCAAACACATGAGTTTATGGGGGCCATACACATTCAAATCACCACATTCCACTCCCTGGCTCCTATAGGACATAGTCATAACATAATGCAAAATGTTTATAGTCCAACTTCAAAAGCCCCTATATCTATCACAGTCTCAACAATGTATAAAGTCTAAAGTTCAAAGTCTCTTCTAGGATTTATGCAATCTCTTAACTGTAATTCCCCTATAAAATAATAATAAACAGATCACATGCTTCTAACATATAATGACATAGGATATATGTATCCTTCCCAACATGGAGGGAAGGGAGCATCGTGAGGAAATACTGGACCAAAGCAAGACCAAAACCTGCTGGGCAAACTCCAAACTCTGCATCTCTATCTGATTTCACAAAACACTCTTCATATCTCCAACTCCTTTCATCTTTGTTGACTGCAACACACTTCTTTCCCTGGGGCTTGTTTCACTCCCTGTTAGCAGCTTGCCTCAGCCAGTACCTCTTGGCTTTGGCATCTCTAATCTCTTGGGATCTCCAAGGCAATCCAGTCTTCATCTTCACAGTTTCACACAATGGCCCCTCTGGGCCTCCATACAAGGACAACATTGCCACATATTTGGACTTAGCTGCTTTCCTTAAGTCACAGAGGGTGATTCTATAACCCCTTTCTTCTATTCTTGACTCTAAAAGACAGAGCCACATGGTTTAAGCTGCCAAATTCTGCTGCTTACTGGGGCTGGAACTTGGCCCCCTCATTTAATTACATGTTCAGCAGCTTTCTGTTTTCAGTGCCTTTCCTTCACTGGCTAAGCTTGGTTGTTCTGAAACTTGCTCTGTAGACCAGGCTGACCTTAACTCAGAGATCTGCATGCCTCTGCGTCCTGAGTGCTAGAATTAAAGGTATGCATCTCGACCTAAGCTTTTCTTTAATTCCTTTTCACAAGCATGGTGGGATCTTGCACCAACATCACTACTCCCTTAATTCCACTTAATATCTTTAATCTGTTTATCTCCTAGAACACGAGATTTAGCTCTAGTCCACTTCTTGGTACCCCTTTAATCCTTGAACCATATATTTTGTATATTTTCTTTCTCAGTGTGCTCCTTTTTATCAAAACACTCTTCCGGGACTCCGCCGAACTTAGGAACTTAGTCTGCGCAGGTGAGCGTGTACACCACAGAAGCTGACAGCTTCTGGGACAGGCTGGAGTCACAGAGCCTCTGAAGCAGCACCCTTTTTGGGCTCAAGACATCCAGCCAGCCTCCCGGCCAGAGGACAGGTGTCTGCCTGGCCCAGGAGCCCTTGGTCTCAGGATCTGCAGAAGCCATCTTGGTTCCAGGACTCCGCCGAACTTAGGAACTTAGCCTGCACAGGTGAGAGTGTGCACCACAGAACCTGACAGCTTGTGGGACAGGCAGGAGCCACAGAGCCTTTGAGGCAGCACCCTTTTCGGGCCCTAGACATCCGGCCACCCTACAGGCCAGAGGACAGGTGTCCACCTGGCCCGAGAGGCTTTTGCCTCTAGATTGGCAGTAGCCATCTTGGTTCTGGGACTCCAACGAGCATAGTCTGCACAGGTGAGAGTGTGCACCACACAAGCTGACAGCTTCTGTGACCCGCAAAAGCAACACAGCTTCTGGGAAAGTTCCTGTTTTGGGCCTTCATCTTCGGCCAGGAGGAGGACCAAACACCAGATATCTGTGCACCTTCCCTGTAAGAGGAGAGCTTGCCTGCAGAGAGTGCTCTGACCACTGAAACTCAGAGGAGAGAGCCTATCTCCCAGGTCTGCTGATAGAGGTTGACAGAATCACCAGAAGAACAATCTCTAAACAGAGACAACTATAACAACTAACTCCAGAGATTACCAGATGGCGAAGGGTAAACGTAAGAATCTTACTAACAGAAACCAGGACCACTCACCATCATCAGAACCCAGCACTCCCACTTCGCCCAATCCAGGGCACCCCAACACACCTGAAAAGCTAGACCTGGATTTAAAAGCATATCTCATGATGATGGTAGAGGACATCAAGAAGGACTTTAATAACACACTTAAAGAAATACAGGAGAACACTGCTAAACAGGTAGAAGACATTAAAGAGGAAGCACAAAAATCCCTTAAAGAATTGCAGGAAAACCAGACCAAACAGGTGATGGAATTGAATAAAACCATCCAAGACCTAAAAAGGGAAGTAGACACAATAAAGAAAACCCAAATTGAGACAACGCTGGAGATAGAAACCCTAGGAAAGAAATCTGGAGCCATAGATGCAAGCATCAGCAACAGAATACAAGAGATGGAAGAGAGAATCTCAGGTGCAGAAGACTCCATAGAGAAAATTGGCACAACAATCAAAGAAAATACAAAATGCAAAAAGATCCTAACTCAAAACATCCAGGAAATCCAGGACACAATGAGAAGACCAAACCTACGGATAATAGGAGTAGATGAGAATGAAGATTTTCAACTCAAAGGACCGACAAATATCTTCAACAAAATTATTGATGAAAACTTCCCAAACCTAAAGAAAGAGATGCCCATGAACATACAAGAAGCCTACAGAACTCCAAATAGACTGGACCAGAAAAGAAATTCCTCCCAACACATAATAATCAGAACAACAAATGCACTAAATAAAGATAGAATACTAAAAGCAGTAAGGGAAAAAGGTCAAGTAACATATAAAGGCAAGCCTATCAGAATTACACCAGATTTTTCACCAGAGACTATAAAAGCCAGAAGGGCCTGGACAGATGTTATACAGAAACTAAGAGAACACAAATTCCAGCACAGGCTACTATACCCAGCCAAACTCTCAATGACCATAGATGGAGAAACCAAAGTATTCCATGACAAAACCAAATTCACACATTATCTTTCCACGAACACCCTTCAAAGGATAATAACAGAAAAAAACCAATACAAGGACGGAAACCACGTCCTAGAAAAAGCAAGAAGGTAATCCCTCAACAAACCTAAAAGGAAACAGCCACAAGAAAAGAATGCCAACTCTAACAACAAAAATAAAAGAAAGCAACAATTACTTTTCCTTAATATCTCTTAATATCAATGGACGCAACTCCCCAATAAAAAGACATAGACTAACAGACTGGTTACACAAACAGGACCTAATATTTTGCTGCTTACAGGAAACTCATCTCAGAGAAAAAGATAGACACTACCTCAGAATGAAAGGCTGGAAAACAATTTTCCAAGCAAATGGTAGGAGGAAACAAGCTGGAGTAGCCATCCTAATATCTAATAAAATCGACTTCCAACCCAAAGTCATCAAAAAAGACAAGGAAGGGCACTTCATACTCATCAAAGGTAAAATCCTCCAAGAGGAACTATCAATTCTGAATATCTATGCTCCAAATACACGGGCAGCCACATTCATTAAAGATACTTTAGTAAAGCTCAAAGCACACATTGCACCTCACACAATAATAGTAGAAGACTTCAACACACCAATGGACAGATCATGGAAACAGAAACTAAATAGGGACACAGTGAAACTTACAGAGGTTATGAAACAAATGGATCTGACAGATATCTACAGAACATTTTATCCTAAAACAAAAGGATATTCCTTCTTCTCAGCACCTCACGGTACCTTCTCCAAAATTGACCACATAATTGGTCACAAAACAAACCTCAACATATACAAAAATATTGAAATTGTCCCATGCATCCTATCAGGTCACCATGGACTAAGGCTGATCTTCAATAACAAAATAAATAGTAGAAAGCCAACACATACGTGGAAAATAAACAACACTCTTCTCAATGATAACTTGGTCAAGGAAGGAATAAAGAAAGAAATTAAGGACTTTTTGGAGTTTAATGAAAATGAAGCCACAACATACCCAAACTTATGGGACACAATGAAAGCATTTCTAAGAGGAAAACTCATAGCTCTGAGTGCCTCCAAAAAGAAACTAGAGAGAGCACACATTAGCAGCTTAATAATACACCTAAAAGCTCTAGAACAAAAGGAAGCAAATTCACCCAAGAGGAGTAGAAGGCAGAAAATAATCAAACTCAGGGGTGAAATCAACCAAGTGGAAACAAGAAGAACTATTCAAAGAATCAACCAAACGAGGAGCTGGTTCTTTGAGAAAATCAACAAGATAGATAAACCCTTAGCCAGACTCACTAGAGGGCACAGGGAAAGTATTCTAATTAACAAAATCAGAAATGAAAAGGGAGACATAACAACAGATCCTGAAGAAATCCAAAACACCATCAGATCCTTCTACAAAAGGCTATACTCAACAAAACTGGAGAACCTGGATGATATGGACAAGTTTCTAGACAGATACCAGGTACCAAAGTTAAATCAAGATCAGGTTAATGATCTAAACAGTCCCATATCCCCTAAAGAAATAGAAGCAGTCATTAATAGTCTCCCAACCAAAAAAAAGCCCAGGACCAGATGGGTTTAGTGCAGAGTTCTATCAGACCTTCAAAGAAGATCTAATCCCAGTTCTTCACAAACTATTCCACAAAATAGAAACAGAAGGTACTCTACCCAACTCATTCTATGAAGCCACAATTACTCTGATACCTAAACCACAAAAAGACCCAACAAAGATAGAGAACTTCAGACCAATTTCCCTTATGAATATTGATGCAAAAATCCTCAATAAAGTTCTCACTAACCGAATCCAAGAACACATCAAAACAATCATCCATCCTGACCAAGTAGGTTTCATCCCAGGGATGCAAGGATGGTTCAATATACGGAAATCCATCAACGTAATCCAGTATATAAACAAACTCAAAGACAAAAACTACATGATCATATCATTAGATGCTGAGAAAGCATTTGACAAAATCCAACACCCATTCATGATAAAAGTCTTGGAAAGATCAGGAATTCAAGGCCCATACCTAAACATGATAAAAGCAATCTACAGCAAACCAGTAGCCAACATCAAAGTAAATGGTGAGAAGCTGGAAGCAATCCCACTAAAATCAGGGACTAGACAAGGCTGCCCACTCTCTCCCTACCTATTCAACATTGTACTTGAAGTCCTAGCCAGAGCAATTAGACAACAAAAGGAGATCAAGGGGATACAAATGGCAAAAGAAGAAGTCAAAATATCACTTTTTGCAGATGATATGATAGTATATATAAGTGACCCTAAAAATTCCACCAGAGAACTCCTAAGCCTGATAAACAGCTTCAATGAAGTAGCTGGATATAAAATTACCTCAAGCAAGTCAATGGCCTTTCTGTACACAAAGGATAAACAGGCTGAGAAAGTAATTAGGGAAACAACACCCTTCTCAATAGTCACAAACAATATAAAATACCTTGGCGTGATTCTAACTAAGGAAGTGAAAGATCTGTATGACAAGAACTTCAAGTCTCTGAAGAAAGAAATTATAGAAGATCTCAGAAGATGGAAAGATCTCCCATGCTCATGGACTGGCAGGATCAACATTGTAAAAATGGCTATCTTGCCAAAAGCAATCTACAGATTCAATGCAATCCCATCAAAATTCCAACTCAATTCTTCAAGGAATTAGAAAGGGCAATCTGCAAATTCATCTGGAACAACAAAAAAACCTAGGATAGCAAAAACTCTTCTCAAGGATAAAAGAACCTCTGGTGGAATCACCATGCCTGACCTAAAGCTGTACTACAGAGCAATTGTGATAAAAAACTTCATGGTACTGGTATAACGACAGACAAGTAGACCAATGGATCAGAATTGAAGGCTCTTAGATGAACCCACACACTTGATCTTTGACAAGGGAGAAAAAACCATCCAGTGGAAAAAAAGAGCATTTTCAACAAATGGTGCTGGCACAACTGGCGGTTATCATGTAGAAGAATGCGAATTGATCCATTCCTATCTCCTTGTACTAAGGTCAAATCTAAGTGGATTAAGGAACTCCACATATAACCAGAGACACTGAAACTTATAGAGGAGAAAGTAGGGAAAAGCCTCGAAGATTTGGGTACAGGGGAAAAATTCCTGAATAGAACAGCAATGGCTTGTGCTGTAAGATCGAGAATCGATAAATGGGACCTCATAAAGTTGCAAAGCTTCTGCAAGGCAAAAGACACCGTCAATAAGACAAAAAGACCACCAACAGATTGGGAAAGGATCTTTGCCTATCCTAAATCAGATAGGGGACTAATATCCAATATATATAAAGAACTCAAGAAGGTGGACTCCAGAAAATCAAATAACCCCATTAAAAAATGGGGCTCAGAGCTGAACAAAGAATTCTCACCTGAGGAATACTGAATGGCAGAGAAGCACCTGAAAAAATGTTCAACATCCTTAATCATCAGGGAAATGGAAATCAAAACAACCCTGAGATTCCACCTCACACCATTCAGAATGGCTAAGATCAAAAATTCAGGTGACAGCAGATGCTGGCAAGGATGTGGAGAAAGAGGAACACTCCTCCATTTTTGTTGGGATTGCAAGCTTGTACAACCACTCTGGAAATCAGTCTGGCGGTTCCTCAGAAAATTGGACATAATACTACCAGAGGATCCAGCAATACCTCTCCTGGGCATATATCCAGAAGATGTTCTAACCGGTAAGAAGGACACATGCTCCACTATGTTCATAGCAGCCTTATTTATAATAGCCAGAAGCTGGAAAGAACCCAGATGCCCCTCAACAGAGGAATGGATACAGAAAATGTGGTACATTTACACAATGGAGTACTACTCAGCTATTAAAAAGAATGAATTTATGAAATTCCTAGGCAAATGGATGGACCTGGAGGGCATCATCCTGAGTGAGGTAACACAATCACAAAGGAACTCACACAATATGTACTCACTGATAAGTGGATATTAGCCCAAAAACTTAGGATACCCAAGATATAAGATATAATTTGTTAAACGCATGAAACTCAAGAAGAACGAAGACCAAAGTGTGGACACTGTGCCCCTTCTTAGATTGGGAACAAAACACCCATGGAAAGAGTTACAGAGATAAAGTTTGGAGCTGTGACAAAAGGATGGACCATCTAAAGACTACCATATCCAGGGATCCATCCCATATTCAGCTTCCAAACACTGACACCATTGCATACACTAGCAAGATTTTGCTGAAAGGACCCAGATATAGCTGTCTATTGTGAGACAATGCTGGGACCTAGCAAACACAGAAGTGGATGCTCACAGTCAGTTATTGGATGGATCACAGGGCCCCCAATGGAGGAGCTAGAGAAAGTACCCAAGGAGCTAAAGGGATCTGCAACCCTATAGGTGGAACAACATTATGAACTAACCAGTACCCCAGAGCTCTTGACTCTAGCTGCATATGTATCAAAAGATGGCCTAGTCGGCCATCACTGGAAAGAGAGGCCCATTGGACTTGCAAACTTTATTTGCCCCAGTACAGGGGAACGCCAGGGCCTAAAAGTGGGAGTGGGTGTGTAGGGGAGGGGGGGGGAGTGTATTGGGGACTTTTTGGATAGCATTGGAAATGTAAATGAGGAAAATACCTAATGAAAAAAAAATTAATTCAAAAAAAAAAAAAAAACACTCTTCATGTAAGAATGGACCACAGGACAGAGTCTATATTGTCTTGAGATTTCTTTGCCAATGCAATTAATCTAAATTTCTTTGTCTTAATCTCAGGCAGATTCTTTGGACCTGGGCAAAAAGTAGCCATATTCTTCATGAAAACATTGTAAGAATGATCTCTGGGCAAGATACTAAAATTCTTCTCCTCTGAAATCTCTTGAGTCAGGCCCCCATAGCATCCTCAGCACATGGATGAGACCCTGAGTTCATTCCTAGTTCATTCTTTGGAAGGCTGAGGCAGAAAAAGTGATCAATTTGAGGCCAGGTTGGACTGCATGATGAAAGCCTGTCTCACTTTGCCTCTCTACCCAACCCAAGGGTCTCATCATGCCTTCCATACTTTCACTAGTATGGCCCATTAAAGCTCCACTTAACATTCCACAGCTTTCCTAATCCAGAATTCTAAAACCCACATTTCTCTAAACAAAAGCATGGGCAGGCCTATCAGAACAATACCCCAGTCCCTGGTACCAAGTTCTGTCTTAGTTAGGGTTTTCATTGCTGTAAAGAGACACCATGACCAAGGCAACTCTTTTTTTTTTTTTTTTTTTTTTTTTTTTTTTGGTTTTTTTGAGACAGGGTTTCTCTGTATAGCCCTGGCAACTCTTATAAAGGAAAAATTTGATTGGGGCTGGCTTACAGTTTCAGAGGTTTACTCCATTATCATCAAGGTGGAAAGCATGGCAGTGTAGAGGCAGACATAGTGCTAAAGAAGGAGTCATGCTAAATCTTGATCCACAAGCAGCAGGAGGAGAATGTGTGCCACACTGGGCATAGGAGATCTCAAAGCCCACCCCAACAGTGACACACTTTCTCCAATAAGGCCAGACCTACTCTAACAAGGCTAAACTTCTTCTTTTTTTTTTTTTTTTTTTTTTTTTTTGTTTGGTTTTTTCGAGACAGGGTTTCTCTGTATAGCCCTGGCTGTCCTGGAACTCACTTTGTAGACCAGGCTGGCCTCGAACTCAGAAATCCGCCTGCCTCTGCCTCCCGAGTGCTGGGATTAAAGGCGTGTGTGCCACCACGCCCGGCTAAGGCTAAACTTCTAATGGTGCCAAGGATCCAAACTCATGAATCTATGGGGGCATACCTCGTCAAACTATCATAGGAAGTAATCTTAACATAAGAACTGAGAGAAAATATATGAAAATGACCTTGAGGTGGGTAGGGAGGCAAAGTGAGACAGGCTTCCACCATGCAGTCCAACCTGGCCTCAAATTCGTGACTTTTTCTGCCTCAGCCTTCCAATGAATGAACTAGGAATGAACTCATCCATGTAAGCACAAGCTCTAACACTGAGCTGTATCCCAGACCTTCGTGGAAATGCTTTTACTAATACATTTTTATGTCAACCTTTTCCTTGTCCTGATATTTACATTTCACTTCCTTCCACTAGGAATGGAAGGCGTTTTACCCGGTTAAGTGAAATTATTTAATTCTCATGTGCTATTTATTTGTGTGGGAGTCATATCTGAACAGAGAAGTGAGCATCTCAGGATCTTGTTGAGTAGTTGGTTTTGTAGCATCCATTGTCTTTCCTGAGGTTAGTTCTTTGGGGTAAGGCCCAGGAGTCATTAGGTGTTAGGTTCTAGATGTTTGTGTGAGATATCACCACAGGTAACTAGAGTAAGGTTCCAAGTGGTCAGGTCAGAGTGTTAAAGGGTAAGAATTTTGGCTTTGATTTTTGGCTCTTTTGGCTCTTCTACTCTTTTCACCTTCTCTGACACATCAGCAAAGACAAGTCTTCAACAAGGAGCAAACATCTTCTAGAGTTTCTTAAGAGCCAAGAAGGGACATTAGAGGAGGTAGTGGCATTGCTGGTTTATCATCGTGTTGTAGGATGATAAAGTACAAAAGTTTCCCGTAGCATTTTGGAAAGTGTTATCTTAAGAGGTTCAAGACCAGACTGTGACATCACTTGGGGGTTAAGAAGTCTTAATTACTTTTCTACTGATATGAGTTCTCATCATGAGCAAGAAAATTTATAAAAGGAAACATTTCATTGAAGATCTGCTTATAATTTCAGAGGGTTACTATTGCCCGCCGCTTTTGTGTTCCCCTGGTAAGAACACGCTCAGGGCAACCGGAATCTTCTGCAGTACAAACTTTATTGCTTACCCCATCAGGAGCCAGTGGAGAAAGGAGCCAGAGAGAGAGCCAGAGAGAGAGAGCGATGGCGGAGCCCCCTCCCTTTTATGGAGGACTGTCCTCCGCCTCGGACGTGTCACTCCCTGATTGGCTGCAGCCCATCAGCCGGAGTTGTCGTCACGGGAAAGGCAGAGCACATGGCGTGGAAAGCTACCCCGGCACATGCGGCACATGCGCAGCTTGCTTGTTTACTACTTAGAACACGGGTGTCAGTGCCGGGTGTCAGTGCCATCAGCGCCATCTTGTAATGGCAAATGTGAAGGCGGCTCCTTACAGGTTACTCCATGATCATCTTGGCATGGTGGCAAGCAAGCATAGCACTGGAGCAATAGCTGAGAACTCACATCTGATCTGAAAGTTGAAGACAGAGACAGAAAGAGAGAGAGAAACTGAGCCTGCTTGGCTTATGCTTTTGAAATGTCAAAGCCAATCCCCAGTGATAATTCTCTTCCAACAGGAGGATACCTACTAATCCTTCTTAAACACTGGGAACCAAACATTCAAGTATATGAGCCTGTTATAGAGAGCCGGCCAGAGATGGCTGCTCACACTTTATAGCCAACCGAAATTCTTTTGTTGTTGTTGTTTTTTTTTGTTTTTTTGTTTTTTTGTTTTTTTGTTTGTTTGTTTGTTTGTTTGTTTGTTTTGAGACAGGGTTTCTCTGTATAGCCCTGGCTGTCCTGGAACTCACTTTGTAGACCAGACTGGTCTCGAACTCAAAATCTGCCTGCCTCTGCCTCCCCAGTGCTGGGATTAAAGGTGTGTGCCTCCACTCCCGGTTTAACTGAAAGTATTTATTCTAATCAACTGCAACTACACTCAGGTATTTAGGACCTGAATGTAGTCTGGAATGTTTAGAGTAAGGAATTTTTACTCTACATATCCTACTTCACTGAGCAGCTGCAGCGGGGAGAGTTTTGTACAAGCAAGAAGTTTAACAGAAGCCAAGATAGGTTATCTGGGCATCTTGACTTCAGGTTCCTAGAACAGAGTTGGGTAATTTTTCATGGGACTCTCCATCAAGATCAAACTCAGTTAAATCCAAAGTGGCCTCAGTAAGAATATAAGATGAAGGAGCCTCTGCACTGTCTTTTACTATCACAAGCCTATGGGACACCACAAGGTCCTTGGTGGTAGGAGACAGGTGCCAATATCAATGGAAACAGTTGATACCACCTGGAGCTCTATGGTCTACAGTCAGGAAGATGCAAGCTGTATGAGTAGAGTGAATAATCAGGGCAGAAGGAAGGAGAATTAAGCCAACAGATAGACCAAGAGAGTCAGTAACCACAAAAGCAGGCTTCCTCTATGCCCTTCCTGAGGAGTCATCATTCCTCAGAGATACTTTGTCTTAAATCAGATATATCTTCTGCTAGTCTTTTAGTTGCATCTCATGCTAACCCCAACAGACAGGCACAGACACAGCCTTATTCCAGGATCAATTAGGGATTCCCCTGGCTTCTGTCAGCATGTCAAGTTCATGGTGGTTTGAGAGTACTGGTGAGGCTAGGAAAGTATGGACACCACCTAAGTCCAAGGTGATGAACCAATGAGCTTTGTTGGGGTTACTTACAGGACTGTGGGAGAGGGAGCACCTACCGGAGCAAAAGATATAGATATAGATAGCTGCATCACCAAAGCCCACCTCAGCATCTGGAGCATACCGTACCACTGTGGGGCCGGATCTACCCTGCTGCTGGGCATGGCTGCTTGGGGAGGCTGAGTGCAGGAAGGTTGACTGTACTTACTCCACTCTGGGGCCAGGCAGGTGCTGGGCTGGGGGTAGGAAAGCTGTGAAGCTGCTATTTTAATCTCTGCTTCTGTCTTTAGATTTTATAAATTCATTCAATTTCCCTTTAACTTCGGTGAGACAGCTGCATCTAGAAGTTCACTCGTTTCTCTTAGAAAATAAAAATTTAAAGCATGTCCTCATGAGGCTCTAAATTTCTGTGGTGTCTATGATAATGTCTCCTTTTTATCTTCATCTTTTATAAATTCAGATCCATGTCCTCCTTTTTTCGGCTGATTTAGCTAAAGGTTTGTCAGGTTTTGTTCATCTAAGAACTAAGTCTTTGTTTCATTGGTTCTTTGTATTGTTTCTTTGTTTTGTTTTGTTTTGTTTCCCCTATTAGTGTCTGCTCCAAACATCATTCTTTCTCTCTATAGTCTGTTGGGGGGGGGGCGGGGGAGGGCTGGCTTGTTCTTGTTTTCCCCTGTTCTAAGGTTTCTCATTAGGCTGTTTATTCGACACATATCTGATTTAGAACTTCATTGAACCCCATAGCTTTAGCTATGTTTTGTATTCATTTTCACTTAATTATAAGGACTTTTAAGTTTTCTTTCTTGATTCCTTTAATGACCCTCAATAGGGTGGGCTTTTGTTTTGTTTTTAGGCTTTTTTAAAAACAAGGTCTTTCTATATAGCCCAGGTTGTCCTATAACTTGCTATATAGACCAGGCTGGCCTGTAACTCACAGAGAGTGCATAAATTAAAGGCATGTGCCACAAGGCCCAGCTAATAATGCATTGCTTAATCTCCATGCAGCTGTATGTTTTCTGCACATTGTCTTGGTGACTTCTAATCTTACCCTCTTGTGATCAGATAGAATAAAGAGTATTATTTAAACTTTTCTCTTTTTTTTCTTTCTTTTTAAAGAGAGTATTTCTCAAGCAGGGTGTGGTGGCACACTTCTTTGATCCCAGCACTCAGGAGGCAGAGGCAGGCAGATTTCTGAGTTCGAGGCCACCCTGGTCTACAAAGTGAGTTCTAGGACAGCCAGGGCTATACAGAGAAACCCTGTCTTGAAAAAACAAAAAACAAACAAACAAACAAAAGATAGTGTTTCTCTGTGTGGTTTTGGCTGTCCTGGAACTTCCCCTGTAGAGCAGGCTGGCCTCAGAGATTGGCCTGCCTCTGCCTCCCCAGTGCTGGGATTAAAGGCGCGCACCAATACTGTGTTGCGGGAAATATTAAAAACTGAACCCTCCAACTCTCCCCAGGGTTGGATAATGCTCCCACGCTCCTGCCACCGCTACTGCAGCTGCTGTCACTGCCAACTCTCTGGAGCTAGCCCCCGCTGCGCCCACGTGATCGCTGTGTTTCCAGCTCTCATTCGCTTGTCCCTGGCACTGCTAGTACTTCCTCAGCCATAAACCCATGTAGTCGGCGACCCCCCATTCCAATAACTAAATGGAACTGACAGTCTGGTGGATGCATATCACAATACCCAGTAACCCAGTAAAATCAAGACTCTTAAAGCTTAATTAACCAATCAGATTTATGTATCAATAAAATCACAATTTACAAAATGCCAATACAATAATTTCAGAGCCAATTGATAATGATAAAAGCTTTATCCCAGTATATCTAACCTTGTGAAATCATAGTTACTTGTGGCTGGTAAACAAGGGTTCATATCTGCATCCATTTTCCTTCTCTTCCTATCCTCTCTGTAACTCTTAGCTCTGCCTCCCTTTTCCCTGTGCAATCACAGAGCGCCTCTGCACTAATGTAATTGGACAGGGAAAATCCTGCATCACCACTACCTGTTTATTCTTTGATATTTTGTCAGAACTGTAGATGTCAGTTAAGTCCATTTGATTTATGGTGTCATTTAATTTGAGTGTTTCCTTTTTTTTTTTTTTTTTACAATTGGTATGTTTAATGACAGTACAGTATTGAAGTCACCAACTATTACTCTGTTGTGATCAATCTGTGATTTTAAACCTAGTGGTGATTGCCTTATGAAGTTAGATGAACCTATATTCAGATCATATATATTTAAAATTGTGATTTATTTTTGATGGCTTTTCCCTTGACCCTCTTTATTTGAATCCTATTTTGCTAGATATTAGAATAGCCTTACCTGTTTGCTTTCTGGTTCCACTTGATTGTAACATCTTTTCCCACCTTTCACCTCTACATGGTGTTTATCCGTGATGTGTTTCTTGAGGCAGCAAAATAAGAGATTCTTTTCTTTTCTTTTCTTTTCTTTTCTTTTCTTTTCTTTTCTTTTCTTTTTTGGTTTGGTCGAAACAGTGTTTCTCTGTGTAGCCCTGGCTGTCCTAGAACTCACTCACTCTGTAGACCAGGCTGGTCTCGAACTCAGAAATCCACCTGCCTCTGCTTCCCAAGTGCTGAAATTAAAGGCATGCGCCACCACTGCCCTGCAAAAGAGAGAGAGAGAGAGAGAGAGAGAGAGAGAGAGAGAGAGAGAGAGAGAGACTCTGTTTTCTAAACCAGTCTGCTAGCCTGTTTCTTTTGATGAGTAAATTGAGAACATTTATACTGAGGGTTATTATTGAAAATTGTGCATTGCTCCCTGTCATGCTGTTCATTTTGTAGTGTTTGGGACTTCCTTAGTACTATTTGATCAGTGTCTTCAGATCATTTGGGGTTTTATTGCTGTTTCTCTTGAGTGCTTCTCTTCAGACTATAGTATTCCTTCCAACCTCCTCTGTAGGGATGACTTTGTTGTTATAAATTCCATTAGCAGCCGGGCGTGGTGGCGCACGCCTTTAATCCCAGCACTCGGGAGGCAGAGGCAGGCGGATTTCTGAGTTCGAGGCCAGCCTGGTCTACAAAGTGAGTGCCAGGACAGCCAGGGCTACACAGAGAAACCCTGTCTCGAAAAACCAAATTAAAAAAAAAAAAATAAATAAATTCCATTAGCCTGACTTTACCATGAAAAGTTTTCCTTTCACCTTCAGTTATAACAGATAATTTTGTTGGGTATAAATGACAGGTTGGCAATTGTGATTTTCTGGAGTTTGAGAGACATCATTCTAAGACTTTCTTGCTTACATGGTTTAAAATAAAAGTCAGCAATTATTCTGATGGATGTGTCTTTGTCTCCAACTTGATCCTTCTTTTTTGCAGCCTTCAATATACTTTCTTTGTATGTTTTTTTTTTGTCCATTTAGTGTTTTAGGTATAATATTACATAACAGTTTTCTATTCTGCTTCTATCTGTTTGGTGTTCTGTGTTTTTCTTATATCTGGAATGGGTTTCTCTTTCTCTTTAGTTTGGAAATTTTCTATTATGATTTTATTAAAAATATGTTCTATGCCTTTTGTATAAAGTTCTTCTTCTTGTATATCTATAACTTATGTTTTGCTCTTTCATGGGGTCCCAAAGTTCTTGTATGTTCCATTCATCGATTTATAAAATTTTATGATTGACCCTGACGGAATTATCCAATGCTGTGTCTTCATACACTGATATTCTTTCTTCCACATGATATGTTCTTATTTGACATATTGTGTTTTCCATTTCCAAGCATGCATGGCGTGGCCCTAGAACACTGACTAGAGGTATCAAATGCATAAGACAGGACAGACTCATTTATAGAAAAGTTGGGGTCAGGTGGATTGTGCACACTCCACTGTAGTGGCACTTATACAACCACAACCCACAACCTCAGTGTGTTTATTGTGCATAGCACAAAGGGAGGTCTCATTAGGAGGTGTCTGTGGGCCAGTATTCTCAGGCTATAAATATCCTGGACAGGGAAGTTTCAGCTGCTAGTTTTTGTACACACTAGTCACTTGTTCACTCCTGAGGAAAGCTTGGCCATCACTCGGACCTTGCCTGGGGAAGCCTATGCCACTCCCATGGTGCTGAGGTCCTTTATTGAGGTCCTTGATATGACCGTGCCTGTGTCAGTGCTACAAATTCACTTAGGATGTCACTCATTCAGGAGTTCCTCCTCTCCCGATACTTGGTATTCTATCTCATTTTTGAGCTTTATTTTCATTTTGCAGACTAACTTGGGTATTTCATTCAGCTGTCTGTATTCTCTTGGAAAATAGTCATGTCTTTTTTGGGGGTTGTTTGATCATATTTATAGTCATTCTTTTGAATTCTGCATCTGGAATTTTGTCTTACTTATTTTCATTGAGAAATCCTTACTATGGGATCGGTGATTAGGGAGGAGAAAAATTGTTACTTTTGTCTCTGAACAGGGATTTGTCTGTCTAGAGAGGTTAGATAATCAGTTAAGGGGTTCTTTCCTTTTTTGTTTTTTGCTTTCCCTTCTATTCAGGTTGGACATGTTTGTGGTGTTCAGGATAGATGGGGTTGTAGTAATATTTTCATCTGTTATATTCATGTTCCAGGTGTTAGCATTCTATCTAAACTGCACCCTACAGTTACCTGGCAACAGTCAGGTAGCCTGAGCCACTATAAAAGGGGCTGCTTGCCCCCTCCTCCTTCTCTTGTTCTCTCTTGATCTCTTGGTCCCTCTTGCTTCTCTCATGCTCTTGCTCTCCCTTTCCTTCCCTCCCCCTCTCTCCATGTGGTCATGGCTGTCCTATACTTCTCTACTCTCTCCCTCTCTCTGCCTTTCTCTGCCTCTACTACCCTCTTAACTTCCCTCTCCATGCCCTGAATAAACTATTCTATACTGTCATATGGGAAGGGATGCCTTGGCATGGGATCACTCCCTTCCCCCACATCTCACCACACCCCTATAGAACGTCCTCCCTACCTCTTTATCTTCTTCTTTTTTTTTTTTAAAGATTTATTTATTGATTATATGTAAGTACACTGTAGCTGTCTTCAGACACTCCAGAAGAGGGAGTCAGATCTCCTGGGATTTGAACTCCGGACCTTCGGAAGAGCAGTCGGGTGCTCTTACCCACTGAGCCATCTCACCAGCCCCCTCTTTATCTTCTTATAAACACATCATCAGGTACCAGCTCCAGTTTGTCGCTGTGGGTTGAGTACTGTCTACAGCAGCAGCGACTGTCCCTCAGTAACCCACCCTGATAATAGATGGTAGGTGACTACTGTTAGAAATAGTCTTGGTGTCACACAAAGGAACACTTGAACACAATAGAAACATCTCAGCAAGACAAAACTTTACTCTTGGTCAGGAAGGGCGCACTACCCACACAAGGAGAAGAGCCGGCGCGCCAAGGTGAGAAGCGTGCTTAGCTCTTATTCTAATGCAGGCGGTGACTCTGCGTTTCCCTCTTGGCTGGGATCTGACCTCACAGTCTTTCTTGACTGGCTAGTTTAGAAACAATCAGTTCAAAGGAATGGGGGAAACTGGGCAGGGGGTTGCCACTGAAGTTCTGTGAAAGTAGCAGGGCCTTTGTGTAAACAAAAGCTTTACAGGGCTGGGGTGGGGGGGGGGTGCTAAAACATTTGCATAAAGGTTTTATGGGAGGGGTAAATTCCTTTTCTCAAATCAAAGTTTTACAGTGTTTGACAGAAAAGACAGATATTTAATGTTTCTTACACCACAAAGCAGACACTTGACAAGTAGCAATTGTTTTAGAGAAGAAAGGGACTCTGAGAGTACCGTGTGTTTTAATATGTAACTGTGAGTGGGAGGTAAAGAAAGCGAGCAACTGTGAAAAGAACAGAAGAAGCATTAGGTTCTTAGATGGGAAGGAGAAGGACACACAAAGGAGGGGGAAAACTGAGGCAAGGGGAAGACACGGGGGTGGGTAAAGATAAGGACTCAGATTTCATATAATAGGTCGACTTCTGGGCTTTGAGAGTAACAGTGAGAGGAGTGGGTCATGAGAAAGAGAAAGAAAAAGGAGAGAACAAAAGACATGAAGAGCTAGGAGCACCTGCTGCAATGACCTACCCCACTCTACAGTGAGAACGAGCTGCAGGGGAGGAAGGAGAGCTGGTGGGGTCCAAGGTGGTAGATGATTGGTTGGCTTGAACTTCTTTCCTTTCCTTGGCTGATCCATTGCTTTGCTTCTCTGATCTTGATCTGGGCTGCACTCAATGTTGATATCTTACCAATCCTGTTCCCTTGCAGGACCCCAGTTCCCACTGTGGACACTGTGGCTAGCTGAGGAAAACGCCATTCCTGCTGTAGGTGCTGTACTCTCACAGGGTCTGCAGTACTCAAACTGGTTAGAGTTTGCACTCAGCTCCCACATCGTCTCCTTTCTCCGCTGGGATGCTGATGGCGCCTGTGGTGTGTTAATCTCACCCAGGTGAGAGTAAGACCACTACCACAGTTTTTGAGCCAAATCTGAAGCAAGCTTTATTAAATGCTGGGCAAGACAATGGACACTGGCTGGGTCCATCGCCAGAGTATGGCACCAAATTACATTAGTCACATGGTTATAAAGGCAAACCTCACAAGGCTACTTACTCCCTTTGTCCAGTCAGGGGCAAGCATTCATTCTGACGTACTTCCTGCGTATTTACCTACCATCTACCTATGTAGTTGAGGCAACCAAGCATGTTTACAGAAGCAAAACACACGACTTGTTATCTTACAGAAACAACAGCTTCTGGAATTCCAGAAAGCTATCTGCCCTTGAGCAAGTGAGGCTCACAGGTTAGAGGCATTTTTGTTTTATACATCTCTTATGGACAGTAGTTTCAACTTAAAAACATAACTTTAGCCACCACAATGGAAGTCTCTGGCAGTCCCTTCTATGAAGTCTCTGCTAGTGACCCTCTAGGAGGTGGAACCTCACTGGAGAATGTGGGTCCTTCTGGGGAGAGGATGGCATGTGAGTCCCAGGGAGGAGATTCGGGTTTCATAGCCAGGCTCTATTCCCTGTTCATCTCTATGCTTTCTGACCACAGCCACTGAGCTATATATCTAACCGAGTTTTAATTTTTATTTTGAGGCGAAGTCTTACAGAGTTGCGCAGGCTGGCCTTTGAACTTTCTGTGTAAGCCTCAGATTTGTGATCATCTTGGCTCAGCCTCGTGAGCAGCCAAGGTTGGTGCCATGAAACATTACACTGGCTGGGAACATCCTTCTCTCACCTCAAACCTGATAAAGAGCTTCACTCAACCAGCATTCATTCTACTGCTCTGACATGCTCAATGTTCTCCGGGTCAAATTCCTTAATAGGAGCCCTCTCTGAGCCTTTGAGCCCTTCTTCAGTTATCTGCCAGAGAGCTGTCTGCCACTTCTGCTTTTAGTGAGAAGCACAGTGGCCAGTGGAAGAACAGGGCCTATGCTTGAGGGACCACGTGCTGTCTTGAGGTAGGCGAAATGCTGCCTGGCAGCAGGAAGGAGCAGATCCTTTGAGGTCTCCAATCAGCCTCAGGAGAAGTTTGAGTGTATCTTGGGTCTTAAAGTCTCATTCCTACCAGCCTGACTCTGGGTCTACCAGATGGCTAGCTGCTTGAAAGACAACCTTCTCTGCTCTTAGGGTAAAACCTTGAATCTGGTCTTCAGCTTTTCTGACACCCTGGCTAGAGAAGTTAACTGTTTGTTTCTTCCAGGAAGTGTTTGACTTTCATATATAGCAATGCCCTTACTTTGTTGTTGTTGTTGTTGTTTTGTTTTGTTTTGTTTTGTTTTGTGAGACAGGGTTTCTCTGTGTAGCCCTGGCTGTCCTGGAACTCACTTTGTAGACCAGGCTGGCCTCAAACTTAGAAATCCACCTGCCTCTACCTCCCAAGTGCTGGGATTAAAGGTGTGCACCACCACCGCCCGGCTAGCAATGCCCTTACTTAAGTGTCCATCCACCCACAGTGGTCAGGACCAGGTCTTCTTTAGCAGCTGGTCAGTTGGTAGCTTAGCCCCCAAAGCAGGTTAGAGGCTGCTTTCTTGAACCACTTCTGCCTGTACAGCTTCTGATCAGGTTGTTAAGGAAACAGAGTCTGAGGCACAGATTTGGATTCAGTCAGTGTATTTTCCCAGATCGGCACTGACAGAGAAATGAAGAAAGCAGATTTGGGGAGAGAAGGAGAGAGATGGGTTGCAATCACATACACCAAATATTGTAAAGGGTCTGAGAGCTGAGACATTTGTGAACAACGGTGCCAAATTGAGGCAAGAAGGTGGAGCCTTATCTCCTACACTAATCTGGTGTTGATTTTGAGCTGTCCTTGGCAAGTGAGCACAAGAGCTAACAGAGAATCTATGGCAACTCATCAACTATTAAGACTCCCAGCAAACGAAAAGATTTTGTGCTTCTGTTATAAGAGGGAGTGGTTCTGGAGGGTGAGCCACAGAGCCCCCTGTGTTTCTGTTTGTTATTCAAGGACTATAAGACTGGAGACCTGGATGACATAAAAGAATCTAAGGAAAAGCCAGCACAGCAAGTGATTTTTGCAAGACTGATGAATTTAAGATTCAAATATCAGACAAATGTAAGAATAAATATAATAGCACGAAGTATGCAAACGCCTGGAACTTTAATGCAAGATTCATGACACTGCAACACTGAAACCTGCAAATATTACTGAAATAAGCTGAGGCTTGCCTTAACACTGAGTGAGATGGAAATTGTTTTTTAAAGATTTATTTATTTATTATATGTAAGTACACTGTAGCTGTCTTCAGACACTCCAGAAGAGGGAGTCAGATCTCATTACGGATGGTTTTGAGCCACCATGTGGTTGCCGGGATTTGAACTCAGGACCTTTGGAAGAGCAGTCAGGTGCTCTTACCCACTGAGCCATCTCACCAGCCTGAGATGGAAATTTTAATATTGTAAAGATGTCAGTCATTTTCAGATCTGTACCTTGAAAGCTATCCTCCCAAATTCCCATCAGGGTTTTTTGAAGAAATTAAACCAAACCAAATTCAGATGAAAATTCAAACTGTCAGAATTTAGCCAAAATATCTTTAAAAAGAATCATACAATTTGGGCAGGCAGGGTGGTTCAGCAGGCGGATGTACTTGCCACCAACCATGATGGCCTGAGTTCAATCCCTGAGACCTGCCTAGTAGAAGGAAAAAGCCCACTCTTACAAATTGTCCTATGACTCCAGGCTTGCACTACAGCATTCACATGTGCACACACATGGGCACACACACACAAACACACACACATACACACACACACACAAATATAAATGATTTAAAACTAAAATATGCTTATACTTTTTGTGTTTATGTTTGTATTATTGATGCAAATCAATGGAAAACACTAAAATCAATAAAAAAAAATCCTTACAACATTCCCCTATTTGTTATAAAAGTAGCACACCCGTGGACTAGGGAAAGGATAGTATTTATTTATTTATATGATGCTCAGTCACTTGGATAGTCACACAGAAAAACAAGGCAGCATAAGCCTAACTCCATCCATATGTAAAACTCAATTTTAGACTGTGTATCTAAACATGGAAATCAACACACAGATGTAAAAGTAGCTCTGGGGGTGGGGGTGGGGGTGGGGCTCTGTGTCCATTTTGCTCTCAAATAACAGAGAGTGTTTCTACACCAGCTCTAGCCTCTTTAGCTCTCGAATAAAGACACAGAGACCTGGTATTTTTATTTAAAAAGCTGCAAGCTCGAAGAGCTGAGCAGATTCTGATCTATTCAAACCTGTCTAGGCCTTCACTCTGGTCCATGTGTCCTTCCTCGTGGCTGCGTTTTCATTGAAATCTCATGGTGAATCCTCCAGGTCTCTCCACCTTCTTCACCTCCTGTGGCTCTTTTCTGCTCTCCCATCTCCTTTGGCATCCCCTGACTAGGCTCGGAAGTCCTGCTCTATCTCTTTTGCCCAGCTAACTGGCTGATCAGCTCTACTAACCAATCTGAGGTGAAGGAAGACAAGTTTTACATAACATTGAGACCAGAGATGGTTGACCGAGCCACCCACTGGACTGCACCAGATGTCTGGGTACAGAAATCAGCATCCGAGTACACAGTGCATGAAACCATCCTCCAGCAGCGCGGTTCTTCCTTCCCGTCTCTATTTCACACACTTGACAGTTGGCTATATAAGAACATTCCTTTTCTCCAATCAGAAACTCTAAAAATGTAGAAGAACAAGGAGGTTTTAGGACTATTTAAAATGGATTCTGGCCAGCTATATGATACTAAACACCTTTAATCCCGGCATTTGGGAGACAAGCCGGCTTCATCTACAGAGAGTTCCAGGTCAGCCATGGTGAAACTCAGTCTCAACAAAGTAAAACAAAACAAATTCTGCATGTCTGTGTGTGTGCTTATAGGCCCTGGGGCATTGACTATGGGTGGGGGGTTTGCAGGTAGGCAGGTGGGTGGTATAGAAAGCAGGGTTTCAGGCTTGATAAAGAGCACTCCACTGAGGATTCTCCTAAGACCAGGAACCCATGGTGTTGGCTTCTCAGTCTCACTTCCACTCGTTCCCTTACGTTCCTCTCTTTGTCTGCCTCACGTTTTCATTTCAGTGTTTTTATACAATGAAGACACTATGAAAAACAGGAAAAATCCAACTTTTTTCAAACATTTTTAATATTTATTATGTGAGTGTGTGTGCTGTGTCTTCACACACACTAGAAAAGCTAATCAGATCCCATTACAGATGGTTGTGAGTCAACATGTGGGTGCTGGGAATTGAGCTGGAAGAGCAATCAGTGACCTGAACCACTGAGCCATCTCTCTGGCCCCTCCTTTGTTTTAAGCCAATAGGAAAGTTATTGTTTTGAAAAATCACACAAGAGAGTTTTCCAAAGGTGGATTTCACATCGATATGACACCCCCAGAGTGATAGTTAACGTTTCCTTTGCTGTTCATTGTTGACCCAATAAAGTCTTGGGGCCTTAAAATAAAAAATAAAAATAAATCACATAAGAGGCTATAAAGATGGTTCTGTCAGCAAAGTCCTTGCCTTCTAGACATGAGGGACTGAGTTTCATTCCCCATTAACTCATATAAAAAGAATCCAGACTGGTCCTGCAAACTTGCATTCCCAGTGATGGGAAGGTGGAGACAGGAGGGTCCCTGGGCTCACTGGCCAGCCAACCTAGACTACTTAGTGAGCTCCAGGCCAATGACAGACCATGTCTTAAAAAAATAAGGTAGAAGGTTGTCTTCTGCCCCTCCCCCCCATGGAGTGGGATCATACACACAGATAGACAGACACATGTCCCCCCACACACACCCTCCAATACACTTACAATCCCATAGAAACCATCACACAAATGACACACCATTAGTTTTTGTTTTTCTTACGTGAACTATGGAGATATCTTGCAAGAGTATATGATTTAGTAATGCAGCATTTGGGAAACTGAGGTAGGAGGTTCTCAAGTTCAAGGCCAGCCTGGCCACATAGCAAGACCCCATAGAAGCACACTTTCATAAAAAATGGTTTACAAAGACAATAACAGTATCTTAAAGGAGAGTTCTCTACCCAGAAACTCCCCTCCAAAAAGTCCCTTCTCTCTAAATTGTACTACTCCACCTCAAACGTCTTTCTCTGCCTGTTCCTCTGTGAAATGAATTGACAGGTTATTCTTGGGGGATTTCAGAGGTCCTCATTCAGGGGAAAATGTTGCTGTAGCCATTTTTAGATGTCTCCATGTGTCAGGAGCACTTTAGAGTTATAGAAACTTTCAGTCACCAGCATGTGTGTTACAGAAAATTATTAATGGCCTCAAAAACCTCATTGATCATCAGCTCCATGAGAACTGTGGTCTTCTTTGTTCTAAAGACCACACTGAAGTGGGGCTGGAGAGATGGCTCAGTGTTTGGGAGCACTGACTGCTCTTCCAGAAGCCCTAGGGCCAATTTCCAGCACCTGCACGGCAGCTCACAACTGCCTATAACTACATTTCCAAAGTATCCACGCAGAAACATATGCAAGCAAAACACCAATACTTAAGTTAAAAAGCAAAACAAAGGAGGAAAGGAAAGAAACAAACAAAATGAACTAAAGTGAAAATGAGGCTGAGTACAGCTCAGAGGTAGGGAGCTTGAGGATCACTCGCGAGCCCTTGAGTCATTCTCCAGGCCTTGGGTGTGACCCTCCACATTCCAAGCAAACAAGCCGTTCTGGAAGGTGAATGGGCCAGGCAAAGGGTTGGGAATGGAACATGGATATTCACAGGAAACGCAAATTTTACTTTGGTGCGTTCTTGTGTAAGACTCTGATGAGCCTTAACTTATTGGAGAAACACCGCCCCCCCTCTAGTGAATAACATGGAGCTGGGGATTGATGTAAAAGCAAGAGGAATTTGATTGTTCCAGCATGCTGGGCTCGCCCTGCACATGAAGAAGAGAAAAAGAACGACCCCCAGCAGCCCGTTCGGTGAGTGTTTATACAGTTTTCAGAGCATTGGCCATTAGGCATAATGTGATTGGCAGAACAGTGTGACTTTTAAACGGATTGGTCTTTAGGGAATGAGGTGACAAGGACTTCCCTTGTCTGTAGGTGGCCTATGTATGTGTCTATGTGCTCTGGGCCTCCCCAACCCCGCAGGTGGCCCATGGTTGGTCTTTGCGCGCGCGCGCGCGCGCGCACACACACACACACACACACACACACACACACACACACACACCAGCCTCCATGGTGTGAGGAATGTAATTAGCCTCTCCCTTCTGGAGGGGAGGAGTGCCTAAGTGCTCCATGGCTTTTCTCTTCCAGGAGGGGAGGACTCTGGTGGAATTTTCCAAAGGTGCTGAGCTGACCTCCTCACTTGTCCATTGGCTTATAAAATAAGGGTGACCTTATTCTCCGTGTGGAACAACATTTGATGAAAATTCTAATTGTATCAACTTTTAGACTGTTACTAGGTCCTTGAGAACATCTAATTTTATTGATATGAAAACAAGTTGGATTAAAATTAATCTTAGCATTACAATAAAAAGAATCTGGACATACCACATGCATTGAGGGCTTATTTTGTATGAGGAACACTTCTACATTTTTTTATAGCCTTAAATCACTTAATCCTCTTGCTAGTGCTACAGGCTTAGCATGTAGTTCAGGGGTAGAGCCCTGGGTTCAATCCTCAGCACTGAAAACAAACAAACAAACAAACAAACAAACAAACAGTATTGACTAGTTTTAGGCTAGATAAGCATTTTTACCAATAACTCTTTTCACAGTTAAGCAAGCAGAGACTTTCAATGTTTGCTCAGAGCTCCACAACCAATAGCTAAAACGGAGAGTTTGGAGTGTCAGCTTGGTTAAAGGTTTTGCTGTTCATTGAGTATTATAATCTAGAGTTGCAATCATGCTTGTGGCTTCTGAGACTGGCCAGACAGAATGGAGACAGGCTGACAGTGTAAGACCCATGCTAGAATCCAAAGGTGCAAAAACGGAATGCACATATGGAGGGACTCATAAATACACATCTTTTGTTTTGTTTTGTTTTGTTTTGTTTTGTTTTGTTTTGTTTTGTTTTGTTTTGTTTTGTTTTCCAGACAGGGTTTCTCTGTGTAGCCCTAGCTGTCCTGGAACTAACTCTGTAGACCAGGTTGGCCTCGAACTCAGAAATTCACCTGTCTCTGCCTCCCAAGTGCTGGGATTAAAGGCGTGCACCACCACGCCCGACCCATAAATACACATCTTAATTCACGTTTCCATATATGATAAAATTGGAATAGTGGGGAGTATAAAGTTATAAAGGTTTCCTTGAGACATGGTCTCACCAGCCTAGCCTCCAACTCATGGGGCTCGGCCTGCCACCGGAATGGGAGGGTTAAAGGTGTGGGCCACCACTGCCAGCTACAATGTTCCCAATTGTATCTACCAGGTCCATTCCTAGCACTCTACTATTCCGCTACTCAGACCACAGTACTACTGAAATAATTAAGTGTTTTAATATTGTAAAAATATTTACAATATTTTTACATTTTACTGTTGCCAGTGTGTGTGTGGGGGGGGGGTGGAGCACAAGACATATACATTCATATTATCTATTGTGTTATCAAGTGTAATTTAAATCAACACCTTGTATTTACTTTTCGTTTCAACAAAGGATTTGTAACATTCTAACATTGGTACAGGTGCTAATTCCCTTCATATTCTGTTTCCTTTCTTGAGTGTGGCCATTAGACATCTCACACAGTGTAAACAGCTCAGGGTATCAGTCTGTGGGAGGGTATTCATCTGCAGGAGCGGCACCTGCTCGGTGGTGCACCATCATGGAACAGACCAGTCCCCCTCTCCACCCCCCCCCCAGTCTGTGCAGTCCCAACTCCAGCATGTCTGTGTTTATGATACTAGGACATGCAGATTTGAAAGGAAGCCTGAGGGTACAAACCCAGTCCAGCTCTTGGGCTAGTTCCGAACACCTACCTCTTCCAAGTAAATGTTAAGTGTGACTTCTCCAAACTCACCCTTCTTCCTTGGGGGTTGCTTCGGAAGCTAGCTCTTAAGAGGAGGAAAGCAAGATAGAGCCAGAGCCGGAACCAGTCTTCACTATCCCTGGGGTAAAATATGTTATCCAGTTTTAAACGTCCAATATTTCAGTTTTATCATGAGATATATACTAACAAGTATGTATTTTATTTTTGTGCCACATCTTTGAATCCCAGTATGTTTTACATACTGTTTTACATGGCTAACATGACTGCTCATTCTGGCATCTTTCAAGTGCTCCGAATTAAAAACAAAACAAAACAAACCAAAAAAACAGACTTTGCAGACGCCACTGTTGCCTTTCGCTGCTTGCTGCAGCCATGGTCAACCCCACTGTGTTCTTTAACATCACGGCTGACAAGCCCTTGGGCCATGTCTCCTTCAAGCTGTTTGCAGACAAAGTTCCAAAGATAGCACTGGAGAGAAAGGATTTGGCTACAGAGGTTCCTCCTTTCACAGAATTACTCCAGGATTCATGAGCCACAGTGGAGACTTTACACGCCACAATGGCACTGGCGGCAGGTCCATCTATGGAGAGAAATTTGAGGATGAGAACTTCATCCCGAAGCATACAGGTCCTGGAATCTTGTCCATGGCAAATGCTGGACCAAACACAAACTGGGATTTTTATCTGCATTGCCAAGACTGAATGGCTGGAAGACAAGCATGTGGTCTTTGGGAAGGTGAAAGAAGGCATGAACATTGTGGAAGCCATGGAGCGTTTTGGGTCCAGGAATGTCAAGACCAGCAAGAAGATCGCCATTTCCGACTGTGGACAACTCTAATTTCTTTTGACTTGTGGGTGTTTTACCCCTCAAGCCATTCCCTCTGTAGCGCAGGAGAGCGCCCCACCCTATCTGCTTGCAGTGTCCTGTCATCTCTGCTCTCACCGAAGTTCTTTGGGTTCCATATTTTCCTCATTCCCCTTCAAGTCTAGCTGGATTGCAAAGTAAGTTTATGATTATGAATAAAAACTAAATAAGAAAAAACAAAACAAAAAGTGAGGCACGTAGGCTACGGTGTACAGTATTTGCCTAGCATGTGCAAGGCCCTATGTTCTATTCCCAGCACTGAATAAGAATAAGGAACCAATGGGGCTGGAGAGATGGCTCAGCAGTTAAGAGCAATGATTGCTCTTCCAAAGGTCTTGAGTTCAAATCCCAGCAACCACATGGTGGCTCACAACCATCCTTAATGAGATCAGATGCCCTCTTCTGGTGTGTCCGAAGACAACTACAGTGTACTTACTTATAATAAGTAAATTCTTGGGCCGGAACAAGCAGAGACTGAGCGAGCAGGGCCGACCAGAGCAAGCAGAGGAACTAAATTCAATTCCCAGGAACCACATGAAGGTTCACAACCATCTGTACAGCTACATAAATTACTCATATACATAAAAATAAATAAATAAATCTTTAAAAAAAAAAGAATAAGGAACCAAGACTATTACTGCTTCCTCTTCATATATCCGATGCACCGTAGCAGCCCATTCAGATAGTCTGATTTTGAATTGTAAGTGTGTGTATGTGTGTAATAGATATATAGAACAGTACCTACTTCACAGGGTTCTGTTTCATCAATATCAGGTCCCTTAGGAGATAGTTAAATGGAAACAAAATACAAAAAAACAGAAACAAAAGACAGAAGCCACCTACTAACTGGTTGGTGGTCTCCATGGACTGAACTCAGACAACATCTTCACTCCCACCATGGCCGTGTTGGATGAGCTGTGACTCCCCACATAACTGAGGGCAGGAAGAAGTAGACTCTGCATCTTTACACACACATGTGGGCATATGCACACCAACCTCCCTCTCCACACACAAATTCAGTTCCCAAGACCCAGATGGCCCCAGCTTTCCTTGCCTGCTATGAATAGTAAGAGTCAAAGACTGAGGGGAAGTCAATTGTCCACAACTTGTTTTCCTCATTTCCACCTGAAGTTCTGTGTAATTTTAGGAGGGAAGATGTGGTATCTCAATGCCATCCGGTAGAACGAGACTGATAAGCAAATCAGAGTAAGGAAGGGCTTCAAATTTGTACACCTCAGACCACTTTCCTAGAGGAAGACAGGGGTTGGGGAAAGGAGAAGGAAAGGGAGGATACCAGGGGAGGGGCAAGGAGGGGAGGGAGGGAGGGGGTAGTGAGAAATTGTGTTTGAAGGAAGAATATACTGACATTCCTTTTCCTTGCACTCCGTTCTCATGGCTCTCTGCTTGCCTGCACATAGACACAACCCTGGCCTGAGACCTCCACAGTGCACCGTTCATGGATGCTGGGCAGGCAGCATCTCCTGCTGCAGGACCAGTCGGTTGGCAGACTTGACGCGGAAAATGCATTGAAACTTTTCAGTAGATTTTATAACCACGCTGACTCTCTCAGATGGCATGAAGGCAATTGCAGGATTCCTGGCAAGTGGGTGGAGGGCAACTATAGCATCCTGAAGTAAAGCAAGCATATGCTTACTGTTTTGTGAGCCATGAGAGCTAACCTGAAGGACCCTGTAAATGCATGCCTGGTAACTGAAGCAGACTTGGGTGACAGCACTCCTAAGTGTATAGAGAGCTATGTTCACCTCTTCTCCAGAAGCTGTTACGGGAACCCAGACAACGTACACATATAGAAAAGCATCATTAACAAGTTGTGATTGAACAGCGTTAGGTCATCTGGCCCTTCTGGTAGAGTCATGCTTAGAAATAGAACTTAGCTTCAAAGGGGTTATTTCTAGAATCAAGCGGATAATGGCTCACTGTATGTTTTATAGCCCTCTTGTTGGAGCAGGAACCAGCAACGTCTTGAGAGTCCTAGAAAATTCATACTTCTGGAGTTATTCATTCTGTAGTCACCTGTGTGACTGTGGTGAGAGTACCAGAACCCTTGGGCAATCCTTCCTTTCAATCCAAGGCTTCTTAGCTATTGGAATACATGATAATCTATTTTAAATTTTTTTATTTTATTTATATGAGTACACTGTAGCTGTCTTCAGATCCCATTACAGATAGTTGTGAGCAATTGAACTCAGGGCCTCTGGAAGAGCAGTCAGTGCT